>NC_090277.1:4455000-5705000 GCF_040414725.1 Anabrus simplex
TTCAGCAATGGTGGAAATTAAATTACCACGGTTAGAAGGAATACACCAATTATATTTGGGTCCCTTGCTCAGCACTTTATGATCATCGGCATCAAGATTGATTGTTTTATGTTCACAAGAGGTTGGTGAAAATCATTTTGTTTTACGCTGTTTGGAATATTAGGTTTGCTATGGGTTGTTTTTGAAACATCATTCGATTTTTTGTCAAGTGTCTTTTGTACCTTTGACAAATATAATCATCTTGGTTAATGACATGTAATTGAATGGATGTCCATATGAGGGGGCAAATAAGGGTGGAAACTTCTAAATGAGTTTCATATAGTTTGTAGTTTTTATGGAGGAATTTGATTTTGTTTTTAATCCAAATTTTATTGGTTTTAAGTTGAGCTACACAAGTTTTTGGTATGTTCCTATGAGTTTTTTAAGTGAATTTTAAAAATTTAAGGGTTAAATTATTGATCAAATAATTTATCAAAAACATAAGTCTTTCCATAATTTAGCAACCTTTATTTTTAAATTACAATAAAGGTTAGCTTTTTTACCTGCCTGGATGGCATTTCCATTACATGATATTGAAATCATTTCGTATTGAGGGTTTTCATTTTACACAGGAAATTTAGTTTGTCCTTCTATTCAATATATATCTCCAACTGCAGATGGAATAATGTTAATCAGAAATTACTCAGCTCCTTTGAGCCATCTTGAGTGAAAAAGTTAAAAAACTACATAATGTTAAAATAATACGTTAAAGCACAGTGATAAGGAGTGTGAAAGCAATTGAGACATGTTGAAAATCAACATAAAGTCGTTGCGGCAAGGTTGAGAAACCCGTAGTCTAAAAATGCAGTGTTTTACATTGAAAACGAGGATGAAATCACAATACTTAAATTTAAGTTGACAGTTCATCTTCATTGAGTCACAGTCTCAAATAATAAAGAGGGCATCAAAATTTGAGAACATAATTAAGAGGAAAATAAGCACAAGGTATAATTTGTGTGGCATGTAGTGAATGAAGTTCAAATCTGTAATGGAAAAATGAGTATATATGAGAACTTTCCTCTTGAATGTGTTCTAAATTGTTGCTGCCCTCTTGACTATTTGAGATTGTGATGCAATAAAGACAGACTCTCATTTTAAATTTTAGTATTGTGATTTCATCCTTGTTTATAATGTAACACACTGCACTTTTAGACTAAGAGGATCTCACCCCTTGCCATAACCTATTATTGTTTTAATTTAATCATGTCTCATATACTTTCACACTCTTTTTCATTGTGTTTTAACATATACTTTTAAGTTTAATTATGTTGATTTTCACTTTTTACACTGAAGATGGCTCAAATGAACTGAAACCTGTCTGATTAAAATTACTCCATCTAAAGATGGATACATGTATTGAATAAAGGGACAAATTAAATCTAATTTTTAAAGTCAAAAAAGTAGTGAAGTTTAGTCTACTAGAACCATCTGTTTGTTTTGAGCTACATTGTTACACACAGCAAGACGCAAATAAGAACACAGTTCATTGCACTTAAATTCCACCTTAACAGTATAAACTTTTGAAACCTTCACACTGAAGTCAGTCCCGTTATGATCGAAAGAAATGTTAACTTGTCGGAAGAGCTTATTTAAAAAAGTATAATTCTACGAATTATGTTATGTATTCCAAAGTAACACACTTTGAGACTATTTTCTGAAATTAATTTTTTGTTGTGTCTGAGTACTGTTTAGATTTATGTCACATGTACTATAAATTTAAGGATATGACACAGCTATATTAACAGAAACCTTTCTCGCAGACAATTGGCAGCACCCGGAATACTATAGCATACACCTGATAGCGAAACAAGGAGAAAGAGGAAGACCCCAAGGAGGAATAACAGTCCTTCTTAAACCGTGGATAACACCAATTGTATCGACATCAGAGCAGAACCACTCCATTCTAATAGACAAAAAACATCACAATATTAGCAACCTACTTTCAGCCAAAGGCAACAGCTATAGATATAATAGATGAATTGGGCCAACAAATAACACAGAGCAAGAAAGACATCCCTCTAGTTATTGCAGGGGATTTAAATTGTCGATTGGATATACCAAATCACAAAACAAAATTAGTAATAGATTCACTGCAAGAAGAAGGTTTCAACCTGCTAAACGACACCAATGTCCCTACATATATTTGCCACAACGGCAAAAGCACTATAGACATCGTCCTCGTAAGAGGAGAAATAAAAGGGGATATCAATTCACCTTGGTGCACGAACCACACACCAATAAGAAAACACATTCCAATGAGCATCAACATACAAAGTGAATGGAAGGCAAAGAAAAAACAAGAATCAAGACCACTCTCAAGGAGATTGGATGTTAGAAAAGTGGAAGAATGCAAAGAACAGATGGAACAAATCAAAACACTAATCGACAACTCAAATGTAGAGGAAGCTGTGCATGAACTGGAGAAACTCTTAACACAAGCAGCCAGCCCCAGGAAAGAGCGAACAGCAAAAGCATGGTTCAATCAAGAGTGCTTCCTATTAAGGAAAGAGGTGCTTCAAGCTCTACACTGACTAAAATCGGACATCGAGAATCATACACTCCTCCAGACATACACCGAGAAAAGAAGATGCTACAAAACACTAACACGGGAGAAAATGGCATACAGCGAAGAAGAAGGAAGAAGAATTGTTGAGGAAACCAGGAGAGACCCATTCATAGCAATCCGCCCTCGAAAGCAGGCACAGACCCACTATATCAGAATGGAGGAATGGACGAGACATTTCAAAGACACCCCAAAGAAGGAAGAGAAGGAATACCGGAAACCAACCAAGTGCATACAACGCATGAGATGGCAGCATGGTCTCCACTTAATACAACTGAGGTTCAAAGCATTATTGAATCCACAAAAAAAGAAAAAAGCTGCAGGACCGGATATGATATACAATAAATACCTGAAACACACGGCTCATCTACTTGCACCAATTTGGACAAAACTTTACAATAAATGCATAGAAACAGCCAAAATCCCAGATCAGTGGAGACAATCAATAGTAAAGGTAATTTTCAAAGGGAAAGGAGACCTGGAGGACACAAACAAATACAGAGGAATAGCCCTGGAAAACACTCCTTTCAGGGTATTCACAAAACTAATCACAGAAAGAATAAGGGACACAGTAGAAAAGCACCTCCCAGAATCTCAATTCGGGTTTAGGAGAGGAAGATCCACTGTCGCAGCGGTGGAACTACTGCTAAATAACATATGGGAAGCCATTGAAAAGAAGGAAAAATACTGTACAATCTTCATAGACTTCACAAAAGCCTTTGACCTCCTGGACCGAGCATTAGTACCAAGGAAGCTCAAGGAAACTCTGGGAAGAGACAGCATCTGGACAAGAATCATAAACTCCATAAATGAATGGAACAAGATAAGAATCTCAGACAGCCTAGACCTTTCAGAACCAATAATTCAAACAAATGGTGTACTCCAAGGGGACCCACTAAGCCCTCTGCTGTTCATCCTGGACATTATGGAAATTGCGCAAAATGAAGATGTAGCAGCATACGCCTTCTGCGGATGATATTGTGATTGGCTCTAAAAGCTCAAAGGAACTGCAGAACACTATAGACGAAGTGAGAAAATGGTGCATTGAACACAAGTTCGTAATTAACACTGAGAAGACGGAAATGATGGTGTTCAGATCAGGAGGGCAAATACCAAAATCGACAAGAATCACCTTAGAAGGGAAAATAATATCAATCACCAAAGAATACAAATATCTAGGGATAACACTTCAGCCATCTGCAAAATGCTTCACTACACACACAATAGAGAAAGCGGCACAAGCAATTAGAGTGAGAAATGAAATAAGCTTCATGAGAACATTAAGTCTTGACACAGCAATGGCGCTCTTTAAATCGAAAATCATTCCAATACTTACGTATGGGATTGAAATTATATGGACACATCTGAATGAAAAGAACTTGGCAACACTGGAAAGAGTTAAAGCAACATACATCAAAAGAGCAATCGGAGTGGCAAAAACAACAAGATGCAGATTAGTCTACCTTCTCGCGCGGGAAACTTTCCTCATAGAGGATTTAAGGACAACGTACCCCCTACCTAACACTATGGCATTGGAGAACCTACTAAGGACACTAATAAGGAAAAGAGAAGAAGTACCCACGGAATTCTATGGAACTGGGGCCATGATCGATCGTACACGGACAGCAGCAAACTTTGAGACGAGGCACGTGTTTACAAGACTTGCAGTACATGGATTCCACCATGTCATTTGCGAAAACCCAACATACCATGAACCGTCAAACTCATGCAAGTGTACATTATGTGGACAGTTATGTGAACGATATCACTTAAAATTGTGCAACAAGAGGACTAGATCAATTAGAGACTATGCGAAAATTGTTATAACACCTTTCACTAATGTATGGCTATTTTGCTGCAATAAATGTTTTATTTATAAATTTAATTGTCACAAAACAATCCAATCTTGTGTTAAACAATGTTGACAACCCTGTATCCCATATATTTCATTATACTGTATTGTTTTAGTTCTTCCAAGCAGCTGTAGATTGTAGTAGTTAGTACCAACTGGCTCAGTGGACAACCAGAAGCTCTTTGGGCAAGCCTAAACGCACATGCTTACAAGATTTGTCTGCTCTTCATCGCACCCATCACGTAGTTGCTACTGCTTGTGCAAAGAGCTGGCTGAGTTCAGCTGAACAGCCACTGGTAGTTGGCAAAAACATGTGCTATACAGCGTGAGTTCAAGTATGTAATAATAGATAATATCAAGCGAAATCTCTCTATATAAAAGGCTAAGTCCAACTGACAGTAATCAACGCCCTCACTGAGGGAGGATTTTTGGATATTCCTTTGCTAAGGTGGTGAATTATTTAAATGAGTACTATATTTCAGAAATTTAACAGTTAACAGATGTAAAAACTTGTATTTGGAAAATGTATTTTATTGTTTTTCGAAAATTCCCATAAGGGGTGGGGCATAAAAAATGGTGAAATTGTTTTTACAGACATGAAAATCGGTAATTGGAATCACCATCAAAAATAAAGAAACACATATTTTTTGTTTAAGGAAAATGCGCTTACCGGGGGGGGGAAAGTGTTGAACAGGTGTGAAAAAGGGGTGAATTTCCAAAATAAGTTTATCAAGAGTACTGCTATATCTAAAAAATGTAACATTTTCCAGATGTTAAAATTGGAATGTGGAATCTCCTATAAAAGTTAAGAAACATGCATATATTTTTTGGAAAATCCACTGAAGGGGAAGTGAAAATGGGGTGAATATTTAAAATGAGCATATCTACAGTGTACCTCAAAAACTTAACATGTTACAGACGCGGAAATTGGTATTATTACTCACTTTAAAAAAGCTGTATTTTTGGTTTCTGGATAAAACACTTAAGATGGGAATAAAAGGACTGAAAAATGGGTTGATTCATTCTTATTAGGATAGTGATATCTCAAAGAATTATAAGATGTTACAAACATGAATATTGGTGTTTGAAATCTTCCTTAAAAGTAAAAAAACACATTTTTAGTTTTGGAAAATCCACTTAATGTGGCTTGAAAAGAAGAGAAATGGGGGTTGAAGTATTTTTAACATTAGATTTACCTATATAAATAAAATTGTAATGACTGTGTGTCTGTACATTGACTCTTTTGGCAAAATGTTTGTACAAGTAACTGTTTCAAGTGCTATGATCATCTGCAAATATATTTTACCCTTAGTTTCCAGAAAATCCTCACTTTTACTCCTCTCCCCCAAATCAAGATATGGCACAATCTGCCAGACGAGCTTCAGAATTTTAGTTTAGAAAAATATAGGTTTTAGCCTATAACTGATGGAAAAATTCCTAGATGTTTAAATTGATCATTTTTTATGCTGGAAAATATCAAAATATGGATGCAGTTTTAATAACAGTGCAGACCTTCATTTCGATGTATTTCATGTCTGTAAACAGTCAGTTGTATCACAAAGCGGGTGGCACAATCTCGGCTCAGTTTGGAGTGGTGTACACCTTAGTTTCTAGCTGTTACATTTGTATCCAAAAAGTAATGCAGGTGTGAAAACCTTACTCAAATTTCTCCCTATTCAACGTTTCTAACTCTAACCCACATATATATACGAGGTATGAGAAAATGTCATTGGATCAACCATTTAGATCGCTAAAAGTGGTATCTTATGGTGCAATCTTTTGTCGATATTATGTACCATTTAGCAGCAGTTAATCTTGTAATGAAGGTTGAAATATTGTAAACATGCATATACTTTTGTGTGCCAATCTATATATATATTCATTTAGTAGCAATCCAGAAAGTGTGTGTCCACCATAATAATTAATAATTTGCAAATCGATAGTGACTGTCAGTAGGAGGGAATCTGCTCTTGTAATCGATACACCTCACATCTACTTTGACTGGCAGTGGGAATGGGGTCCTTCTCCAACTCTGTGGTAACTGGCATTTGTAAGGAGGGCTTACCATTGTAATGAATAATTCCCTTTTCAGAAGGCTAGGGAGAATGCCATCTTCTTCAAAACTCCCCTATCCGATTGTGTCTGGAAGTAGGAAAGGGGTCCTGCCATCGTAATGAAAACTCTTCAAATTGATTTTGACCACACTGTAGACACGGTGTCTTCTATTTTAATGAAAACTTCCCGACCCTGTTGTGAATGGCAGTAGGCAAAAAGCCTGCCGTCATCATCACAACTCCGCAGCTCACACTTTGGATTGGAAACAATGTATGTGGAGCTTCCTGTGCTGTTTATTGGATAATGCTAAGGGAAATGCAATTCAAAAAATCTTATCCATTGGGTGTACAGTAATTTACTTCGATATCCATATACCGTCACCTAGCAGTACGTATAAAATACCCCAACGTAATAACAGCCTATACATGGTTGATACTAGGAAATCAAGCTGAAAGAAGGTCCCCTGCTTATAGCGACATGCAGTTCTCAGTGTACTGTGAGAAATGGGCACCCAGTAACCTACATTAAGATAGCAATAGTACATTTTGTGACAGTGACAGAAAGGCGGAGGAAGTAGTAGATTTCATGGAGAAGGTGGAAATGATGGCACTGCGTGATGCGAAATGGAAAGGTAACGGAAGGTAGAAATTGAGGAAAGGATACACATTACACTGGAGTGGTAGCCAAGAGGCAATAAAGGGAGTGGGACTAATTATTTCAAAGCAATTGGTGGGGTATGTGGAAGTGGTAGAATATGTGAGTAGAGTAATTCGAAGACTTCTGGACCAACAAGGGGACTGGACCAGCCGCAGCTACTGCGCCTGCGCGTGGGCTTCCCTCCCTGCGGGGGCCTCTCACTTGCTAAGGCACGTTGCTGTCAAGGCTACACACAAGTGTGGAATGTCGCTCTTTGTGGTAGCTTTCTACTGCTATGCCTAGGTTTGTTTACTAAATTTATATATTTTTTTGCAGAGAGCTCTCACTTGCTAGGGCACATGTCGGAAATGTTAACTACACTTACCCGGAGGTCATTATGTAAGAGGTAAATATTTCTTGAAAGGTGTGGGCAAGGTGCTGTAAGTAGATTTGCTTCTAAAAGTTACTTGCTGGAGTGTCTCTCACTGCTCAAGAAGGTCTGCTACATGTGAAATAATTGCAGCAACTGGATTTGCTTTACAAGGTTACTTGCTGGCGAAAGGTGAACAGGATGTGAGTTTTTGTAAAAAGAATCGCCCCTCTCCTCTCCCCCCCCCCCCCCCCCTACTGTGAGTAAGTGAGTGTTTCAGTGCTGGTTGTTACTACGCAAGATTTGCTTTGCTGTCTGTTGAAGGTTACCTCTATCATGAAAGGTGAACACGATGTTCATGTCAGGTTGTAATTTTAAGTGAAGGTAAACCACTAACGACTCTAGCCAACTGGTGATGAGTGAAGGTCGACACAAAAGTGCTTAGTTTAATAAAATAATTTTTCTCGACTACTTACCTTTAATTATTTTTCGTCCTTGATTAGCTCTCTCAAGTCGTTCATGTTAGTGACAGGAATCACATCTAGCTGTAAATCTTGACGATAGATACACGCATTGTTTATTATCCTTACATCAATAAATGTCATCTATGAAATATCACTGTACTAGTTAAAAACAAATAAAAACTCAGATAAAGTCTGAAATCAGAGGTTGATTAAGAAATTCCGTCGTTACGAACGCGATAGTATGAATTTTTACATGCGGAATAATAAAAAAATACAGCTCGCCATTTTTGTTGGATACGTCGTCAACTGTTTGTACTCTTCAAGGTCAAACAGCCTATACATGAGAGTGCCATGTCTGTGATTTCTTATTATCTTTGTCCAAGATGGCTAACACAAATATTTTTGTTTTATAAAAATGCATTATAATCTCTGAACTAATAAATTAGTTAGGCTAACACATGATGTGCTATCTCATCAAAAAATTATATCGAATATATATGTTTAGCACGGAAGATGAAATAATAAATCGTCTAATGAATCAGTTAGGGGCACGTGAACTGGCCGCGTGATAAACAACAGCAAAGAACTTCGGTGAACAAAGACATCAAACACGACAGTGTTTTAAGAAAACAAAAGAACATGCTGCTACGTAGGCGAAATACTGGTTGAAAAACTGTAAAGCATGGTTTCTTTAAAATAAAATATTACGAATTATTTCTTAATCAACCTCTGAATTGAGACAGTGTGTGAGTGAAAGCTATAATTTGTCACACCTACACAGGTTGGTGATTTGATGATAGAAAAATAAATTCTGGTAAAGGATTCAAGGTTATAGCATTTGGTTGGTGTAAAAACAAAAAAGATATGTGTATGCATATATAGGTTAGGAAGAATTATTCAAGCAACTCGAATAATAAGTGGAACATCACACTGTTTTATTTACCTGTTAGTTCAAAATACATGATTAAATTCTTTCTTGCATGCCTCACAGTCTTTAATTATTGGATTAGGGCTGTCAAAATCGTCGACTTCATCTTGTCCTCTGTAGCAATAATGTTTCTTACATCGTATGCAGACTGGTATTTCTAGTTTTGTTCTTAAATAGAAGGGAAGTTTCTCCCATGCTTCATCTAAATCTTTGGCAGCATATGTTGAGAAAAAACCCAGATGGTAAATAGTGAATTAGATGTTGTGGCATTCGAAGTAAACTGCCATGTGTATAGTATGATGTAATAGCCTCACTTACTAGTGAGAAATATATTGTACGTAAAGGATCAGGTTTAATATTTGGTGTACAAAGTTCACATTTACACTGGATGTTACTGTTTTTCTTCTCACCAAACTCATTCTTTACTTGTCGCTCCATGATTGATGACACGCACACACTGTTGCCAACAAAGACAATACCTTGATATTTATTCACACACTTTTTAAATAGTGTGCTACAGTTAACATTACGTCACACTGACATGACGTATAGTCCAGTTAGCTTTAAGGTACACTTCCCTTAGCAGTTGCCTAGTGTGAAAATAGCGAGCTAGAGAGAATTACTTTATGATTGCCAACGAGGAGGATCGAACTTGCACTTTTCTAGCTAGCTAACTAAAGATGTGAGGGAATTCACTTGTTTTATAAAAAAAATTTAATGCTAGGTGTAAGAAAATCTCACATTATATTATCAGACACGATTTTATTGCATGTAAAATTATTATTTTTTAGACATATGTTTGAAGCAGAACGTTGCTTTGTAGTGAATATCCATCCCGGGTGTTTCCTGCAAGCAGCTTTCGCTAAACCAGTTAACGCCTAACCTCCTTCGCGGTCATTGCTGGTCATGGCCGTGCATGGACCACGGTTTCATCCCCTCAGGCTACTAAAAAGGATGCGTAAACTGAAGTCCGGGACGCCACGCAGCTTACTAGCAGGTTTTTTGAAACTAGTTTTTTTTTCAAATTACATGTCGCCGTTAGAACGTGTATATATAGTGCGAATCGCTTGCTTTAAGTACGTCAATGTTTCAAAAAGCTTCCTAACATGACTGCTGTGCAAAGAAGCCTGTACGAGAAGCTAGTAGCGCTGCGGGAAGTAGTTAGACTGCAATAAATTTCTGAATTAAACAATATTGTGGATGTAGAGGGGCCGTTTGAGCGCGCTGTTATGAACAGGTTAAGAGTTTCGGCTCTTCGTTAGTCTTTATACTCGCATCATTTCACGGCGTAATAGCCCACACTTCCCACTATTCTTATTCATAAATTTTGCTACTTTTCCTGCTGCGCTATTTTTATGGAGTTGCTGGAAATACTACACTCCCATGAACGTGATGATGATATAATTGGTGAGTTTCAACTCTTTTAATTTCAAGAAATCGTCTATTGTAGGATCGGGAAAGATTTTAATTTTACATTAACTTTTTCCTTTGATATAGTAGAAGAATAAGAAGTGGGAGAGCCTGGAGGAGGAGAATTTAATTAATCCATTAGAGGTGAGTGTAAATAACTTTTATTTTCTTGTTTTTTCTGCTCTTAGGAAGATAAACTAATTAAAGAAATTTTTTTACGTTGCACTAACACAGATACGTAAAGAAGTAGGAAGAAAGGAAGAACCTTAGCTATATATAGGAAAGAAAGAAGGGAGTCTAATTTTTTAGGAAGAAAAAAATAAGAGGTTATCTTTAGTTAAATTTTGTTTAATATAATTTATTAAGATACATGTTACATAAATGTTTCGAATTAATTATGCAGAGTTGAGGTGAAAATTTCTTCTTGCTTGAGGTAATGTCCAACGTTGTCATCATCAAAACAAACAGCACCGTTTCTTGAGCAAGGGAAGTCTGCAACAATAGAGAGAGGACACTATAAGATAGTAAATCTATTAGACATTAGAGTAAAAAATTATATTATACTAGCGTACTTACTATTGAGTTTTTAGAATACATATTCCTTCGGAATACATGAATTATGCGTAGCGTCGAAACCTTACCATGATACGCCTTGTCGTTCTTTCTACGTAAAATTTTATTAATGAGGTATATTTTAGGATGTTTTGTCTTCTGCAGTTCTTGTTCATAGAACGCTCCATATATTGGTTTATTTTGATAGTCGTGAAGCAAGTAAGTTCTCGGTAATGTTTCTTTTACTTTTCTTACAGTGAATAATTCATTACTCCAATTAGGAGTATACCCCTTTGTAAAATATCGCTTAATTTTACTTATTCGTACTGTGTCGCCTACTTTAAATTTTGGTGGATAAGGAGACTTCTTTTTCTTCATTTCCCGTAATTTGTACACAGTAGCAAGTTGTTGTAGATTATTTGTGACGTCTATAGTTTTCATACCACTCGTACGATGTTTTCGATTATTATATTCATCTAATAGTTTTGGTAGCATGCGAAGCCAGTGGCATGATCCACACGCCGAGAATTTCCTCCACATCCACTGCTTCAGTGTTCGATTGAAGCATTCAACTACGCTTGCCTTCAAGCTGCTCCCTGTCGAATAGTGTTTAATTTTTCTTTTTGTAATCCACTGTTGAAAACTCTTATTATAAAATTATTTTCCCCTGTCAGTTTGAAGATGTTTTGGATAGCGTTTACATTTTGAATAGATGCGTTCCATATTCTCCACTACTTCGTTTCCTGTTTTTGTTTTAAGTGGAACTGCCCAGGCATACTTTGAATAAACATCAATAACAGTTAACATGTATTTATATCCACCATTAACTTTCGAAAACAGAGACATATCAACAAGATCAGCTTGATGTAAATCATCTCTTCCGAGGCTAATAACGCTCCGTCTTTCAAAATTCTTTCGCACTGGAGCGTGGAGTTCCTTCGCTATTTCTTCTCTGATTTTGTTCATAAAGTATAGGTAAAAGAATTCGTTCTGTGTCGTCTATTCGTTTCTTGAATCTGATTCGATCTATAGCTAGTTGTTGCCAGTTGGTTCTTCTGTCTTCACATCCAATTTCATAGATTACTGAAATATATTTTGAGAATCTAACCGCTTTAAATATATTTGCGAACGGAAGTTCGTCCCACCCCGCAGTGTTCATTTACTCGATAAACTTCGATTTTCGAAGTTCTTCTTCGATTGACAAGATTTCGTTTTCGTGTGACGAATGACCAGCACTTCTAGATGCTATTAACTATTTCAGTCTCTCCACTAGATTGTTTGGATCATTCCAATGAACTAATTCGGTCTCCTTTCTTTGTTCATTTTTCCACTTAGCTACTTTTGATCCCCTTCCTGTACGTTTGTATTTGAGTGCACTCACGAATTTTGGTGTGTTCCTTCCTTTTTTCACTTTTGCATCTTCTACTAATGGCTTGATAATTTTTTGAAATTTGAGCGATTTCGTGCCTCTCATTTGCTTGCCAGCGTCATACTGTTTCCTGTGCACGTTAGTGTAATTTAATATATGACTATAAGCTGACAGATCCTTATCATCATACAGCTGTGCGTCCGGATCTTTCTGAAATATTAATTCATGGAGACCTTCAGTTAAAGGATAGTTAATATTGTCAATTATAAGATTGTTATCGTGAAACAGTACTTTTTACTCCCTAAATAGGGTTCTCCATGAACTACTCGAACCCCGAATATTCTATCAACTTTGTGTCTCAATTGTGGGTTAAGATAATTTTGCAGGAGATTCGTAACCTTTCTGTCCAGAGCTTCTTCTTCTTCTGATTCTTCTTCTTCATCACTTATATAACTATTTAATTATCGATTTTTCTTTGCATTTAATCCATTCGAGTTAACTGTAAGCTGCTGTAGTTTATTTAATGGTACAGTTATTGGTTTAAATGTTTCTTCTAACTTTAGTTGGTTTAAAACCATATCTGCTTTAAGAGAGTTATATTTTTTTTACATCTTTTCTTAATTTTGCTAGTTTATCCTTTACACGACTTTTTTCCACTATGTTCGCCTGCATTTTTTAAACTGAAGTGTAACGTCTATTGTTTTACTCATATATAGTATATTCAAAGAGTATATGGAGCGGAAGATCGTTAGTATTCCATTGTTCTGGATTTTTTAGGCAGAATTGAATTTCATCACCTTCCTTTACAGCAATTGGTGCACCTACTTCTAATTCGATTGGATTGTTCTCGTGATTAATCATCGCATATACCAGAGAACCACGTGTACTTGTTAACGGTGTAAGTGTACCCGTGTAGGGAAGCTTATACATAAGACGACAGTTTTGTAGCATATATATTGGTGACTGATTTGACGGTAGACTGTTAATTTGAAAAAGAGCTTTTCTTGGTTTTTTGTGCAGTTCCTTTTTCATCACTTCAAACTCTTCTTTTGCAGTAGCAAACGTTTCTAAATACTGTTTGTTAACAACATCTTGCTCGTGGATAGGTGAATCAACATTTGTAATTCGTTTGTTCTTCATATTTAATTCTCCGTTAGATTCTACTGGTAAATAATTTTTCTGAAGTTTAGATTATGTCCCGTAACGTAGGTCAAACCCGAACACTACGATAAGGGCAGCAAATGGGGGCAACTAGCTGGTACACAAATAAGCTGGTTGGAAAGTTCAAACAGGAAGCGCAACCAGAGTCACTAAAACAGCCTGAATTATTAAACAAGAACAGAAAACTTACCATAAAAGGGCGAAGAAGTGTTACCAAGAACTCGTACTGAAAAATTCATACCTGGTATCAATTACTTTAAGAAAGAAGAACACATTCTTAGGGAATTTAAAGCAAGGAATTTATTTAGTTAAATAAATTTTTAAAATGTTAGGAAAAGAAATCATCAACGCAGGAACAATTAATAAGGAAAAGTTACTTAAATTAGGAAACCAAATTAAACTTGATTTAAAATCTACGGTGATCGATCACCAGAAAATGAAAAAAAAATACTCTTAATTAAGCGAGGCCTCAACATTCCAGAGAAAATGACAGTTTCAAATTAGTATCAGATCACAATGTACCAATATTTTTTTAAACTTCTCTGAACCACAGAGTTCTCACCAAGGGGATGAATAATAGAAAGTCAAAAAATAAACACAACACTTGATACCCGGAAGAAAAGGAAAAGACCGGATATTAAAAATTAAAATCACCCCAACGCGATCACAAGGACACAAAGGTAAGGAATTAAATATCATCACATCAAGACGGAAGAAGTTGGCCAATCATCCAACAGCATCAACGATCAGGGACAAATCTCCACCTTAAAAACTTAACAATCCTCCAAAACAAACCGTTGGCAAGGAAACCAACAAACATCAAGAAAATACATGGTAACAGGTAACCACGGAAACGAAAGTCCGCACAAACAAGGGAAAAGAAAGGAAAGACGAAGAACCAGGAACACAAGCAAAATTAAGAAACAGAGAAAAATTAAATTAATGCCCTCCGCTTGGTCAGAACTCACATGGTTAAAACAGACTTACTCGGGGTGTTAGATACGGTAGCAATACTGTAAGACATTTCAAGACGTACCAAAGATATTTCACATTAGCATAAGGTACTCAAACTTCCCCCCAATACATCTTAATTTTCATCATTAACAACAGGAAAAGTTACATTACGAAAAGATGATAATAATATATTTTGTTTCTTTTTAAAGCAGCCTCGAGATCTTGCTTTCCCAGAAATTTAGAGTTCTCAAACGTCACCAAACAAATACTTAAATTGTCCGTAGTTGAAGAGGATAACATTTTTAAAAATGCCGAAAATCTTCACGGAAGCAACAACGCCATCGCCATTTTAAAAGATTACTTACAGGCTGAAGAGGCCGAGCGAACAAATGCATTAAGCATACAAACTAGAGAAGAATATCCCGCGTTGGTCGAAACAGAAACACATAATGAGGGCAAGGAGAAACCCTCTTACTCCTTCCTTCAAGTTACGTCCATTGCGAACGCCGCAAACTTCTCACAGATGAGACACGCCAAATCCCCGTCCATCTCGAACCACATTCCAGACAATAATGGCCGGCTCGCCAAAACAAGAATCGACAAGGCAGAGTTCGTTCGGCAGTGAGCTCTAATTGGTTAATGGGCGGAGTCTCGTAGTTCTAGTTCACAGTTCAGAAGTCAGTACGTACAAGGAGCTCAGACTTGAGCGTCTACACAGTATAGTAGCGGAAAAGTGAACCTGATATACCACGAAACAGAATTGAAAATGACACCGCCAGGGTAGAGTTAATCTTGACACAATTTCCATGCCCTTAGGCTACTTCGAAAATGTAGATAGGAAGAGAAATAACACAATGACATGTCCATGTCAGCCTCTCCCCCCCCCCCGAAGCTTAGGTATAAACTCACATATTCGCTGCACGGTGGTCTGAAGTAATTAATTTGTTGGTGTCAAAGTCCAAATCGAAATGACCACAAGCACATGTCCAAGTAGTAAACATCCAATTAGATAGAATAATACCAAGAGGTAGGATTGAAGCTTAGACCCACTTTAAATTCCGTTCAACACCATTACTCATCATCAACACGGAGTTCACCATTTTTCACCACTTTCAGACCTTCCGCAAAACCTTCTTTTAAGAATTATACACCACAGTTTCAGTTTTTTTGAAGGGAAAGAAAGACCATACGTTCCAAGAAGTACACTATACATATAGTTTTGAATCAAGTCACATCTTCAAACTTAGTTAGTTCACAATAGGTTATGATTTTGATTGTAATTCCATTCACGGTGATGATGACACGCGGCGGGTATTACCAACCTTAAAGTACATGAAAGTTTATACACAATGCATCCATAGGTTTTCCTTCCAATAATTAAGCTTGAATTAGCAATCACTCTCTTCTGTACATTCCACTTTTCAACTCAAAATTACTATATCGTAGTTAGTACCAGTACACTGGTTCTAGGATTTAAGAATTGCAGCATCTTACATCCTTCGAAATCAAGATAAAACTCCCTACAAGACGAAGATACCCCAAACAAACCGGAAAAGGAAAAGAAGAGAGAACCTCAAGATTGGTGAAGGTTTTTCATAAAAATAATTAAGGACAAAACGTAAATCGCATATAGTAAGCGTTAATTAGGGAAATTGCCAATAAACTTAGGTCTAGAGCATACCACCATATCAAATTACACAAGAACACCAATTAGGCAGACTAGACTACCTATGAACAAAATGATCTACCAGCACAACATCACCAAGAAAACCCTACATAAAAGATAGGCACAGGCAATGGTAAGCTTAATCCTCCATACTCCAAAGGTGGATCTCAAATGTCAAGAATACAGTACTTACCTCAATAAACTAATGGTGCAAAACGCTAAACTAAAACGTTGAAAATGGATAAGAAGAAAGGACGTAACGTCATCAAGCTTTCCCACCAATACAGGGACCCACCAGAAGGATAATCAATTCACGTCCTCCACCGGAGACCCTTAACACAATAAGATAAATCCCCAAAAAATCCAAGATTCAATACCCCAATAAACAGTTTTACATAAACACACTCAAGACGGACAAGGTAAGTAAGAATAATCTTAAAAACAACAGACTGAGTTCCACAGATCAGTGAGCCAAGGGTTCATTAATTTTTAAGAACCCACCATAATTCAACCCAAATAACTAATTAGACCTTTAAGAAAGGCAGAATTTAGATTACAGATCATTGACCTCGCATAACCCAACAAGAAGAGAGTTTTCTAAAAAGGGCACATCAAGCAGAGCAACTACCGACCAGAGCACAAGCACTGTGAATCCATGAACGAGTTAGTGGTAACTGTCTTTCCAAGCAAAAGAAACCTTATGTAAAATGAGTTGGAGACCTCTAGTACTATCAGGTGTAGGGAGCGCAACATTTTGTCATCGACAATCATTCCACAAAGGCACACTAAGCGAGGAACAAACAAATACGAAGGGAATCACTGTTCAAGGATTGATGGATAAGGTTTCAGGAGGACATAGCTTGGGGTCACATAACTAACCCACATAGCAAGAGGAAAAACTAAAACACCTTCCACAATAGTACACCCAATCAAACAGAAAAGTATTAAAATACCTAAATTAGATGACTACACGAGACATGACGAAGTAATAAACCAACCTCTTACACACCTAATAGTCCCAAAAGGGGCCAGAAAATAAATAGGCAGGATGACTCCAAAAGCGATAGCACTTAATTAACCAGAACGCAGAACAAGTAGTGGATAAATTAACAACATATATGAATTTCAAAAATTTAACAGAAGGAAAAAAACACCATAGGAGATAGGTTAAACAGAATTGATCTCTACAATATCATAGCTATGATTAAGAACGACAACAGGAAAATAGGCCAAGCGGGAGGTCACAGTTTTTACATACCAACACCACAACATACTACACAAGTTGCAGAAAAGAACTACATAATTAATTTTCATCTTCCCCAGAACACGATGGTACAATCAGAGGTGCCTAAACACCCACCAAAGCGTAATAACACAACTAATATGGACTCTGATAAATCCCACAGAACCCATGGTATCCCACGCCAAGAGTCAAAACAACCAAGTCACTCCACACCAACCTGCCACACAGGCAACTGAACAAATATATGGTGCAACAACTCGACAACACCAAATCTAGGACTAGTAAACCAAGCACTAAGGCAAAAGAAGATAACTTCTCAGGTTTTTAGACCACGCACGAATTTCAATACTCCAAATAATATCAACAGATGGAAGATGGACACTGACAACACCTCAACATAGAATCTGCAACTCGTACAGAAGAATGAAGTCAACAAGATGGCACTAGATTCAAGAAAATATTTCAGTAGTATAGCGATATAGTAGTGTGCAAAATTAAATACCACAAGGCTGGAACTTAAATAGTGGACAACCAAATACCTCTAAATGGTGGAAGAGCAACACATCTACAAAATAAAATTTCAAAGAAAAGGGTTAATAATTTCAACATTAGGAATGTAATTAAACGAGTAAGGAACACATGAAAATGACTTCAGATTACCATACTGTCAACAGTCACTTGAACAATGACGAAGGGGGGCTACACAACCATTAGAAATGAAATGGCACAGCAACCTGTAATTAGGGATGGAAAAACCGTAAAGATGCAGGACCCATGCACGAAGCAAACGGCCTCTCAACTCTAATACAGATTTACAGACCACCTAAATGACTAACAACCACCCAAAAGTTTTGACCAAGAACAGGTATAGTAGCGACAGATCAGGAACAGGTAGCAGAATTAAACTCCCAGTTCCAAACCCACAGTACGTAGAGATAGTATTTATCGAAACCGATAGTAATTTCCAAATAAAATAGAACACCAGATTTTAAACCCAAATTTCCAAACCAAAATTTTGCTACAAAGGGAGAATGAAACCAGAGCAAGAATAATTTTTAAGAAATGAAAAAGAATAAGTTTACCAGATCGGGAGCAAGTCCAAAAAATGAACAAATTATGTCCAACGTTTACATCAAAGTTCCAGTTAGGTAAAACACAATTTCCTAATTTCATACTTTTTTATCAAAATTTTAGAAACAAACACCCAAAATAAGAAATCAAATGGAGCAACCAGAAGTCGAGAAACCCACCCAATGGACATGCAGCACAAGGGTGTTAAATACCAATCAACGGAACACGGTCATAAAATACCTCCTATACAACAGCACGAGAAGCAGAAAAAACAAAAGGCAGACTCGAAGAATTCATTACTATGCCCTACTCACCGCCAAAGCAGTTTCGGTATGATAAATTAAAGTTAAAGATATATGGTGTACAGGTTATATATATATTGGTAACAACCTCCAAGAAACGGTTATGTGATAAATTCCACACACTACCAAACCACAATGTTCACACCGGAAACAATACCAGTACCAAAACAAATAGAAACATATCAAACCTAGCTTTTAAAATCACAGAAACATGTACCACAATGAAAACTCCAGGTAGAATTAAATTACACTTAAACAGTAAGATGACATTTTACTTTTAATTAGCTCACAGAAATGTAGTTCTCAGCAGTATGTCTCTTTCAGTACCCCAGAACTTCACAAAGCAGCAACCCAAAGGAAGGGAATTAGGAACCAGTACTGTACATTAACCAGGTTTAACTTGTGACAGATGGACTCTCCTAATCCTTTTAGCAACCGGATCACTCACTAACATTGATACCGGGGACAGAAATTGCAATACGGTGCAAGGACCTTGATACCTGGGTGCCAGTTTGGCGGAAAACTTATTAACAGCTTTACTCACTGGGTAACATTTTATGAAGACTGTATCACCAACCTTTACCTTAGTTGTTTTCCTACCCAAATTGTACCTTTTCTTGGTCTTCTCATATGAAACACACAGATTTTTCTTTGCTTCGTCCCAAATCTTCCGGACATCATGACGTTTAGATAGATCCGACAAAAGGTCATCGATGCCTAGTACATTTGACATTGGGGAGTATGGAGTGTAGGAAAACATAAGGGACATGGGCATTTTCCCATGAGACTCATGGATCGCAGAGTTAAATGCATGAGCTAGCCAATGTAAACAGGAGTCCCATTTAAGCTGGTTATGCTGATGGTAGGCTATCAATGCAGACTTCAAATTTCTATTTACCCTCTCAGCATAGGATGGATTAGGATAATATGGGGTAGTAGTGACATGAGAGATGCACAACTCGAAAAGGTATTTTTTGAACAGATGATTAGTAAACCCACTAGCGTTATCAGAGACAAGGAACTTGGGAGGACCAAAAGAAGCAAAGATATAATTTAGACAGTTAATAGTGGACTGAGAAGTGGTAGACCAAGTTGGAATAAGCCAAGTGAACCGTGAGAACGCATCGACACACACGAAAATGTGCGTGTTCCCCAGAGAAGATCAAACCATTGGTCCCACGTAGTCGATGAACAGTCGTTCCATGGGGCGTGAAGCTTGTGAGGACGACAACAAACCCACACGGTTGTTTAAACTGGGTTTACTTATGGCACAAACTTTGCAAGATTTAATCAAGCTTCTGATGTCACTGTCCATTCTTTTCCAGATGAAAAATTCCCTAATATTCTGCCTAGTTTTGAACATTCCTAAATGACCTCCAATGGGACAGTGGTGGTAATACTTGAAGATGACAGGTACCAGTACCTTGGGAACAACAATTTTGAAACAATGGTCTCCTCGTCCCTTACAACATAGAACACCTTTGACAAGAGAATAGGGTTTTACAAGAGTCCCATTACAAATTTTGTTTATGATTTCATTCAATTCAGGGTCACATTTCTGGAGATCTTCGATTTCATGGTAAAGCAAAGGTAGCTCAGAAAGAATGGCATTGACTTTAACCACATTACCATCATCAAAATCTTCAACATTAGATTTTACCTCAGGACAAGGTTCCCCATCAAACATTCTGCTGAGACTATCAGCGATGACATTATCTGTACCCCTAATATGTTTGACTTGAAAATTGAAGGCAGAAATCCTAAGTGCCCAACGGGTGATTCTCCCAGTTCTTTTGGGTCGGTTCAAAACCCACGACAACGCCTGATTATCCGTCTCCAGGTCAAAATTTACATGTTCAACAAAGGGCCGAAACTTTTCGTGAGCGAATAGGACAGCAAGGCATTCCAACTCGTAAATCGAGTATTTGCTCTCAAGATCATTGAGGGTTCGGGAGGCATACGCAACAGCTCTTCGACCGTCCTCGTACTCTTGCAGGAGTACTCCGGCAATAGCTCTTCCAGATGCGTCGGTCTGAACAATGAAGCGTTTAGAAAAGTCAGGTATTGCCAAAACAGGGGCGTTCGACAGAGCGAACTTCAATTTCTCAAAAGCTGTTTGCTGGAGAGGACCCCAGACAAACTTAACATCTTTTCGCCTTAAATGGTTGAGAGGAGCAGCAATCTCAGCGAAGTTAGGAATAAATTTCCTGAAAAAGTTAACCATTCCTACAAAACGGGCAATGCCTTTGACATCTTTAGGAGGTTGAAAATCACGAATGGCCTGGAATGATCAATCGAGATTCCACTCGAAGACACAATGTGTCCAAGAAAAGACATACTTGGCTGGGCAAAGGCTACCTTAGAAAGCTTAACAGTCAAGCCAGCTTTCCTACAGCGTTCAAGGACTTCCCGTACATGAATCACATGTTCTTCAAAGGTTTTAGAATACACAACGCAATCGTCAAGATAGAGAAAAACACATTTAAATTTAATGTCAGAGAACATAGTATCCAGCAAACGTGTCAAAATTCCAGCACCAGAGTTCTAACCGAAGGGTAATCTGACAAATTCATACAAATTCCAGTCAGTGATGAAGACAGTTAGTGGAATGGACCTCTTGGATAAAGGAATTTGATAATAGGCCTGGTTAAGGTCCAGTACTGTAAAAAACTTTGCCCCAGAATACCACCCAAAGCATGTGTGCAGGTCAGGTAACGGAATTGACTGAAGGGCCACCTTCTGGTTTAATTTTCTATAGTCCAGAACAGCCCGAAAGCCCCCAGTGGACTTGGGTACAAGGAAAACAGGAGAGGCATATGGGGAGCTAGAAGGTTGTATAACACCTTCCGCTAGCAGTTTTTCAATAATCTTCTTCAATTCCAGCATACGTGGAGGAGAGAATCTATATGGAGGGGACCTCACAGGTTTGGTATCAGTTAGTTCGATATCATATTCCATAACATCAGTTACCCCTAGTTTGCTAGTGAATACTTCAGGGAATTCGCTGCAAAGAGCACGAATTTCATCAGCTTGTTCCTTACTCAAATGATTAAGTTTTAATTCCTTAACATTGCTAATTTCATCAGGGACTGACTCAGAAACACAATTCGCATTTAAATTACCCTTAGAACCATCAGTCAAATTAAATTTATTAACAGGGGAAAACTTAAAGAAAAATTTCCTGTCTTGAAGGTCGAGCACAAGTCCAGTTTTGGACAAAAATCCTAGAATCAAATTACACGAATGGTTAGGAACCACCAGGCAGGACACTTTCCAGGTGAAATTTCCAATTCTCAATTTCACCCTAGCAGTCCCTAGAATTTCTACATCATTACCATTAGCAGTAACACACTTTACATCAGAAGGTTGTGAGGTCGGTAACTTACAAGCATATTTCATTTTGGAATACCAGTCAGAATTGATTAAATTTACAACGCTTCCAGAGTCAATCAAAGCCAACAATGGTTCATTATTCACTTCAACACTGGTGAAGGTTCCTTCAGAGACAACATTTCCACTAATTTTGTTACAGTTACGAGGACAAATAACCTCATCAGAGTCCCCTACATTCTTAAAAGGTTGAAACTTACGAGATCGGTTTTTTGGTTTTAGTCATTTATGGCGTCTTTGAGATGAATTTGGGCAAAAATTTTTAGTGTGCTGCTTAGAGCCACAAAGATAACAACAAACACCATGTCCGTTACTCTTAGACGGGCACGAATTCCTTATATGTTCCGTAGAACCACACATAAAACATTTTTTGTTTTCATGTTACAGGGTACATTAGCATAACCAGTACACTTAGAATTGGTAATAGGAGGGGGAAGGTGTACAGGCCTGGACGATCCTCCGTGCTTTACATCCTCAGCGAAGGTATACGCAGTCTCGAGTTCAATGAAATTAGTAGGACACTTCACAAGGGAAAGGTAAGATCGATAAGCAGGAGATATACCTTTTAATATACGAGTTACCATTTCTTCCTCAGGAACCAAAATTCGAAACACTTTACAATAGAACTTTACATCAAAAATGTACGTTAGCAAATTTTCGTGAAGGTACTGAGTTCGGAAGCCATACTGACGGATGAGACTCTGAAGGGCTAAGGAGGGGATAAATTTGTTAAGAATTAGTTCATGAACTTCATCAATTTTACACTTCTGAGAAATAGCCTCGGAAATTACCTTTTTTAGAATACCCTCGCAGTGGGAAAATAAGGCCCTATACATGCCCAGTTCATCAACAGAGTATACACTAGCGGATTCCCTCATTTCTACGAGGAACCTTAAAAATCTAAGTCACTTCTCGATTGAGTTTACAGAGAAATTCTTTACACCGTGAAACAGCTCTTTCAAGGAATTATGCGATGTACCACTTAATCGTGATAAAATAGACTCAAGGACAGGAGAAGTTACGCAGCATCCACCTTGAATAGGGGGAGATAAATTTTGACTTACACTTTCATTATTACTAAGAGGATTAGTCCTATCCGTAACCGACAAGTTCTCCATTTCCCTACTTGCAATTATTAAATCAAGTTCAGTAGAAATACTGGATGCTAAAGTCAAAAGTCGGGTGCATTCGCTAATGAATTACCCCTCAGGCTTCAATATAAGGAGATCTTGGATACACCCCGAGAGGTGGTACACTCTAGCCTTGAGTCTACTAACTTGAGACTTCGTAGGTGGCGTTTCAGTAAATTCTTTAAGAATTACGGAAATTTCATTTAAAGAACAATTAATTAAATGCAAAAACTCACCAATCTTGGAGATATCTATTTTAGATAGGTTAAGAGGCACCTGGAGATGAGCTGAAAG
The DNA here is from genome assembly GCF_040414725.1 of Anabrus simplex. Taxonomy (NCBI): domain Eukaryota; kingdom Metazoa; phylum Arthropoda; class Insecta; order Orthoptera; family Tettigoniidae; genus Anabrus; species Anabrus simplex. The sequence goes on from NC_090277.1 coordinate 4,478,450, forward strand.
TAAGGCGGCACACTCAGAGACAGTACCCACTGGTTCTAAACCTCGGACCGCAAGCTCATACTGCAACTCCGACTTACGCAGGTGATGGGGGTGAATAACCGGACGGGCCATGACGATAGACAATATGAAACAAAACAATTCAAAGTTGGAATAAGATGGTTGCAATTCTTTTGCAAAAGATATTATACCAGTTTAATACTATGTCCTTCCTTCAATAAATTTGAACTTGATACCAGGTGAATAAAAAAAATAAAAGGATACAAACAACCTCCGGGTAGGTCGAGCCACAGGTCCATGAATCAAAAAACGCAGCTCGGCTACCAAAATACTGTCCCGTAACGTAGGTCAAACCCGAACACTACGATAAGGGCAGCAAATGGGGGCAACTAGCTGGTACACAAATAAGCTGGTTGGAAAGTTCAAACAGGAAGCGAAACCAGAGTCACTAAAACAGCATAAATTATTAAACAAGAACAGAAAACTTACCATAAAAGGGCGAAGAAGTGTTACCAAGAACTCGTACTGAAGAATTCATACCTGGTATCAATTACTTTAAGAAAGAAGAACACATTCTTAGGGAATTTAAAGCAAGGAATTTATTTAGTTAAATAAATTTTTAAAATGTTAGGAAAAGAAATCATCAACGCAGGAAAAATTAATAAGGAAAAGTTACTTAAATTAGGAAACCAAGTTAAACTTGATTTAAAATCTACGGTGATCGATCACCAGAAAATGAAAAAAAATACTCTTAATTAAGCGAGGCCTCAACATTCCAGAGAAAATGACAGTTTCAAATTAGTATCAGATCACAATGTACCAATATTTTTTTAAACTTCTCTGAACCACAGAGTTCTCACCAAGGGGATGAATAATAGAAAGTCAAAAAATAAACACAACACTTGATACCCGGAAGAAAAGGAAAAGACCGGATATTAAAAATTAAAATCACCCCAACGCGATCACAAGGACACAAAGGTAAGGAATTCAATATCATCACATCAAGACGGAAGAAGTTGGCCAATCATCCAACAGCATCAACGATCAGGGACAAATCTCCACCTTAAAAACTTAACAATCATCCAAAACCAACCGTTGGCAAGGAAACCAACAAACGCCAAGAAAAAAACGTGGTAACAGGTAACCACGGAAACGAAAGTCCGCACAACAAGGGAAAAGAAAGGAAAGACGAAGAACCAGGAACACAAGCAAAATTAAGAAACAGAGAAAAATTAAATTAATGCCCTCCGCTTGGTCAGAACTCACATGGTTAAAACATACTTACTCGGGGTGTTAGATACGGTAGCAATACTGTAAGACATTTCAAGACGTACCAAAGATATTTCACATTAGCATAAGGTACTCAAACTTCCCCCCAATACATCTTAATTTTCATCATTAACAACAGGAAAAGTTACATTACGAAAAGATGATAATAATATATTTTGTTTCTTTTTAAAGCAGCCTCGAGGTCTTGCTTTCCCAGAAATTTAGAGTTCTCAAACGTCACCAAACAAATACTTAAATTGTCCGAAGTTGAAGAGGATAACATTCTTAAAAATGCCGAAAATCTTCACGGAAGCAACAACGCCATCGCCATTTTTAAAAGATTACTTACAGGCTGAAGAGGCCGAGCGAACAAATGCATTAAGCATACAAACTAGAGAAGAATATCCCGCGTTGGTCGAAACAGAAACACATAATGAGGGCAAGGAGAAACCCTCTTACTCCTTCCTTCAAGTTACGTCCATTGCGAACGCCGCAAACTTCTCACAGATGAGACACGCCAAATCCCCGTCCATCTCGAACCACACTCCAGACAATAATGGCCGGCTCGCCAAAACAAGAATCGACAAGGCAGAGTTCGTTCGGCAGTGAGCTCTAATTGGTTAATGGACGGAGTCTCGTAGTTCTAGCTCACAGTTCAGATGTCAGTACGTACAAGGAGCTCAGACTTGAGCGCCTACACAGATTAGTAGCGGAAAAGTGAACCTGATATACCACGAAACAGAATTGAAAATGACACCGCCAGGGTAGAGTTAATCTTGACACAATTTCCATGCCCTTAGGCTACTTCGAAAATGTAGATAGGAAGAGAAATGACACAATGATATGTCCATGTCAGATATGACAAGTTTTAACTCGTCAACTTCTCTCCGCGCAGCTGCATATTTTTCTACAAAGATTTTATTTGCAACATCTTTCTCATTTAACGGATTATGTACGTTAGTAATTCGCTTATTTTCCATACTCAACGTACCACCCACATCAACGTTTAGTTTCTGTTGATTGCTTATTTCATTCTTCAGTTTTTCGGATTCTTCACGCGCTGCTGAATGTTTTTCTAGGTATGCTTTATTAATCGCATCCGTCGAATGAATAGGTTTGCCGATATTTGTTACTCGTTTATTTTGCATATCTATCGATCCGTCGTCATTCAGTTGTAGTAGTCTCCCTTTTGTATGCTTTTCTAAAAATAAAAGCGAAATTGCATCTTGTTCCTCTTCAGAATCTGCCACACCCGATATTCTCTTGTTGTTCATGTTGAGGTTATTGTCAGTTAAAGGAAGGTGATCATCCACAATATCATGTAAAAGAGAATCAACATATTCTATGCGTGCAGAAACGTCGTTGACTCGTTTCTCCAAATTTCTTTGCACATGGTTAGTGTGCGTACGCATTGTGTCAAGCGAAACTGCTTCGTTTCCATTCATCGCTGGAGCTATTCCTTTCAGCCTTTTTTCTTAAAATCAACTGCATCCTCTTCTAGTTCACATATGTCATGTATTTCATTTTTAAGATCTAAAATGTCACGTTGTATTTCTTCTTTATTAATACTGTCCTTAACGGTTTTTAACACACAATTTTTATTACAAGCATCCTCCATGTTTATAGGATTGCCGACGTTCTTTAAACGTTTACCATGAATACTTAAGTTTCCGTCAGATGTTGATGATACGTAATTTGTATTAACCATCATTTTTTCATCTACATATGATTTAGTAGCAATATCATGTCGTGATGATGGTCGCGTTACATACACGTTACTGGTTCTGTTGTTTGATGCCATCGTGATGTTCTTTCTCTACTCAACAATCCGAAAATGAGTTCGTTAATGTATACACTGTGGTATTTATATCACATAAAATATATCGAATCCATTTCGATATCGACCTTTGCTTATTTCGCTATCGTTATCGATAACGAGAAAGCTGAATTTCGACTGCGACCAACAACGATAGCATAAATCAGTGAACTGGTTTGTAACTCATATCGGTGTCCACGTGATCGTCGTAGACATGACGAAGATTTCTTGCATCTTGTTTAAATAGAATAATGAAATTAGCGTTGTCTCTAATAAGTTGTTTGGGGATGCAGGAATAGGTCTGACATAAGTAAAAAACATCCACGATATGGTGTCGACCTCTACTAAAGTAGTCTTTCATGTGCTGCTGTTTGTCGCTTGCTACATCGTCAAAAATAAAAACGGAATTTCTTTGAGCTTTTTCTGGCGGTATTACTTGCTCACGATCAGAGTAAAAACCACATTTTATTTCTTAGTGGATTTTAAAAGCTTCTCTAGCTCAATATATTTCTTCTGCGACAATGATTTTGAGTAAACATACACATTCTCAAATCGTAACCCGTTCGGTTGTAATAACAAATTAATCATTACATTAGTCTTCCCTGCATTCGATGGACCGCAAATGATACCGCGTATTGTGTCCGGCAACAGTTTACTATGTTTATTTTTCTTTCTTACTGAACGTTTTGTGTCGTTCAGATTTGCAACAGGTAAAGATAACGATTGTTTTATTGCCTTTACCATCATTTTCTTTTGATGATAATTATTTTCAACGATCGAGTGCACAGGAGCAACACGTACAGTGGATTTCTTTTTCTCAAAGTTATTGTTGATTATTAAATAAACATGAACTTTTTATCTTCTGTTTTACTTATCTAGTTCCAAAATGGTTCGTGCATCACACTACACGTAGTATTAAGAAGTGCTGGAAGAGCTGTCCTGTTATAGTGATCTAATAATACGTTGCCAACTTCACAACCCCTCATATACCGACAAGAAGGTGACCATTTTCTGTGTTCTGTTAACGGATCATCATCTTTTTCCCACGAAAATAATTCGATTCCGCAAAAAATACGTTTAACTGCGTCTAGGTATCCCGTGTAGTAAAATCCAGCTTTAGCTAAACTTACGGGGTCTGTCCACGGTACACGCCATCTAGCGAAAGTCCTTAGCCGATCTACCTCAGATTTTAAATTTAACGGACGAGGAATGTACGCCATGTCGTTGTAAAATGAGGAGAGCAGAAAAATATCTCTCTTATTTATATATATATCTTCCTACCTTCAAAAAAGAATAAAAATAAACTTAAATACATTTTAGTACTCAACAGTTGCACATCGTGTAAAAATGTACTTCGTATATAATAACACACTTGCTAGTAGGAGCTCTTATTTGAGTATGCTGCGTCGAAGACGCAACGTTGTAGCAGCTCCATGTAAACGAGTAGGGAAAGGAGGAATAATAGGCAAAGTTCTTAATAAAGCTATAGATAATTTACCAGCAGAATTGCACATACCAGGTTATGAATTTTGTGGACCTGGGACAAAGTTAGAAAAACGAATTAAGCGTGGTGATCAAGAAATAAATCTATTAGATAAGGCATGTAAAGAACACGATATCGCTTAAGCTACATACAAAGACCAGAACAGAAGGAAAGAAGCAGATGAAATCTTAGCCTCTAAGGCTTAGTCTCGTGTAAACTCTCAGGACGCATCATTAGGAGAAAGAGCAGCTGCACCAGCAGTTACGGGTTTTATGAAAGCGAAATCTAAAGTAGGTGGGGTTAGACGAAGAAGAAAATCTAAACATCGAAAAGAACGTGTAAAACCAAAAAAGACAGCATGCCGTAAAAAAGAAAGGTGGTTATCTTCCACTCCTTCCGATATTTGCAGCCTTGTCGGGCTTGGGCTGTCTAGCAAGTAGAGCTGCGGGCATAGCATCGGCTGTAAACAAGGCGAAAGCCGCACAGGAAGAATTAAAAGAAATGAAACGCCACAATCGAATGCTAGAAGCGATGCGTGGGAAAGGGCTTCCTACTCGAAACAAAGGAAAGGGCATTTACTTAAATCCTCCAGCATACAAAAGATAATGGAAGGCCTGCCGAATAGAGCATTAGCTAACATAGATCTATATCGTTACGCATTTCGTTTAAAAAATTCCTACTTCAGAGTTGTGTTTATGCGAGATACGTTACCGAAAATTTGTCGTGAAAATTAGAGTTGTACTTTGAATTTAGATCCGATAAGCAAAACTGGTTCGCACTGGGTTGCGTTCAGTAAACGAGGTGCGTATGTGTACTACTTCGATAGTTTTGGTAATTTACGTGCCCCTAAAGAGGTATTAGAATATTTAAAAAACTATTACATTCGGTATAATTTTCATTCTTATCAAACTTTTAATTCATCAATTTGTGGTCATCTGTGTTTACTATTCTTATACTGTATAAATACAGCACGACCTTAGTATTTGTGTTCAGTGTGCACGATGCCATATGGAAGACGGATTACACTCGAGGGTAGAGGCTCGATGTAGTATTAGAAACTCCGATTTATTTGAATAGAGCTTCTTTCTATGAAATAGGCCTTGCCGCACTATTTACATCTAATAGTATTCGAAATGTCACTAGTAAAAATAATAAGTTTGCTACATATTTGAATGGTAAAAAAATTATTTTGAGTGTGGCAGAAGGCATTTATGAATTCAAAGATCTCGTTGCAAAAATATAATGTTTGTTAACTATTAAAATGTGAAACTATTTCTGCAAGAGTACACTCCAAAACTTAGTTTTTTATCTCGACTATTAACAACAAACCTACTATGCATTCTCCGTTTGACATTGATTTCAATGTACCGAACAGTGTTGGTACTAGCTTAGGTTATCTGTTAAATGTATATGAGAAATATGCTAACCATGAATCGCAAATGAATGAAATAGGTAACGTGATCGTTAATAGCACAAATAACCAGATTGGTATTAAAATGAAGGGAGACAAAACAACTGTACTCACATTACCGGAAGGTAGTTACACTTTTTCGGAAATAGGAGCTCTAATTCAAGAAGCAATAATTAACAACTTTCCCATTCTCGAAGAGAAGAATGAGCCTCTAGAGAGAGAGAGATAGTAAACTTATTACTATTACTTATGAAAAGACCTATCTTCGCTGTAAAATGTCTTCCAACCTAGACGTAGACTTTGATGTTTCCGATTCAATTGCTGATTTGTTAGGATTTTCACGTCAAAATATGAAGCTAATAAATTACATATTTCAGGGGAGATTATTAAAATTAATAACGTGAACTCGATTCGTGTATGTTGTAATCTCGTGTTAGGTTCCGGTTCCTTCCTCAACGGTAAACAAACACATTCGTTATACAATTTTAAACCGCTTGTTCCAACAGGCTATCCTATCGTAGTTCAACCGTCACTATAAGCTTCTTACCGGTAAACACTAGTGTTATTCAACATATATCCGTCGTACTCGAAGATCAGTTCGAAAACCCAATCGACTTACAAAATGAGGATGTAACAGTAGAGTTAATTATTCGTCCAGTAAAAATACAGTAATCATGTATAACATAAAGCGTACACTTATGTACTATCATTCGAGTAAGGAACAGTTGAACAACAACATCATGGTAGTAATTTAAAACAACCAGTCAAAAAACCGAGGATTAAAAGAGGAAGCAGCTAGAGTAGTAAATATAGAGTAAAGCTAAAAAAACAATCTCATCGTGTACGCGACAAGAAAAAATTAACCGCAAACAATAAAGACTTTTTACAATCGCTAGGCTACCGACTACTATCAGTTCTATTTCTCCTACGGAAAATATTTTACTGTCTTTTCGTGTGAAATTAAGGTAACATCAACAAGAAATATGATTAACGAAACAGACAAAGTTGTTTTTGATACCAAGCAGGAGGTACGAAGCTACCGTTTAAATGCAACTACAAAATATAAAAACAAAGATGAAATTCGAGTTCCTGAAGCCGATGTTCACATAGAAGGTGATGCTGTTAAATCAGTCACAGATGATGCACCTATAACTTCAGCCGTTTCTGATCAAACGTTCGCAGCAAATCTTTCTGATGAAATTCGTATTAAATTTAACGCGAAAGAAATTGAAAGAACACGGTAAGATTATCTCTCTTTACAATGCTACCGACTGCCACAGGATAAAGCATATAAATTCTAATTCTCTACCAAGAACTACTTTAGTCTCTTTTTGTGTACAATCACGCTAACATCAAGGAGAAATATGTTCAACGTAACGGACAAAGTTATATTTGACAACAGAGTTGCCAGACGGGAAGTAAGGAGCTATCATCCATATGCGGGCACGAAATATGAAAACAACGATGAAATTCGAGTTCCTGTACACAACCAAGAACATATCTTTTTACCGCAAAATGCTAGCTATTTTCCATCAATTTCTACACCACCAAACGAAGCTAATATTGCCCAAGCAACTACAAAGCTGTTCCATACAATCAACCCACTGCGTGTTCTTGGCGGTTTATTTGAAGACTACAGGAAACCATTCATAAACTGTAAACTTGAATTTATCTTTATTCGTTCTAGAGATGACAAATGTGCACTGTTTTCAGCCAACGCGGAAGATACAGCTAAGGTCAAAGTACGAATAATGTATATAAAGCTACCAACTCTAATACTGTCCGACGAGGAAGAAGTTAAACGCATAAAGTTAGTCCAAAAAAATCCTTCTATTCCTGTAGCATTTCGATCGTGGAGTTATCACGAGTTACCTACTATTCCAAATTCAACGAAAATTAATTGGACTGTTATGACTACGTCACAAATAGAAAAACCGGGAGTTTTTATGCTTGCTTTCCAAACCGATCATAAGAAAATTAATGCTTCTTCTTCTCTGTTCGATCACTGTAATATTCGATCCGTTGCCGTATTCTTAAATTCAAACTTTTATTCCTATGAAAAGGCTGTAGCTAATTTTAACAATGGCGACTACAGTGAATTGTATGATATGTTCACAAAGTTTCGTAATGCGTACTATCAGCTTGATGATAATCGTTCCGAACCGAATATATCACGAAGTGAATTTCAGTCGCATTGTCCTATTGTTCTTATTAATTGCATGGAACAGGTTGAATCGATAAAATCTTCCTCTGTAGATGTTCGCGTTGAAATTGAAACAAACGAACCTATTCCAGCCAACACTACTCTGCATTGCATTATTATTCACGACCGCATAATAAATTATAAACCACTAACGAATGAAGTATTTTTCTTCCAATAATCTTGCACGAGTTTTCCTTCCTTTTTTCTTCTAACAGTGTATATAAACGAGAGAGTGAAGATTCTCTGCTTCAGTTCTTCGATATCAAGCACACCATGAGTGCAAAACCCAGAGGAGTGATAGTTGACATTCAGAGGTTACCTACTGGAGGTTACGAGATAGCCTGTTGTAATATAGATTCGTCTACAAATGTGTTATCTACTGCTCTATTAGGTATGAGTGTACCTAATTTAGATTTCACGCTTACGTCGTTTTTCAATCTTCTCAGTGAACAACAATACCAATATCTGGTTGTGTGCAACTGTGTTAATGAGTTACGTTTATTAGCACTGCGAGAGAATACTCGTACGTGCATAATTGACTTGAACACTATAGAAGGTGTACCTGATTTAAGAACAATGCGTAACGAGTGTTTCCCTGTTGAGTGCCCGCGCCATTTACCACATGTTGCAAGACATTCAGGCAGCTGTGCTATGTTCAACGTTCACGCAGTTCATAGTTGGCTAAAATCGACAGATGGTGTGATGAGAATAGTGTGTTCAGTGATAAACAAATTTAAGAAAGAAGGTGTGAGCAGATTCAATAAATTTGAGTGGGCTTTCTTCCCTGAAAACATATTATCTATTTACGAACAACATCAGTTAAGTGCGCTCTGGCAGTATCTACCAGATCATCTGAAGGCGAACTTACACCAGGCTTGTCAGGATTCAGGAGCTAACAACAACGACATCGTCCGAGCTTGATATCAGCTACGAATACATCAATTATTAAGGTGAAAAAATAGATATAATACCATCCTTTTTTCCTTGCTTGCTTTTTCGGTTTTATTCAGCTACTATATTTTTTTCTCCTCTGCAGGTCTCTCCTCATAGTGGCAACAACAACAACAACGTCCGAGCTTGATATTAGTTACTATTTCATCAATTATTAAGGTAAAGAAAAAATATTAGTTTCCTTTTTCTTGCTTGCTTTTTCTGTTTTATGTTGCTATCAACTAATTTTTCTTTCTTTTTTCCCGCCTCTGCAGGTCTCTCCTCTGGTGACAGTCGAAGATTCAGTCTCTGCAGATCTCTCCTCCTGGTTGCAGTTAAAAATTTAATCGAAATTTTAGATTTTAAAAAACCTCTGTAGTTTCCCATTCAATAAACTTGATTGTCAAAAAGAAATATGTTCTCTTTTTTCATTCTCCTACTCCTACTTTAGTTAGAGTACAAGGAATAAAAGGAGAGGTGGCGCAGTATAGTTGAAAGAAAAACAATTTTTGATCATCTAGTGTGGAGTTTTTTTTCGAAAAAGAAAAAAGAATAAATAAAGATTTACAATGCACTTTAATATATGATAGAAAGTTAACTTACAGTACAATAGTATACAATGTACTTTATAAGAGAAAGTATAAATACATTGCAATAAAAGAAACAACGAGTGAAATTCTATAAGATTACATTTTTATAATTAAATAAACTTAATAGTATACAATGTACTTTAAAAGTATAAATACAGTACAATACATTGAATAAAAGAAACAGCGAGTGAAATGTTTATCTAGTTTGAAATTCTATAAGATAACATTTTGTTCCGTTTAATTTAATACAGAATAAACAAAAGTTCCTAAAATAAAATGATTAAAGTAATCACAGGAGCTTCTCCTCTTATTACTTAATATTCACCTTCAGAGTAAATTACATTATTTTTCATACAGAAGGGTAAACTGATGACGAAGTGGAGGAGGTGCTCACAAAAAAAGCAAACCTACTTTGCAAGATAGCTATACATTAGTTATACTTCTTTTCTCTGCAAGACTGTAATGTCCAAATGGTAATGTATTAATTTTTTTATCTGTGATGTACCTTTTGTCATCATTAGCTGTGAGTGCTAGTTTGTATTGACGAACCGTGAACACAGAATGAGAATTGGAAATAATGCACACTTGTAGTTTGGTCACTTGTTCACCTTCATACAGACAACGTCTATACTGATCAATTGTAAGGTGATCGACAAAATTTTTTTTGACACCCTTAGCTTTACATGTAGGTTTCTCTTTTTCACACAACTTAATAGCATACATCTTTGGTCGCAAACCTACAAATTCTTCAACAATACTTCCACCGTTTTCATCCTTCATCAAACCTATTTCACTTGAATATTTTCTTTCAATTTGGAAAGGATTATTTTCATCATAATTTCCTGTATCAAACAAAACTGAATTTTCCTTCATAAACTCATATATATGATATGAAAAATTGTATATCAAACTGTCGGTGTCAGTGTAGAGTAGTTGTGAGTTTGATTCTGTGTTTCTCAAAATAACGTTGTAGTGAAAATTGTTCATTTTCATTTTTGACAAATCTAAAATTGTAGCACCGAGGTAAACCGGTTGATTGTGAAGAATTTGAAGTTTCTTCATTTCGATAATCATACACTGATCGTCTACTATAATACGACGTTTGAAGTTTGCTCTTGAGATCAACGTACCTGCACCAGAACGACCCTCCCACTGTGTGACCCACCTGACGTCGCGCTGCTTCCTTACGTTCATTAATGAACGACCAAAAATTGCGTTATTCATTAATTTATAGAAACTTTTCTCGAGCTCATATTTTGCTAACTTTCGTTTCTCTGTGTTCAAATCAATGTAGCATTTTAACCATGCGCTCTGATTAAACTGAATCGCTCTGTAAATGTGAGATACTTTCATACCTAATTCTACACACTGTTTTATTAGTCTATAATGAAGAACATACCGTTCCTTGTTGTAAAGAGTGCTCATTAGTTTCGTAGATTTTTCAGGACACAATGGATAATCGGCATGTTTATCATGAAGTTCTGGCGGGAGATTAAATCAACTTCTACCATAAACCCAACATCTGCTTCATCTCCTACATTCATAATGTCTAAATTCTCAACGATTTCGACCCATTGAAAGCCGCCCGTTGGAAGAAACTGTTGCATAGCGAATCCATACAAATAGTTCACGTCAAAGTACATTATGTATGATTCCGGTTTGAGCTCATCGTATGTTAACATGTACTTGTTATTTGCTACTGCATGCCGCGTAACGCATTGCACACTACCACCGCGTATGGAGCGTTCGAAAAACTGCAGCATGTCGATATCTTGAAGTAATTCTAGCTGGACAGCTGTTATTTTCTTCATAGCACTCCATGCCATAGACGGTACCGTGTAGAAATGAGCGGCATCAATACCATATGTCTCTTTTCCACTCAATCTAAAGTTTCCAAATACATCGGCCAAGAGTAAAGTATCGATTTTCAAGTAAAGATCAGAATATTCACCCAACGATTTACAATTAAACTTATTCCAAATAAGCTGAGCAAACGCGTAGTTTTCTTCCGAAACAGTTTCACCCTTTAAAGAGCTAAAGAATGAACTCCTTGACGGTAAACTAGTGTCGTCTAACACCTCCATACTAGTAACATATTCGTATAGAAATATCGCTTTCCGAGAAGCGAGTTTAAACTGTAAATCATCGGTGAAATACCGTCTCGTTACAAGCTTTGACTCGTCACTAAGTAATACTGCCATTTTGTCCAGCGAAAAAGGAATAAAGTTGTAAGTGTCTATAAATCTTAGTTCAACACATTGTCTTTGGTTATAACGAATAAAGTTTGAAAATCCTTTGTATCGCTCCATGTTCACTGCTAATAGTTTAATGTTCGTTCTGAGATTTGTCACAACATCCCCTCCCTTCCTATGCAGTTCTCTAATTATGAAATGACCATCATAGGCTGTCAAATTATGGAATGCTACCGGCAAGATAGAAATTTTACGATACTGTAAGTTACACAATTGATGTGCTGATCCCCTGTAAACACCCATTAAATGACAATGATCGCAAACTTTAATTTCATTATCTGCAATTTCCTTCTCACATATGTGACAAAATGTAGACGAGAGAAATTCATTTTCTTGCTCAACAGTTAATGGTAACATCGGTTTCGTTTCAAAATAATAGGGCGCAAGCGTGTTCACTAAGTTATACATCTCATCTACGAACCATTTAACACAATCACTACCTCGATAGAGTTTGAAAGAGCACAAATCTCTGTCAAAACTACAGTGTAAATAATATGCTACGCTGTATGGCACATGTTCGTGAATTGGAGTTGAATGTGACGTGTTACCATTTGGAAAACAAGTAGACACAGGTTTCAGTATGCATTCTGTGTCAGCATACACAATAAAAGGCACTATCTCTTTAACCTTATACTCGGTAAAGTACACTAGCCGTTCGGTATCCGAAGGCATTATACTTTTGCCCACCGGAAATTGTATACAGTTATTAGTATGCAAAGCTAATTTTTCCTTATTGTAAAAGTAAGACAAACACCGTCTGCAAATATAAATTTCTATTCTGGTTCTTCGTAAGAGATGAGCGCACAAGACGTGGAAGATTCTTAATCAAACACAAGTGATACTTCTCACTGTCGCCAATCTGAAGCATTAGAAGATCTACGATCTTTTCACACGTTTTATGTGAAACGTACAAAGGAACAAGAGTAAACTCTTTTTTGTCATCATTCTGTCCTATGCACACCCAGTTGTTCTCGTCATACTGCGCTCCGAATACATTCACGGAGATTTCGTTTTCTTCTTCAAATTTTCTCATTTCCATGGGGATTGGTATGTCTTTTAAATTTAAAAATGCATTATAATGTGGATAAGAAGAATGCGATCTACATGATGTTTAGCCAGCAACTACACTCCACGCAAAGCAAGCATCTCGTGTGTTCTGCAGATTAATAACTGCTTTCTTGTTTCTAATTGCTGTAGGCAACGTTAGACTAGTTGGCGACTTGCCCACGTGAATACCTACATTTTTATTCATGTTTATCCGCAATTCGCGAATTCGTAGCAGAGACCATCCCGAATCACGAGCCTCGAACTCTGATAATTTTTTCAGAATCGGTTTCGTTACATGTTCGTTGTACCATTCTCTTAAATTAGTACCTTCAGTAATTTCAGCGTTCCTTGCATGAAAATAATTGTTATCGATTTTATCGTGAAGGACATGTTGTGTGCAGAGAACGGTATTTACTTTTAATGCTTGTGTCTTTAGTGCTTCCTTCACGTATTTATTAAACCACACGTAAGATTTATCTAGGAACTCTTCGGGGAGTAATAAATCATTGTTAACATTTACCACCGCTAGTGTGTACACTCTGCGCCGAAAAGCTTCCTCGATTTGTTTACACTGGAAAGCAGACAAATCTTCTATCTGAAAAGTTAGTCCATTAACAGCGCGAGCGTGAAAATACATTTCTAACATTCGATTACGCATTTCCTCTAGCTCGTTAAGATTTTCAATCAGCTCGAACTGAGCTTCTTCTCGCTCCTCGCTAGGTTAGAACCGATATGAAATTAGTATTGATCCATTTACTCTACCTCCCTCATAAACTCGCGAATGCGTTCAAACGCTCTATCAAAATGAGCTTGCATTCTTCCGTCATCTTCATCTGTCTGTAAATTAATGTCTAGTTTTCTACGTTTGCTCGCAGGATACTCCATGACTACAAAAAAATTACGTTTTGGTGCTAATTTTTTCTGCGTTCTCAAGACAAGTCCAGCAGTTGCTGTAGCCACGACTTATCAAGAATGTATTGTCCGTCATCACCCAGTGTAACCAACGAGCTAGCTCACTCCCTGCTACATCTAGTGAACAGTGAACAGCTTCGCTTGGAAACTCGTCCTGAAGCTTCCCTAACAATGTATTCCGGTAATGGGAAATTTTATTCGATTCTTGTGAAGAAAAGGAAAATTCAATCTTGTAAATTTCTTCGAATGTATTATAGCCTACAAATAGTAAAAATGTTCATTACCTGAAAATTCACTCAAAAGATATCGCACTACAGCAGCTGTCACCTCCTGCTGGCTTTCATATGCTTTACACAGGTTCGTCACATATACTGTAAAATGAAAAAGTGCACACCCTCTGTTCCATAGTTCAATACAATTAGCACTCACTTCTTGTTGTTGTTGTGCGCTCAGTTGTCCCGCTTCATCTTCAACAGGCTGTGAAGTAGCGACCGCATCCTCCTCTCGATGTGCTTGCAGACGCCGGCTCTGTATGCATTGATATGCTTGATGTTCAGTTCCTGGCTTAATCTCAACTTTCTTCCACTTCATCATAGCACTACCTCGGACCTGAAAAGAAGCAGCACATACTGTTTTCAATTAACAAAACAATTATACAAATACGGTGAAAACAAGTTACATTAAGAACGAAAATACTCTCTGCATACTTACTTAGTTAAAATAGATGTCGTAACTATTGACATTCTACTGTAGGAAGCGCACTTGGTGGTAGCCCCTCTCCATGCTTTTGTACATCATTTTCAAGTTGTTTTTTAATGAATATATTTCTTCTATTTCTTCTGCTGTAAGTTTTGCGAATTGCGCTGGCAGGAAAACACTCACAGTCTCCTCATCTTCCCCTTCTATATCAACGATTATTTTCCTCCCAAATCTTGTTTCTACCGCTCTCAGCGCTTTAACCTTAAATGGATGGTTAAGTTGCAACTCACTTAATTTCCTATTATGAAATTGTGGTGCCTTTGCAATTTTGTTTAATTTCATTAGCATATCTATTCTGTTGAAGCTGCTATATCTTTTAAAATTAACAAACTAAATAAACTTACACTTACTGAAGAGGAAAGAAAAGTAGTAGTAGTAGAGAACTCTTCCAACTAGATGATAGTTTTCATGTTGTGCTCTGCTCCTTAAATACTCCCTGCCACCACCTTCACTCCTCACCAGTAGGCTGGACTTGTCACTAGTTCACCTTCACTCGAAATTACAACCTACAATAAACATCCTGTTCGTGACAGAGATAACCTTCAACAAGTTAGAAAGCGGCTCTTGCCTAGTAACAGCTGCACTGTAGCACTCCTTAGTGTTTCCCCCTCACCCACAGTAAGGGAGGAGGGAGGGATCATTTTTTACATAAACGAACATCCTGTTCAGCTTTCATCAGCAAGTGACCTATTAAAGCAAATCCAGTTGCCACATAGTCACTGTACCTTGCCCACAACAGTAGCCTTTCAAGAAATTAATTACTTCTGGCATAATGACCTCTGAGTGTGGTGTTCTCATTCCACCTGTGGTTGACCCCCTTAGCCAGTGAAAGCCTCTCCAGCAAGTGACCTTTTAAAGCAAATCCAGTCACAGCACCTTGCCCCACACCTTTCAAGAAATTATTACCTCTTACATAAAGACCTCCGGGTATGTATAGTCAACATTCCACACACGCCTTAGCAAGTGAGAGGCCCCCGCAGGGAGGGAAGCCCACGCGCAGACGCAGTAGCTGCGGCTGGTCCAGAAGTCTTGCTGGTCCAGTCCCCTTGTTGGTCCAGAAGTCTTCGAATTACTCTACTTATGTGATGCATAGAATAATGGAGGTTAGACTAAAAATGAAGAATGAAGTGATGACTTGATACAAGTATATGCACCACAGAAGGGAAACAGGGAAGTAGGTATTGAAGGATTATTATTGGAGATCTGAATGCGCAGGTCAGAAATGAGACTCAAGGAAAGAAAGAAGTCTTTGGACCATATGGATAAGGGAAAAAAGAATCGCAGAGAGGAACTAGGGGACTTCTGTGAAAGGGATGTACATACAGTGGGGAATACATGGTTTCGAAAGGAAAACAGGAGCGAAGTTACGAAATATGGTTGGGGTTACAGATGAACAAAATCAGTAATTGACTTCTTTGTGGTGCAAAGGACAAATCGCAGGAGGTTGATGGATGTGACCGTTTTATCAGGAGAAGCATTTGATGGGAACTATAGAGTTGTGGTGGCAAAATTGCCGTTCAAAAAGTGGAAAAACTAAAAGAGATAAGAGAAAGCACAATAAAAGTTTGGAAACTGAAGGACGAAATGTACAGGAAGATTTTCAGGAGTGATTGAAGCAACAGATCTGAGTTACTGAAGTGGAAAATGTAGAAGAGGGGTGGGCCAATTATAAAAGGCATTTGTTAGTGCAGCAGAGAGTGCTTGCGGCAGGACATCTACAACAGTGAAAGAAAAAGACACCGTGGTAAATCAGGAAGTGAACCTGGCGAGAATAGAACCAAGATCATACCAAAGAAAGCAAAAGGAAGTAACTCAACAGAAACGGAGTTGTAAGAAGGTGGTAAGAGAAGAAAAGAAGATGACTTAGGAAGAATTTACACAAGAAATTTTAGCGGATGTAATTGGCAATAAAAGCATGCTTTACATACTTATAAGAAGTAAGAGGGCAGAAAGAGTTACCACAAAGCTCACGGAAAAGGGAAGGTGGGGAACTGTTAACACAAGCAGAAGAGATAAAGGAAGTGGAATGAGTATTTTGATAAGGTATTGAATGTGAACGACTGTACAGGGGAGATGTGAGTACTCCGCAACAGAGGATGTGGGGGTGGAGCTAAGCAATGAAATCAGTGTGGAATTGATAAAAGCTGCTTGTGTATGTGGAAATACGAATGTGTACCAGAAGACTGGAAGAAAGGGATAATGATACCAGTGTTTAAGAAAGGGGACAAGAAAATTTGTGGTAACTATGGAGGAATCACACTTATATCACAGGTAATTCAAATACTGGAAAGGATCATAGAAAGAAGAATGAGAAGAAAGATTGAAGGAGAGTTACAAGAGGAACAATATGGCCTCCAGAATGGAAGATCTACAGTGGACCCAATCTTCAGCATGAAACAGCTGATGGAAGAGAACTGCGAATATGGAAAAGATCTGGTCGTGACTGGTTTGGGGAACCCTGGTTAAAAAGAGACTCGGAAGAGAAATACAAGAAATGTACAACAACTGTGGTAGCAGAGTATTGACTCAGTTGGAAAGACAGAATGGTTTTTTATTAAGGACATAGACGAAATTGTAAAGGCAACAAAGAAAGCGTATGGAGATAAAGAGATGATGTTGCTGTTTGCAGATGATGATGTGACAGCAATGAAGTGCAACAACAACTAGATGTACTGAACGAAAAATCGAGAAGTATGGCATGAAAATCAGTACAACCGAACTCGATAGCTGCAGTCACTTAAGTGCGGCCAGTGTCCAGTATTCGGAAGATAGTAGGTTCGAACCCCACTGTCGGCAGACCTGAAGATGGTTCTCCGTGGTTTCCCATTTTCACACCAGGCAAATGCTGAAGCTGTACCTTAATTAAGGCCACGGCCGCTTCTTTCCTACTCCTAGCCCTTCCCTGTCCCATCGTCGCCATGAGACCTATCTGTGTCGGTGCGACGTAAAGCAATTAGCAAAGCAAGAAGAAAATCAGTACAAACAAAAGCAAGACTGGCGAAGTCGAGGGGGGAAAGGGCACTGTGAAAATTGGAAGTGAGAGTCTGGAAATTGTGGACAGCATTAAATACCTAAGGAGCGAATTAATGCAAACGTGCACGGATTGTATCACACTGGTGCCATATGTCCTTTTGTGGGATGGAGTTCCATGCCTATTACACTTGCTCATTGAAATCAGCGACAGTGGACATAGAGATTAGCACGAGGGTACAGCAGAGTAATGTATTCTACCAAAGTGTAAGGAAACTTGTTTGGAGCAAAAGAAGTACCCAGAAAAAGTAAAGAGATAATGTATAAAATGTACTATTTACCCATACCGATTTATGCAGCTGGGACTTGGACTTAGATTAGCCGGCAAGACAGTATAATTCAAGCCAGTGAGATGAAATTCCTATGAAGTATGATAGGAAAGAGAGGGAAACACATAGTGAGAAATGAAGATTTTAGGAAGGAATTGGGATAGGAAAGCTAAATGAGAGAGTTGAAAATAATAAACATATAAAGAGGATGGAGCAGAATAGAATTCCAAGACAGATGCTGGAGGCAAAGTGCGAGGGCAAGAAAGCAAGAGGAAGACCTAGAGCAAGGTGGATTGAATCAGTGAAGAGCGGCATATAAAGACGAAATTTAGACTGGACAGGATCGATGAAGGAAAGAGGAAAATGGTGAAGTGCCATAAATACCCCGCCCAGGCAGGAGCTCGATAGGGAGAAATGATGATGATGATGATGATGATCAATGTACAGTGTAGAATACATTTGCTAGTACACTAATAAGGGCTGAAGAAAACAAATTTGGGGATGAAGGGTAGGCTCAGTGTTACCATCGTATCTTATTTAAATTGTGTGTTTTGATAATGTAATGTTCATTTGAGATGTAGGACTGAGGTTGACAACATTCTGACGATGGGGCTGTTGCTTTTCCGGGAAATACCATGGACCTATATATCATGGTTGAAAAGGCTCTTCTTTTTAAGATCCGTGTCTTACTGTAATGTTCCTAACACTCAATTAAGGCCATTCCTTCTCTGCTAAATTCGTAAGTCATTTTAGGGTTAAATTTGGTTAATGGGGTTTCCCAGACTCATCTTTTATTTCTGCTTTTACTGCATCTTTTCTAACTATCTTATAGGATATCAACTTTTGTATACTACATGTATAAAAACAAGAAAATATTGCAATAAACAACACCCTCACTCCGTTCTGTGGTTTCGACATTATGGGAGACGGTTAACATTTTATCTTACAGATGAAGTTTATTGGAAGCACTTAGGTGGCACCTCAAACCGAATGTAATGACATCTGTTAATAAACTAGAAAATCACGTTTTCCCAGAAATTCAAGCATATCTCTGCTGGCTGTCTTTGCCCTCAGGTGTTGCCTACCGTGCCTTCGTAGGAATCTTCAATGTCAAATGAAAATTCATTCAGGTGAAAGATCGTACTCTTGTGATGAATTTAAGGGCACTTTTGCACAACGACAAACGCTGTTGACTCATATGCCACAGCACACTGGTCAAATGCCATATTGTAGTGACGTATGTAAGAGGTCATTTCCTCAGCATAAGCATCACAAATCTTACATTGTGACTCACAGTGAGGAACGACGGTACAAATATGATAATTGCAAAAAGTTATTTAAACAGAAGTCTCATCAGCGAACGCATTTGGCAATACATTCCCGGAATAAACCATACCCCTGTTAACTATGCAGTAGTACATTCAACCATCGAATTTCACTGCGAAATCAAGAGTATACTCAAACGGGAAAAAAAGCCCAACCAATGTAAACACTGTGATCGTAAATTTACACAGAGTAGCGCTCTCCAAGGCCACATGCGAATACACACTGGAGAAAGACCATTGTGTTGTGAAGAATGCAATGCTACTTTTAGTAGGCGGGGTGCTCTTCGTTACCATGTCAAGACACACACATCGGAGAGAAGAACTACCAATGTTAGAAATGCAAGCGTAGTTTTACTCAATCACGAGGGCTTCGTGTTCACATGGCAACTCATTCTGGTGTTAAGCGCCACACCTGTGATGTATCTGGCTCCAAGTTTGCTCGTCACAGTGTTCTCAAAGCCCATATCTTAACACACACTGAAGGAATGCTACTCAGATAACCGATCACAATACTACTTTCTTCATGTACATAACCTCGTATCCTACATATTACAGATATATACTGCTGTTTC
This sequence comes from Anabrus simplex, assembly GCF_040414725.1. NCBI lineage: Eukaryota > Metazoa > Arthropoda > Insecta > Orthoptera > Tettigoniidae > Anabrus > Anabrus simplex. The sequence continues at coordinate 4,498,315 of NC_090277.1, forward strand.
ATCTTATGTACTGTTACAATTATTCTGTCTGTACTCTCAAAACACATAGCACATTAAGAGCAGGTATACAATTCAGGACTAGCCTTGAAAAGGATCCTATAACCATTGCAGGGGTATTTTCCGTTGTGTGTGTGTGAAACTATCGTAGATGAAACATACAGCGGCATGTCGTGTATTTTACTTGAAATATCCATTCGGATTTTGTGACACTGGATGGTTTCGGACGTCTTGTGCTGTTAGAAGGTTGCTTTTATTAAACATTAGTTTGTAATTCAAGGTGTGCTGCAGAACTTGTGATGACAGTGCTGCCCCCAGTAGGCACACATTAACTTTTAAATAGGGTGGATTCTTCGGTTCTAAGAAGCTTAATGGAATTTATATAATCCTGGATGTATTTAATTTTGTAAAACTCTTGAAATCCTTATTATAAACTGCTCTTCAGTCTAGGGCATTAATTTGCCTTAGCAAAGTTACACATTCCTGTCCACATATCCAACATTAAAGTAACAACTGCCATGAATAAATGCTGCAGATGTTTTGATTCTAAATAAAATTTAAAAATTTGAATTTTAGTTATTCTCATCCGAATTTGATCTCTAAAGTGGCCGTTAAAGCATACACTTGATAATATATTTTATTGATTTTAATTAATGCAAAATCTTTGAAAATGTGGTCATTACATAGGAATTATTTCAATAGCTCTAAGTATTTTGATGCATGCAATCTTATAAATTCCCTTAGCTGCATTCTACCAGTCAGGTTGTTCACACTGGATGCAAGATACTATTGGTTCCAACTTGGATTGGAAATTTTCCTCATACTACAGCAAGAATCAATTATATTATAAGAATGTCGTATGGTTTTACCTACATTTAATTTCTGTATCAGAAATATTGGACCTCAAGCAAGACAGACTCCCTCTGCGCCAATGTTCAATGTTGAGTTCCCTACATGAAGATGCACTCGGAATTTTAGCACTTAATAGAAACATCTGGACTTTGCATTCAACCGGCAGGTTACGTTCTTAAAGTGCAATTTTAGAGTATTCACTAGCAAGGACATAAACTCATGCTCAGAAATTAAGGATAATGCTGATACATGGTAAAACAACGCTATGGTGGGCGGTTTGCGGTTTTAAATCATCTCGGGGTATGACCATGTGGTGCATTTGATCTACGGTCGTCACACGATGGCGCTGGCAGCAGTCCAAATACGCAGAGGTGTGTTGGTGCATGTCAGAGTACGGTGCAGCGAGTAAGTGTGCAGATGTTTTCAGACGTGCTAATGGTGACTGTGTGGTGAAAATGACTCAACGAACACATATTGATGACGTTATGAGGGGTAGAATAATAGGGCGACTGGAGGTTGGTCAAACACAGCAGGTCGTAGCACGGGCCCTCCGTGTTCCACAAAGTGTGATCTCAAGATTATGGCAACGATTCCAGCAGACAGTAAACGTGTCCAAGCGCTACAGTACGGGACGTCCGCAGTGTACAACACCACAAGAAGACCGATATCTCACCATTATTGCCCGCAGACGGCCACGGAGTACTGCAGGTAGCCTTGCTCGGGACCTTGCCACAGCCACTGGAACACTTGTCTCCAGACACATAGTCTACAGAAGACTGAACAGACATGGTTTATTCGCCCAGAGACCTGCAAGATGCATTCCACTGACCCCTGTTCACAGGAGAGCCCGTAAAGCCTGGTGTCAAGAACACATTACATGGTCATCGGAACAGTGGTCCCAGGTTATGCTCACGGACGAGTCGAGGTATAGTCTGAACAGTGATTCTCGCCGGGTTCTCATTTGGCGTGAACCAGAAACCAGATATCAACCCCGCAATCTCCTTGAAAGGGACCTGTATGGAGGTAGTGATTTAATGGTGTGGGGTGGGATTATGATTGGTGCACGTACAAACCTGCATGTCTTTGACAGAGAACCTATAACAGGTCAGGTGTACCGGGACATCATTTTGCAGCAGTATGTCCGCCTTTCTAGGGGTGCAGTGGGTTCCACTTTCCTCCCGATGGATGATAACTCACGGCCCCACCGAGCTGCCTTTGTGGAGGAGTACCGTGAAACAGAAGATATCCGGGGAATGGAGTGGCCTGCCTGTTTTCCAGACCCAAACCCCATCGAGCACATCTGTGATACTATCGGTCGACGTATCGCTGTACGTCTTCAAACCGCTCGGACACTTCAGTAGCTCCGACAGGCACTGGTGCAAGAATGGGAGGCTATAACCCAGCAGCTGCTCGGCCACCTGATCCAGATTATGCCAACCCGTTGTTTGGCCTGTGTACGTATGCATGGTGATTATATCTCATATTGATATCGGGGTACATGCGCAGGAAACAGTGGCGTTTTGTGTTTAGGGACGGTTGTCTCAACTTATCACCAATACCGTGGACTTAGAGCTATGTTTCGTTTGTGTTCACTATGTGCCTATGCTATTAGCACCAGTTTTGTGTAGTGCCACGTTGTGTGGCACCACAATATGCAATTATCCTTAATTTATGAGCATGAGTGTATTTTAATCATCATTGTAATAATTGTATGATAACTATTTTTAGAGTCTAATTGTAATTGACGTAAATCCTAAAATTTTATTTGTCACTGATAAGTACAACATTATTTTATCTATAACAGTTCATCAATCCACCATTTTATATGGACATTATCGCTTCACATACACAGTTCATTCTTTTAAATTTTATTTCCATAATGTAATTCTGTCTTAGGATTTCGGCAAATCCACAAGTGTATCTTAGTTAGGCTGATGATTTCCCATATTGGGTCAAAACTAGTCCCGTGATAACATGTTGTAATGTATTTATAGACATTGCAATTATTGTACAGTATTGAGTAGGTGGGATAAACTTTGTAAACTGATATGTACTTTGATGCAGTTGACTTGCTTCTTGTACAGTCGTTAGCCGTTTTTCGTTTATCGAATCAATTCAGGTGAGACAGCTGTACAACCATGAAAATTATATTGGTCTTGGACGAGATTTTGCCGTTGATTCTGCCATTGCCACATGGATTTCAAAAATTGTTAAGCCATTATTTTTTAGTTTCAAAATGTAGCATCTACAATGATAAAAATATACACACAAAACTGAAATAGTTTCCGTGTATATTTACATCATTCATTCAACCCATTTTATTTCCCTTTGGGATATTCCATTTTCTGTCCTATTTGCGTAAGTCTATAAAAGAGGAATTTACAACAGGCCATGACAAAGTAAGATGCGGAAGTCCTGCAAGCGAGCTCAGCCAAAGGCCCATTACAAATTATTCAAAACACTCGTTCAGTTTGCTATTCTTTCAAAATTATAATGGAATTTCTCCCAACACTTCAGCTTCGTATTTTCTACGTTGTACAACAAAAAAAATCTAACATTCTGTATTATGTGACATAAGTCGCCTTTATGATGTTTTGGTTTTCAGCAGACAACTTTTGGAAAACTGCATTACGAAAGCCAAATTATACAGATGCGTTCAAGACCATTGCTGAGTCCACGCCGTAATGATGTACTCTTCATTTCCTTCACGATGCATCTGAAATTCCATCATCGTTCTGATTTTTGTTTTTCGTTGAAATATGTCGTTGCAATCGTGAAATGCGTTTTATTGTCCATATTCGATATGTCATATGACACCCGTAATTAGAGATGGGAAAGAGGACCATAGTAACACAACACGTTCCCAGCGACTCGAGCCAATTCATGGGCTATATGTCATACAACGGCAAATAGTTGAGAGCTGCACGATCGTTCGGTGGCGCAACGACGATGCTTTGAACTGTGTTCCATGTAATGTTATATGTATCTCTTCCAAGCACGTTTGAAGCAGAATTTACAGTTCATTTGTATGTGAGTGGAAATGTATTTCTGGGCGTAAATGGCCATGATAACAACGCAGTAACTCAAAACGTTCCTTGAAAATTTATGTATTATGATGGTGTGTGCTAGTACGATTCCACATTTCAAGCAATGCCTGAAAGGAGATGTTTATTACAATCTAAACGAACAAATTAATATGAAGATCTTATATCAAAACGGAGGCAATGTGTAGCTGAAAGTAAGTATTGTGTGCTGCTGGTTGGTACATTGCAAACCAGACAATTCTAGTGAGAGGCTTTTGTTTAATTCGGAAGTTCTTCCAAATGTTAATCGTACAAGCATCATAAAAACTGTTTAAAACAGGATCACTGTTATTGTCAGAAAATCTATGGATATAACCTGTACTTCTTTTCAGACACTTCAAAATTCCTGTTCTAACATGCTCCATTTGATATGTCTGGTTCACAGATTCCATCGCATAGCCGAGATGTGGATGCAGACAGCTTTACGGCAAAAATTATTCCTGAAGCAGAAAGTAGAAGTTCAAAGAGTCTGAACCTTACCTCGTCAGTCCATCTTGAATCGACGGGGCTGCAACTGGCTGACGATTACACTGAACTTACGAAAATAAGAAACTTTTTGGCTGGCAAGAGAGGTGCGTTAAACAGGACCTCAATCTATTGTCTCAAGCAAGTTGCACGAAGTTCACTACGATATCCAACACAAATTGTGAGTTTAGAGAATGTGGCTATTCAAATGCATGTTACAATAGAACTGTTCAAGTGTAGAACGACTGCTGGACCAGGTATCGTTAAAGTTCAAGAGAAAACAGAAACCGTCGGTGAAGAATATTCTGGATATTTTAAAATAGTAAACATCATAAATATTTTAAACATTTTGGAAGGAAATAACAATTTATTCATCAAGTTGAAGAAGAAAAGGAATGGCAATTCATTTCAATATTATCTGAAATGTTTGCTGTTCGCTCTCGCGATGACATCGTTTCGTTTGGACTGAAGTTTCTTAGATTATAAACATTGTTATACAAGGGGAGAATTTCCAGTTTTTAAATAAAAAAGTAGTATATTTTATTGCAACACGTTTGGTGGTGTGTTAGGACATGGTAGTGCAAACTTAGTGAACATTAAAGTATTCCAAGTATTCCAAGGTACCAACAGTGAGTGACGTTAGCGATGTTCTGTTGTTGGATTTTAAATTCCGCGCTACGACATGCATAAGGTGGCAGCCTTGAGGTTTAACGCTGTAAAGATGGCAAGAGTGGGGTTACCGACGCTCTATTGTCCTTCAAAGTGAGGTTAGTGACCGTCAAGATGATAGCTGTCAAAAAATCACGTGGCTTTTCTTACCAACAAGAGCACGTGGCTGTGACGTCACGGTCACGTAATCAATTCTGAGCTCTACGTCGTTAAGAGGAACATTAGGATTGACTATGCTTAAAAATCTTGGGAACAGAGCTGCAGTGAGAATAGCTACGTTTAAAAGCGTATACACATCACTTATCGATTTCGCATGCATCGACTCTCGTACTAAACTTCTTTCGCTAGATTGTTCTGCTGTCTTAGCATAACCTAAACGCATGAATTTAAAGTACAAAGAATAGCCATTTTCAAAGCGTGTACACATTACCCATTGATTTTGCATGAATCGACTATCGTACTAAACTTCTTCCGCTAGATTGTACTGCTATCGTTGCATAACCTATACGCATGAACTTAAAGTACAAAGAATAGCCATGTTTCAAAGCGTGTACACATCACCTATCGATTTTGCATGCATCGACTATTTTTTCCGCTAGAGTGTACAACGATTGCAATTGTGTGCTACTAACCTTTGAGCATAACCTTAAAGTACAAATAATAGCATATACACATCACCTATTGATTTTGCGTGCATCGACTCTCGTACTGAACTTCTTCCACTAGATTGGCCTGCTATCTTAGCATAACCTATACGCATGAACTTAAAGTACAAAGAATAGCCATGTTTCAAAGCATGTACACATCACCTATCGATGATGCATGCATCTTGTACTAGAGCGTGCGACTATTGCTTGTATCTGCTGCTATCTTAACATAACATATGTGCACGAACTTAAAGCATAAAGAATAGTTATGTGTAAAACTCTTGTGAACATAGCAGAGTGCTAACTACGTAGGTGTAGACATTGAACTTCGCATGGTGACGTAGCATACCACGTAACCGTGACGGCACAGCCACGTGCTCTTGTTATTAAACAAAGCGACGTGCTATTTTGACAGCTGTCTTCTTGACGGACACTAACTTCACTTTGAAGGACAATAGAGCATCGCTAACCCCTCTCTTACCATCTTTACAGCGTTAAACCTCAATGCCGCCACCTTATGCATGTTGTAGCGCGGAATTTAAAATCCAACAACAGAATATCGCTAACCCCTCTCTTGCCATCTTTACAGCGTTAAACCTCAAGGCTGCCACCTTATGCATGTTGTAGCGCGGAATTTAAAATCCAACAACAGAACATCGCTAACCTCACTGCTGCCAGCTTTACGGTGCTAAACCTCAAGGCTGCCACATTATGAATGTTGTAGCGCGGAATTTAAAATCCAACAACAAAACATCGCTAACCTCACTGCTGCTTTCTTCACGGGCCTACACCTTACTGTTGCTACCTTGGTTATACGATTTTTGTGTTAGTTTACTGTTAATCGCTAAGCTGTTCGGATCATTGAAGTAGAGAGTAACAAATGTCGAGTAGATTTAAAGAAGAATCTGTTAGCAGGAGATAAAAGTCCGTCATGGAAAAACCTATTTCTAGGTATATTTTCGAAGAGCGTGGAAAAGCATTTTCCCGAAGCTATCACAAGAGACGTCATGAGATATCATGTAGGAACATTTTTTATTGCAAACATTGTAGAGGAGAGTTCAAGAACGCATACAACGCTCAACGTCATGAAGCCGCGTGTAATGTAGCTTCATAGAGAACAAAATACAAAGAGCTCAACCGTATTCAAGCGAACGCTGATTTAGTTTTAAAAAGTACACCTCTGCGAGAGATTTTAATTCTCCCTTGTTATTTAGGATTGCTACAAGTTCTGTTACTAAGCACAAACTTCAAGATAAAGAGAGGCAAGATCATGATTATGATAATAAGGATAATGATGTTGATCAAAACAGTAGTAAAGAGGAAGTAGAAGAAGAAGAAGAAAATCTTAATATTTCATTGCCGTTACAGCTTGATGATTTTACTTCATTTCCTAAGCCTACTACACGTTCTGTCGCAGTGAAAACATCTCAAGAAGAGATGCAAGGTAAAGAAGAAGGAAATTTCAACGCTTCATAGCTATCGAAACAGGTAAAGTTTGTACCTAGAAAAGCTACTGCTGAAGCACGTATTACATCAAAACAAGTCCCTACACATCAACTGTCTGCATATAGACTCAAAGTTCACAACAAGCCTCTGTTACCCAATGTAGATATAAGATACTCTAAAGACCCCAAAGTACTGGTAAAACGTTTACAACTGCTAAGAGCCTATCATGATGCTGGTTACACACAGTACAAAGCAGATATTTTTGAAATAGAGCATGAATTACGTCGTGTAGGTATAATTAAGTAAGCGCTTACCCCCACCTAAGCCATCCTCCTGTAGTATATAGACGATCGAGTACCTATATTCGTATAGATTATTTTCCAATATTCTCCCTTCCTTAGGGTGTTAACTCTGCCTCTAGTTGTAGAGCCGGTATCAAGCCCGGATAAAGAGAGGAGAGCCCTACAAGGAATGTGCGGTAATCTAATCTTCTTAGAACAAAGGGATCCCCTGACATGTTATAAACACATGTTGTATCGAATAGAGTGTTCCATTTTAGTCTTAATCATTTATTTAGTGTTCTAAACACTTCAATCAATGTTCTGATCACATGATAAAATTAACGACATCGAGTGCAGTGTTCGATTCTAGTCTTGTTATGTTTTAATCACTTCTATTGTGATTTGCAAGTCTAAACTTGCACAATGACGTCGTCACTGTAGCACGTGCTCACTCTAGCTATGTAGGTTTAAACTTGTTCGATAGAGCTATCCCTTGACACAAGAGGAGGCCTTAACAGCTTATGTATAGCAGCTATTTTTAAAAGATAGCTGCTGTCGAGAAAAAGCACGTAGATTTTTTTCAAATTACCCGCCACCACATTTCAAAGGTATGAGGTTTAGTGCTGTAAAGATACCTGCACGATGCTCTGTTGATTAAAGATCAGAGCTGTAAAAAAAGCACGTGGAATTTTACAAAATAGAGCACGTAGAATTTCAAATTGCCCTCCACCGTATGCATAACAGCAGTCGCCATCTTTCGCAGTAGCCTCAAAGCTAGATTTCTTCATCAGAGCAGCCACCATCTTGTGTGAGCACCTCTAGGCCGTATCATAAGGAGCTGCGTATAGTCACCGTCTTGTCGCTGCTACCTTGCGCTAGCACCCCTACGGCGTCTCATAAGAGCAGCAGCCATCTTGTGCAAGCACAAGGAGCTATGTTTAGCCGCCATCTTAAGAATTAGATAGCTGCCAAAGCCAAAAGAGCCTAAGTAGGAATCGAACCGTTGATCTCATCATTAGTCTACTTTTTTCTTATTTTATCATGATTCTGATACTGCGAACCTAGGTTTTGGGCAGAAAAATTTTGTCCGTTTTGCTCTACGATGCATCGTTTTCGAGATATTTAGCATTTTGCATTTATGCCCCAAAGTTAATGAATCGAACCAGCATGGCACGTTATACTCTCTACCATAGCCAGACCTGATTATGTTACAAAAACCTGCTTCAATACAAGCTGAAACAGAGCAACTGCCAAAGGACCTAAGTAGGAACCGAACCGTTGATCTCATCATTAGACTATGTTTTTCTTATGCTATCATGTTCCTTATACTGCGGGGCTAGGTAGTGTGAAGAAAAATTTTGTCCGTTTTGCTCTACGACACATCCTTTTCGAGAAATTAAACATTTTGCATTTAAGCCCCAAATTTAATGAATCGAACTAGCATGACGCGTTAGCCTCTAAGCTAGCTTTCTTGATGAGAGCAGCAGCCATCTTGCGCAAGCACCCTTAAGGTATCTCATAAGGAGTTGTGTATAGCCGCCATCTTGTGTCCGCCATCTTGCGCAAGCATCCTTAGGGAGTCTCAAGCCATCTTGTGCAAGGACCCTTAAGCCGTCTCATAAGAGCAGTCGCAATCTTGAGCAAGCATCCCTAGGACGTCTCATAATGAGCCATATATAGCCGCCATCTTGCGCAAGCATCCCAAGGGCGTCTCATAAGAAACTATGTATAGCAGCCATCTTGTGTAAGCACCCGGAGTCACGTATAGCCGCCATCTTGTGCAATTAGCGTCGAGAGATGGCTGCTGTAGACATTTTTTAATTATCCGCCACCATATTTCAAAGGTAGTAGCTAAAGAGTGGAGCACTAAGGTTTGTGATGCAAGATGGCGGATGACAGCTGTCAAAAAAGCACGTGAGTTTGTTTCCAAACAAGATAATGTGGAATTTTTCAAATTGCTACCACCACATTTCAACTTAGGAGTGCAGTACTGCGCTCTCTTTATTAAAGATGGCGGATGACAGCTGTCAAAAAAGCACGTAGATTTCTTTCCAAACAAGAGCACGTGGAATTTGCCGCCACCACATTTCAAAGGTAAGTAGCTAAAGAGTGCAGCACTGTGCTCTCTTGATTAAAGATAGCTGATGACAGCTAAAGGAACTTTTCAAATTGCCCGCTACTACGTGCTTAAGGTAGTAGGCATAAATAGGGCTGCACGGTGTTCTGTTGATTAAAGATGGCGGATGACAGCTGACGAAATTGCCTGTAAGAGGGCAGCACGGTGCTCTGTTGATTAAAGATGGCGGATGACAGCTGTCAAAAACGCGTGTGGATTTGTTTACCGATTCAAATCTCGCGCTAGTAAGGCTAAGTTGGCAGCACTGAGGTTTAGGCCCGTCAAGATAGCAGCACTGACGTTAGCGATGCACTGTTGTCTGTCAAATAGCGCGTAGCTCTCAAAAAAGCACGTGGATTTGTTTACCGTTTCAAATCTCGCGCTAGTTAGGTTAAGTTGGCAGCACTGAGGTTTAGTCCCGTCATGATGGCAGCAGTGACGTTAGCGATGCGTTGTTGTCTGTCAAAAAGCACGTGGCTGTCAAAAAAGCACGTGGCTTTGTTTACCAATTCAAATTTCGCGCTAGTAATATTAAGTTGGCAGCACTGGACAAGGCCCCTGGCTGCGGAGGAGCGGGCCCCTGGGAAGGCCCCACGTGCGGCGGCGGCGCCCGAACTGTCCACTTATGCTACTCCCAGTGTCGGCAGCCCTGAAGACGGTATTCCGTGGTTTCCCATTTCCACATCAGGCAAATGCCGGGGCTGAATCTTGATTAAGGCCAAGGTTATTTCCTTCACACTCCTAGCCCTTTCTTATCCCATCGTCGCCATAAGACCTATCTGTGTCGGTGCGACGTAAAGCAAATTTAAAAAAAATACTCTGTACGCAGGGAGCCTCCGTGGCTCAGACGGCAGCGCGTCGGTCTCTCACCGCTGGGTACCGTGGTTCAAATCCCGGTCACTCCATGTGAGATTTGTGCTGGACAATGCGGAGGCGGGACAGGTTTTTCTCCGGGTACTCCGGTTTTCCCTGTCATCTTTCATTCCAGCAACACTCTCCATTATCATTTCATAGCATTTATCAGCCATTAATAAATCACTTTGGGAGTGGTGACCGCATCGTACTAACAGCCTATATCTGCTTCATTCATTACATCCCTGACCCGGTCAAAGACTGGAAAACATGTTATAGGTTTTCATTTTCGCTCTGTACGCAGCAGTAATCTTATCTATCAGAGATGAGCGGCAACAGAAGACGCAAGGCGCATTACAACAAACAATGGTCAGTGTAATGTTATTGTTGATCAATTTGATGAGCTTTCTATATTGTAGGCCTTCACATTTAGTTTTCTTTTGTCTCTCTGATATTAGGGCATCTTACAAAATTATTTGTAGCGTAGACTGTAGTTCCTTACTCTTCGACTTTGCTCACAGGTTTTCATTAAATTCTGTTCGCCCATTTTCTCGTGACTCGCCGCTGATACGGACGTAACAACAAAAATACAATTTCATGAATATCTCTGTAATCATGGCCGGTATGGTAACAATGTATAAGACATAAATGATCGGAAATTCAATACTATAGTATTTTTCGACAGGACCACTAATAACATAAATATTTGAGAATTAAATTGTAGGCCTTCCCCTAAACTACTATTTTTCTCGGCGTGAATACAATTATTTATAACCTATATTGTAGCGACCTATTCTCCGACTTTGCCTACCGGTTTTCATTAAGATACGACCACTAATAACATACATATCTGAGAATTAAATTTTAGGCCTTCCCCTAAACTACCATTTCACTCAACGTGAATACATTTTTTATGGCCTAGATTGCATCGACTTATTCCCCGACTTTGAACACCGATTTTCATTAAATTTTCTTCGGCCGTTTTCTCGTGATGGGTGTACAGACAGACAGACAGACAGACAGACAGACAGACAGACAGACAGACAGACAGACATTACGGAAAAATAAAAAGTGCATTTCCTTGTTACTGTGGACACGGCTGATACAGAAATACCATCCTTTTTAAATTCTAAGCAATGTACAGATAAAACTCTTATTTTATATATATAGATACACGCAAAGAAGAAAGAAAGGAAAAGGAACTGCCTACATGATACAGTTTTGAAAAAAACATTTCATTACACAACGAAAGAAATACGAACGTAAAAATACTAGTAAGCTTAATAAAATATTAAATGGAATTTAACTAATTGTACCCTTACAATACTAGATCTAAGTTAAATACTGTACTTACTAGTAGCTACTTTTAAACTACTTCTACTTCGTAAATACAATATGGATGTTTTTAATTCAATTTAAATTATCATATTAACCGAATACAGTACTTTATTTTAGTTTGCAATCATCTCATATCATGTTCACACACAATCACTCGTTCCACTCATACAGGTACTGTACCTTGCTGGAAGCACTGCTGGTAAGAGGTTTTAAATATACTTTTTGATGCAGCATCCTTGATGTCTTTGGGAAGAGCGTTCCACCATCCCAAAGCGGTGATAGTAAGTGATCGATGGTATGTGGTTGTTCGGTGGACAGGTATTTCTAGGAGGGACAGTGAGCGAGTATCGTGGAGATGTAAAGAACCAAGGAAGGCGACAGGGAAATCACCATACGTCTTTTCTCATGTGAAGACTGGGTTGGGGAATTTGCATTGTAATGGCAGGCCATGTCGCCTAACATCGGTCACAATCAAGTTGGGGAGTTTTCATTGTAATGCCAGACACTCACTCTCCATCTGCCTTTTCACATGTTCAGAAAGACTGGCTCAGTGGTTTTCCCAACTGAAGTCAACATTGGTCATTACGATGACGTCAGTAGGATTGTCACGATTAAAAGCAATGCCATCATATGAAATATTCGATCAAATGAAAAATCACCCATTTTGTTAATTTTAACGCTGCCGGTCTAACAGTTCAATGTTCCAGAGCTGGAATGACCAGGACGCAGACAGTCGTGAACACTCCTCTACTAATACTACTTCAACTAATATTACAACCGAATATTTCCCTACCATTATTTCATTAAGTGTGCAGACTGCTCATTCCAATGAGCGCCTCAGAGTAAGGATCGAACAGCTGGAATACTATGATGACCCTGTGTGTTACGTACGAGCAGTATCAAATGTGTATGAACCAGAGGAATTGCATGCTAGAGAAGAAAGTTATCTAATTCCCCGTTATTTTGTGCCAAAATTAGGCAGGATGTTGTACTCGGTACGCAGCAGTAATCCCATCTATCGGAGATCAGTGGCATAATAAGGTAAAGAATATCACAACAAACAATGGCCAATGTAATGTTATTGTTGATCAATCTTATGAGCTTTCGATAGTGTAGGCCTTCACACTTAATTTTCTTCAGACTCTGAAATACCACTATTATCATAGTTGATACGACAAAACTAAATAAAACTTAAATGATCGGAAATTATATTCTTTATAAATTTTGTTATGTAGTACTTTTCGACAGGACCAATAACAGATATTTAAAAACGAAATTTTAGGCGCTATCCCCTAAACCACCATTTCATCGATGGTGAATAAAATTATTCATAGCCTTGACTGTAGATACATTTTCCCCGACTCTACATACCGATTTTCATTAAACTCTGTTTACCGTACCCATTTTCTCGTGGCTCGGCGTTGATATGGACTTAGCAACAAAAATAGAAGTTCATGAATATCTCTGTTATCATAGCCGGTACGATAAAAATGTATAAGACATAAACGATCGAAAATTTAATTCTATATAACTTTAGTTATGTAGTATTTATCGATAGGACCACTAATATAAATACTTGATTGTTAAATTTTAGACCTTCGCCGTAACTACCGTTTCACTCAGCGTAAATAAAATGATTTATATTCCAGATTGCAGTGGCTTATTCCCCGACTGTACATACCGATTTTCATTAAACTATCTTTAGCTATTTTCTCGTGATGCGTGTACATAGGCTACATACATACATATATAAAACACACATACAGATAGACAGATGTGATGATGAATTAAAATGTGAATTTCCTTGTTACTGTGGACATGTCCGATATAGAAATACCATTCCTTTTAAATTCTGAGTAATGTAAAGACAAAACTCATATCTTATGTATATAAACTGAGTGTTCGGCAGACTGGAAATCTTTTAAGTTTACATTTAGTTGTGTCATGGCTCAGGGTATCTTCATTTGCTAACATTTAGAATCCTTTACATACATAATTTAATACTATTAACATTAAGTGGCATGTCACGTCTTCTTTCTTGCACTGAATATTCCCTTCCGTACATAGATGTGAAGATTTAATACTTATCAGGCAGCCGAAAGGAGTAATTATTCCTGTAATCGTACAAAATGTAAAAATTTGCGAAAACTCCAGAATCATATCTTCCTTCAATACAATCGCTCGACTTAGCAGCACAAAAATCAAGTAAAAACAAACCTTTCGTTCGGGCTTAGTGATTTCTGGGAAAACAAGGGTTTGCGATTGTGTATGTGGTAGTGCAGTGAATTATATTAGAATGTAATACTGCCCTCACCATGCTCATTGTCACCTACATATTAGGGGAGTATTCGTTAACTGCAATACAAATTGTTTGATACATGAATATAAGAGACTCCTTGAACCACCTTAAATATTATAAATAGATATCTGCCTGTCCATATCGGTCCTTAAACCCTGAAGATCGCGATCTCTGAAGATATTTCTTTGTTTCCATCCTCCATGGTATTCTCTTATAGGGTAGATTGTATGAACGATGTTTTTCTTGCATGTTTTATGCCATCTGTCCAGCGTACGCTCCCCCTTTCCAGGCACATATCCCAAAATTATGTGCTTTACAAGGCTTTCTTCTCCACGACGCATAATATGACCAAAGAATTGGAGAATCCTATGTTGACATTTTGCCGATAACCAGGTATTGATGTTCAGCTCCTTGAAGATGGTTTCGTTGGTTCGAAATGCTGTCCAAGGAATGCAAAGCATTCTTCTCCAGCGCCACATCTCGAATGAGTTGATCTCATTCAAATCTGAAGCTCGTAAAATCCACGTTTCAGCACCATAGAGGATACCAGTTTCCGTACTGCTCATCTTTAGCTTTACAGAAATGGAGCGATCCGTGAGACATGATGTTCTTGGCCATGGCAATCCTTCTCCTGACCTCTTGTTGTTAGTTATAATGGCACCAAGGTACAAAATTTCTGAAACATTTTCCATTTTGCTGAAGGCACTGAGTTCGTTTAGCTTGCCAGGCCAATGTTGATCTGCAAACACAAACACGGTCCAAAAGCTCTGTGATTTCAGCCTCATCCATGGCAATCAATAAAGTGTCATCTGCATATCTGAGATCCGATATCATTCTGCCACCAATAGAAAATCCACCATTCCATCCAGCCAATGCAGTTCTCATGATGTACTCGCCTTAAGTATTAAAAAGCTGGGGTGACAATATGCAGCCTTGGCGAACGCTCCTTTGTGTCTTGAAGATTTCAGACATCTTGCCATTTGTCCTGACAACTGCTGTGTTAGACTCATATATAACCAGAGAAGATTTTTTGGAACTCCCATTTCCAATAACATTTGGCAAAGTTTCTCCCATTGAACACAGTCTTAAGGCTTTCCTATAGTCTAGAAAGCAAACGACCATAGGAAGCTGTAATTCTCTGCTCTTTTCGATTAGTTGTAGGATGTTCAACAGCTGCTCTCTTGTTCCTTTTCCTTTGATGAAACCAGCTTGTTCAGGGGGAATCTGTGAACTAATATAATTCTGGAGTCCGTCCTTCAAGATATAAAACATGATCTTCCTAGCATGTGAGATTAACGATAAAGTCCTATAGTTATCACATTTCATTGTTGAGCTTTTTTATGCAAGGGGATGAAGATGGATGTAACTCAGTCAGCTGGCCATTTGCTATTTCTTCATATTTTATTGCAAATGTCTGTGACAGTTTCAGCACCAATATCCCTCGTCTGTTTTAGGAGTTCAGCTATTATGCTGTCAGAACCCGGTGCTTTGTGCGATCGCAACAATATGATTGCCCTTTTTGTTTCCTGAAGTAAGATATCTGGTTCTTGTTCAAAATCTCGCCATTCAATCATCGGCTGTACTGTACAACTCCTGAAAGTACTCTTTCCACCTATTCAATATAATTTCAGAATCATTTATCCTATGACCATTAGAATCTTCCATGGACCATACACGAAGTTTGTTTTACTTTACGGTATATATCTCGTGTCTCATTGTGATGGCCATGAGCTTAAATTTCTTCACAGATTCCTGACAGATACTTATGTTTGTCTAAGAGGCAAGTACGTTGGATTTCACGACGCAGCTCAAAGTATCTGTCTTGTATGTGCAAGCCTGTTTCTTTCAGTCTTTTTGCTGTATTGGAGAAGAATGTTTCATTGCAATGGTCATTATATTTTGTTTGAGATCTTCCCATGTGGACCCTTCATCAGTAGTGTGCTCCTTTCTAGTGCTCAAAAGAATATTTTGGATTTCCACATCAAAACTCCTTCTTTCACCTCGCACCTTTTACTTTTTACAACGTTTTAACCGGAACACCATAAACAGTAGTTGGTGATCTGTACTACAATCTGCAATAGATATTTCAATATTTTATACCAATTTTAATCATTACTTGATTTTAAACGTTGATGTATATTCTAAGACGAACATTTATTTCTATTATTATTTACTTTAATTAATGTTCTTAGACCGACAAGATCCTATCTTAGTTCAATCATTTAATAATTTTGTAGAATTTTCTCTTTCCGTTTATTTGAATCTTTGATTCACCTTCTGGCAGGCTTCAGTCAGTCTACGTGATCTTAAGACAAATTATCATTCCGTTCCTTCAAGAAACAACGACTTGCGCTATTTTTTACACTATGACCTTTATTGTTCTACAAGCCCATCTAAGGAAACACCTCATATCTTCACTTAATAACCAGAATTCCTAGAAGTCCGTCAAAGTCACCAAAGTACATTGCTACATAAAAGAAAGTCACAGTTCGATTCATCGATAATATTTTACGAAAGATCATGGGCTTCCAAGTTGAACAAAGAATGGAATAATATAAATTACTGAACAAGAAAAAGTTGTATGAATTAACGACACTCTCGTACTTATAAGTTTCCAGGAACACGCAATTGCTCTCCT
The DNA here is from genome assembly GCF_040414725.1 of Anabrus simplex. NCBI lineage: Eukaryota > Metazoa > Arthropoda > Insecta > Orthoptera > Tettigoniidae > Anabrus > Anabrus simplex. The sequence continues at coordinate 4,514,998 of NC_090277.1, forward strand.
TTTTATTTCTAGTGATATTACAAGCTAGTCATTCGGGCACCTTACGCGTCCTGTCAGATGTACTGACAACGTTCTCCACACTGGGGTCCTCAAACTCTCCATAGCCAGGGAATCATCAGAATCCCCAGCTACGTTCAAGGCGTAAAGGCGCTGCATATGTCCGATCTTTTCTCCAGCGCCCGTCTTTACCTAGGCTACCCTCGCATGTTCATTCAGAGCAGAGTAGACCTCCACGATGGCTTCCACATGTTTTAGTACTGTAATTCTCTACAAATATGACATCTCCAGTTTTCAAGCGTTCTTGTTTTCTCTGTTCTCCACGAATTAGGAGCACGAAATATTCAGTGCGAAATCTCTGTCGTTAGTTAATTGGTAATGAATGTAGATATCTAGTCCTTCTATTTAAGCTATATTCATTACGCATGTCTATATCTGGTAGTCCGCTTTTGCGGAATGCCTTGTATAAAACAATATGGAGTCAGAGCCTGCAGACAGTCTATATCACCTTCAGTGTAGGTGAGAGGACGGGAATTTATGGTGGCTTTACAATCACATACGAGAGATTCAAGTTCTTCATTTGTGAGGGTCGCTGTTCCTAAATATCAGCTCAGGAGCTCGTTCACGTTTTGCAGAAATGGCTCCCAATAGTATAGCTGCAAGTGTGTCATGTATGCAGAGTGTTACTACTGTCAATGTATATTCCTCATAGGGCTACGATATTAGTACTGAGAGAGTTCCAAGTGCCCAATGTACCGCACACGTGAAGAGTACATCTCTCCAGTATTTAGATAGAGTGGGCCAGCTAAGTCAATGCCGGTAACCTCAATTGCAGCGGCAAATTAAACACGGTTCTTAGGTAATGGGGCCAAAGAGTGGTCCCACAACATTCGCTTTAAACCTTCTATACATTTGACACATTGTATAACTCCTTTTTTAATCTTACTCGTAATGCCTGTTATCCAGTATTTTTCTCTTAAATTTGACGTCGGAACTTTTTCCTCTTTCACCGGTCAAAAGGTCCAGAAACTTTGTTTATGTAAAATATCAGCTTAGAAAATGGTGTCTTGATTACAGAAGAAATATTTGCAATTCGTGCTTTCATTGAATCCTTGGATGGAAATGAGTGTACCATCTAGACAAATGATGAAGGGAAATAGTTTCTAACAAATACACACATTTCCTGGGACTGTTCTTCAAAACTGACCTCATTAACTGGATATGTGGAATTCCTGGCGGAAGAGGTACGTTCAGCTTCTCAAAGACAGAGAGGAAAAAGATCTTGTAAACTTGATGTAAAGGCTTGAAGAGTGGCTTGTTGGGTCAACAGTAGTTTCAAATATTATTGATGAACCTGATGATCGGGTTGTCCTCTTAACTGAAAAGTGTGCTGAAATCCTATAAAATGCACCACCGTTTCAGACGACCAAGGCACATCTGCTGTGTGTAGGAATTGTTGCCAGATCATATTAGAGTTCGTGTATTACGGCACCTCAAGGTTGCTACATTTTGATGTTACTCTTCGACACGATGCTTCATTTTTCCTACGTACCTACAAAACTTAAAACGGTCAGAACAATTTTAATGCGTAAGAGTGGAGACATAAATAATATTGAAGAAAGGAGACCTATAACCATATATTCGGTGCTTAAGAAAATAACTGAACGAGTAGTAGTTACGAGACTGCGTTCATATATCAAACTAAGTCCTCGTGCCATTACCCGGAACTCATGTCAACGCTTCCCTCCTGAATGGTTGCCTCCAGGATGCGAACCGTAACAAAAAGAATAGTTGCCTCATATTTTGGACGACACGAAATCATTTGACTCTATCGGACATTAACATATCAAACGTTCTCTCCAACAGTCTGAAATTCCTCCAAACTTATGTAGACTAACTGAAGCATTTCTTACAAAGAACACCGTTCAAGTGGAAGCCGATCATAACAAATCAAAACCCATCGAAATTAAGTGTGGCGTAGCTCGAGGGTCCTCTATCTTACCATTGTTGTTTAATTTAGCAGTTAATACTGTAATACTAAATCTCACCGACCATGACATATGCCAAATTTATTGCTCCATTTTATCCGATGATCTATCTCGGTTATCCTCATTTGCTTTCGCAGATAACCTAGTCATACTCATTAACTCCGAAAGTAATTCTACTACTAGTGATGGGAAGCGATTAGTAAACCTAGTACTAAATCACTGCTGCTATCAAATCACAGTTCATCCTGCTGGTGAGTTGGGCAAGTGGCAGCGCTGCGATGAACCAGCGTGAAGCGCACAGCTAGGTCAATAGTAGCAGCTCTGACCGTAGTTGGCTGCGCTCTCATTGTTGTGTTGTGGGGATTTATAACCTGCTTTTCTCATTGTCTCATTCCGTTTATTCTGTTGTGGTTGTAGGTCTAAAAGTGAAAAAGTGTGATGCTAGCACATGAGTTGACAAAGTATTTTAGTTAGTGATTTTTATTTCTGACGTTGTAGGCATAATGTTTAGCCTACTGTTTATTTGCACTGTTGTACAGTAGTATAAGTAGTCTGTATTTTCTGAGTTATATTATTGAAAAGAGAAGTGTCAGCAGGTGAACTCAGAGGTAGATTTGGACATTTTTACACAAAATCAAAGTGCGCCACAAATTGCTGCCTGTAAAAACCAGTTTTTGTACTACTGTAAACTTTTTATACCTACCAATTTTAAAAGACACATGTTGTCCAACCATCCAACTGTGTCTTTGAAATTCGCTGTCATTGATCCACGACATCATTTGACTTCCAGCTCCAACCGAGAAGAGCAAGAGGGTGGTACAATGCAGTGTGTTTGTAAATATAATTATATAAGTTCATTTCACTGAATGAGCAAAGGAAATTCATGGCGATGCAATTAATGTTAGCATATTAAATATTATTATTTTTACAGCAATGTAAATTTGTTTCAGAACATGGAACAGGATGGAACGCAAACTTCAACTCCATACACGCCGAGGGAAAAGGCAGTTTCAACTTCATTTTCGAGAGTTATTCATAGTCAGCCAAAGCCCTCCATGTCACCGGAGAAGTACACAGTACTCCACTGTAGTGTCACAAACACCATTCCTTACGCAAGACAGATTGCCATATCATCTTATATTCCAAAGAAGAACCCCGTAAGTACAAAAAGGAAGACCGATGATAAGTTAATGCAGCTTTTCCCTAAAGACTTCCAAACTTTTAGTGTTGTTTAAGAAGAAGGGTTGAAAGAATTCGTAAAAAACAAAATCCGTCTTATGAGATGCCTTGCAGGAAACATATCGCGAATACACTTACCGCTGCCAACACTAAAGCTATGCTCTCAACTGCTATTAGACACGCGGACTTTATGGTTGCCACAGCTCAGTTTGTTAATGAGGACTTCAGCTTGGTCTCGGCTTTGTTACAATATGCCTAATTTTCTAGTAGGCATACAAGCGAAAATTTAGCTTATGAGCTGAGAAAGGTAGAGTAGGAGTGGATTTTGCAAAATAAATTACTGTTTCAGACAATGCCAAAAACTTTTCAAAGGCTGTCAAAGATATATTAAAATGGAAACACTTTGGCTGTTTTTCTCAAAGCCTAACTTCGTACAAGACTCGTTTGAAAAGAACGAAGTTATTAACAGTTTTGAAAAACGTACGGGAGATTTTCGGGCATTTTAAAATAATTACCACATGACACGAAATATTATGGCCAACCAGGCTAAGAATAAACCAGACCGAGCACAGATCAATCTCAATCAAGACGTGTCCACTTGACGGAACCCTACATACTGTATGTTAGAAAGATTTACACTTTTGTTACCAGTATCAGATGATCATATTGCTGTCCCCAACATCCCTGCAACTCACACACCACACATAACACTATCCCCCACCACAATAACACGCAGTTACCTACACATGGCGGAAGCCGCCCACACTCATCGGAGGGTCTGCCCTACAAGGGCTGCATTCGGAGCCACACAAAATTAATTTATAAACTATCTTTAAGAATGAGTACTACTAGGTTAATATGTAATTCGGAATTTCGCAACAAATACGGGTAGCACCCGCCTAGCTGCTATAAAACTGAATCACAATTAACCACAGTTCAAATCACTGCTACTTCAAAATAGCAATCACACCTTGATCTGTGACACCACTACCGGTACCTTGTTAAATTTCGCCGAAAGCAGCTTTCCTGAAATTGGTTTACATATCCATCCTCTTAAATGCAAATCTATAATTCTGATGAAAGGAAAATTAAAAATTAAATGAAGGAAACATCACTACACTTTGAGGATCAATAATCCCATCAATGAAAGCAACAACGAACGAACCAAGTACTAAGGAATTAACTTGAACAACGAAACTGCTCTTGACAGATATAAACTAATAAGGACAGTAACTTCTGACTTAAATCATCTCATAAAAATAAAATTAAAACACCGGAGCTAAAGATCAAGATTATGAATTTGTTTGGCAAGGTTTTTTATCTATCTTCTACAATGTGCCCCCTGACAAACAATCAAAATAGTACGAAGTTCTGTAAAAGAAATAATCAGTTGTAACCGTGGAAGCGAGGAGGAAGGTTGTTAATTGCTGACATGGGGAATTCGATGGAATTGTACCGGGCGAGGATAGGTCGTTGGCACGGTAGAGGCATGCCCGCGAGGCGTAACATGGAATACAGAGCCGGACGGCAGATGAGTCTGACTTCAATTTTCATGGCTGCATCAGTGACGGCAGTGCTGTTGGTCATTGGAGGGGTCGAGATGAACCCTGGATCTGGTCCTGGTAGCACGGTTGGATGGGAAAAGATGGAGAAGGTAAAGGAAATCGTTAAGCGTCAAGCAGGACAAACGGGAGAGTTACTACGGGAGCAAGCCAGTGAACTAAAAGAAATAATGAAATAGAAGCTAGTAACAACGAAATTGCTCTTGACAGATACAAACTAATAAGGGCAGTAACTTCTGACTTAAATCAAACTTGGACTTGTGGTCCAAAATAATAAAGAATTTTCAAGTTTGAGGGATAAGTTGAAAATAATGGAACAAGAGTTAAAAGAAATGAGGTGGCAAGAGAAAAAGCTCGAGCAGGAAACTAGAAAGGAAAATATTTTTATATACATGCTAACTGAGGACACTAAAGAAGATCTAGTATATAAAGTGCTGGACTGAAGGGAAGCCGATGTAGAAGATATTCAGTGAATGGGGAAGGCGAAAGGCAAGAGAGCGGTGAAAGTGAGGTTCGTATCAACCCTATTGGTGAAGAACGTTTTGGATAATACACGCAGATTGAAATGTGAAAAGATATGTATTAAACAGGAGCTGGAGAAAGAAGGCCTTAGGAACCAGAAAAAGCTCCAGTTCCATCTGGGAAAAGCTATGCAAGGGGCAAAAAATTAGTGGTAGGTGACGGCAGGTGGACTAGAGTATGGGCGGTGGAGCAGTTAAAGAATATGTACAACACCAAGAGTGCACTGGCCGATGAGGCAGCTGAGATTAGCAGAATGCGGGGCAGTATGCGGCGACCAGGAAGTGAATCGAAGAGGACAGAGAGAGGAAGAAGCTGACGCAGAGACAACCAGTAGGGAATGCAGACTTGGTGACCTACAGCGGCAGTTGAGTGCTGACTGTGAGAGACACAATAACCTAAACACAGACGTGTGACCTTGAAGAACCTCTGGCAGAGGAAAGAGGGTGGCCTTGATAGGGAGTATGTTAATACATTAAATGAGAACTCTGATGAACTGGGAGTAACTAGGATTACGAGGTCCAAGACGGCCAGCCAGGGTGAGGTGAAGAGGTAACAGTAGTGTGCATCAACATTGAAGGTTTTGGAAGTAAGTTCCAAAATGAATATTTTAAAGAGTTGTTGCAAAGATTACATATCCTCGCGTGTGTGGAAACCTGGATTCCACCGAGAAGGTAAAAGTTGAAGGGTTTACGGTTTAATATAAAGCAAAACAAAGACGAACAGGCAGGGGTAGATACCCGGGTAGAATACTGGTTATGGTTAATGAGGATTTGTAAACTAGAATAGACCATATTGAATCAAAAATGGTGGGTATGATTAGAGTAAAAATAAAAATTTTACGAGAGAGTGAGCGAGATTTATATATCAGCTTCGTCTACAATGCTCCGGAGGCCTCTCCATTTGTAAAAAACGACTTTTTGTTGAGTTGACATTATAAATAAACAGAATTCAGAATAGTTTTGAGGATGTAGGCATTCAACTAATGGGGGACTTCAACGTGAGCGTTCCGGATCAGAAGCAGTTGTACGACAAAGAGGCAGGAGAAGTTTATGTACGAAAGAGAGTAGGTCAGAATAAGGGCTGTAATAAAAATGGAGAAATGTTGTTAGAGCTATGTGGTACGGTAGAATTATATCTTTAATGGCTGGTGGTATGGCGATGAACTAGGGAACCTGACTAGGGAACCTGATATACATAACAGAGACAGGTGGTAGTATAATATATGTGGTGCTGTGTTCTAGACGTGCGTTGCGTATGATTAAGAGCATCAAGGTTAAGGTAAGAGTCACAGCACCTATCATTTATTGTCAGAGTAAATGATGGAGAGGGCAGGGCATTAACAAGAAACATGATAAAGTTCAAATAAATATCAGTTATTAAATACAGGTGGAGAGATGAGATAAAGAAAGATAATATGAATAATTGTTAGGGAGAAACAGGTCAGATAGTGAATGTGAGAACAGACTCAATGACCGAGAATAACCTAATCAATGCAGCAGTAAAACTAATAGAAAACACTGTAAAGATGGCAGGGGAGAAGATGAGGGTAAAGGAGATGAAGAAGATAATAGGAAAGGGTTGGTACAATGATGAAAGCAGGCACAAAAAGTACGAAGTACAGAAAGCATTGCAGGCGTATAGAAATCGCGGGGAGAAAATCATACGATTGAATTCTGTAACATTAGAAAATAATATAGAGAAGTATTGTATACAACTAACTGGGAATGGCAGAAGCAAAGAGTTGTTGAATTTAATAATAATTCAAAACAGAATGAACGTAGGAAAGCATAAAGTGCAATTAGGAGGATCTTCGGAATGCAGAAACTTTCTCGGCAGGCTGAAACAAGTCAGGCTAACTGGGTGGAGACAGAATACCGGTAGGGCTGTGGTGTGCTGTACCTGCATTAGATAAGGAAATATTGACAGAAGAAGTAAGAGAGGTTTTAGGGAAAGCTATGAAAGCTAAATTAGGAGCGATTTCATGTATCACTGACGAATTTTGGAACCAAGTGGCGAAGAATAAGTATATCCTAGAATGTATTGTCAAATTATTTAGCAGAATATCTGAAGGGGGAGAGTTTACGAAATCACATCAATTTGCCCAGTCTACGAGAAGAGAGGAGAGAAATCTAGCGTTGTTGGATACATTAAGTAAAACATACACAGGTGTGCTAGCAAAAAGGATTATGAAGTGGGCGGAGGGGGGGATCGATTTGGAGAGACTTCAGTCAGGTTTTAGAAAAGAAATGAGGGCAAATGATAATATTTTTGTAGTGAAAACAATAATGGATAAGTATGTAAAAAAAAAGGTGGAAAATCGTACATTACTACTATTGGAGAAAGCATCCGATCCAATGAGCAGAGGGGCTGTCGCAGCAATGAGGAGGAGGATAGGGATGTCTCATAAGATGATAAGAGCGGTTGATAACGTATATTCAGAAGTGAAGTGCTGAATAAGGAGGGAAATGTTCTCCGAAGTCACTTGTACTGTCTTTATTGCTTATAAATGATATCTTTCAATCGAAGGTTTCGAGGTAGGGCTGTAAAACATTACACACATAGGTCATAAAGGCGTCGTTTTTATTGATGCTATCAGTAGTAAAAGAAAACCGATTCAACTGCAAATTTGATACAATTTTCTCCCTACCTTTCATTCACATTTCTGTAATGATAGCCGCTAGAACACATATATCGTTTAGCGATTTCCGAATCTGGAAACATTGTGTGAAATAAAGGCACCGCGTTGTCTGCACAATTGGGGCAGGTTATGTCCGACGACAAATTGCGTAAATAAAGCCCAGACCCCTTGGTTTCAACATGAACAGTTCAGTTTGTCATTCCGTTCTACACATCGCAAACTCTCCTCATATTTCTTCGTTTGCACATGTTTGAGTATATCGCACTTTACGCAATGCACCACTGAAAAGTCTCCCCTACAGATAGTACAACAGATGACAGTAGATCTCTTCCTTGACTTAAACACGGAAACACTTCCTATTAACCCCTTTTAAATACTGCATATTTCTTTGACATTTTGGTCAGAAAATAATTAAGGTAATAAACAAGAAGTATTGACGCAGTCCTGCACCGGTAGAGATTCTGCTGCTACGTAGCCAGCCACCCTGAACGGAACTGTCCTATGGTTGTTGTTAACTATTATCGACAAGCCATACCGTGACTGCCGGTAGAGAAGACCACAGCATTGCCCAGTGAACTATGAGTGACACTATCACTGTGCACGAGGAATCTTGGGTTTTCTGTGTGTGCGGATTATAATGGTGGAGACAATGTCGTACAGTTATGCTGCATTTACATGAGTGAAATTAGTGTATTTTGACAGTTTTGTAAACGCATTACTGTAATAAAAATCAACTCAATCATATCACACTGTTGTCCGGTGACCAGATGGTCACCTTTATACCACAGCTTCGATATGACCATTTAACTCCCAAATATTGACAAGAAAAAACACTGCTTCCTACCCAGAAGTGGGACTAGCAAGAACCAATAATCAAGTGCCAGTGAAATCTGTTCATAAAGAATGCAGTTTCATGAGGGTCGGACCTCTACGGGTTACATATATGTTAAAAGTCCCAATGGTCAGGAAAAGGTTACATACATACGTTTAATTTGTATCTTATTCTTAAGAAAAGAGAAAGTAGATTATCCCAATATTTTACCATTTTAAGGTCTGTGAGCTTTATTTCATATCACGCATTATCAGAAAAACAAGTCTGTATGATGAAGAAACAGGAACTTGAAAATCTTAGTGTGAATTGTTTAAGAACACTACATAAAAAGTATTGTGAGAAAAGAATTTTTTGACAGAATTATAGAAACTTCACAATAATTAAATAAAAGTATGTATTTACAAACTGTAATTGTTATTCAATATGCTTATGTCCATCTTCAAGATACATCTTCCCGAATTTAGTAATACCCGAAGAAGCAAGCCTTGCAGGAATTTGTCGAAGTATTCAGTGAACAATGCATTACTTAGAATACTTGGTTTATAGAAAGTACACACTGTATTCCATAGCTATCATAATTGTACAGAATATATCTTCTTAATAATATTCTGAAATAACGCCATGTACAGTATGTAAATTCCTCAAGGATAATTATTCAAAGTGTTGTAATGTACAATGGAGCTCTAATTAAGTTACTTGTAATGGTTAGTAAACCATAACTTGTTAGTATGTGAACTGAATACGTTTGATTAATCAACAAACAGTCTCACATTCAAAACTTTCTTCCTTAATGGCACACTGTCAGTACCTAACAGCTATATCAAGAGAACATCTTCCATTTTTGTTATACTTTTTTCATTTGTTGATGAAATACTGCAGCATCAAAATACAAATGTACAAAGCTTATGCATTATCCTGTATAAGAAATATCTTGATTTGAATATAGACTGGACATCAAATTTTATTCCTGTTCTTTGCACATGATATTTCAAAAATATTGGGTAGGTTAACTTAGTTACTAGATTCTAAATGAAAACATAACGTAACTTGGAATGTATGCTGGTGCAACGATTTATATTAAGAGCTATATGGCAACCTCAAGTTGGCTAAAGGGAGAATGGTTTCGTGACGTCACGGTCCTACGCCGTGGCTTTCTCTATCGGTGGCCACGACAAAAGAGAGAATAGTACTAATGCATCCGATCCTAACGTGCGGAAATGAAAGGATCGCTTTCCCACTACGGTAAAGTTACACTCGGGAGTGATTTGCAACATGTCTCCGGAGGTGACTCCGCTGAGTAAACGAGCTATTACATTCGGGACATGAGAACGGCCTAGTACCAGAATGAGTTAGCATATGCCTTTGAAGGACAGATTTGTGCGTAAAACATTTATTGCATTGATTGCATTTGTGCGGTCTTAATTCTGAGTGAATTATCATGTGGCCTCGTAGACATCCCCGCCGTACGAACGTCTTGTTGCATACTTCACAACAGTATGGTCTTTCTGTTGAGTGTACAAGCATATGGTTTTGGAGGTACCTACGTTGACTGAATGTACCGTTGCATTGTTCACATTTGTACATCCTAACATTTGAATGATGAAGCATATGCCGATTCAAACTACACTTGTGACGATAAGCGATATTGCACACCTCACATTGATACGGTTTTTCAAGAGAATGTGTTACCATGTGGGTTCTTAGTGAACTTCGCTGGGTAAAGGTCTTGTTGCACACTTTACAACTGTACGGTCTTACCTTCGAATGAACCATGATATGCAGTCGGAGTTCAAATCGTCGTAGAAACTTTTTATTGCATTCCTTGCAATTGTATGGCCTCACAGTCGAATGAATGCGCATATGATTACGAAGATAACTATGTTTGGAGAACTTACTATTGCATTTAGTACAGTGGTATGGCTTTAAAGCGGAGTGAGTAACCAGGTGCGTTCGGAGATCACTTAGCTTTGTGTATGTTCTAGAGCATTCAGTACAGGAGTACGACTCCTCTATACAGTGATATAGTATGTGTTCCTTTAGATCACACTCCTTAGGAAATATCATTTTGCACACTGTACAACAATGCGTTCCTTTATCAGTGGGCGCGGTAAATAACACTGCATTCTCTGCACTGTAAGAAAAACAAATTTACTATAGTTCCAGAGGAACAGTACATAGTCACAGAAGAAAGCTGAATATAGGTATTTATTTATATATTTACTTATTCATATATTTTGCATATAAACAGCTTATTCGTCATATTTTTAAAATACTGCTGTTTTTAATACTCAAGCACACAATCAGGTGTTATTTGGAATTTACAAATGTGTCCATTTGATCCCACTTTCTAGAAAAACTCCCCAGGTTATAATACCTTAGCTATTATAAGCAACTTTTTCAACTAATTAGCTATAGTCAAATGAACTCTCTACACAGTGACAGGAAAGTATTAAATAATATCTCAAAGGATTCATTAGCTTGATTTTCTGTTAAGGTAAATTGTCTATAGCTAATTTTACAACATTGTGTGAAACATCAAATCACTGGAGACTCCGTAAATGGATTGGAATTAAGTCAATATTTTAAGATAGTCTACTGAAGAACTCTCATTCCTATTAATTGGAACTATACAATTTTAAGAGATAGCAGTATGGGCATTTAAAAGTTAATTAAAATTTAGTAGAAGTTGCAGGTTGCCACAAAGTCAAAGAGTTAAAAAGAGATGCAGGCAATTACTAACTCAGTATCATAAAGTATTTAGAAATCTCAGATGTCCTCATTCTAGAGAAAATCAGATACATTATAACCAGTAACCATGTTTCTAATTATGCAAATAGAACTTTTCAGCACCATTATGTTACGAGTATTCACGAAAAATACTTGTCTAATCTGATAACAAATGTTGATAAAATTTCAGTGATCACCCATCCGGAATGTATCATTCAGATAATTACAGTCTTACATTCAAGATGGTATTTTACCCAATAAAATAGATAGGGGGTCGAAGATGCATCAATATCCTCAGCCCGGCTACCAAGTGTCTAAAATTTGATATACTCCTTAAATATACTTTTTGTTACACTGCCACACACAGGTCTTATAATGAAGATAGGATGAGAAAGGGCTAGGAATGGGAAGGAAGCGTTCGGGGTTTAATCAAGCAGAGTCGCAGCAGTTTGCTGGTGTGGAAGTGGGAAACTGCGGAAATCCACATTCAGGGCTGCCGACAACGGGGTTCGAACCCACTTGCTCCCGAATGCACTGGCTGACTGGAATAGTTTCTAATTATTGTATTGGTTCGTGTTGGCTTTCTATATTGTGCCCGTTCGCACGTCCACGACAGATTACAAAATGGCGCCGACCAAAGGTATGGGCCTTGTAATCTAAACCAAGCAAGGAATAGTCACCTGCTATGATGTCTCAGAGGGCCATATACTTCACGGAATGGTCATGCATTCGAGTAAAACGGACAGTGGACGGTCTACGGTATTGTTTTCAAAAAAAATTAGAAAATACATTATTATTAAATAATCTTCATCTTGAATTTTCACGACATCAAGAGCGGACGCAATTACCGTCATCGGAATATTTCTTTTGGAGACGCAAAAGGATCGCGTATAAGAAAGAAAGAATACAACGATTGAATAAGAATAAAATATAAGACCTCGCCAAAATTCAAATCAGTTGAGACGAAAGTAATCATACAAAGTAAGAAATTGCGGATACGTCGAAGAGTTACGAGGAGAATTAAAAATAAAAATAGATTAAATTAAGGATAAACAGCGTCAGAGAAGAATAGTAAAATGGCTGTACATTGCAATATTATCTTTAACTTTGAGACGGTCAAGAAGATAATCAAGATGATGTGCTAAATTCACATGATGGACCGACGTGGGAACACTTCATCTTACCATATGACCAGGAAATGGCGACGGGTAACCAGATAGTACTACCAGAACGAAGGAGCGGATGAAGTTCCAGATGTCTAACCCGTGACCGAACCGAAGACCCATCTACATCCAATGGGAACGGAACAGCTGGACCAGGGACAACCATGAGCGAGCTAAGTCATTCATAACATTTTATTGCATAAGTTTTGGTTTGCTTACACATGTACCTTAGGTATGTGCTGATGGCTAATGGTAGACCGATAATATGGCAATGCAAGTGTTGATTACCAACGTTGTGTGAGATAATTAAGTTCGTGTTTACGATTTAGTAATATGGCAATAGTTTATGCCATATCGACCAGAATACTTGTAGGAGGCGTGAGGTTTGAAAGGAAATATGAAACAGCTGATTGAAATGACATACTGGGAGATTATAGAGATTTCACTGAAGTAATGCATGAAGTTGACGTCACGAATGGTTGTGCGCGGTGTAGAGAGAAACATGGAATTACGCATTTGTTGGTTCATAGATAGGGCATTGAACTCGTCTGTAGGTTATGAGAATCTGCGACTTGTAAATATTATTATGAAACAGTGTGGTATTTTAACGTAGTCACCAAGTTGGGAAACGCGATATATTATTGTGGAGGCTACGGTGTTGATTATAGATTGATGTTGTAATGAGAATATGAATATGATAATTGGATGAAAGTTATGAGTTATGTATAGTGATTTGAGAAGGTTTTACGCGATGCAGGACCATCGTGTACCTGCAAGTTAAGTTGTGCCACACTACAAGTGAATTTTATGATTTATTTGCGTAAGAGTGCCCACACCGCGGGAGCTACATAAGCCAAGGTACGATCTGGATTTTTTTAATGTAGATGTATGCTCGTGACGTAATTATATTTCTGTGTAGTTAACTTATTATGGACATTAGAATACTACGACTTTGAATAGCTGTAGTTATCCAGAAGCATTACGACACCGATATATATGAGATTATGTTTTCCAAACCTCGCAGCATAGCACTTCCATGTAAACTGCAAGAGAGTAAAGTAGCTTGCATTGTGGTTGAATGTTATTGAAAGATAACTATTTAAAGGGACATTGAACCGAAAAGGTCATGTAAGACAGCCAAAAATTACGCTGAAGTTAGATAGATAGCTAGACTGGTTAATATTCTCCGTTTGAACGTACATTTCTTTAACGAATTTCAGCTAGGGAAAGGCTAGGGTAGGAGCCGTATTTAACTGGCACTAGGAAAGAATGCCTTAGTTCGTAAGTAGTTTCAATGCACAACGAGATCGTTGCAACAAAATCATGACTTCGGATTTTACTATAACTTAAATTAATCTACATAGTTTTATTTTCGATTTCCTATAATTCAATTAGAACTACTTAAACGAATTCCAATTTATTCACACTTAACTTATTAATATATTTGAGATGCATTGCGGCTGGATATTGTATCCAATTGAGACTGTTTAAATAAGACTAAAGAAAGTGAACCATCGGAACGAGTTTATTGTATCGATGTTAAACCTACATTTCAAATACGAGGTGGACCTCAGATATGTCCAGTGATCTGTTGTTAATGTGTAGATATTGAATTTCAATTTCACAAAGGAACTGATCATTTTTCAATAATTTAAACAATGAATATTAATTTATTTATTATAGGAGCCAGCGCTGACTCATTCTCCATAGGTATTTCCAATCAATTTTGAATAATGCGTTACATAATATGGAAATTAGTACTTTAATATTTTATTAATAAATATCTTGTTATTTTTCTATAATTGCTGGTGTCATGAGTTCTTTAATTATTGTCTAGATTGTAAGTTAATTAATAGCGAAAAATGGTATCGTGTAGTTAAATATTCATTTAACCATGGTAGTTTCTCGAGGTCAAAACTCTGATAAGGTTGACGGCGATGATTATAATTATATCGTGAGAAACGATAGGTATCATCCGTGAGTTGGATTTCTCTTGAATTCACGTAAAGTGAATTCTACAGTAGGATTACATGTCTTACTTGCCAAAAGTAAACCCTGAGGTATCCGCTGAGCGACTCCATTTCGTCAAACTAGGCTGCCCAACGACGAGTTAGAAAATGGAGGTATCGGGCAAAGCATGTATAACCCTACGGTTGCAATATATATATATATATATATATATATATATTCTTTTAATCTATCGTGAATTTAATACGTTTGTCCATGATATGTAAAATATCCAATAGTTCTTTCAGTTTGAGTGTTTGTTCATTAATAATCACAAAAACATCATCCACATATCTCAGCCATTCCTCTGAGGCAGTCAAGGTTACGTGTTATAGCTCACATCCGCTACTAGCCTTCGGTTATCACTTCATACATACTTGTAAGTGCTTGGCTGACAAGCGGGTAGGCTTCTGCTGCAGCAACAATTTATGTAAATTCAAGTGCTTTCATACTTAAATATTAGTCTTGCACTTGATTTAGTCCATGTAACATAGATTTTCTTCTTATTTTAGAATAAGAACAACAAATTGACAGGAGGTTTGATCCACTCTGTTTAAGTCCAACAACAGCAAAGCATGACTTCATTTCACCTGACAGAATCAATTACATAATGATAAATCACTTTATCATAGAAAGGGTTTTTAATAATAACAAGATGAAGATTTTAAATTTGGTAGTATGATAGTTGATTTTTAATGAGCCTGTGCTTAAGTGGAATACAACAAAACAAACAGTAACAAGAAACTGAATATTAAATTTTTACGACCACATTGTAATCGAAAACGACTTTCAACATAGTACGTCGTGTTAGTACACTCAGTGTGTGCAGAAGAGATATTAAGTACAGAAAAAAATGGCCAACCGGACACCAGGGAGATCCGAACGTACAACTCCTGATTTCACGAAATCCAATGTATGTAAACCCCATGGCACTTGAAAGGGCCTTGGCATGCCCAGCGACCGCTGCCCAGCCTGAAGGCCTGAAGATTACGAGGGGTCATGTGGTGAGCACAACGCATCCTCTGGGTTGTTATTCTGGGCTTTCGAGACTGGGCAGACCGAACAAACACCTGTTGTACATTATATGAAACTAGTCAATATGGACATACTGCGGGTACTAACATGGTCAAATTTATTGAATCTGAATATGCCAGCCAGGCAAAAATGTTTATTAATAAATTTAAGAACATCAAAATCAATTTTTCTAGCATTTCTAAAGATATAACATCTCTCAAAAATACACACATACACAATTTAATTCCAAAACATCTCAGATCTTTTAAGAAGGTAAATCAAACTAACATGAAAGAAAAACATAGATTAAAGTTAATAAACTTTGGCTCAGAAACCAAACTAAATTTCTGTATTTCAAACAACTAAATACACTTTATGAAATACATTTGAAATTAACGAAGGAATGGGACTCGGCTAAGTTAACATAGAACAATCAAAATTCACTGCTCTAAAGAGAAAACAGGCAACATCAGAAATGTTTCCTCAGGAAAATAATTATAAATATTTCAATTCAACAATCAATCAAAAGAAAAATAATAAACATTTTCCCCACCATTTAAAAATTTAACCAAAGTCAATTTTAATAAAGGAGAAATAATAATTTGGAAAAAAGGTCTAAAACATAACTGGCATTATAGATACAGAAAGAGGTTGTCAAAATGGTAGCACAAACTGAATTAGCTCTAACCAACATTCCGGTAGACCAACAAGAAGTGGCCGGGTATGAGGCAAAGAAAAAACTATCCAAAATAATGGAACATGAAGAGGTAAATTCAGACAAGACACATAACAATATACAACAGCTTGATACAAAAATGAAAGAGAATGAGATTATAATAATGAAAGTGGAAAAGGGCAATACCACCGTCTTATTACATAAAGAAGATTATATTAAGAAATTATATTCAGGCATTTCAGCAAATATTTATTTGTATCAACTCGAGTTCATTGAGGTAGTAGATAAAATGCAAGGGTTAGAGCTATAGCTGAGATATGTGGACAGTGTTTGTGTGATTATTAATCCTTAAACTCACCCGCCAAATTATAGGACTCAAACACACGTGTGGGGTCTTAAACACCCCAGCATTTAAAACAACATACTTCATAAATTATGATAGTGATTTGGATTTCTGTAATTTACTGACATAAAACAACTCCTTGACTAATCTTCTACCACTACTTTATTACACAATTGATTAACAGACATCAGTTAGAAGCATAATTTGATATGCACATTTTTCCAGATGTACGAATTACAGAAAAAACTGCTAAATTCCTCGAGAAAATTGTCTACTTTGCTTATGTTAAGCAAAAGGAGTAATAAATCATGAAAACTGTAAAGTTTCAGCACACACTTACTTGAGAAAATATTTTGAAATAACAGTACAAAATGTGGCTTGTAAAATTCCTTCAACACCGAGAAAATAATGAGTCATACAAGGAATGGAATGCAAAATATACGGTTAACTGTCTGAAACACTTAGTTAACACTAAAAATGTACAGTATCAATCAGCTGTTGCACACACATAATTCACTAGGAAGTTCCGGGGGAAGTGGGCACTTGCCTCCTTCACAATAAGTGAAGCTGTGTTCCTTATAGATCAGCTTGTTGCTGTTGCAGCATCATGTCGTGCTTTCCTGTCTCTTTGCCTTGGACATTCTTCACAATGACCGGATATTGTCTTTTGCCTTTTCTGCTCTTGTTCCCCTTCAACTCCACTAATACGCTTCATGCCTGTAGGGGCAGGCCTTTCAGATATACTCGGGATGCTATATACAGCCTGCTGAGTTTCATACAAAGCTCTTTCAGGATTGCCCTTGAAGATAAAGTATTTTCCAGCCCAGCATAGTTCTTGTAAATGACAAAAGCATTTATGGCAGCAACATTTAACATAACAAAGAAACACCGTCATGGCCAACATTTACTCTTCCTCGATACGGTGTATATTCCACACTGTTTGTCCACAACATCAATAACTCCCCTGTGTAAATTATAATCGGTGATCATCACAGGTTTTGGTTCCACTCCTGTTTGAGGGTCAAGTTTGTAAACATGGTGCATTTTTGATCCCACTACAACCTTTCCAGACACAGAAGCATACGAAACAAGAGTCATGGCCTTCGAAAAGCCAAAAAGACTTGAATACTACTCATTTTCCCCCCTTTTTCCTGGTCATTTCTTGTGGCAGTTCGTGCTTGTTGAGACGCATAGTCTGTGTGCATTTTAGGATAAGATATTTTAGCAAATCCTTAGCAAGAGGAACCCTCATAAACCAATTATCACAAAAAATATTCCGTCCAGTGCCACTGATAGGAGCAACTGAATGTTTTACAACATCAGCTGCGGAGATGGACACGCAGTATGGTCCTGGAGGTTGATTACTGACGTACACTTAGATATTAGACCTGTAATAACAACGGCACTCTGGAAGTCCCAAAAATCTTTATCCCATATTTTGCGGGATTACAGTTCATATACCGGCGGAGGGGGCACTCCCCACAGAAGGATTCCAAATTTTCATCAACTGGCACAGGAATGAACAGGTTTTTCAGGGATTTTTCGATGATAGAGACCATTATCTGATCTGTAGTGAACTAAGTATCTCTAGGCCTAGGGCAGAGAAAGTGAAATCTGTCTGCAAACGAATAAGGGTAGAAAATCTCCAGGACAAGGAAATTGGACAGAAGTACATGGATATGATTAGTGAGAAATTTTGAACAGTGGACAGTAAGCAGGTTCAGGATATAGAAAGAGAATGCGTGGCATACAGGGATGCTGTAGTAGAATCAACAAGGGAATGCCTATGAATGACTGTGTGTAAAGACGGGAAAAGCGAATATCTTGGTGGAATGTCGAAGTGATAACAGCTTGTAAACATAAAAAGAATGCCTATCAGAAATGGCTCCAAACAAGGGCTGAGGCAGACAGGGATTTGTAGGTAGATGAAAGAAACAGAGCAAAACAAATAACTGTTGAATCCAAAAAGGAAGTCATGGACAATTCTCGTCCTAATTCCTCCAACTGCCAAATCTACCCACACCATTCACTCATTTATGTGCCTAACAGGAACAATGTTGTGTTCAATGGTATTCCTGATAAACAGCCCTAGCCCATACTCTGCCCTTCCCTTTCTAACACCCACCAAGTACACTTCATAATCTCCTACCGCTTCCTCGTTATCTCCCCTTACCTGAATATCACTTACTGCTAGCACATCCTCTTTGCTGACTCAGCCAGTTCTACTTTCTTTCTTCCATAAGCCCCATTAATACTGATAGCTCTCCATCGAATTCCATTTCGCTCACAATGTTATATCCAAGGAGTCCCTTGCCTGTCAAATAGGAGTGGGACTCCAGTACTCGCATAGGTCGAGGCTTGTTTAAAATGTTCTGAGCTCGGTAAATTCATGAAGCAGGAAGCTACCCTACTTGCACATAGTCCAAGTGAGGATCTCTACTCTGGCGGGTTAGGGACCACTGGTGGATTGTGTAGCCCTAGCCGTCTGAGCACAAGGAAGGCCACGACGCAGAATAGGTCTGAGATGACCTCTCCCATTCCATAGCAACTGATATCCCGATGCTCAGGACCACTTACTAAGCCACTCAGCCATTGCCCATTGTTCACGAACTAGGACGCGACTACAGTAACCCAGACCATGAATGATAACTGGATGTAACATATCAAAAATTTACATGTTATGGCTATTACCTTCTTCATCCATTCAAAAGAAACAAATTATTTTACCATCAGACATGTGACAAAGTTTATTTGAAGCATTAATCCTTCCTGAATACCGAATTTTCACAATTGCATTGTAATCAAAATCGACTTTCAACCTATTAGGTCATGTTATGTGCACTTAGTACGTGTTGAAGAGATGTTAAGTACGGAACAAAAATGGCCAATCAGACACCAGGGGGATCTGAACCCACAACCTCCCGCTTTCATGTCAGGAGTTTGTACTAAGTGTACGTAACACAACCTAATAGGTTGAAAGTTGATTTTGATTACTCCTTCCTGTACTATAATCTATCAGCTTCATGGTCTGTATTCATAGTTTGAGCATACAAGTATGAAGGATGATTAGGTGGAAAACCCATCCTTCATACTTGTTTACTCCTTCCTGTCTTCAACTCCTGTGATGTGATCTTTATTGACACAGCTATGCAATAAACGATGAAACTGCAGTGACTTTAGAACAATTGCTTCACATTCATTTTTTAAACCTAGCAATCAAGAACTTCACCGGATATAACCTGATCAAAATTTCCACAGCCTGTTTGCAGTCATTCAACTGAGTCCAGAATGAATGAATGATACTCTATCTAGAGGGGGGAATGGGAATTGTGCAAGCTGCTGAAGCCTGTCACACTTCTCTGCAGCAATGATTAATGACTGGCAGATGAAATGAAATGAATTTGAAGAATGTTGCTGGAAAGATGACAAAAAATGAAGAACATGGAGAAAAAACCTGTCCCAACCCCACTTTGTCCAAGACAGATCTCACCTGGAGTGACTGGGATGTGAACCCATGAACCCAGCAGTGGGAGGCCGGCATGCTGCCGTTTGAGCCTTAGAGGCCTAATACCTAATAATAGACATAAATAGAACATACTTTCATTAGCACATAAACACCTGCATAGCAACTCGCCTTACTACACTTCCTCCAAATTTCACTTTTCTCCCTCCTGTCATTACTGTAATACAAGTGCTGGCACCAACTTTGCTATTCATCTTCACAGTTCATGTTTGCATTAAAATTATGTTACTGTGACTGGTTCCAGACTTTGGATTTCCTCACCAGTCAGTGTCAGGTGCACTGACTGAATACCTAAATTTGAGAGAGTCTTGCTGAGATTATCTGTTGAAATTTACCAAGTGATATATATAATGCACAGCTGAGCACATCAATGACAAGGGATTGCAAGTTGTTTCTTTTAAATACGAAAACCTAACGGACTCTTGTCTAATAGGTACAATAAGTGTGTGCAAGCAACATTATTTGATATTCATAATGGTTAATATAAAAAACACCATTTAAATTATTTTATAAATTTGAGGGTGTGTGCTTGAGTATAATGACAGTTTTTAAATTAATACATCTGTGGGCAACAGTTGTAAAATGAGGTCAAGTGTAAGAAAAGAAGACAATACAAATAATTAAACAAATATATTGATCAATGAAATTTGGTTTACCAAAGTTTTGTTCTTTATTATTATATGTTGGAGCAATTAAATCCCTTCCAATGTACTACAAACTAATAAAAATGTTGAATTTGTACATTTAGTTGACAATCTCTCTCTGTATACAATTGGAGGTACATAACTCTCTATTTCTGTAAAGACTGAGAATGCTTTAGAAGATATAGTTGCAGATCACATTTCACATGATAAAAATATGATGACAAATACTGCAGTGACAGTGAAAGAATGAAGACATTTTTCATGGTACCTCAAGTGTATTACAAACTAACCTCCTTCAGAAATACCTGATTTACAGGCTGTTTCAAATATAACTATAAACAGGTTAAACATGTGCTTGAAGTTCCTGAACATTTCACTTAATTCTAACCACTAACATTTAAGATTATGAAAGTTAAAGGTAACCTTCCAAGGAAATAATTAACGTGACAAAAATGGGCAGTTCATGGAGATAAATAACACCCACAACTGAGTATGACAAAATATTCCATATTGTGTATGATTAGTGGTGTACTTACTTGTTTTCATCTTTGATATTCTGAACAGGATGATCTTGTTCTATGAACATTTCCTCCTTAATATCTGCAGAAGGCTATAAGAAATAAGGACAGAGGAGCAAATATATATATAAGAAGCAGCTGACAAAATATATTTCATATTGACACAATAATGTTTACATTAATTTATTTTCCAATGTAAAAATATAAGTAATGAAAAGGAAGTGTTAAATCAAGTCATAATTATATAGAGAGGTAGGAAAAAGAACACAAAATGACATGACAGCACTAGAACAGGTAGCAACAGAAAAGAAGAAACTTGAAAGGACATAAAAAACAATCTAAATACACATATAGAATTCTCTTTCAATTGCTCCTACTTCCCACAAAAGCAAGGTATTTTCTTTATCCCATTATGTGCTTCATTTCCTGTTGCAAATTTTCTTGTCATTTTTTGTCCCTTTCCAATGTGAAGAGGATTCTAACCATACTGATTCCCATCCCAACAAAGATCTCCATGTTCATGAACTACCTACCACTATTCCCAGACAGTACACCAATTACTTTTTTCCAAAGAAAATGGTTCCATTTTATTTATTTCCCATGACAAATATTCCTACAGAATTCATTTCAAAATAAAAACATTATTATGTAAAAATGACAAGAACTAGGCAAAGTTTTGATGTCTCCATTGACCATATTACAAAGTTTAATTGCAAATGACAAGTTTGTTACAACATGTTATATTTTAAAATGTAGTAAAAGTTTACTACTTTTAAGTACTTATATTTACAGGAGGTTTACTATTATCATCTAGTTTACTCCCTTCACTGATCATTCTACCAGGTCTCATTGCAATTGATCTTGTCCTCCCAAATACTTTCTTGTCAGACGTGTCTCTGCAGGATCGACTGCAAGGATGTGGATGGCCTCCAACACATGCAGTAGTAAATTAATTTATACATGAAAATTTTATTTAGTGAAGATAAATCCATCAACTTCTGATATCCAAACTTCAAGAGACAAGTTATACAAAACTAGCAAATGTAGACGTGCTTTGCTACGGTATTATACAGAGTTCTACGTAAGTTACTGCACACGTGGTGAGTAAGATTATATTAAATTCCATGTCTCATGGTGCTATCCCAGAAACAAAATGGGAAAGACCCCATACGTTGTTTCTGATGTAAGGTGCATTTTGGGGAAATTTAGATGTTAATGGAGGACCACATTTCTTACTGCCATCCACAATCAAGTTCGGAGTTTCTACAATAACAGCAGGCTCACTTATCAGCTGCCATTTGCAATACAGATGGATAGTTTTCATTATAATGAGAGGCCCCCTTTCGTAATGCCAGTTGCAATTGAATTGGAGATTTAATTATAAATGAGAAATGCTGCGCTATTCGAAATATACAGAATCGAGATACGACATTAAGGAAGACCACTCCTAATTGAGCAGCGATTGTGTAATCTGCTTTGTGAAATGACTTATGGTTTAGAAAGCAGTTACCATGAAATGAAGGTCAGAACAATCGTGGAAATTTTCTCCACATTTTGATATTTTCCGGGGCCTAAAAGTAATACATTTGAACAGCCAGGAATAATCTGCAATGAGTGTGCAGTGACCAAGCAAAATATGTAGCGAAGGGATGTAACATATAAGGGATGTTTTGCACGTAGTCCACGGATTTTACAGAAAATCTATAGTATAAGAGAAAATGGAAGAAAACTGTTATTGGTTCCCTATAAACCCACACACTATTCAGCAATGTTTAAATCATGTGCATATCTAAACCTTTCCCTGGATCAGTATACTCTACAAATGAAGTTTGGTTGAGATCTATCCAACTGTTCCTCCATGATGGTGGAACAGACAGACAAACAAACAGACATGAAAGCTAGAAACCATTGATATCCTCTTGAGTTGACCTATATTGGATAAATATCTGAAAAATTGTCAAAACAAACAAAATTACAGAGAGTGAATCCCTAGAAATTCCATTTCCATTTGAGACAGCAACTTCTATTCACAAGTTAAATTTATTGAGTTTTCTTTTCTTACATTTTTTGACTCGTTTTTCATCCACTCATAATTCCTATCTCATTACAGATGTTACACTCGTTTTAATCTATGGTACTGATGGTCTCACTACACTGCCTAGCACAGTATTTTCATTTTAACAGTCAGCAAGTTCTGTCTATCAAAACGACCCATCAAACGAGAGGAGTTAGAGTTTGAAAATGTAAAAGTTTTTTTTTATTTAACATAACTGTAAGATTTTATTTTGTTCGTAATATTTTGAGAAATGAAGAAAAAAGAACTCTGGACTTTGCTGGAATATTTGTTTATGTAACTGAAATATATGTGTAATAATTTTCTTTCAGGCAATAGTAAAATGTAAATTTAGAAAACTTCAAGATTGGATTGTTAATATTGCAAGGGTGATAAAGTGATTCGTATATCATGATGTAATTTGGTAACATTTAATTTGGAACAGCCTATACCGCACGCGCGGTTAGGGATGTTGAAATACTGATGTAATTTATCTAGCGTCTGTAGACAGGAAATGACCATATATGGTTATGCGAATGTATTGGCAAACGAGAATCTAGTGGAAATTGTTTCTTATTGGTTGACTGTAATCGGGCCATATCTGGTCTTCTTGCCGGTTTTGGAAAAATTTTGCGTATGCTCGGCGTCATTTTCCATCCGACCGCCCTAGCGAGCGTTCGCATTTTCTTGGTTAATGTGATTTTCAAAGTTTTAATATTCAACGTGTCTTGAGTTTGCCCTAGATTCTCGCTTTCGTAATTTAAAGTCTTTTAATCAACTATCCTTTCATTTGTGTTTTGGTTTTGTAATCATTCCGTTAGTCAAGTGTATAAAGTATCTGCAGCTCTGTTATGTAATTTAATCTCTTGTAATTTTGGTTATTTGTTATTTTTAATATAATTGAGCTAGAGGGTGTTTCATGTAAGTCTTTTCTCCCCCATAACGTCATACGTTCCATGTACCTCGTTAAGAGCTTCCCGCACGTTCCACATCCTGTCTTAGTTGTCACTTTAGGCCTGTAAGTGTTTCATATAACTTATTTGCTTTAGTTTTGCGTATTTAAAAGATACTCGTCACGCTTCTATGTTTTGATGTCAATACTCTGCCACTGCTTTATTTACAACTATTTCCTTTGTCATATTATTAAGTATTATATTATTTACTACTGGTATTACCTTATTATTATTATTATTATTATTATGTTATTTACTATTTCTATTATTATTTTTATTCATGTACGCTCGAAAGAGCGGTTACATTTGTTATCAGAGCGTGTGTTATGTAAGGAGCGAAGACTTACAATGATCATTCTCGGCTAACTTTTCTAAAATTAATTTTAAATCTTTTAAGTTTGTATATAGGCTTAGGTTGTAAGAGTTCCGTGTGTATTTGTAATTCCCAGTTCTTGTTTTTCATGAGTCTTGCGCGAGTAAATCTCACCATGTGTTTTTCGTTCCGCGATGTGCAGTCTTGTGTTACTGTGTTTCACTTGTAATTAATGGTTGGAGGAAATGGTGTGTCACTATTTGTAACAAGTTTCTTTTGGTTTCGTTAATTTTAATTAATTTCCTTGTGTGGAAAGGTTTCGCTTGACCCTGTGTTTTGTAGTAAAGTGATATCTTCACATTTCGTGTGCTGTGATCGCGTTCCGAAAGTCTTCTTTGATAAATTTCAATATGTTTGATTATGTCTAGTTTTCTTCCATTTGTGTTCCGATTGTAACATTTGTGTAATTTCCGGTTGTTTTAAACTACGTCGTGGTATCGTGCTGTGTACTGTCTCGATTCTGTACTCCCGTGTTTGGATTCATGTTTATCTCTTGAACAGCTGAAGTGTGTTGAAAACAGCTGAGCGTTTGACCCACTGCGAAGTGTACACACCTTACATCCTAAGTTATCGAGTGTCGCGTTCTGCTTGTTTTCCTTCTAGACCACGTAAATTGTAGTGTGAATTGTCAGAGTGATCATTGTATTCTGGTTAAATTTTAGCACGGAGTTTCCTTAGTTTTATTTTTATTTTTTTGCAATTTCTCTTTTGATAAATTTTCGCCAACAATTTTGAGGTTATGTTGTAAAGTTTTGTATATTTCTTCGAGTGTTTTCCTGTTTGTAAATCTCATGTTTCGGCAAATTATTTTCTAAATTTTGTTTCTTGTCACCTGGTATGTTATATTCGTACTATTCTATGTATGTGATCTTCTAAAGTAATGTTTACGTCATGTTGTAGCTCAGTATTGTACCAGGAAAAGTTGTGGGCAAAGGGCATGAGTAGGACCTCAGGGAGTGGAACTGGGTTTTGGAGCCGATACAGAGAAGGATAGTCTCGCAGAGCGAATAATAGATGGTAAATAATTTTTTTTCAAAACAATTTATTAATTTCTCACCCTGCGGTATGATTGTTGACTCAAAATTTATATTGAAATTAAATGTTGAAAATAATCTTCTTGAAAAAAAAATGGCATAAATATCATTGGTTTCAAAGTCTTTCATATGTGTGAATTTCCACCTAAAGTCTTTTTAAACCTAAGCACACTTTTATAATGGTAAATGGATATGAGAAATTATTAAAAGTTTTCAGTTCTCAGTTCGTCAATCTCGTTATACAGCACACTTGAAATCCTACAGTCTTTCTACGAGAAATGAAATTGAAATTAAATTTATCACTTTTGAGAAATTATGGAAATTGTTCACACGCGACACTGAAGTTTCACTGTTCAAAATAAATGAAAAAGTTTAGTCAGTTTGTTACTCACTTATGACAAGAACTGTTGTTACCAAATGTCGAAAGATGGACATCTGGAATGTTCCATGTAGAATCAGGATCGGCGATGTTGACGTTCCCGATGAGGTGATGACAGCTGGAACTGTTGAGTTTCGCACACGAAAATTCATTTAGTGCGACTGGTTATCACTTACACTGTTGAACACTATTTATGGCGTATGAAGAATTACAGTCCTTTCTGTACTAAATACTATTTACAGTCGTTATTGAAACGTTCTTAATCACACAGTTCACACTTGAAGAAAGAAAAAAAGAAAGCAAGTCGATAAGCACAGTCTGTGAACACAGTCATTAAGTTAGATTTTCTGCTAATCCTGTTATATTAACTCAGAAAAGTTCTTACTTTTTCATTCAAAATATTGATGTGACGTGAATAAAGAAATATAATGCAATACTCGAGAGAGAAAAAAAATAAGTTCTGGTGATTCTTAAGAATCTGTAGAAGTTTAATGTTACTTGACGTTGCCTAAGTCCACACGTAATGAAATAGTTAATATTTGTACTCCAATAAGTTCACTCGTGTTACAGTCTTAAATGTCTTTTTAGGATTATTTTGTAATCGCGACGCGACATACTAACTGCAGTGCGACGTCCTTTATCGGCGATAGAATTTCGCGTTCTGGAGATACGACGAAAGTACTTCTACCGTGACTGCGCGAACATACTGTACGCGGGCCGGTCTCTTCACTATCTCACTCACACAGTTGTCTGCTTGTCCTTGTACGGTACTGTACTGTACTGCACTGGTTTGCGGGCTATCTGGCCTTGACATATATAGATACCAGCGCAGGGAGGGGTGGCAGCTCTCTCTCGGCCATGTGACCGTAATTACGTAATTTCGTTGAGACTTTAAATTGTTATAACTCAACAACCGTTTGATGCATTAATTTGAAATTTACAGGGATTAACTTTTATGATGTTTGCTATAATTCAGCGTTTGTCCCGTTGAAATTGGTTAAGGTGTTAAAAAGCTGTTAAAAGAAAAATTCTTTCGAGAAATATCTCTAGGGGAGGTGAGCTTCGAGCGACAGGTGACGTCACTTGACTCCGCCTAGCGTACTCGTAGGGTCTGGCACATACTGGAACATTCTTTACATGGATGTTCGTACGTCGGTCGGATCTTTAATGCTGGAAATAACATTTCTTTCAATTAATATGGACCAGGACCTAGGCCTTCCTGGTACAGTATAAACTTCAAATTTCCGATTATGTTGTGTTATTTTTGGTCTTTTGCTGGATGTGGGTTCGTTTTCAAGTAGGTATGGGACTATTTTGGGGACTGTTTCCCAACTAGCTGCTAAATTCAAAAGTGTCCTAGTTTGTCTTGTGCTTTTCCAACGTGTAAGTTTCCTTGTCACGTATATTTATTTACCTGCTTCTAGGAATGGTACTATATTTGACCGTGATAGTCTTGTGCTCTCCATATTATTAGACCAGCTAGGCTGAGGCTCATTATGTGCTCCTGACATGTTCGAAATCTAGTGTATCTGGTATGAGATTCCTCGTAATCTTTTTCTTGGTATTAGGTGCCTAGATGGAAAATGATGTCCCATGTTATTGTAGAATGAATACTAGGATGATTTTCTGCAAATGTTCATTTTGGTGTCTTTATGCTGAGCCATAAATTATTGTTAAATTCATAGTAGGTTGGCAGATTGTCAAGATTTTCTTTCGGTTATTTTAAATTTGTCACTAGCAAAATTTTGAAGGTATCATGATTTATCTAAGCCTTTTAGTTAATTTTCCTGATTGTTTTGTCTTGTTCGATTTTATCAATGTTAAAATTTCTTGCATTACGGGTTCGTGTCTTCTAAATTTATGTACTCAGTTTGTAGAAGTATGGGATTCTCTAGACTGAGTACGGTTCTAAATTTGTAGCTGTGCCGTATCTGTCCTACGATTTTTGAATATAATTGTGCCTTGGGTAGGCATGTGTGAGTGTACTGAGACTTAGAGCTTTAGAGTCTCATTGTTGTGTGATAAGTTCAAGGGTACTTGAGGTCATGTTCTGATGTTCTGTCCTTTTCTTTTGTGGGTACTTCTTGATGTGTCATCGCACAGGTGTTTTGTTTGTGTGTGTGTGTGCACTGTATTTTGTGATGTGTGATGAGAGTCAGTATTGAGGTCGTCCGTGCCTTTTACCATTCGTTGGTTATGCTGATTCAGGAATCGTCGCACTTGTTTTGGTAGTTTGATGTTGTCTGTGTGTATGTCGAAGGACAGATAAGCTTGGTAGTTTTGTGTGTCGTGCGGTTATCTGGTAATCTCTGGTATGAAGGTTGTACTTGTACCTTTTTTTTTCTTATATCAGTGAGTCCTCCTCTGCGAACCATGTGACCTTGCAACGGTGGGGAGGCTTGCGTGTCCCAATGATGCACATAGCCGAGCCGCAGGTGCAACCATATCGGATGGGTATCTGTTGAGAGACCAGACTAACGAATGGTTCATCGAAAGAGGGGTAGCAGCCTTTCGGTAGTTGCAAGGGCGGCAGTCTAGATGATTGACTGATACGGCCTTGTAATAATACTCAACATGGCTTAGCTGTGTTGATACTGCTACACGGCTGAAAGCAACGGGAAACTACAGCCGTAACTACCTCCCGAGGACATGCAGCTCTCTCTGTATGAATGACGTACTGATGATGGCTTCCTCCCGGGTAAAATATTCCGGAGGTAAACTAGTCCCCCATTCGGATCTTCGGGTGGGGACTACACGAGAGGGGGCGATCATCAGGAAGAAGGATACTGACATTCTGCGAGTTGGAGCATGGAATGTTAGAAGTTCGAATCGTTGTGGTAGGTTAGAGAATCTGAAAAGGGAGATGGATAGGCTAAAGGTATATGTAGTTCGTATAAGTGAAGTACGTTGGCAGGAAGAACAGGATTTTTGGTCCGGCGACTACCGAATTATCAACACGAAATCAAACAGGGGAAATGCAGGAGTTGGTTTAATAATGAATAAGAAAATAGGGCAGCGGATAAGCTACTACGACCAGCATAGTGAAAGAATTATTGTTGTCAAGATAGACACCAAACCAATGCCCACCACAATTGTGCAGGTCTATATGCCTACTAGTTCAGCGGATGATGAAGAAATACAAAGAATATATGAGGAGATAGAAGATATATGTAAAAGGTGACGAGAATCTAATTGTGATGGGAGACTGGAATGCAGTGGTAGGCCAAGGAAGAGAAGGTAGTACAGTAGGAGAATTCGGATTGGGACAAAGGAACGAAAGAGGAAGTCGGCTGGTTGAATTCTGCACTGATCATAATTTAGTCCTTGCCAATACTTGGTTCAAACACCACAAACGGCGGCTTTATACGTGGACGAGACCTGGAGACACTGGAAGGTATCAAATAGACTTCATTATGATTAGGCAGAGATTCAGAAACCAGGTGTTGGATTGCAAAACTTTCCCAGGAGCAGACGTGGACTCTGACCACAACTTCTTGGTCTTGAAATGCCATCTGAAGTTGAAGAAATTGAAAAAAAGGTAATAATGCAAAAAGATGGGATCTAGACAAGTTGAAAGAAAAGGGTGTGAGAGATTGTTTCAAGGAACATGTTGCACAAGGACTAAATGAAAAGGCTGAAGGAAACACAATAGAGGAAGAGTGGAGAGTCATGAAAAATTAAGTCAGTAGGGCAGCTGAAGAAATGTTAGGAAGGAAGAAAAGATCAACTAAGAATCAGTGGATAACTCAGGAGATACTAGACCTGATTGATGAACGACGAAAATACAAGAATGCTAGAAATGAAGAGGGCAGAAAAGAATACAGGCGATTAAAGAATGAAGTGGATAGAAAGTGCAAGGTAGCTAAGGAAGAATGGCTGAAGGAGAAGTGCAAGGATGTCGAAGACTGTATGGTCTTGGGAAAGGTAGATGCTGCATACAGGAAAATCAAGGAAACCTTTGGAGAAAGGAAATCTAGGTGCATGAATATTAAGAGCTCAGGTGGAAAGCCACTTCTAGGGAAAGAAGACAAAGCAGAAAGATGGCAGGAGCATATCCAACAGTTGTATCAAGGTAACGATGTAGATAATTTGGTTCTGGAACATGAAGAGGCTGTTGATGCTGATGAAATGGGAGACCCAATTTTGAGGTCAGAGTTTGACAGAGCTGTGAGTGACCTAAATAGGAACAAGGCACCTGGAATTGATGATATTCCCGCTGAACTACTGACTGCCTTAGGAGAAACCAGCATGGTAAGGTTATTTCATTTAGTGTGCAGGATGTATGAGACAGGAGAAGTCCCATCCGATTTTCGGCAGAATGTTGTTATACCTATTCCCAAGAAAGCCGGTGCTGACAGGTGTGAAAACTACCACACCATTAGTTTAGTATCTCATGCCTGCAAAATTTTAACACGTATTATTTACAGAAGAATGGAAAAACAAGTTGAAGCTGAGTTGGGAGAAGATCAATTTGGCTTCAGGAGAAATGTAGGAACACGTGAAGCAATCCTGACTTTACGTCTGATCTTAGAAGATCGAATCAAGAAGGACAAGCCCACGTACATGGCATTCGTAGATCTAGAAAAGGCATTCGATAATGTTGATTGGAACAAGCTATTTATGATTCTGAGGATGATAGGGATCAGATACCGAGAACGAAGAATTATCTACAACCTGTATAAAAATCAGTCTGCAGTGATAAGAATCGAGGGCTTTGAAAAAGAAGCAGCAATCCAGAAAGGAGTGAGGCAAGGCTGCAGTTTGTCCCCTCTCCTTTTCAATGTTTACATAGAACAGGCAGTAAAGGAAATCAAAGAGAAATTTGGAAAGGGAATCACAGTCCAAGGAAAGGAAATCAAAACCTTGAGATTTGCCGATGATATTGTTATTTTATCTGAGACTGCAGAAGATCTCGACAAGTTGCTGAATTGAAATAATAACATTAAGTTAAGTTGCTGAATGGTATGGATGAAGTCTTGGGTAAGGAGTACAAGATGAAAATAAATAAGTCCAAAACAAAAGTAATGGAGTGCAGTCGAACGAAGGCAGGTGATGTAGGAAATATTAGATTAGGAAACGAAGTCTTAAAGGAAGTAGATGAATATTGTTACTTGGGTAGTAAAGTAACTAATGATGGCAGAAGTAAGGAGGACATAAAATGCAGACTAGCACAAGCAAGGAAGAGCTTTCTTAAGAAAAGAAATTTGCTCACTTCAAACATTGATATCGGAATTAGAAAGATGTTTTTGAAGACTTTTGTGTGGAGCGTGGCATTGTATGGAAGTGAAACATGGACGATAACTAGCTCAGAAAGAAAGAGAATAGAAGCTTTTGAA
Source organism: Anabrus simplex (assembly GCF_040414725.1). Classification (NCBI taxonomy): domain Eukaryota; kingdom Metazoa; phylum Arthropoda; class Insecta; order Orthoptera; family Tettigoniidae; genus Anabrus; species Anabrus simplex. The sequence continues at coordinate 4,546,459 of NC_090277.1, forward strand.
ATGTGGTGTTACAGAAGAATGCTGAAGGTGAGATGGATAGATCGAATCACGAATGAAGAGATACTGAATCGAATTGGTGAGAGGAGATCGATTTGGCTAAATTTGACGAGAAGAAGAGATAGAATGATAGGACACATCTTAAGACACCCAGGACTTGTACAGTTGGTTTTTGAAGGAAGTGTAGGTGGTAAGAACGGTAGGGGTAGACCAAGATATGAATATGACAAACAGATTAGAGCAGATGTAGGATGCAATAGTTACGTAGAAATGAAAAGGTTAGCACAGGATAGGGTGGCAAGGAGGGCTGCATCAAACCAGTCTATGGACTGATGACTCAAACACACATATCAGTGAGTTGGATGTCTGCATGTGCACTCTTGCATTGCTTTGGTTTTTCATTTTTGAGTTTCTGTTGATAAAGTAATATGATTTTCATTTGGTATTCCTGGCTTAATTGTGTGACACGTAAAACATAATGTGAGTTTATCTATGTAAAAAATTTATGAGTACATGGCATGGTAATAAATAGTGACTTACTAACCTCAATTCATTGAAGGTGGTTGCAAGCCAACATAATTTAGTACTTATTTCCCAGTTTTGAGTTCCCTTGCAACAGTTTAAATTCTTCCTTTTATTTGGTTGTTTTTCTTAAGGTGGGGTAATTAAGAATGCACACGGTAACTTAATTTGGTAGTTATAAGGAATTAGTTGTAAGCAAATTTTAATTAATTGGTGCGCAGCATTTTTTGGGTTCTATATTTAATAATTTAGTTAAGTAACTTTAGTTGTAATGGGAAGGGTTATTTATAATTATGTTAGATATAATTTAATGTAATGTCTTTTGGGCTAAGATTAGAATTTTATTCATATGCTTAGTTAAGGATTTTTTTTAACGTTTTGGATACTAGGGTAAACTCTGGCAAATTTTCTTTCAGTTTTTTTAATTTTCCTAAATTTTGAAATTCTGAAATAGCACTTGCCAGGAAGGCTAGGGTTTCCCAGAAACATGAGAGGGAATCTCCCTAAGGAGGCTTGTAATTGTTAATGAAAAAATACAAAAACCCACCCTCGAAACTCAAGGCTCCTCTTAACGTCAGCAATAGTTCAGGCCAGTGGCCTAAATTTCTTCAGTTTCAAGTTTCTGCTGTGTTTGTTTATGTTCCAGTGACTGCTATATCATGGACTCTGTCCAACCTGGGGTGTCTGCTTGGGAGCCTGCAACGCACCTATTGGCCACTAATATCTGAAGGTGGAATTGGAAGGTGGTTTTGATGGCGGCAGTCTGCAGTGCTGCGCCAATTACCTTCGCCTGTTTTGGGCCAGTTTACTAAGCTGGTGGGCTGTGCTGAGGCTGTAAGTGAGCTACGGTTGGACTGCAATAGGGATGGAGACGTTGGCAACGGCCACGGTCAACGCCTTCATTTGACAGCGATACCAACGCTCTACTTGTTTTTGCTTGTATGGACGTTCCTGAAGAGAACGAAGAAAAAGGTGTGGTGTGGTGCAATTTGTGGTGTTGAATGAATCTTCAAATCTCCATTAATCCTCCCGTTTAAGTTCATTTAAATTTGTTATTTTTTATTATTTTATTTTTGTCGAGCGGAGCTCGACTTTGTGAGAAGGAGTATGTAAGCTGTGGTGGGACAGTGAACTGGAACTGGATGTTGTGTGTTGCACGAAGTTAGAGTTTGAAAATGTAAAAGTTTTTTTATTTAACATAACTGTAAGATTTTATTTTGTTCGTAATATTTTGAGAAATGAAGAAAAAAGAACTCTGGACTTTGCTGGAATATTTGTTTATGTAGCTGAAATATATGTGTAATAATTTTCTTTCAGGCAATAGTAAAATGTAAATTTAGAAAACTTCAAGATTGGATTGTTAATATTGCAAGGGTGATAAAGTGATTCGTATATCATGATGTAATTTGGTAACATTTAATTTGGAACAGCCTATACCGCACGCGCGGTTAGGGATGTTGAAATACTGATGTAATTTATCTAGCGTCTGTAGACAGGAAATGACCATATATGGTTATGCGAATGTATTGGCAAACGAGAATCTAGTGGAAATTGTTTCTTATTGGTTGATTGTAATCGGGCCATATCCGGTCTTCTTGCCGGCTTTGGAAAAATTTTGCGTATGCTCGGCGTCATTTTCCATCCGACCGCCCTAGCAAGCGTTCGCGCTCGAGGGCTACCCTCGGGAACTCCTGCCTTTCCGAGGTAAGCGTTATTTCAGTGTTATTTTCATGTTATTATCTATGTTTTCTGATTTAATTTAATTTAATTTAGTTCCTTTGCGTTTCGGCATTTTCTTGGTTAATGTGATTTTCAAAGTTTTAATATTCAACGTGTCTTGAGTTTGCCCTAGATTCTCGCTTTCGTAATTTAAAGTCTTTCTCCTGTCTTTTAATCAACTATCCTTTCATTTGTGTTTTGGTTTTGTAATCATTCCGTTAGTCAAGTGTGTAAAGTATCTGCAGCTCTGTTATGTAATTTAATCTCTTGTAATTTTGGTTATTTGTTATTTTTAATATAATTGAGCTAGAGGGTGTTTCATGTAAGTCTTTTCTCCCCCATAACGTCATACGTTCCATGTACCTCGTTAAGAGCTTCCCGCACGTTCCACATCCTGTCTTAGTTGTCACTTTAGGCCTGTAAGTGTTTCATATAACTTATTTGCTTTAGTTTTGCGTATTTAAAAGATACTCGTCACGCTTCTATGTTTTGATGTCAATACTCTGCCACTGCTTTATTTACAACTATTTCCTTTGTCATATTATTAAGTATTATATTATTTACTACTTGTATTTCATTATTATTATTATTATTATTATTATTATTATTATTATTATTATTATGTTATTTACTATTTCTATTATTATTTTTATTTATGTACGCTCGAAAGAGCGGTTACAAATTTGTTTGTGTTATGTAATAATTTGTTGTGCTACTCAAGATGGCCTGGAGGGTAGGCTGAAACATGCGCAGACCTTGTTCCATCTAATAGATGAGTTGATTTGTATTGATAAGGAGGATTTTATAAATATTTTTATTTGTAAAGTGACAACCGTCCATACGGAATGAGATTTATACCTTGCAATAAGCATGGGCACGTTTATAAGCTTAGACCTTCATTTCAAAATTTACTGCATTTAAACAGTAGGTCATATCAATAAACAGCCATCAGATGCCTCTTTTAGTGTTTTACATAGTTGGTGCTATGACATTTCCTTGTATCTCCTATATTTATGGGTTAGATTGAGTTAAAAACATTAAATAGGCTGACATCTGGGTACGGAATTCACGCATTTCTTTATTTTTCGGATACTTACGCAGCAACTGGAATCATAAAATTTGTTTAACATATGACCACTGGTCATGTCAACGTGTGTACCATATTTGATGATTCTATCTTTCCTATAAGTGTGCCAAACAATAACAAATTGAGGAATGCAGCTCTGTTTAACATAGGACCAAGCTTATAGATCTCTCGAAATTGAAAACTATTTGTGTATTCTGTTTTGTGATATGACTTACGTTTAGCCACCAATTATTCCAAAATAAAGGTCTGCACCATCATTGAAATTGACTCCATATTTTGATATGTTCAAGGGCCAAAAGTTATACATTTGAACGGCTTGCTACTTTTCCTCAAAGGAAAGTGTGTCCAGGTTTCTGGATTAGCACTCGCAAACATACGGAGTAAGTAAGGAAGAAAGTATTACTGTTAAGAAAGATGAATTTAACAGAGAATAGGATGTGAGGACAGCCAGATGGGACAAATAGGCCTACGTGAATATCTAGTGAATATATTGTACAATGAAATGTCCCTCACTAAACTGATAGAGTATAAGAAGGAAGAAACAGAGTAGAAATCTGGGCCCAGGGATTCTTAGGTAAACGCATAAGAGGATGAATTATGGTATTATTACTTAAGTCTAAAGAGGCAAGACAGAGGCAATAAATTAAAGCGGCACACAGAAGTAGAACAGAAATGCAGTAACATTTATAGCAAATGCCAGAAAACACCTACGGTATGAAATCATGGCCAAAATTCTGCGGTATCTCTCGAATGTTAACAGCCTCTTTAGAGCAATTCGACAATGATAGTAACCTCCAACGGGATCCCACACAGTGGCAGCAGGATGTCTCTCTTGCCTTCAGTGCAAGGACCAACCATGAGTTTACAGGAATTTTGAAGAAAACAACAACCTACGTTATTTTCCTGCTGGCAGCAGCTGAAGATATTGCCATGGCAACCGGTAGGATCTTTGAAGGCTTGTCGGCCATAGAAGGCACAGCATAAAATCCATATAAAGTAGTAAATTTCTCCGTCATTTGAAGACTATCTAGGCCCAGCTGTATAAAACACTTGATCTGAGTTTAACAAGGAAAAATGGCTACCAGTCTAGTTGAACTTCGATTTTCCATTGTACAAACACTAATCCAAAGATCATCTCGTCTCGATCTAAGTTCAGATTTGACTGCCGAATATTCGGCGGTTAACCTCCTTGAACCTAGATCATTATCATTCATATTAACCCGATGAGTGCTACACCTACCTATAGATGTGCTGACGGGGCCGGTCTACCAGTGCTACGCCCTCTATAGACGGTGCACGAGAATTTTAATTTTTTTTAGTTTCTCGGTTTACTTTTGAATGCGAATTTGATCTGTGACATGTTGTGCTATCAGTTGGGCATTATGTAGAACTAACTGATCAGAGATTATAGCTTCGGGAAGTGACTTACAGAGCTTTTTGTAGACGTCTGTGGAGTTCATCTGTGATGTTAACAAACATGGCGGATCAACAATCTCTTTGATTTTGCAGCAATGTTATTTCGGATCACAGAATCTTTCAATTATCAACCACAGTGGAAAGTGATCATGGAGATAATCATTTCAAGGAATTGTTGAGCGATTTTGAAAGTGAGAGTGATAGAGAGAGTGCCAGAAATATTGTATGTGAGAGAGAAACAGAGCCTCCTTCTAAAGGAAAGAAGAAAAAACATGGTGAGTACAAAAGCTATTTTATCGCTAATTTTGTGGCAGATGGATTATTTTTCTTCACCAGAGTTTCAGGTAACTGTGAAAGGCTCTGAGGGCCAAGTAGTGTTTGACGATAATCCGAAAATCATTGATTTTTAAGAAACTTTTGTGCCAGTGGAGTTGGTGCAGAGAGTTGAACAAATCAGCATCACAAACAACCAGTAGAAAACATTTAACTATCACCACATTCCAGGTTTGGAAAGTATTTTAAAATATCAACTTATATACTTCTAAGGAGTTACACGTATTAGTTGCCTACAGATTTTAGGATATAATACTACTTTGGGCTCTTTACATTGTATAAAGATAACGCATGCATGGGCACATAAGTGTAATTTTGTTATCTCTCAAAATAATAGTGAACATAAGTGTAGGATTTTCCATTTGCATTTAGATTTATAAACAACCAACATTTATAAACATTTTAAGCTAATCTCCCCACTGGTAAGTTAAAAATTGAGGCTTCTACAAATTTTTTTACATACGAATGAAAGAACTCAGCACTGAGGTACAAAACAGTCAACTGGTAACTCAGCACTTAAAAGGTTAAACATTGAACTAGACCTGATGACTTGAGAAGTGTTTCCTTGTATCATATCTGCATAAGAATATCGCACCTTAATAATATTGAGGTGAGTTATAAGTATCTTGAATGCTAGCAGTTAAATAATATTGCTAAAGATCGCTCAATTTCTTCAAAGTTAGGTTTTGTGAATATCATATAATATCATGATACTGCTTCAATAATTAATTATTTTAAATTATGTTTCAAGTTTACAAAACAAAGCAATTCTGTAATATATATATTTTCTTTAGCAGGGATGTCAGATTATTCCGACTTTTCGTCTGATGAAGAAGAGGTCATTTTACGACGAGCTCCTCACGTTTTTCGGCACAGACGAAATCCGATGATTGAAATGAATGATCAAACATTCAAAATGAGATTTTGTTTATCGAAAGATGTAGTGGAACGACTGGAACTAAAGTTAAGGGACACACTACAAAAACCTAAAAGAAATTATCCCCTGTCACCCATGTGAATGTTACTAATAACTCTTAGGTTTTATGCTACAGGAAACTTTCAGATGGTCGTTGGAGATCTCTTTAAATTGACAAGTCAACGGCTTTCTCTTTCAACTCTGATGTCACCATATCGGTTCTTTTATTTTCTATTACGGTATATACCTTATACTACAATATCCATCAGATCATCCTCTTATTTCGGTGTGAAATTCGCAGAACGCTCCTTTGAAGTTCCTTCCATGTTTATTTCGTGAGATTACAATATTATCTTCTTCTCCTTCTTCAACAGTCACGGCCATGTCAATCCCACCATATAAGTATTATTCAACAGGCCGAGCTATTTCGTATTTCATTTGTTTTGCGGTGTTGCCACGTCCACTTTTTTTAACTCCGATTACATTTGAACTACACATGTGTAAACCAAGCTCAGTTCTATACAACGCAATGAAATCATAATCTCAGGTCATTTTCAGAACTAAGTTCTTAACTGATCTCCAGTCAGATGTCTTTATACAACCAGGCCCTAGAGAAATGAATTTTTGCTAATTTCTTACCTTTCCATTCTCATCATTTCACCTTTAATTTCTTTATTGCTCTCAATTCTACTCATCTTTGTTTTGTTTCCCATCTCATAATATATTTTTACATTATTCTATTTTATTTCCCACTCAAATTCTCTTCCATTTTCCTTATAATCTAATTTTTTTTCTTTTTTCATGTCTTTCGCTTCCTAGTACATTAGTTTACTAATATGTCCAACACTTGGTTACATAAGATGAGCCACATTTTGACTTACTTCCTTTTTTTCCTTCCGTTTCCTTCATTCTTTTCATTTAATTTTTTACATTCCTTAAATTTCATTAAATTTGCCCACATTTTCTAATTCATTTTTCCCTTCTTTTATATCAGCATTAGATGAGAATTCATTCCACCATTTTAATACAAAGAATATATAATTTTTGTTCACTTAATTAATATCTTCATGTGCCTTCACTTTCATTTTAAAGTCATTAATCTCCATGGATACCTTCAGTATTTTTTACATTGTTTTCTTTATACACAACTGCAAAAATATATTTGTTCAACTCACATTTTACTAAGGCAATACTTTGCATATATGCTCAATTCTAAATCTTATCAAGATTATGAATGATTTTAAAGTGTATCTATGCTTCGCAGTGATAAGAAAAATATCATAAGACTTCTTCTCAACAAGCACAACAACACTATGCATATATGGCCATTTCCACATCTTATCACGACTGTGAATTTTTAATTTTTATCTATGCTCTTGAATATTACAAAGAATATTATAAAACTTCTTCTCATATATTCCCACAGCTAAGTGAGCTAATATCTTTCAACAAAAGTGTTCTCAGGGAATTCTAAAAACAATTTTTCATAGTGTCAAACTTCTATGTTTTAAGACCATTTTTAAAAATACTGTGTTTCAAATACTTTGTTATACATGTGATACGGCTGAAGATGACCTTTAAATGGGTCAAAACTAGTCCCATTAAATGTTTATTTAATAAACACTATTTAATTTGTTCTGAAAAGGTGAAATAACTCACTTATTACTTTAATTTGATTTGAAGAGTAAGCAAAATTATGCTCAAACAAAAGTTGTTCAAATGATGGGAGGTATCACATGTAGTCCACGGATTTTACAGAAAATCAATAGTATAAGAGAAAATGGAAGAAAACTGTTGTGGTTTCTTTCTAAACCTGCATTGTATTCAGTGATTTTGAAATCATGTGCATATCTAAACGTTCCCCTGGATCAGTACACTCTATATATGAAGTTTGGATGAGATCTATCCAGTCGTTTCGCCGCGATCGTGGAACAGACGGACACGAAAGCTAAAAATCACTGACACGGCCTTGAGTTGACCTCAATCAGATAAATATCTGAAAAATTGGTGAAACAAAACCCCTAGAACTTCATTTATAAAGATTCACACAACTGTCATAAAAACAATCTAATATGAGCACTAGTAGCAACGATATCAGCTGTCATACATTATGGACATTGCCAAAAATCTTGGAACACCATTAGTTGTTGTATGATATAGAGCAGCAGGCCTTAGAAAAATGCCAGTTACCACACAACACCTAACTATGCATTAAAAGTACTCAGTGGAAACCTTGGAATTATATGACGAAAATTAGAATATTATATAGGATGCCTAACAAACCTACAGAAACTACTATACTTTAGAGCATATTCGAACTCAGTTCCCTAAAATAAGGAGTCTCTAACTTAAATCAGATCTAGAGATTTCTTACACTGTACTACCGAACATCAATAACAACAACTAATGAAAATATACAGGACCTCTGTGTTCAAAGATATTTACACAATGAAAAGTCGCAATGATACCAGCTCCTACATGATATGTAGTCATCTGCCACATGACACCTAGTGTAAGATCTTGGGAACACTCAAAGCAAATATGAAAATTTGACTATAAAATTTATATTTTTCTTTGGACATTCAAGTTGTATGTGCTGAAATGGAGGGTCTTATAGTGAAATCTCTTAGGCCATCTTGTCACTATTTCCATTATCAGACAATGGCTTATCAAATTATGTACATTACCTCGAATGCATTTTCCTGTGTTGGCCCTGGCTCTGTTAACTCTGAATTAGCTTCCTGCTTCAAAGGTATCATTTCTGATACAAGTTGAGAATGATCCTGTGGAAATAAATATATATAATGCACACACTTCACACACATCCACTAATATAGTCGCCAACAAATGAACATTATAATGCATTACCTGGGTGTATATGAGTTAATTTAAAAATTTCACAAATATTTAGGGAAAATTTCTACAAATAGGAGAACCTTAAAACCAATGGGTGCAGTTCAGTAGAAGAAATGCATCCAATTAAAATACTTAGGGATACTTTTTATGGTGGAGCAATCATACATACATACATACATTACATACATTATCATTATAGACTGTTATGCCTTTCAGCGTTCAGTGTGCAAGCCTCTGAGAATTTACTAAACGTCGCCACAATCCTCGATTTGCAACTAGTGTTGTGGCCTCATTTAGTTCTATACCTTTTATCCTTAAATCGTTAGAAACAGAGTCTAACCATCGTCGTCTTGGTCTCCCTCTACTTCTCTTACCCTCCATAACAGAGTCCATTATTCTCCTAGGTAACCTATCCTCCTCCATTCGCCTCACATGACCCCACCACCAAAGCCGGTTTATGCGTACAGCTTCATCCATCGAGTTCATTCCTAAATTAGCCTTTATCTCCTCATTCCGAGTTCCCTCCTGCCATTGTTCCCACCTGTTTGTACCAGCAATCATTCTTGCTACTTTCATGTCTGTTACTTCTAACTTATGAATAAGATATCCTGAGTCCACCCAGCTTTTGCTCCCATAAAGCAAAGTTGGTCTGAAAACAGACTGATGTAAAGATAGTTTCGTCTGGGAGCTGACTTCCTTCTTACAGAATACTGCTGATCGCAACTGCGAGCTCACTGCATTAGCTTTACTACACCTTGATTCAATCTCACTTACTATATTACTATCCTGGGAAAATACACAACCTAAATACTTGAAATTATCGACATGTTCTAGCTTTGTATCACCAATCTGACATTCAATTCTGTTGAATTTCTTACCTACTGACATCAATTTAGTCTTCGAGAGGCTAATTTTCATACCATACTCATTGCACCTATTTTCAAGTTCCAAGATGTTAGACTGCAGGCTTTCGGCACAGTCTGCCATTAAGACCAAGTCGTCAGCATAGGCCAGGCTGCTTACTACATTTCCACCTAACTGAATCCCTCCCTGCCATTTTATACCTTTCAGCATATGATCCATGTAAACTACAAACAGCAAAGGTGAAAGATTACAGCCTTGTCTAACTCCTGTAAGTACCCTGAACCAAGAACTCATTCTACCATCAATTCTCACTGAAGCCTAATTGTCAACATAAGTGCCTTTGATTGATTTTAATAATCTACCTTTAATTCCATAGTCCCCCAGTATGGCGAACATCTTTTCCCTCGGTACCCTGTCATATGCTTTCTCTAGATCTACGAAACATAAACACAACTGCCCATTCCTCTCGTAGCATTTTTCAATTACCTGGCGCATACTGAAAATCTGATCCTGACAGCCTCTCTGTGGTCTGAAATCACACTGGTTTTCATCCAACTTCCTCTCAACGACTGATCGCACCCTCCCTTCCAAGATGCCTGTGAATACTTTGCCTGGTATACTAATCAATGAGATACCTCGATAGTTGTTGCAATCCTTTCTGTTCCCTTGCTTATAGATAGGTGCAATTACTGCTTTTGTCCAATCTGAAGGTACCTTACCAACACTCCACGCTAATTTGACTACTCTATGAAGCCATTTCATCCCTGCCTTCCCACTATACTTCACCATTTCAGGTCTAATTTCATCTATTCCTGCTGCCTTATGACAATGGAGTTTATTTACTATCCTTTCCACTTCCTCAAGCATAATTTCACCAACATCATTTTCCTCTTCCCCATGAGCTTGACTGTTTGCAACACCACCATGATGATTTCCTTTTACATTGAGAAGATGTTCAAAATATTCCCTCCACCTCTCCAGTGATTCCCTGGGATCTGTTATGAGTTCACCTGAATTACTCAAAACACTGTTCATTTCCTTTTTCCCTCCCTTCCTAAGATTCTTTATTACTGTCCAGAAAGGTTTCCCTGCTGCTTGACGTAGCCTTTCCAGGTTATTACCAAAATCTTCCCATGACTTCTTTTTGGATTCAACAACTATTTGTTTCGCTCTGTTTCTTTCATCTACGTACAAATCCCTGTCTGCCTCAGCCCTTGCTTGGAGCCATTTCTGATAAGCCTTCTTTTTACGTTTACAGGCTGCTCTCACTTCATCATTCCACCAAGATGTTCGCCTTTTCCCATCTTTACACACAGTTGTTCCTAGGCATTCCCTTGCTGTTTCTACTACAGCATCCCTGTATGCCACCCATTCACTTTCTATATCCTGAACCTGCTTACTGTCTACTGTTCGAAACTTCTCACTAATCATATCCATGTACTTCTGTCTAATTTCCTCGTCCTGGAGATTTTCTACCCTTATTCATTTGCAGACAGATTTCACTTTCTCTACCCTAGGCCTAGAGATACTTAGTTCACTACAGATCAGATAATGGTCTCTATCATTGAAAAATCCCCGAAAAACTCGTACATTCCTAAAAGATTTCCTGAATTCAAAGTCCGTTAAGATATAGTCTATTATGGATCTGGTACCCCTAGCCTCCCATGTGTAGCGGTGAATAGCCTTATGCTTGAAGAATGTATTCGTAACAGCTAAACCCATACTAGCACAGAAGTCCAGCAAACGCTTCCCATTCCCATTAGCTTCCATATCTTCCCCACATTTACCAATCACCCTTTCATATCCTTCAGTTCTATTCCCAACTCTCGCATTGAAATCGCCCATTAGCACTATTCTATCCTTGCTCTTGACCCTGACCACGTTGTCACTCAATGCTTCATAAAACTTGTCAACTTCGTCCTCATCTGCACCCTCACATGGTGAATACACGGACACAATTCTTGTCCTAATTCCTCCCACTGACAAATCTACCCACATCATTCGCTCACTTACGTGCCTGACAGAAACTACGTTGCGTGCAATGGTATTCCTGATAAAGAGCCCTACCCCAGACTCTGCCCTTCCCTTTCTAACACCCATCAAGTACACTTTATAATCTCCTATCTCTTCCTCCTTATCTCCCCTACCCGAATATCACTTACACCTGGCAACATCCAGATGCATCCTCTTTGCTGACTCAGCAAGTTCTACCTTCTTTCTTCCATAAGCCCCATTAATATTGATAGCTCCCCATCGAATTCCATTTCGTTCGCCAAGTTGTTTCCAAGGAGTCCCTCGCCTGTCAAATGGGAGTGGGACTCCATTACTCCCATAGGTCCGAGGCTTGCTTAAAGTGTTCTGAGCTCGGTAAATTCATGAAGCAGGATGCTGCCCTACTTGCACATAGTCCAAGTGAGGATCTCTCCTCTAACGGGTTATGGACCACCGGTGAATTGTGTAGTCCTAGCCGCTAGAGCACAAGGAGGGCCACGACTCAGAGTATGTCCGAGATGCCCACTCCCATTCCATAGCAACTGGTATCCCGACTCTCAGGACCACTTACTAGGCGACTCAGCCGTTGCCCATGGTTCACGAACTAGGACGTGACTACAGTAACCCACAAATGTAAAACCCCTTTAAAATACCACTGTGACATCAGGAAAAGTGTATATACACACTGATAATTATTCCACTCATCCTAATTTTTTTAAATTCTGACCACTAAATTTTACTTTTTACCAGCAAGTACAACTATAATGAAAATATATCTTCCATCTCACCTATTTTATATTGAGTCCCCATCTAAAAGACTGGTTGGATCCTCAACAAGTCTACAACCAAGTGCAGCAGGGAGATCAGGTATCACCAAGGAGACATGAGGAGTGAGAGTAGCCAGACCGTGCTATCACAGATTAGTGTGCCAAGATCGCTGATTTCTTTTTACAACTTGTTTTACATCAAACAAACACTATTGCAATAACAGGATACGAACGAGTTGGGACTGGCAAGAAGTGACTGTAGCCTTAATTAAGTTAAGGTACAGAACTGGGAAATCACAGAATACCAACATCAGGCTGCCAACAGAGGGGTTCAAAACAACTATCTTCTGAACGCAACTTGACAGTCTATGAATTTGACCATCTTTCATCTCCGATTGGTCCATAATGACTAAGTTCATTAAAAATACCACAGGTAGTTCTACAGTCATGTCAATCATTTTATAAACATCTTAAATACACTTAACACTTGTACATGTTTCAAAAGATATCCAATTTCTTCATCAGTGAGCTTCATACATATATAATCAAAATTTCTTAAGCCTAGGATCATCTTAATCTAACTTATATTAACACCAATAATGATTTCAAATCAAACATTAAAACAGAGAACACTTTTGTTGTATTGACTACAATTTTAATTTAACCTGACAGGTCTGCAACACAAACCACTGAGCTAACTCAAGGTGATCCACCTGTCCTCGGCTTCAAGCTTGAGGAAGAGGAGACAGGCAAATGTGTCATGGGCAAGGGGATGGTCAAAGAGGAAAGCCCTCTCCCCCAAACTCAGTCTCTAACCTGACCTACAGGTCTCTTCCAGGAGAAACTGTGAGGTTATGTTATAGCTGGTAGGTTAGGTTAGGTTACAATGGCATGACCTTGGTGAAGTCAGAGAGAGATCACTGACCTTGCGTACACTGCATCAATCAAAAATGTTGACTGTGCAAAATTCAAACTGTCTATTGTTGTCCAGAAGCACCCTAGCATATACAACATCAGGGCATGAAATCCCTACTCCCATGCAGATTATCACTATATTCATGTACGGCAATTTGAGGCCACATTAACCCCTCAGCGCCGACCTCTGTACGTGGTACAGACCCTCTTTTCTTCCGTAACCGCCGACCTCTGTACGTGGTAGAGACCCGTACATGGTTCGCATTTACGGCTATAGCGCGAAGAGTTTTCGAGTTATGGATATGCAAATTGTTTTGTTTCCAAGAAGACATTTTCATGTTTATCAGTGTTGTAAATAAGAACTGAAAATCTTTAAAATGTAGTTGTTTTTGCAAGGATAATTATCTGTCAAATAAGTCTGAGCACTAATCTCTTGCTTTTTTTAAAAGGTCTGTTTGCTTCGTTCTTTCCCACAGAATAAAATAAAGAAATGATGATCGAGAAGTTTGTCTTTTCGCGTGATGTTCTTTCCTCTATTTGTACATTGAGAGTGCGGTTTATTTATTATATTTGTCTTTATTTCTCAGCTTGTAATATTTCCGTAACTCTCCACGAGCGCTCTGTGTAGGCATCAGTTAGTGCTGCTTTCTGTCATACGATACAAGAACCAGTTGTTCATGGTATACATCTCGTTTGAAAGACGTTCCCTCGACCTTTTATCTGAAATATGTATCGAGTTGGTTTGTTTCGCATACAGTAAGTGTTGTTCCCCTCATTCAGTTTCGTCCTGTTGCTTTCGGTCTCACTGCAGCTTCATCAGTCCGTGTGACGCACCGCGCTCAGCCGTGGTTTGACTGACAGTAACGTGCTTGGAATATTGTATAATTCAGATGAACGTTTAGTCAGAAGTAGTAGCGACAGTATTACCAGCAGTGATAATGAAATAGATGATGTGGCAGTGGTAAATGATGAGAGTGACGATGAGGAGGAACCAGTACTTGGAAATTTCGTGTGGGAGTCTATGGATAATTATACAGGTCAAAGGGAAGTTTTCAACAGTGAAGTATGATTCCTTAATTTTCTAATAATATTCAGACAAGTCACAGGGACAAACACTGAGCAGTTCAGCTGATGGAAGGTTTGTTTACAAAACACGCTCTCTCGGGCGGGGAATGAAATATTGAAGGCCGGCATGCATCAGATAATACAGTTCCAAGGTTGCAGGAAAGACATTTTATCAGGAAATTAGCACCCAAGAGTGAGAAATCCAAACCTCAGAGATGTCGTATGGTATCTTCAAAACACAGTGAAAAGAAGACATCGGTGTACTGATGCAGGAGTGTAACTTGGGTCTCTGTCTCGAAGAGTGCTTTGAACTCTGTCAAATGAAACTAAATTACTAAGGAAATGTGAAACAATTACGCAATTATCTGCTTGTACATAGTTCTATCATGAGGAATTCCAAATTTCGTGAATATCGGGCTTCTGTTATACTTGTAGTAACGCTTGAAGTGAATCAATGTATTTCAGTCGCGCGTAGTTGAAATCTCATCCGGCCGTGGGGTAGGAAGCTCTTTAAATGGCTGCGACGCTGAGGGGTTAAGCAACACTCGCACGTTACTGGAAGCCTTCTTTGAATTCCTCCTCTAGCAGCCACTTGTCTTTCCTCTATCCATCCCTTATTTAGTTTCCATTCATCATGGAAGCCTCTGAAGCTGTCAATCACTGATATTTATTTTGTCTGATTTAGGATGACTTCCTGATTTAATCCAGACTGCTCAAGATCATTTTCTAGCTCCCTGAACCATTTATCAGAAATTTTAGGTCTACTGTCAAATGTTAAAAAATCTGTTTCCTCAGCCTCATCTCATCCATTTTAAATAGATGTCCATAAAATTGAAGTCTTCTTTTCCTCACTAACTCAATCAAACATTGGCTTTCCTCGTACACTTCCTCACAGCCCATACTGGCCATCCATGATTTTTGGCCCTCTGGAAATTTCTCTTAAACTTGTCTGTTTCTCTTAGTCACAACATTCTTGTCATTTGGAGGCATTACTACCACACAGACACACAGTTGGAGAGAACCAGAGACAGCTCGTCACCCTGTATGAGCTGCCTCATGAATATTACTTGGAATGGGTGGCCATTAGTATTTGAATTATACAGTTATTTTGGTGTCTAGATTGAACTCTACCAGTATATCGAACAGCACTTCCCTGTCGACTGAAGTCTACAAAGATGACTACCAAATATTTGAGGATGCAGTTTTCCAGTACTCTTTTCAGGCTCCAGATCTGCACCTGGCCCACTTGATATTCTCTAAGCTGATGATCTATTTGGTCCATCAGCCTCATCTGCAGTTCTTTGGATAATGCCTGATATGCTATGGGAACGATGAAAATGTTAAAACAGTTATTAGGACGAATGAGAGCAGTTTTCCAATCTTCAGGGATTACTTCTGATTCCCAGAAATTTTCCATTCCTCGCCTTAAATTTGTAAATGTGATTTCTCCACAACTTTCCAGCATCTCTGCTGTGACTATTCTTAACCTGCCACTTCCTTAATCTTCAGTTTGGCAGTTATTTTATAAATTTCCTTTTGTCTCGTGGGACTGAATCTCTGTTCAAGTTCCAGATTTTTCTTTTTCAAAGTACCTGGCCATGATCTCAATATTTTCATCCTTGTTTTCCACCTTCCCTTCAAAACTAAACCCTGACACAAATTTAAATGCTGCTTGGCAATCATGTAAATGGTTTCAATATTGTTATTCCCACACCAATTATTATTATTGTTGGTTGAGTCATCAGTCCATAAACTGGCTTGATACAGCACTCCATGCTACCCTATCCTGTGCTAAAATTTGATTTCTACACAACTACTACATCCTAATTCAGCTCTAATCTGCTTGTCATATTTGTATCTTGGTCTACCCCTACCATTCATACCACCTACATTTCCCTCAAAAACCAACTGTACAAGTCCTGGGTGTTGTAAGATGTGCCCTATCATTCTATCTCTTCTTCTGGCCAAATCGATCTCCTCTCACCAATTTGATCTAGTATCTCTTCATCTCACCTTCAGCATTCTTTTGTAAGGTGGTGGTGATGATTATTGCTTTAAGAGGAAGTATAACTAGGCAACAACCCTCTAATTCTTCTGTAAGGCCACATTACAAAAGCTTCTATTCTCTTTCTTTTTGGCCTATTTATTATCCATGTTTCACTTCCATACAAGGCTATGCTCCAGATGAAAGTCATCAAAAACATATTTCTAATACCTATAAAAATGTTCGAGGTGAACACATTTCTTTTCATAAGAAAGGCCTTTCTTGCATGTGCATGTCCTTGTTATGTCTACCATCATTAGTAACAAGTAACAATATTCATCTACTTCCTTTAAGACTCCATTTCCTAATCTATCCTGCATCACTTCACTTTGTTCGACTGCACTCCATTACTTTGGATTGGACTTATTCATTTTCATCTTGTATTCCTCCTCCAAGACTCTGTCCATACCATTCAGCAATTTCTCCAGATCTTTTGGAGAGTCATATAAAATAACAATATCACCAGAAAATCTCAGGGTATTGATTTCCTCCCTTTGGACTTTGATTCCCTTTCCAAATTGCTCTTTGATTTCCTTTATCACCTGTTCTATGTAAACATTGAAAAGGAGAGGGGACAAACTGCAGGCTTGCCTCACTCCATTCTGGATTGCTGCCTCTTTTTCCAAGACCTCAATTCTTATCACTGCAGACCCAATTTTTGTATAGAAGTAAATAATTCTCCTTTCTCAGTATCTGATCCAAATCATCTTCATATCTCAAATAGCTTGGTCTGATCAACATTATCGAATGCCTTATCTAGATCTACAAAAACCAGGCATGTGGGCTTGTCTTTCTTAATTTGGTCCTCTAAGATCAGACTAAAGTAAGGATTGCTTCACATGTTTCCACATTTATTCTGAAGCCAAATTGATCTTCTCCCAACTCAGCTTCAACTTGTCTTTCCATTCTTCTGTAAATAATACATTTTAAAATTTTGCATGCATGAGATACTAAACTAACGCTGTGGTAGTTTTCTTACTTGTTGGCACTGGCTTTCTTGGGAATGGGTATAACAACATTCTGCCAAAAATCAGATGGCTCATCTTACACACTAAACGAAATAACTCCTCCATTCAGGTTTCTCCTAAGGCAGTAAGTAATTCTGATTATTATTATTTTTATGATTATTATTATTATTATTATTACTGCAATATCATCATCATCAATGTGTGATTAATGCTGTACTGGATTGCAAAATTTCACTGAGCTCCCCATATGTTCAACTTTATGATACCCTACAGTATCTTCATGGGTATCGAACTGAGTAATGAACAAAGGTACACTGGAACCAGGCCTCAACTCTCCTGAAAGTGTGTTCCAAGGAGCAACTAACAATGATGAATGATGAGAATATCCCCATGAATTACTATTATTATCATCACTAAGACTCACACTTCCCAAGAAGATAAAAGGCTTGCCTTTTAAGCTTATTAAGGAATCTAAGGATGTTCTATTCTGAAGCTACGTTCTAAATGGTATAAAACTGAGGTAACTACTCTAAACAAAATATCACTAAATAACTCACTTTCAACAAGATAGATGGCTGAAATTTTGAATAGGTGTTCCTTATTGGGATGACTACCCTAAACTCAATATCCCTAATCCCACAATGACTAGAACAGTGTAAACTAAAGTCAGTGCTTCAATGGAACAGTTAGGTTGCCAGGGGAAAGTGGTTAAGCAACATACTCTGAGTGACTCGGTACCTGCCCATCTTTCTTGCAAAACACTGCACACAAAATTCTCCTTGTTCTTCTTTTTCAGAAATTGAAATGCCTGTTTTACTGATTTATGAGTGCCTTAGGATGTTTGTACTTGCAGAATACATCAGCATCCTTGTCATGTAGTTCCTTCTCAAAGGAGGCACAACTGGAAATTTTGCAACTCCTACTGTTTTAGATATATCATAATAAAATTTTAAAAACATATATAGACAGGTATTGGCATACACAGTACCAATTTACAGCTATGCAGCTGTATTAGTTTTGCAATTATTGTAAATGCTTATATTTCAAAATAGATCTAATAAAAAGTGTTCCTTGAATTTGTTTTATTTTGACAAAGCTGAAACTTGTTTGCAATATAGGTCATAGATATAGAAATAAATACTGCTCATGGTTTGAGTGTTAGATGATATCCCTCTGTAGAAAAGTTCCAAATATAATTTTCTTTTTGAATTTCCATATTAATAATCTAATTCCCTCTATTAAATCTCTCTCACGCCAGGACCATTTGCTCGCTACCTCACTCACGCCAACGACATTGGAGTCAGGAACGGTATCTGGCCGTAAAACTCAAGTCATCAAAAAATGGCCAAGAAGGGGAAGAACTGAATTGATAGGAATTTCACTGTGCTCGGGCACCTGTGTACAGTTCCCTCATAAAAAAGTATATCATGTCATCACAAGAATGGACAAATATGGGGACATAAGAAACGAAGGTTGGACATCACGCCTAAATTTACCATCTCAAAAATCCTGCTTTTCGGAAGGATATAATGAATCTAATCAAGAATTATTGCTATCATCCATAAACTACCCTTGCTTACCACTCAATCCTAGCTATCTAACAGAGACAACTTTCGAGAATGAATAACAACAGAAGATGGAGATATGAGGCCCTGGACTGCCAGAGAATCAACTTGAATTTATACTTGTCAATCCTACCCAGTAAGGCAGAAGTAACTACTCTGGTTGAGAAATTAAAAAAGAAATAGAAAAGACAATCAAATTTATTAGCCTACAGATAAAACAAGAGTGGTGGGAATATAATGAACAAATAAAAAGAACTCATAAGTTGTTTACACCAATAATAACCAAAGAAAAAATGGTGATGTCTTGCAATATCATGCAGACCAATATCAAGGAAGAAAAAGGTAAAATTGGTCAATACCATATTTTTGCCCTAAGGGATATAACCAATATAAGGAAATTATAAGCCAAAAAGAAGCAAAATGAATGATAATACTAACTTTTAATGCCATGAACAATGCAAAGTACAAACAGGATGCCCATAGAGACCCATATAAAGAAATGCAACATAAATGAGCAGAGGGGAAAATAAATACGTGAAAAATTGCAGAAAGAGTGCCTCCTATTAATTCAACTTGGACTGGATAAACGCAGTCCCGCAAGTTAATATTCTCATCTGCTACATCCATAGAAACCCCATAAGAAACCACTTAACTTCATATCAAAGAAAAGCTCTCTTAAGGAAAAATAAGCAAACATTAACATTCCACTTTGTTATTCAAACAGAAAAATATTTCCATTCCAAGTCACATACAGGCAGTGTTATCAATATCAGAATGGTATATCCTACAACATGCATGACCAAAGCCCCCTATAAGCAATACCATCATGCAAACATGCATTCGAGTATGTACCTCACATTGTAGGTAACATGGAAGTTAGATACAGGAAGAACTAGCCATATGGCACCGGCATGGTGTACGACACAAGAAGAAAAATCCTACATCACACTGCAAGGCAAATCATGACTAAAAATGATAAATAACATGTCTGCCAGGCACTACTGAAATAAGATACCCATAAACTACATCAGACAGTACAAAATCATGCAAGGTGTTCTGGGAAAGGAACTTGATTTTATGTCTAACTTACAAGATTTCATTTACTGCTGAAGACAATGAATATGTAACGGGGAAACATTACTATGTGCACCCACATGATTGTGTTAGAACAAATATTCTTCTCAACAGAAATTGCTGCAAACCACAACCTGCTAACACATCCTTGTCTGAAATGAAATTGCCTGAAACCCAAAGCAAAACCTTCTAACAACTCATCAATGTATCAAGGACTTTTGTTGAAAGTAACCGACCCTCATAAGAATGATCCTACTGCCATCTAGTGTGATCAAATAGAATTACAATCCAAAACTTAAAAATATCAAAACCAGATGGGTAAAATAATTAATGTGACCAAAGGGAATTGGAGTTATATTGGAATTGCTCAATATGAAGCTTGAAGACCATTCTGAATAATGTTATATTAATCTCTTCCATCCGAGTGCCATCCTGACATTGTTTTGACGTGTTATCACCAATCATCCTTGCTACTTTCATGTACAGTTACTTCCCACTTATGAATAAGATATTCTGAGTCCTTCCTGCATACACTTCACTCTAAAGTCGGTCTGAAACGGAGTGTTTTAAAGAGAAGTTGTTTCTTGAGGAATACCGATGGTCGCTGCTACATTTTTGCTACATCTACATTCAATTTCACAAAAAATATTACCTTCGTGGAAGAATACACTTAACATGATCCACTTCTTTCAGCTCCATATTCCCTATCAGACATTCAACCTCTTCATATTTTCCTTCATTTTTTTTTTAGCAGACATCCTTCAATCTTGGAAATGCTGGCGAGTCGAAAGCGCGTGGCCGCCACGGTTATCTGCGCGCGGTTCCTGCGCGCCGTAGGCGGACCCCTATGAAATCCTACTGCGGTGCTCTTCATTGAGTGTCGAGGTGGGCCGGCATGTTTACTTTGAACAAAGTAGAGTGCTTAAAGCAGGCCGGCTGTGCCTGAATACTGTGTGCACGGAATAACGGAATAGAACCTCAGTTCAATTTTGTTGGTTTTCGGAACCTGAGGTAATGATTAATAGGGACAGGCGGGGGCATTCGTACTGCGACGTTAGAGGTGAAATTCTTGGATTGTCGCAAGACGGACCGAAGCGAAAGCATTTGCCGAGTATGTTTTCATTAATCAAGAACGAAAGTTAGAGGTTCGAAGGCGATCAGATACCGCCCTAGTTCTAACCATAAACGATGCCAGCTAGCGATCCGCCAAAGTTCCTCCGATGACTCGGCGGGCAGCTCCCGGGAAACCAAAGCTTTTGGGTTCTGGGGGAAGTATGGTAGCAAAGCTGAAACTTAAAGGAATTGACGGAAGGGCACCACCAGGAGTGGAGCCTGCGGTTTAATTTGACTCAATACGGGAAACCTCACCAGGCCCGGACACCGGAAGGATTGACAGATTGAGAGCTCCTTCTTGATTCGGTGGGTGGTGGTGCATGGCCGTTCTTAGTTGGTGGAGCGATTTGTCTGGTTAATTCCGATAACGAACGAGACTCTAGCCTGCTAAATAGTCGCATCCGTATCCGTTCGTGCTACTGGCGACAACACATCTTCTTAGAGGGACAGGCAGCTTCTAGCCGCACGAGATTGAGCAATAACAGGTCTGTGATGCCCTTAGATGTTCTGGGGCAGCATGCGCGCTACACTGAAGGAATCAGCGTGTCCTCCTAGTCCGAAAGGACCGGGCAACCCGTTGAACCTCCTTCGTGCTAGGGATTGGGGCTTGCAATTGTTCCCCATGAACGAGGAATTCCCAGTAAGCGCGAGTCATAAGCTCGCGTTGATTACGTCCCTGCCCTTTGTACACACCGCCCGTCGCTACTACCGATTGAATGATTTAGTGAGGTCTTCGGACCGGTGCGCGGGAACTGCTTCGCGCAGTTTCCGATGTGTCTGGAAAGATGACCAAACTTGATTATTTAGAGGAAGTAAAAGTCGTAACAAGGTTTCCGTAGGTAAACCTGCGGAAGGATCATTACCGAAATTGTTTTTAACAAAAAACATTTCGAGAAGGAGGAGTCGGACGGCCCCGCGCGGTCCTCTCCTCCGGCGAGGCTCCCTCGAGGAGCGAGACTCCTGCCGAGCCCGCTGTTGTGAACTCAGGCGAGTCCTGTTCGTACTGTGTAAGCGGCGGCCCCGGCCATCGCTGACAGCGGGAATGTCGCAGTCCGCGTCTCCCACGACGCAGACGTTCGGCATTGGGTACCTACCTCCTCGCTCAGTGGAGGGTACCCGTCGCGGCTTCGGCCCGGCGGGAAGATTTTAAATTAACACAACGCCCGCTTTCCAGTCCCAGATTTTATTTGGGAGAGCTTGAGCACCCTCTGCCATTACAACAACATCCATTATATTAGAATGAATAGTTACTATTTTTCCACTAACCTCCATCCGTCCCTGCCATTTGAGCTAAACATACCATGCACAACCAATAACTACTCTGAGCCTGTAACAACCTACCCTTAATAACTAACAACTTTTCCTTGGTATTACATCACATGCCTCTTCTAGATCCACAAAAGATAAACATAACTGTCTACTCTCCTCATAGTATTCTACAGTTACGCGGAATCAGAGTGGTAGACATAAAGCTGAAAATTACAGGACAGTCAGCTGCATTGAACATAAGCTCTGGGACTGCACTCTTTCCGATTATACTAGATTTGTTTGCAAAATGAATACCTGGTTCGATATGAGGTAGTTCGTGTATAGGAAAGAATAATCCACTGAAGCTCTACTTATAGGATTCCAGCAAGATATAGCAGATATCTTGTATTCAGATCAAATGGGCTATATTGTGATTGACCTATCTAAGGCATTAGATGGGGTAGATCATAGGAGATTATTGGAAAAAATAAATGCAATTGGACTAGACAAAAGGGTGACTGAATGGGTGGCTACATTTCCAGGAAATATAACTCAAGTAATTAAATTAGGCAAAGCATTATCTGACCATGTAATAATTCAGACAGTAATTCTTCAAGGCAGCATTCTTGGCCCTTTATGTTTTCTTATATAAATAATACGAGTAAAGATGCGGAATCAGAGATAAATTTTTTTGCAGATGATGTTATTCTGCATAGACTAATAAATAAGTTACAAGATTGTGAGCGGCTGCATAATGAACTTGATAATGTTGTGAGATACAAAGCAGGCAATGGTATGATGATAAACTGGGTTAAAAGTCAGGTTGTGAATTTCACAAAGAGGAAAAGTCCTCTCACTTTTAATTACTGCATTGATGGGGTGAAAGTTCCTTATGGGGATCATTGTTAGTACCTACGTGCTAATATAAGGAAAGATCTTCATAGGGGTAATCACATAAATGGGATTGTAAATAAAGGTTACAGATCTCTGCACATGGTTATGAGGGTATTTAGGAGTTGTAGTAAGGATGTAAGGAGAGGGCATATAAGAGTCTGCTAAGACCCCAACTAAAGTATGGCTCCAGTGTATAAGACCCTCACCAGGACTACTTGATTCAAAAACTGGAAAAAATCCAAAGAAAAGGAGCTTGATTTGTTTTGGGTGATTTCCGACAAAAGAGTAAGTAGTGTTACAAAAATGATGCAAAGATGGGGCTGGGAAGACTTGGTAGAAATGAGGCGAGCTCCTTGACAAATGTCCAATAATGGACCAACTATACCGGTATTAAACGGTATGTTTCGAGGTGACAGTTAAGAGATGGTGTGGCATGACATTTGTAGACGAATAAGTTTGAGTGGTGTCTTCACAAGTAGGAAAGATCACAATATAAAGATAAAGTTGGAATACAAGAGGACAAATTGAGGCAAAAATTATTTTATAGGAAAGTGGAATTAGTGCTTGGAATAACTAAGAAGGATGATCAATAAATTTCCAATTATTTTGCAATGGTTGGTTGGTTGGTTGGTTGGTTGGTTGGTTGGTTGGTTGGTTGGTTGGTTGGTTGGTTGGTTGGTTGGTTGGTTGGTTGGTTGGTTGGTTGGTTGGTTGGTTGGTTGGTTGGTTGGTTGGTTGGTTGGTTGGTTGGTTGGTTGGTTGGTTGGTTGGTTGGTTGGTTGGTTGGTTGGTTGGTTGGTTGGTTGGTTGGTTGGTTGGTTGGTTGGTTGGTTGGTTGGTTGGTTGGTTGGTTGGTTGGTTGGTTGGTTGGTTGGTTGGTTGGTTGGTTGGTTGGTTGGTTGGTTGGTTGGTTGGTTGGTTGGTTGGTTGGTTGGTTGGTTGGTTGGTTGGTTGGTTGGTTGGTTGGTTGGTTGGTTGGTTGGTTGGTTGGTTGGTTGGTTGGTTGGTTGGTTGGTTGGTTGGTTGGTTGGTTGGTTGGTTGGTTGGTTGGTTGGTTGGTTGGTTGGTTGGTTGGTTGGTTGGTTGGTTGGTTGGTTGGTTGGTTGGTTGGTTGGTTGGTTGGTTGGTTGGTTGGTTGGTTGGTTGGTTGGTTGGTTGGTTGGTTGGTTGGTTGGTTGGTTGGTTGGTTGGTTGGTTGGTTGGTTGGTTGGTTGGTTGGTTGGTTGGTTGGTTGGTTGGTTGGTTGGTTGGTTGGTTGGTTGGTTGGTTGGTTGGTTGGTTGGTTGGTTGGTTGGTTGGTTGGTTGGTTGGTTGGTTGGTTGGTTGGTTGGTTGGTTGGTTGGTTGGTTGGTTGGTTGGTTGGTTGGTTGGTTGGTTGGTTGGTTGGTTGGTTGGTTGGTTGGTTGGTTGGTTGGTTGGTTGGTTGGTTGGTTGGTTGGTTGGTTGGTTGGTTGGTTGGTTGGTTGGTTGGTTGGTTGGTTGGTTGGTTGGTTGGTTGGTTGGTTGGTTGGTTGGTTGGTTGGTTGGTTGGTTGGTTGGTTGGTTGGTTGGTTGGTTGGTTGGTTGGTTGGTTGGTTGGTTGGTTGGTTGGTTGGTTGGTTGGTTGGTTGGTTGGTTGGTTGGTTGGTTGGTTGGTTGGTTGGTTGGTTGGTTGGTTGGTTGGTTGGTTGGTTGGTTGGTTGGTTGGTTGGTTGGTTGGTTGGTTGGTTGGTTGGTTGGTTGGTTGGTTGGTTGGTTGGTTGGTTGGTTGGTTGGTTGGTTGGTTGGTTGGTTGGTTGGTTGGTTGGTTGGTTGGTTGGTTGGTTGGTTGGTTGGTTGGTTGGTTGGTTGGTTGGTTGGTTGGTTGGTTGGTTGGTTGGTTGGTTGGTTGGTTGGTTGGTTGGTTGGTTGGTTGGTTGGTTGGTTGGTTGGTTGGTTGGTTGGTTGGTTGGTTGGTTGGTTGGTTGGTTGGTTGGTTGGTTGGTTGGTTGGTTGGTTGGTTGGTTGGTTGGTTGGTTGGTTGGTTGGTTGGTTGGTTGGTTGGTTGGTTGGTTGGTTGGTTGGTTGGTTGGTTGGTTGGTTGGTTGGTTGGTTGGTTGGTTGGTTGGTTGGTTGGTTGGTTGGTTGGTTGGTTGGTTGGTTGGTTGGTTGGTTGGTTGGTTGGTTGGTTGGTTGGTTGGTTGGTTGGTTGGTTGGTTGGTTGGTTGGTTGGTTGGTTGGTTGGTTGGTTGGTTGGTTGGTTGGTTGGTTGGTTGGTTGGTTGGTTGGTTGGTTGGTTGGTTGGTTGGTTGGTTGGTTGGTTGGTTGGTTGGTTGGTTGGTTGGTTGGTTGGTTGGTTGGTTGGTTGGTTGGTTGGTTGGTTGGTTGGTTGGTTGGTTGGTTGGTTGGTTGGTTGGTTGGTTGGTTGGTTGGTTGGTTGGTTGGTTGGTTGGTTGGTTGGTTGGTTGGTTGGTTGGTTGGTTGGTTGGTTGGTTGGTTGGTTGGTTGGTTGGTTGGTTGGTTGGTTGGTTGGTTGGTTGGTTTCAACAGCTCACCTGTGGTCTGAACAGCTGCACTGGCCTTCATCCGATTGACTCCCTGTCATTATCAACTATTAGGTATTATTTATGATAGTCAACTTACAATGTTGGAGGGTTCTTCTGTATCTGAAGTCCAAGCTGGCTCACATTTGACGAACACAGATTCCTCCATACTTTTTGACAAAATAATCTGCAAAATACAAGCAGTATAAATTTTGAAATAAGTCCAATATACATAAAATCTGGGAATCATATTAGATCACTTTCTTTAATATTGAGAATTCTATTAATATCCACAGAAATATATCCCTAATCCATTTCAATGAGGGTGGTTTAGTTTTAAGGGGAAACAAACCTACAATATATCAGCTTCTTCTCTTAACTCTAGTCAGAGAAGAAATAGGAGTTCAGTAAAACTGTACTTGTATTACAGAAAAGAGAGAATAGACATCCAACATGGCATGATTCAAATGACGTCTCAGTGTGCAACATAATGTTGCCAACTTAGGAACTATTCTCACACTGGCTAGTGACAAAATCATCATAGTTATGAGATATGTCTGGCTTACGACAAGACAATTAGCCCCCAGATTTGAACCGGAATGTAGCCCACAGACTTCCACCATCTGCAGTGACGTTATTGGCTAGTGAAAAGACCAACTACTAGTTATGTCACGGAAACTACCATTACATCCGGCACATTCTATGACACGTCACTTGCTAACTCAGAGACTTCATTATTCTTGATCTGGGGTTTAAAGGGCAGGCGGTTTCTCGATACCATCTGCTTCTCCAGATGGACCACCACGGAATGTACAAGACATAGATTGGTACAAACCCGGGAGCGAATAACGCCCACTTTCCGAACTAAAACTACCCTATATTCTGTCAAAAATAATTAATAACTAGTATCACACACCGACGGGACATTTTAGATACCAGAACTAAATTTCTGTCAACTGTATCACTGCCAAAAAAAAAAGTTGCCAACAGCAGGCAGCCCAAGACAGCATTTCTCGCATACGGGTCATACAATGATATTTCACCATACTAGTGCAAAACCACGATAAGTGCAATGTTTTCTATACTTGCTTTTTTAATCTAATTGGTATATCTTTATGTGAAAGTGTGAACATTGTTAAATGTGTAAGATTAGACCCTTGCAGTAAAATGAATTTGTTTTACAATGGAGTACACTTTGTATTTCTTTCTTCTTTTTTTTTTTTACAAAGTTCACTACAAAACAGCATAATCTGCAGATGCATGGGTTTAAACTGAAAATTGAAGTCGTGGTTCCTGTCCTCTGAGAGAATCCTAATTATCTCCCTCAAGCTCTCCAACTCCTCCCTCATACTCCTTAATGCCTGGTCCCACCCACAGTCCCTACACTCGCACTGCTTAGCCGTTTTTTACTAAATAATGAAAAGAAACGGATGGCGGGCAATAAGCAACTAGCTGTGTGTGGTCCGTGCATAAAATCAATTACTGCCGAGGATGACTACATCATCTGTGACGGTAAGTGTCATAGAAAACTTCACAGAGCGTGTGTTAAATTAAATAAACGGGAATTCAAGACAACTAACTGAGGACAAATCAAAGAAGTGGTTCTGCGGCAAGTGTGATGGTGTGAATGGCGATCTGGCCACAGGGCCGAGCGACCATAAGCTTGGGGATACGGAATCTGTAATCAGGGACATCCAAAAAAGGCTATGTAAACTAGAAGGAATCGAAGCTGAACAAGCGGAAATTAGAAAGTCGGTTACCTTCTGTGCTGAGAGTTTCGATGATATTAAGCGTCAGCTGCATAAAATAACTGATGACTTTAAAAACGCTATGGCAGAAGTAGCGGCATTGAAGTCTAAGGTTGCTGTCCTCGAAAGGGAAAAGACAAGAGCAGATGAAGAAGTCTCTAAGCTTAGAGAGGAAAATCAAGACCTGCAACAGTACGTCCGGAGGAACAACGTAGAAATTCATGGACTGCCTCAGCTTGATGACGAGAATCCAGTCGCAGTTGTGAAAGCACTTGGCAATGTCGAAGTGACCGACGGTGATATTGATGCGTGTCGTCGTCTACCACAAAAGAAAATTTTGTAGCCGATTAAAAAAGAATCAGCTGCTCGCAGCAAGGAAGAATAAATCACCACTAAGCTCTAAAGATTTAGGTATCCAAGAAGCTAACCGAGCTGTATATATCAATGAACATCTGACA
The DNA here is from genome assembly GCF_040414725.1 of Anabrus simplex. Lineage (NCBI taxonomy): Eukaryota > Metazoa > Arthropoda > Insecta > Orthoptera > Tettigoniidae > Anabrus > Anabrus simplex. Next base: position 4,574,521 of record NC_090277.1, read on the forward strand.
TCGGGGAATAAATATCTCCACAAGATGGCCAGGGATCTACGGCAATATGGATATAAATATATTTGGACAAGGGACTCCAAAATCTAACTAAGAAGGAGTGATCATTGATCAGTGCGAATTAGGAGCATTGATGATATTAGAAAGTTGCAGAGCGAAGACACAAGTGTAACGGCACAGCCAAGATATACCAACACTCGTTAACGGCAGTACCTAAGTGTTACAACAAATATTCCACTTTTCCATTAGGCTGTTATGAAATTCAATACGATTCCATAAATAATTTCGTTTTACAGAACATCAGTTCATATACAGTTGCTACTCACCTGGACGGAAACAGCTCTACTCGTCCGTCACAATCTTACAGTGCGGTTAGGTGCTTGTACCTAAACAGCAGGAGTATCCGAAACAAACTTGAGGAAATAGAAATTCTTTTGCACATTATAGGTCAGGTAGATATATTGGTTGTGACAGAAACCTGGGTAAAAAGTGAGGAGGCGAAATACTATAATATACCAAATTATAGAAGCATCTTTTCACACGAGACGGCAAAGCGGGAGGTGGCTTAGGTATTTACATTTCGCACTGTTCGAAAGTAAATGTGAAAATGAATTGTGAACTTGATCATAGCTAGATATGGGTTGAAATTTATAGGGATTAATTTAGTAGTACTAAATAGAAAAGTATTGATTTAATTGCAGGATATAACCCAAAAAGGAATAATGCCACACCATATCTAGCATCCCTTGAAAATTTTGTAAGTAAAACAACTAACAATTTATGCCTATTTTTGGGTGACACGAATATTGATATCTTAACTAGTGACCAGCTAAAAATAAAACACATGAACCTGCTTTCTTGCTATGATTTCAAGCAATGCAATAATGTATATCCAACACGAATATGTGATACCACAAAGCACTTTAATAGATCATGTGTCTATAAATAATTCTGGAATATATTATTATTTATCAAATGTTGGTAGCTATATAAGTGACCATAATATATATTTGATATCCTTTTGCCAAATTCTAAATCTCCATCACAATCGCTTGAACTGAAAAGACTGGAAGCAACTAAAGTAGACCGAAAAGATAATAGACCTGAAAGTAGTAATATCACTGAACAAAACACAAAGGTCATAAACAACACTACTAGTAGGATTGACATAATATATCATTCCTTTATTGACCAACTACTGCATAGTACACAAAGACAGAAACCACAAAGTCATCGAGCACAAAGAACTGGTAGCTCGCCATGGATATCTTCTCAGCCTTATTAAGTGACGGGACATTTTACATGCGAAACTTAAAATCCCACCCTAAAGAATAACATCAATCTCAATCAGGAATATCGCAGGTGTAGAAACAATGTAACAAATCTAAAAAGGAGCTTAAAAAACAAATATTACTCTGAAAAATTTAGAATTCATAACAAGAACCCAAAGGAAACATGGAAAATAATCAAAGAAATCATACATAAGAGAAAAACAACAAAATGTGATAATTGTACATCTCTAGAAATAGATAACAAGATAATTACAGACAGTCAGGAAATATGTGAATTATTAAATTTATATTTTTCAATTATTGCTAAAACCCTGGCTTCTGCAATCCCTCCCCAGAGCACTGAAAAACGTGGGGTTCCTAGTTACTTGAACTCATTTTACCTATATCCAACAGATGAAACAGAAGTAAGATCTATAATATCAAATCTAAAAAACAAGAGTAGCTATGGGCAGGATGGTATAACTGCCAACTTTCTAAAAGAATCCCAGGGTTCTAACAGAGATCATTAACAAATCCTTGGCATCTGGTACATTATCTAGTGAGCTAAAAGTAGCTAAAGTATTTCCTGTCTTCAAGAGTGGGGATGGGAGGAATCCTAGTAACTGTAGGCTTATCTGCATTCTCTCCATAATCTCCAAAATATTATAAACTATTGTTAAAAAGAGACTTCTCACTTTTATAAACAAAAATAATTTACTTTACAATGCACAATGTGGCTTTCATGAGAACTCTCACACTGAAATAGCAACTGTAGATCTCATAAATCTGCTGCAAGAGTCAATATATTTTAATAATTTTGCTGGTGGGTTGTTTATAGACCTAAAGAAGGCCTTTGATACAGTGGACCATGCAAGACTGTTAGCTAAATTAGAGAGAACAGGAGTTCATGGTGTTGCTTTGAAGTGGTTTGATAATTATCTGTCTGATAGAAAACAGTATCTAGTGCTAAACTGTAGGAGCTCAGCAATTAGGGTGACCCATGGCATTCCACAGGGGTCGGTGTTAGGGCTGATACTCTTTCTAGTCTACATCAACGACATTGCAACTTGCCGTTTTAAAGGACGTATCACCCTATATGCCGATGACACAAACTTGTTTTATACTGGTTGCAATATAGACTCCATTGTTAAAGATATGCAGGAAGACCTCAATACTCTGTGCTTTTGGTTTCAAGCAAATAAATTAACAATTAATATACAAAAAACTAATTATATGATAATGACAAAACAAGGTCAGAATGAAATCCCACACAGTAAAATATGTATGCAGAATACTGAAATAAAACTAGTTAGTACTGTCAAATATCTTGGGTTGTGATTGATAGGAACTTGAACTGGACAGACCATGTTGAATACATTACTAAAAAGATCACACCTGTTGTAGGAATTTTAAAGAAACTTAGTTATCTTATCCCACAACATCTTCTAAAACAGATCTGCTACTCTTTAATTCATAATCACCTATAATATTTGAATGTAATCTGGATGCGCTGTAAGAAGTCTGACTTGAATGAGCTAATTGCAGTATACTTAATCTTCCCTACTTAACGCCAATAAAATATCTGTACCTAAGTGCTAAAATACCATGCCTAAGCATGAGTACAGAATTCAATACAGCTGTACTCATGTATAAAATAAAACATAAATTTATACACCACAACACTACATATACTCTGAACTCTGACAACCATCCACATCGTACTAGGCACGCGAATGATTTTGCCTTATAAACTGTTCACTCTTGTAAATATGGTATAAACAGCTTGAAGTTCTCTGCGATCCAGTTATTTAATAACATCCCTGTGGAGATAAAAACAGCACCAACGTTGGCAAAATTCAAACAAAGAGTCAAGCATTATTTTTGGGAAAAGTACAGTGCTGTTTAAATCAAAATATCAGTTGTCATTTAAGTCATTCTCCCAAACAATCTTGCAAACTGTCCGGAATTATTCTTGTACTTCTGCAACTTTTATGTTATGTAAATGTAAATACTCTTTAATCTGTTCTTGTACCTCTGCAACTCTGTGTTATGTATATGCACTGTAAATACTCTGTAATCAATTCCTGTACGTCTGCAACTTTTATGTTATGTAATTGTAAATAATCTGAAATCTATTCTTGTACCTCTGCAACTCTGTGTTATGTATATGCACTGTAAATACTCTGTAATCAATTCTTGTACGTCTGCAACTTTTACGTTATGTCATTGTAAAGCTTGTATATAAAGAAGTAGAATGCATGCAGAAGAACTTAAATGGATGTCTTATCTTATAACAAATGTTTCCAGAAAAAATAGCAATTTAATGGTTCATAGTAAACCTTTGTATTTATTGATCTAATATTCATATTATAGTACTTCTTTTTTATTGTATTATGGTAGTATTCTGATAAAAATTAGAAATTAAGGGCAAATGACAGATTGCTGTAAGAGGTGATGTATAGATTGTTTTGTGAAGAAGATATGCAATGTGTTTCTTTGTGTTTTATTTTAGAAAAAAAATTAGTATATCAATACCGAGTGGCAGCCTTGAGTTTTGTACAGATTATTCACCCTCTTCCAGACACAGGTCCGAGAGTGAGCTGCTGATAAGTTTTTCCTTCCTCTGCCAAGTATGACTGCTGTTGTTTATTAAGTGACTTAAAGTATTCTGTCTCCTGAATTTCCTCCATCATGACTTTGATACTGTTCCTTGTATGATTCTTTCAACAAATGTAAACATCACTTATATTTTTTCTTAACTAGCATCACCTTTTCTAAATTACTTAGGTATTCATAATAGGATATATTGAAGTTGATTTCGATGTGTAAGACTTTGGTAGAGGAAGGTGGTACAGTACTGTACTACAGCACGCTGAAGATAATCTCTTGCTCTAAACAGACAGTGGTACAGCCCACGAGTCTATTGTAAAAGGTCCAATCACATTAAATTTTCAAATGTAATATCTTATGTATGCCCTCTCTTAAGTATATCTCACAAAAAACTTTACCTCGTTTTCAACTCGCAACCTTCTGCCCTATGAAAGGTCAACTATAAAGCAAGTAAGTTAAAAATAATTATACCCACCAAGTTATGCACCACCTCCATCATAATGTCTAGTGATCCTTCAGAACAGTACTTCTGAGGATTTCAATTCAGGAAGAAATAAATAGTAGTTTGTATATGCCCAAATGTGTTTATTCATGATTAAATAAAGAACCTCAAAACTGTATCACATGTTCCTTTTTTCTTTCTTTTCTTTGTGTGTGTGTGTAGTCCATATATGATTAATAATCAATGTAACAAATGAGAGTTTTACAGTGATGCTCATAACTTCCTACTTTTTGGATTAAAATCCTGAAAACAGTGATTGCTTAATTCTGTGTAGTTATTTACTTATATATTGACTATATATTTCAAAACATTCTAAACCCTTTTCTTTACAACAGGCCACAAACACATATCTCATCTAACACTGATATCACAACATTTGGAGCTGAAGTGCCCTTTAAACAAGCATCATAATCATATCACAACATTCCAAACTGCTCATTACTAACTGAAATAACAAGTGCTTTTGATCTGAAACACTCAAAGCACAATGTTCATAGTCACTTTAAATCAAATGTTGCATGATGCTATACACTCACTGACATAGTTACTAGGTGTGCAAGACCACCCCTATTTAATTCACAAAAATCTAAATATTGTTGCATTAATGTTCTCAGAATTTTATAAACATTTCCTTGTTTTTCCTTCCCATTTACTTTGGTCTGAATATTCTTCTTCAATGCTCTGTCAACACGCCATGAGCAAAATAACCTCATGGTTGCAGGTCCCATGACTGCATTCCAAGCATTGTAGAAGGCTTCTGCCAAATCGGACATGAAGACCTTTGGGAATACACAACCACCCTCATTCTTAATGTAGGTGAGAAATAGAGACAATATTTCCTGGTCACTTCTATTGGAAATCAGAAATGCACAAGGAAAGCCCTGTGTCAAGTCATCCAGAACTAAAAGCGTTATTAACTCAAACCCGTAGCTATTAAGCCCATGTGTTCCATCAGTGCATATACAGTCACTACCATATTTCTTGAATATTTCACTCTGAGCACTGTTCATAATAATTAAAATAAAGTCATCACTTCTGAGGTTTGGATGCTTTTCACTGGTGGTCCCCTGAGGTTTATAGAATAATACACAGGGACTGTCACCTGAATTAATTTCATTGACCCAGGCCTCAACAATTGTACCATCCTCCTGATGTCTGACAGATTTAGAGCTCAAGTTAAAACTACGCGCAATATTATACCAATCCTGTTTTGTGATTAAATGAACTCTTTCAAGCTTTGAGTCTGTCACAGATTCGCGAATTTTGTCCAGAATATCTTGAAAGGGAATCTGGTTGGCAATATCTGTTGCTAATGTCTTCCTCTCTACATCTGTGAGGACAAGATGGCTTAGATCATTTTGATGACCTCTGTGAGTGGGAACATATTTACTTCACACATTCCATTTTCGTGTTCAATTAGTGGAATACTTGCTGGACAGATCTCCATCAACTTTGTTGCTTCCCTAAAGCTTCAAGTGCCTGATGACTTTACTTTCAGACACAAAAAAGCCTGATCGATGACACACATAGTAATGTCTCTTCGTGTTATCTGTTGCAGTGTAAGAACCCCTTTTCTTTACATACTGTGAATATATTTCGCTTTCAATGTGCTGTTTCCACATAGGAAGCTTGAGAAAGAAGGTAATGTTTTTATCTTCTGTCTCAGGTCTTTCAATTAAGTTTGTGTGGCACTGACGCTCATGCCGTTTTAAATTATAACTGTGCGTGAACTGTTTATCACAAAATTTACACTGGTGTGGAAGAGATGTCTCGCCCTTTAAACAAGGCGCAATTTCATCTAGTTTCTCTGGATGTGCCTTAGAAACATGTTTCCTAAGATTTTTATTATACTCATAGCTTTTATCACATTCAGAACACGAGATTTGCTTAACGTTGCTCATTATAACGCTATGTAAGTAGGCCTACCTAAACTGATGAAAAACTAAATAAACACGCGACACGTACCGTAACTAAATACAGACTATAGCTGGACACACCAAACGAAATACACTAATCCCACAGGTACAGTAACGAACACTATGCACAAGCAGATATTCGAAAATATACACACGTAAGTTTCTTCTCAAGCCACTCGCACAATAAATACACTTTCCTGCTGTCAATCGTCACTGCCCGGTTCTCTTCGTATGTATTCGTAGTGTAGCCTACCTCATAAACACTACAATAGTTCGTTCGTTCAGCGAATCTCCTACAGTTTGTTCTTTTGCATTGTCAACTCAAAGCCAGTGTACCGTTCGGGCCGTTCGGAAATCTTCGGCGTGTTCCGTAAGGGTTCGGCCGTGGTATCCAGGTGGGGCCCGAGTACGTCCCGTCAGGCGCTAACGTCGAGTAACGTGCATCTTCAATGATTTGTTAAGTGAGAAAATCAGAAGTTGCAGAAACACATAGTGCATTTAGCGCGTTGCCAACTCGCTTGGTAAACGCTAATTTACAAAATATGAATACAGCAAACGTATAACTTCTATCATTTGCTAAGTGCAAAAATCAGAAAATGCGAAAATACATAGTTTACATACCGCGTAGCCTAGTCGCTCGATAACCGCTAACTTACAAGATATGAATACATTAAACGTACTGCTTCAATGATTTACTAGTGCGACAATAAGAAACTGGACAACACATAGCGCACATAACGCGTAGCCAACTCGCTCGGTTACGGCTAATTTACAAAGCATGAATACAGCAAACGTACAACTTGTACATTTCCTACATGCGAAAATAAGAAACTGCCGAAACACATAGCGCACATACCGCGTAGCCGACTCTCTCGGTAAACGCTAATTTACAAAATTATAATACAGTTAACGTGCATCTCCAATCATTTGCTATGAGTGAGATTAGAAGCTGCAGAAACACATATTTTTTTAATAAACAATGTTTTAAAGAAAATTTACAATAAAAATAACAAAAAGCACTGCAATTTCATGATATAAAAAATGGCATAAAAATTTCCAGAACTGTTCTTTTATAACATGAACACTACACAAACACTAAGAACTCACTACATCGCTGTAGTCCGTCAAGATCGGGAAAGCAGTCTCTTTCTGGTTTCACAGTCCCAACCACGGCCTCAAGTGACCTTACTACCCCGGTATTCACCTTGAGAGGCTGGGGGAAACCGCGGGAAAACCCCAGTCAGGGTACTTAGTCACCTCTGTCATGCTCCACATAGATGTCGCGCGTGAAGCTAATTGTGTACGACACACACAGTTTCTTGAACAGATTGAGATACTTTTTGCTACAGATGGAGTGTAGCACCTTGTCATTAGCTGGGTCCCCACATCCTAATGACCCAACTAATATAGCGTCCACCTCTACAAATGTAAATCGAGAACGAAGAGCCGTCGCCAAGGTCGCATACTAGTAGTATAATGCGAGAGTTCTGCGGCCTCCTCCCGCGGGAAATTTGAATTCTGGCGGGAAATTTGAATTTTGGCAGGAGATTTGAATATTGGCGCGAGATTTGAATTTGTAAACAAAGCCACGTGCTTTTTGCCACCTGTCATCGACAACAACGCATCGCTAACCTCACTGCTGCCATCTTGACGGGCCTAAACCTCAGTAGTACCAACTTAACCTAACTAGCGCGAGGTAAACAAAGCCACGTGTTTTTTGACAGACAACAACGCATCACTAACCTCAGTACTGCCATCTTGACGGGCCTAAACCTCAGTAGTACCAACTTAACCTAACTTGTGCGAGATAAACAAACCCACGTGCTTTTTTGACAGCTGTCATCCGCGATCTTTAATCCAGAGAGCACCGTGCTGCCCTCCTTATCGTAGTAGATGTAAATTCGTCACCTGTCATCGGCAGTGCTGCCATCTTGGCGGAACTAAACCTTAGTGCTACCAACATAACCTCACTACCGCGATATAAACAAGTCAACGTGCAGCTGTCATCCGCCATCTTTAATCTATAGGGCACCGTGCTGCCGTCTTTAGCTACTTACCTTTGAAATGTGGTGGCGGATAATTTGAAAAATGCTTTTTGACAGCAGCCATCTTTGAGCACAGTGCTGCCCTCTTTAGCTACTTACCTTTGAAATGTGCTGGCGGTATATTCCACGTGCTTTACAAACCTATATGCTTTTCTGACAGCTGTCATCCGCCATCTTTAATCCAGAGAGAACAGTGCTGCAATCTTTAGTTGAAATGTGGTGGCGGCAAATTCCACGTGCTCTTGTAAACAAATCCACGTGCTTTTCTGACAGCTGTCATCCGCCATCTTTAATCTATAGAGCACAGTGCTGCCCTCTTTAGCTACTTACCTTTGAAATGTGGTGGCGGATAATTTGAAAAATGCTTTTTGACAGCAGCCATCTTTGAGCACCGTGCTGCCCTCTTTAGCTAGATACATGTGGTGGCAGGCAATTAAACATGAAAGCAGCCATCTTTAATCAAAAGAGCACCGTGCTGCCCTCTATGTGGTGGCGGCAAATTCTACATGCTCTTGTTTGGAAACAAACTCACGCGCTTTTTTGACAGCCGTCATCCGCCATCTTTAATCAACAGAACACAGTGCTGCCCTCTTTAGCTAGATACCTTTGAAATGTGGTGGCGGCAAATTCTACGTGCTCTTGTTTGGAAACAAAGCCATGTGTTTTTTTTGACACCTGTCATCTGCCATCTTTAATCAACAGAGCACAGTGCTGCCCTCTTTAGCTACTTACCTTTGAAATGTGGTACGTCACAGCTGTCATCCGCAGTGCTGCCATCTTGACGGGCCTAAACGTTAGTGCTACCAACTTAACCTTACTAGCGCGAGATTTGAATCGGTAAACTAATCCACGAGCTTTTATGACAGATGTCATCCACCATCTTTAATCCATAGAGGACAGTGGTGCCCTATTTAGCTACTTACCTTTGAAATGTGGTGGCTGATAATTTGAAAAATGCCTTTTGATAGCAGCCATCTTTGAGCACCGTGCTACCGTCTTTAGCTAGATACCTGTGGTGGCAGGCAATCCCACGTGACAGCAGCCATCTTTAATCAAGAGGGCACCGTGCTACCCTCTTTGTGGTGGTAGCAAATTTCACGTGCTTTACAAACTCACGTGCTTTTTTCTGACAGCTGTCATCCGCCATCTTTCATCACAAACCTCAGTGCTGCGCTCTTTAGCTAGTTACCTTTGAAATGTGGTGGCGGCAAATTCTATGTGCTCTTGTTTAGTAAACAAAGCCACGTGCTTTTTTTGGACAGCTGTCATCCACCATCTTTAATCAATAGAGCACTGTGCTGCTATCATGCAGGCAATTTCATCAGCTGCCATCCGCCATCTTTAATCCACAGAGCACCGTGCTGCGCTCTGTAGTAGCAGGCAATTTGAAAACTTCTGTTAGCTGTCATCCGCCATCTTTAATCAAGAGAGCACCGTGCTGCCATCTTTAGCTAGATACCTTTGAAATGTGGTGGCGGCAAATTCTATGTCCTCTTGTTAAGTAAACAAAGCCACGTGCATTTTTACAGCTGTCATCCACCATCTTATATCAATAGAGCACTGTGCTGCTATCATGCAGGCAATTTCATCAGCTGTCATCCGCCATCTTTAATCCACAGAGCACCGTGCTGCTCTCTGTAGTAGCGGGCAATTTGAAAAGTTCTGTTAGCTGTCATCCACCATCTTTAATCAAGAGAGCACCGTGCTGCCATTTTTAGCTAGATACCTTTGAAATGTGGTGGCGGCAAATTGAAAAATTTCACGTCCTCTTGTTTAGTAAACAAACTCACGCGCTTTTTGTCACCTGTCATCCGCCATCTTTAATCTATAGAGCTCAGTGCTACACTCTTTAGGTACATACCTTTGAAATATGGTGGCGGAAAATTTAAAAAGAAGAATTCTACATCAGCCATCTCTCGACGCTAATTGCACAAGATGGTGGCTATACATGACTCCTTAAAGGTGCTTATGCAAGATGGCCGCTATACATAGGTTCTTATGAGATGCCCTTGGGATGCTTGCGCAAGATGGCGGTTATACAAGGCTCCTTATGAGACGCCCTAGAGATGCTTGCGCAAGATGGCGGTTGCTCTTATGAGGCGGCTTAAGGGTCCTTGCACAAGATGGCTAGAGATGCTCTAAAGATGCTTGCGCAAGATGGCGGACGCAAGATGGTGGCTATACACGACTCCTTATGAGACGCCTTAAGGGGGCTTGCGCAAGATGGCTGCTGCTCTTATGAAGAAAACTAGCTTAGAGGCTAACGTGTCGTGCTAGTTCGATTCATTAAATTTGGGGCTTAAATGCATAATGTTAAATATCTCGAAAACGGCGCATCGTAGAGCAAAACGGACAAAATTTGTCTACCCAATACCTCGGTTCGCAGTATGGGGAGCAAGAAAATCATAGTCTAATGATGAGATCAACGGTTCGGTTCTAACTTAGGCCCTTTGGCATTAGCTCTGTTTCAGCTCGTAATGAAGCAAGTCTTCGTAACATGATCCGGTCTAGCTATGGTAGATAGTATAACGTACCGTGCAGGTTCGATTCATTACATTTGGGGCTTAAATGCAAAATGTTAAATATCTCGAAAACGGACAAAATTTTTCTACCTGATACCTAGGTTTGCAGTATCAGGAACAAGAAAAAAACATAGTCTAATGATGAGATCGGCGGTTCGATTCCTACTTAGGCCCTTTGGCATTGGCAGCTATCTATTTCTACAACATGGCGGCTATACATAGCTTCTTATGAGACAGCTTAAGAGCGCTTGCACAAGATGGCTGCTGCTCTTATGAGACGCCCTAGGGTTGCTTGCGGGAGGTAGCAGCGACAAGACGATGACTATACACAGCTGCTTATGATTCGGCCTAGAGGTGCTTACACAAGATGGTGGCTGCTCTGATGAAGAAAGCAAGCTTTGCATCGTGCAGGTATTTTCACAGCACTAAACCTCATACCTTTGAAATGTAGTGGCGGGTAATTAGAAAAATTCGACGTGCTTTTTCATAAGCTGTTAAGGCCTCCGCTTATGTCAAGGCATAGCTCTATCGAACAAGTTTAAACCTGCATCGGAATAGCTAGAGTAAGCACGTACTCCAGTGATGACGTCATTAAGCATGTTTAGAACACTAAATAAGTAGAACCGAACACTGTACTCGATACTACATGTGTTTAGAACATGTCAGGGGATACCTTTGTTCTAAGAAGTTTAGTTTACCGCACATTCCTTGTACGGCTAATAGGATAAAGGGCTAATGGGCAAAAGGGCTAAAGTGCTAATGGGATAAAGGGCTAAAGAGCTAAAGGAGCAACAACCTCATCGATCGCTATCAGCAGGAACGCTTGTACTTTGTTAAGTGTAGAAAATTAATCTTTATTTGTAAATGGTTTCATGTTCAGAACAAGGAATGGAACCTAGGCGTTACGTCTTACCTAATAAAATCCCCGAGGTGTGATGAGTTACGTTTTTCGAACTTGTGTTTGGAACACTGAACTTTTCAAGATGATAGCAGAGAGTTTAGCAATGTTCTGTTGTTGGATTATAAATTCCGCGCTACAACATGCATAAGGTGGCAGCCTTGAGGTTTACTGCCATAAAGATGACAAGAGTGAGGTTAACAATGTTCCGTTGTTGGATTTTAAATTCCGCGCTATAACATACATAACGTGGCAGCCTTGAGGTTTACCGCCGTAAAGATGGCAGCAGTGAGGTTAGCGACGCTCTATTGTCCTTCAATGTGAGGTTAGGGTTCGTCAAGAAGACAGCTGTCAAAAAAAAGCACGTGACTATGTTTACCAAACAAGAGCACGTGGTTGTGACGTCACGGTCAAGTAATCAATCCTTAGCTCGACGTCGTTAAGAGCAGCATTAGGTTTAGCTAAGCTTAAAAGTCTTGGGAACAGAGCAGCAGTATGAATTGCCATGTTTCAAAGCGTGTACACATCACCTATCGATTTTACATGCATCGACCATCGAACTAAACTTCTTCCGCTAGATAGTGCTGCTATCTTAGCATAACCTATACCCATAAAATTAAAGTACAATGAATCGCCACGTTTCAAAGCGTGTACACATTTCCTATCGATTTTGCATGCATCGACTCTTGTACTAAATCTTCTTCCGCTAGTTTGTGCTGCTATCTTAGCATAACCTATACGCATGACCTTAAGGTACAAAGAATAGCCATGTTTCAAAGTGTGTACACATCACCTATCGATTTTGCATGCAACAAATATCGTACTAAACTTCTTCCGCTAGATTGTGCTGCTATCTCAGCATAACCTACACGCATGACCTTAAGGTACAAAGAATAGCCATGTTTCAAAGTGTGTACACATCACCTATCGATTTTGCATGCAACAAATATCGTACTAAACTTCTTCCGCTAGATTGTGCTGCTATCTCAGCATAACCTACACGCATGACCTTAAGGTACAAAGAATAGCCATGTTTCAAAGTGTGTACACATCACCTATCGATATTGCATGCAACAAATATCGTACTAAACTTCTTCCGCTAGATTGTGCTGCTATCTTAGCATAACTTATACACATGAACTTAAAGTACGAAGAATAGCCATGTTTCAAAGTGTGTACACAGTACTTATTGATTTTGCATGCATCAAATATCGTACTAAATTTCTTCCGCTAGATTGTGCTGCTATCTTAGCATAACCTATACCCATGAACTTAAAGTACAATGACTAGTAATGTTTCAAAGCATGTACGCATCAACTATCGAATTTGCATGTATCGACTCTCGTACTAAACTTCTGCAGGTAGATTGTGCTGCTTTCTTAGCATATCTAAGACGCATGAACTTAAAGTACAAAGAATAGCTATGTCTCAAAGCGTGTACACGTTACCTATCGATCTTGCAAGCATCGACTCTCGTACTAAACTTCTTCCGCTAGGTTGTGCTGCTATCTTAGCATAACCTATAAGCATGTCCTTAAGGTACAAAGAATAGCCATGTTTCAAAGCGTGTACACATTACCTATCGACTTTGCATGCAACAAATATCGTACTAAACTTCTTCCGCTAGGTTGTGGTGCTATCTTAGGATAACTTATACACATGAACTTAAAGTACAAAGAATAGTCATGTTTCGAACCGTGTACACATTACTTATTGATTTTACATTCATCGAATATCGTACTGAACTCCTTCCGCTATATTGTGCTGGTATCTTAGCATCACTTACACACATGAACTTAAAAGTACAAAAAATTACCACTTTAAAAGCGTGTACACATCACCTATCGATTTTACATGCATCGACCATCGAACTAAACTTCTTCCGCTAGATAGTGCTGCTATCTTAGCATAACCTATACCCATAAAATTAAAGTACAATGAATAGCCATGTTTCAAAGCGTGTACACGTTTCCTATCGATTTTGCATGCATCGAGTCTCGTACTGAACTTCTTCCGCTAGATTGTGCTGCTATCTTAGCATAACCTATGCGCATGGCCTTAAAGTACAAAGAATAGCCATGTATCAAAGTGTGTACACATTACTTATTGATTTTGCATGCAACAAATATCGTACTAAATTTCTTCCGCTAGATTGTGCTGCTATCTTAGCATAACCTATACCCATGAACTTAAAGTACAATGAATAGTCATGTTTCAAAGCATGTACGCATCAACTATCGATTTTGCATGTATCAACTCTCGTACAAAACTTCTTCAGGTAGATTGAGCTGCTATCTTAGCATAACTAAGACGCATGAACGTAAAGTTCAAAGAATAGCCTTGTTTCAAAGCGTGTACACATTACCTAATGATTTTGCATGAAACGACTATCATACTAAACTTTTCCACTAGATTGTGCTAAAATCGTGTAAGTGTGCTGCTACCTTAGCAAAACCTATCGATTTTACATGCATCGACTATCGTACTAGACTTCTTCCGCTAGAGCATGTAGCAATCGCTTTTGTGTATCCCTAACCCATGTGCACGAACTTAAAGCACAAAGAAGAGCTATGTTCTAAAGCGTGTACACATCACCCACCGATAATGTATGTATCGAATATCGTACTAAACTTCTCCTGCCAGAGCGTACGACTATCGCTTGTGTGTGCACGAACTTAAAGCATAAAGGATAACAATGTATAAAAATCTTGTAAACAAAGCAGCAGCATTAAGTATAGCCGTGTTTAAATGCGTGTACACATCATGTATCTATGATGCACTCAGTACTAAACATATTCCATTAGAATGTACAAAGTTCGCATGTGTTTGTGCTGCTATCTTAGCATAGCCTATGTGCATGAACTTAAAGCATAAAGAATAGTTATGTGTAAAAAATCTTGTGAACATAGCAGAGTGTTAACTACGTAGATGTAGACATTGATCATTTCATGCTGACGCAGCATACCACGTGACCGTGACGTCACAGCCACGTGCTCTTCTTTAGTAAACATAGCCACGTGCTTTTTTGAGAGCTGTCTCCTTGACGAACCCTAACCTCACTTTGAAGGACAATAGAGCGTCGCTAACCTCACTGCTGCGATCCTTACGGCGGTAAACCTCATGGCTGCCACCTTATGCATGTTATAGCGCGGAATTTAAAATCCAACAACGGAACATTGCTAACCTCACTCTTCTTATCTTTACGGCGGTAAACCTCAAGGCTGCCACCTTATGCATGTTGTAGCGCGGAATTTATAATCCAACAACAGAACATTGCTAAACTCTCTGCTATCATCTTGAAAAGTTCAGTGTTCCAAACACTAGTTCGAAAAACGTAACTCATCGCACCTCGGGGATTTTATTAGGTAAGACGTAACCCCTAGGTTCCACTCCTTGTTCTGAACATGAAACCATTTACAAATAAAGATTAATTTTCTACACATAACAAAGTACAAGCGTTCTTGCTGATAGCGATCGATGAGGTTGTTGCTCCTATAGCCCTTTAGCCCTTTAGCCCAATAGCCCTTTAGCCCTTTTGCCCATTAGCCCTTTAGCCTATTAGCCCTACAAGGAATGTACGGTAATCTAATCTTCTTAGAACAAAGGTATCCACTGACATGTTCTAAACACATGTTGTATCGAGTACATTGTTCTATTATGGTCTTGATCACTTATTTAGTGTTCTAAACACTTCAATCAATGTTCCGATCACATGATAAAGTTCACGGCATAGAGTGCAGTTTTCGGTTCCAGCCTTGTTACGTTTCTTCTGTGATTTGCAAGTCTAAACATTCTTAATGACTTCATCACTGCAGTACGTGCTTACTCTAGCTACTCCGATGCAGGTTTAAACTTGTTCGATAGAGCTATGCCTTGAGATATGCGGAGGCCTTAACAGCTTATGAAAAAGCATGTCGAATTTTTCAAAGTACCCACCACCACATTTCAAAGGTATGAGGTTTAGTGCTGTGAAAATACCTGCACGATGCAAGGCTTGCTTTCTTCATCAGAGCAGCCACCATCTTGTGTAAGCAAATCTAGGCCGAATCGTAAGCAGCTGTGTATAGTCATCGTCTTGTCGCTGCTACCTAGCGCAAGCACCCCTAGGGCGTCTCATAAGAGCAGCAGTCATCTTGTGCAAGCGCTCTTAAGCTGTCTCATAAGAAGCTATGTATAGCCGCCATGTTGTAGAAATAGATAGCTGCCAATGCCAAAGGGCCTAAGTAGGAATCGAACCGTCGATCTCATCATTAGACTATGTTTTTTTCTTGTTCCTGATACTGCAAACCTAGGTATCAGGTAGAAAAATTTTGTCCGTTTTCGAGATATTTAACATTTTGCATTTAAGCCCCAAATGTAACGAATCGAACCTGCACGGTACGTTATACTCTCTACCATAGCTAGACCTGATCATGTTACGAAGACTTGCTTCATTACGAGCTGAAACAGAGCTAATGCCAAAGGGCCTAAGTTAGAACCGAACCGTTGATCTCATCATTAGACTATGTTTTCATGCTCCCCATACTGCGAACCGAGGTATTGGGTAGAAAAATTTTGTCCGTTTTGCTCTACGATGCGCCGTTTTCGAGATATTTAACATTATGCATTTAAGCCCCAAATTTAATGAATCGAACTAGCACGACACGTTAGCCTCTAAGCTAGTTTTCTTCATAAGACCAGCAGCCATCTTGCGCAAGCACCCTTAAGGCGTCTCATAAGGAGTCGTGTATAGTCACCATCTTGCGTCCGCCATCTTGCGCAAGCATCTTTAGGGCATCTCTAGCCATCTTGTGCAAGGACCCTTAAGCCGCCTCATAAGAGCAACCGCCATCTTGCGCAAGCATCTCTAGGGGTCTCATAAGGAGCCTTGTATAGCAGCCATCTTGCGCAAGCATCCCAAGGGCATCTCATAAGAACCTATGTATAGCGGCCATCTTGCATAAGCACCTTTAAGGAGTCATGTATAGCCACCATCTTGTGCAATTAGCGTCGAGAGATGGCTGATGTAGAATTTTTCTTTTTAAATTTTCCGCCACCATATTTCAAAGGTATGTACCTAAAGAGTGTAGAACTGAGCTCTATAGATTAAAGATGGCGGATGAGAGCTGACAAAAAGCGCGTGAGTTTGTTTACTAAACAAGAGCACGTGGAATTTTTCAATTTGCCGCCACCACATTTCAAAGGTATCTAGCTAAAGATGGCAGCAAGGTGCTCTCTTGATTAAAGATGGTGGATGACGGCTAACAGATTTTTTCAAATTGCCCGCTACTACAGAGAGCAGCACGGTGCTCTGTGGATTAAAGATGGCGGATGACAGCTGATGAAATTGCTTGCATGATAGCAGCACAGTGCTCTATCGATTAAAGATGGTGGATGACAGCTGTCAAAAAAAGCACGTGGCTTTGTTTACTAAACAAGAGGACATAGAATTTGCCGCCACCACATTTCAAAGGTATCTAGCTAAAGAGCGCAGCACTGAGGTTTGTGATGCAAGATGGCGGATGACAGCTGTCAGGAAAGAGCACGTGAGTTTGTAAAGCACGTGGAATTTGCTACCACCACAAAGAGGGTAGCACGGTGCCCTCTTGATTAAAGATGGCTGTTGTCACGTGGAAGTGCCTGCCACCACAGGTATCTAGCTAAAGAGGGCAGCACGGTGCTCAAAGGTGGCTGCTATCAAAAGGCATTTTCCAAATTATCCGCCACCACATTTCAAAGGTAAGTAGCTAAAGAGGGCACCACTGTGCTCTATGGATTAAAGATGGTGGATGACAGCTGTCAAAGAAGCACGAAAATTGTTTACCGATTCTAATCTCGCGCTAGTAAAGTTAAGTTGGTAGCACTAAGGTTTAGGCCCGTTAAGATGGCAGCACTGCGGATGACAGCTGTGACGTACCACATTTCAAAGGTAAGTAGCTAAAGAGGGCAGCACTGTGCTCTGTTGATTAAAGATGGCGGATGACAGGTGTCAAAAAAAGCACATGGCTTTGTTTCCAAACAAGAGCACGTAGAATTTGCCGCCACCACATTTCAAAGGTATCTAGCTAAAGAGGGCAGCACTGTGCTCTGTTGATTAAAGATGGCGGATGACGGCTGTCAAAAAAGCGCGTGAGTTTGTTTCCAAACAAGTGCATGTAGAATTTCCCGCCACCACATAGAGGGCAGCACAGTGCTCTTTTGATTAAAGATGGCTGCTGTCATGTGGAATTGCCTGCACCCACAGGTATCTAGCTAAAGAGGGCAGCACGGTGCTCAAAGATGGCTGCTGTCAAAAAGCAGTTTTCAAATTATCCGCCACCACATTTCAAAGGTAAGTAGCTAAAGAGGGCAGCACTGTGCTCTATAGATTAAAGATGGCGGATGACAGCTGTCAAAAAAGCACGTGGATTTGTTTACAAGAGCACGTGGAATTTTGCCGCCACCACATTTCAACTAAAGATTGCAGCACTGTTCTCTCTGGATTAAAGATGGCGGATAACAGCTGTCAGAAAAGCATATAGGTTTGTAAAGCACGTGGAATTTACCGCCTGCACATTTCAAAGGTAAGTAGCTAAAGAGGGCATCACTGTGCTCAAAGATGGCTGCTGTCAAAAAGCATTTTTTTAAATTATCCGCCACCACATTTCAAAGGTAAGTAGCTAAGGAGGGCAGCACGGTGCTCTATAGATTAAAGATGGCGGATGACAGCTGCACGTGGATTTGTTTATCTCGCGGTAGTGAGGTTAAGTTGGTAGCACTAAGGTTTAGGTCCGCCAAGATGGCAGCACTGCCGATGACAGGTGACGAATTTACATCTACTACGATAAAGGGGGCAGCACGGTGCTCTCTGGATTAAAGATGGCGGATGACAGCTGTCAAAAAAGCACGTGGTTGTCTAAAAGCACGTGGCTTTGTGTACCTCGCACTAGTTAGGTTAAATTGGTAATACTGAGGTTTAGGCCCGTCAAGATGGCAGTACTGAGGTTAGTGATGCGTTGTTGTCTGTCAAAAAGCACGTGGCTGTCAAAAAACACGTGGCTTTGTTTACCTCGCGCTAGTTAGGTTAAGTTGGTACTACTGAGGTTTAGGCCCGTCAAGATGGCAGCAGTGAGGTTAGCGATGTGTTGTTGTCGATGATAGCTGTCAAAAAGCACGTGGCTTTGTTTACAAATTCAAATCTCGCGCCAAAATTTCAAATCTCCCGCCAAAATTCAAATTTCCCGCCAGAATTCAAATTTCCCGCGGGAGGAGGCCGCAGAACTCTCCCATTATACTACTCATACTTGTCTCTTTTGGCCTGTCGGGCACCTTCGAAGGCGGATTTCCTGTTCTCAACGGAATTGAAATGTACAGAATCAAGGCTTTACCATCTTTTACTAGAACCAGGTCTGGTCGTAGATTGTCGTGAACGACCTGATTTTCACTGAAGATGTTATACCTCGTAGCAGCTGCCCTTTTAACCCTGCTGACTACAGCATTCTCTGCTGATAGGGTGCAGAGTATCTCATGCAATGATTGACTACATGAGGCAGGGTTTCGTTATCGTAACCGCATCTTCTACACCTCTTGTTGCCATCAGAGTTTGAACGGCGACTCCCATTGAGCGGTAAAAGATTCAGCCTAGCTCGGTGGATAAATCTCCAGTCTGCAAATCTGGTGAATAGACCGGTCCTCAAGAAGTGGGAGCTAGCTGTATCTGCGGCTACACATTCCATAATCTTTCCCTTGATTGGGCAGATTGATCAGTCTATTAAGGTGCTTGGACTGTAGGTTAATTCTGAGGGTCTTCAACACCTTATGACGATCATTACCGAACAAGGTTTCTTAATTAATTGTTAAAGATGGGACGAAGTCTGCAAACTTCCGTGTAGTCTGGTTTCTAACCGATGCCTTCCGAGCTTGAGTGCAGACAGATTATAAAGGATTAGAGTTCCGTCTGAACTCGCCCTCGTTATGACCGTTTAGATAAGCCGAAATGTCATCCTGATCAGCAGGTCTACCAATTATCTTATGAACCAAGATCTTCAAGTCATCCAAAGCAAGCTCAGCAGTGCATAAGTCCGTGGATGTAAGGAGCTTGAACGCATTGTCAATCAGATGATAATCAGAGTCACACTCTGTAACTGGAAATCCAACACACCCAGACTTCGTTGGGCCGTACAAGTAGTCATTACTGGCCTCTTGATACAGGTAAAGAGTCTTTTTGACCTCGGCCTTAATGATATGTCAAGTTTTGACCACTCGCCCTTTTGTTGTTGTGCATTTCTCATGAGAAACTGGAGGGGTGGATAAAAGAAGGCCTTCAACGCATCGATTCTTTGCCAAGGAGCCAGTTTAGAATGCAAGATCTTCTTAGCTGTAGAAATCAAGTCGGGCAGTTCCTTGGTGTTGGATGAGATGTGGAACCCAACAGGTTTCCCCAGGAAATTTTCAAATTCACCATCTTTTAAGGCCTTAAGATCTTCATTTCCAATTTTAAAGATGGTGTTCCTTGCTCCTACTGGGGTCACACCAGGCAAATGAAGGCTGAATGACTTCCAAGCCTTGGGATTTATATTAATCTTCTTAGATAATTCATCAATGAAATTGATGTTGTCTTGTAATTTTATCGGATCGTCTGATAAAAGAACAATGTCATCAGCATAGGCGAGAATCTGTTGGTCTGAATTCTCGCTCTGAATTGATCTTATTACGGGGTCAATTACAAGGTTAAATAGCAGCTCACTCATGGGACAACCTTGTCTAACACCACATTCTATGGAAATGTTCTCAGTGACCCCATTTTCAGTCTGCACACGGGTGGATGAACCCGTATACATGTCTTTAATGATCTTCCTTAACTTAGCGCCAGCTCCAGTTCTATCCAGGGCCGCAAAGATAGCATCATGCGGCACGGAGCCAAATGCATTGGAAAAGTCCAGCCAAGCGGCTAAAAACTGGCCTTTCTCACACCTTGCTTTATCAAATTTTGTTCTTAGCGTGAAGTTATGCTCGAAGACTCCATCTTGTGGCATGAATCCTTTTTGGGCTGGCGCTAAGATTTTATTATCAATCATCCAGGTGGTCATTCTCTTGGCTAACACACCTGAGTATAGTTTATATATCGTCCACATGATGGCAAAGGGTCGCCAGTTGGTGATATCATGCGGAACACCCTTCTTGAATAACAAGATAGTGACCGACTGCTTCCAATCAGAAGGTATTTTCTCATATTTCATACAGATGTTGAAATCCTAGCCAGCAGTGTACAGGCAGGATCAGCCATCTTCCAGTGTTTATAAGTGAGTCGGTCGTCCCCCGGAGCTGAGTTCTCACATTTTTGAAGGCGACTTTCAACTTCATGTGGAGTTATTCTCGCAGTATTAACGCATGGAGTATTCTCAGATAGGCGAGAATTAAAATCAGATAATTCGCTCGATATTGTCTTTGTAGTCTCTCTGAAATGTTGTGTCACAATCTCGTTATCGATGTTACACCTCCGCCCTTCATCTCCCAGGATCAGCCTCATGGCTTTCCTTCTGTTGTTCGTGTAAAGGGATTGGATATACTTCGGGTTTTCTGGGTCCTTCTTCTTCTGTGTAGAGTCGCCTTGGTGGACGGGGATTTTAACTAAGAGTTGCGCATCCTCGGTGACTTTACGGAGACTCTACCAGTTGTGAGAGATTCCTTCCCGAAGTATTGCATCTAGAGCAGGAACATGGACGTGGAGAGGTGACTTGTCGTCCACGTCAATAGCAATGTTATCTTCTTGGCCTGGCTGATTGTCACCGAAGGGATCTTGAATAACATCATTATCAGCCAAAGGGTCAAAACCCTCTCGAGGTAAGGCGTTCTCCTCGGAGGCACAAGAAGATGGGAGAGTCAGAGAATCGGGAGGTGTACCACGCAACTCCCTCAGAGTTAAATGAGTATCAGAAGAAGTGGAATTTTCTGGATTACTGATAACGAAGTCAATGTCGGGAGTGACATTTAAAATCAAGTCATCATGATGACCAATAACAATGTTATCGGTGTCAAATGAGGGAGCCGTGGCCGGCCCAGACATTGTCGGCGCCGGGTGGCTGTCACTGCGATGACTGGACCAGAGGAACGTCGCCCGAGGCTCGGGATTGGTGCGGGCACAGCAGGGACCACAGCCAGTTCCGGTGCAGGCACAGCAGGGACCACAGCCCGTTCCGGTGCAGGCACAGCAGGGACCACAGCCTGTTCCGTTGCGGGCACAGCTAGAACTACAGCCCGTTCCGTTGCAGGCACAGCTAGAACTACAGCCCGTTCCGTTGCAGGCACAGCTAGAACTACAGCCCGTTCCGTTGCAGGCACAGCAGGGACCACAGCCTGTTCCGTTGCGGGCACAGCTAGAACTACAGCCTGTTCCGTTGCAGGCACAGCTAGAACTACAGCCCGTTCCGTTGCAGGCACAGCTAGAACTACAGCCCGTTCCGTTGCAGGCACAGCAGGGACCACAGCCTGTTGCGTTGCAGGCACAGCTAGAACTACAGCCCGTTCCGTTGCAGGCACAGCAGGGACCACAGCCCGTTCCGTTGCAGGCACAGCTAGAACTACAGCCCGTTCCGTTGCAGGCACAGCTAGAACTACAGCCCGTTCCGTTGCAGGCACAGCTAGAACTACAGCCCGTTCCGTTGCAGGCACAGCAGGGACCACAGCCTGTTCCGTTGCGGGCACAGCTAGAACTACAGCCCGTTCCGTTGCAGGCACAGCAGGGACCACAGCCTGTTCCGTTGCGGGCACAGCTAGAACTACAGCCCGTTCCGTTGCAGGCACAGCTAGAACTACAGCCCGTTCCGTTGCAGGCACAGCAGGGACCACAGCCTGTTCCGTTGCGGGCACAGCTAGAACTACAGCCCGTTCCGTTGCAGGCACAGCAGGGACCACAGCCTGTTCCGTTGCGGGCACAGCTAGAACTACAGCCCGTTCCGTTGCAGGCACAGCAGGGACCACAGCCTGTTCCGTTGCGGGCACAGCTGGATCATCGACCCGTTCAGCAACCACCGGTGCGGGAACAGAAGGATCAGCAACCCGTACTGCAACCACCGGTGCGGGCACAGCAAGATCATCAACGCGTACTGCATCCACCGGTGCGGGCAGAGTAGAATCATCAACCCGTTCATCAATCACCGGTGTGGGCACAGCTGGATCGTCAACCCGGTCTGGTACCTGAACACCACCACTCCTCGTTCTGCGTGTCTTCCTTGTAGCCGGCTTAGGGAGAACTACCTCGTTCCGGCAGCGAATCTCCTGATCACGATGCCACCGTAGGTGGTTCCTGAGTCCCCCGGTCGTGGGGAACGCCTCCTCGCAATGGGTGCAGGCATAGGCGAAGATGGTAGCACTCTGACGTGCACGCTGTAATGCCTGCTGACTAGAAAATCTACACGAGTGGTCCGAAGGACGGAGTTCTAAATCACATCTACATTTACAACAAATATTAACAGTAGAAGTGATACGGATTCCGTGGTTGTGCTCCAGATGCCTCTCCAGCGACTTCCGTTTGGCGTTCCAATTCTTGGTCTTGAAGGTGGACCTGCAATTTGAGACAGTATTAATAACTTAAAATCCCTTTCCCAAGGAACGGTTTCGAACTGGCCTTTCGGTTGTGGAAATTGGTAACCTTTACTCAGTAACTGAAGTGTTTTCTGACGTACTGTTTGTAACTGTGGAATTACTCGTTCCTCATTGTGTGTCCTTCTGGCCTGTGAGTAGTATAATACAGGGATTCGGCCGCCACCTCCACCTCAGGCTCCCAGAGGCCACCTCCACCTCCACCTCAGCCAGAGGCCTCCCAGATGCCTCCTCCACCTCCACCTCAGCCAGAGGCCTCCCAGAGGTCTCCTCCACCTCCCGCGGGAAATTTGAATTTGTCAACAAAGCCACGTGCTTTATGACAGCTGTCATCGACAACAACGTATCGCTAACCTCAGTACTGCCATCTTGACGAGTCTAAACCTCAGTAGTGCCATCTTGACAGGCCTAAACCTCAGTAGTAATAACTTAACCTAACTAGCGCGAGATAAACAAAGCCACGTGTTTTTTGACAGCCACGTGCTTTTTGACAGACAACAACGCATCGCTAACCTCAGTACTGCCATCTTGACGGGCCTAAACCTCAGTAGTACCAACTTAACCTAACTAGCGCGTGGTAAACAAAGCCACGTGCTTTTCTGACAGCCACGTGCTTTTTGACAGCTGTCATCCGCCATCTTTAAACCACAGAGCACTGTGCTGCCCTCTTTATCGTAGTAGATGTAAAATTCGTCACCTGTCATCGGCAGTGCTGCCAACTTGGCGGGCCTAAACCTTAGTGCTATCAACTTAACCTCACTAGCGTGAGATAAACAAATCCACGTACTTTTTTGACAGCTGTCATCCGCTATCTTTAATCTATAGAGCACAGTGCTGCCCTCTTTAGCTTACCTTTGAAATGTGGTGGCGGATAATTTGAAAAATGCTTTTTGACAGCAGTCATCTTTGAACACCGTGCTGCCCTCTTAAACAAACTCACGTGCTTTTTTCTGACAGCTATCATCCGCCATCTTGCATCACAAACCTCAGTGCTGCACTCTTTAGCTAGATACCTTTGAAATGTGGTGACGGCAATTTGAAAAATTCTACATTCTCTTGTTTGGAAACAAACCCATGCGCTTTTTTGACAGCTATCATCCGCCATCTTTAATCCAGAGAGCACCGTGCTGCCCTCTTTAGCTTCTTACCTTTGAAATGTGGTGGCGGCAAATTCCACGTGCTCTTGTTTGGAAACAAAGCTATGTGCTTTTTTGACAGCTGACATCCGCCATCTTTAATCTATAGAGCACAGTGCTGCCCTCTTTATCGTAGTAGATGTAAATTCGTCACAGCTGTATTCCGCAGTGCTGCCATCTTAACGGGCCTAAACCTTAGTGCTATCAACTTAACCTCACTAGCGCGAGATAAACAAATCCACGTGCTTTTTTGACAGCTGTCATCCACCATCTTTAATCCATAGAGCACAGTGGTGCCCTCTTTAGCTACTTACCTTTGAAATGTGGTGGCGGATAATTTGAAAAATGCTTTTTGATAGCAGCCATCTTTGAGCACCGTGCTGCCCTCTTTAGCTAGATACCTGTGGTGGCAGGCAATTCCACATGACAGCAGCCATCTTTAATCAAGAGGGCACCGTGCTGCCCTCTATGTGGTGGCGGCAATTTGAAAAATTCTACATGCTCTTGTTTGGAAACAAACTCACGTGCTTTTTTCTGACAGCTGTCATCCACCATCTTGCATCACAAACCTCAGTGCTGCGCTCTTTAGCTAGATACCTTTGAAATGTGGTGGCGGCAATTTGAAAAAATTCTATGTGCTCTTGTTTAGTAAACAAAGCCACGTGCTTTTTTGACAGCTGTCATCCACCATCTTTAATCAATAGAGCACTGTGCTGCTATCATGCGGGCAATTTCGTCAGCTGTCATCCGCCATCTTTAATCTACAGAGCACCGTGCTGCCATCTTTGGCTAGATACCTTTGAAATGTGGTGGCGGCAAATTGAAAAATTCCACGTGCTCTTGTTTAGTAAACAAACTCACGCGCTTTTTGTCAGCTGTCATCCGCCATCTTTAATCTATAGAGCTCAGTGCTACACTCTTTAGGTACATACCTTTGAAATATGGTGGCGGATAATTTAAAAAGAAAAATTCTACATCAGCCAACTCTCGACGCTAATTGCACAAGATGGTGGCTATACATGACTCCTTAAAGGTGCTTATGCAAGATGACCGCTATACATAGGTTCTTATGAGATGCCCTTGGGATGCTTGCGCAAGATGGCGGTTATACAAGGCTCCTTATGAGACGCCCTAGAGATGCTTACGCAAGATGGTGGTTGCTCGTATGAGGCGGCTTAAGGGTCCTTGCACAAGATGACTAGAGACGCCCTAAGGATGCTTGCGCAAGATGGCGGACGCAAGATGGCGGCTATACACGACTCCTTATGAGACACCTTAAGGGTGCTTGCGCAAGATAGCTGCTGCTCTTAGCTTAGAGGCTAACGTGTCGTGCTAGTCCGATTCATTAAATTTGGGGCTTAAATGCATAATGTTAAATATCTCGAAAACGGTGCATCGTAGAGCAAAACGGACAAAAGTTTTCTACCCAATACCTCGGTTAGCAGTATGGGGAACAAGTAAAACATAGTCTACTGATGAGATCAACGGTTCGGTTCTAACTTAGGCCCTTTGGCATTAGCTCTGTTTCAGCTTGTAATGAAGCAAGTCTTCGTAACATGATCAGGTCTAGCTATGGTAGAGAGTATAACGTACCGTGCAGGTTCGATTCATTACATTTGGGGCTTATATGAAAAATGTTAAATATCTCGAAAACGGACAAAATTTTTCCACCTGATACCTAGGTTTGCAGTATAAGGAACAAGAAAAAAACATAGCCTAATGATGAGATCAACGGTTCGATTCCTACTTAGGCCCTTTGGCATTGGCAGCTATCTATTTCTATAAGATGGCGGCTATACATAGCTTCTTATGAGACAGCTTAAGAGCGCTTGCACAAGATGGCTGCTGCTCTTATGAGACACCCTAGGGGTGCTTGCGGGAGGTAGCAGCGACAAGACGATGACTATACACAGCTGCTTATGATACGGCCTAGAGGTGCTTACACAAGATGGTGGCTGCTATGATGAAGAAAGCTAGCTTTGCATCGTGCAGGTATTTTTTCAGCACTGAACCTCATACCTTTGAAATGTGGTGGCGGGTAATTTGAAAAATTCGACGTGCTTTTTCTTCACAGCGGCTATCTTTAGAGAATAGCGGCTATACATAAGCTGTTAAGGCCTCCTCTTTTGTCAAGGCATAGCTCTATCGAACAAGTTTAAACCTGCATCGGAATAGCTAGAGTAAGCACGTGCTGCAGTGATGACGTCATTAAGCATGTTTAGACTTGCAAATCACAGAAGAAACGTAACAAGGCTGGAATCGAAAACTGCACTCTATGCCGTTAACTTTATCATGTTATCGGAACATTGATTGAAGTGTTTAGAACACTAAATAAGTAGAACCGAACACTGTACTCGATACAACATGTCAGGGGATATCTTTGTTCTAAGAAGATTACTTTACCGCACATTCCTTGGCTAAAGGGCTAATGGACTAAAGGGCTAATGGGCAAAAGGGCTAAAGGGCTAAAGGGCTAATGGGCTAAAGGGCTAAAGGGCTAAAGGAGCAACAACCTCATCGATCGCTATCAGCAAGAACGCTTGTACTTAATTAATCTTTATTTGTAAATGGTTTCATGTTCAGAACAAGGAATGGAACCTAGGGGTTACGTCTTACCTAATAAAATCCCCGAGGTGCGATGAGTTACGTTTTTCGAACTAGTGTTTGGAACACTGAACTTTTCAAGATGATAGCAGAGAGTTTAGCAATGTTCTGTTGTTGGATTATAAATTCCGCGCTACAACATGCATAAGGTGGCAGCCCTTGAGGTTTACTGCCGTAAAGATGACAAGAGTGAGGTTAACAATGTTCCGTTATTGGATTTTAAATTCCGCGCTATAACATGCATAAGGTGGCAGCCTTGAGGTTTACCGCCATAAAGATGACAGCAGTGAGGTTAGCGACGCTCTATTGTCCTTCAAAGTGAGGTTAGGGTTCGTCAAGAAGACAGCTGTCAAAAAAGCACGTGGCTATGTTTACGAAACAAGAGCACGTGGTCGTGACGTCACGGTCACGTAATCAATCCTTAGCTCGACGTCGTAAAAAGCAGCATTAGGATTAGCTATGCTTAAAAGTCTTGGGGACAGAGCAGCAGTATGATTAGCCATGTTTCAAAGCGTGTACACATCACCTATCGATTTTACATGCATCGACCATGGAACTAAACTTCATCCGCTAGATCGTGCTGCTATCTTAGCATAACCTATACGCGTGATCTTAATGTACGATGAATAGTCATGTTTCAAAGCGTGTACACATTACCTATCGATTTTGCATGCATCGACTCTTGTACTAAATCTTCTTCCGCTAGGTTGTGCTGCTATCTTAGCATAACTTATACATATGCACTTAAAGTACAAAGAATAGCCATGTTTCAAAGCGTGTACACATTACTTATTGATTTTGCATGCATCGAATCTCGTACTGAACTTCTTCCGCTAGATTGTGCTGCTATCTTAGCATAACCTATACCCATGAACTTAAAGTACAATGAATAGTCATGTTTCAAAGCGTGTACACACCAACTATCGACTTTGCATGTATCGACTCTCGTACTAAACTTCTGCAGGTAGATTGTGCTGCTATCTTAGCATAACTAAGACGCATGAACTTAAAGTACAAAGTATAGCTATGTCTCAAAGCGTGTACACATTACCTGTCGATTTTGCAAGCTTCGACTCTCGTACTAAACTTCTTCCGCTAGATTGCGCTGCTATCTTAGCATAACCTATACGCACGACCATAAGGTACAAAGAATAGCCATGTTTCAAAGCGTGTACACGTCACCCATCGATTTTGCATGCATCAAATATCGTACTAAACTTCTTCCGCTAGGTTGTGCTGCTATCTTAGCATAACTTATACACATGAACTTAAAGTACAAAGAATAGCCATGTTTCAAAGCGTGTACACATTACTTATTGATTTTGCATTCATCAAATCTCGTATTGAACTTCTTCCGCTAGATTGTGCTGGTATCTTAGCATAACCTATACGCATGACCTTAAGTAAAAAGAATAGCCATGTTTCAAAGTGTGTACACATCACCTATCGATTTTGCATGCAAAAATATCGTACTAAACTTCTTCCGCTAGATTGTGCTGCTATCTTAGCATAACTTATACACATGAACTTAAAGTACGAAGAATAGTCTTTCAAAGTGTGTACACATTACTTATCGATTTTGCATGCATCAAATATCGTACTAAATTTCTTCCGCTAGATTGTGCTGCTATCTTAGCATAACCTATACCCATGAACTTAAAGTACAATGAATAGTCATGTTTTAAAGCGTGTAGGCATCAACTATCGATTTTGCATGTATCGACTCTCGTACAAAACTTCTTCAGGTAGATTGTGCTGCTATCTTAGCATGACAAAGACGCATGAACTTAAAGTACAAAGAATAGCCTTGTTTCAAAGCGTGTACACATTACCTAATGATTTTGCATGAAACGACTATCATACTAAACTTTTTCCACTAGATTGTGCTAAAACCGTGTAAGTGTGCTGCTATCATAGCATAACCTATCGATTTTACATGCATCGACTATCATACTAGACTTCTTCCGCTAGAGCATGTAGCAATCGCATGTGTGAATCCCTAACCCATGTGCTCGAACTTAAAGCACAAAGAAGAGCTATGTTCTGAAGCGTATACATATCACCTATCGATAATGTATGTATCGAATATCGTACTAAACTTCTCCTGCCAGAGCGTACGACTATCGCATGTGTGTGCGCGAACTTAAAGCATAAAGAATAGCAATGTATAAAAATCTTGTAAACAAAGCAGCAGCATTAGTTATAGCCATGTTTAAATGCGTGTACACATCATGTATCCATGATGCACGCAGTACTAAACTTATTCCATTAGAATGTACAAAGTTCGCATGTGTTTATGCTGCTATCTTAGCATAGCCTATGTGCATGAACTTAAAGCATAAAGAATAGTTATGAGTAAAAAATCTCGTGAACATAGCAGAATGTTTACTACGTAGGTGTAGACATTGAACATTGCATACTGAGGCAGCATACTACGTGACCGTGACGTCACAGACACGTGCTCTTGTTTGGTAAACATAGCCACGTGCTTTTTTGACAGCTGTCTTCTTGACGAACCCTAACCTCACTTTGAAGGACAATAGAGCGTCGCTAACCTCACTGCTGTCATCTTTATGGCGGTAAACCTCAAGGCTGCCACCTTATGCATGTTATAGCGCGGAATTTAAAATCCAATAACGGAACATTGTTAACCTCACTCTTGTCATCTTTACGGCAGTAAACCTCAAGGGCTGCCACCTTATGCATGTTGTAGCGCGGAATTTATAATCCAACAACAGAACATTGCTAAACTCTCTGCTATCATCTTGAAAAGTTCAGTGTTCCAAACACTAGTTCGAAAAACGTAACTCATCGCACCTCGGGGATTTTATTAGGTAAGACGTAACCCCTAGGTTCCATTCCTTGTTCTGAACATGAAACCATTTATAAATAAAGATTAATTAAGTACAAGCGTTCTTGCTGATAGCGATCGATGAGGTTGTTGCTCCTTTAGCCCTTTAGCCCTTTAGCCCATTAGCCCTTTAGCCCTTTAGCCCTTTTGCCCATTAGCCCTTTAGCCCATTAGCCCTTTAGCCAAGGAATGTGCGGTAAAGTAATCTTCTTAGAACAAAGATATCCCCTGACATGTTGTATCGAGTACAGTGTTCGGTTCTACTTATTTAGTGTTCTAAACACTTCAATCAATGTTCCGATAACATGATAAAGTTAACGGCATAGAGTGCAGTTTTCGATTCCAGCCTTGTTACGTTTCTTCTGTGATTTGCAAGTCTAAACATGCTTAATGACGTCATCACTGCAGCACGTGCTTAATCTAGCTATTCCGATGCAGGTTTAAACTTGTTCGATAGAGCTATGCCTTGACAAAAGAGGAGGCCTTAACAGCTTATGTATAGCCGCTATTCTCTAAAGATAGCCGCTGTGAAGAAAAAGCACGTCGAATTTTTCAAATTACCCGCCACCACATTTCAAAGGTATGAGGTTTAGTGCTGTAAAAATACCTGCACGAAGCAAAGCTAGCTTTCTTCATCAGAGCAGCCACCATCTTGTGTAAGCACCTCTAGGCCGTATCATAAGCAGCTGTGTATAGTCATCGTCTTGTCGCTGCTACCTCCCGCAAGCACCCCTAGGGTGTCTCATAAGAGCAGCAGCCATCTTGTGCAAGCGCTCTTAAGCTGTCTCATAAGAAGCTATGTATAGCCGCCATCTTATAGAAATAGATAGCTGCCAATGCCAAAGGGCCTAAGTAGGAATCGAACCGCCGATCTCATCATTAGGCTATGTTTTTTTCTTGTTCCTTATACTGCAAACCTAGGTATCAGGTGGAAAAATTTTGTCCGTTTTCGAGATATTTAACATTTTGCATATAAGCCCCAAATGTAATGAATCGAACCTGCACGGTACGTTATACTCTCTACCATAGCTAGACCTGATCATGTTACGAAGACTTGCTTCTTTACAAGCTGAAACAGAGCTAATGCTAAAGGGCCTAAGTTAGAACCGAACCGTTGATCTCATCAGTAGACTATGTTTTACTTGTTCCCCATACTGCTAACCGAGGTATTGGGTAGAAAACTTTTGTCCGTTTTGCTCTACGATGCACCGTTTTCGAGATATTTAACATTATGCATTTAAGCCCCAAATTTAATGAATCGGACTAGCACGACACGTTAGCCTCTAAGCTAAGAGCAGCAGCTATCTTGCGCAAGCACCCTTAAGGTGTCACATAAGGAGTCGTGTATAGCCGCCATCTTGCGTCCGCCATCTTGCGCAAGCATCCTTAGGGCGTCTCTAGTCATCTTGTGCAAGGACCCTTAAGCCGCCTCATACGAGCAACCACCATCTTGCGTAAGCATCTCTAGGGCGTCTCATAAGGAGCCTTGTATAACCGCCATCTTGCGCAAGCATCCCAAGGGCATCTCATAAGAACCTATGTATAGCGGTCATCTTGCATAAGCACCTTTAAGGAGTCATGTATAGCCACCATCTTGTGCAATTAGCGTCGAGAGATGGCTGATGTAGAATTTTTCTTTTTAAATTATCCGCCACCATATTTCAAAGGTATGTACCTAAAGAGTGTAGCACTGAGCTCTATAGATTAAAGATGGCGGATGACAGCTGACAAAAAGCGCGTGAGTTTGTTTACTAAACAAGAGCACGTGGAATTTTTCAATTTGCCGCCACCACATTTCAAAGGTATCTAGCCAAAGATGGCAGCACGGTGCTCTCTTGATTAAAGATGGCGGGTGACAGCTAACAGAACTTTTCAAATTGCCCGCTACTACAGAGAGCAGCACGGTGCTCTGTAGATTAAAGATGGCGGATGACAGCTGACAAAATTGCCCGCATGATAGCAGCACAGTGCTCTATTGATTAAAGATGGTGGATGACAGCTGTCAAAAAAAGCACGTGGCTTTGTTTACTAAACAAGAGCACATAGAATTTTTTCAAATTGCCGCCACCACATTTCAAAGGTATCTAGCTAAAGAGCGCAGCACTGAGGTTTGTGATGCAAGATGGTGGATGACAGCTGTCAGAAAAAAGCACGTGAGTTTGTTTCCAAACAAGAGCATGTAGAATTTTTCAAATTGCCGCCACCACATAGAGGGCAGCACGGTGCCCTCTTGATTAAAGATGGCTGCTGTCATGTGGAATTGCCTGCCACCACAGGTATCTAGCTAAAGAGGGCAGCACGGTGCTCAAAGATGGCTGCTATCAAAAAGCATTTTTCAAATTATCCGCCACCACATTTCAAAGGTAAGTAGCTAAAGAGGGCACCACTGTGCTCTATGGATTAAAGATGGTGGATGACAGCTGTCAAAAAAGCACGTGGATTTGTTTATCTCGCGCTAGTGAGGTTAAGTTGATAGCACTAAGGTTTAGGCCCGTTAAGATGGCAGCACTGCGGAATACAGCTGTGACGAATTTACATCTACTACGATAAAGAGGGCAGCACTGTGCTCTATAGATTAAAGATGGCGGATGTCAGCTGTCAAAAAAGCACATAGCTTTGTTTCCAAACAAGAGCACGTGGAATTTTCCGCCACCACATTTCAAAGGTAAGTAGCTAAAGAGGGCAGCACGGTGCTCTCTGGATTAAAGATGGCGGATGATAGCTGTCAAAAAAGCGCATGGGTTTGTTTCCAAACAAGAGAATGTAGAATTTTCAAATTGCCGCCACCACTTTCCAAAGGTATCTAGCTAAAGAGTGCAGCACTGGGGTTTGTGATGCAAGATGGCGGATGATAGCTGTCAGAAAAAAGCACGTGAGTTTGTTTAAGAGGGTAGCACGGTGTTCAAAGATGACTGCTGTCAAAAAGCATTTTTCAAATTATCCGCCACCACATTTCAAAGGTAAGGTAAAGAGGGCAGCACTGTGCTCTATAGATTAAAGATAGCGGATGACAGCTGTCAAAAAAGTACGTGGATTTGTTTATCTCATGCTAGTGAGGTTAAGTTGGTAGCACTAAGGTTTAGGCCCGCCAAGATGGCAGCACTGCCGATGACAGGTGACGAATTTTACATCTACTACGATAAAGAGGGCAGCACAGTGCTCTGTGGTTTAAAGATGGCGGATGACAGCTGTCAAAAAGCACGTGGCTGTCAGAAAAGCACGTGGCTTTGTTTACCACGCGCTAGTTAGGTTAAGTTGGTACTACTGAGGTTTAGGCCCGTCAAGATGGCAGTACTGAGGTTAGCGATGCGTTGTTGTCTGTCAAAAAGCACGTGGCTGTCAAAAAACACGTGGCTTTGTTTATCTCGCGCTAGTTAGGTTAAGTTATTACTACTGAGGTTTAGGCCTGTCAAGATGGCACTACTGAGGTTTAGACTCGTCAAGATGGCAGTACTGAGGTTAGCGATACGTTGTTGTCGATGACAGCTGTCAAAAAGCACGTGGCTTTGTTGACAAATTCAAATTTCCCGCGAGAGGTGGAGGAGACCTCTGGGAGGCCTCTGGCTGAGGTGGAGGTGGAGGAGGCATCTGGGAGGCCTCTGGCTGAGGTGGAGGTGGAGGTGGCCTCTGGGTGCCTGAGGTGGAGGTGGCGGCCGAATCCCTGTATTATACTACTCCTGTGGACAGGAAGGAACTAGTTTAAAACTCCATACATTTATCCTGTATCGAAAGTGAATTTATTTTTACGGTTCCGGATGTATACTGCACTCTTGTGGCCACGGGCTAAGTTACACGCTTCTCCCACTGTTGTCTCAGCCAATCAGGTACGGCTAGTTGGTGGCAACAAAGCGGGAAGCCATTTTTTGAGATGAGTTCGTTGCTGGAGCTAATGGCGAGAGGACGCGCTTGGAAACCTACCAAAATGCTTGTGTTCGGGAGGAAATTTGACCCCGGCTAAAGTCTAGTGTAGTGGCTTTTACGCCCTTCTACCTTTAATTTTTAATTTGGTGACATCGTCCTCGTCGTATTCTTAATTTGTTTACTTATCTGAGCTGTGAGATAACTTCTGTAAGTACTATGATGAATCCATGAACTGGATTATTACTGCTTAGCCTTTGGATGTACACATGTAAGTACTACAAGTACCGTAAACTTCATCTTCTGTGATATTGAAAACATTCTGCGTGTCAGAAGTTTCTTCGAGGAACTGAAAACTGCTTATTGTGTCTGGTAAATCTACTACCTTCTTGGGACGTTCTGTATGTCTAATCCGTTTGAAAGAAATGATAACGTGGACCAAAATGGATCTCGGGAAATTCTAAAATTTGAACTTTGGTGTTTGTAAAGGTTTTGGTGTAAATGTATGGAAGTGTTTCTCACCCGTGAATTGTGTATCTGAAATATCACTGTCTGGCTAGAGTACCTTTAAACTACCGGAGACGAACATGAGCATGAAATTCTTATTCGCTTAAAATTTTTCTTTGGGTTTTATATTCTCTTCAAATATTTTCATTTTGACGGTATTCCTTCTTGTTTGGGGGATTTTCTTTTGTTTATTTTTGCTTGACCTTCGTTGCCTTATTCCGCCATTGCCTGTTTACTGATGTTCTTGTTGTTTTTAAGTGAAGCGAGTTTATTATTATTATTTCTATTATACCAACTTCTTGGCTGGCGTGGCTCTGTTGATGTAAAGTTAGTCGTGTAATGACATTTTTGGATCCTTTGCTTTCTGCTAATTTTGGGTTTCCTGATCCGAGGAACGTATCTTTCTTACCTAAATTAAACTCTATTCAGTAGGATTTTCATGCTGATGTGCGATCCTTCTGGGACAAGATACAATCCTTATAGGTGTTATCTCAGGTTTCTACTCTCTTTAATTATTTGGTTCTTGGTTTTAAATTAAATTACTAAGCGGATCCGCAATTAAGCTTTACTCTGTTATTCTGGTAACTTTAATCTTTCATTTCCTTGTAGGTTATTTATTCCTTTATGGACGATGTTATTAATTCACCATTTAATTTTATGAATTAAAATTTTCTTATTTTTAAAAGTGAAGGTGTTCTTTCTTTCATTCTCTTAATGTGTTTCTGATGTCCAGTACAGTTATTTGTTTCATTATCCACGGTTGGTGGTGACACCGCTCCACTTGCCAAGGTAAGTCCTTCTTGTTTGTTGTTGTTGGTGTGCAGTGTATTGTGTCAGATTGTGCTTCCACTTGTTATCTACGAACTGGGGTAGTTGTGTAACTGCTAGTTCGTATTTTTGGCTGACCGTTACGGTAGTTGTTGTGGTGTTGGCTAGTAACGGTTCAAATTTAATTCAGTGCAATCGAAATACTCCGCAGCTGAATGCCGGACGGATAAAGTACTCTCCCGGCGCCGGAGAGGAAGAAGAAGGTCTTCGTCATCATCAGGAACATGACCAGGGTCCTGTGAATCACACAGTGAGATACATATCGGGCCACCTCATTATATGATTGTAGGAGCAAAGTGGAAGGCCGTTACCAAGCAACCTCGTGCAGGTGGGATGCAGTATCTAGTTACGGCAATGGCTGCCCTAATGGTTCGGCTGCGAGGTAACTAGCAACCCCGTTAGTGGCACATCTAGTACATAGTTTCCATGGAATCTGAAAATGAAACAAAAAGCGAGTTTTTTAGAGGAAGCGAGTTGCTAGACAACGCAAGTTATTTATGGATTAAAACGTAAAAACATAAGATGGAGGACTTAGGGCAGTAAAGGTTAACACAAATAAGACCCTTAAAAATAAATTGAACCACCACGAACACACTAGATAACACCAATCACAATAAAGCACCCTTAAAACTACACAAATACTCCCTGGAATCTACGAATAAAGTCCAAGATCACGTAGAAGACACTCTAACCCATATGTGCCCACTGTCGACATTTATCGACGTTAATATCTGAATATTGTCGATCTTATATCGGTAAACCTGAATAATATTTTTGAGATGCATTGTTTACAGTTCATAGTTTGATACTTACTGCACAGCACGAAAACAAGAATCACTCGTTTTCGCGCCTTATTGCGTAGCTGCGTATGAAATACAATTCCGTATACACTCAAGAGCATGACGCTTCCGTCGCACTGAGTAATATTTTCCTATAATATTGTTACGGTTGAAAGTAAGATCGGACTGTTGTGTTAAACGTAAAAACGAAACATGCCTTTATCAGATTTTGAATTCATTTATGGCTGATTTATAGTTGCTTTTGTCTAGCGGAGCAAAAAATTTCCACGTCGACATATGTCGACAGTGGGCGCGAATGGGACTGCCTCTGTACTGATATGGAATTTTCATTTATTCTTCTCAGAGTGACCGTCGAGCAGATCGTAAGCATCCTGGAGGGCTCACAAAACATCCTAGATGCTAATATATACATAGAACCACCTGAAAATGCTTTCCATAGTGACGGGGATAGCGATGATGATGAGTCTTGTGGAGATATAAACAGACTCTCCGGTTATCAACTCCGGGCTGATGCTGAACTAGTGTGCACAAAAAATAAGTGAAGATAGTACAATGGTAATGCTGAAATTAAATACATAACAGTAATTCAGCCAGCATGTATAAGTCTGCATAATATGCAAGTGGGGAGCGTCGATCGATTGGATCAAAATATATCTTGTTACCGCACTAGCATCAAAAACAAGAAATGGCACTGGCCTATAATTGAGGCGTCTAGTATCAAAACCGGCCAAGTCACTCAAGGCATATTTTTCAATATGGACGAAAAACCTGTGGAGACAAAGCAATGATGGTCAGAAAATATTTTTTTTCACATTTATATCCTTAATGGTTTAATATTTAAGTTCCGCTGTTTTGAGAAATCTAACTCATAATTAACCCATCTTTTTTGTTAATTTAAATTTTGACTTGGCCGTTTTTGTTGCAGTTTTGTACAATTTCACAAGGTATGAAAGTAAATCTCTCAGTTCACCACTCGGAACAATATCCACGTTACAGCACACAATAATGACAAAATACGAGCACCCCGGGAATAGGATTGCTTGGGCGCCAATGACGGTAAGAAGCCCACGAATACGTAAATCAGTGTTGCAAACGAACAAAAAACAAAATATTATGACTTCAAAGAATATACATTACAAGGAACGATTTTGCCTACTGATATTATCACACGAGGTTCCAGACAATAATGCTGCATCATAAAGATTGTCGCTCGTTCCTTGATTTGGCCGATTCTGTTGCACGACCGAGAATTCAGTGCTCTATAACATGAAGACATGGACGATTTTAAAGCATATTCTTGTTTCATCTGATAGTGCTATACTTCTACTTCAAATTGATAACCTTAACTAATTTTCGTAAATTTTGTGACTTGACCGGTTTTGATACTAGAAGCTCAATTGTGTTCCTTCTGAACGTCTCCATGGACAATGCATGGCAACTTTACCGTTTGACCCCAAAGGGCATAGAGGAAAATTTAGACCTTCTAGGGTTCACGCGGTACATCGTTAGGACATATATCCTATCTCGTGCCGCTACGCGTCCTAACGCATGAAGACCGAGTAGAAAGTATCTTCACGCGTGTTGCCAGAAGTGCGTTCCGATGGGGTATCCCACTACTTCGAAACAAGAGGGAAGAAAGTGCGGTGCGCTCAGTGTGGTAAAGCTGCCAGGAAACAGTGCAAAAATGTAACGTTGGCCGCCGCGTCCTTTGCTTCGAGACATTTCACTCACGCTAAACCAGACTGGATGAAGAAAAGCAGAGTGTAACCTCAAAACGCAGACTAAACTGTTTTGAAGTTCTACCCGCAGTTTTCCTGTTTTGCTATTTTCAGAGTGATCATACTTGCTCAAAATTTGGTATTGTGTGTATAACAAGTAAGTAAACATACGGATATTGTCCTTTTGTTTTGAAACAGTATGCATTCTAAATTGAGGCAAAACTGTTCCTCATTTATGTCTTGAATCATGTTTTTTTTAATATTTTGTGCTTATTCAACACTTAAGTGACTAATATTCACTAACTGATTAATTATTACATTCATACAAGCTTAAAATGCGAAGAAGATTTCCTTTTTTGAGCATGTCTTTTACGCTACCCGTTCATGCTCACTGTCGACATATGTCGACACGGTAAATCTCCGCGAAAATATGTTAATGAAACCTAAAATCATCATAAGCCTTTCATTTAGGTTACAAACAACTGTATTTACGAAATATATAGCAATATTCCACAGAAAAATAATTTGGGCAGGTATGGGCTAAAAATATAGAGCCGAATTACACAAGATCTTCACGGAGATACCGAGATACAGTTAACGTACATCTCCAGTCATTTGCTACGAGTGAAATTAGAAGCTGCAGAAACACATAGTGCGCATACCGCGTAGCCAACTCGCTCGGCAAACGGTAATTTAACAGTATGAATACAGGTAAGTTACATCTTCTATCACTTACCTAGTGCAAAAATCAGAAACTGCAGAAGCACTTAATGCACATACCGCGTATTCAACCCGCTCGGTAAGTTCTAATTTACAAAATATGAATACAGGTAACGTATACCTTCTATCACTTGCTAGGTACGAAAGTCGGAAACTGCGGAAATACATATTGCACATACCGCGTAGTCAACTCGCTTGGTAAACGCTAATTTAAAAAATATGAATACAGCAAACGTATAACTTCTATCATTCGCTAAGTGAGAAAATCAGAAAATGCGGAAATACATAGTTTACATACCGCGTAGCCAACTCTCTCGGTAAACGCTAACTTACAAGATATGAATACATCAAACGTACAACTTGTATGATTCGCTAAGTGCGACAGTCACAACCTGAAGAAACACATAGTGCACATACTGCGTAGCTAACTCGCTCTGTAAACGCTAATTTACAGAATATGAATACGACATACGTACAACATCCAAGATATGCTAAGTTCGAAATCAGAAACCGCGGAAACGTAGTGCACATACCGCGTAGTCATTTTCTCGGTAAGCGCTAATTTACAAAATAAGAATACAGGTAACGTACAACTTGCATCAGTCTAACCTAATCAGCGATCGGGGACCAACGTGCTGAGTTGAGGTGCCGGTAGAGCCGGTGTGGAGTGTGACCGGTGAGTGGAAGATGTTAGGCGTGGATCAATATCTTGCAGCTATTGGAAGATGGAAGAAGGAAACAGCCAGAAATAAAGGTTTAGTGGAAATAAGAATGATGGGCGAGATGATACTGGTGCTAGCGCTGATTATGGTACTGTTAGCTATAGGAGGTGTGGAGGTAAACCCCGGCGCGACTTCCACTGGCAACATGAACTGGGAAGACGATAATAATAATGTTATTTGCTTAACGACACACTAACTACTTTTGCGGTCTTCGGAAACGCCAAGGTGCCGGAATTTAGTCCCACAGGAGTTCTATTACGTGCCAGGAAATCTACCGACACGAGGCTGTCGTATTTGAGCACCTTGAAATACCACCGGACTGAGCCAGGATCGATCCTGCCAAGTTGGGGTGAGAAGGCCAGCGCCTTAACCGTCTGAGCCACTCATCTGGAAAGACGTGGAGATCATAACAAGAGTGGTGAAAGGAGTGGTGGAAGAAGTATGTCCGTTTGAGCAGATTAAAAATATGATGAAGGAACAAATGAAGGAACTGGAACATATGAGGTGGTGGATACAGGGAAAAACAGACGAGACAATGAGCAAGGTGGAAATCAGCGAGAGAGAAATTACATCACTCAAGGCAAAAATTAAGGAAATTGAATATATGGTGGGAAAGCTGAAAGCAGAAATTGAAGACAGTAGCCGAGAACGCAAGAACAAATGCCTATTTATATATGGAGTGCCGGAAGACAAAGTGCTCACAACCTACAAAGTAGTGGAAGTCATCCAGAAAATGATGAGAATTAACTTTAGTGAAGTTGAATTTGATGTTGTGGAAAGGATAGGTAAAAAACGGGGTGATAGGCCAATAAAACTGTAGTTGTTTTCCACCCTGATGGCGCAAGTAGTGATAAGAGGCGCAGACAATATACGTAACACAAAAATTTGGATTAAAAGAGACATGTGAAGAGAAGGGCTAAAGAATATAAACACTCTGAAGAAACATTTGTTCAGGCCTAAAATACAAGGGTAAAGAGCCTCCATTAAGTGTCAACAATTAGTAGTAACCAATGGTCTATGGACCAGAGTGTGGACAGCGAAGGAATTACGGGAAATGGAAGAGAATAGGAAGGACGAAGTGGCGGTGGGGAAGAGAGTGGATTAAAGGCAAGTCAGAGACAGTAAAGTGGGTGAAGACGGACATGGAGACAAAGAAAAACCAAAGAAAATAAGGCACTGAATCCAAGCTCGCAGCAAGAAGAATTAACTTGACAGAGGAAGACGTGATGCTATTTTCAAATCGAACGAAGAAGGAGCCAGGGAGGTAGCAACTGAGATGAGGAGGGAGATAAGGAAGGAGACCAGGGCATTAATTAAGGAGCTGAGGACGGAGGTCTGTGCGAGAGAAGAAAGGAAGATACAGGGAGCGATTTTGGGGGTGGAAACACAAGATGTGACAGAGCAAACAAACGAAGTGAAAATACGGCTGCGAGGCAGGATGAAGAAGTAAGAGGTGCCCTGCCGAAAGGTAGAAGTTTGAGCCTAAGAGTGATATGGGGTAAGAAGAACAAATTGGACGAAGGCATAGTGACAAGAAGTAAAAAGTGGAATCAGCAGTAGAAAGTAAATTGTTGTGCACATCAGAATAGCGGAGTATGTTATTCGTAACTATGACATGAGTGATTAAATAGTCAAATTAGTAGGCGGTAAGTTGTGTAGTGAATGAGGAAGAGAGTGATTGTAAATTGGGTAGGTGTTAAGGAAAAAGCTAGTATGTGGAGGTGGATGGTATATGAGCTGAGGGTCCAAGTTAACGGCGAGTGAATATGGTTTCATGTAATGTGGTAAGTTGTCTGGATTCTAAATGTATTTTAACATAGTGAGATAATAGAGTTTAAATGGTGGTCAACAGTAACGGCACTACAGTGGAGGCAATACGTAGCCAGGTTTGCAACTTAAGTAGAATGACAGAGAGGTCAGTGTTCAAGAAAGAATGCGCTGTGTGCGAACCCGGCCGGAAGTGATATACTGAACCGTTCCCATCCATCAAACTCACATATGCCAGGCTCAGCGGGTTAGAGCTTCGTTGTTCGTTCGGTCTATGGGCGAAAATTAAATCTAACTTCTATAAAAGAATCACCAATGGTGTGTATGAATGGGAAGCAGTTGCATTTGTTGTGAATAAGAAGCAGATAAAGGGGGTAAAATCGATTTATTCAATAGAGCACATAATTAACATTCATACTAACGAAATTCCACAAAATACAATAAAACATGACGCAAACTGTCATAATAAAAGCATAATGTGTCGTGCAAATTAGAAACAATTACAAATTACATTACTGAAATAGGTCGCTCCAAATACCGAGCAAATCATTTATATATATATATAATAACAGTTTTGTCTGTACATTGCTCAGAATTTGAAAAAAATGGTATTTCTGTATCGATCATGTCCACCGTAACAAGAAAATGCAGTTTTAACTTTTCCGTAATTTCTGTCTGTCTGTCTGTCTGTCTGTCTGTCTGTCTGTCTGACTGTCTGTATGTGTGTATGTATGTATGTATGTAAGTATGTATGTACAAGCATCACGAGGAAACGGCTGAAGAGAATTTAATAAAAATCGGTAAGTAAAGTCGGGGGGCAAGCCGCTACAATCTAGGCTGTAAATCATTTTATTCACGATGGTAGTTTAGGGGAAGGCCTAACATTCAATTCTCAAATATTTATATTTTTAGTGGTCATATCCATAAATATTACATAACTAATGAGTAGTATAATGCAGGGATTCTGCGGCCACCTCCCGCGGGAAATTTGAATTCTGGCGGGAAATTTGAATTTATAGCGGGAAATTTGAATATTGGCGCGAGATTTGAATTTGTAAACAAAGCCACGTGCTTTTTGACAGCTGTCATCGACAACAACGCATCGCTAACCTCACTGCTGCCATCTGGACGGGCCTAAACCTCAGTAGTACCAACTTAACCTAACTAGCGCGAGGTAAACAAAGCCACATGTTTTTTGACAGCCACGTGCTTTTTGACAGACAACAACGCATCGCTAACCTCAGTACTGCCATCTTGACGGGCCTAAACCTCAGTAGTACCAACTTAACCTAACTAGTGCGAGGTAAAAAAGCCACGTGCTTTTTGACAACCACGTGCTTTTTGACAACCACGTGCTTTTTTGACAGCTGTCATCCGCCATCTTTAATCCAGAGAGCACCGTGCTGCCCTCTTTATCGTAGTAGATGTAAATTCGTCACCTGTCATCGGCAGTGCTACCATCTTGGCGGACCTAAACCTTAGTGCTACCATCTTAACCTCACTACCGCGAGATAAACAAATCCACGTGCAGCTGTCATCCACCATCTTTAATCCATAGAGCACAGTGGTGCCCTCTTTAGCTACTTACCTTTGAAATGTGGTGGCGGATAATTTGAAGAATGCCTTTTGATAGCAGCCATCTTTGAGCACCGTGCTGCCCTCTTTAGCTAGATACCTGTGGTGGCAGGCAATTCCACGTGACAGCAGCCATCTTTAATCAAAAGAGCACCGTGCTGCCCTCTATGTGGTGGCGGCAAATTCTACATGCTCTTCTTTGGAAACAAACTCACGCGCTTTTTTGACAGCCGTCATCCGCCATCTTTAATCAACAGAGCACAGTGCTGCCCTCTTTAGCTAGATACCTTTGAAATGTGGTGGCGGGAAATTCTACGTGCTCATGTTTGGAAACAAAGCCATGTGCTTTTTTTGACACCTGTCATCCGCCATCTTTAATCAACAGAGCACAGTGCTGCCCTCTTTAGCTACTTACCTTTGAAATGTGGTACGTCACAGCTGTCATCCGCAGTGCTGCCATCTTAACGGGCCTAAACCTTAGTGCTACCAACTTAACTTTACTAGCGCGAGATTAGAATCGGTAAACAATTTTCGTGCTTCTTTGACAGCTGTCATCCACCATCTTTAATCCATAGAGCACAGTGGTGCCCTCATTAGCTACTTACCTTTGAAATGTGGTGGCGGATAATTTGAAGAATGCCTTTTGATAGCAGCCATCTTTGAGCACCGTGCTGCCCTCTTTAGCTAGATACCTGTGGTGGCAGGCAATTCCACGTGACAGCAGCCATCTTTAATCAAGAGGGCACCGTGCTACCCACCTTATGGTGGTAGCAAATTCCACGTGCTTTACAAAC
Source organism: Anabrus simplex (assembly GCF_040414725.1). Classification (NCBI taxonomy): domain Eukaryota; kingdom Metazoa; phylum Arthropoda; class Insecta; order Orthoptera; family Tettigoniidae; genus Anabrus; species Anabrus simplex. The sequence goes on from NC_090277.1 coordinate 4,617,721, forward strand.
TCACGTGCTTTTTTCTGACAGCTGTCATCCGCCATCTTGCATCACAAACCTCAGTGCTGCGCTCTTTAGCTAGTTACCTTTGAAATGTGGTGGCGGCAAATTCTATGTGCTCTTGTTTAGTAAACAAAGCCACGTGCTTTTTTTGACAGCTGTCATCCACCATCTTTAATCAATAGAGCACTGTGCTGCTATCATGCAGGCAATTTCATCAGCTGTCATCCGCCATCTTTAATCCACGGAGCACCGTGCTGCTCTCTGTAGTAGCGGGCAATTTGAAAAGTTCTGTTAGCTGTCATCCACCATCTTTAATCAAGAGAGCACCGTGCTGCCATCTTTAGCTAGATACGTTTGAAATGTGGTGGCGGCAAATTGAAAAATTCCACGTCCTCTTGTTTAGTAAACAAACACACGCGCTTTTTGTCAGCTGTCATCCGCCATCTTCAATCTATAGAGCTCAGTGCTACACTCTTTAGGTACATACCTTTGAAATATGGTGCCGGATAATTTAAAAAGAAAAATTCTACATCAGCCATCTCTCGACGCTAATTTTACAAGATGGTGGCTTTACATGACTCCTTAAAGGTGCTTATGCAAGATGGCCGCTATACATAGGTTCTTATGAGATGCCCTTGGGATACTTGCGCAAGATGGCGGTTATACAAGGCTCCTTATGAGACGCCCTAGAGATGCTTGCGCAAGATGGCGGTTGCTCTTATGAGGCGGCTTAAGGGTCCTTGCACAAGATGGCTAGAGATGCCCTAAAGATGCTTACGCAAGATGGCGGACGCAAGATGGTGGCTATACACGACTCCTTATGAGACGCCTTAATGGTGCTTGCGCAAGATGGCTGCTGCTCTTATGGAGATATCGATTTTACATGCATCGACCATCAAACTAAACTTCTTCCGCTAGATAGTGCTGCTATCTTAGCATAACCTATACCCATAAAATTAAAGTACAATGAATAGCCATGTTTCAAAGCGTGTACACATTTCCTATCGATTTTGCATGCATCGACTCTCGTACTAAACTTCTTCCGGTAGAATGTGCTGCTATCTTAGCATAACATATACGCATGACCTTAAGGTACAAAGAATAGCCATGTTTCAAAGTGTGTACACATTACTTATTGATTTTGCATGCATCAAATATCGTACTAAATTTCTTCCGCTAGATTGTGCTGCTAACTTAGCATAACCTATACCCATGAACTTAAAGTACAATGAATAGTCATGTTTCAAAGCATGTACGCATCACCTATCGATTTTGCATGTATCGACTCTCGTACAGAACAACTTTAGGTAGATTGTGCTTCTATCGTAGCATAACTAAGACGCATGAACTTAAAGTACAAAGAATAGCTATGTTTCAAAGCGTGTACACATCACCTATCGATTTTGCATTCATCGACTCTCGTACTAAACTTCTTACTCTAGACTGTGCTGCTATCTTAGCCTATCCTATACGCATGCACTTAAAGTACGAAGAATAACCATCTTTTAAAGCGTGTACACGTCACCTATCGATTTTGCATGCGTCAAATATCGTACTAAACTTCTTCCGCTAGGTTGTGCTGCCATCTTAGCATAACCTGTACGTATGAACTTAAAGTACAAAGAATAGCCTTGTTTCAAAGCGTGTACACATTACCTAATGATTTTGCATGAAACGACTATCATACTAAACTTTTCCACTAGATTGTGCTAAAATCGTGTAAGTATGCTGCTACCTTAGCAGAACCTATCGATTTTACATGCATCGACTATCGTACTAGACTTCTTCCGCTAGAGCATGTAGCAATCGCTTTTGTGTATCCCTAACCCATGTGCACGAACTTAACCTCTAGCGACCCCTTGTATCATATATGATACACTGGGAATTTATTTTCTCTGGTGCTTCGTATGCATGTTGTGAAGGTTATACTCATTGTATCACATTCGTTACACTCTACGCTATTCAACCGTCGCTTGTTTTTCATTGCTCGCTGTCCCGGTAGATGGCAGGGGAGGTTGTAACCAGGTGGAGATTGAACCATAACAACAATGCTGCATAATAAATACGGTAAGTTACGTTATTACGTACTTTATAACATAAGATTGTTTGCTAATTGTGCTCCAAGTCTGGAGATCATATTTTTATCATAGTAACAAATTTTTCAATAAAATTTCAATGTGTAACACCAAGATATATCTTATGTATCATATATGATACATTGGGTTTCTATAACTACTTTTCAAGCAGTTTTCTCGTGGGTTGTCTGTGATTTAGTATTTAGATTTTTATTCTCAGAATCGTCATGTTTTTGGCTTTAATGCAATAGAACGGTGAGGTAAATACATATCAAATATGTAAGCCCATACAGACGTATTAAAAATAAAAATATATCGATATTTTAAGGTTATGTTACACATTATCTTCCGATTTCTTTTGTTAGGGCTGGATGATGATGAAATTTTTGAGATGTTGGATGGCGTATATCCAAACAATTCAGATATTGAAATTGAAGATGAGGATGTTGAGGCTGACATTCAAGCTCCAGCAGTTAGTACTGGTGTTCTGGAAGAAGGAGCTTCTGATGATGATGATGATGATGATGATGATGATGATGATGATGATGGAACAGTTTCCAATGGTGACGTTTCTGCCAGAAGGGATCCTACTCAGCGATGGCGCCACAAAACAGAGTGAGTAATTTTGTCAACTGGTCCATTTAATAAATAATCAACCCAGATAAAAGCCAATTTCCACAGATCTCATTGTGTGTTGTAGTTCAAACAGTAAAAAGTATCTTGTTACTAATTTTATGGTTTGTTTTTCTTTTCAGGTTTCTGGGGCCATCTCATCATGCCCCTTTCATGGCCAAGTGAAGATGAAACAGTATGTGGAAGGAAAACCCAACTTGTTGGGTTAAAAAACTTTGTTATGACAAGTACCAGTGGCCTTCCCTTAGATTTTACCTTGTACGAAGGAGGTGGAAGGGAAATTGTGTCGGAAAAGGTTCCTCTCCCAGAGAAAATGGACATTGGATGAAGGGTTGTACTTAAACTCTTGGACTCTCTTCCTTCTGGTTCAACCATTTTTATGGACAGATATTTATTATCTGTGACTCTCTTTGAAGCATTGTTTACCCACAGGTCCATTTTAGCTTGTGGTACAATCATGGTAAACAGGATTCCAAAATCTGTGACACTGAAACGAGATGGTGATATGAGGCGCGAAGGGAGAGGTGGAAGTGACCAAGTTGTAAGAGCAGATGAAAAGATGGTTATAGTAAATTAATTTCAACAGACTACGGTGTTGCTCCCAATGAAGACTACAGGCGTTGGTCAAAGAAAGATGATCAGTACATACGTATTCCTCGACCATTCCTAGTAAAAATGTACAACAACATCATGGGAGGTGTTGATCTCTTGGATAGAATCCTCAGCAGGTATGCTATGAGAAACAGGACTAATAAGTGGACAATTAGAACAATCCACCATTTTTTCGATTTTGTGTTGGCAGCCGCTTGGATCGAGTATCGAATGGCTGCTATGCAAAATAAGTGGCTAAGGAAAGACATTCTAACCTATTTCTCATTCAAGCTATGTATTGCAGAGCATCTCATCTACTCTCATGTCACTAGGAAAAGTGTAGAAAGTGAAAGTGAAGACGAAGATGACGAATTAGCAGAAGAACAAAGAAAACGAACCCCAACCCAGCCACTTCCACCATTGGCAAAAAGATCAAGAAATGCTATGCATTTACCAGAAATGATGACTCAACAGAAGTCAAGATCAAGGTGCAGAGCTCCCGGATGATCTGCACTAACATATGTCAGATGCATAGATTGTAACGTGTTTCTATGTTTCACTTCCCAAAGGAACTGCTTCCGTTATTTCCATACCACAAGAGGGAGTTGGCTGTTGGATGGGTATGGAAAAGCAACCCTAAAAGTCATTCTTTCAATGTCTAATAGTTCTAACAAGTAAAAGGCTATGAAAGAGCTTATTTTAACCTGTATCATCATGTAAATAAATTTTCTTACAATAAATGTTTGTTCTTGATACAGACCCACTGTATCATATATGATACATCCCCTCCTGCCACTATGGAAACCCTAAAAAATTTTTTTTTTAGTGAAAGTACCATTTTCAAGCCTGAAAGAGTAAAATTAATTCAGAGAATCATATTTCACGAAACAAATTTGACCTTGGGTCTCTAGAGGTTAAAGCACAAAGAAGAGCTATGTTCTAAAGCGTGTGCACATCACCCAACGATAATGTATGTATCGAATATCGTACTAAACTTCTTCTGCTAGATCGTACGACTATCGCTTGTGTGTGCACGAACTTAAAGCATAAAGGATAGCAATGTATAAAAATCTTGTAAACAAAGCAGCAGCATTAAGTATAGCCGTGTTTAAATGCGTGTACACATCATGTATCTATGATGCACGCAGTACTAAACATATTCCATTAGAATGTACAAAGTTCGCATGTGTTTGTGCTGCTATCTTAGCATAGCCTATGTGCATGAATTTAAAGCATAAAGAATAGTTATGTGCAAAAAATCTTGTGAACATAGCAGAGTGTTAACTACGTAGGTGTAGACATTGAACATTGCATGCTGAGGCAGCATACTACGTGACCGTGACGTCACAGCCACGTGCTCTTCTTTGGTAAACATAGCCACGTGCTTTTCGTTGACAGCTGTCTTCTTGACGAACCCTAACCTCACATTGAAGGGCAATAGAGCGTCGCTAACCTCACTGCTGCCATCTTTACGGCGGTAAACCTTAAGGCTGCCACCTTATGCATGTTATAGCGCGGAATTTAAAACCCAACAACGGAATATTGTTAACCTCACTCTTGTCATCTTTACGGCAGTAAACCTCAAGGCTGCCACCTCATGCATGTTGTAGCGCGGAATTTATAATCCAATAACAGAACATTGCTAAACTCTCTGCTATCATCTTGAAAAGTGCAATGTTCCAAACACTAGTTCGAAAAACGTAACTCATCGCACCTCGGGGATTTTATTAGGTAAGACGTAACCCCTAGGTTCCATTCCTTGTTCTGAACATGAAACCATTTACAAATAAAGATTAATTAAGTACAAGCGTTCTTGCTGATAGCGATCGATGAGGTTGTTGCTCCTTTAGCCCTTTAGCCCTTTAGCCCATTTGCCCTTTAGCCCTTTAGCCTATTAGCCCTTTTGCCCATTAGCCCATTAGCTCTTTAGCCTATTAGCCCTACAAGGAATGTGCGGTAAACTAATCTTCTTAGAACAAAGGTATCCCCTGACATGTTCTAAACACATGTTGTATCGAGTACAGTGTTCGGTTCTACTTATTTAGTGTTCTAAACACTTCAATCAATGTTCCGATCACATGATAAAGTTAACGGCATAGAGTGCAGTGTTCGATTCTAGTCTTGATATGTTTCTTTAGTGATTTGCAAGTCTAAACATGCATAATTACGTCATCACTGCAGCACGTGCTTACTCTAGCTATTCCGATGCAGGTTTAAACTTGTTGGATAGAGCTATGGCTTGACATATGCGGAGGCCTTAACAGCTTATGAAAAAGCACGTCGAATTTTTCAAATTACCCGCCACCACATTTCAAAGGTATGAGGTTTAGTGCTGTAAAGATACCTGCACGATGCAAAGCTAGCTTTCTTCATCAGAGCAGCCACCATCATGTGTGAGCAACTCTAGACCGTATCATAAGGAGCTGTGTATAGTCACCGTCTTGTCTCTGCTACCTTGCGCAAGCACCCCTAGGGCGTCTCATAAGAGCAGCAGTCATCTTGTGCAAGCGCTCTTAAGCTGCCTCATAAGAAGCTATGTATAGCCCCCTTCGTGTAGAATTAGATAGCTGCCAATGCCAAAGCATCTAAGTAGGGATCGAACCGTCGATCTCATCATTAGACTATGTTTTTTTCTTGTTCCTGATACTGCAAACCTAGATATCAGGTTTTGCTCTACGATGTACCGTTTTCGAGATATTTAACATTTTGCATTTAAGCCCCAAATTTAATGAATCGAACCTGCACGGCACGTTATACTCTCTACCATAGCTAAACCTGATCATGTTACGAAGACTTGCTTCATTACGAGCTAAAACAGAGCTAATGCCAAAGGGCCTAAGTAGGAACCGAACCGTTGATCTCATCATTAGACTACGTTTCTCTTGTTCCTCGTACTGCGAACCGAGGTACTGGGCAGAAATTTTTTTGTCCGTTTGCTCTACGATGCACCGTTTTCGAGATATTTAACATTATGCATTTAAGCCCCAAATTTAATGAATCGAACTAGCACGACACGTTAGCCTCTAAGCTAGCTTTCTTCATAAGAGCAGCAGCCATCTTGCGCAAGCACCCTTAAGGCGTCTCATAAGAAGTCGTGTATAGCCACCATCTTGCGTCCACCATCTTGCGCAAGCATCTTTAGGGCATCTCTAGCCATCTTGTGCAAGGACCCTTAAGCCGCCTCATAAGAGCAACCGCCATCTTGCGCAAGCATCCCAAGGGCATCCTATAAGAACCTATATATAGCGGCCATCTTGCATAAGCACCTTTAAGGAGTCATGTATAGCCACCATCTTGTGCAATTAGCGTCGAGAGATGGCTGCTGTAGAATTTTTTCTTTTTTAAATTATCCGCCACCATATTTCAACTAAAGAGTGTAGCACTGAGGTTTGCGATGTAAGATGGCGGATGACAGCTGACAAAAAAGCGCGTGAGTTTGTTTACTAAACAGGAGCACGTGGAATTTTTCAATTTGCCGCCACCACATTTCAAAGGTATCTAGCTAAAGATGGCAGCACGGTACACTCTTGATTAAAGATGGCGGATGACAGCTAACAGAACTTTTCAAATTGCCCGCTACTACAGAGAGCAGCACGGTGCTCTGCGGATTAAAGATGGCGGATGACAGCTGATGAAATTGCCTGCATGATAGCAGCACAGTGCTCTATTGATTAAAGATGGTGGATGACAGCTGTCGAAAAAAGCACGTGGCTTTGTTTACTAAACAAGAGCACATAGAATTTGCCGCCACCACATTTCAAAGGTATCTAGCTAAAGATGGCAGCACGGTGCTCTCTTGATTAAAGATGGCGGATGACAGCTAACAGAACTTTTCAAATTGCCCGCTACTACATAGAGGGCAGCACGGTGCTCTGTAGATTAAAGATGGCGGTTGACAGCTGACGAAATTGCCCGCATGATAGCAGCACAGTGCTCTATTGATTATAGATGGTGGATGACAGCTGTCAAAAAAAAAGCACTTGGATTTGTTTACTAAACAAGAGCACATAGAATTTGCCGCCACCACATTTCAAAGGTAACTAGCTAAAGAGCGCAGCACTAGGTTTGTGATGCTAGATGGCGGATGACAGCTGTCAGAAAAAAGCACGTGAGTTTGTAAAGCACGTGGAATTTGCTACCACCACAAAGAGGGTAGCACGGTGTCCTGTTGATTAAAGATGGCTGCTGTCACGTGGAATTGCCTGCCACCACAGGTATCTAGCTAAAGACGGCAGCACGGTGCTCAAAGATGGCTGCTATCAAAAGGCATTCTTCAAATTATCCGCCACCAAATTTCAAAGGTAAGCAGCTAAAGAGGGCACCACTGTGCTCTATGGATTAAAGATGGTGGATGGCAGCTGTCAAAAAAGCACGTGGATTTGTTTACCGATTCAAATCACGCGCTAGTAAGGTTAAGTTGGTTGCACTAAGGTTTAGGCCCGTTAAGATGGCAGCACTGCGGATGTCAGCTGTGACGTACCACATTTCAAAGGTAAGTAGCTAAAGAGGGCAGCACTGTGCTCTGTTGATTAAAGATGGCGGATGACAGGTGTCAAAAAAAAGCACATGGCTTTGTTTCCAAACAAGGGCACGTAGAATTTGCCGCCACCACATTTCAAAGGTATCTAGCTAAAGAGGGCAGCACTGTGCTCTGTTGATTAAAAATGGCGGATGACGGCTGTCAAAAAAGCGCGTGAGTTTGTTTCCAAACAAGAGCATGTAGAATTTGCCGCCACCACATAGAGGGCAGCACGGTGCTCTTTTGATTAAAGATGGCTGCTGTCATGTGGAATTGCCTGCCACCACAAGTATCTAGCTAAAGAGGGCAGCACGTTGCTCAAAGATGGCTGCTGTCAAAAAGCATTTTTCAAATTATCCGCCACCACATTTCAAAGGTAAGTAGCTAAAGAGGGCAGCACTGTGCTCTATAGATTAAAGATGGCGGATGACTGCTGTCAAAAAAGCACGTGGATTTGTTTACAAGAGCACGTGGAATTTGCCGCCACCACATTTCAACTAAAGATTGCTGCACTGTTCTCTCTGGATTAAAGATGGCGGATGACAGCTGTCAGAAAAACATATAGGTTTGTAAAGCACGTGGAATTTACCGCCACCACATTTCAAAGGTAAGTAGCTAAAGAGGACAGCACTGTGCTCAAAGATGGCTGCTGTCAAAAAGCATTTTTCAAATTATCCGCCACCACATTTCAAAGGTAAGTAGCTAAAGAGGGCAGCACGGTACTCTACAGATTAAAGATAGCGGATGACAGCTGCACGTGGATTTGTTTATCTCGCGGTAGTGAGGTTAAGTTGGTAGCACTAAGGTTTAAGTCCGCCAAGATGGTAGCACTGCCGATGACAGGTGACGAATTTACATCTACTACGATAAAGAGCGCAGCACGGTGCTCTCTGGATTAAAGATGGCGGATGACAGGTGTCAAAAAAGCACGTGGTTGTCTAAAAGCACGTGGCTTTTTTTACCTCGCACTAGTTAGGTTAAGTTGGTACTACTCAGGTTTAGGCCCGTCAAGATGGCAGTACTGAGGTTAGCGATGCGTTGTTGTCTGTCAAAAAGCACATGGCTGTCAAAAAACACGTGGCTTTGTTTACCTCGCGCTAGTTAGGTTAAGTTGGTACTACTGAGGTTTAGGCCCGTCAAGATGGCAGCAGTGAGGTTAGCGATGCGTTGTTGTCGATGACAGCTGTCAAGAAGCACGTGGCTTTGTTTACAAATTCAAATCTCGCGCCAAAATTCAAATTTCCCGCCAAAAATTCAACTTTCCCACCAGAATTCAAATTTCCCGCGGGAGGAGGCCGCAGAATCCCTGCATTATACTACTCTAATGTTATGTAGAATTAAATTTCTGATCATTTACGTCTTAAGCATTTTTACCGTGCCGGCTATGATAACACAAGATATTCATGAATTTGGATTTTTGTTGCTAAGTCCATATCAACGCCGAGCCCCGGCAAAATGGGTAAACAGAAATTAATAAAAATCGGTATATAGAGTCCGGGAATAACAATCTACAGTTTATGCTATAAACAAAGTTATTCACCTTGGGTGAAATGGTAGTTTCGGGGAAGGCACCTAAAATTTAATTTTTAAATACCTTTCTTCGTCCTATGGAAAAGTACTACATAACAAAAGTTATAGAGAATACAATTTCCGATCATTTATGTTTTATTCAGTTTTACCGTACCGACTATGATAAGAAGGTATTTCAGAACCGGAGAAGGCCTACAATATTGAAAGTGCGTAACATTGATCAACAAGAACATTACACTGGTCGTTGTTTGTTGTAATGTTCTTTGCCTCTTATTCTGACATTCAACTCCGATAGCCTAACTGAATATTGGCGGGAAAAAGCTGAGTAATTAGATAACTTTCTTATTTAGCATGCTATTCCTCTGGTTCATACATTTTCTGATACTGCTGGTACGTAACACACTGGTTCATCATAGTATGCCAGCTATTCGATACCTACTCTGACGCGCTGTTTTGAATGAGCAGTGTGCGCACTTAAGTCAGAGGCTCACTTAGTAGTAGTAGGAGTAGTAGTATGAACTGGTCTAGAATTACAATTTAGGCCTATTCCCAATTAAAGTACCACAATTCACTAAATAACTCAAAATTCAACAATGAAAAGAGCCGTTTCTTAAGGAAAGCTTCTTCCTCTTCACTTTTATTAAATCTACAATAATTTTATTCCAAATTAGCAGCGAAGATGTGGTTTCTTCTCTGGCTTGGAGGAAAAATTGCCTCCACGTCAGATAGTTCTTTCCCCCGCCAGTGTAGTGAATTGAGATTTTCCGACTCATCGGGCACTCCCAGGAAACAGATAAGTAAACGGCCATAGTTTTTGCCCCAGGACCATCCACTATTCGAATGCCCCCGCCGAAAAAAAAGTCGAAGATTGTTCACGGATCACGGATGTCTGCGTTTTGGATATTCCAGCTCTGTAGCTTTGGACTGTTGGTTCGGCAGCATAGTACTGTTCGTTAAAAGTGAGAAAATGTGTGGTTTTTCATTTGATCGAGTATTTCATATGAAAGCATTGCTTTGAATCGCGCCATTCCTACTGACGTCATTGTAATGACCCATGTTCATTTCAGTTGGGAAAACCACTAAGAGAGCCTTTCTGAGAATCTATAAAGGTGTCCGCCATTATAATGAAAACTCCCCAACCTGATTGTGACTGACGGTAAGCAAGCTGGCCAACCATTACAATGAAAATTCCCTAACCCAGTCTTCATATGAGAAAAGACGTTGGTGATTTCCCCGTCTTGTTTCTAGGGCAACGTTAAGAGCTATGCAACTTGCTCACAACGTTTACACTACCTAACCTAGAATTCTGTATAAAATTTAGAATTCCGTAGCGAAGCACGGGTACATCATCTAATAAAAAATAAAATATTAAATCTTGGCCTGATCTACATCTTTAATTATAAGCAACGCCGCCAAGTGAATACGCCGATTTCCCCGAGGGGAATTTCGATTACGACCGCCCATAAGCTATGCTTCGGCAAGAGAAAGTCACGCCAGTTTCATTCCATAATACAACTATTTACATATGAGGGGTGTTGAAGCAAAACTCACATTGTCCACTTTTCATGATTTCCGGTAAAGCTGAAAAAATTCTCAAATGTGCACACCTCGACGAATCTTGCTATATATGTTTTTATTTACATCTTGAATGTGATAATAAATTCCGGAGGACATCTTTTCTTGTGGAAAGTAAACGTGAAGACGACAAATTACATTTTAAGTTTGGAGAATGTAAGTTGTTTTTTTCTAGTTGCTTTACGTCGCACCGACACAGATATGTCTTATGGTGACGATGGGATAGGAAGGACCTAGGAGTTGGAAGGAAGCGGCCGTGGCCTTAATTGAGGTACAGCCCCAGCATTTGCTTGGTGTGAAAATGGGAAACCACGGGAAACCATCTTCAGGACTGCCGACAGTGGGGCTCGAACCCACGATCTCCTGGATGCAAGCTCACAGCCACGTGCCTCTACGCGCACGGCCAACTCGCCCGGTGAATGTAAGTTTTGCTCCACGTTTTTGGATAATGAGAGTTATGTCTCACAAGGCTGTGGTACAAACATTCTTATGTTTAGTAGGCTACATGAAGCTAAAAATAGGATTCAAACAATGAACAGAAGCAAATAAATAAAAGAAAAACGGACACTTGGAGGAGATTAATGATAAAAATACAGTTTATTAAACAGTAATGCATAATTTGTCCTTATGAAAATAGGATCTCTCATGAAACCTGCGAAGGTCTTGAGCTCCAACTGTACGACATAAGAAGGCTCCCTGACTGTGATTTTATTCCGGAAACTTTGATAACCTCTTTGAAGAATATCTGAAAGAAAACAAATTCAAAACATGTAAATACAAAAACTTGGAATAGTGAAACCTTCTCTTAATACTCCATCTCCAGAGCAAGAAAGTGCACATCCAACTCACCTCATTCGTTTAGCCTTGTTTCTTTTCCAGTTAGATTGATCTCTGCTCCTCTTCCGACCTCTTTCCTCCGGACAACATGGTTTCACACTTTCTTCCTTTTATAACCCTTATTTTGGGGAACTATTTATCTTAACTCAACAACTGATGTACTGCTGAAGCCTTCACATAACCTGTAATCTAGTGTAAACAACGCACTCGGAACTTAGCCTACAAGGAATACAAAGCCTGCCCAATAGCCACTCATAGCTGTCCGCCCTGTGGTTGCTATATTTGCCGCTAGAGGCGCTGCAATTCAACCTCACATAAACACGTCGGTTGGCGGCATTTCTACACACTGTATGCTTACTGGTGACGAAAGTTGAATGTTAATACCGATAGAAATAATGAAACTCAATAATGATTTTGTTTTGTCCGAATCCTTGGCTGAATCGTCAGCGTTGAGGCCTTCGGTTCAGAAGGTCCCAGATTCGATTGCCGGCCGGATGGGTGATTATAATCACGTCTAATTAATTCTTCTGGCTCGGGGACTGGTGTTTGTGTTTGTTGATATAGTGATTACTAGACCTCGGATTTTTAGGTGCTAAAATGTTATTTTAACTGCCTAAAACAGACTCTCAAATAGGCTCTACAGTATTTTTAGGCAGCTGCAGTTTTACGTATCTTAATATGCATTATTTAAAACACCGTGTTGATTTTGTTAAATTGATAATAATTCGTTATGGGGAAATATAAAACAAGTTTCACTCACCTCTTGCTGCAAACGTCGAAGAATATAATTTTACCATCCGATGTGAAACAGGGAAACTCTTGTAAACTGAGGATGAATTGGAACCTGACACCTTCTGCTTAATTCACACACTGGCCAAATGGGAAAAGGATATGGTTAAAATACGTCAATCATATTACGCTGATGTGCTGCTGCGTTCCGTTTTGTAAACAAGGCTCAAGAAATAAAGTTCCTGGAACTAGTTTCCATGAATTCCCTTGCTAAGAGCCAACTAGGGAATTATGGATTAAAGCAATAAACAGACCAGGTATGGTACAGTAAATACGCAGACCATGAGACGGCAAAATTTAGGTTACTTATTCTTATTGCTCCTATTCTGCTGATAATAATTTCCTTATTCTGTTGTGTAGGTGGTACCAAGAATAAGTTATGGAACCTTAGTGACCGCTCCGTCGAGTGCTGCAATGGCATATATTGGAGGGTATTTGGTAAGAGTTGTCGAAGACCACATGCCATGTCAAGAGTGTGTTGATAAAATTAGTAGTATCCAGAGTCCATCTCCACTAACGTCATTTAAAAAAATCAAAGACAGAAGTGGCCTCAGATATCCAAAGCCAAGTTTTGTCTCACTGCTGATGAAACTGGGGCAAGTAAGGGACGAAATGTTATCGGTAACGCTGGGCAGTCCAAAAACAGCACAAACATTAACCGAAATACTGTTGCCACGTGTTGCTAAAAATCCTATTCTACAGTGTGAGAAAAGTGATCATCCTGAGAAACAAAGCAGAATAATACTGCAGAAGTTTCTGCACCTCTCTGTCACTAACTACGCTAATGGCATGACAGATGAGTATCGCTGAGAATATTTCTCGATAAGAAAAACAATTTATGAGAAGAAAATATCAAGGAAAATAGTTAAAGTCGTTCCTTTTCACTGAAAATCTATGATGCGGTAGTAAAAATATCTAGTGCGGACCGTATATCCTTTTAAATGCCAGACATAAATTTCGACAGTTATATGTGTTATCTGAAATGAAAATCCACAGCTGAATTGAACTCCTAGTGGTAAAAGGTGAACATTAATTATTTTCTACTTCATTCTGTTCAGTAATGTATATAATATACAGGAAGTATAGTATAGAGGTCAATTTGTGCTGGTTTTAACTCCCGTTACCAATGCTATTGAGTGCTGATGTGAGGTGGTATACTAGCGCTGCAGCGGTCAAGACGCGCACTGCCAGGCGGACACTGTTTCTGAAGAGAACACTGCGAGTGAGCAGGCTTTGTATTCCTTGTAGGCTAAGCTCGGAAACAAGTGTATCAAAATGATTGGTGTAACCGGAGAGTGTGACTTTTGCTTCGTGCTGGGAAGTGGATAATGTGAGTTTTGCAACTAACCCTTAATTTCAGAATGATTTTATACAAGTGAAATGTTAGTTTCGCTACAGATATTTCATTGGATATGATGCCGTTCAAGATAGAGAACATGCCTTCACACAGAACTCAATATTGAAAAAATGGAGAATGTGAGTTTTGCTTCTACACCCCTCATAAGCAAAGTTATTCATCACGCTAAGGGAAAATCCAGGGATCCTAGCTTATATACTACACAGATTCTAATGACAGATCCGATCTGTCGCAAACAACCAGCCTGAAGCTGTATACCACAAGAGAAGTTAGCTCCGGGATAAATTTAAGAAACAAAGATTAATTCGTCAAGACACAACACACTGACAACAAACACGACAAGGCACTCCGATACAAGGTACATAAATAAACAAACACAACTCCTGTAAAATAACTTCATAATTACAATATAAAGAAAATATATACATGCAGTCAGATCACTTCCTCATCACCAGGTCATTAGTGGCACGCCCCTCTCCACGCCAGGCTATCAGGTCATCCCCTTGGACAAGTGGAAACTTTCACTTTTCGTAGGACCGGAACACAGCTGGAACGTGATTCATACTACCTCGCAAAGGACTCCAGGCAGTCGGGGTGCAAGTAATTGCTTCCTTCACGGCTATTCCAGCCAGACTTGCTCGCACAACAAAATAAGGTTTCTCTCTTAAATACTGCTGCCTCATTACGTAAACTAATTATTTCTCCCGTTTATCACATCTTCTGTGACAACAGAAACATCTCTTCTTCACCTTTCAATACATATACCGCAAAAATCGCTCTTAAGGAAGACGTCGCACATGGCCTTCCGTCTTAGCAGTTCGGGAGTTCGATTCTCGACTCTGTCTCTTTACTCTGCAGGCATATCCAAGCCCATCCTTGTATAAAGCAGCTTTCCCTATTAACATCCCTTCCTTGCCATGTTCACAGGCAATCAAATCCATATCTGACTTCCGCATCATATATCAGGCGATCTCAGTCTTTCTCGACCCTCGCATTATTTTCCACCCCCACCTCCTGTCGTCTCTGCTCACTAAAATAATCTAACTACCCAACGACGACGTCGTGGCGTTCCTGTGGCAGCGACTATATACCTGAAATCGCGCACAAACAAATTGGAGGAGGCCTACCCAGGTCTTTACTGATAATTATTCCACAAGGGGAAGGCGGCCTGGCCTCGTTAATGATGAAACTATCCTCCTGCCTAACACTTAACACATGCACCTCAGAATGCTCTGAAAAGATAAAAGAAATCATGCACACACACTCCTAACTTTACCTAATTACAACCTTTTTCCCATAACTAAACTAACCATGAATCAATGCAACAAAATAAGGGCACTAGCTTGCATGCTGCCCTGGATCTTCCACTACTTAATTGGCGAATAATGACTCAGCTCTAGCAAGCTGATATATACCGTTAATATTACGCTAGAACTGGATGAAACTGAGCTGACCTCAAATGTTACCCACATGCTTAAAAATCTGACATATCCACTTAACTTTGTTGTCTTCAGCTCTCACACCATCTGCACAATTGCAGCGTCAGGAGATTTACTCAGGCATCATACAACCGTTGATGGCATCACAACATAGATGAATAACACTTGTGGCTTCCATGATTGTCCTTGCAGATAACACTCGTACAATGAAGGGAAAATAGGTTAACACTGCACTTGCTCAATTGCATACGCGCACACTATTTAAGCAGATATTGCTTAGCACACAAAAATGGATGAAAATAGTTCTTTGATCAGAACTGAAGTATCATGGAATACGCCCCGGATCAGTCCGTATGCAAGAGCAATTACGATACGATCGCACACGTTTTCTCCGCGATCGGGAAACCGACCCGAAATGTTGGCGTGTATCACAGCTAGTCAGTTCACGTGATCATACCGGTATGCACAGCTATCGTCCCTTTGGTCTATCGCGCTCACACATGCGTGGTACCTACCGCACTCGGCGTAAGAGCGAAGCGTCATACGTGTAGCGGTAAATACACATATACGGACTTGTAACTCCTGTATTTATTAAATGTAAATCACACCAGGGCGATGTATTTTATTGTAGTCTGGGTACGCTTCTATGTACATAATATTCGTATTGCAGTCATAAAGAAATAACGTCCACTATAGCACTTTTATATCGGACTAAGAAAAATGGCGATCTCGACTGGCGTGGAGACTTCCTTCTGTACCACGGACAACTCACGAAAAGACCCCGCTGCCCCGAGCCACTGTTGGTTTTATGGATCCACCCGTGTCCTTCAAAGCAGGAGGTGGCCCCTTCGACTATGGCTCAAGGTCTCAACCGCTTTCTCAAGACAAAGCCCACGACCGTTGGAGCCTAGCCACGCATATGTACAGGTTGAAGTTAACCGATAATTGTACAGATAAAGAGGTCTAAATTCAATTACAGCTCATAAGACGTATCGAAACCGTGGAGCACGGGTTATTTATCAGATTTCTCCCATATTTCTAGCAGGTCGGCACTATAGCAATCCCGCGCAATTCTCTTGGAAACACCATGATCGTAGGACTCGTTTTCACAGCTCGCGATTGGCTCCGTTCAAACTCGCCGCGCGTTAGGTGCCGCCGCGACACACCCGCGGCCTCGTTCAAACTTTTAAACCACAGGCCGATTCAAACCTGGCTACCGGCCGCTCTTCCAGGGTGCGACCTAGAATAAAGCCGTTCGCTTGCCACCTCGCAAACAAAGTCTTTCCAACAGAATGCCCCCACAGTGTTGCGCAATGTTGCAAATAAAAGTCTCTGGGGAAATATCATATGTTTCATTCTCCCAACACCCCGTAAAACAATATGTGGAGACAGAATGGAGACATATTTTTTACATCGCATGTCAACACTGTGCTTCATCTAACACATCGTTCTGTGCTAATAGCAGGTTTCGTTCAGCGAGTATGCTCTCTTTCTTCTTCCTGGCCTTGTTTATATCTCCAACAAAGCTTGCCTTCACATTGACTACATTCTCGCGACGGAAGGTGAGTTAAATCCTCACTTGCTATCATGTTCACGTCTTAGGCCACTGCTTTTTGCTCCCGCCCTCCTCCTCCTTCTTCTTCTTCTCGTACCTCATCCTCGTCTTCTTCTTCTAGGTCGTCGTCCTCTTGATGTTCCTTGAATTGCTACAATTGAGTTTTCCTTGTATGCCTCACATCATTAGAGTCTGGCGCAGTCTACTGTGTTGAGCCTCCCGCAATGGCCCTTGACCAGCCATTTGCTCTTGGATAGCGGTCTGCCATTGTCCGCTGGGCGCAGTCTATTGTCTCCCGGAGATGACGGTACTCAATGGCCCTTGACCAGCCATTTGCTCTTGGATAGCGGTCTGCCATTGTCCGCTGGGCGCAGTCTATTGTCTCCCGGAGATGACGGTACTCAATGGCTCTTGACCAGCCATTTGCTCTTGGATAGCGGTCTGCCATTGTCCGCTGGGCGCAGTCTACTGTGTTGAGCCTCTCGCAATGGCTCTTGACCAGCCATTTGCTCTTGGATAGCGGTCTGCCATTGTCCGCTGGGCGCAGTCTATTGTCTCCCGGACATGACGGTACTCAATGGCTCTTGACCAGCCATTTGCTCTTGGATAGCGGTCTGCCATTGTCCGCTGGGCGCAGTCTATTGTCTCCCGGACATGACGGTACTCAATGGCTCTTGACCAGCCATTTGCTCTTGGATAGCGGTCTGCCATTGTCCGCTGGGCTGTTGTTGTCTTTCTCTGAGCTCGGAGAGATACCGTTGAGATTCTAGGTTTCTCTCCCTATCACCTGGTCCCTGATTGTATTCATTAGGGCGGCTATAGTCCCCTGAGTTATACGGCCGTCTCTGTGCCACGCATCCTCGTGGTCGGTACCTGTAGGCACGCCCATTTCCTCCATATGAATACGTTCGCCTTCTGTCGTAATTCCTATTCCAATGGCCTCCCGGTCCTCTCCTGTTATCACGATTATTCACAGAATTCCATTGGTCTCTCCGTGGTTGCTCATTTTCGCCTCTTTGTATTTCCCGCGATGTAGACTGTGTCCCGAAATTCTGGACGTCTCCTCCTTTCCTCATCTTGCGCGGCGGGCTGTTATCCTTAGATACGTCTACCATATGAATTGTTTCCGTATGTCTAACTCTCGGCTGAGACTGGTTCGAAGTAAGGTCAAGCTGACGCAATGTCCTTTCGGCCTCTGCTGCTGACTTGACATTGGCCGCGACCATCTCAGACTCGAACGGTGGCGTATCAAGGTTTCTAAATTTGATAACTTGAGACACAAAATAACTCGAAAACCTCGTCGGAATCGTCGCTGGATACTTCCTACCGTATAGCTCCATCCTTAGAGCTTTCTGTAAGGTAACGTCCCAAAATTTACGGAGAAAGGCCACCTTAAACTCCTCGTACGTGCTAAACGTATATTTGAAGGCCTGCATCCATTCGAGGGCGGTATCAGACAAAACATTTTCAACTGTACGTAGTTTTCGATCAGGAGGCACCCTTGAGTCTGATAGATAGTCATCTATCTCACGAAGAAAAGCCCTCAGAGTCCTATCTTCCATGCCGCTAAATTTCCTCGGGCGACGCACGGAATATATTATAGATCGGCGCTCCATTCGTTACGTTTGGAGTGGACGCTCTCTCTTCTGGGCGGGATAGGTGAATTATACCGCTCATCATCGCTGGTTCATGGGTGTCGCTAGCAGCTCTCCCGATGTGACTCTGCTGAATTGAACATTTCAATTTGTCCACCTCCTTGCTGGTCCTAAGGTCGATTAATTCTATCTTATCCTTTAAGTACTGAATTTCCTTTACTGCACTTGCCAGCTTGTTCGTGTTCTTTTGACTATGTTCTGCCCATACCTCAATTGTCGCACCAACCTCATTGATATTGGCTCTGTTGTTCTCCCTGTCCGCCAGAATTATCTTCTTGATCTCTTCGCCTTTACCCGCGATTCGACCCGTGACCTCCAGCGTAACTCTTTCTTCCAGGTTCTTCAACTTGACATCATTTTCCTTTATCGTCTCAGATAACTTCCGTTCCATTTTCTCTTCATTCTTCTGCTGCCCTTCGGCAACCTGATTCTTAATTTCTTCCGAGAACGATGAAAGCCTCTTCTCAGTTTCAGCGCTAAGCTGATCTATTGCGCTCCGATTTTTACCGATTTCTGTCCGTGCCTCATCTAACCTACTAGTTACTTCTTCTAGCCGTTGGTCTGTCTTTTCGGCTCCATCTGATATTTTCCCTGCTAGATCCTCAACGGTTTTCTGCACCCATTCAGTCTGTTCCTCGGTTCGAACCTCTATCGCGTCGATACGTTTCTCTAATCGATTCATCCCCTCCTGACAACACCTCTGAACTGTTTCTATCTTTTCTTCGAGCTTCTCGTTACCCTGTGCTATTTTCGCCGTAAGTTCACTCACGTTCTTAAGCTCACGTTTCTCGGCCTCTAGCGTTACTAACTCAAGTCTGTTCGCGATCTCCGTCATATTTTCCTGTTCGCGTCTCTCAGCTTCCGCAGCTACCGAGTCCATTTTCTCCGCAATCTGCTACATACGTTCCTGCTCACGCTCCCGTGCTTCCTGTTCACGTCTTCCTGCTTCCCGTTCCGCTAACTCCATCTTCGCCAAAAGGTCGGCGAGGGTTACAGCCATAATATTCGATTGGAATGCGACTACGCAGTTATGCTTCCGGTGCAAGAGTCTCTAGATGTAGAACCAAGATTTTGAATATAACTACCGAAAATTTCCAGTTTCTGCCATTTACGTTATAAAATCACAAGCAGTCTGGCTTCAGAAATTCGCCATGCAGAAACTGCCTAACGAATAATTTTCATGTGCTCATAATACCGCGAGAAAATAATAATAAATCCTCTCGTGCATCAAAAAATTATAAAAAATTAATTTTGCAATATGGCCCCAAATATTTAATTAAAATGTAGGTCTATCCTAATTCGGGCTCAAATGTATGCGTT
This sequence comes from Anabrus simplex, assembly GCF_040414725.1. Classification (NCBI taxonomy): domain Eukaryota; kingdom Metazoa; phylum Arthropoda; class Insecta; order Orthoptera; family Tettigoniidae; genus Anabrus; species Anabrus simplex. The sequence continues at coordinate 4,637,590 of NC_090277.1, forward strand.
AGACACCAATGCGTAACTACATTTGCATATTATCTCCGACTAAAGAACAATGATCCATACACCTTCAATCTTTGACAAAAATGCCACTGTAATTACAAGTTTTCCTCCGAGTTTGAGGCTGGCTCGGGTCCCTACCTTATTCTAAATCAAAACAAAATTAACATCTCCGGCTATACAAATCTGTTACACAGAACAAATTTCTAGGTCATGTCCACAGGCGAGTTTATCTGAAGGATACACATCGTCTACTTGCCCCAAGTGAGAAATCTTTTCCTAGTTCTCGAATTCCCAATTGGAATCACTGAATTATTTGACATGCCTCTACCATCGGCTATCAGGCCCTTATTCACATCCTAACATTAATATAAAAATTAATTTAATGCCGATATATAACCAACGTATACATACATATTTAGGAATTACAGACTTTCACTAAATATACGATTTCCACGGAAACCTCGGCCTCTCGTATCTATATACTAACATGAGTATAATCGAATACCGGACTGTAGACTCAGTTGCCTAATACGCTAGATTGCCAGTTCCCATGACTCCGTCTGAGTATCGAGCAAGAATCTCAGGCTTCGTCATGTATAATGCGCCTGTTCGGAATTATCTACCTAAATTAAATATTGGCCACCACTCTGGTCATTCCAAAAATTCCGAACTATATGCTACTACACAAGGCCTACAAAGTCGCGCCTCACAAAAACAATGGACCGGGCGCCGAATATATGACAACTGCCCAAATGACAATCGGCCCAGGTTGGGCGCCAGAAATGAACCGTTCCCATCCATAAAAATCACATATGCCAGGCCCAGCCGGTTAGAGCTTCGTTGTTCGTTCGGTCTCTGGGTGAAAATTAAATCTAACTTCCATAAAAGAATCACCAATGGTGTATATGAATAGGAAACAGTTGCATTTGTTGTGAATAAGAAGCAGATAAAGGGGGTAAAATGGATTTACTCAATAGAGCACATAATTAACATTCATACTAACAAAATTCCACAAAATACAATAAAACATGACGCAAACTGTCATAATAAAAGCATAATGTGCCGTGCACATTAGAAACCATTACAAATTACATTACTGAAATAGGTCGGTCCAAATACCGATCAAATCAAAAATAAAAAAAATATTAAATCTTGGCCTGATCTACATCTTTAATTATAGCCAACGCCGCCAAGTGAATACGCCGATTTCCCCGAGGGGAATTTCGATTACGACCGTCCATAAGACATGTTTCGGCAAGAGAAAGTCACGCCAGTTTCATTCCATAATACAACTATTTACATATACAAAATTATTCATCACGCTAAGGGAAAATCCAGGGATCCTAGCTTATATACTACACAGATTCTAATGACAGATCCGATCTGTCGCAAACAACCAGCCTGAAGCCGCATACCACAAGAGAAGTTAGCTCCGAGATAAATTTAAGAAACAAAGATTAATTCGTCAAGACACAACACACCGACAACAAACACGACAAGGCACTCCCATACAAGGTACATGAATAAACAAACACACCTCCTGTAAAATAACTTCATAATTACAATATAAAGAAAATATATACATGCAGTCAGAGCACTTCCTCATCACCAGGTCATTAGTGGCACGCCCCTCTCCACGCCAGGCTATCAGGTCATCCCCTTGGACAAGTGGAAACTTTCACTTTTCGTAGGACCGGAACACAGCTGGAACGTGATTCATACTACCTCGCAAAGGACTCCAGGCAGTCGGGGTGCAGCTTACACAGGCGGGGTGCGTAGTGGAAAACAATGTGTAAGTTAACAACAGACTATACTGACAACAAACGCTGTGCATTAGGTGAGGAAACTACACCACTTCTGAATTTCGTTAGTACACTTCTTTATTGTTATACATACACGCAGACATTTAATTTGCTTACACGCTATAACATAAAAACACAAGACACAAAATACGGAATTGATTGTTACATAGAAAGCAATATTTGTACGAAAAGCAAATGCTGTGACCTAGCCCTTACACACGAACGTATTTTATTACTGTGCGTAATAAAAATAACTTAGATATAACAAACGCACGAGACTAATTCTTCATTCAAACTTTTTTTTAACCTGAAATTACCAGTATATACCTACAAGTGGAAACAATAAGGGGAATATCAAATCATGAGGGTGTGTGCTTTACGTGAAGCCATCGAAAGAAGTGAACGACATACTGCGTATACGCATGCAAGTACAGCACCTTTCACTTACCTACAGTACAAAGATTTATATTAAAATAGTTATCACATTTGCATCACGGTGTCATCGAAAAAATATGAAAACCACAAAAATATACAATTATTAATCGATTCTGACACGGTTCAGTTTCGATTACCTCTCTATCGGGTATCCTGACCTGCCAAGGGATTTAACCCCGAGACCTGACCTCGGTCACTATCTTACTATCGGTGGAAAAATCTATTGCTGAACAGTTTCTGTTATGTACATTCCCTCTAGTTCCTCTCGGAGACCGCATGCTATTATTATTATTATTATTATTATTATTATTATTATTATTATTATTATTATTTAGAAATTGCTCTTATCGTTATGAAAATAATTGTTAACTCTCTAATTCGATGCTAGGAGGCACCCCAACTTACGAGCCGTTTTCAAACTCACATGCAACGGAAACATCATAGATCAGCGGGCATGTCGTCCATCCGTAGGCGACCTGCGCGTTGTAATGCCCATTACCATACTCAGTAGCACTTTACCCATGAATGGCCATTGGCCTACCAAGCGGCCGCTGCATAGCCAACCGAAGGCCTGCAAAATTACGAGGTGTGGTGTGGTCAGCACGACGAATACTCTCGCCCCCATAGCACTTGCTCGCTGCAATCGATTCTGGATTCCATCGTTCAAATCCCTAGTTAGTCTACGTGAGATTTGTGTGGAGGCGGAGAACAGATACTCCCTGTTATCTTTTAGCTTCGATTTAGGTTCGATTCCTGACAAGGTCAGGGATTTTTACCTGTAACTGTAGGGCTTGCGTATCCTCTGATACTCAGATAGCGACTCCGGTCTAGAAAGCAAAGAATAACGATCGCCGTGCTGACTCCGGTCGAAAACGGTTGCTAACATGGGGTTTTATGGAGGAATCGTTAGCGTGCTGGTTGAGTCAACCTCAACACGGCATGCAAGTTACCTACAAGGGCGTTAAATAAAACAGACCTGCACCAGGCCTTCTCTGAGAAGATGCTACAAGCTGTTATTACTTAGAAATGGCTTCTTAATTTATTATCACAATATGACAGTAGTGAAAATAGGAAACCACTGAAATCTATCTTTAGAGCTAACAAGAGTAGGGTTTAAACCCCCACCCCGGATGCAGGCTTTTAGCTGTGCAATGATTAATGACTGGCAGATGAAATAAAATGACATTGGAGAGTTTTGCTGGAATGAATGATGACAGAGGAAACCGAAGAACAAATTTCGTGGCTCCGCTTTTGTCCAGCACATTCTGTAGCCAGGATTAGAACCACGGAACCCGGCGGTAAAAGGTCGGCGTGCTACCGCCTGAGGCACGCAGGTTGTTTCAGAAAACGTAGTACGCTGCATAGCTAAATGGTTAGTGTGCTGGTCTTTAGTTCAGAGGGACCCGGTTTCGATTCTCCTTGCCGAGTCGAGGATTTTTAACCCTTATTCGTCTATTCTAATGGCTTCAGGGCTGGGTGTGTGTGCTGTCTTCATCATTAGAATTCATTACAGGTGGACCCCATCGTCATAGAAGCGCAGGTCGCCTATATGGCTTCAACTCGAAAGACCTGCTCCAGGCCACACGTCATTCAATTATTCACCTACAAAGGCAGAGGTATCGAATTCATACATTTCCCCCGCTACGTAGAAAAGACAAGACGAGAGTTGTTCCCTCTTAGTAGCCTCTTACCACATGCAGGGGAAATAAAACGCAAGAAGAATGGCAATTTGTCTACACTGACAAATATAATATTATTATCATTATTACAATTATTAATATTGTCTGCATCTTACCCGGACGCCGCGGGTTCGATTCCCGCTGAGGTCAGGGATTTTTGCCTGGACCTAAGGGTTGGTTCCAGCTCGACTCAGCCTACATGATTAGAATTAAGGAACTAGCTGAGTTTGAGATAGCGGCCCCGGTCTAAACCTCGTGCTGAGCAGCGTCCACTTTGTACACCACGTATGTATTTTATATTAATTTATAGATTTTAATTTAACACACGCAGATATACAGCGTGCAGAGCACACAGTAGCAGCAAGCAGGACTTGCATTGGACTGACGACTGCACGCGCATTTGTAAAGCCAGGAATAATAATAAATGTAGTTATTTCTTTCTCGTGTGTGTGTGTGTGTGTGTGTGTGTGTGTGTGTGTGTGTGTGCGCAGACCCTTACAGTCTCCTTGCCCGTAGGCGTTCTGCATGTTGTAATTAGCAGGAGAGACATCTAACTGTAGAAACTGTGCACAAGATAGTAATTGTGTATAGTTTGAATATTATATCGGTGCAGGTCTCTTTTTTAATGTCGTAATAAGGATAACTCAAAAGGCTGGTTATCTGTCCGTTAAACTATGCCCTTCCCAAGAGAGTGATTTTTCCGTATAGTTAGGTTTCCCTCTATAACTGTGTGAGTGGGCTTGCATTTAGGTTTTAAAAACCCTACTCTTATCAGCTCTAAAGTCCGTGGTTACCTATTTTCACTACAATCATATAAAACTGCACCTAAAATGATAATTGAGTGTAGTTAGGCCCAGATCTTTTGAATTGACACCCGTTGGCGTCCTGCGCATTGTAATAATGATAACACGGTAGGCTGGTTATCTATCCTTCTACCGGGGCGAGTTGGCCGTGCGGTTAGGGGCGCATGGCTGTAAACTTGCATTCGGGGGATAGTGGCTTCGAATCCCACTGAAAAGAAATGGCGTATGGCTTTTAGTGCCGGGAGTGTCCGAGGACATGTTCGGCTGGCCAGGCGCAGGTCTTTTGATTTGACACCCGTAGGCCACCTGCGCGTCGTGATGAGGATGAAATGATGATGAAGACGACACACACACCCAGCCCCCGTGCCAGAGAAATTAACCAATTAAGGTTAAAATTCCCGACCCTGCCGGGAATCGAACTCGAGACCCCTGTGATCAAAGGCCAGCACGTTAACCATTTAGACATGGAGCCGGTCTCTGAATGCCACTGTCGACAGCACATAAGATGGTTTTCCGTTCTGTAAATTTGAAAACGGCTCGTAAGTTCGTGTGCCTTCTATGGGCATTACAACGCGCAGGTCGCTTGCGGATGGACAACATGCCCGGTGATTTATGAAGATTCCGTTGCATGTGAGTTTGAAAACGGCTCCTAAGTTGGGGAGCCTCCTAGCATCGAATGAGAGAGTTAAAAATTGTTTTTACGACGATAACAGTAATTGATTTGATTTGATTTGATTTGATTTGATTTGATTTGATTTGATTTGATTTGATTTGATTTGATTTGATTTGATTTGATTTGATTTGATTTGATTTGATTTGATTTGATTTGATTTGATTTGATTTGATTTGATTTGATTTGATTTGATTTGATTTGATTTGATTTGATTTGATTTGATTTGATTTGATTTGATTTGATTTGATTTGATTTGATTTGATTTGATTTGATTTGATTTGATTTGATTTGATTTGATTTGATTTGATTTGATTTGATTTGATTTGATTTGATTTGATTTGATTTGATTTGATTTGATTTGATTTGATTTGATTTGATTTGATTTGATTTGATTTGATTTGATTTGATTTGATTTGATTTGATTTGATTTGATTATTTATCATGAACAGAGATATTAATTCTCCAATTGCAGATGACAGTATTAACAGCACTTGCTACTACTCCTAATTATAACTAAGCAATATATAATACAGTATATACATATTTACAAAACATATAAGGGAGAAATGAAAACAGAAGTGTCTTCATACATTTGAAATGACCGAAGGAAGTATAACATTCACTTACCAAATGCACAGAACAAGATACAAGGAACAAACTGTCTATGTCTGCGAACTTCACCAGCTGACGAGTCAAATACATCCACCATTCCGCTAATTTCATTCAGGGAACTTAGGGCCTGCATAAACCAAGAGTTCCTGTGTCATTACGTTCTGCACCTGGGCAAGTGAAAGGTGACAGCCTGTCGGCTGTTGCGGGAAGGAACATGAATTGGTAGCAACTGGAGTAAATTTGCGACAGTCAAGGAAATTACTGGTACATTTGTGTATGAAACGTGCGTTGACATACCTGCGCCTAGTTCTAAGATACTCAATACACATGTTTGTACAAAAAATCGTTATCTGTCGATGACAGCTTGATACCGAAACACTTTTTACTGATCCATTTTGAGAATCTGATCTGTACTCGCTTTAAGGCATTAACTAAGTTTTGCTGTGAGGGGATCCACACTTCAGAGCAGTACTCTAGACTAGATCGTATAAGCGAAAAATACAGGATTTTCAATGGGGCAACATTTAAAACTCTTGCAATTCCTTTTGAGGAAGCCTAACATTGTAAATGCCTTGTTAACTATATTTAACACGTGCTCATTGAAAGATCATTTTGATTGCTAAAAATAATAGCAAGGTCGTTAATTTTATTAACACGCTTCACTTCTTGATCCGTTGTATGATAATTGAATACATTGACTTGCGATTTTCTCGTGAAGGATATTGCACAGCACTTTGGAATATTTAGGGTTAAATGCCATTTTTGCACCAATCACTAATATTATTTATATCAGACTGTAACAATTCACAGCCACACATCTTTTCAATTACCCTGTAGAGTTTAAGGTCATCAGTATAGAGCAGGTAGCTGCTGGAATGGATTTGTGATGTCAGATCATAAACAAATAGAAGGAAACACAAATTTCCCGAGAGTGAACCTTGTGGAACGCCAGACATGCGCTGATAATGACGAGAAATTATACCCTCGTATTTTACTGAATACTTCCTGTCGTAAAGGTAGCATTTAAACCATTTTAGCAAGCTTCCATGAATGCCATATGCTGACAACTTAGCCAGAAGAGCATTATGCTGCACAGAGCCGAAAGCCTTGGAAAAGTCCATGTACAAGGCATCAACCTGCTTGCAATTGTCCAGAACGCTAGATATGAAGTGGGAGTACAAGCAAGATTGGTGGTAGTTGAGCGTTTCTGGACAAACCCGTGCTGGTTAATATTAGTTAAACCGCTGACTGCACTGTACAAGGCTTTGTACACGACTCTTTCCGCTACTTTGGAAATGAGTGAAAGAAGAACTACTGGTCTGTAATTGACAAATACAGATCTGTCACCTTTCTTAAGGGCTGGAATAACATATCCTTTCTTCCATTTGGACATTAAATTGCCTTTACGAAGAGACCAGTTGATTATCGTGTCTAGTGGGGTTTCCAGCTCCTCAGCACACTCACGTAACACAATTCCTGGAATGTGACTTGGACCACATTTCTTCCCATATCCATCGTCTTCAAGATGTTGCAGACTTCCGATGCCGAAGTTACCACTGATGATAAGTAAATTTCAACAAATTGTTTGGTGTGAGAATTACAGGGAAAACTGGGAGGATGGAATGTTTTGAAAGTGTCAGCAAAATAATCTAGAATTTATTTCAGGGAGCTAATTTCCTTGTCTTCATTAATCATCAAAGATGGTAGCCGCCTAGATTTTGATTTGCAATTGATAAATTTCCAAAATCTTTGTGGAAGTCTGATAATATCCCCCTCAACAAACCCGACATAATCCCTATACTTTCTCCCCTGCGTTGGTTTGTATTCCCTTCTTAGCATCGCAAATTCGATGTAATCTGATGGAAGTGAATACCTTGCAACTTGTTTCCTTGCTCTTTCCTTTGCCCGCATTTTGTCTGTAAGTTCGCGATGCCTAGTTTTCAACATGCGGGAATGTACGGCATCCTTAAGAGCGCTGTGCAGTAAATCATAAAACAAGTCAACTGCGGCATCAAGAGATGGATAGGATTCGAGCAAGTTCCACGGACAGCGAGATAAGGTATTTCGTAGATGAGAAAAGTCTGCTTTTGTCCATACGAAGTATGTAGTCTGTGGTAAACGAGGAGCTCAAGCGCAGAATGATCTGATTGTACTAATTGTTTGTAGCTTCGCACAGAGTATTGTTAGTGACTTTTTCATACACGAAAGCCAGGTCCAATAAGTTATTTACTCGTGTTGGAAAACTGCAAACTTGGCGAAGGCTAAATTCATTGGTGATCTCTATAAAAAAAAATCAGACTTCCTCGTCGACATGCGTGACAATAGGGTTAATAGATCTCGATTCGTTTGAGGCCAAGGCTCATTGGCTTAAATTAAAACTACCGCGCACTGTAATATTGTCATTTTGTTTTGCCACGCGATTGATTCGAACCACAGTTTCTCGGAAGTCTGTGAGCCGTACTTTCACCTCGTCCGTGGGTAGGTAACTGCAGACTATGTATAGCGCTCGCCCAGGGGAAGGGGTTGGCTTTCACAACAACACATTCCCAGTTTCCCGCTAGGTCGGGTCGTTGCACTGAGCGGTAAGCAACCTCTATTAAAACCCAAACTCCCTCGCTCTTACTAGTAATGATATTTTGCTTATCTTGGCGGAAAATAACATAATTATGGTGCAGTATTTCACTATTGTCGATTGAAGAGTCGAGCCAGTCGTAATGCATGTCACTCACAGCGACGTTAAAGTCCACGAGTGATTTCGTAAGACGACAGACATTCTGGTAGTAAATGCTAAGGCTGGTATTTACCTCACTACAGACATTCTGGTAGTAGATGCTAAGGCTGGTATTTACCTCACTGCAGACATTCTGGTAGTAGATGCTAAGGCTGGTATTTACCTCATTACAGACATTCTGGTAGTAGATGCTAAGGCTGGTATTTACCCCACTACAGCCACTCTGGTAGTAGATGCTAAGGCTGGTATTTACCTCACTACAGACATTCTGGTAGTAGATGCTAAGGCTGGTGTTTGCCTCACTACAGACATTCTGGTAGTAGATGCTAAGGCTGGTATTTACCTCACTACAGACATTCTGGTAGTAGATGCTAAGGCTGGTATTTACCTCACTACAGACATTCTGGTAGTAGATGCTAAGGCTGGTACTTACCTCACTACAGACATTCTGGTTGTAGATGCTAAGGCTGGTATTTACCTCACTACAGACATTCTGGTAGAAGATGCTAAGGCTGGTATTTATCTCCCTACAGACGTTCTGGTAGTAGATGCTAAGGCTGGTATGTACCTCACTACAGACATTCTGGTAGTAGATGCTAAGGCTGGTATTTACCTCACTACAGACATTCTGGTTGTAGATGCTAAGGCTGGTATTTACCTTACTACAGACATTCTGGTTGTAGATGCTAAGGCTGGTATTTACCTCACTACAGACATTCTGGTAGTAGATGCTAAGGCTGGTATGTACCTCAATACAGACATTCTGGTAGTAGATGCTAAGGCTGGTATTTACCTCACTACAGACATTCTGGTTGTAGATGCTAAGGCTGGTATTTACCTCACTACAGACATTCTGGTAGTAGGTGCTAAGGCTGGTATTTACCTTACTACAGACATTCTGGTAGAAGATGCTAAGGCTGGTGTTTACCTCACTACAGACATTCTGGTAGAAGATGCTAAGGCTGGTATGTACCTCACTACAGACATTCTGGTAGAAGATGCTAAGGCTGGTATTTACCTCACTACAGACATTCTGGTAGAAGATGCTAAGGCTGGTATGTACCTCACTACAGACATTCTGGTAGTAGATGCTAAGGCTGGTGTTTACCTCACTACAGACATTCTGGTAGTAGATGCTAAGGCTGGTATTTACCTCACTACAGACATTCTGGTAGTAGATGCTAAGGCTGGTATTTACCTCACTACAGACATTCTGGTAGTAGATGCTAAGGCTGGTGTTTACCTCACTACAGACATTCTGGTAGTAGATGCTAAGGCTGGTGTTTACCTCACTACAAACATTCTGGTAGTAGATGCTAAGGCTGGTGTTTACCTCACTACAAACATTCTGGTAGTAGATGCTAAGGCTGGTATTTACCTCACTACAGACATTCTGGTAGTAGATGCTAAGGCTGGTACTTACCTCACTACAGACATTCTGGTAGTAGGTGCTAAGGCTGGTATTTACCTCACTACAGACATTCTGGTAGTAGATGCTAAGGCTGGTATTTACCTCACTACAGACATTCTGGTAGTAGATGCTAAGGCTGGTGTTTACCTCACTACAGACATTCTGGTAGTAGATGCTAAGGCTGGTGTTTACCTCACTACAAACATTCTGGTAGTAGATGCTAAGGCTGGTGTTTACCTCACTACAAACATTCTGGTAGTAGATGCTAAGGCTGGTATTTACCTCACTACAGACATTCTGGTAGTAGATGCTAAGGCTGGTACTTACCTCACTACAGACATTCTGGTAGTAGGTGCTAAGGCTGGTATTTACCTCACTACAGACATTCTGGTAGTAGATGCTAAGGCTGGTATTTACCTCACTACAGACATTCTGGTTGTAGATGCTAAGGCTGGTATTTACCTTACTACAGACATTCTGGTAGTAGATGCTAAGGCTGGTATTTACCTCACTACAGACATTCTGGTAGTAGATGCTAAGGCTGGTATTTGCCTCACTACAGACATTCTGGTTGTAGATGCTAAGGCTGGTATTTACCTCACTACAGACATTCTGGTTGTAGATGCTAAGGCTGGTATTTACCTCACTACAGACATTCTGGTAGTAGATGCTAAGGCTGGTATTTACCTCACTACAGTAGTAGCGAAACTACTTGGAGTCATTTGAGGCAATGCCTACCCTAAGAAATACGATTAAGTTGCATAAATGTCGTAGCAAATTTGTTGTTATTGTGCTAAAACTGAAATAATAATCTCTATTTATCATGTACTACATGGCTGACCTCAGGCACGGCCGACTTGATGCGTCGTTCTAACTAAGGAGTGCCGCGAGGGATTCAGTCGGCCGTGCAGCAGGCTATGTGCTTCGCTGATCGCCCGCTAGATGGTAACAGCGGACTACTTGTTCTGTAGAGAGGCAGTAAATAATTTGACTCGCGCAGGACTTTTTGTTTTGTTTGCGTTTCGCCAGCTTGAAGATTGGGAGCGGAGTGGTGGAGGAAAGTTGGGTTACCGCCCGCCCCCTCTCTCAGCAAGGTCTAGGGCCCGTTGAGGCTTGCCTTTCCTGCTAATCGAGTGTGCAGAAATTCCTAGCGCGAAGGCGACAATGAAGTACGTATTGTTAATTGTGTAACTGCGCACGCTATTCTTTTGAGTTAGTGACAATTCAGACATGGAAACAACCAATTCAAATTCTGAGTTTCTGTTGTGTAAAACAAGACTGACATTATCTGGTTGAAACACTCGTTTGAATAATGAGTGAAGCAGGCAGGCCCCTTCGGGAACTTCACAAATCTTTTGAACTCTTTAAAATGGACTTATGAAGAGAAGTCTGAATCTAAATACAAAGATGTATGCCTAGTTTAGATATTATTTTGAAGGTAAAGTAGCTAGAAAATTTCAATTTTATTGGTATACACGATATTTGTGGTTTTGTTATAGGGTTTACATGTGTTTTGTTTGGTGGTGAAAAGGAATGGACTTTAAATGGGGCAATTGTTATTAAAAGGTTCTTGTAAAAGCGGAGAAGCATCTACATCGAAATAAACATATTCAGAATGAAGAGAAATTCCGTTTACTGGGGCGCAAGGTGCAAGAATTCAAGCTGTTCAACATAACGAAGTCATGAAACAAAATCGGCTTGTTGAGAAACTTGATACTGTGTGTTTTCTTGAGAAACAGGAGCTTGTATTTCGAGGTCATTTTGAAAGGGACGACTCGATCAACAGGAACAATTACCTAGAGATTTAGATCTTCTTTCAAAACAGGAATAGTACACTCGAGTTCATCTCCAGTCCATGTCGGTCTATTGATAATAATAATAATAATAATAATAATAATAATAATAATAATAATAATAATAATAATAATAATAATAATAATAATAATAATAATAGGAATACGGTAATAATAATGTTATTTGTCTTACGTCCCATTAACTACTTTTAACGGTTTTCGGAGCCACCGAAGTACCGGAATTTAGCCCCGCAGGGGTTCTTTTACGTGCCAGTAAATCTACTAACACGAGGCTAACGTATTTGATCACCTTCAAATACCATCGGACTGAGCCAGGATCAAACCTGCCAAGTTGGGGTCACCAGTGTCTCAACCGTCTGAGCCGCTCAGCCCGGCACGTTGGGCTTTAAAGGTACATCAAGCGAAATACAGAATGAATTAACTGAGTCTGTGACCACCATAATTCAGGAGACGATCAAAGCAGAGTTAGATTCTTGTGATTTCATTGGTATTCCTTAGACGTATCAAATAGATCTCAAGTAGGTGTAATATTCCGGTTCTACTCAAAACAGGATCGAAAGATTCATAGGCTTTCATTATGTTTCGATTGATGAGACTGCTTCGGGCTTATCAGAATTAATTGTCGGTATTCTGCGAAAGTGCGGAGTAATTGATAAAATCACATGTCAAACATATGATGTGTGCTCCACAATGGCAGGAAGTAGTATAATGGGAGAGTTCTGGCGCCTCCTCCGCCGCACGCCTCCGCCCGCCTCCTCCTCCGCCGCCTCCTCCGCCGCCGCCGCCCGCGGGAAATTTGAATTTTGGCGGGAAATTTGAATTTTGGCGCGAGATTTGAATTTGTAAACAAAGCCACGTGCTTTTTGACAGCTGTCATCGAAAACAACGCATCGCTAACCTCACTGCTGCCATCTTGACGGGCCTAAACCTCACTAGTGCCAACTTAACCTAACTAGCGTGAGGTAAACAAAGCCACGTGTTTTTTGACAGCCACGTGCTTTTTGACAGACAACAACGCATCGCTAACCTCAGTACTGCCATCTTGACGGGCCTAAACCTCAGTAGTGCCAACTTAACCTAACTAGTGCGAGATAAACAAATCCACGTGCTTTTTGACAGCCACGTGCTTTTTGACAGATTTGTAAACAAAGCCACGTGCTTTTTGACAGACAACAACGCATCGCTAACCTCAGTACTGCCATCTTGACGGGCCTAAACCTTAGTGGTACCAACTTAACCTAACTAGCGTGTGGTAAACAAAGCCACGTGCTTTTTGACAGCCACGTGCTTTTTTGACAGCTGTCATCCGCCATCTTTAAACTACAGAGCACCGTGCTGCCCTCTTTCATCACCTGTCATCGGCAGTGCTGCCATCTTGACAGACCTAAACCTTAGTGCTACCAACTTAACCTCACTAGCTCGAGATAAACAAATCCACGAGCTTTTTGACAGCCACGTGCTATTTTGATAGCTGTCATCCGCCATCTTTAATCTATAGAGCACAGTGCTGCCCTCTTTAGCTACTTACCTTTGAAATGTGGTGGCGGATAATTTGAAAAATGCTTTTCGACAAGCAGCCATCTTTAATCCAGAGAGAACAGTGCTGCCCTCTATGTGGTGGCGGCAAATTGAAAAATTCCACGTGCTCTTGTTTGGAAACAAACTCACGTGCTTTTTCGACAGCTACCATCCGCCATCTTTAATCTATAGAGCACAGTGCTGCCCTCTTTAGCTACTTACCTTTGAAATGTGGTGGCGACAAATTCCACGTGCTCTTGTTTAGTAAACAAACTCACGTGCTTTTTTGTCAGCTGTCATCCGCCATCTTTAATCTATAGAGCACAGTGCTGCCCTCTTTATCGTAGTAGATGTAAATTCGTCACAGCTGTTATCCGCAGTGCTGCCATCTTAACGGGCTTAAACCTTAGTGCTACCAACTTAACCTTACTAGCGCGAGATAAACAAATCCACGTGCTTTTTGACAGCTGTCATCCACCATCTTTAATCTATAGAGCACAGTGGTGCCCTCTTTAGCTACTTACCTTTGAAATGTGGTGGCGGATAATTTGAAAAATGCTCTTTGATAGCAGCCATCTTTGAGCACCGTGCTACCCTCTTTTGTGGTGGCAGGCAATTCCACGTGACAGCAGCCATCTTTAATCATGAGAGCACCGTGCTGCCCTCTATGTGGTGGCGGCAAATTCTACATGCTCTTGTTTGGAAACAAACTCACGTGCTTTTTTCTGACAGCTGTCATCCGCCATCTTGCATCACAAACCTCAGTGCTGCACTCTTTAGCTAGATACCTTTGAAATGTGGTGGCGGCAATTTGAAAAAATCTATGTGCTCTTGTTTAGTAAACAAAGCCACGTGCTTTTTATGACAGCTATCATCCACCATCTTTAATCAATAGAGCACGGTGCTGCTATCATGCAGGCAATTTCATCACCTGTCATCCGCCATCTTTTAATGAACAGAGCACCGTGCTGCTCTCTGTAGTAGCGGGCAATTTGAAAAGTTCTGGTAGCTGTCATCCGCCATCTTTAATCAAGAGAGCACCGTGCTGCCATCTATGTGGTGGCGGCAAATTCTACGTGCTACGCGCAGCTGTCATCCACCATCTTACTTCGCAAACCTCAGTGCTACACTCTATGTGGTGGCGGATAATTTAAAAAGAAAAATTCTACATCAGTCCTCTCTCGACGCTAATTGCACAAGATGGTGACTATACATGACTCCTTAAAGGTGATTATGCAAGATGATCGCTATACATAGACCCCCTTGGGATGCTTGCGCAAGATGGCGGTTATACAAGGCTCCTTATGAGGGATGCTTGCGCGAGATGGTGGTTGCTCTTATGAGGCGGCTTAAGGATCCATGACTAGAGACGCCCTAAGGATGCTTGCGCAAGATGGCGGATGCAAGATGGCGGCTATACATAGCTCCTTATGAGACAGCCAGTACTCGATACAACATGTGATCAGAACATTGATTGATGTGTTCAGAACACTGTACTCGATACAACATGTGATTAAAACATTGTGTGGTGTGTTCAGAACACTACATAAGTAGAATCGAACGCTGTATTAGGGGATACCTTTGTTTAGATTGAAACATAACAAGACTAGAATTGAACACTGCACATTGATTGATTGATGTGTTCAGAACACAAAATAAGTAGAATCGAACACTGTACTCGATGTCGTTAACTTCAACATGTGATTAAAACATTGTCTGGTGTGTTCAGAACACTACATAAGTAGAATCGAACGCTGTACAACATGTTAGGGGATACCTTTGTTTAGATTGAAACATAACAAGACTAGAATTGAACACTGCACTCGATGTCGTTACATGCGATCAGAACAATGATTGATGTGTTCAGATCACGAAACAAGTAGAACCGAACACTGTACAACATGTTAGGGGATACCTTTGTTCTAAGAAGATCAGCTTGAAACATAACAAGACTAGAATTGAACACTGCACTCGATACAACATGTAATCAGAACATTGATTGATGCGTTCAGATCACGAAACAAGTAGAACCGAACACTGTACAACATGTTAGGGGATACCTTTGTTTAGATTGAAACTAACAAGACTAACACTTCAAATGATTTGCTTAGTACGAAAATAAAAAATCTATACCGCGTAGCTAACTCGTTCTTCACACTGCTAAGACGCTTAGTAATTGTGAATACACTCATACGAAAATCAAGAAAGCACACTGCGTAGCCAACTCGCTCGGCTCACTCGCTTAGTATTTGCAACACACACGGATAAGAATGTTCCGAGATACTTACATGTTTTTTAAGGGAGGGTGAAAGATCATAAATTATATGTACACATGTTGTCTCCTCCAAGTTGTAAGATGAAATAGACGCAGTACTGCGAGTTTCCGCTCTAGCTGGCGAACGGAAGTAGCATGATATCTCAGCAAAAAATAAAAATACGCGTGAGCTTGCAAGTCAGACACAATGATGGATACCGCGATTCAAATCCTGGTAACTTATGCCGTCGGGAAGGGTATCCGGCGAGCATCTAGCTGTAAATCCCCGATTCTCGACAGATTCATAATCCCAGTTCTTTGACGTCAGGAAGGGCAACCGGTTGAAAACAATTATCGAACACGCATCGCGAAGGCAAGAGTGTGCAGCGATATGCTTGTTTAGACTTGCAGATTACGAAAGAAACATAACAAGACTTGAGTTTTAAAACAAATTCTTGCGATTTAAAATCTTAGTCAGGAAGGGCATCCAGCAGAAAAACAATAGTTCGTGATACTGCGATTTAAAATCTAGCTGTAAAACCCCCGATTCTCGACAGATTCTTAATCCGAGTTCTTTGACGTCAGGAAGGGCAACCGGTCGAAAACAATTATCGAACACGCATCGCGAAGGCAATAGTGTGCAGCGATATGCTTGTTTAGACTTGCAGATTACGAAAGAAACATAACAAGACTTGAGTCTTAAAACAAATTCTTGCGATTTAAAATCTTAGTCAGGAAGGGCATCCAGCAGTAAAACAATAGTTCGTGATACTGCGATTTAAAATCTAGCTGTAAAACCCCCGATTCTCGACAGATTCTTAATCCGAGTTCTTTGACGTCAGGAAGGGCAACCGGTTGAAAACAATTATCGAACACGCATCGCGAAGGCAAGAGTGTGCAGCGATATGCTTGTTTAGACTTGCAGATTACGAAAGAAACATAACAAGACTTGAGTCTTAAAACAAATTCTTGCGATTTAAAATCTTAGTCAGGAAGGGCATCCGGTAGTAAAACAATAGTTCGTGATACTGCGATTTAAAATCTAGCAGTAAAACCCCCGATTCTCGACAGATTATTAATCCGAGTTCTTTGACGTCAGGAAGGGCAACCGGTTGAAAACAATTATCGAACACGCATCGGGAAGGCAAGAGTGTACAGCGATATGCTTGTTTAGACTTGCAGATTACGAAAGAAACATAACAAGTCTTGAGTCTTAAAACAAATTCTTGCGATTTAAAATCTTAATCAGGAAGGGCATCCGGTAGTAAAACAATAGTTCGTGATACTGCGATTTAAAATCTAGCTGTAAAACCCCCGATTCTCGACAGATTCTTAATCCGAGTTCTTTGACGTCAGGAAGGGCAACCGGTTGAAAACAATTATCGAACACGCATCGCGAAGGCAAGAGTGTGCAGCGATATGCTTGTTTAGACTTGCAGATTACGAAAGAAACATAACAAGACTTGAGTCTTAAAACAAATTCTTGCGATTTAAAATCTTAGTCAGGAAGGGCATCCAGCAGTAAAACAATAGTTCGTGTTACTGCGATTTAAAATCTAGCTGTAAAACCCCCGATTCTCGACAGATTCTTAATCCGAGTTCTTTGACGTCAGGAAGGGCAACCGGTTGAAAACAATTATCGAACACGCATCGCGAAGGCAAGAGTGTGCAGCGATATGCTTGTTTAGACTTGCAGATTACGAAAGAAACATAACAAGACTTGAGTCTTAAAACAAATTCTTGCGATTTAAAATCTTAGTCAGGAAGGGCATCCAGCAGTAAAACAATAGTTTGTGATTTAAAATCTAAGAAGTGCATCTAGCTGTATATCCCCCGATTCTCGACAGATTCTTAATCCGAGTTCTTTGACGTCAGGAAGGGCAACTAGTTGAAAACAATTATCGAACACGCATCGTGAAGGCAAGAGTGTGCAGCGATATGCTTGTTTAGACTTGCAGATTACGAAAGAAACATAACAAGACTTGAGTCTTAAAACAAATTCTTGCGATTTAAAATCTTAGTCAGGAAGGGCATCCAGCAGTAAAACAATAGTTCGTGATTTAAAATCTAAGAAGTGCATCTAGCTGTATATCCCCCGATTCTCGACAGATTCTTAATCCGAGTTCTTTACGTCAGGAAGGGCAACTAGTTGAAAACAATTATCGAACACGCATCGTGAAGGCAAGAGTGTGCAGCGATATGCTTGTTTAGACTTGCAGATTACGAAAGAAACATAACAAGACTTGAGTCTTAAAACAAATTCTTGCGATTTAAAATCTTAGTCAGGAAGGGCATCCGGCAGTAAAACAATAGTTCGTGATACTGCGATTTAAAATCTAGCAGTAAAACCCCCGATTCTCGACAGATTCTTAATCCGAGTTCTTTGACGTCAGGAAGGGCAACCGGTCGAAAACAATTATCGAACACGCATCGCGAAGGCAAGAGTGTGCAGCGATATGCTTGTTTAGACTTGCAGATTACGAAAGAAACATAACAAGACTTGAGTCTTAAAACAAATTCTTGCGATTTAAAATCTTAGTCAGGAAGGGCATCCAGCAGTAAAACAATAGTTCGTGATACTGCGATTTAAAATCTAGCTGTAAAACCCCCGATTCTCGACAGATTCTTAATCCGAGTTCTTTGACGTCAGGAAGGGCAACCGGTTGAAAACAATTATCGAACACGCATCGCGAAGGCAAGAGTGTGCAGCGATATGCTTGTTTAGACTTGCAGATTACGAAAGAAACATAACAAGACTTGAGTCTTAAAACAAATTCTTGCGATTTAAAATCTTAGTCAGGAAGGGCATCCGGTAGTAAAGCAATAGTTCGTGATACTGCGATTTAAAATCTAGCAGTAAAACCCCCGATTCTCGACAGATTCTTAATCCGAGTTCTTTGACGTCAGGAAGGGCAACCGGTTGAAAACATTTATCGAACACGCATCGTGAAGGCAAGAGTGTACAGCGATATGCTTGTTTAGACTTGCAGATTACGAAAGAAACATAACAAGACTTGAGTCTTAAAACAAATTCTTGCGATTTAAAATCTTAGTCAGGAAGGGCATCCAGCAGTAATACAATAGTTCGTGATACTGCGATTTAAAATCTAGCAGTAAAACCCCCGATTCTTGACAGATTCTTAATCCGAGTTCTTTGACGTCAGGAAGGGCAACCGGTTGAAAACAATTATCGAATACGCATCGTGAAGGCAAGAGTGTACAGCGATATGCTTGTTTAGACTTGCAGATTACGAAAGAAACATAACAAGACTTGAGTCTTAAAACAAATTCTTGCGATTTAAAATCTTAGTCAGGAAGGGCATCCAGCAGTAAAACAATAGTTCGTGATACTGCGATTTAAAATCTAGCAGTAAAACCCCCGATTCTCGACAGATTCTTAATCCGAGTTCTTTGACGTCAGGAAGGGCAACCGGTTGAAAACAATTATCGAACACGCATCGTGAAGGCAATAGTGTACAGCGATATGCTTGTTTAGACTTGCAGATTACGAAAGAAACATAACAAGACTTGAGTCTTAAAACAAATTCTTGCGATTTAAAATCTTAGTCAGGAAGGGCATCCAGCAGTAAAACAATAGTTCGTGATACTGCGATTTAAAATCTAGCTGTAAAACCCCCGATTCTCGACAGATTCTTAATCCGAGTTCTTTGACGTCAGGAAGGGCAACCGGTTGAAAACAATTATCGAACACGCATCGCGAAGGCAAGAGTGTGCAGCGATATGCTTGTTTAGACTTGCAGATTACGAAAGAAACATAACAAGACTTGAGTCTTAAAACAAATTCTTGCGATTTAAAATCTTAGTCAGGAAGGGCATCCAGCAGTAAAACAATAGTTTGTGATTTAAAATCTAAGAAGTGCATCTAGCTGTATATCCCCCGATTCTCGACAGATTCTTAATCCGAGTTCTTTGACGTCAGGAAGGGCAACTAGTTGAAAACAATTATCGAACACGCATCGTGAAGGCAAGAGTGTGCAGCGATATGCTTGTTTAGACTTGCAGATTACGAAAGAAACATAACAAGACTTGAGTCTTAAAACAAATTCTTGCGATTTAAAATCTTAGTCAGGAAGGGCATCCAGCAGTAAAACAATAGTTCGTGATTTAAAATCTAAGAAGTGCATCTAGCTGTATATCCCCCGATTCTCGACAGATTCTTAATCCGAGTTCTTTACGTCAGGGAGGGCAACTAGTTGAAAACAATTATCGAACACGCATCGTGAAGGCAAGAGTGTGCAGCGATATGCTTGTTTAGACTTGCAGATTACGAAAGAAACATAACAAGACTTGAGTCTTAAAACAAATTCTTGCGATTTAAAATCTTAGTCAGGAAGGGCATCCAGCAGTAATACAATAGTTCGTGATACTGCGATTTAAAATCTAGCAGTAAAACCCCCGATTCTTGACAGATTCTTAATCCGAGTTCTTTGACGTCAGGAAGGGCAACCGGTTGAAAACAATTATCGAATACGCATCGTGAAGGCAAGAGT
The DNA here is from genome assembly GCF_040414725.1 of Anabrus simplex. Classification (NCBI taxonomy): domain Eukaryota; kingdom Metazoa; phylum Arthropoda; class Insecta; order Orthoptera; family Tettigoniidae; genus Anabrus; species Anabrus simplex. Next base: position 4,657,830 of record NC_090277.1, read on the forward strand.
GTACAGCGATATGCTTGTTTAGACTTGCAGATTACGAAAGAAACATAACAAGACTTGAGTCTTAAAACAAATTCTTGCGATTTAAAATCTTAGTCAGGAAGGGCATCCAGCAGTAAAACAATAGTTCGTGATACTGCGATTTAAAATCTAGCTGTAAAACCCCCGATTCTCGACAGATTCTTAATCCGAGTTCTTTGACGTCAGGAAGGGCAACCGGTTGAAAACAATTATCGAACACGCATCGCGAAGGCAAGAGTGTGCAGCGATATGCTTGTTTAGACTTGCAGATTACGAAAGAAACATAACAAGACTTGAGTCTTAAAACAAATTCTTGCGATTTAAAATCTTAGTCAGGAAGGGCATGCGGTAGTAAAACAATAGTTCGTGATACTGCGATTTAAAATCTAGCAGTAAAACCCCCGATTCTCGACAGATTCTTAATCCGAGTTCTTTGACGTCAGGAAGGGCAACCGGTTGAAAACAATTATCGAACACGCATCGGGAAGGCAAGAGTGTACAGCGATATGCTTGTTTAGACTTGCAGATTACGAAAGAAACATAACAAGTCTTGAGTCTTAAAACAAATTCTTGCGATTTAAAATCTTAATCAGGAAGGGCATCCGGTAGTAAAACAATAGTTCGTGATACTGCGATTTAAAATCTAGCTGTAAAACCCCCGATTCTCGACAGATTCTTAATCCGAGTTCTTTGACGTCAGGAAGGGCAACCGGTTGAAAACAATTATCGAACACTCATCGCGAAGGCAAGAGTGTGCAGCGATATGCTTGTTTAGACTTGCAGATTACGAAAGAAACATAACAAGACTTGAGTCTTAAAACAAATTCTTGCGATTTAAAATCTTAGTCAGGAAGGGCATCCAGCAGTAAAACAATAGTTCGTGATTTAAAATCTAAGAAGTGCATCTAGCTGTATATCCCCCGATCCTCGACAGATTCTTAATCCGAGTTCTTTGACGTCAGGAAGGGCAACTAGTTGAAAACAATTATCGAACACGCATCGTGAAGGCAAGAGTGTGCAGCGATATGCTTGTTTAGACTTGCAGATTACGAAAGAAACATAACAAGACTTGAGTCTTAAAACAAATTCTTGCGATTTAAAATCTTAGTCAGGAAGGGCATCCAGCAGTAAAACAATAGTTCGTGATACTGCGATTTAAAATCTAGCTGTAAAACCCCCGATTCTCGACAGATTCTAAATCCGAGTTGTCAGGAAGGGCAACCGGTCGAAAACAATAGCGTATGATGTAAGAGCTTAGATACTGCCAATTTTGCATCAGGAAGGACAACTAGTCTTAAAACAAAACAGATTCTTAATCCGATTTGTCAGGAAGGGCAACCGGTTGAAAACTATAATGTATGAGGTTAGATACTGCTAGTTTTGTGTCAGGAAGGACAACTCAACAAATTCTTGCGATTTAAACACATTTTTATTCCCAAGAGAATCGAACCCGAGACTACCGGGTGAGAGGCATGCATACTGTAGGCTATAGGTTTGTTCTACTGTCCATGAAGTCGTATCAGCGCAGAGCGAGCAGCGGAATGCGTGTGTTAGCTGAAATTGTACTGCACCCATGGAATTGAGCTTAATTGCATTATATTAAAATTGTAATCAGTATCATAGGTGGAATATTTCCACACAGTGGAAACTCTGTTTCTCACAATACTACAGGAAGCAAGATCACACACAATAGAAGCTTAAGCTGCTGAAGTCCCTCTAAGTCATGCCTTGTTGTCCCCCAATAAAGCCATTAACTCCGAACAATACTGCGTGAGGACGCGTAGCTACCTAGAAATCTAGGTCATGGAGCGGTAACTTTCCGCTGTTTGCAAGACAGAGAAAACACTCAAAGGGAGACAGTGATATCTACCCAACAACCAATCGGAAGCCTTATTTCAAATATTTCAAAAGAAGCGCTCTTAAATATTCAGTCGTTTGGCAGAAGCTGACAGTAATTAATAAATTTTCAACTGCAGTAACCCTTCAATTCGAATATCATAAGTAGTGAGTGAGGCAAACCGTGCTAATGTGCAGCGAATATTTAATTAGGAGAGGATGTGTCTGTGGACGAGAGGGTGAGGATATTCCCGCCATTGAGGTATTACACCCAGCATTACGACAGGTGAAATAGTTCGACCGAAGCCATCTAAATTATGTAAATGTCTGTGATTACTTCGGTGAGCGCAGTGTATTAATCGACTTACCGGAATTTTATTGACGAAGTGTGACATTCATGTAGTAGCAGAAAGGGATGCATGACTTAAACGTCGTTCCCTAAGTCAGTTCAGATCACTCCGCAAAGAAATCCAGGGAGGCACAAGACGCCTAGCAGAAGAATCACTTGTTGTTCAACGTTCGTGTAGAGTAGACGCGTAATGTCAATTCTCCTATTTGAGGAGTATCTTAGGGGACTGTGTAAGACAATTACTTAACATGCAGAGCTTCAAATGAATCTTTAGATTTATTTAGCAACACTATCGCGCACGGCAGATATGTTAATACATCTAGAACTTTTATACCAAATTTTGTTATGACAAGTTGGTCACATATGATATTTTCAGTGCGTATTAACTGGTTATATTTGACTGTTACATGGGAGACGGAGAAAACTTCTTTCCATGAAAGGCGGGCAGTACTCCAGCTGGCTCGGAAACACTTTTGATTTCATTAATTCATAGCAGACAAGTAGAGGGAAAGAGAGTGAGTGAGCTGTTCTACTACAAATAAGTCATTAACATTACTACAGAGGCCAAGGAACTGGTAAATAGGATTAAATCGGCTCGAGGACAGCAAAGCAGGTATGCAGGGAAAATACTTTCACACAATAGAGAGTCCAGCACACATAGTAAACAACACTAGAGACCTTCAAACTCGGGTTACGCAGAGGAGAAGTGAGAAATAAAAAGTGCATATAATTCTCTCCATATTATTGTGTGTTTTTAAATGTTAAAGTGTTAGAATTAAGGCATCAAGAATATATAAAATGCGTGTGAATAGTGCAACCAATATCATGGATGGATACGTCGGTATTATGAAGATGCATATTTTCTTTGTAATCATGTTCTAATTCCACATCGGCGGATGCCCTAGGAAGGGCGAAACTTCATTGCAAAAATGTGAGTAAAAATGATTTATATAAAATCTAACATGGAGTATACTATTTTAATTATTCAGTTACGCGAGCTATCAAGTAGATATGTAGTTATTGTAATTATATTTTAGGGATTAGCACAGAGGAGATTTGATAATGACAATTTATTCACGCATGATGGGATCAATTTTATTTGTTTTCTTATTTTTCTTCTTATTATTAATATTCCTTTTATTATTATTGTCAATTGGACTAATTTGTTTAAATGCATAGGCCTACATTTAAACGACATTAGGGACCGTCAATATATTTTTTTTGATGATTGCACATTATGAACCTACGATTTGATAATTAAATGATATAATTGTTTTGATTGATATTAAATTTTCTTTTATTCACGGTTATTTGTATAATTTCCGTTATTTTGATGCATACTTCACCTGAATAACAAGATTATGGACAGGTGAAGAATAATCATTTTGTTAATTGGTCATAGTGGATTTGAATGGATTTGATTAATATTATTACGATACGATATAAAGCACTCAATTGGGAGATTGTAGTTGAAAAATTTCAGTAACTGGGAAGAATGAACCCAAGGAAAAGATGTTATGTCATAAGGCTCAAACGATGATAGAGGATGATATTATGTGATAATTGATTATGCACTGAGGACGAATGTCTCAAGGTAAATGAGAAGTTAATTATGTGTTACCAGCCGCCGAGCTGCGATGGAAATAATTAAGCCGTAGGTGCTAATAAAGTGAAATAATATGCATGCTATGCAAAGCTGATATTGTGAATGTGAAAATAAATGCCGGCCATGACGAGCCGAGGGTATAATGCAAGTGCGCGGGAGGAGAGGCCCGTGTTTTTCTTGCAATTAAGGTGCATTAATAATGATGATTATCCCAAAGAACTGATGCTGAGGCAACATGACATACCATCTTAAGCGAGATAATGATAAGCAAAACCAAGTAAATTGATCGATGTAAATGACTTAAAAGGATAGTCTGTGATCCCAATTGATATGCGAAAATTGTGTTACAATAAGTATTCATGAGATGTTATTCGATGTGATTCAATTTGTTATCATGTTTCTTTTGGTTTATTGCCAGTTAATTATGGATAAATTTATTTTCTAATATTCCTCGATTTATATTAGAGAAATGGAGTCAGGAAAGCCATGAGATGTTGATATGGTCGTGGTGACATACCATCCTTACTCAGAGATTTGAAGTTAATGGACTCTGAGCAGGATAATAATTTTCTTATGCGTAATGATGCAATCTGAAATCTATTATGTTTGATTTATAAACAACAGTGCGTGAGTGAATAAGATAGTGTAAATAGAACATGAATTTGTACGCAAATTACTAGTTAACCATGATGGTCGTTTTTATTTGAATTATAAATAATTTGCATAAGTAACCCCTCTGTGACTATAATGTAATCTAGTTTGTTTCTTATTGATTTGATCTATTTTGGGTGTTAATTATAATGTTCATTTATAAAGTATTAGAAATGGTAGTGCGCGTAACAATTAGTATACGAAGTGTTAGATTCAAAATTTCTCCTCGCATAACAAGCAACAACAAATTTCTCGGAATTACTGAACGAATAAATTGAACACTGAATTATAATTTTTCAAATATGAATGTGATGATACTGATGATAAATATAGTCAGAAAAATTTTGTGAAATAAATCTTTTCATTTTTCAATATTATATTTGTATAAAAGTTTGTATAGTCCAAGGTGATATCAAAAATTAGAGCTATGCTGACGGAAAGTTCAGTAATGTCCAGATTTTCAATAAAAAATACTGGCAAGACTTATTGAGTCTAAAGATGTCACATTTCACAGTGGTTTAATTTAAATGGTGTATTTATCCTCATTATTATAAAATGAGAGTTCAAATGCTAAATAATTTGCATTAATTACGGAGAATATACTCCTAGAAAATTATTGGAATGTTCTAAATGTATCAAAAGGTGGCAATAATTGGTAATAGCGTCATAAAATTTTATTTTCAACAACTGTGTTCTTTTAAATATCATGCTCAAACTTAACTGATTTTTATTGAGCCAAGCTATTGAAGCTGTAGATTATTTGTGATCGAGAAGATTGCCACGACTTATTTAAATATTTGACGATGAAATATGGTCACAATAAATGTATGATTTAAATGGATAATTTATATCCTAAAATTGTGTTGACTAGTTATTTAATAAATTAATTATATTTTATTTGGTTTTAAATTAATTATGTGTGTAAAGCTTGAGTTTGCACTTATATAATTTGAATACTATCAGTTTGGCTCATTTTCTAAATCCATGATTATGATTTCACTTAATTTGTAAATAAAGAATTAGTTTATTTTACAAAAATCAGTCTGAGTCATAACAGTTATTTATTCAGTAGTCATATGGTAACCTTTAGATAGGAAATCCCTCTGCGACACCCTCCAGGCGACCAAGGACTGAGCACACCTGAGACAGAATCTCAAAATGCGGTGAGTATATATTTTTAGCAGCCGAGGCAAGATAGAAGATGTTCCGCAACTCTACCGACTAAAGGGTGCAGTACACGTATCTTCCGGCTCGGCCTTGAACGAGGACACTGCATGCTGATAAGCGGCTTGTAACTCGCGAACGTCTTCTTAGCTAAGTAGCATGTAAGCTCTTAAAACACAGTACTAATTAAGGTTGTAAAATATTCTGAAATAGTCCTCCTCTGTAGTGCAGTAGTTAGTGTGATTAGCTGCTACCCTCGGAGGTCCGAGTTCGATTCCCGGCTCTGCTACGGAATGTGTAGCATTTAGCCTATGTAAGTTCCTAACGTAAAATATCGTGATTGTACGGAGAGGTTAAAACACACACAGTGCCTTCTCCTATCGAAAGAACCTGCACGGTACCGGCATGTACGCTTCTCCTGGTGAAGGAGCATGCACATGGTTTAACGCCTCCTATCAACAGCCCTTACTTAATGCTGGCTTTTTTTGCACACCCCGCCTCACACCATAGTTTTACGACCGGCTGCCCTTCCTGACTAGGATTTTAAATCGCAAGAATTTGTTGAGTTGCCCTTCCTGACGCAAAACTGGCAGTATCTAACCTCTTACATCATACACTATAGTTCTCGACCGGTTGCCCTTCCTGACGTCAAAGAACTCGGATTAAGAATCTGTTTTGTTTTAAGACTAGTTGCCCTTCCTGACGCAAAACTGGTAGTACCTAACCTCTTACATCATACACTATTGTTTTCGACCGGTTGCCCTTCCTGACGTCAAAGAACTCGGATTAAGAATCTGTCGAGAATCGGGGGTTTTACAGCTAGATTGTAAATCGCTGTATCACTACAGCCGGATGCCCTTCCTGACCAAGATTTTAAATCGCAAGAATTTGTTGAGTTGCCCTTCCTGACGCAAAACTGGCAGTATCTAGCCTCTTACATCATACACTATAGTTTTCGACCGGTTGCCCTTCCTGACGTCAAAGAACTCGGATTAAGAATCTGTTTTGTTTTAAGACTAGTTGTCCTTCCTGACACAAAACTGGTAGTATCTAACCTCTTACATCATACACTATTGTTTTCGACCGGTTGCGCTTCCTGACGTCAAAGAACTGGGATTAAGAATCTGTCGAGAATCGGGGATTTACAGCTAGATGCCTGCCGGATACCCTTCCCGACGGCATAAGTTACCAGGATTTGAATCGCGGTATCCATCATTGTGTCTGACTTGCAAGCTCACGCGTATTTTTATTTTTTGCTGAGATATCATGCTACTTCCGTTCGCCAGCTAGAGCGGAAACTCGCAGTACTGCGTCTATTTCATCTTACAACTTGGAGGAGACAACATGTGTACATATAATTTATGATCTTTCACCCCCCCTTAAAAAACATGCAAGTATCTCGGAACATTCTTATCCGTGTGTGTTGCAAATACTAAGCGAGTGAGCCGAGCGAGTTGGCTACGCAGTGTGCTTTCTTGATTTTCGTATGAGTGTATTCACAATTACTAAGGGTCTTAGCAGTGTGATGAACGAGTTAGCTACGCGGTATAGATTTTTTTATTTTCGTACTAAGCAAATCATTTGAAGTGTTAGTCTTGTTAGTTTCAATCTAAACAAAGGTATCCCCTAACATGTTGTACAGTGTTCGGTTCTACTTGTTTCGTGATCTGAACGCATCAATCAATGTTCTGATTACATGTTGTATCGAGTGCAGTGTTCAATTCTAGTCTTGTTATGTTTCAAGCTGATCTTCTTAGAACAAAGGTATCCCCTAACATGTTGTACAGTGTTCGGTTCTACTTGTTTCGTGATCTGAACACATCAATCATTGTTCTGATCGCATGTAACGACATCGAGTGCAGTGTTCAATTCTAGTCTTGTTATGTTTCAATCTAAACAAAGGTATCCCCTAACATGTTGTACAGCGTTCGATTCTACTTATATAGTGTTCTGAACACACCAGACAATGTTTTAATCACATGTTGAAGTTAACGACATCGAGTACAGTGTTCGATTCTACTTATTTTGTGTTCTGAACACATCAATCAATCAATGTGCAGTGTTCAATTCTAGTCTTGTTATGTTTCAATCTAAACAAAGGTATCCCCTAATACAGCGTTCGATTCTACTTATGTAGTGTTCTGAACACACCACACAATGTTTTAATCACATGTTGTATCGAGTACAGTGTTCTGAACACATCAATCAATGTTCTGATCACATGTTGTATCGAGTACTGGCTGTCTCATAAGGAGCTATGTATAGCCGCCATCTTGCATCCGCCATCTTGCGCAAGCATCCTTAGGGCGTCTCTAGTCATGGATCCTTAAGCCGCCTCATAAGAGCAACCACCATCTCGCGCAAGCATCCCTCATAAGGAGCCTTGTATAACCGCCATCTTGCGCAAGCATCCCAAGGGCGTCTATGTATAGCGATCATCTTGCATAAGCACCTTTAAGGAGTCATGTATAGTCACCATCTTGTGCAATTAGCGTCGAGAGAGGACTGATGTAGAATTTTTCTTTTTAAATTATCCGCCACCACATAGAGTGTAGCACTGAGGTTTGCGATGTAAGATGGTGGATGACAGCTGCGCGTAGCACGTAGAATTTTCCGCCACCACATAGATGGCAGCACGGTGCTCTCTTGATTAAAGATGGCGGATGACAGCTAACAGAACTTTTCAAATTGCCCGCTACTACAGAGAGCAGCACGGTGCTCTGTTCATTAAAAGATGGCGGATGACAGGTGATGAAATTGCCTGCATGATAGCAGCACCGTGCTCTATTGATTAAAGATGGTGGATGATAGCTGTCATAAAAAGCACGTGGCTTTGTTTACTAAACAAGAGCACATAGATTTTTTCAAATTGCCGCCACCACATTTCAAAGGTATCTAGCTAAAGAGCGCAGCACTGAGGTTTGTGATGCAAGATGGCGGATGACAGCTGTCAGAAAAAAGCACGTGAGTTTGTTTCCAAACAAGAGCATGTAGAATTTGCCGCCACCACATAGAGGGCAGCACGGTGCTCTCATGATTAAAGATGGCTGCTGTCACGTGGAATTGCCTGCCACCACAAAAGAGGGTAGCACGGTGCTCAAAGATGGCTGCTATCAAAAAGCATTTTTCAAATTATCCGCCACCACATTTCAAAGGTAAGTAGCTAAAGAGGGCACCACTGTGCTCTATAGATTAAAGATGGTGGATGACAGCTGTCAAAAAGCACGTGGATTTGTTTATCTCGCGCTAGTAAGGTTAAGTTGGTAGCCTTAAGGTTTAAGCCCGTTAAGATGGCAGCACTGCGGATAACAGCTGTGACGAATTTACATCTACTACGATAAAGAGGGCAGCACTGTGCTCTATAGATTAAAGATGGCGGATGACGGCTGACAAAAAAGCACGTGAGTTTGTTTACTAAACAAGAGCACGTGGAATTTGTCGCCACCACATTTCAAAGGTAAGTAGCTAAAGAGGGCAGCACTGTGCTCTATAGATTAAAGATGGCGGATGGTAGCTGTCGAAAAAGCACGTGAGTTTGTTTCCAAACAAGAGCACGTGGAATTTTTCAATTTGCCGCCACCACATAGAGGGCAGCACTGTTCTCTCTGGATTAAAGATGGCTGCTTGTCGAAAAGCATTTTTCAAATTATCCGCCACCACATTTCAAAGGTAAGTAGCTAAAGAGGGCAGCACTGTGCTCTATAGATTAAAGATGGCGGATGACAGCTATCAAAATAGCACGTGGCTGTCAAAAAGCACGTGGATTTCTTTATCTCGAGCTGGTGAGGTTAAGTTGGTAGCACTAAGGTTTAGGTCTGTCAAGATGGCAGCACTGCCGATGACAGGTGATGAAAGAGGGCAGCACGGTGCTCTGTAGTTTAAAGATGGCGGATGACAGCTGTCAAAAAAGCACGTGGCTGTCAAAAAGCACGTGGCTTTGTTTACCACACGCTAGTTAGGTTAAGTTGGTACCACTAAGGTTTAGGCCCGTCAAGATGGCAGTACTGAGGTTAGCGATGCGTTGTTGTCTGTCAAAAAGCACGTGGCTTTGTTTACAAATCTGTCAAAAAGCACGTGGCTGTCAAAAAGCACGTGGATTTGTTTATCTCGCACTAGTTAGGTTAAGTTGGCACTACTGAGGTTTAGGCCCGTCAAGATGGCAGTACTGAGGTTAGCGATGCGTTGTTGTCTGTCAAAAAATACGTGGCTGTCAAAAACACGTGGCTTTGTTTACCTCACGCTAGTTAGGTTAAGTTGGCACTACTGAGGTTTAGGCCCGTCAAGATGGCAGCAGTGAGGTTAGCGATGCGTTGTTGTCGATGACAGCTGTCAAAAAGCACGTCGCTTTGTTTACAAATTCAAATCTCGCGCCAAAATTCAAATTTCTCGCCAAAATTCAAATTTCCCGCGGGCGGCGGCGGAGGAGGCGGCGGCGGCGGAGGAGGCGGCGGCGGCGGAGGAGGCGGCGGCGGCGGAGGAGGAGGCGGGCGGAGGCGTGCGGCGGAGGAGGCGCCAGAACTCTCCCATTATACTACTGCAGGAAAGCATGAGGGTGTTCAACATTACGTTAAACAAATTGGTGACGGGCAATATTTCTACACGGCTATGCTCACAAATTAAACCTTGTTCTTCCCCATTACTCCAAAACGACATAATCAGTCAGGCTCTTCATTCTTAAGCTGACAGCGTTTAATTAATTTTTAGTAGATTCTCAAAGAGATCTTCTGGAATCCAAAGGATTCAGACTTCTACAAGCATTGGAGCTTTCATTCCAGAGCAGTCCACAAAATATTTTCACGCTATGATGATTTAAGACAGGCTTTTGAAGATATTGCACAAAATGTTGAGGGTATGGACAGTGAGTCTACAATTTTGCTGTTGGATTTCTTAACATAGTCAGGAAGGCCCAATTAATTCATTTGCTCTGTCTCTGTAGATACTTTTTTTTATTTATTCAGACCACATCCTTGTTCTACTGAAACATAAAACCCCATCTGATGTAATTCTGTGCAATAATGAAATTATTAAAACCATTGGTATCCTCTTTGAATACCACTCAAGAACATGCGATCACAAAACACGGTATCCTATTGCGTTGAAAAATGTCGTAAAATAAATAGTGAGATGTAGATGGCAGGTCATTCCAAATGCTCAAAATTTTAACAATGAAGTCCTTGACACCTTAATTATGCAAGTGGAAGTAAGGTTTGACGATTTTGTAAGCATTCACTTTGTTGAGTTTTTGGATCCAACTCGCTTCATAGTTTACAAAGAGAGCTTCCCTGCTATTAAACAGAATAATGTTATGAACATATAACTTTTTTAAATAGAGAAATACTGGAAAATGGATTGATAAACATTTATTACGACAAAAACATTTTGTCCCCTGAAAAGATTATATTGTCCTTAATGACCTCGAACCAGTGTATGTCGAAGTGTTAAAATTGATTCGCCTAATATTATCATTTCTTGTGACCGCGGCTTCCTATGAAGTGAGTATGAGTACTCTGAAGACGATAAAAACCTTCTTGCAATGATGAATGAAAGAATCAGTAGCCTTAGAACCATTTCTACGTCGGTAGATGCAGAGTGGGTCTCGGTCCATAAGTGGATACATCTCTGTACTTAGACCGGCCAACCGAGCAGAGGAAAGGTGGCAACGACTCTACCGTGGCTCTACGCCTCTGCATTCGGGAGGGCTGGACCTCATGGCTGGGCCCAATCGTCGGCTGTCCTAAGAATGGTTTTCCGTGGTTTTCCATTCTCCTGCACTAAGGTGAATGCCGGGAGAGTGCCTAGCATGGGCCACGGCCGCCCACACCCTCACCTTCTCTGACCATCTCCTTCACCGTAACAGAGAGACGTGTCACCGTCTAAGAGGACCGCCTCCCCCTTCAGGGAAGGAATGAAAACATTTAAAAAAACATTTCTATCAAGAAAAAGCCTGTGAAGGAATTAATGAGTAATGAACTATTGAGAGACCATATGAGTGACCATTTTGCAACCAAGAATACTCGACGTTTGGAACTACTCCACAAAAAAAGGTTAAGATAAGATTTCCTGCCTATCCATTCAATAACTAATAGCTTCGCCACTGCACTACAGACATTCTGGTAGTAGATGCTAAGGCTGGTATTTACCTCACTACAGACATTCTGGTAGTAGATGCTAAGGCTGGTACTTACCTCACTACAGACATTCTGGTAGTAGATGCTAAGGCTGGTACTTACCTCACTACAGACATTCTGGTAGTAGATGCTAAGGCTGGTACTAACCTCACTACAGACATTCTGGTTGTAGATGCTAAGGCTGGTATTTACCTCACTACAGACATTCTGGTAGTAGATGCTAAGGCTGGTATTTACCTCACTACAGACATTCTGGTAGTAGATGCTAAGGCTGGTACTTACTTCACTACAGACATTCTGGTTGTAGATGCTAAGGCTGGTATTTACCTCACTACAGACATTCTGGTAGTAGATGCTAAGGCTGGTATTTACCTCATTACAGACATTCTGGTAGTAGATGCTAAGGCTGGTATTTGCCTCACTACAGACATTCTGGTAGTAGATGCTAAGGCTGGTATTTACCTCATTACAGACATTCTGGTAGTAGATGCTAAGGCTGGTATTTACCTCACTACAGACATTCTGGTAGTAGATGCTAAGGCTAGTATTTACCTCCGGTCCTGGGTTCAGCTGGACATCGCCGGCAACTGCTAGTAGTAGAATACTGAGCGTCAGGATGAAGGTAGATGTGTCACTGGCCGAAGGCTTGTGCTTTACACGCTGACGACGCCATTCGCTGCTGCATGTTGTTAATACACAGCATGTGGGCGCTTATTTGCAGCTTCTCATTGGAGAGTATAACAAGTTATACCGCACTTAACATCAAAGTATACGCTACCTGGTTCAATTTCATTCACACGTAACCGCGATAAAAGCACTTACTAGTAGAAGTAGTAGTATTTATTCACTTATGTTGTTTACATATTTACAGGACTCTGTTTCTTATATACATAACTTTTATAATAACATTATTACATGAGAAATGTTAATCTTGTAACTAAACCACATATATTACAGAAGTAGTAGTGTTATTATTAACAAATTAATACATAAAATAAATTGAACTTGTAACTATCTCTTGCACACATTAAATAAATGAGTAAATTATTATTATTATTATTATTATTATTATTATTATTATTATTATTATTATTATTATTATTATTATTAGACCACAAGAAACGTAATTAGTATCAGGAGCACACTTACAACACGCCTGTAACCGTCCGCCATACTCCACTCTAAATAATAATAATAATAATAATAATAATAATAATAATAATAATAATAATAATAATAATAATCATAATAATAATAATAATAATAATAATAATAATAATAATAATAATAATAATAATAATAATAGCATGGCGCCTCGGAGAGACTGTACATAACAAAAACTACTCAGCTATAGATTTATCCACCGATTGTAAGACAGCGACCCTGGTCAGGTCTCGGGGTTTAATTTCCTGGGCAGTTCAGGATATCCGATAGAGATATTGAACAATGTCAGAATCGCTCAACAATACAACAGGTAGTGATAATGTTAATTTTCATGGTTTTCACATTTTCTTCGACAACACCGCGACGCACATGCGATAATTATTAAATATAATTCTCAGTACTGTATGGAATCGGTACTGTAGGTAAGTGAAAGGTGCTGTACGGTCTAGCCTCTAGCGACATGCAGGCAGACACGGGTAAACGCAGTGTCTCTTTCATTTCCTTCACACAAAGCACACACCCGCAAGAGTAGTATAATGGGAGAGTTCTGCCGCCTCCTCCTCCTCGCGCGGCGCGGGAAATTTGAATTCTGGCGGGAAATTTGAATTTTGGCGGGAGATTTGAATTTTGGCGGGAGATTTGAATTTGTAAACAAAGCCACGTGCTTTTTGACAGCTGTCATCGAAAACAACGCATCGCTAACCTCACTGCTGCCATCTTGACGGGCCTAAACCTCACTAGTGCCAACTTAACCTAACTAGCATGAGGTAAACAAACCCACGTGTTTTTTGACAGCCACGTGCTTTTTGACAGACAACAACGCATCGCTAACCTCAGTACTGCCATCTTGACAGGCCTAAACGTCAGTAGTGCCAACTTAACCTAACTAGCATGAGGTAAACAAAGCCACGTGTTTTTTGACAGCCACGTGCTTTTGACAGACAACAACGCATCGCTAACCTCAGTACTGCCATCTTGACGGGCCTAAACCTCAGTAGTGCCAACTTAACCTAACTAGCGCGAGGTAAATAAAGCCACGTGCTTTTTGACAGCCACGTGCTTTTTTGACAGCTGTCACTTAACCTAAATAGCGCGAGGTAAAGAAAGCCACGTGTTTTTTGACAGACAACAACGCATCGCTAACCTCAGTACTGCCATCTTGACGGGTCTAAACCTCAGTAGTGCCAACTTAACCTAACTAGCGCGTGGTAAACAAAGCCACGTGCTTTTTGACAGCCACGTGCTTTTTTGACACCAGCCATCTTTGAGCACCGTGCTGCCCTCTTTAGCTAGATACCTGTGGTGGCAGGCAATTCCACATGCCAGCAGCCATCTTTAATCAAGAGAGCACTGTGCTGCCAGCTTTAGCTAGGTACCATTGAAATGTGGTGGCGGCAAATTGAAAAAGTTCACGTGCACTTGTTTGGAAACAAACTCACGTGCTTTTGTGACAGCTACCATCCGCCATCTTTAATCAACAGAGCATAGTGCTGCCCTCTTTAGTTTGAAATGTGGTGGCGGCAAATTCCACGTGCTCTTGTTTGGAAACAAAGCCATGTGCTTTTTTGACAGCTATCATCCGCCATCTTTAATCAACAGAGCACCGTGCTGCGGACAATTTCATCACCTGCCATCCGCCATCTTTAATCCACAGAACACCGTTCTGCCCTCTTTATGGCTACTACCTTAATCACGTTGTAGCGGGCAATTTGAAAAGTTCTGTTAGCTATCATCCGCCATCTTTAACCAAGAGAGCACCGTGCTGCCATCTTTAGCTAGATACCTTAGAAATGTGGTGGCGGCAAATTGAAAAATTCCACGTGCTCTTGTTTGGAAACAAACTCACGTGCTTTTTTGACAGCTACCATCCGCCATCTTTAATCAACAGAGCATAGTGCTGCCCTCTTTAGTTTGAAATGTGGTGGCGGCAAATGCCACGTGCTCTTGTTTGGAAACAAAGCCATGTGCAGCTGTCATCCGCCATCTTTCATCCAGAGAGCACCGTGCTGCCCTCTTTATCGTAGTAGATGTAAATTCGTCACCTGTCATCCGCAGTGCTGCCATCTTTAGCTAGACACCTTTGAAATGTGGCGGTGGATAATTTAAAAAGAGAAATTCTACAGCAGCCCTCTCTCGACGCTAATTGCATAAGATGGCGGCTATACATGACTCCTTAAGGGTGCTTACGCAAGATGGCTGCTATACACAGGTTCTTATGAGACGCCCTTGGGATACTTGAGCAAGATGGCAGTTATACATGGCTCCTTATGAGATGCCCTAGGGATGCTTGCTCAAGATAGCGACTGCTTTTATGGGACGGCTTAAGTGTCCTTGCACAAGATGGCTTGAGACGCCCTAAGGATGCTTGCGCAAGATAGCGGACACAAGATGGCGGCAATACACAACTCCTTATGAGACGTTTTAAGGGTGCTTGCGCAAGATGGTTGCTACTCTTATGAAGAAAGCTAGCTTAGAGGCTAACGTGTCGTGCTAGTTCGATTCATTAAATTTAGGGCTTAAATGCAAAACGGACAAACTTTTTCTGCCTAATACCTAGGTTCGCAGTATGAGGAACAAGAAAACCATAGTCTAATGATGGGATCAACGGTTCGGTTCCTACTTAGGCCCTTTGGCATTTGCTCTGTTTTAGCTTGTATTGAAGCGAGTCTTCGTAACATGATCAGGTCTAGCTATGGTAGAGAGTATAACGTACCGTGCTGGTTCGATTCATTAAATTTGGAGGCTTAAATGCAAAATGTTAAATATCTCGAAAACGGTGCATCGTAGAGCAAAACGGACAAAATTTTTCCGCCTACGGCATAGGTTCGTAGTATTAGGAACAAGAAAAAACATAGTCTAATGATGAGATCAACGGTTCGATTCCTACTTAAGCCCTTTGGCATTGGCAGCTATCTATTTCTACAAGATGGTGGCTGCTCTTATGAGACACAAGATAGCTTGAGACGTCCTAGGGATGCTTACGCAAGATGGCGGACACAAAATGGGGACTATACATAGCTCCTTATGAGACGGCCTAGGGGTGCTCGCACAAGATGGCAGCTACTCTTATGAAGAAAGCTAGCTTAGAGGCTACTGCGCAAGATAACAGCTGCTGTTATGCATGTGGTGGAGGGCAATTTGAAATTCTATGTGCTTAATCAACAGAGCACCCTGCTGCCCTCTTTAGCTGCAATGTGGTGGTGGATAATTTGAAAAATTATTTTGACAGCTATCATCTTTAAACAATGGCGACTATACATAGGCTGTTAAGGCCTTATCATTCTCCTCCTCCTCCTCTTCCTCCTTCTCTACCTCCTCCTCCGCCTCTTATGTCAAGGCATAGCTTTATATCGAACAAGTTTAAACCTGCATCGCGAAGGCAAGCGAGTGCAGCGATAACATTATTGTGCATGTTTAGACTTTCGAAACATAAGAAGAGTAGAATCAAACGCTGTACTCCATACGACATGTGATCAGAACATTGATTGATGCGTTCAGAAAACAAAATAAGTGATCAAGACTAGAATCGAACACTGTACTCAATACATCATGTGTTTAGAATATGTCAGGGGATACCCTTGTTCTAAGAAGATCAGATTGAAACATAACAAGAGTAGAATAGAACACTGTAATCGATGTTGTTAACTTCAACATGTGATCAGAACATTGATTGATGTGTTCAGAACACGAAATAAGTGATCATGACTAGAATCGAACACTGTACTCGATACAACATGTGATCAGAACATTGATCGATGTGTTCAGAACACAAAATAAGTGATCAAGACTAGAATCGAACACTGTACTCAATACAACATGTGTTTAGAACATGTTAGGGGGTACCCTTGTTCTAAGAAGATCAGAATGAAACATAACAAGACTAGAATCGAACACTGTAATCGATGTTGTTAACCTCAACATATGATCAGAACATTGTTTGATGTGTTCAGAGCAAAAGTACAATTTTGATGATTTGCTTAGTGTAAAATCAAAAACTATGGAAACACACTGTGCACATATCGCGTAGCTAACTCGCTCAGTAAGCAATATTGCAAAACTACAACTTCAATGATTTGCATAGTGTAAAAATCAAAAACACACTGTACCCATACTGCGCAGCTAACTCGCTCGGTAAACGATATAGCCAAAGTATAACTTCAAATTATTTACCTTCCATCATTCGTCTTGTGTGAAAGTCAGTCGAACAAGTTATCGCATAAACATGGCTGAAAAAAAATCGTGATAGTGTATGGAACCCAGGGGTTACATCTTATCAGAAGGGCAAAAAGGATGAAAGGACTCTTCCTCCTCCTTACAGCACATTCCGTGTAGGGCTAATTGGCTAAAGGGCTAATGGGCTAAAGGGCTAATGGGCAAAAGGGCTAATGGGCTAAAGGGCTAATGGGCTAAAGGGCTAAAGGAGCAACAACCTCATCGATCGCTATCAGCAAGAACGATTGTACTTTGTTAAGTGTAGAAAATTAATCTTTATTGGTAAATGGTTTTATGTTCAGAACAAGGAATGAAACCTAGGGGTTACGTCTTACCTAATAAAATCCCTGAGGTGCGATGAGTTACGTTTTTCTAACTAGTTTTTGGAACACTGAACTTTTAAAGATGACAAGAGTGAGGTTAACAATGTTCCGTTGTTGGATATTAAATTCCGCGCTATAACATGCATAAGGTGGCAGCCTTGAGGTTTACCGCCGTAAAGATGGCAGCAGTGAGTTTAGCGACGCTCTATTGTCCTTCAAAGTGAGGTTAGCGTTCGTCAAGAAGACAGCTGTCAAAAAAGCACGTGGCTATGTTTACCAAACAAGAGCACGTGGTCGTGACGTCACGGTCACGTAATCAATCCTTAGCTCGACGTCGCTAAGAGCAGCATTAGGATTAGCTATGCTTAAAAGTCTTAGGAACAGAGCAGCAGAATGAATTGCCATGTTTCAAAGCGTGTACTCATCGCCTATCGATTTTGCATGCATCGACTCTCGTACTAAACTTCTTCCGCTAGATTGTGCTGGTATCTTAGCATAACTTACACACATGAACTTAAAGTACAAAGAATAGCCATGTTTCAAAGCGTGTACACATTACCTATCGATTTTGCATGCATCGACTCTCGTACTAAACTTCTTCCGCTAGATTGTGCTGCTATCTTAGCATAACCTATACGCATGACCTTAAAGTACAAAGAATAGCCATGTTTCAAAGCGTGTACACATCACCTATCGATTTTGCATGCATCGACTCTTGTACTAAATCTTCTTCCGTTAGATTACGCTGCTATCTTAGCATAACTTATACACATGAACTTAAAGTACAAAGAATAGTCATGTTCCAAAGCGTGTACACATTACTTATTGTTTTTGCATTCATCGAATCTCGTACTAAATTTATTCCGCTAGATTGTGCTGCTATCTTAGCATAACCTATACCCATGAACTTAAAGTACAAGGAATAGTCATGTTTTAAAGCGTGTACACATCGACTATCGATTTTGCATGTATCGACTCTCGTACAAAACTTCTGCAGGTAGATTGTGCTGCTATCTTAGCATAACTAAGACGCATGAACTTAAAGTACAAAGAATAGCTATGTCTCAAAGCGTGTACACATCACCTATCGATAATGTATGTACCGAATATCGTACTAAACTTCTCCTGCCAGAGCGTACGACTATCGCTTGTGTGTGCACGAACTTAAAGCGTAAAGAATAGCATGTATAAAAATCTTGTAAACAAAGCAGCAGCATTACGTATAGTCAAGTATAAATGCGTGCACACATCATGTATCCATGATGTACACGGTACTAAACTTATTCCATTTGAATGTACAAAGTTCGCATGTGTTTGTGCTGCTATCTTAGCATAGCCTATGTGCATGAACTTAAAGCATTAGGAATAGTTATGTGTAAAAAATCTTGTGAACATAGCAGAATGTTTACTACGTAGGCGTAGACATTGAACTTTGCATGCTGAGGCAGCATACTACGTGACCGTGACGTCACGACCACGTGCTCTTGTTTGGTAAACATAGCCACGTGCTTTTTTGACAGCTGTCTTCTTGACGAACCCTAACCTCACTTTGAAGGACAATAGAGCGTCGCTAACCTCACTGCTGCCATCTTTACGGCGGTAAACCTCAAGGCTGCCACCTTATGCATGTTATAGCGCGGAATTTAAAATCCAAAAACGGAACATTGTTAACCTCACTCTTGTCATCTTTAAAAGTTCAGTGTTCCAAAAACTAGTTAGAAAAACGTAACTCATCGCACCTCAGGAATTTTATTAGGTAAGACGTAACCCCTAGGTTCCATTCCTTGTTCTGAACATAAAACCATTTACCAATAAAGATTAATTTTCTACACTTAACAAAGTACAATCGTTCTTGCTGATAGCGATCGATGAGGTTGTTGCTCCTTTAGCCCTTTAGCCCATTAGCCCTTTAGCCCATTAGCCCTTTTGCCCATTAGCCCTTTAGCCCATTAGCCCATTAGCCAATTAGCCCTACACGGAATGTGCTGTAAGGAGGAGGAAGAGTCCTTTCATCCTTTTTGCCCTTCTGATAAGATGTAACCCCTGGGTTCCATACACTATCACGATTTTTTTTCAGCCATGTTTATGCGATAACTTGTTCGACTGACTTTCACACAAGACGAATGATGGAAGGTAAATAATTTGAAGTTATACTTTGGCTATATCGTTTACCGAGCGAGTTAGCTGCGCAGTATGGGTACAGTGTGTTTTTGATTTTTACACTATGCAAATCATTGAAGTTGTAGTTTTGCAATATTGCTTACTGAGCGAGTTAGCTACGCGATATGTGCACAGTGTGTTTCCATAGTTTTTGATTTTACACTAAGCAAATCATCAAAATTGTACTTTTGCTCTGAACACATCAAACAATGTTCTGATCATATGTTGAGGTTAACAACATCGATTACAGTGTTCGATTCTAGTCTTGTTATGTTTCATTCTGATCTTCTTAGAACAAGGGTACCCCCTAACATGTTCTAAACACATGTTGTATTGAGTACAGTGTTCGATTCTAGTCTTGATCACTTATTTTGTGTTCTGAACACATCGATCAATGTTCTGATCACATGTTGTATCGAGTACAGTGTTCGATTCTAGTCATGATCACTTATTTCGTGTTCTGAACACATCAATCAATGTTCTGATCACATGTTGAAGTTAACAACATCGATTACAGTGTTCTATTCTACTCTTGTTATGTTTCAATCTGATCTTCTTAGAACAAGGGTATCCCCTGACATATTCTAAACACATGATGTATTGAGTACAGTGTTCGATTCTAGTCTTGATCACTTATTTTGTTTTCTGAACGCATCAATCAATGTTCTGATCACATGTCGTATGGAGTACAGCGTTTGATTCTACTCTTCTTATGATTCGAAAGTCTAAACATGCACAATAATATTATCGCTGCACTCGCTTGCCTTCGCGATGCAGGTTTAAACTTGTTCGATATAAAGCTATGCCTTGACATAAGAGGCGGTGGAGGAGGTAGAGAAGGAGGAGGAGGAGGAGGAGGAGAATGATAAGGCCTTAACAGCCTATGTATAGTCGCCATTGTTTAAAGATGATAGCTGTCAAAATAATTTTTCAAATTATCCACCACCACATTGCAGCTAAATAGGGCAGCAGGGTGCTCTGTTGATTAAGCACATAGAATTTCAAATTGCCCTCCACCACATGCATAACAGCAGCTGTTATCTTGCGCAGTAGCCTCTAACCTAGCTTTCTTCATAAGATTAGCTGCCATCTTGTGCGAGCACCTCTAGGCTGTCTCATAAGGAGCTATGTATAGTCATCATTTTGTGTCCGCCATCTTGCGTAAGCATCCCTAGGACGTCTCAAGCTATCTTGTGTCTCATAAGAGCAGCCACCATCTTGTAGAAATAGATAGCTGCCAATGCCAAAGGGCCTAAGTAGGAATCGAACCGTTGATCTCATCATTAGACTATGTTTTTTCTTGTTCCTGATACTACGAACCTGCGCCGTAGGCGAAAAAAATATGTCCGTTTTGCTCTACGATGCACCGTTTTCGAGATATTTAACATTTTGCATTTAAGCCTCCAAATTTAATGAATCGAACCAGCACGGTACGTTATACTCTCTACCATAGCTAGACCTGATCATGTTACGAAGACTCGCTTCAATACAAGCTAAAACAGAGCAAATGCCAAAGGGCCTAAGTAGGAACCGAACCGTTGATCCCATCATTAGACTATGGTTTTCTTGTTCCTCATACTGCGAACCTAGGTATTAGGCAGAAAAAGTTTGTCCGTTTTGCATTTAAGCCCTAAATTTAATGAATCGAACTAGCACGACACGTTAGCCTCTAAGCTAGCTTTCCTCATAAGAGTAGCAACCATCTTGCGCAAGCACCCTTAAAACGTCTCATAAGGAGTTGTGTATAGCCGCCATCTTGTGTCCGCTATCTTGCGCAAGCATCCTTAGGGCGTCTCAAGCCATCTTGTGCAAGGACACTTAAGCCGTCCCATAAGAGCAGTCGCTATCTTGAGCAAGCATCCCTAGGGCATCTCATAAGGAGCCATGTATAACTGCCATCTTGCTCAAGTATCCCAAGGGCGTCTCATAAGAACCTGTGTATAGCAGCCATCTTGCGTAAGCACCCTTAAGGAGTCATGTATAGCCGCCATCTTATGCAATTAGCGTCGAGAGAGGGCTGCTGTAGAATTTCTCTTTTTAAATTATCCACCGCCACATTTCAAAGGTGTCTAGCTAAAGATGGCAGCACTGCGGATGACAGGTGACGAATTTACATCTACTACGATAAAGAGGGCAGCACGGTGCTCTCTGGATGAAAGATGGCGGATGACAGCTGCACATGGCTTTGTTTCCAAACAAGAGCACGTGGCATTTGCCGCCACCACATTTCAAACTAAAGAGGGCAGCACTATGCTCTGTTGATTAAAGATGGCAGATGATAGCTGTCAAAAAAAGCACGTGAGTTTGTTTCCAAACAAGAGCACGTGGAATTTTTCAATTTGCCGCCACCACATTTCTAAGGTATCTAGCTAAAGATGGCAGCACGGTGCTCTCTTGATTAAAGATGGCGGATGATAGCTAACAGAACTTTTCAAATTGCCCGCTACTACGTGCTTAAAGTAGTAGCCATAAAGAGGGCAGCACGGTGTCCTGTGGATTAAAGATGGCGGATGGCAGGTGATGAAATTGTCCGCAGCACGGTGCTCTGTTGATTAAAGATGGCGGATGATAGCTGTCAAAAAAGCACATGGCTTTGTTTCCAAACAAGAGCACGTGGAATTTGCCGCCACCACATTTCAAACTAAAGAGGGCAGCACTATGCTCTGTTGATTAAAGATGGCGGATGGTAGCTGTCAAAAAAGCACGTGAGTTTGTTTCCAAACAAGAGCACGTGAAATTTTTCAATTTGCCGCCACCACATTTCAAAGGTATCTAGCTAAAGCTGGCAGCACAGTGCTCTCTTGATTAAAGATGGCTGCTGTCATGTGGAATTGCCTGCCACCACAGGTATCTAGCTAAAGAGTGCAGCACGGTGCTCAAAGATGGCTGGTGTCAAAAAAGCACGTGGCTGTCAAAAAGCACGTGGCTTTGTTTACCACGCGCTAGTTAGGTTATGTTGGCACTACTGAGGTTTAGACCCGTCAAGATGGCAGTACTGAGGTTAGCGATGCGTGGTTGTCTGTCAAAAAACACATGGCTTTGTTTACCTTGCGCTAGTTAGGTTAAGTGACAGCTGTCAAAAAGCACGTGGCTGTCAAAAAGCACGTGGCTTTGTTTACCTCGCGCTAGTTAGGTTAGGTTGGCACTACTGAGGTTTAAGCCCGTCAAGATGGCAGTACTGAGGTTAGCGATGCGTTGTTGTCTGTCAAAAAGCACGTGGCTGTCAAAAACACGTGGGTTTGTTTACCTCATGCTAGTTAGGTTAAGTTGGCACTAGTGAGGTTTAGGCCCGTCAAGATGGCAGCAGTGAGGTTAGCGATGCGTTGTTGTCGATGACAGCTGTCAAAAAGCACGTGGCTTTGTTTACAAATTCAAATCTCCCGCCAAAATTCAAATCTCCCGCCAAAATTCAAATTTCCCGCCAGAATTCAAATTTCCCGCGCCGCGGGCGGAGGAGGAGGCCGCAGAACTGTCCCATTATACTACTCGCAAGCAAGAATTTTTAAATACGATTTGATATTCCCCTTATCGTTTCCACGTGTAAGTATATATTGATAATCTCAGGTAAACAAAATATATGAATGAAGAATTAATCTCGTGTGTTTGCTATATCTAAGTTATTTTTACTGCGCGAAGTACGTGTGTAAGGGGTAGTTCACAGCATTTGATTGTCGCCCAACTTTTTCTCTATAACAATCAATTCCTAATTTGTGTCTTGTGTTTTTTACGTTAGAGTGTGCAAGCAAATTTAATGTGTGCGTGTAACACTAAAGAAGTGTACTAACGAAAATCAGAAGTGGTGTATTTTTGTCACCTCTTATCATGTATATTTCGTTTTATCATTCACATTGTTTTCCACTACATATCAGAGAGTTTCATCGTTCGATTCTATGCGTGTCATGGTATTCTTTATTCTGTTGCGGTGACTACGTGTTTGTGTCATGAATCATGTGTAGCGAATTAAGGAGTGAGGTATTTTCAGAGATTTTTATTGGATCATTAAACAGAGAGATCAGGGTTCGAATTCCATCTCTTTAATAGAGATTTTCTCTGTTACGGTCACAATGTGATGTATATAATAGAATATTTTTAATTTTGTCAATAAACAGAGAGAACAGGGATCGAATCCATAACTATGATAGAGATTATTGTTTATTCTCTTACAGTGACCGTGTTTTTGTGAGGTCGCGAAGTAAGGAGAGAGATAGTTTGCCGTTCAGTTTCTGTGTTCTAATCCATGTATGTAACAGTTTATTCCAAAAATACATGTATATTTGTAATTTATAAGTAGGGTAAGATAATAACAGACTTTGTATGTTCTAAACACGAAATTCTTGCCGTCTTGTTCTTAGTAGAGGGCACAGCACAATGCATTTCACGTCTACTGTAACAGGATTTAACGTGTACAGATTGCTTGAGCCCTGTCGACATGTTTAGTGGGACGTCGGATGGAGACGTAAAGCCTCCACGATGGTGTCGGGAAGGGAATCTGGCAAGATGACGACTGGAAGCGCAACTGCCTATAAAACTATGGGCCCTGGAAGGTTAGGACTCTCCAAGATGATAACGGGAAGGACATCTAGCAAGATGGCGTCGGGAAATAAATCTAACCGTAAAAGTAAGGTTAGGCCCCTCCAAGAAGGTGTCGGAAGGGCATCTAGCAAGATGGCATCAAGAAGAGCATCTGGACGTAAAACTAAGTCCTGTTTAGTTAATCCCCATCGTCTGTGAGGTTAGCATTGCACTCTTGCGCGCCTTAGTCCCATCAAGATGAAAGATGTGAGGTTAGTATCGTTCTCATTCTCAAAATCCCGCCCCTCATACCTGTTAAATGCACGTGGTGTGTTGCTATGTCCCGTCAAGATGACAGAAGTGAGGTTACCCTCATCCACTTATTCAAATTCTGCGCCTCACACCTGTCGAAAGTAAGGTTAGGACATGTTAATATGACATATGCGAGGTTAAGGTCGCCGAGTTATTCAAATTCCGCGCCCCACACCTTCGAAACAAGTGCACGTGGTCAAAAATTGATGTTAGGATCCATCAAGATGACAGCTATGAAGTTAGCCTCACCCACTTATTCAAATTCTGCGCCCAAAACACGAGCACCTGTCCTTGTTTGTAAGCAATAGCACTTGACCGTGACGTCATGAGTACGTGACCATGACGTCATGAGTTCAATCGCCCTGCCAGGGTTCAATGACATCACGAGAAAATGCTGACACAGCTCCAGTTCTTTTAAAACCCTTGTTGCTCTACGGCTGTTGACTAATTTTTGCCTTAATAGTGGGTCTTTTTTAGAAATCTGGACACTGAAGCTTGTGCTCTACCCCTGTTATTGGACTTACATCCAGGTACACAGCACATTAAACTAGAAACACACCGCACAGGCAACTGAAGATATAAAGGAAATACTTTCAGAGGAGGAATCATCAACAACCTAATCACCACCGATGTTGTTTGAATAAATAAGTTATTTAAGAAAAAACAGCTTCTTATAGCACTAAAAGAGGCTCTATGGACCTTTTGACGACTACAAATAAATATAACTTACGATTAATAATTTTAAAATTTCCTAAAATTTCTGGTAAACAACACTCCATTTTCCGCTTTAATGACATCTTCGATAGGTCGGTTAAGGTCTGAGATATTGTAGTTAGTCTTGGCCACACAGTGTTACCTATTTCTTATGGCTGGTTGTCATCTAAATTAGCAGCCGTTGATGGACGGCAATGACCGGGAGACGTATTTATGATCTCTGGTTTTCGCGAAGGGAAAAGTGAACCTCGAGTAAGGAAATCGTTGCTCGCTCGACCCGATTAGCCCGAGTACTTTCTGTTGATTGATTGATTGATTAAATAATTAATTCATTCATTAATTCATTATTTCATTCACTCCTAACCTAAACAAGAAACCAGTTAGTGACTTGTTTTTCTTTCAGATTATTGAGACTTTTCCTTTTGGTTCACTGAAAGTTACGTAATAGAATGAATCTACTTTAGAAAGCGCAGAGACTATTATTTGATTCCGTTTGAGAAGAATTCAGAATTCTCATTCATTGAACGTCTTTTCTTCAGGTGCCAACCAGTGTAAGCGATTTCCGGTAGAAAATACATTAATACTGTGTGAATACTGCGAATAAGATTGCTCTCATTTTCCTGCCTCAATGAGCCACCTGTTTATACACGGTGTAGACTCTTCTAGTATCTGAGACGTTGTAGCTTAAAATAAAGTAGGTAGGTTATTTGTGCCGGATGTTTTATTGAAAGTCCCGAACAAGATTACAACATTAATTGGGCTCGCTTCATCACTCTGTTGTACGGCTAATCTAAGGGTTCCAGAAGAAACTTTGTGGTATTTCCTTCCTCGCAACATAAAAACCCTTTCTCTACTAGAAATGACAAGGTTGTTTACCATCATGAAGGCATTCATCGTCACTTGGGAGAGCGTTTTCATCACGCGTAGTACGCGATAGAGCATGCGCACAGCCTGTCTGCTCCCGCTGTGGGTGGGGCTGTAGAATAACACCCACAAGACGCAACTAAAAGACACCCCAGGTGTTTTGAATTTGGGAGAGAGCGTTGGCGACGACGGGGCACTTAGCTGAGTACTAGCATTCGTTTCACTTTCATGTGCAGGGCTCCTTACTTTCATCTATCAAATCCGAACTCCTTTGGTCAACTCGTGCTCTTTTCCGAGTCCGACGCTATTACGTTCATGCCCTTCGTGGTCCTTGTCTTTCTTTGGGCGACACCTTCATTTTTCAAAGTGTCAGATCCCTTCCATGATTAGTGCTAATACAGTGTGGTTGCCTAGCTGTGCTTCCTTTCAAAACATTAATCACCACCACCACCTAAGTTACCGGGTGAATGAAGTACACAGCATACACTTCCCATGGACAAATCTGAGCCATGATCAAAGAGGACATATTGACACAGAGATGAAACTCAAGCCACTTGTAGTTCTAGTCCTCACTCATAGATAGCGCAACTATGCCCATTCTGTGCAATAACTTACAGTTATTAGCGCTGAGAAGTAACTTCTGGCGTTATGACGCACATCCGGCCGTGGTCAGCACAGCTCCTGACTCCTTTTACTCGGTGTCCGACCAATTTTCAGGCACTGGAAGAGGCGTGTTCATTTGCTGAAGACGTTAAGCATGGAGGTGCTCTCGACCTGTCAACATCCCCCTCCTGTTAATCCTGTGTATCCTGCTGTGTCTCAAACCTGTAAAGATGTATATGGCCGTAAATGTTTCAACTGTGGCTCCAAAAATTATTTCAGGAACATTTGCCCTGGTGTCAAGCGTAATTCCAGCGGTTGTTATACCTGTGGCTCTAAGCAACACCTCTTGTTGGTTCAAAATAGAGGTCAACGACTAGAGGCTAACTAAATGAAGTAACCGACACTTGAACAGTCTGTAACTTCTGAAACGACTACCTTTCCTTACCAGTGCAATAAGATTTCTGCTCATGTCGCCTCTCAAGGTACTTGTGCTCTTCTTGAAGTTAATAATGAACCTGTGAATGCCTTGCTTGATACTGGAAGAGTGGTGTGTTTGATTAATTCTGCTTGGTATTACCAAATGAAATATTCATGTAGGTTGCCTGAGTTGGAACATACCACTGTCAAATGTGTTTCTTGATAATCATGGGTTTGGTGAAGGCTAATTTAAGGACAGCGCTCTGTAACACACAGTCTTTCCTGCAATTTAATCCTTTGTACTATTTTTTGTCTAGCACCGGACTAGTGTTAGACCTGCAAAATAGAAATTCCTTTTTTTAAATGTTCACCTAACATTAAATTTGGTTTAATCGATTTCCGTTGAAAGACTCTATTGTTTCTTGTGTCGGTTACCCTTCCCCTGGTGAACCTACTTTATCTAAGTCATTTGGGGAATGTAGAAGCTAATCTAGTCCGTGCTGTTTGTAGAGACTTTCCTGAAGTTTTCACCAGAAAGTTGGGTTTAACTGATGTTTTGTAATGCGAAATTGAGTCATCGGACAACCAACCGGTATCGTCTATCGCCACCACACATGCTTGAGTTGAAGAAGATATTAGAACTAAAGGGTAAAGATGGCGTTATCAGACCCTCTACTTCACCACATGCTTCCCCAGTATTCTTGGTACCTAAGCCCTCTGGTGTCTTCAGAGCTGTTATCGTCTATAGTGCCTCAACTAGTAAGATAGTACTCCATTCTATCCCGTTGCCGGACTTGCACACTTGTTTCGGGTGGTTTTCTGGGGCAAAATTCTTCTCTGTACTTGACCTGAACCAGTCGTACTACCAGCTACCTTTATCTAAAGTATCTATCCCCTCACGGCTTTTATCGCCGATTGGAATCTGTACGAGTTCTAGAGGTTGCCGTTTGGTTATCGTGTGGTGCTGAGGTCCTTACCAGACTACTGAATTTTATCCTCTCTGACCTAATGTTCAAGTTTTTGTTTAACTATTTTAAAGACCTGGTATCTATTCTAACACCTTTTAGGAACATATGGAGCACATTAGGGAAGTTTTACAACGCCTGAAAAAGGTCGGATTTACCGAGAAACTATCCAAAGTTGCATTCGCCAAGCCTAGCATGTCTTTGCGCGGGCATGTAGTTTTATCATATGGTGTCTCAGTAGACCATTTTAGGACTCAGGCCTCAGAGATTTCTAACCTCCTTTGGATGTTACATGTATTGCCCGCTGCATCGGTATGGTGAACTTTTTCAGATAATTCATCCCCAACTTCGCCGAAATTGCTGCTCTGTTGAATTATCTTAGGCGGAAAGAATTGAAGTTCACTTGGGACAGTGCCCAACAGGTAGCCTTCGATTCATTGAAAAATGCTCTAACCAATGCCCCAGTGTTGGCGATCCCAGATTTCAATAAGCGGTTCATTGTAAAACTCGATGCCTCAGGCAAAGCTGTTGCTAGTGTCCTCTTACAAGAATTTGAAGATAGGCGTAGATATGTAGGCTATATATCTAGGAATCTTACCAATCTGGAATGCAAATACTCTATTTATGAACTGGAATGTCTCGCTGTATTGTTTGCCCTTGAGAAGTTTATGCCCTTCACCGAACACGTAATCTTTGACTTAGAAACTGACAATCAAGCTCTTTCTCGGATGCTAAATCGGCCCTAAAACTGGTAGAATAACTAGATGGGCACTTGTTATTTCATCCTTTAGTTTCAATGTTCGACAAATTAGAGATTCTGAAAATATCATTACTGATAGCTTGAGTGGGATGTTTGATGGAAATTGTGGTACTGATGTGAATCCTGATGTCGAAAATCTTGAAGTTAATGCTGTTGGTGTTAGTGCCATCCCTTCGAACCTTCGGGAATCATAAAAAATCTGACCCAGAATTGAAAGGGATCATCTGCGAAATTAATGATGGGACTGACGTAAAACCTTACTCCTCATCAATGCCTGTTCTTTGTTGTAATGATCAGAAGGGCCATAATCTCAAAATTTTTGTCCCATATGTTCTTGTACCAGTCATTTTCAAGTATTACCATTGTTCTCCAATCGGCGGTCATTTGGATATCTCCAAAACCAGCGAGAAAATCGGTCAGTTCTTCATCTGGAAGAAGATTGGCAGTGACATCAGAACTATGATTAAGTCTAGTAAATCTTGTGGCATTAGTAAGCCTAACTTGAATAAACGTGTTGGATTGTTGTCATCGTCACTATCCTCTCGTCCTATGGAAAGGCTATTCATCGACTACGTGGGCCCTCTCCCTAGGTCTTCTGTAAGAAACACTCATATATTTGTGTGTATAGGTGCATTCTCTCGGTTTTGTTGGATATTTCCCACCAGATCCACTAACTCCCGTACTTCCATAGATTGTTTAAAAGATATCCTTTATTCCTCCCAAGTTGCTAGTTTCTGACAACGCCAGTGCCTTCACTAGTAATTCATTCAAAAGGTATCCGTTCGAGCTTTGGATTTCCCACGTTGCTAACACTCCGTACTATCCTAACCCTACATATTCTGAGGTGAGGAATAGAAACTTAATGTCTGCGTTGATTGCGTATCATCATGATAATCAATCCGAATGGGATTCTTGCCTACACTGGTTGCCCCATGCATTTAATTCTGCTACTCACGAATCGCATGGTAAGACACCTATGGCTCTCAAGTTCAGTTATAACCCATATTCTCCTATGTTCAATGTGCTGTGTATCGAAGCTCTTCTACCTGAATTGTCTAAACCTAATGACGTACAAAAAATTTGGAATGAGGCCAAGAAGAATTTGTCTGTGTCATACGGGAGGGTCAGTAATAAGTACGATAAATGTAGGTCATCTAAATTGGAAGTTGGTGAATAGGGGTTTGTGAAGTGTTATCCCATCAGTAAGACCATCAATAAGTATTCAGCAAAGCGTGCCCCTAGATATCAAGTCCCTTGTACTGTATTACAGTTTTTCTCTCCAGTATCTGTATTGGTGAGCGATCCAGTTTATAAACGAATTAGGCGTGTTCATCTTTCCCAAATTAAAGTTGGTTAATTGGTAATGTTACCCTATCCCCAATGGGTTGAATGCAACTTTGGAAACGGCTTTGCACTTTTGTTGAACCTGGTACGCATACTGCAGGTTGGTGAGCGAATTAATTCGTTTTAACTCTGTTAGGTGTTGGTGGATCGATCATTAGTTATCCTTTTACATAATTATTCTGATAGATAACATGTAACATAAGAATTTTGTTTAACATTTTCTGTCTTGATGCAATTGTACTGTTTCCTTAAATTATTATCATTGGGTATTTGTACCTTGTGCTTGAGTGATGTGCAGCTAAATTACCATTTTAGTAATTAACTTCGTCGATCTTCTAATTGGGCTTTTGGACTAGGTTCCTGCCTAATCGTTGTTGTAACATAACTTAACGGAATGATGTCTTGCCTGTTTCTGCGTGGAATATTTAGTGCTGGGTCCATACATGATGACGTGACTCAGTGATTACTGAGCTACTGTGTCTTTGTGTAGGGGTGAATGAAGTGTTTTGGCTGCATGAATAATTTTCCGCTTTATCTTCTTTTCATTGAATGTGTGAGCGTGTGAAGTGCTTGGTAGTCATTCGAGCTGCATTCTGTGCAAGTCATTTATTGGGTGAGTATTAGCTATGTTGTTGTATGGTTGGGCAGTGTCGGAGATGGTCGCCTGTTTGCCTAGTGCATGGACTCTACGTCTTCATCTCCTGTCTACTGATGCCTTGTACTTATCTATTGCTAAATGAGCTTGTGCTCTCTTCTCAGTTATCTCTGTAAACTGTTTCTGGTGCCTTATTCTACGTGTGAACTACCTCTAACCTCACTTACCTCACAAATATTATGACGTGGTATTTATTAACCTAAACTTTTCGGCTCGAAGTTGTCTCAAAATTCTATTACTCACTTCTTACTCAAATGGAAGTTTGGTTCGTGCACTACTGTGAGTGTTGTGGACTGCTGGTGGTCAAGTGTGATTTACCTTATCTACTAGTTGTGACTCTGAACCTGAGGGGTGTATCTCCTTTGAACCTAAATGGTATGGTTCTGTTTTGTTTCTGTGATGTGATCTCAATTTAGTGTTGATTTGACTTGGTGTTATGGCTGGAAGTCATGTTGTTGAGGATGGCTATCCTTTGATCTCCTATGAGTTGACTCATGTACGTAGGAGGATCAAAAGTTTAGTTGCACTAACGCGCCGCAGCAGCGCGCTGTGTGTCACAAACGTGGGGCAGCGGAGAAAGGGACAGGCACTGAACACACGTCTGTTAGGCAGGTCGCTGTGGTGTCTCGTCTAGAATTGTTTGAATAGCGGCCAAATGCGATGGCGCATCAACTGGACGTTCAGTCCAAATATGAGGTGCGTGGGACAATCCGATGGGTCATGTCAAATGTATGACAGTGTTTTGCATACTGAGATTACTGGAAAGAGACCAGTTGGAAGACAAGTAAAATTGCCTTTTGTAGGGTTAATTTAGAAGACAGTGGTTGGCACTACACATGCAGTTGCGCGCGAAGGGAACTTGGTCGTACGGCAAGTAATAGTGCTGGTTAGACGAAACTTTCGCACTGAAGGAGATTTTCGATCCAGTATGCCACATCATAAACGGTGCGTTATGCCAGGATGTCAGAAATACGCTGACAGGTTAAAAAGTACTGCGCTTTTTAGATCTCCCATGGACTCTGCTAGGTGAGCGAGTTTCATTTAAGATACAATTTAAGAAGAATTTTGAAGTCGATTACAATATTCAGGGGTCAAGTTATTTCGTACATTGAATTGAAAATAATTCTGATAAGTTGTCTGAAGACAATATTTACTATCTTGAAGTCTACTTTTCTTAGGTGCTGCACAAGGGTCCCAAATTGTGGAAATAGGGAATTATTGCAGCTCCCTGTGAAGAAGCTTTATGGCATGAGATATCTTTGTGGAAAGCAGAGGAGAGCATTGCCAACTTCAACTTTCTTCTGAATGTAGGGAGAAATCATTCAATGAAGTGGTTTCATTGACTCCAGGACCCTCTGATATGCAGAAAAGGCTGCAGGGTATGTATGATTCAGCAGGGTAATTACATCTGGATTTATTTGTGTTTGTACTGAAGTTCGTTTTATGTGATGTTATCTTTATTTTATATCGGACCTATCTGCCTAACATCTTACTGGATTTGCTGTCCTCGATGCCTGTTTGACACAGGGAGAAGATTCCCAGGTATCTTCCACTGAGAGTAAGTTTCAATGTACATCAGGAGCAGGAACTATGGTCATTTGATTGTTATCCGTATTGTAATTTCCTGTATTATCTTCAAGGGACAACATTTTGTTTAGGGTGTGAGCATTTAATGTAGCCTTGTCTAAAAATGTTGGAATGACTAGTGGGTTATTGACGCTTGTGTTACTGCTTTCTCATTCCTGAATGTATTTTTGATTCAAATGAACTGCCAATAGGCTTCTCTCCACTCAGTTCTTTGCATTAACTTCAAACATTGAATCCAGCATCCAGTGGTCCATTGGGGTATTTAAGAGTAACTTCTTCTGTCAGAAGAGGAAAAACGAATCCTGGGTTTCAAATACTTAATGGGCAATTGCATAACTTATATAGGCCTACCTGTAGGGCAAAAATATAATATCCCTGCTGTGCTCAGTTTCTCAGACAGTAGAGTGCTGGCCTTCTGAGCCCAACTTGGCAGGTTCGATCCTGGCTCAGTCTGGTGGTATTTGAAGGTGCTCAAATATGTCAGTCTTGTGTCACTGGCATGTAAAAGAACTCCTGTGGGACAAAATTCTGACACCTCAATGTCTCCAAAAACCAAAAAGTACTTAGTGCGACGTATAAACAATAACATTATTATAATATCCCTCTGTCTCTTCAAATCTGTGGATTCTGGCATAGCAAGGTTTTCATACATGAATTAGGCCATTTGCAAAGTAATTAATCAACATGAATATTTTCCTTTCATTTGCATCAGTTTAAGGACCTGTTCCTGAAGACGTTCTCAATTTAAAGGATAGACCTAGGTATTGAAAGTCAAGTAGACAGTCTTGTAACTTGTAAGAGAACATCTTTATGAGTCATATGATGCTTCTTGAGCTCTTTCGAATATAACACCCAATGACCCGTCATGATCTTGGTGCTATTTGAAAAATTATGGAACTGGTCTCGGTAACTGGTGCAGTAACCACTCTGTATCCTATGGCACAGAGTGCTGTTATGGCTGCCGATGGTAGAAATAAGTGTGGCCTAAGTTTTATAGCATTATAATGTACTTGAAATACGTAGTGCAATATGGAATACGTTGTAGAGAAGAGATGTGTTTACTGCAACAGCCAGAGACGTAGTGCAGATTTTATGTTGAATACCTTGTAGAGGAGAGATGTATTTACTGCAACAGCCAGGGACGTAGTGCAGATTTTATGTGGAATACCTTGTAGAGGAGAGATGTGTTTACTGCAATAGCCAGGGACGTAGTGCAGATTTTATGTTGAATACCTCGTAGAGGAGAGATATATTTACTGCAGAAGCCAGAGACGTAGTGCAGATTTTATGTGGAATACCTTGTAGAGGAGAGATGTGTTTACTGCAACAGCCAGGGACGTAGTGCAGATTTTATGTGGAATACCTTGTAGAGGAGAGATGTGTTTACTGCAACAGCCAGGGACGTAGTGCAGGTTTTATGTGGAATACCTTGTAGAGGAGAGATGTGTTTACTGCAATAGCCAGGGACGTAGTGCAGATTTTATGTTGAATACCTCGTAGAGGAGAGATATATTTACTGCAGAAGCCAGAGACGTAGTGCAGATTTTATGTGGAATACCTTGTAGAGGAGAGATGTGTTTACTGCAACAGCCAGGGACGTAGTGCAGATTTTATGTGGAATACCTTGTAGAGGAGAGATGTGTTTACTGCAACAGCCAGGGACGTAGTGCAGATTTTATGTTGAATACCTTGTAGAGGAGAGATGTCTTTACTGCAACAGCCAGGGACGTAGTGCAGATTTTATGTGGAATACCTTGTAGAGGAGAGATGTGTTTACTGCAACAGCCAGAGACGTAGTGCAGATTTTATGTTGAATACCTCGTAGAGGAGAGATATATTTACTGCAGAAGCCAGAGACGTAGTGCAGATTTTATGTAGAATACCTTGTAGAGGAGAGATGTGTTTATTGCAACAGCCAGGGACGTAGTGCAGATTTTATGTTGAATACCTTGTAGAGGAGAGATGTGTTTACTGCAACCTGCCAACCCCCTTAAGTACATTTACTCTTATAACCTATTGTAATTTACCATGCGCCATTCTCCATAGCTCAAGCACACAGTACCATTTCCATTGGCTGAGGTACAACAGGATATGACATCATTCCATTACCAACCCACGCACAATATAAACAAACTGTAACGAAACAATGTACAGTAGCTGAGGATACAGCACACTCACAGCCTGCTAGCAGGGAAGGATGTCTTGAAGAGGAATTCCGCCAAGTACCCTGCAAAGTGCGCTTTCTTCCTGCCAAATCTCTTAATGGAATACATGCTGTGCTTTAAAATGTCAGTGTCAGCTTTTCACCACTGTCCAACATAGAATGTGCTGCTAAAGCCCTATGGAATGATAGAGGCCTGACAGCTGTTTGCTACACCACAGACCAATGGTTTTGTCGCCAACAGTAGCCCAACCAATCCAGACCAGTAGTTTTGTCGCCAACAGTAGCCCAACCAATCCAGACCAGTAGTTTTGTCGCTAACAGTAGCCCAACCAATCCAGACCAGTAGTTTTGTCGCTAACAGTATCCCAACCAATCCAGACCAATAGTTTTGTCGCCAACATTAGCCCAACCAATCCAGACCAGTAGTTTTGTCGCCAACAGTAGCCCAACCAATCCAGACCAGTAGTTTTGTCGCTAGCCAGACCTAACCAATCCAGACCAATGGCTTTGCCACTAACCGGCATGATAAATGAATTCACCTTCTCACCGGTGTTCAGCAATGAATGCGCTACTGTACGATCGGTTCTCAAGTTCAAAATTTGGCACTGCGCTGAAACAAAGGCCACATTAACTATATGTCCTACCAACAAGTGATGATACTTCCTGTGTGACCCATAAGCTGCTCTAGACTGTAGTGCTTTAATGTAAGCTGCCAATCTCAGCAATTTTGTCATTAATTAATCCAACCCTCCGTATCAATAATTTTGATACTAACATTAATGAGTAGTGTACATTGCCGCACGACCTAAACAAACACTGTCAATAAGTGATTTCCGATGAACCAGAATCTCTACTGTCACTACCAGTTACCATGTGAGAGGGCACCTAGGAGACATTGTGACTAACAGTAATATTTGAGCGCTCTTTGCACTTGGTTATACTGCCAACTATGTTGAACCGCTGTCAGTTAACACCCTGGGTGGAAAACGGTGCAGTGGGAAGATAGCGTGACATCACTGTCATTATGACAATACCCTACTCTTATGTTCATATTACTCAAATTGTCTGGGCTAATTATCATGAGTTTCATGTTAGAAATAGAAAATCCTATTAAGTTGTGAAGCTTTATATATAACCTACAGCTAATTGCTATCCAATAATGTGTATGGGGAAAAGGAAGCGAAGCTGCATTGGACATCTGGATGAACAAGGTTATTTATTTCTCTATTATAATGTTACATTTCTAGATAATATCATATTTCCTAATCTCTTACACAATACCACACAGTGTGCATATCATCATCGTCATTAATGTCCTACTCCAGTCGCCTCCTCCACTCCATTCCTTCCTTCCACTTTTCCTGCTCCATTACTTCCTTCTTCTTCTTCTTCTTCTTCTCCTTCTTCATGTGCCATGTCCTCGCAGAACGTTGGCGATCAGTAGCATGTTCTGTTGTTTGTTCATAGCTGTTCTGAACAGAGTAAGCTTTGTCACCCCAAACCACTGGCTCAAGTTGCCGAGCCTTGATGTCCTACTTCTCCATGGACCACGTTTTCCATTAATTTTCCCCTGGACTATTACTTGCAGAAGGTGGTATTTACAGTTCCGCATCATATGACCAAGGTATTCTAGCTTCCTTCTTTTGATGGTAGTGAGAATTGCTGGTTCTTTGTTCATACGGAGCAAAACGTCTATATTTGTCATTTTAGCTGTCCATTGTATCTTCAGCATCCTTCGGTACGTCCACATTTCAAATGCTTGCAACTTCTTGCACATGGTCTCAGTTAGTGTCCATGCCTCAACGCCGTATAATAGAATGCTGAAAACGTAGCACCGGAGTAGTCGTGTCCGTAGTGAAATGGAAAGGTCACGGCTTTTCAAAAGTTTCCTAAGTCTCTGAAAAGAAGTTCTGGCCTGCTCAATTCTGCATCAGATCTCGTGAGTAAGGTCCCAGTCATCATTGATGTGACATCCCAGGTATTTCATTGTTGCCACTCTCGCGATCTGTTCCTTTGCTGCTGTGAGATTACCTCGAATGCCATCTTCTTTCCTACTTATGACCATCCACTTGGTCTTCTTTACATTAAGCCTCAAGCCCATTGCGCTGCTGGCTTCAGTGACTTTCGCCACATTCAATCCAGCTTCCCTAATGTGCATATACGCGCCATTATTTAAATAAATATCTAAACTTGAATTGACTGTAATGGCACTATCCCAAAATGACTGCAGGTAACCGTCTCTCCATTTTCGACCTACAAATGCCCATGAAAAGTACCAACCTAACGAACGTTACAACTTAGCGATTCCCTTCAACCCCGAACGCCAACACTTACCTGTTTATTGACGAAGAAAGTAGATCATATGATAACCTTTTCCTGATTAGTTTTAATTAAAATATTCACAATGTTTTTTCGCCCTGATTATGCAATTCTTTTAATAATCCATTACAAGCCACGAATATTTGTATATTTAGATGACCCCAAGCACATCATCATCATCATTAATGTCCTACACCAGTCGCCTCCTCCACTCCATTCCATCCTTCCACTTTTCCTGCTCCATTACTTCCTTCTTCTTCTTCTTCTTCTTCTTCTTCTTCTTCCCCTCCTTCATGTGCCATGTCTTCGCAGAACGTTGACGATCAGTAGGATGTTCTGTAATTATGAGCGGTTTGCTAAATAATAATAATAAAGTTCATATATCCCAGTAATTGCAGTTCAAGTCCCTGAAGTAGTAGTAGTAGGTTTGATAGAAATATTTGAGAAATTATTGTAGACAACCTTAATATTCAGTAGGCCTAATTAAGGACACTCATTCTCCGTCCCGTGGAGTAGGGAAAATAATAGTAATCCACCAGCTGTAATAATCACATAACCACATTTGAGTAGAATTGTAATGAAGATAAAAGGTATAATATATTAGATAGTATCTTGCCAGTTATATTCGTGTTTTTATTCGTGTACGGCAATCCTTTCGCTACTTAAGCATTTAACTAAACGCAGTGTAGTGTACCGGTAGTGTAGATACATTGTAGTATAGATACAGTACATGTATATAGTGCCGTATCTTGCTTGCTATATTCGTGTGTATTAGACCGTAATACTAATAATAATTTGTCTAAGCATTTAGCTTCGTTGGTAATCTTTGAGTACAGTACTTCTTGCAAATTTCATTTCTGTTGTGCTTAGTAGTGACATACGGTACCGGTATCGTAATTAGGATACGTCTAAAAGTAGTTTAAACATTACTGTAGAGTATTGTACAGTAGTATACGAGTAATATCCTATTAGAATTTAGTGTGCTTAATTTATTATTGTAAAATATTTGTGTTGTACTGGTGTAGTAGAGGTATCCGTAGAAACTCGTACTAAAATATTGTTGTTTTAATTAGGATAGGCTTAATTGCAGTTTGGAATTGTGTACCGTTAGTTCTTGTGTATTACTTTCGATATTCAGTAATTAACAGCAGTATTTATCCTGTTAGGGGTTGTAGGATAAAAAATAGAGCACGACTAAGTAGTATTGTAGTGTAGTCGTATATTAATTACCTTATTGTGTGATCTTTGAGTACTATCCCAGACAATATATCCCTCCGTTCATTTATTTTTTGCAAATAAGTTATTTTATTTTTAATTTCATTTTTTCCGTAAAGAATGGCTAAGGAGCGAGAGTGTACGGACTGTGGGTGTGGCGAGGCATTGAGGGGTATGAGGGAAGAGTTGAAAAGTTTGAGGGAGATAATTAGGATTCTCACAGAAGACAGGAAGGAAGATAGGACTCCCTCAAACAATGTACAGGTTACAGTAGGTGTACAAGAGGGAGGGGAAGGAAAGGGGGGAGTTGTAGAAGACAGGTGGTCTAATGTTCTAAGGGGAAGGAGATTGCACGCTAAGGGCTCTATTCAGGATCAGAATTCAGGACAGGTGTCTGTGCGAAATCGGTACGAGTCACTCTAGGTAGAACAACAGAGGGAAGATGAGGGACAGGGAACTGTTAGTGAGATGTGTGGAAGTAAGAGGAAGGGAAAAGGTAGGAAAGGGAAATGTAGAGTAGAGGATAGGAAGAGACAGGTGGAACAGGGTCATGGGAAGGAGAAAAGGGAGGAGGAAGTAGCTTCTGCAGCTATCAGGAAAGATAGGGCTGACTAGGAGTGGAGGGGATCAAATGAGGTGGGTAGGATTGAGGCTCTGGTCATGGGGGATTCCATCGTTAGACACGTGGGGAAAGTGTGTGGAGGAAAGGGAACCAGGGTAGAATGTTATCCAGGAATTAGGTTGAGGCAGATGTTGAGGAAAGTAGAAGAGAGGGAGGAGGGGAAGGAGAAGGTGGTAGTGTTTCACGTTGGTACCAACAACGTAAGGCAAGCTGATATAAGTACCAACATAGTTGGAGATGTGTGGGATCTGGTAAATGCAGCACGGGTGAAGTTTAAGAAAGCGGAGATTGTTATTAGTGGAATACTATGTAGGAGGGATACTGACCGGAGGGTGATTGGGGATTTAAATGAGAGTATGGAGTGGGTATGTGGGAACCTGGGAGTGAAATTTCTAGATCCTAATGGGTGGGTAGGAGATAGGGATCTGCGCTCAGATGGCCTTCATTTAGACCGCAGTGGTACGTATAAGTTAGGAAATTTGTTTGGAAGGGTAATAGGGAGGTACATTCAGGGAAACGGGATGGCCTAGGGAGCGGTGATAAGGGTACAGGGAACTGGAAATCAAGTAGGGATGACATAAAATTGTTAGTGTTGAACAGTAGAAGTATTGTAAGGAAAGGAATAGAATTAAGTAATTTAATAGATATATATTTACCAGATATTGTAATAGGAGTTGAATCATGGCTGAGAAATGATATAATGGATGCAGAAATTTTCTCACCGCACTGGAGTGTGTATCGTAGAGGTAGGATAGGAATGGTGGGAGGGGGAGTGTTCATTCTCGTGAAAGAAGAATTTGTAAGTTACGAAAAAGTTAAAGATGAGACACATGAAATTCTAGGTGTAAGGCTCATTTCTAAAGAAAATAGGCAACTTGATATATTTGGAGTGTACAGATCGGGAAAGGGTAGCACTGACGCGGATTCGGAATTATTTGATAGGATAGTCAGCTATGTGGGAAACGACATGGAAAGAAATGTGATTGTAGCGGGAGATCTGAATTTGCCAGATGTCAATTGGGAAGGAAATGCGAACGACAGGAAGCATGACCAACAAATGGCAAATAAGTTAATATGGGAAGAACAGCTGATTCAGAAAGTGATGGAACCAACCAGAGGGAAAAATATCGTGGATGTGGTGCTGATAAAACCAGCCGAGCTCTATAGGGAAACTGAAGTAATAGATGGTATTAGTGATCATGAAGATGTTTTTTGTGGTAGTTAAAAATAAATGCGATAGAAAGGAAAGTCTTAAAAGTAGGACTATTAGGCAGTACCATATGGCTGATAAAGCAGGCATGAGAGTTTCTAAAAAGTAACCTTGATCGGTGGAAACGGTAAATAAAAATGTAAACAGACTCTTGGATGGGTTTAAAGAAATTGTTGAGGAATGCGAAAGCAGGTTTGTGCCTTTAAGGGTGGTAAGGAATGGTAAAGACCCACCTTATTATAATAGAGAAATAAAGAGACTAAGAATGAGGTGCAGACTGGAAAGAAATAGAGTTAGAAATGGATGTCGAAGTAAGGAGAAATTGAAGGAACTTACTAGAAAATTTAATCTAGCAAAGAAGGCAGCTAAGGATAACATGAAGGCAAGCATAATTGGCAGTCATACAAATTTTAGTGAAGAATGGAAGGGTATGTATAGGTATTTTAAGGCAGAAACAGGTTCGAAGAAGGACATTCCAGGAAAAAATAATGAACAGGGGGAGTGTGTATGTGAGGATCTTCAAAAGGCAGAAGTATTCAGTCAGCAGTATGTAAAGATTGTTGGTTACAAGGATAATGTCGAGATAGAGGAGGAAACTAAGGCCATAGAAGTAATAAAATTTACATATGATAACAATGACATTTACAATAAGATACAAAGTTGAAAACTAGAAAAGCGGCTGAAATTGATCAGATTTCTGGGGATATACTAAAGACAATGGGTTGGGATATAGTACCATATCTGAAGTACTTATTTGATTATTGTTTGGTCGGAGGAGCTATACCAGATGAATGGAAAGTTGCTATAGTAGCCCCTGTGTATAAAGGAAAGGGTGATAGACATAAAGCTGAAAATTACAGGCCAGTAAGTTTGACATGCATTGTATGTAAGCTTTGGGAAGGCATTCTTTCTTATTATATTAGACATGTTTGTGAAATTAATAACTGGTTCGATAGAAAGCAATTCGGTTTTAGGAAAGGTTATTCCACTGAAGCTCAACTTGTAGGATTCCAGAAAGGTATAGCAGATATCTTGGATTCTGGAAGTCAAATGGACTGTATCGCGATTGACCTGTCTAAAGCCTTTGATAGGGTGGATCATGGGAGTCTACTGGCAAAAACGAGTGCAATTGGACTAGGCAAAAGAGTGACTGAATGGGTTGCTATATTTCTAGAAAATAGATCTCAGAGAATTAGAGTAGGTGAAGCTTTATCTGACCCTGAAATAATTAAGAGGGGAATTCCTCAAGGCAGTATTATCGGATCCTTATGTTTTCTTATATATATAAATGATATATGTAAAGGAATGGAATCGGAGGTAAGGCTTTTTGCGGATGATGTTATTCTCTAATGAGTGATAAATAAGTTACAAGATTGTGAGCAACTGCAACGTGACCTCGAAAATGTTGTGAGATGGACAGCAGGCAATGGTATGTTGATAAACGGGGTTAAAAGTCAGGTTGTGAGTTTCACAAATAGGAAAAGTTCTCTCAGTTTTAATTACTGCGTTGATGGGGTGAAAGTTCCTTTTGGGGATCATTGTAGGTATCTGGGTGTTAATATAAGGAAAGATCTTCATTGGGGTAATCACATAAATGGGATTGTAAATACTGAAAAGGGTACAGATCTCTGCACATGGTTATGAGGGTGTTTAGGGGTTGTAGTAAGGATGTAAAGGAGAGGGCATATAAGTCGCTGGTAAGACCCCAACTAGAGTATGGTTCCAGTGTATGGGGCCCTCACCAGGATTACCTGATTCAAGAACTGGAAAAAATCCAAAGAAAAGCAGCTCGATTTGTTCTGGGTGATTTCCGACAAAAGAGTAGCGTTACAAAAATGTTGCAAAGTTTGGGTTGGGAAGAATTGAGAGAAAGAAGATGAGCTGCTCGATTAAGTGGTATGTTCCGAGCTGTCAGCGGAGAGATGGCGTGTAATGACATTAGTAGACGAATAAGTTTGAGTGGCGTTTATAAAAGTAGGAAAGATCACAATATGAAGATAAAGTTGGAATTCAAGAGGACAAACTGGGGCAAATATTCTTTTATAGGAAGGGTAGTTAGGGATTGGAATAACTTACCAAGGGAGACGTTTAATAAATTTCCAATTTCTTTGAAATCATTTAGGAAAAGGCTAGGAAAGCAACAGATAGGGAATCTGCCACCTGGGCGACTGACCTAAATGCAGATCAGTATTCATTGATTGAAAGCTACACATAGTAAGAATACAATAGGTCTAATATCAACATTAGGACTGAGGGTGTTACGCCCCCTTCCTTCTGCGAGGAAGGGTTGGCGGCCCTGGCTTACGTCACATTCTCACAGGTGTACCATGTGTGCTGTCTATAGAGGAACAGGGGGTGTGTGGCATCACAGTCATTTTTCTTGTCCATGATGAAATGTTAAACAATTAATATGCGCATGCACAGTAGCAAAAATTTGGACTTAGTTTATGGACTTTAGTTCAC
The DNA here is from genome assembly GCF_040414725.1 of Anabrus simplex. Lineage (NCBI taxonomy): Eukaryota > Metazoa > Arthropoda > Insecta > Orthoptera > Tettigoniidae > Anabrus > Anabrus simplex. The sequence goes on from NC_090277.1 coordinate 4,700,167, forward strand.
TGTCTCTAACCCCTATGATGTCATCACCCCTTACTCACTAAGTAAACATGGTTGCCATGTGCTCTCCCAGTCATATACAGTACTCTTCAGTGTCATATCTGTCAGGTAATAGTACAAAAACACATCTACTCCCTCCTTGTACCCTAATGAATAAGTCTTAATAGGATTTGACGGTGCCTACAAGTGAACTGGCGATGTTCGGCTTGTGTACCGTAACGGAGATTCAAGAACAGTCGTCATGAAGGAAGGAGGCCAACAATGAGAGAAACATACTGTTACTCATACTTACATTCATCTTCATTATTGACCTATGCATCCGGGAGATAGTGGGTTCAAATCCCACTGTCGGCAACCCTGAAGATAGTTTTCCGTGGTTTCCCATTTTCACACTAGGCAAATGCTGGGGATGAACCTTAATTAAGGCCAATGCCGTGTCCTTCCAACTCCTATGCCTTTCCTATCCTTATCGTCGCCAAGAGACCTATCTGTGTCGGTGCGACGTAAAGCCACTAGCAAAAAAGAAGCTGACTGTAACAATAATCGTCTTGATCTTCCTCTACTTCCTGTACTCTCCACGACAGAGACCATTATTCTCCTGTGTAACCTATCCTCCATTCGCCTCAGATGACCCCTTTACCAAAGCCAGTTTTATCTAACTTACTCTCAACCATTGATTGCACCTTCGCTTCCAAAATGCCAGTGAGAATCTTACAGGGTTTAATGATCCTAAACCTTCTTACTGTCTATTGCTTGGAACGTTTCTTAATTATATCCGTGTTCTTCTGTATAACTTTGTTGACAGGGAGATTCTGTGCTCTTATTTGTCTCCAGACCAGAGGTCACTTTCTCTATAATATGGCTGTCCTAGGTGTCTAGATGCTTAGGTCACTACAGGTCAGATAGTGGTGTGTATATCATCAAAAAATTCTAAACAGAATAACCAAAGGATCATCCATGCACTTACATTTCTAGGCTCACTTTATGACTACGAAATGAATGCATATCTTTTTTATTAACACTTTTCTTTTGGGTTGGTACACTCAACATTAATTCTTATACCTTGGTTTCCATTACAGATGATAAAGTCAAGAGAACGGATGAAGAGGAAAAAGGTCTCGCCAGTGCTGCAGAATTAATATGAATAAAATTATGTAATGGTTCCAGCTTTTCAATACATGTAAGCTCAGTAATGTAAGGTTACATCACTAGTTGATCATAAACGGTACCGGTTTCGACCCAAATTTCTGGTCATAATCAGCCCATCACTTAAAACAGAAACAACAACGCACAGATAAATAACCAATAATGTATATATGTTTCACCAGACGTAAGTTCAGGTGGAGCAGCATAACATACGTGACAGAGGCACTGTGTTTTAAAAGTTTCTATAATCTTGAAGAGAAGATTAAATATCTCCAGGAAACAATCTAGGAATCGTTACCAGACGTAAGTTCGTGTGGAGGAGTTGTGACTGTATGTTTTAAAAGCTTTTAAAATTTTGAAGAGAAGAAAGATAAATAGCTCGAGGATCAGTGTTGTAGTTGTATGCTTGCCGTATGAAGATGTTGTTGATTAGTCTTGTGTCATCTGGAGTGTGGTTATTGATACAGGGCGAGCTCCAGAATTTTTCACGACAGTCAAGTGGAAGGAGATGGTGTTCTCATGAGAAAACTTTCGCTTTGCTGACATGATGTTTATGAATTATGTCACATACTTCCACACAATACTTAAAATACCATATAACATTCCACGAAAAATTCAGGTCTTAGCGTGTGTTCCAGTATTTGGCAACTCGATGGAGGTTAGGTACTGTATACTTTCAGTTTTGAAGTATCATTTCATTGATCCCGTTTGTTGTGCCTTCTAGTTTGTTCGTAGAGTGCAAACATTTGCTATTGGTGCTGTTATATATATTTTGAGTTATTTTTGTGATTTTATGTGATGTGAGTAGCCTGCTTGTGCAAGACGAATTTCTTTCATTCCAGGTTTAGTTCTACAAGTTTTACTTGTCTTTTGAGAGTATGGAGTGAAATTAGAACCATACGCGTTCTTATTGTGAAGAAATATTATAATCATGAACTTACCTCACATTGAACTACCTAGCTGTTGCGAGTAAATATGTGTGTGTGCTTCTTACCTGTTGTTTGGAATAATGAACTCAAAATATATACATTGTGCATTATGCTGTGTTTTACTTCTTCCTTTCCTTCTCCTGTTTTCCATTTCCATACACAAAAGTCGTGGGAAGGGTTCAAGGAAAGAGCAAAGAATGAGGTTATGTTAGATCGTGATTTAGGTAGTATGGGCGTTTTGGGGTTTTATATGATTTGGATTAACATTTTCAGTAATGAATGTTGCATTTATTATCGAATACATGGAAATTTACATTGAAATGCGAACGGTGAACAAGCGATACAAGCTCGCGTAATAAAAGGATTGCCAACATAACAAATAAGGTAGTAGCAATTTACTTATCAAGTAATAGACACGATAAAAGCTTGTGATACAACTTTCCTACGGAAATGCAATCATTATCCATATCACAATTAAAAATTTAACGAAGTAACAGCTATCATTATCAAGTTTATTAGAGGTACTATAGTGGTATTTATTTCCATACGTTGGCGGAGAAAGAGGTGCCACTATAGCTTCCATGACCTGTTTTCGCAACGTATTTTATTATACAGGAGTGACGGGTCTATTTCTCTTACATGATCCTTGGGCCAGGCCGTTGCCTACGAGATACACAAAGCCGGGAAATACAGCACACTAGACTCGTCCGAGATACTTCCGGGAAGTGCCGCTAGGGTCTGTCTCACCCAAGGTCTGTCTAGGGAGGTCAAGTCACGAATGCTTCTTATGGAGCCGCCATATTGGGTCTTTAAGCGAGCGTAACCAAAGGCAAGTGTATTTGAATTTAGAGGATTTCGGTGCCGTACATTGGAATAAAACAGAACATCAACTAAATTTCGCAAAGAATTTAATTTGGTATGTACTGTTCATGTATATATAACATTCACAGCTATTTGAATAGGAAGATAATTAGCAGAGCCTGAAATTCTTTTCTCTTTTTTTGAAACAAGAAAGCTCATGTCCTACTCTTTTACTTCCTTGCAACTTGGTCTTGCAGTGTTTCCTATTAATATCAGCTGACAAATACGTAATCTTATTGAGAGAAACATAGAAATCTGTACAGTACCTGTGTCATATTATGATTACCGGTACAAGAAATACTGAACTTGAAGTACTAAAAGACAGTTGTAATAAATTACCTTCAGCGTTTTCTTTATTAAGAAAGTAATTACCGATACTGCGTTTCTAAGGGGTTACCCCAGTGTGTTGACGAACACCGAATGCCTCTTGAGTTGAGTGCATTAAATTATGTATGGTAACATTTGTTATCCATTCATGTGGTATTTCTTTCGGTTCTAAGGCAAAAATACTCTGCACATGTGCAACAAGGGTGATGTTCTTAGCTATTCTTAACTAGTTTATTGCAGCTATATAGTACCAAGTGGTGGTGGTGACGGTTGTTTTAAGAGAAAGTACAACTGGGCAACCATCGTCTATAAACACAAATCAGAAGAAAACAAATGGAAGAGGTCCAACACTTCGAAAAATGAAGGTATCGGCAAAAGAAAGATGAAGGCCACAAAGTGCGTGGAAATGAAAAACTTCCTTGACCTCGCATGCGCTAATGCTGTCGCGGTCGGAAAAGAACAAGTGTTGACCAGGCGAAGTCGGATGGGATAGAATAGGTGTGAGCCTAACACAAGTGAAAGCAATGTTAAGACTCAGCTAAGGGCCTCGTAGTCACAACCCAAATTGATTTCCCCCTGTGGGCGGGGGAAATAGAATAACACCCACGGTATCCCCTGCCCGTCATAAGAGGTGACTGAAAGGGGCGTCAGGAGCTCCTAACTAGGGAGCGTGGGTTGGCGACCACGGGGCTCTCAACTGAGTCCTAACGTTCATGCATATAATGATAATAATAATAATAGTGGTTAGAAAATTACAGCCATTGGTAGACGCGATTCCTTAAGAAATAGAAATTCAGTCACTATTGAGTTAACCTAGGTTAGGCTATTTTAGGGATTACATTAGGATATTGTGTTAGGGTACGGTACGTTAAATTACAGTAGTTGGTTAGTGCGAGGGTTGTGATCTTTAAGTATTTGTCCAGGCAGATAATGTACTCCATAGAGCATTTAAGGTGAATGAAATAAACCTGTAAATAGTAACTACAGTACCGTAAAAGACTGCTATTAACAATTATTGTTGTAATGATGACAAGCTGGACACAAATTGTTGGTTTGAAGAGATAGGCCAGCGAAATTAACCAATTACGGTTAAAATTCCAGACCTTGCCGGGAATCGAACCCGGGACCGCTATGACCTAAAGGCAAGCACGTTAATCATTTAGCCATGGAGCCGGACGCATGAAAAGGATTTTTTCTTCATAAACTACAATTCTACTATTACACATTTCCTGTTATTTTCCTTTCTTGTTTTGATTATTATTTATTATTATTATTATGTTATTTGCTTTACGTCCCAATAACTACTTTTACGGTCTTCGGAGACGCCGAGGTGCCGGAATTTAGTCCCGCAGGAGTTCTTTTATGTGCCAGTAAATCTACCGACACGAGGCTGTCGTATTTGAGCACCTTCAAATACCACCGGACTGAGCCAGGATCGAACCTGCCGAGTTGGGGTTAGAAGGCCAGCGCCTTAACCGTCTGAGCCACTCAGCCCGGCTGCTTGTTTTGAAAGACGGTTCCCTTTCTTTGGGAGGTTCCCTATAATATGTCAAAGACTTGGGTGGATTAGGGACGTTGAAAATTGTTGGGATGGAATTCCACTTGAGTAGTTTCCGTCCATCTGCCCTCTTTAGTTCAAATAGCGATTCTTCAAAATTATGCTAGAAGAAAATACATAATAAATATAAAACATCGTTCATACAAACATATTACTGTATTATTCAGGAGTAATACGAGTGTATAAGTTCACAAAACCGCGCACAAGACGGAATTATCTGTAGATTACCATTTGTCATGCCTACAGTTTTGTACCCACTGAGCTCTCCTTTGCTTAACTTTCGGGAAGCGAAACACTCTAATTCCGTCAGTTGTCTTATTTTGACAATTTGGAGCGGCACAGTATCCCATTTTCTTTCAAAATACAAGTAATAACTCACATCATTACATCGTGCACGCCTACATAACAACGATATTTGAGACCCAATATGGCCGCCACCGCAAAGGATTGTGGTAGCGTGACCAGACCTCCCTAGACAGACCTTGGTCTCGCCCGCTCATTGCGACACGTTCGAATATGAAAAACTATAAAAATTCATTAAAAGTAATAATTTCAGAAGGCAGCAAACAGGTATGAGATCAAAGATAGACCAAGAGCAATTGTTTGACTTATTTTCTACAACGTATTTTTTACAATATGCTTAAACAAAATAAGTAACTCACGAAAGAAGCAGAGAAATGTGATAACGAGTTTGTCACTTCTTACCGATTCCTTTAATGGTGCCTCAGAGTATCCGATAAGCGGACCGAGATTGCGGTCATAAATAACTTTGGGTTTAATCGCTCTTTCACCAATTATCAGCGATCCAATCTTTTCCTCCGCACATCTGATATTTTGACATTTGTATTGAAGCCGCTGTTTGGTGAGCGATGTTATGCGCGTTACGCAAATATTTAGCGTCGTTTCACCGTATCTATCTTTTTTCTTCTCGTAAAATTAAATTTGTATTCGCCTCTGTGGTGTAGTGGTTTGTGTGATTACCTGTCACCCTCGGAGGTCCGGGTTCGATTCCCGGCCCTGCCACGAATTTTGAAAAGTGGTACGATGGGCTGGAACGGGGTAGACTCAGCCTCGGGAGGTCAACTGAGTAGAGGTAGATTCGATTCCCACCTCAGCCATCCTCTAAGTGGTTTTCCGTGGTTTCCCACTTCTCCTCCAGTCAAATGCCGGGATGGTACCTAACTTAAGGCCACCTCCGCTTCTTTCCCTCTTCCCTGCCTGTCCTTTCCAATCTTCCCATCCCTCCACAAGGCCCCTGTTCAGCATAGCAGGTGAGGCTGCCTGGGCGAGGTACTGGTCATCCTTTCCAGTTGTATCCCAGACCCAGAATCTGAAGCTCCAGGACACTACCCTTGAGGCGGTAGAGGTGGGATCCATCGCAGAGTCCGAGGGAAAAACCGAACCTGGAGGGTAAAGGGATGAAGAAAGAAGAATAAAATTAAATTCGTTCTAACAGGAATAAAGCACCTAAATGAACAATTTTAACATGCTTTTCAATTTGGTTTGCATTTTGGTCTTGTTCAGACACCGTACCGTAAAACTTATTTTCTGATTTCATTACCTGTATCCTACTTCTCAATTTACAGATTGTTTTCTGTAATCTGGTATTTAATTTTCTCATCCGTATACTTTTTAGATTTAACAGAGATACTCGTAGAATTTCCTTGATATAGAAACGAGACTTGTACTCCTTTTTCGTTTGTGGCTGACGTATGAAGATATGGTATGTTTATCGTTATACGAATCGGAACTTTTACTAAATTTTGATGGCAATACATCATATTTGGGAGCTGGACGTTTCCTGCGTGTGACATTTTCCTGTTTGAAACCAGAAGGAATTTGATTGATGTGCTTAAACTGAAATCTGTTTTATGAGAAGAATTGCTAGGTACGTAAAGAGATCCTACTATATCACCTTGCCTAAACATAGTTTGCATCCATTTCTCCCTTAAAACGCCCTCGGAAGAGAAACTATGCAATGCTTTTTTAGTGTCATCCGAAATACAGAGAGGTACACAACAGTGCACCTTCTTCTCAAACTCAGAGACACTCACCGTCAGAAACAATATCCACAATAAATTGCACAAAATCAGCATAGCATCACAATTACTCCGCATATCACAATGTTGAAATCCGCCAAGAACAGAACGGAATCTTGACATCTAGCGGCCAAAACGTGAACACGGTCGGGCCGCTTTTTCAGCAACAAATTGGTAGCTATGTCACGGCCTTGTATATCTCGTAGGCAACGGCCAGGCATAGCGCCACATTGCACAGATTGCTCTTTTCAATAAGTGTCGTATACTTCGGAGTTGTCAGTGGTAATAAATCATTTTCTAAATTTAGCCTGTGCTACGGAATGATAGTATTCAAATTTGTTCTTCAAGCGTTTGTTTTAAGTGATTAAACTACATTAAAATATCTGATTTTGTTTCGAAGTGGCAGGTATGTTTTCATACAAGGCGCGTTTTAGCCAGTTGTACAGCTTAACCGTTGATGTGTTACAGATTTTCTTCATTGAGGAATTGTGATTTCTATCATTTTACAGTGTGTTCACAACCTCTACCATATTGTCGGTAATGTTCAAGTTTCAATAATTTACTTTTGCCAAACTTATAGATCTCAATTGGGAACTGTAAAAGTTAACACGAAGAATTCTCAGTTAGCCTACATATTTTTATATTTAATATTTTTAATTTTCTTAAATTTTATTTTTAGATGGTAGTTTCAGAAAGAAGTTACAAAATGTAGTGTATAATTGTAATTATTGTGTTGATATGTTATTTATGTGTGAGTGCGAATTGAAAGTGATGCTGTGAATGTTGAGTTTTTCTCTACACTGTAGGCTGCAAAAGAAGGATTCGAAATCTTGAGAGTTGTTCCGTTTAGGATATCTGTAATATTATCTGAATATGTAGAATTCTTGGTATATCAGTGTTTATGGAGGTTCTTCTGTATCGCATCATTACGCCACAACAGCTATATCCAGTATTTAGTCCTCATGTTTTACTTCACAGTAGGCTGCCTCTCTTTTGTAACATATTTCCTGATAGTTATTTTGTGTCAAAGATCTTCTTTTGGGGCGACTGGCGGTGAGTTGGCGTGGGTTCGAATTCCGCGATCGGCAGCCCTGCAAATCGTCACTGTGGTTACCCCATTTTCTCATTAATTTATCTTAATCTTCCTAATCCTAGCCCTTTCCCTTTGCAGTGTTAGTGCGATATTAAACTATTAGAAACAAAGGAAGAAAAGTCTTCAGGAATGCATTCTAGCTCTGGAAAGTGTAAAATACAGTTACTTGAAAGTAAAACCAATACTATATCAATAGATTAACCAGTGATGGCCAGAACAAGTAAACGTAGAACACTTAAGTAGTGTACCCTATGTTGAAATATACAAAATACAATTAACCATAGTTTCCTGAATAGATATGTTTTTAATTAGAAATCTGTTTCCTGGCAGTGAGTAAGAATCGATGCAATTGGCCACAGGAACAAAGCTCGTATTACACGTGTAAGAAATTGTAGTATTCACTGTTAGTGCAGTAAGTTTACTTTTATAGTAGAATAACATAAAGTGACTAACAAACACTGCTCTTGGCTGAAATGAATTCTTGCTTGCTTGTAGTTTAAAGGGGCCTAACATCGAAGGTCATCGGCCCCTATGAAATGAATTCAGTGAGGCACCACTCACAGTATTCAACACAAGTTCCGTACCACCTGGGGGACAATAAAAACTGCTAAACATTTAACCCTACTCTGCATGAATTTATTTACACCCACAAATCTGACGTGAAAATATTATTAGAGGGAGATTAGATATGTAACATCACATTAACAATATATTTTTGATGTATTTGATCATACTGGTGAGCAGAAAGGGAAAAATTCAGGAATGTGCAAAAGCGCTACATCTTGCATTGAAGGCTACTTATGTACAAATGTTACCCAGTACAGTATACGAGCAGAATTATTGTTTATTACTTATAATAACATAGAAAACTAAATAATTATTTTTAAACAATTAAAAGAGATTTATTACAAATAAATGAAGGAATTGGAAAATAATAGCTTGCTCAAATGGGTAGGTCATGCCTGCAGTTCAACGGTTGTGATAGCTTTTGAAACAATCTGCATTCTTTTTCAAACACAGTGCTGCTTGGTCATGGCCATCCATCAACGGCTGCTAATTTCAGATGACCACCAGCCATAAGACATAGATTGCATGGTTGTTGGGTAACATTGCTTGGCCATCCATCCATCCATCCATACTTCACGCCACAGCCTGCACGGTTGCTACGTAACAATGTCTGGCCAGCCATCTATAATTTACATCACAGCCTGCATGGTTGCTAGGTAACAATATCTGGCTATCCATCCACACCTTACATCACAGCTTGCTTGGTTACTAGGTGACACTGTCTGGCCATCCAATCTTACCTTATACCACAGCCTGTAGAGTTGCTAGTGTTACACTTTTGTCAAGCTAACTTCCGTAATCTATATTTTCAGTTGATCCCCAGATATAAGACATTTATATCAAAAGGAATTACGAATATATTTGATAAAGGTAAACAAATCCATGTTGAGAAAACACAATATAAATTACAATACATTATTATTATTATTATTATTATTATTATTATTATTATTATTATTATTATTTGGACTTATTTCTTGGAGCATTAATGAAATAATCATTAAATAGAACACTATCAATAAGTACTTCAAGTCATTGCTGCCCATAATTTTAAAACATGCATTTGAAAATACAGTAAATGCCTTAGCTGCATGATGTAGCAAAAACGCTACAATCGTATTTCATAACTTTTTAGTAACAAATATTGTAAATTAAACATTATTAGACATTTATGCTAAAAGATAAGTATATTGTGGATAGTGCAGTATTTTTGTTAAACTTCAATCTTCAGCGAATCACCTAGAATTACACTTCAATGCTACTCATGCATGTACAGCCGCCATGACACATGTCCAGCTAAGACTGGCTACGACAACATAGCACACAGATGGAAAAAATCATTGCCCTTAGCCCCCTGTAGCATAATTTCTGGAAGCAGAGATTTCAAAGATATTAAATACATAGCTAGGTTTGCCATCTTTTATCATATTACTGAACTACAAGAAGAAGAATATTATGTAGCAAAAACGCTACACTAACACTATGCAGTGTAGGGTTGAACCAATTGTTTGACATGGTACTCCATTCAAGGTGCGCTCTGGTAAGCAATCCTTGGTTGTGCCATTAGTCATGACATGCACAGACAAATAAAGATAGGACACTTAAATAAAGGTTGGTGGCATTTTTTCAATGAAATGAGCTGATGGCAGTGTTGTATAAATTTTAGCCTCCAGTTCAACAGATTTTTCTTCTTCGTTTTCCATTTCCAGTCTTCTGGGTACAGTTGTGAATCAAGGACCTCAGTTTTCTATCTCTCCACCACTCCCTTCCTTCTTCCAATATATTTTCTACACATACTCCCATCTTCTCTGTACTCTCCTACACCATATCCATCCACCTCTTCCTGGGCATTCTCCTATAAGTTTCTCTGTAAATACTCACTGTGGAACTCTATCCTCTTCCATTCTCATCATGTGTCCATACCATTTCAGCTTACTGTCTTGCAGTATAGGGAATCCAATTCTGTACCTGATTTTATCCCTTCATATTGTGCCCTTTTCAAGGCAATACATGCGGTGAACTTCTTCCTTCTTCTGTGCGCCGGCTGCTCCTGTAATAAATGACATTTAAATGATACTCACCGCTGCATGTAGACTCTTCTTCCTCAGTCACGGACCGTCCGTATATCCCCGAAGATAGGCCACACGTCGATCAGGGAGTGAGGAAATGAAAAGTTGGGGTACACTATCTATAAATGACGGTACCCAAAGACTGAATTAAAATTTAAATAACAAACTGATTTATTGAATAAAGTGCAAAGTGTCAAAAAAATTTAAAGTAAACTAAACTGGTGAAAAATGTAAACAAAGTGTAATGAAATGAGACTAAGAAAATTAAAGATCGAGGATCTGCCTTACAATAACTCAATTATCTGCTTAATAAAACTGACTGAAAGTCAATCAAAATTAATAATATTCCAGATTATGCTGACACTGTCTTCAAGACGATGACGTGAATAAATTCAAAACTCTGGTCAGAAAATACCATCTCATTCGAAATACTGAATTGTATTACATAGAAAAGTGTCTATCAAAATAAATTAATTTGGCTGAATAATTCATTAATTAGTTACGTCATCACACCAACACTGACTCAGAGGTGTTTATCAAATCTTTAAAACATGTGGCTTAGTTGTGAAACACCCAACTTTAAAATAATCGTGGACTGCACAAGCCATGTGTAACAAATAAAGAAAATTCAAAGAAAACAGCCATGGACATCGTACTTCATTTACCACGTAACCACTGCCACATTCAAAACTACTCGTGGTTGAAAAGGAAATTATTGACACATGAACCTGAATGTTACAATCACTCATTTAATTATTTAAATTTCACCTGCATGACTGTGATAGCCTGGACGTCTTTAAAATATAAATAATGATTAGGCCAAGTGCCTCATGTTTACATTTCAAATGAAAGCGATCCTTGTACATTAAAATTTACTTAATTTGCCGCTGACTGCATTTCATTACGAACTCATAATTTGTGGTACCACCACTAGATGGATGCAGACCCCATCTTATTTACCTCATTCATTGCGGCAGTTATTATACAACTGGTTTATTAAAGATCGCTTCATTTCCTATTTTAAAATGTAGTGGATTTTAGAGGTTTGGTAATTACTGAATATCTGGCATGAGCATACCACTACTACTATGAACTAATCGATGATCTCTAATCCTAACACATGAAATCTTATTTACATAATTAAACTTGTTAATGGAGAAACACTGCTCCAACAAAAGAAATACAGAAATCAAACTAGCCTAACTACACCTATATATTTACATCAAATCAAGTGCAAATAATTCACGTGTGATCACATTCTACAAATAAACGGTACTAAAAGGTACACTCAGAAAGAATAACAAATAAACAAAACTAGATCCCAACATCGCTGCCTACTGAAAATGAATAAGGATGAAATGCGCAAAATATCGGAGTCTACAGAAAAAATTACCCCGCTACGAGTAGCAAAATATTGTGAATTTGACGGCAATCTCTAACCTCAGACGACAAATGTCTGGCCATGACACTATTTAACCTTTATGGACAATAATTACTGCTATCCATGTCATCCATGACTCTACATGACTATCAAAATGCACATTGATTCGTCGCTCTGCTCACATTTACTACGGCTAGCATATTTGCCGAGCATCTACCTTCCCTGGAATCATTTGAAACAAAATACAGGCCTCTGCCTACAATTATAATCCATGTCGTTACGTATTTAACACTCTTGGTTAAATTATTCATCTCTCAATTCTATTTACTCGTCATTAATCTCGACGTAGTACCTCATAATACGGCCTCGCTCGTATCCGGCGGGCAAAATATCTGTCGTGCACATCTCTATTTCTTACGACAGTTCATGACATGGTCCAAATATCACATTTCCATTATCAACGCAGATCATCAGGGATATTATTCATTTAGCTCGATCTCTAGATCATTCTCTGCTTCACTTGTTACAAAATATCAGAGCGGACTCGCCTCCTGTCACTAACTGTTTACTAAAATGACGAGATTGCCTCTCAAAACACAGCTATTGAAAAATGTGTAACCGCAACTACACAGAAATAAATACTCGCGTCCACCAAAAAAAAAAAAAATTTCGTCGCAAAAATACACGGTATAAGGACTACCAGAAACGGTCATCTGAATGATGATTCGACAACATAAAACAAGCTGAATGCGCAAAATAGCAAAATAAGCATTAAAATCAACAAGGCGGCGTCTACAAAATCACAACTCCAACAGAAATATCGCTCAAAACTAAAGTTATAGTAACATGATTATTATTATTATTATTATTATTATTATTATTATTATTATTATTATTATTATTATAAATCGGCATTACACTCATTGAGATCAATAATATGGCATTCTAAATTGTCAAAGTGACTTACTACAAATGATCCATAATAATACGCAAACACATCCACGTGAAGGAAGTGCGCAAATAACCCTAGCTGAAAGCGCAAAAATTATTATTATTATTACTATTATTGTTATTATTATTATTATTATTATTATTATTATTATTATTATTATTATGATTATTATGATTATTAAAATGTGAATTATTTACAATCCTACCTAACAGTCTAAGCTACATTTGATCATCGATTAGTCACAGTTCTACATATTTATTTATACATTGTTTTGTAGATGCTCATTCCTGAGTGCTGGAGGCATGTTGGATCACCCTCCGGGCTCCGTCATGGTGAATTAGAATTCCATCTTGAAGCTGAAGTGGTATTCCGAATTTTCACACACGCAAACTTGATACATTTTTATCATGGCGTTACACACGCTTACATTAACATAAACACTCGCATTTTCTAGCACTTCAGTAAAGATGATACCATAGCTCTGCATAGATTCCTGACGTGAAGTCGAAAGTTTCCTCTCCGCTACCTGGCTGAAAAACACCTACTGGTCTCCACACCGCTCTCTCAGTTTGTTTACCTAGTGGCTTACCGGTTGTTCACCTCTTCGGAACATAACAGTTTGCTCAAGGTCTTTAACATTGCGGCCTTTCATTAATGAAAAGACATTCTGCTCCCTGTCTGCTTTAACTAGTTTCTCCCCGCAACCTCTTGCTTGCCACAACAGTTGATTGTAAGTGGTAAAAGCAAGCTAAAAGTGCAGTTTCCACTGATGTGGGGAAATTTATACTGATCGTCCTCCCAAAATGAAAGAATAAAATAGCTTTCCAACAAATGTCAAACTTCACGTGGATCAGAAAGGTTTTATGCAGCTACGCTGAAACATGGACTTGTCCCTCTCGATTAGTAATGTGAGTTCATTTAAGCCAAGTGTTGAAAGTGTAGCTATCTCTGCATAAATTCAAAGTAAAGTAAAAGTTTGTTAACGTGTTCATTTCTCCTGAAATATTACTCTCCCAAGTAAAATACATGGCTCACTCGGATGCCAACAAGTGTCTCTGATCGCTCTCTTACCAGACAAAAGTAAAGTTCAAAGCTGACTAACTGAATTAGCTGACACACTCTAAACACAGTGAAGATTCAACTAACACACAGTGAACACACTGAACACACAGTCACTGAAGATTCACCACTCTGCTCGCTGGTTTTGTAATGAGTTCTCCCCCCACCTTGAAAATAGTTCTGTGGAAGGGATGTGGCGTAGTGATCTAGCACTTGGGAGCGCTTTATCATACATCCGTAGGTTAAAGCTTCCAAAATTATGTACAAAATCTTCCTAATTTCGGTCTGACTTACTTGTTATATTGCGCCGTGGGAAACGATCACAGGATAATCCACACGACGGCGCGCGTCACCGGCGTTATTTTCTTCCAGCGAATGGTTCCTTCCCGCCATGACAGTTCAATTCCTGGGCGATTCTACTCTTCCGTGTGAAGTTAAAATTTTATTAATTAGCCAATAATTAACCACACCTTCGCACCGATAAATTTTCAAATATTATTAGGAAGTCAGGACACTGTTTTTCACCACTACACCGGGCTCCAAATAGCGAAATACTGACTGTAGATTCCCGCTATGACAAGACATTCAAATTTGGAATTTTGGGATTGGCTGAGACGTTCGCGCTCTTCACAGCGTGGTTGCTTCCATTTTCTCCCAAGGGTTGGTGGGTGCTATCGTTGTCTCCTTTGTCCTGCTAAGTAGGTCAGGCCTCAACGCGTGATTTTCTCGTGAGAACCAAATAGAAAGTTGCCACTCCTAGGCGGTACCATAAAATTTATTGGATGCAGTACTCAGGGCGGTTTACAAGTTGCTCGTGCTCTAAGAAGAGTTTCGAGGATTTCCTTGCCGACTGACTGGCGCCAGAATGTTCCTTTGTGACTGCTAGCTCTCACAGCCTGCTGTAGTATACCATATGCGAAATATTCAACTTTTAATTCATAAATTAATTACGTAAATTCGCTTATGGGTGCAATATCTTCCCTATTATTCCTCTAGGGAATTTTATCTTTCCCTCTTGGATTCGGCTTTCATCATGTTTTGTTGTTGTCCATGTGCCCGCTGCATATGTCATTGTTGCAAAATGCAGTGGGTGCAATATTTTCTTGTATTCCTGTGGGATGTCCCAGTTCCAGACTATACTTATCTTACATTGGTAAAACCCATTGGCTTTTTCAATTTTCTTTCCACTTAGTTTATTTTCCCATCTTCTGCAATTATTCTCCCCAAATACTTGAAGCTTTCCACAACTTCAAATTTTCTTCCATTTACTTCAATATTCCCTCTTCCTTCTCTATTACATCTTGTCACCGCTGTAACCGAGGTTACACTGTTGTTCCCTTCATTAACCCGCCATCGGTATCGTTGTTAGGTAGCCCCTAACAAAAACATTCCTTATTAAGAAAAGTTTTTTGGTTTAAGACTCAAACTTTTCAAACTCCAGGTATTCTCCAATGAGTATATGAGTCACATGTTTTCGTTCGTTACGCGATGATTCACGCACACGTGTCACGTGGAGGAGTGGGGGAAGTGCGTTCTGTCTGGAGTGTTAGTCCGCGCCTCGCTACGATACCGGTCGCGTCACAGGCAGTGTTAGGCGCATTCTAGCCTCGATACCTTTGGCGTCACAGTTTTTGCGCATTCCGTGCTGGTGTAATGTTTTAGTGAAAAGTGTCGCAGTGAAATTATAATGGCTAATAGGCCTAGTGAATCTCTTATTTTGAGCTGGATTGAGGAAGAGGACGACGTAATCACTGATGGTGACGAACAAGGCTTTGCTTCTGACTGTCTAAGTGATGCTCCTACTGAACATTCCTCGCATCAAACTGATACAGAGCAATCCAATGATTCGGAAAGTGATACAGAACTAACTGACACCAAAATTCTTCAGCCTATACCCTCCACATCTTCAACGCTGTCACCTGGGATTTTTGCACCCGAAAGAACCACAGTGCAGCCCTCAAGACAACGGAAAAACTTGAAACGTCCATCCGCTACAGCCATAACGCAGCCCTCTGGACTTCAGTACATTGGAAAGGATACATATACGAAATGGTACGTACACAAACAAACAAATAAAAAAGGAAAAACTATAAGCCAAAATATAGTTAGTAAATTACCAGGCGTCAAAGGTAATGCAAAAAATTGTAAAACAGTTGTAGATTGTTGGAAAGTGTTTTTTCCTGATGAAACAATCAGTGACATTACTTCATTCACAAATATCCAGCTTTCTGAAATGGCCAATTCTTATAAAAATGGTGAAAAGGACTGTCCACAAACCAATGTTGATGAACTATTAGCCCTGTTTGGCGTTTTATATATGTTGGGTGTGAAGAAAGGCAATCATCTAAACACATCAGAAATGTGGGAAACTAATGGTACAGCTCCCGAGTTTTTCAGAGGAGTCATGAGTGAAAAAAGATTTCACCAGTTGTACAGAGCTATTCGGTTTGATGACAAACGTACTCGAAATGCTCGTACAATAATTGACAACCTGGCCCCTATTAGACAAATTTTTGATAGTTTCGTCAGTAGTTGTATTTCAAGCTATACACCTGGGGAATACGTAACTATTGATGAAATGCTTGAAGGTTTCCGAGGAAGATGTAAATTCCGGCAGTATATTAGTAACAAACCAGACAAATACGGAATTAAAATCTATGCCTTGGTTGATGCCAGGACCTTTTTTACTGTAAATATGGAAATTTATCCCGGTAAACAACCAGCTAGAAGTCCTTACGCTACAGATAATTCTGCATCCGCTGTTGTGAAGAGGCTAATTCAACCAATTGACAAGTCAGGAAGAAACATCACTATGGACAATTATTATACATCTGTTCCACTTGCCAATGACCTGTTTACTCACCATAGAATGACAATAGTTGGCACAGTAAGAAAAAACAAACCTCAATTGCCACCAGAGTTTCTGAATGTCAACAACAGACCCGTTGGAAGTAGCATGTTTGCATTCGGCAAAGAACCTAATAGTACGCTATTAGTTTCATACGTTCCCAAGAAAAATAAAAATGTTCTTATGCTGTCCACTTTACATAATGATGACACCATCGACCCAGCGACCGGAGATGTCAACAAGCCAGAGGTCATTACATTTTACAACTTTACAAAAGGAGGAGTTGATGTTGTTGACAGGAAGAAAAAAGACTACAGCGTGAAAAGGGTAAACAACAGATGGCCTTTAGCAGTCTTCTGTGGGCTTTTGGATCTGGCTACTATCAATGCCCAGATTATTTATTTCTCCAATACAGGAGATTCGATTCCACGAAGAAACTTCATCACAAATCTTGCCCTGGAAATCGTAAAACCACATCTGTTGAGACGTGCTTCAGTCGATGTTCTGTCAATTGGCCTCAGAAATTCCATCAAAAATATCCTTGGACAAGAACTTCCCGTCAGAAATGCGACACCAGCAGCCCCAGGTAATTATTGCTAACAGTTTTCCCTTCTCCATTTTTACAAGTATCTAATTGAACACTTTGTAAAACTTGTTTATAATCATTACCAAAAAATCTATGGTATTTACTGTATATATTTTCAGACGTTCCCGGGCGGAAACCAAGATGTGCCTACTGCCCAGTCCGAAAAAAACGATTTACGTCAGTTGGCTGTGATGCGTGCAAACGCTCAATATGCAAAGAGCATACTGGACTAACAAAAGTAGTATGCAGTGAATGCTTTTCACAAGAAGTTGAAAGAAATGAGTAAACAGGACTATGATACAAAATAATGAGGTTTACAAATCATGATAACATTTGTTTTGTACTGTAATATGTATATCTAATGCCAAGGATTTTTGTTACTTTTCATAATATTTAGTAATAGTTATGTAGATTTATATAAATGGTTAACATAAAACCAGTATGAAAAAACAAAATTATAATTACCTTCTAAAAGAACGAAAATAGTGTACGAGTCGAAATTGTAGTAGCAAATATTTAGGTAATAAACAATTGTGGATATATACAAATATGTAAGTATATATATATATATATATATATATATATATATATATATATATACACTAAATAACCAAATACTAGTATAATTTATTCAAACTGCCGGGAAGAGCCCGTATAAGAACTAAAATCATATACCAAGCCGATGTTAGGGAGCCCCTATACACGCTACCTCTCGCGTAAGTGCGGACAACGATACCGATGGCGGGTTAACGTTTTTAGATATGGCATTCCGCAGTGGAAATTTGTGTTTCTGGGAATGCACGCCTGCATGTCTGTATCTTGTAGGAGTGATTTATGTATTATGGTATGGCTGTCCCATTAACTGCAAGTAGTGCCTAGTATTAAATATTAGTGTGTTTCGGCATTGAATTAAAAATCCTTCTGGAAAAAGACACCAGCTTCTCACGGTCATGATTTTGAAATATGTCGTGGAGCTTGTGAATATCATGTCTTTGAAAATGTTTTCTTCTTAAATTTATATCTGGTGTCACTTAAAATTTAAAATTTAAGCCTGGTAACAAGTTATGTGTTTTCCATTTGGGTCGAGTTAAACTGTCTCACTCATGTGAAGTTGAATTATTACATTTATTATTATTATTATTATTATTATTAACGCAAGCAATCTCCTTTTAAAATATTATGTAATGCATTATTAATTTCAAATTTATGTTAAAGGCAGTTTAACTACCATGTGAGTTTCTGCAAGAATTTTAAATTATTATCTGATCCAATTTTTAATACTAATTTTCTTTTTGCCTTTTATAATTTTATATTAACATGTAATTCTTCGAGTTATGTTATCTAACTGATTCCTTTTGTTTCATATTGTGTGTGCTTCCCATTGTTGCGCAGTGTTTTGGGGTTCTTTGTTCTGTCTCTTTGTTTGGTCGTTGCTGTGGAGATGGGAGCCGGCGTGGCAGTTTTGTCTGTGGATATACACAGTGTTAGTGGCGTATTTAACTCAACTCCAAGTGATGCTTGCGCTCTTTCTTTTGCTTCTTCATGGAGATATGTTTCTGGTTTATTTATATTTTAATGTAACTGATATAAACTCAAACTAGTGGTTTATTTTAGGGATGTTCCTTACAGAAACTCAGTAGGATGTCTAGGAACCAGCAGAACTTAACTAAGGCTGAGAATTTGTTAAAAGAAAGAAAATAAGAGTGTACCTGAATTTATTTGAATTTAAGTTTATGTTAATTTGTGTTTCCGGGAATGCACGCCTGCATGTCTGTATCTTGTGGAAGTGATTTGCGTATCATGGTATGGCTGACCCATATGCTGTAAGTAATACCTTGAATTAAATATTGGTGTGTTTTGGCATTGAATTATAAAATCCTTTTGGACCAAGACAGCTTCTCGTATTCATCATTTTGAACTAGGTCGCAGAGCTTGTGAATATTACATCTATATTGCGAATCTTTGAAGATATTTTCTTCTTAAATTTATTTCTGGTGTAATTTAAAATCTAAAACTTAAGCTTGCTAACAAGTTATGTGATTTCCATTTCAGCTATGTCCATTTCCTTTCAGCTATTTTCCTTTTGCATCGGCCGATTGCGTTTGAAGTAGGATTAGTCTCTTAGTTGTTAATCTTGTTCTCATTTAAAACTTGTTATTGTTTATACCTTTTTTTGTATTTTAATTGAAGATGACCTTAAATTTTCTTTCTGTTAATTTAATTTTAAACCCTAGTTTTGCTCTTTGCTAATTCAGTTTGAAAGCGTAATTTTTTCCTAAATTAAATTTAGTTGTTCAGTTTTAAGAAGTGTATTTCTTTTAATGGTTATTAGACTGGTACCGTATAGGTATGTATCCTGATCCACTCCTTCCAGGTCTCTCTCTGGGTTTTAGGCTAAGTTTCCTTCCTTGTTTTTTTTTGCCTGGTGTTTTATTTCTGTTATTTTTATCATTCTGTCTTATTACTTGTGTGTGCTCATTTTGGTACTCTTGCAGCGCACTATTGCTATCGTAGACTTTTTTTGCACACTTATTTTGATTCCGTATTCCTCTATTTCCTGATTCCATACAGTAAATAATTTTTGTACTTCTATTTCACCTTCTCTCCATATTACTTTGTCATCTTACTATGCCTCCTTGGTTTCCATTTCTGTTGTCTTTTCTGTCTTATCATAATATTGACAGTCATGTTAAATTACAAGCTTGTTGTTTAGTCTATTGACCAATAACCTAAGTAGCAATGACCGCAATAAGGTAATATATATTTCTGGCGTGTGTTTCAGTGTAAAGACTTCGGGAGTAACCAACAACCCCAGTACCTTCTAACTACTTTGCTTGTAGTGTGAAATGGACCTGGATGTGAACATCAAGGAGGAACCAGCCTGGCTTGAAGAAACAACAAATGCATCACTTGTAAGTCTGATCCAGTTAACTTTATAGAGATCAGAATTTAATCCTTAGTAGCTGAATAAGTTTGGCAGGGGCAAAATTTACTGTGCGCTTACCCAATATTAACACCAGCAGTCACCATTTGCTGCATTGGCTTCTAGGCGTGGTTTGTGTTTTGTTTCTTTGTCTGTGAATATGCCACACTGTGCTAAACTAAGCTGCCAACTGCTAGGAACTATAAACGACACTATTGATGTACATCTATGGGTCCAGCTAGTGACAGAGCATTGTTCATGGGAATAGGAAAGAGGTTCTGATGGCATAAATCCCCAGATAAGGGCCGCTTAGTGGACAATTGGCCTGAAGGCTTTGCTAGGGAGATGGCAGTGCATTCTATGCTTCGTAATGGCAAAAAGCTGAAATTATGTTGTCAGCTTGATAGTGATGGGGCTTTGGTTAGGTGCAGCTTGTGACAAAGTTGTGAAGGCAGGGTCTCAAGTTCGAGGCTTCAGGGCATTTCCTGTATTAAGTACCGATTGACTGACTGGCTGTTTTTAATTGATTACCTCTGTTGGTTATTGAAATGGATTTCTTGAGGCTGTGTGGTTATGAATTTATTCTGCATGGTTTGGTAATGGAATCCTTGTGTGATTGACATAATTTCCTATCATATGTTAGCCAAATGCAGTGCTAGTAATTACTGAGGTGCTAGAAAATGGTGTTGCTAAATTGATTTAGGTTATGGACAATAGGTCTCAATATATTTTTCCTCAGAAAGAAATTCCAGGTAAGATTTGCATCATTTAAACTTTTTTACAATGTTAGTAATGTTGGGTGAGCATGTAATAAAATTCTGCCTTGGCAGTTTATTGTGAGTATAACTCGCCCAAGACAAACACCCTGAAGCAGTGGAATATTTAGGGTAGAAGGAAGATATTTTCATCATCTTTCCTTGCTCTTTGTTGCTGCTGTATACACAGTCCGTTGCAATCCTCTGAGTGTGTATCTTTCAGTTCAGTGACTTCTTTTGATAGCTCAGAGGGTAAACTGGTGACATGCTAATTTCACACCGGCGAATTATGAATTATCCCGGCATATATTTGTAGTGATACCAGCATGAACGTGAATTCCTGCGCTTCAGTATGGCACCTGAGAATCTTTAAAAAACTTGAAAGTTGGTAGAGTGATGTTCAATGAATAACTGTGACTTAACAGTAATAATCTATTGCAAATAGTATGAAATGCTAATTTATGAATGAGATATTGCCCAAGGGTTGCTTAAAGCTAAAATTCTGCAATAAATGCACACTATTCTTAGAATTAATGTGTGCTTGTTGAGTTCTAAGTTACAGGTGCTACAGAAGAGAATGGTTTCTGAACATATCCGAGATATGAGCTTACTCAAATTTCTGTAAAATGTTTTCACCGCCTTGTCAATACTTTTCATTTCATTTTATTTAATTACCGTACATGTACATGTTTCGAGAGCCACCGC
The DNA here is from genome assembly GCF_040414725.1 of Anabrus simplex. Classification (NCBI taxonomy): domain Eukaryota; kingdom Metazoa; phylum Arthropoda; class Insecta; order Orthoptera; family Tettigoniidae; genus Anabrus; species Anabrus simplex. The sequence goes on from NC_090277.1 coordinate 4,721,962, forward strand.
TCTCTTCTTCAGCGGTGCCAAACATTAATTGATCCTTGGACTATGGTACAATGGTATAATATAACAAGTATCTATGAATTTTGAAAATTGTTAGAACAATTTCTCTTAGTTTCACTTTTCTTATTTACTATGTCATTTGTTGCAGATTTTACTGGAAATTTCCTAACTAATGTAATCTATTAAATTAATCTCTATATGTTAATTTTCGTCCTTATTTACGTATGAAAGAATAATTATTTCTTCTTGTCTAAATTTAATATTTACTTGTCATTTAGTGGATATCCTTAAATAAATCAATTATCTATTATTTTACAAATTGATTACTCAGGGTTACCCTCACATCCACAATCTGCTGGGAGATGTGTGTGTTATGGAAAGAGCAGATTAGCCTGTGGCATATGAGAGATCAAAGGGCTCAAAATTCAAATGTAATTTCTCTCAAAATTAGTATTTTGCTCAGACGTTGAATTCATTTAGAAGGGCAGATTTGTGGTAAGCCCATTGTTTTCCTCAAATACATGTCAGTGTTTATGTTACATAGAGAACCATGTCTAAGGTCTATAGAATTCATTATTTCTGAGAAAATCTGCCCCTTCTTAGTAGGCTCTGATACCTTGGGAACTTAAGGCACATTAAAGACAAACTTTTCTTTCCTATTTATCATTATTTCCTTCTGTGTTTTGTGCATCTTTTTTCATCCTTTCCTTCGTATGGCTACTGTTCTCTTTCTTCTGTATTGAATGGGTTACGTCAGTATATTCTAGACTTTTATACTTCAATTCACTTTTATTAGTAAATGAACTTATATTAGAATGTAAGCTTTTGATCACAGTCCCTCCCCCACATCTTCAGTGCCAACAAGATTTTATGAATCCAAGTGAGAAATTTGATGGTCTTGTAGTAGATCATAAAGAGCTTCTGAAACTGTGGATGTACACTCCAACTCTCCACTGATGGTGTTCTTATCCCCACAGTTCTTCACAGAACACTACATAACATCTTTGTAGTGGTAAAACATTCTCATTTGTACAGTAGTTGCTTTGGGTTTGGACTACACCTCATCTTTCCCTGGTTACTGACTGTGATGAGCCTGCTTCTTTCATGATAGTTTTTAATATTTACATCTGGAAGCATTGAAATATGCTACTTGAAACAGGACTGTCTCAATGCAGTATGTAGTCCCTGTGAGCTCGGCAAAACCAGAGTAGAGAATGTGATCAAAATATTTCAAGGTATTTTAATGTCTGTAAACAAACTCTATGCTGAGAATAAAAAAAATATTTAGAACAGTTTCAACACTTCAAATTGGTCAAACAACCTCTAAGATTTGATTGATATGTTTGGACATATGTAACAGTTCATAAGATTCAGTGTTTATGTCTATGACAGCTTCCTTCCAAATTCTGGGCAAGATGACCTCAATTCAATTCCTGGTAGGATATCTTCTGATATGGCTAGAAAATGTTTCTCATTTTATATTTGGTTCTCAGTCTCATCCTTTCTCTGATGAAAGGTGTGAGCAAGGATAATAACGCCTTTCTTAGTAGAGCCTGTGGTTTTCCGAATCCTCTGCTTTTAGAAATCTCCATAAACATTAGGGACATTTTGAAAGTAACTGTAATACTGGCAGGTAATTTGTTTTCGACTATATTTGTAGATGTGTGTTATGTGGATACCTAAGATAAATTATTTTCCTCAGGAAAATATTGAACGTGTATCAGAAGTGATAGCTCTGAAAAAAGAAGCCAAGTCAGAGTTAACAGAGCCAGAGTCAACACAGGAAAACTCTCTTGAGGTAATGTACATAATTTTATAAGCCATCATCACGTGATGAAAATAGTTAGAAAATGGCTGAACAGACATCAGTGGTTGACCCTTCATTTCAATGCATACGATTGATAGTCCTATGGAAAATATACTTTTTTCTGAGATTGCCTGTTTACATACCTAATTTTCACTTTTCTTTCAAGTTGTGCCATGATCTTGCATAAAGTATTGTGTAGCAGTTACGATTGGTGCAAAGACCTTTATGTTATATCATTTTGGTGCTAGTGTCATTCCTACTAATTCTTTTGACTTTGTAAGTGTTTTTGAGCACAGAGTTGCTATAAGATTCATTCTTTTGTTACTGTTACTGGATATTTTACTAGTTTTTGGCAAGTGATATAATAATAAACTTGTTATATTATTGATTACATTCATTACTAGCAAATGTACCGGAGCTGATGACCTTCGATTTTAGGCCCCTTAAAACAACAAGCATCATCATCATCAGCAAATGTACCCATGCCTCTCTAAGGCATTCTACATTGTATACGGATATTGAAGTAAATTACTGTACGTGCAGTGAATAAGAATTTTAGAAATTGCATGTCTCTCAGCTTATCCAGAAGCAGCAGGGTGAGGTTCCCATATTTTTTTTCCAATGTAAATGCCCCTTGTTTCATTGTTTGCAAGTTGGCAACAGTATTTATTCGGTCTTAAGCATTGTCAAATTCATTGTGCTAATGGAGGAGTTTATCTGCTGTTTTCCGGTACAAATCCTTAAGTAATGTATTTACAGAATTGAGGGCCACATTAAGCACATATACACTGGAATTATTTATGGTTAAGAAGATGAAAATTTCATCACGGGGAAGGATGTTTCAAGAATAACTACACTGAAAATCATCTGCCAGATGCGAAACAGGTTACAAAGAATGTTTTATCATTGAATTAACAGTTAGTGTGCAAAAGTTATTGTGTAATGTGATATACTTAAGAATAGATTGCATCGGGAAGGAAGATTAGGGGTATTATTATCGAGAATGGAGAACATGCTTTGGACTTAAACATTTTCTGAAGAGAGTGATTAATGATTATCCACTTCGAAGGCTGGCACCTCTACCTACTGCGTGGTCACAATAGATTTTATGAGTTCTCATTATGGTGGCAGGTGCCCGTTCCTACTTCCAGTCACATTACAGTTGAGGAGTTTTTATTATAATAGCAGGCACCTTCCCTACTGCTTGTCAGAATTGAGTTGCACTGTTATAATAATGACAGCACCCTTTTCTTAATGAAAGTCACTTTGAGTTTGTGAATTTCCTTTGTAATAGCAAGGTCACTATGCCTAATGACAGTCACATTTTAGATGTGTAATTTTTTTTATAAAGGCAGGCACACTTGCCTACTCCCAAACACAATCAATTAAGGGAGTTATTCATTAGAATGGTAGTTCCTACTTACTAATGCCAGTTACACAGGGGTTGGAAAGGATTCCATTCCTACTGCAATTTAAACTCTATATGAAGAGTAATGATTACAATAGCAGATGCTACTATTAACTAATTATGACAGACACCCTTTCTACATCCCTAAAAACAGATGTTAATGAATATACACATCGATTGCATGTTAACAATATTGCAAACTTTCATTTACAGATTAACTGCTGCTATACAATACATCATATCGACAAAGGGATTGTACAATAAGATGCCTCATTTAGTGGTCAAAATGGCAGTCTTAAGACATTTTCTTCTGTCTCATCTATTTAGTTGTAAAATTGAGTTAGAAACATTGAATAAGGTGAAATTGGATAAGGTTTTCTCATCTTTGGGTACTAATGTGACAGCTACAATTATAGAAATTGGCTCAGTTGTGGATACTGGGTGGGCCAATATTCGTGTTGAATTATGTGATTCTGTCTTTCGTTTAAGTCATTCGAACTACAAACTTCGTGCACAAAGAGGAAAATATAGGTATATTCGAGAAATACATAACATTGTAACATATAAGGAATAGAGATACGATGAAACATCATAGGACCGAAGTTGTAGATCACTACAAATTGAACTGAGATTGTGCCAACAGTTTGGTGATACAACGTACCGTTTAGCCGTGAAATGGCTCAAAACAATTGTCTACTCCGTTGTTAAAATTGCCTCCATATTTCGATATTCTTTGGTAATAAAAAGTCAAAAGTTTCAAGATCTTTGAAGTTTTCCATCAGTTACGGGCTGAAATGTATAACTTCACCTAACTTCAATTTTCTAGCTCGTCTAGAATATTGTGCCACAGTCTTGATTGTGGCCGAGGGGGTAATATTTAGGACTTTCAGGAAACTGTAGCTAAAATTTTGCAGATAGCCATTATTACACCTGAAATGGAAACTGTATGAAAATTTTGCCGAAATAGTCAATGTACAGACACAGTGTCATTATGATTTTATTTCTATGTAAATGAATCTGCTGTACGTAAACTCAAATTCTTTAGTATCTCATGGCCAGAAATATTCATTTCAGGTAAGAAATCAGTACAGCCTTGAGAACCACCCGGTACCTTCTTACACTCTCTCTCTCATTGGTCATATCCACTAGATGCGTTAACACATGCACACATCAGAAGAGTGAGGGGAGGTGGAGGAAACGAAGTATGAGGGTATCTGCTATGAACGAAACACACGCTCAACAATGAAGGCAGAGGGGATGAGGAGAGGAACCACATGGCTCCTTCAAAGCAAGAGACATGATGTGTATGTCAACTCTTTGAGGGTCAAATTCTCCAGTTTCTTTTTAATTCTTGTGTAGGAAGTCTGGCTGATATTTAAGCGTTCTCGACTATGACTTCATTATCAAGGCTTCATGCTCAACCACTGTAAGAAGGAATGACCTTATTTTTGTCAATATGGGCCCTGTCAAATACTATTGCTACTACTACTAATAATAATAATAATCATCATCATCATCATAATAATAATCATTGCTTTCCTCAAAAACCAAAGTAAGTATTAAATAATTAAATAATTATGATTATCAGAGATGCAAGGGCATTTGGAAAATCATTCAGCGCTGATCAAACAATTAAATGCCATGTGTTGTGGTGGGATTACATCATGAACAGTTCATCGCAATTAAATTATAGTTAATTAATAGTTTTCCTTGTTCAGGAAAAGCTAATGTAGCCAGAATGTTTATCTTAATCAGTTATCAAAAATCATGGAGTTGGGAGTGACCTCTGGGTGTGCAATGTCACAAGCCCCACCTCCTGGAAGACGAACATATGTGATGTTACCTTGGATATTTCTCCTTTATCCCTAGGGTTGGCCAAAATCTTCACCCAGACATTACTTGTTTCCTTTTCCACCCAAAATACTTGGGAACATGATACTACAACACCTTTTGTGCTTTGTCCGCTGGACTTAGCCTGCAAAACCAACAGTTCATGATATTTAGTAATCCTCCTGTTGAAAGAATGCACATGAGGAAAATTTTATAAATGGATTTCCATCCAGGTTTGTTAATTTCCAGTCAGGCTGGTCTTGTAAAAATTGTGGGAGTAAAATCACTGTCTCGGTTCCCTATAAACCCCCAATCTTTTCCGGTAATTTGAAATAGTACGGATGTCAAAACCTAACATTGAACAGGTGGATGGTAAATATAAAGTATATTTGAAGTATGTGCAGAAGTTTTCAACTTAAAAGAAGTAATGCTTTACACGCACCCGCTCTTGAGTTAAGTCCGGTGTGACTTGTACCGAAAAACAGTCCTTTAATGATATCTGCCTTATTAATCCTTATATCGAAATAATGCACATGAGAAAAAAGGTTTAGAAATTTATTTCGATTAAGGCAGGTAGATTTTCAGTTAGGCTGTGTGTATTTTGTGAGGGTGCAAAATTATGGTTTCAGTTTCATAGAAATCCCCAGTCAAATCAGGGATTTAGAAACAACATTGGTCCTAAAACCTACTCAAGGACAGGTGGATACTAAATATGAAATTTGGTAGAAATATATCTAGTAGTTTTAAGTTATAGACAGACACCAAAGCTAAAAAATATGTAGATGGTTATTGTTACACCTTGAATAGATAACTGTACAGAAATATTGCCAAAATAGTAAATGTACAGACACACGGTCATTACAGTTTTATTTATATATATATATATATATGAGGAATCTGCTCCATGTACAACGCCTTTTGGGTTTTGTCCACTGAACTTAGCCTGCAAAAGCGACTGTTCATGATATCTCACTTATTAATCATCCTGCCAAAAAATGTCCAAGAAGAAAATATTTTAGAAATGGATTTTCATCGTGTTTGTTCAATTTCTGGTCAGGTTGGTCTTGTATATATTGTGGCAAAGTAAAAGCACCATTTTCTTTCCCTATGAATGCCCAGACCATTCCAGGAATTTGAAATGATATGTGTGTGAGTCATCAGTCCATAGACTGGTTCGATGCAGCACTCCATGCCACCCTATCATGTGCTAACCTTTTCATTTCTATGTAACTATTGCATCCTACATCTGCTCTAATCTGCTCGTCATATTTAAACCTTGGTCTACCCCTACTGTTCTTACCACCTACACTTCCTTCATGAACCAACTGCACAAGTCCCGGGTGTCTTAAGATGTGTCCTATCATTCTATCTCTTCTTCTTGTCAAATTTACCTAAATCGATCTCCTCTCACCAATTCGATTCAGTATCTCTTCATTTGTGATTCGATCTATCCTTCTCACCTTCAGCATTCTTCTCTAACACCATCGTCCATGTTTCACTTCCATACAATGCCACACTCCACACGAAAGTCTTCAAAAACATCTTTCTAATTTCTATATCAATGTTTGAAGTGAGCAAATTACTTTTCTTAAGAAAGCTCTTCCTTGCTTGTGCTAGTCTGCATTTTATGTCCTCCTTACTTCTGCCATTGTTTGTTATTTTACTACCCAAGTAACAATATTCATCTACTTCCTTTAAGACTTCATTTCCTAATCTAATATTTCCTGCATCACCTGCCTTCGTTCGACTGCTCTCCATTAATTTTGTTTTGGACTTATTTATTTTCATCTTGTACTCCTTACCCAAGACTTCGTCCATACCATTCAGCAGCTTAGGCATAGATATCAAGGATAATTTAATAAAAAACCACCTATTCAGTACTTTCCACGTTTAATGTGGTTATTATCCACATGATTTTATGTAGATTTATTTAGATCAGGTACATGTTTCACCCATTATTTTGGGCATCTTCAGCCTGTATACAACCTTTAGGTCAAGGTTTGGGACCTTTTTAACCAATATAAACATACCAATATATACAATATATACAAACATTAGTGAACTCTTAAGACGGGTAACATAAGTTAATACAGCTAAGTATGTTTGGTCCTAATCTATTTAATTTGAAAAATGTCCAAGACTAAAATTGATCTTCTTTTGGTAAAGAGGATTACATACCGGGGTTTATGTGACCCCTATATCATATCACTCAAATGCTTCATCCGCCATGCCAAGAGTTAAACCCGCCCATGTCACTTCCAGAAACTCCCCTCCAGCAATACCACATGCGCCCATAGACCAGCCTGCCCCCACTCTCCCTCCATGCCCCGCCCCTCCATTACCGCACCAGTACAACACCAGGAGTAGAAATGTTGATAAGACAGGCGCTGCCGGAACAGACAGGTCCATCTAGTATGAATTGAACAAGTAAGTCATTTTACAGTTAAGAGATGTTAGTTTAATACATTTTATCACGATGCGTGCTCTAAATTTCTAATTCAATATTAATTTTCTACTTCATTACAGATACTCTTAAGATCCCTCCCAAAGACCAAGCAACACATCTACGGGAACAATATTCATATAAGACTGTATTAAGTGTCTAGGATGTTCCTTCTTAATTAAGCAGCAGCCTAAAACTAAGATACAGCTTAATATTGTACTCTTTATTTATTTATTTATTTATTTATTTATTTATTTATTTATTTATTTATTTATTTAATTTATTTATTGACTTGTGGCGTGGCTCAGGCTATGAAGCCTGCTGTTATGCCAAACCATCTCATATGTACTACATTGTACAAACTACAGAGTATTAGGATTTCTAGTTACATATAATTAATTATAAAATTAAACTTAAATAATAGTTATAAACAAAAGGTAAATTTCTGAGTGTTACTATTTTTTTTAAAACATTAAATACTGTGCCATTTCACTGTTATGAGAAGTTACGACCGTGAGTAGAACAAAGATGGAACCCATGTATCTTGGAATAATTAACGCCGAAAGATCTGAATCATACCACATGTGAAGGCGAAAGTGCTCACATCAAGTGGGAGAGAAGAAGAAGTAAGATCCAGAAGGCAGTGAAAAGGATCGAACGGGAATATTGTTACTAACAATTATAAAAAAAGAAAAAAATACGAGATTGGATTCCTACCTAAAATATACGAGTTGAAGACGGAAGTAGCTGCCCCAGAATCTTAAGGACGGCACAACAAGAAATCAGCTCCACAGGATAAAGAAGGAATTTTTAGAAGCTACATTGCGAATTGAACACGAGATTAATAATTTCATTCAGCGAACTCCAAGAGACGTGAAGAGAGGAAAATAATAGCAACAAGCTTACGTCACTGCAGTCCCTGCTGACGTACTTCACGATATTACTGAAGTGATGTGTTACAAAGGGAATCCTACAATAACTCGAAATTGAGTGAAGAAAGAGAATTAATCATTTCAAATTCTAAAATTACATCACCCTAAGGAATATATTCGACCAGTAAATCAACTCTTTCAGAGGGAACAATCTTCACATTAGACAGTTTCTCACAGTTATTCACAATGGACATGCTAATTAATCTCATATGCCATTCTATTCCAACTAGACCACAGATGAACATGAAGCTCTAAGGAGATGATAAGCCAGACTGCCCAAATGGGTGCCGCAGGATGACGTTGCCGACCGAGATGACTGAGCCCAGAGGAGGAATATGCGAATATTTCCCGTCTACCCAGGGAAATAAGTAGCGACGTTTCAATATGTCCTGCCAGCTGAACATATGACGGCGACTGGAGCTGCTGAATTCAGATAAGTCTTACTTTTAAATCAGTGTAATAATGTTTGTATTCAACTGTAAATGTAGTATGATTTATTAATTTGTTCGGTGCGAAGTGATTAAACGACGAGAGTGGTGTGATAAATTAGTATGAAGGTGGATAGATAATCTTCAGATGTGCATAACAAATCCTTAGATAGGTAGTCACTCAGTGATAAAAGCCTACGTTCGGAATGTGATCCATATAGTGTGAAATTCTGAGTTAGTCAAAGTGACAGTAAGTTGTATGATACGTAAAAGAGCGATATAGATACGTGTGTACATTGGTTATAGTCAATGAATGTCAAGTTAGGAACCAACAGTAGGATATGCTTGCTAGGTAGACAAATCTGATTATGATAAATGGTTATGACTGAATGAAGGTCATAGTATTTGGAAATGTGTTCATGAACCGTAATTGAAAAGAAATAAGGGCCACAATGGTAAGAAGTGAACCCGTGTTAGTAAGGAGACAGATTATGGTTGTGAAAGTATAATAGTAATATTTTAAGAGAAGTTGATACGTGATTGATGATTGAGAATAATGATAGTTATTGATTCTTCGCGAGGATGAATACGGTGACGTGGCTATGTACTTAACGGTTTTCATGTAGAGTTTTGCTAATTAGGAAATGAACGTGTAGCAATTTCATGTTCTGTTTATCTCACGAGCAAGCATGTAGAAATACAAGTAGATCTGAGTGACATCTGTTGGTTAGAACGCTCACTTGGTAGTGTCAACAAAATCTCAGTTAGGAGGATGAACTGAACACATGTGCTGTCACAAATTTTTTTCTTAATACCAATTTATTCTCAGACGAGAGGAACGTAGTAATTTCTTAGGCGACATCCCATCACTGATGACCAAATGGAAATGTAGAAATGATTTTCAACGGTCAAGTCTTCACACTATGCACCACTCTTGATAGCATATTTCAGACGAGACTAGTAGGGTAGTCATTAACAAGTATAATATTCGCACCTATGTTTAGCTTAAAATGACGAGAGGATTTGGATCTTTAAATGGTATATGTGTCTTACTGGTTCTGATTGAACTTTTATGAGAACTACATTGATTTGAAAGGGGAACTTATCGGAATTCATGCAGAATAAGAAGGACGTAGACAAAGAAGCATTAATATTCAACATTTAATTAATTAAATTTTCAATGGTCATTAGTCCATATCCAACATTGTGATTTAATTATGTATGGAAACATTAGGGAACTATCCTCCCAGATTAGCATCCATAGGTATTTATTAGTATGTTGAGAAAGATAGGATTATTCTATGGCAGTAAATAAATATGAGCTCCGAGGGAGAGCTAATAGTTAATTCAAACCTCACATGTAGTAGAGAAAAATTCCAATTCTTGAAATATGGTTATAAGTCTCAAAAATGCGTCTTGGATACCATGAAGAAGACACCCTCAGTCTATATTTTGCTTATTGGAACTCATGTTGTAAATATTTCTTTTCTTTTCTTCGCTAGGGTGCACCCAGACCAATAATTTTTTTTCTTGTTACCCAGATAAGTTATTAACTATACAGATAAGTTTTTCTTTAGTTAGCCAAGTAAGTTTTCGATTACTTATACGAATTTTTAATTACCTATGTTAGGAAATCTTTCACTAATTTAAGTATTCAAACATACTCAACTTCGTTTCAATCCATTAATTGAACTCTTTATTCCAATTTAATTATTGCTTTAAGGGCCTAAGAGGGAGAATTTGACATTTTCTTTTGGACTTATGGGTTTTAATTTGATAATTATGAGCTGGAGCATAATAGTATTCAACTTAATGGTGGCCTATTCAGAACTTAATACCTTGCCATACATTGCATTCTGTCCCTGATTTTGTGGGCAAGCATGACCTGAGCACTTAACGTAATGGATTCCAGTAGATCTATTACAGATGAGGACGAGATCAAACAACTTTTACTTTGGAATGCATAGTGGGCGCTGGATACCGGTAGATTTTCCATGAACATTACTTACATATATTTTTGCACGATACCGCCCTGTTCTTCGATTCTTCTTTCCACCCAGAAACGTGGAAGTGCTGAATAAAGGAGTGATATAGAGCAATTAAAAGAAAAAAAGGAAATGAGTAATTAAATATTGAATGGAGAAATAGGTAAACCTATGAGGTTAAGTCCATGTTCCCTCGAAATAGGCCAAGTGAACAGTCGACCATACAATTTCCTTTACCAGATTTTTCTTTTTGTGGAGGATAGTCCGATATTCGAATTCTGGATTGAAATATTATTATAATAAACAAATATAGAAAATGTTAAACAGTTCTTTCAATGTGTTTGTAGTATAGAGACCTAGATTTAAGTAAATGAGAGCGATGACATCTTGATAGCATAAGAATTAGAATAAGCAACATATGAAAGTCGTTACTATAGGTGATTTATGTCTTATTTAGCTCCGCATGGTATATCTTTCTCTGATTCGGAACTCAACACCCAAATTATTGAACTGTTTAGTTGGAAAGGTCATAATTAAGCTAGCCTGGATATTATGCGTCCTTTCAGGGAGCCAGGAACGGCGCAATACTAATTTCTTAAGTCTATGTACCATTTATAACATGTTTTTTTAAATACATTTCTACTATGTATGTCTCTAATTACAGCCGGAAGGGAATTCCAAGAGCGTATGGTTGCAGGTATGAATGAGTTGCCGTACCTGGTCGTGCGGTAAATTGGGAAGCTCAGCAGGGATGAGGTTTCTGACCTTGTAGGTATACTGTTTGGAGATGACAAGTATTTAAGATCCATTCTCAGATAACTTGGTGTGTCTGTTCGGAGGATGTTGTGAAAAAGCGAAACAGAGTGAAGGTTTCTTCTCTCCGCCAAATATAACCACGACAGCTGTTCAAGACAAGGTGATATATGACAATACCTGGGCATATTTAATACAAAACGGATGCATGTATTATAAGCCCGCTGAAGTTTAGCGTTAAGTGTGGTGTTTAGGTCGTTGTATATTACGTCACCATAATCGAAGATGGTTAGAATTAAGCTTTGAGTCAATTCCTTGACGTTACATGAGACCCAAAGTCAAGACGCTAACAGTTTCATTCGCAACTACGTTCTTGACCAGTCTACCTATAACAATCGGTTTTTTAAATCTCCACTTGTGCATGACAACACATTTAATTATTAGTTACATCAAGAACATGAAAATGAAAATTGTGGGTCAAATAAGCCCCAGTTTTAATATCATCCTTTCTCAAGACTTATGATAAAAAAAGAAGATCCACTTCATTTTATTTCTGAACATTTTAAGTTAACCAGAATAGAACTGCCAAGTTAAAACACATTTAATTTAAATTTATATTTCCAACCTACAATAAACAATCAGTTCAAGTCTCCACTTATTGTTGACGACACATCCTGTCAGCAGACACGGTACGTCAAGAACATGATATGATATAGGGGTCACATAAACCCCGGTATGTAATCCTCTTTACCAAAAGAGGATCCATCTTGGTTTTGGACATTTTTCAAATTAAATAGATTAGGACCAAAAGTACTTAGCTGTATTAACTTATGTTACCCGTCTTAAGAGTTCACTAATGTTTGTATATATTGTATATATTGGTCTGTTTATATTGGTTAAAAAGGTCCCAAACCTTGGCCTAAAGGTTGTATACAGGCTGAAGATGCCCAAAATAATGGGTGAAACATGTACCTGATCTAAATAAATCTACATAAAATCATGTAGATAATAACCACATTAAACGTGGAAAGTATTGAATAGGTGGTTTTTTATTAAATTATCCTTGATATCTATGCCTAACGTCATCTTCAATACGGAACAATAATGAGAGTTGTTACTTGTAATTTGGTAGCCAACCAGGCAAAATACCGTTTAAATAGGTACTTCAACCTTAAGGTCAAGATTTGTAAGCTAACAGAAGACATAGCCTTTCTAAAACAGTGTCTAGAACTAAAATTGATCCCAAAATTTTTGAAGCCCACACAGTGAAAAAAAATTAACTAACCAAAGTTTGAATAGAGTTCAAAACAAGGTCAACGACATTTGGTTAAGAAATGAAATTAAAGCGTCATATAAAAAGAAGTCACTTTTAAATCTGCAGTTATATAAAGTTCATTTAGCGTTAGCTCAGACTTTACATCCGTTAGAATGGAACTCTTTCCAACTACGTGTGGACAATAAACTGATTGTTTTGTTGGATAGGAAGCAATTTACTCTCGACAAGAAACTATCTCTATTAAAAGCATCCCAATCACGGTTACCAAAACATAGTTTAGACATGCAAAAAGCAGCTCCCTCACAGAACAATACACCCACAGTAGTTAATTTGACAGATGTACAGTTCTCTGAAGAAGAAATGGGGATCTTGAATAAAGGCTTAAAACATCACTGGCCTAGCAAGAAAAATGAAACGGATATTATCAATACAGTAGCTGAGATTGAGGCTAACATTTCTAAACTCCCTTTGGAAATACAAAATGATACCAGATTTGAGGTAAAAAAGAAACTACCAAAATTAGCGGAAGAAATAAACGCAAATTCAAATTTCAACCACAAAAAATTGATCCAGAACATAAAAAAGAAAATAGACGACAACATCATCATTGTCACAAAAGCGGACAAAGGAGGTTCCACAGTTCTCCTAGATCAAAACACATACATTCAAAAAACAGAAGACTTTTTTAAGGACAAATATACGCAATAGTCAACAAAGATCCAACCACGAGAATTTAGCGAAATCTAAAAACTCTAAGAAGAAGTTCTAACTTTCTTTTCAATGAACAAGAACAACAAAAACTTTTTAACATGAACCGTAGTATTCCGACAGCCAGAGCCTTACCAAAGATTCATAAGAAGGACATTCCAATACGCCCTATCATAAACTGGAGAAACAGCCCTACCTATAAAGTATCAAAATTCATTCACGGCTTCCTAAAAAAACATAACGTATTCAATAATAAACATCCATTAAAAAATTCAGTAAATTTTTGCGAAATTCTAAACAAGTCTAAGCTGCGACCCAATCACTCAATATGCTCCTATGATGTCGTAAATATGTACCCAAACATCCCTACCAAAGAAAGTGTAAAATTCGTCAATGATAATATTAATAAACACAGCGGCCTTAGTAAGTTGGAAATTGATGAATTCATGAAGATATTAAATTTTGTCTCAAGCAATAACTTTTTCTTTTTCAATGGAAAGTTTTACCAACAAAAAGGCTTAGCGATGGGCGACCCTCTTTCTGTCATCCTAGCAGACATTTATATGGACACAATTGAACACACAAAAATTATAACACAAATAAAAGGCGTATGTTTATGGTTCACGTTTGCAGACGAGACTTTCCTAATTTTCGACAAAAATGTCACTAATAGTGACGAGATCCTGGAGACCCTAAACAAAATTGATTCCAGCGTTAAGTTTACTAAAGAGGATGAGGTTAGGAACTCATTAAACTTTTTGTTACACGCGGACATAATACATTCGATTTTCGAATATACTGGAAACCTATACACTCTCCCTTAACTATTATGAATTCATCCCTACACCCCAAGTCCCCAAAACAAGCCTCTTTCTATAATTTAATTTATAGAGCTTTCAAAATTCCTCTTTCTCCCAACAATTTAAAAATTGAACTGAATTGCATAAGGAATCTTGCTCAACTCAACGGGTTTAAAATGGATATGGTCAACCGTTTGATTAATAAAATCAAAATTAAATTGTCCATTAATCTAATCCAGAAAAACCTAAAAAAACTAGTTTCGCCACATTTACATATAACAACCCAGCCGTCCATCAGATCGCAAATACTTTAAAGAAGCACACTATTAATGTAGCCTTCAGGACAGTTAACACCAATCGAAACATATTTTTTAACCACAACAAGGTCAATCACAATAGCAACCATTATTCAACGTCCGGCATATATAAACTAACATGTACAGAATGTAATTTATCTTATTTCGGCCAAACTGGCCGGAGCTTTAACACGAGATATCTGGAACATTATAACGCTCAAAAACGCAATAAGTATTCAGCGATGAGCCAACATATGAGTGAAACGGGCCATCACTTTACATCCATAGAGAAAGATCTTACCATCATTAGAAGCATAGGTAAAGGGAAATTAATGAATGAACTGGAAAATCTACACATCTTTTTGGACCAAACCTACAATAAAAATAAAAATCTCAAAGATGTCAATGAAATTAAAAATCCTTTGTACGAATTAACACCTAGATTAATTAACATTGTGAATTCAAATCAAAACAAAATCCCTCAATTTTTTAAATCTCCACACTCAAATGCTTCATCCACCATGCCAAGAGTTGAACCCGCCCATATCACTTCTAGAAACTCCCCTCCAGCAATAGCACATGCGCCCATAGACCAGCCTGCCCTTACTCTCCCTCCATGCCCCGCCCCTCCATTACCGCACCAGTACAACACCAGGAGTAGAAATGTTGATACGACAGGCGCTGCCAGAACAGACAGGTCCATCTAGTATGAATTGAACAAGTAAGTCATTTTACAGTTAAGAGGTGTTAGTTTAATACATTTTATCACAACGCGTGCTCTAAATTTCTAATTCAATATTAATTTTCTACTTCATTACAGATACTCTTAAGATCCCTCCCAAAGACCAAGCAACAAATCAACGGGAACAATATTCATACAAGACTGTATTAAGTGTCTAGGATGTTCCTTCTTAATTAAGCAGCAGCCTAAAACTAAGAAACAGCTTAATATTGTACTCTTGTCAATTCCTTGACGTTACATGAGACCCAAAGTCAAGACGCGAACAGTTTCATTCACAACAACGTTCTTGACCAGTCTGCCTATAACAATCGTTTTTTTAAATTTCCACTTGTGCATGACAACACATTTAAATATTAGTTACGTCAAGAACATGAAAATGAAAATTGTGGGTCAAATAAGCCCCAGTTTTAATATCATCCTTTCTCAAGAATGATAAAAAAGAAGTTCCATTTCATTTTATTTCTGAACATTTTAAGTTAACCAGAATAGAACTGCCAAGTTAAAACACATTTAATTTAAATTTATATTTCCAACCTACAATCAGTTCAAGTCTCCACTTATTGTTGACGACACAACCTGTCAACAGACACGGTATGTCAAGAACATGATATGATATAGGGGTCACATAAACCCCAGTATGTAATCCTCTTTACCAAAAGAAGATCCATTTTAGTTCTGGACATTTTTCAAATTAAATAGATTAGGACTAAAAAATACTTAGCTGTATTAACTTATGTTACCCGTCTTAAAAGTTCACTAATGTTTGTATATATTGTATATATTGGTATGTTTATATTGGTTAAAAAGGTCCCAAACCTTGACCTAACGGTTGTATACAGGCTGAAGATGCCCAAAATAATGGGTGAAACATGTACCTGATCTAAATAAATCTACATAAAATCATGTAGGTAATAACCACATTAAACGTGGAAAGTATTGAATAGATGGTTTTTTATTCAATTATCCTTGATATCTATGCTTAACGTCATCTTCAATATGGAACAATAATGAGAGTTGTTACTTGTAATTCAGCAGCTTCTCGAGATCTTCTGCAGTGAATACATACAATTTCCAGAATATTCGTTTAATATCAACCTAGTCAATACTTACAATACCACATTTTGTGGTTAAATAATTATAAAAAATAGACAGATTATGAACATGTTTCGCCCTTCTTAATGGGCATCATCAGAACAATGGATAACCTTAAAACAAATAATTACACATAAGACTGTTTACAACTATTAGTCATATAAAATTGGAATGAGATGTCGTGATATTAAAAGTTATTTTCGATATCATGATTAAAAAGTTTGATGTGAATATTACAAACACAAGTTAAAACAATAGTAGTCAAATTTTACAATATTGTCTACAAAATATATGTTTATATTGGTGAGAAGATTGTCAATCGGCATTCGTCTGGAATTGAAATGGATCCTTTTCCTTCAACTTTTGGTGAAAGTCAATATTATGGTCGTGTTCACCAGCAAGTAGAATTTGCAGAATAAAATAAATGAAAAACATATGTTCCTATGGTAGAAAATTAGGTCAGGAATGATCATTTGGTGTTTCTTTTTGAGTTAAATTGGTTAAAATCCATTCAGGTAAGAGTACGTTAAAATGCAATATACGTTGAAAATTTTATCCGATGTACTGGTCGAAATATCTATCACTTTGACAGTAGTCTTGCATTTGTTGTGTAAATCTCTGTGATTAGAATGTTGATAAACTGCAAAGAAATATAAAAACTCATTTAATGTGTATGTATATAATGGATGTGGTTGTATAGTGTTATGGGTTACGTAAAAATGTATACTTACTCGAATGCCATATAGTGCCTATCTTGTTCTCTTATTAGCATTAGTCTGACTGGCGTTTCTGCTGCGCGTGTTGTATGGGTGTGGCAGAGGTAAGAATTGGGCAGATTAATACATATTGGTATTGGCACGGGAGGGGGATTATTCGGAGGGGGAATTGTTGGTTTAGTATTCGAGGGGGTAGATGGAGTTGTTGAATTGGCAACTTTTAATATATGCAGAATTTTCTTCTGATTTGGGATAACTGTTTTCAGTAACCTAGGTATTAATGTGTATATAGAACTCTTAATCTCCGTGTCGTCATTAAGGTTATGATCTTTATTAAACGTTTTGTCCAGATAAATATAAATATTTTCTAATTCATTTAGTAATTTTCCCTTGCTAGTTTTCTTTATTATTGTCAGATCTTTTTCTATTGAGGTAAAATTGTGGCCCATTTCCTTCATGTGTGTACTCAATTTAACTCAAGAAGAAACACCAAATGATCATTCCTGACCTAATTTTCTACTATAGGAACATATGCTTTCATATATTTTATTCTGCAAATTCTACTTGCTGGTGAAGACGACTATAATATTGACTTTCAACAAAAGTTAAAAGAAAAGGATCCATTTCAATTCCAGGCGAATGCCGAATGACAATCTTCTCACCAATATAAACATATATTTTTTTAGACAAAATTGTAAAATTGTACTACAATTGTTTTAACTTGTGTTTGTAGTATTCACATCAAACTTTTTAATCATGATATCGAAAATAACTTTTAATATCACAACATCTCATTCCAATTTTATATGACTAATAGTTGTAAACAGTCTTATTTGTAATTATTTGTTTTAAGGTTATCTATTGTGCTGATGATGCCCATTAAGAAGGGCGAAACATGTTCACGGTCTGTCTACTTTTTATAATTATTTAACCACAAAATGTGGTATTGTAAGTATTGACTAGGTTGACATTAAACGAATATTCTGGAAATTGAATGTATTCACTGTCGTCAATACGGACCAAAAATGAGGTTAATGACTTGTAATCTTCTGCAGTCTCAGATAAAATAACAATATTATTGGCAAATCTGAAGGTTTTGGTTTCCTCTCCTTGGATTGCGATTCCCTTTCCAAAACCAATAATTATACGTGTACAAAGTGTAAAATTTAGGAGAATCCAGAAATAGAGCCAAATTTAACGCATAAGGTATTCATGTAGATTTTGATGATCCCATCCTTCCTATGGTTTTTCTAGATGAGTCTAATTTGGTAGCCTCTTTAAATAATATATTGATATTTTCCATGATTTCATTAATATTCTGACTGGGATTTCGTTTCTGATCAATATCAATATAGATACTTTCAAGTATATTCATTAATTTGCCTTTGTGTAATATTCATAGAATGGTCAATTGCCTTTCTATTGATGTAAACTGTGTTTATATTCGGTCATATGAAGACTCATGGCCATGTTTTTCACCATGCTGCATTGCCATTTGTTTAGATTAACAAAGTTCAAAGTATTTCTTAATAGGGAGTTCTACAGTGTATCTGCCTGATGTGTCTGTCATCATGTGTTGCTGGAAGTCTGCTTCACTCTCTTTTTACGTTCGTGTTGTCCTCCTCCTTTATTGTCCAAAATAGTTGAATTTCGTTATATAGGTGGCGTAAGAATAGAAATTGATAAGCCTTAGTTTTTATCTTCCTTTCTTGTTAGTAGGCAGCTACAACTGACTACTTTTTAACATTGTGAACTCACCTTCACCGCATTCGTCATTTACTGCTGCATTCTTCTCCGCAGTTGATATGCGCACACTGCCACAGCTACGGGACTACAGTCAGCCGATTATCTGCGTCAAACATGGATGACATCATCGGTTTTAGATTGTACACTCTTCATGGATGCTCTCAGCAGTTCTGGTGCCATGTGTCATGTCTTCTCCTGTACCTCCCCTCTTCAGCTGGTCTATATAATTACAGTAAAACCTCGTAAATTCAAAGTTGTTGAGACACAAATATCTGTCTCCAAATTACTTGATTTTGAATTTACCGTCAACTCGTAATTCAGAAATGCCAACACTTGATGCGTCAAGAAATATTCTAAGACCCGTTGCTGCATGGAATTAACCATGATGCACAGTTTAAACCTTTTAGATGCCATCGATTAAAAGCTATTCCAAAAATGTATTCAAGGTGCATTTGTAGTATTCAAATAATGCACTTGGATAACTCACTGACAAACAAACTCCCGCAATGAAAGAAAAAAAGCATGATCCAAAGACAAAGAGAAATCTATGTTGGCTTCCCTGTGCAAGCCCTTTATTCACTGGATTAGTGTATTGTTCCATTTTAGATGCCCTGTACTTGCACAGAAAATAAATTATCCCCTTCAAAATTTCGTGGCTTATCAAACTTTCCTATGACGTGGAGAGAAAGCCTCTTGCTTCCGTTTACATTACAACACCGTACAGTGACTATCCTTGTACAATTTCCCACCATGGCACTTCTCTCATAATTCAGAAATGCCAACCCGTGCCCGTCACAAGGTATTCTAAGACCCATTTATCCATGAGTTTAAAGGAGAGTTCAAACATTTCAAATGTCATAGAAAAAACTATTTCCGAAATGTATCCAACAAGGTGCATTTAATGAATATTGAATTTTCACGACCGCATTGTAATTGAAACAGACTTTCAACGTTTTAGGTCGTGTTACGTACATGTAGTCCGTGTTGAAGAAATGTTAAGTACAGAACAAAATTGGCCAGGCGGACACCAGTGGGATCCGAACCCACAACCTCCCGATTTCGCGTCGGTTGACATGCCCCACAACGGGCGACTTAAACGCACTCTACAGTGTGCTAGCAGTAGTGCCAGACCTGTAGCTCAGATCCTTTCAAACAGAACAAAGATGGCCTAGGCCACCATAGCTCAATTGGTAGAGCAACCACGCTTTTTCGCCAATTGTGGGCATCGCCAATTCGCGGATCCTGCTTCTCCGCACACTGCCTGATACGTAATGATGTGACGTTCTTTAAAGCGCTGAATACAAAATAATTATGATTTCACTCAATGTTAGCAAATATGGAACACACTGTGCTTCGTTATGGTATTCTACATTGTATGTGGATATTGAAGTAAATACTGTACGTGCAGTAAACAAGATTTTTAAAAATTGCATGTCGCTTAGTGTTATCCAAGAAATAGCATGGGGAAGTCCCCATACGTTGTTTCCAACGTAAAGTGTGGGTTGCAGAGTTCTGGTGATAACGGCAGGCTCTCTTGCCTACTGCCATTCGCAATCAAGTTGGGAAGTTTATATTATAATTGCAGGCTCCATTGCCTACTGCGCGGTCACAACCTATTTGGGGAGTTTTTGTTACGATGCCAGGCCCCCTTTCCTACTTCCAGACAGATTACAGTTGAGGAGTTACTATTATAATCGCAGACAACTTTCCTACTACCAGTCAAAATTGAGTTGTGCAGTTATCATTATAATCACAAGCCCTTTTTCCTGCCGATGCCATCTTACTGCCCGTCATACACAGTTAGTGAGTTTCCAGCAAAATAGCAGGCCACTATGCCTAATGCTAGTCACACTTTAGATGGCTACATTAGTTTATAATGGAGGGCACCCTGGCCTACAGCCAAACACCATCAGATACGGGAGTTCTGAACAAAATTGTATGCTCCCTTGCCTTCTGCAAGTCAACTCGAGAAGTGAATTATTCATTACAAAGGTAGGCCCTCCTTACTAATGCCAGTTACACAGGAATTGGAGAAGGACACCATTCCTACTGCCAGTCAAATTTCGTGTGGGCAGTACTGATTACAATAGCTGACGCACACTTTCTCGATCGCTACAAATCGACATCAATGAATATGTATAGATCGACATACGAAAGTATATGCATGGTTGCAATGTTGCAGACCTTCATTATCAGATTAACTGCTGTTAAACGGTACGTTATATGGTCAAAGGATTGTAACATAACCGCAGTATTTTGTGGCCTAATGGCTGGTCCTATGATATTTTCTCGCATCTCATCTATTCACGGGTCAGACTGAGTTAGAAACATTGAATAGGGTGAAATTTGTGTAAGATTACCTCGTATCTTACATTGTATTGCTTTTCGTATAATTATGTGACATAGCATTTGACTCGCATATGGATACTAGGTGGGCCAATATTCGTGTAGAGTTTAATGTTTCTATCTTTCCAGTAAGTGATTGAAAGTATGAATTATGCATGTAAAAGTCCAAATTTAATTAAAATCGAGAAATGGAGTCAAATCTAACGTATAAGGGGTACAGATACAACAAAAAATCATAAGATCAAGGTTGAAGATCACTCCAAATTGACAGGAGATGGTGCCATCCGTTATGTGATAGGACTTCCCATTTATCCCACGAAATGCCTCAAAACGAAGGTCTGCACCATCATTAAAATTGCCTCCATGTAACGATATTATTCGGGGATAAAAAGTGAAAAATTTAAAGATCTTGGAAGTTTTCCATCCGTTACAGGCTAAAACATATAATTTTTACAAATATAATTTTCTTGCTCGTCTGGCAGATTAAGCTGCAATCTGGATTTTGGGTGAGGGGGGTTAAAATGGGGAATTTCAGGGAACTGCCCCAAAAAATATGCAGATGGTCATTATTACCCCTCAAACGGGTAGCTGCTCAAAAATTTCACCAAAATAGTCAATGTACAGACACACACAGTAATTACGGTTTTGTTTACTCGTATGTAGATAGATAAGAAATCTGCTCCACGTACAACACCTTTCGTGCAATGTCCGCTGGACTAAACCTGCAAAATTGACCGTTCATGGTATCTCACTTATTAATCCTCCTGTCAAAAAATGCACATGAGAAAAAAGTTTTAGAAATTGATTTCCATTAATTTCGGATGTGCATATTCTGAGGGAGTTCAAAACCATGGTTTCGGTTTCGGATAGACCCCCAGTAAATTTAGGTATTCAGAAATAATATTGGCCCTAAAACCTACTCAAGGACAGGTGGATTCCAAATATCAGGGTTGGTAGAAATTTATTCAGTAGTTCTCAAGTTATAAGAACACATACAATCAAACAGACGATCAGACACACAGACATCAAAGCTAAGAAATATGCAGATGGTCATTATTATACCTGAAACAGATAACTGTACAGAAATTCTGCCAAAATAGTAAATGTACAGACACATGGTGGTTACGATTATATTTATATAGTTGACAGATAAGCATGGGCATATTTGTTAGTGCAAACCTTCATTTCGAGATTTACTGCTCCTAAACGGTAAAACATATCAACAAACAGTTTACACCCTCAGACGTCCCTTTTGTCGCTCTACATGTTGGTGTTAAAAACTTTTCTCATATTTCCCATATTTATGGGTTCGATTGAGTTACGATATTTGAATGGGTTGAAATTTGGGTACATTTTTAACATTTTACATTATTTTTCACATACTTATGTGGAAGATAGAATCATGAAATTTGGTGCACATATAGCCACTGGTCGTGTCAATGTGCGTGCCGAATTCGATAGCTCTATCGTTCCTATAAGTGTGTCAAACTATGTGACATACGTGTAAAAAGCACAACATTTACGAACAATCGAAACATACAGACATATCTACCCTATAAGGGAGGGGGAGAGAGTGAGAGGGTGGGGGGTGGGTGGGGAGAAAGATGGCAAAATATTACAGGACCAAATTTGCAGATCACTCCAAATTGAACATAGGTTGTGCCATCCGTTTTGTGATAGGAATTACCATTTAGCCTCTAGATACCTCAAAACAAAAATCTGCACTGTCTTTAAATTGCCTCCATATTTCGATATTCCTTGCCAGAAAAGTGAAAAATTTAAAGATCTTGGAAGTTTTCCGTAGGTTACTGGCTAAAACGTATAAATTTGCTTAATTTCAATTTTTCAGCTGTTGTGGCAGATTGTGAGGCAATCTTGATTTTGGGCGAGGGGGATAAAAGTTAGGGCTTTCAGTAAACTGTAGCTAAAAAGTATGTAGATGGTCATTATTTCCCCTTAAACGGAAAGCTGTACGAAAATTTCGCCGAAATAGTCAGTGAACAGACACACGGTCATTACGATTTGATTTTTATAGATAGATAAGGAATCTGTTCCATGTACAACTACTTTTGGGCTATGTCCGCCGGACTTAGCCTGAGAAACCGACCTTTCATGATATCTCCTTTATTAATCCTCCTGTCGAAAAAATGCACAAGAGAAAATAAATTTTTTGTAATGGATTTCCATCAATTTTGGTCTATTTCCAGTCAGCTTGGTCTTGTACTGTATATATTTTGGGAGAGTAAAATCACCATTTCAGTTCCCTATAAAACCCCAGTCCATTCCGGAAATTTGAAATGATATTCACCTTAAAACCTAACCGTGGACAGGTGGATGCTAAATATAAAATTTGGTTAAAATTTCTTCAGTAGTTTTCAAGTTGTAAGAAATACGCTTTACATGCACCCACTCTTGCGTTAAGTCCGGTGGGACGTGCACTGAAACACAGTCCATTAATGATATCTCCCTTATTAATCCTTGTATCGAAATGATGCATATGACAAAAAAGGTTAAGAATTAATTTCCTTGAAGGCAGGTAGATTTCCATTAAGTTTGGTTGTGTATATTTCGAGGGAGTGCAGAATCACGGTTCCGGTTTCGTATAAACCCCCAGTCAGTTCAGGGATTTAGAAACAATATTTAAACTAAAACCTACCCAAGGACAAGTGGATTCTAAATATGAAGTTTGGTGGAAATATATCCAGTAGTTTTCAAGTTATAGAAAGACACACAAGCAAACAAACGGATAAATAAACAAACAGACACCAAAGCTAAAATATATGCAGATGGTCATTATTACGCCTGAAACGGATAACTGTACTAAAATTTCGCCAAAATAGTCAATGTACAGACACACTGTCGTTAAGATTTTATTTATATACATGAACTTTCTGTGTGTCATTTCTCTCAAAAACTTCTTTACATTCCTGAACTGTGTAATAGTCTTACCTACGGTATGCCAAGATTATGTAATTGAAAATGCTGATCTTTAATTCCTTCTTCTACTCTTTGTTTTCTTCGATATTGCACGTCCGTTCTCTTTCATTAATCCAGTTTTAAATATTAGTGTCACTCTCACTGATCTCTGTATTATTTTCTTTGTGATTTGTTGTGATATATGTTTTGACATTTTTTGTGCTGTACTGTTTGTAAATTGTTGTGTCTTGTCTTTCAATAAGTAGCCAATTCTTGTTCATCCACTAGTGTCCTTGTATCTTCCTGACTTCTTGTATATTATTTATTTCTTCTGCCTGTGTACCATCCATTGTATATCCCTCTTTCGCCAGCACTTGCATATGTCTCTTCGACGGTCACCTTTTATCTATCGTTACTAATTATACTAACCTATCCATCACAGAGTCATCTCAATTTTATATTTTGGACAACTGGTTAGTTTTCCTGAGTTTTCCTAACCATTATTTAATGCTGCATGAAAAGTTGAGTCCCTGGGAATTGGTCTGATTGAGGAGTGTGGAAAATGGGATCAGCAAGTCTCTAGGGATGTTCCATTAGGAAAGGTAATGATCAGTTATTTTAGAAAGAACAATGCAGTAAAAGTTAAAACTGGTTCTTTTTGAGAAGCTCGCTAGCCAGGGTGAAGTCGGTGAAGAAATTGTCTGTAGAGACGTTTCTCCCTGTTCCCTCAGTATGCTTGACAAGTCTCAATAAAACATTCGTTCCTGGGTTCACTTCTCTCAGGTTACTGGTTTACCATTGTAAACTTCAGCGGCGCATACATAAGCGTGTCCAAATCCGAGAGTAACCATACTTTTCTCTTCATTTGGTAGATAAATACTGCCTAAGGGCATTCTCCCCTAAGCGAACTTTCTGTTCATCCACAGTAGTATTTTCGTATGGAACAAACACTTCAGGTAGTTGTGAAATGAACATGTCAAAGACATTCCTTGTTGCTGCTAACTTGTTATTACTTCGTAGGGCTGGTCTGTCTTACATATTACAAACCTCAGAACTGGGTTATTTGTAACTCTTGAAGAGATACTGTAGCTCGAAGGATAGGACGACCATCTGCTTCATTCCATAATTCTCAAACAGAAAATGCTGCTGTTACAAAATTGCGTAAATCGTACATACCGCACCTGAAAATGCTTCAAGCTCTATCGGAGAAATGGGCTTGTGGGTTTTCTCTTTATGTACAAAAACCGTCTCCATATCACAATTTGGTTCCTATAAAGTGGTTTCCAGCACTTTATCAGTGACGAATAACTTCCTTGTCAACATCTGGAAATCACCTGTCCTCTGAAGAGCATCTCGTGTGTCCATGTGCAATTCTCATTGCGTTACCCAATCTGGAATACACATAATTGAAATTTACATTTTGCTGAAGTATTATAAATATAACCTTCTGACATCTTGAAGAGCTTATAGGCCTATTGATATAGGTTGTTCCTGATGTAAGCGAAGCAATAACATAGTTCATATTACAGTACCACCCCGATTTTGCGTGACCCGATTTAGCATAAACACGCATGTAACAGAAGAAATTTCCAGTCCTGAAAATTATTCGATAAGAGCAATGCATTTGTATATTCGATTTCACATAATTCAAAATAGAGCAAAATTCGCATTTAGCGTTAAGGAAATATTAAAATTCTCAAATATTTATTTCTATTCATTTTTGTTATGGGACACTAAGTACCTGTGCATAAGACGTCATAAGACTTAACTAAAGTTGCCGTCTGACAGGAAAGGTTGGAGGGAGGAGCACTGCACGTGCCATTTCACGATGTTGCCACATTCCAGCATTCCTTTCTACATGCTCTTACCCGTCACTTCCGGCTCACTTGTTCCGTCCTTCATTCTGACCGCTGTGATCTGTTGTAGACTACCTGGCCAGGCGGTGTCGTCCCATTTGCGATCACTCTCATACAAACAATCAGGTTCTTATCAGTGACAGTGACAGGTTTGGCAACTCCCAGCAAGACGAGCTGCCCTTAAGTTTTATCTCCATGGCAACCGTAGTCGCCCCACACTCGTTTCCATGGCAACCACAAAGCCAATCCCTTTATCCCTCCTCGTCTGGCAGTGAACGGACCCCCCTCTAAGAAATGTAATGCGCCAACTCTTATTGTTAGCAGTATAGCTAAGGACGATTCCAAGCAGAAGACGAATTTGAAACTAGAAATGCTGCTGCGATTGGTAAAATTTCTGGGGATATACTAAAGTCTGTTGGTTGAGATATAGAACCAAATCTGTAGTGCTTAATTGACTAGTGTTTGTATGTGTATGTATTGATTAGTGTAGTGTATGTATGAAGCAGCTATACCAAATGAATGAAGAATTGGTGTAGTAGACCCTGTGTATAAAGAAATGTGATAAGCATAATGCCTATAATTACACACTTCATCTTGGCTGGTGTTACATGGAAGCTCTCGGAATTCATTCTTTCTGATTATATTATACACATATTACAAAAATTACTAACTGGTTCGATAGAAGGTTGTTTAATTTTAGAAAACATTATTCCACAGAAGCTCATCTTGTGGATTCCTGCAAGATATAGCTGATATTTTAGATTCAGGTCAAGTGGGACTTATCTAAGGCTTTTGATACGATAGATCTTGGGAGACTACTGGCAAATATAAGTGCAATTGGTCCAGGTAAAATAGTGACTGTATGGGTGGCTATAATTTTAGAAAATACGACTCACAGCATTAGAGTATGTGAAGCTTTATTTGATCCTATAAAAACTATGGGATTGGGTCCCATAGGGTAGTATGATGGGACCTTCATTTTCATATGTACACAATATGAATAATTAACTGGAATCAGAGATATGGATTGTGAGTGACTGCAGAAAGACCTTGACAATATTGTGAGGTTGTGTGTTTCGCAAATAGTCTTCTCTGTTTTATTATTCTGTTGAAGGGGTGAAAGTTCCTCATGAGGTTCTCTGTTAAGTACCTAGGCATTCATAATAAGGATAGATCTTCATTGTGGTAATCAGATAAAGAGGATTGAAAATAAAATTTACATATCTCTTAATATGATTTTGAGGTTATTGAGGGGTTGTAGAGGAGAGGGCACGTAAATCTCCAACAAGGCCACAATTAAAGTATGGGAACGTCACCAAGATTACTTGATTAGAGAACAGGAAATAATCTACAGAAACAGCTCCATTTCTTGTGGGTGATTTCTGACAATAGAGTTGTGTTACGGAGATGTTGCAAAGTTTGGGCTTGAAAGGCTTGGAGAAATGAGACAAGCTGTTCGACTAAGCAGTATATTCTGAAATGTCATCGAGTGATGACTTGGAATGACATTAGTTGATGAATAAATTTAAGTCATCATCTTTATATGTAGGAAAGGTCACAACATGAAGATAAGTTGGAATTCGAGGGGACAAATTTTAGCTAATGTTTATTTACAGGAAGACATAATTTACCAAGTGGGTTGTTTCATAAATTTCCACAATCTTTTTCTACATGAACATCTGATAAGCAATCAAAATGGTCACCATTGGGTGTTGATGCGTTTTAAGATTGATTGATTGAAACATTGAGTGAATTTTTGGTCTTGATGTGATGTACAGAGAAGGATGATGGATATTTCTGTAGTTATGATTTAAGTATTGTCCAATTGTTGGTAAAAAGGTAGGAATAATGTAGGATTACTTGATATTACAGTGAAGTGTTTTGGGAATGAAGGTATATAGTGCCCCCTATTTCCCGGATAGGCTAAGCCAGTGAACGAGAGTCCCAGAGGTGAACCGTTCGTTAACTGGCGTTGCTGATTTTTGGGGACGGTTAATAGGAAAAGGAGTGACAAAAATGAAAAAACAAACAATTTAAAAACATGGTTTGACATTTATTGTTAATAGCACTCTTTTAAACAAAAATTAAACATAATTTAACAACAAAATCTTGAGGTCGTTATGCCTCATAGGACAGTTTTATACAATTCTGACTCTCTGGTCCTTCCTCATCGAAGCCTGAATTACACTGAAATGTAAATAAAAATTAGCCTCATCTGGCTTGAAGAAAACAAAATTGTTGAGGGTGAAAATCTTCTTAACTTCTTTGAACCATGAACTTAACAGAAACTGGCTATCGCGACAGCATGTTTTCAACTTAGAAAAAGAAGAAATTTTATATTAATAAAATAATAAATGATAATAGCGTCGTGAAAATCTCAAAAATAACACTGAGAATTTTTACATCGTAATTTTATCTTAATTATGGATAAACTCCACTGATATTGAAATAATTTCTGACCAAAACTGGAATAAATTGCATTCTCGATAATTATTTTAATTAATATAATTTCAAATAATTATTTTGATTTAAGACTTCACAAGCATTATTATGACCTTAGAGAAGCATTCTTTTCCTGAAAATCCTTCAAAATGTGATTGAAATTAATTTATGACTTTTTACAATATCTAAAATTTTATAAACTTTGTTCGGGCGAGGTTAAAATAGTACGGGCCTATTCATTTTTAATGGCACGTCATTGTAGAACATTACTTAAATACATTATGAGATTCACTAAACATAATTATTTCAACAAGATAAATGAGCACAAACAATGCCGGAATTACCGGAGCCCACCGTGGTCAGGTCAAAACCACATTTTAATAAATCACGAGAGAAAATATTCCTAACTAATTAATTCTCTCCACATTCACACATATGGGACACGAATTTCATTTATATTATTTACAAACGAATTCTAGAATTTAATTTTAGATTCTGATTATCATAATCCTATAAATAGAATAGTCAGACGACAGTTCCTGGTAAATCATTACGTCCGACAATCAGTGATCGTGATTGAATATTGGTAATCACGTTTAAAGAGATAATAGCAGGATTAATACAACGTCGATCACAGATATTCAACAAATTGATAGTCAGAATAAAATGGATGACAATTATCACGCACATTATTAAGCTTAAACATCAATGTCACCGGACATGTGGTCAATGAGTCACAATAAATTATTATTAAAAATGGCCGACTCGGCCTTCGGTTCAGAGGGTCGCGGGTTCGATTCCAGTCGGGTCGGAGATTTTAACCTTCATTGGTTAATTCCAATGGCCCGGGGACTGGGTGTTTGTGCTGTCTCCAACATCCCTGCAACTCACACACCGCATATAATACTATCCTCCACCACAATAACACGCAGTTACCTACACATGGCAGATGCCGCCCACCCTCATCGGAGGGTCTGCCTCGCAAGTTCTGTACTCAGCTAGAAATAGCCACATGAGATTATTATATTATTAAAAACTTTGTTCGGGCAAGGTTAAAATAGTACGGGCCTATTCATTTTTTAATCTCATAAATAACACTTAACAAATGCTCAAAATTCGCAGAACGCATTGTAATGCAAGACACATACTTCTCCAAATAATCCACGAATTAATCCCACAGGATCGCCGTATTCCAGGCTCATAATTCATCAACAGAGCACACATCAAATATCTCACAAGACCAGCAAATATTTATCACTCATGACCATTAATCTTTATTTTAATCCGGCCTTAAAATTTATGACTATTATTATCATTAATATTATTAGTGGTGATTGTTAATTCTACATAATACTGAATTCGATGACACGATCCAGGACAAATACACAGAAATGCATAATATGAAATGCACAGTGAAATTTATCATATAAGACACAACGAAA
Source organism: Anabrus simplex (assembly GCF_040414725.1). Lineage (NCBI taxonomy): Eukaryota > Metazoa > Arthropoda > Insecta > Orthoptera > Tettigoniidae > Anabrus > Anabrus simplex. Next base: position 4,751,923 of record NC_090277.1, read on the forward strand.
ATTATTTCCACACAAGTTCATAAATCTGGAATTGTTTAATTAAATTATATATTATCCGGGAGCTCCATTACTTTTAAATATTAAGTTTAAGCATTTGAAGGAAATTAGAAATAATCTCGTAAGACATTAAATGGCAACTACACTAATAGAATCCAAATAACATTCGCACTCACTGTACCAACACTACCATGACACCAGAAGAATGAAGTATGCAATTATTGCAAAATTGCACTGATCTAATAGAAATAGTAATGCAAATGAAGAGGCACATACTACTTCCACATAGATGGACAGTAACTATGTTACAAAAGTTTAGTTAAATTTGCGATGAGACTCGATCCCTTCCCAGGTGGTTGAATCTGCTCACATGTCGCAGGTCGTCCTGGTCGTTTTCTCCCTCATGTTAGAATGTGCCTACATTTAGCACGGCATGATGACAGCAAAGTCCATTTCCATATGTGAATGATTAGCTCCTCTTGAGGATAGGCGAGGCATCCTGGTGTAGCTGGTTATTGTGAATTGTAAAGGTTCTCTTCTTTCTTGAAGTTCCGATGGTGGCTGAAACGGACGTAGACAGCTTTAGAAAATTTATCAAGTATGACCACGTCGAATAAATAGCTCGATGAACAAACTTAACTGCGAAGCTCGCAAAAATCTGTGGCAATACGGAATAAGAGTTAAAGAGAGATTATATTCCCTCTTGACTACCATGTGTTTATCGATCGCCAGGCTGGAATAATCAATAGTCTGCATACTCCCCAAAACCGATCGAAGCACTTTTTGACTGAGAACACAGCTATTCATTGATAAAACTTTAGACTGCTCTCCCAATGAAAGAATGTAGTCAGCTGTTAAGAACACACAATAAAATGCATAGTATAGGCCAAATTTGAAGGGGACAATAGGAGCATGGAATTTAACAAAGAGATAAGAAGTCAAGTGATGTATAGAAGGATGGGAACAGGGGAATGTGAAATAAAGAGGATAAGGAAAATAGCTAGTCAGTGTGGAAATAGGGATCAACAGATAGAGAAAGAGAAGCAAGGAATAGTATTGGGTGAGTATTTGGAGATAGTATTTGTCCTTTCATGTTCCTCCTTTTCTATCACTTCCTTGTCTACTGCCATCCTATTGTATGTATCTTTTCATGTTCTTGTCTCTCTTATCACTCTCTGAAAAATGGTGGCAAAAGGGCTCTGGTTAATATGCAGCATGTCGTTATGCTTCTTAGGTTACAAAAAGGGTTAAAAAAGAAAATAAATGCAATTTAAATGCAATGCTAAAATTTACATGCAATGTAAAGTTTAATCTTGTAGCACTTGCGTGGAATTATTTAAAGTCATTCCACACACTGTATATGAGTTGATTATGTTTGTAAGTACACAAGATGTTATAAGTAGAATTTTGTAAATAATTTAAATTCATTAAGGATGGGCTGTGTGATTAAATAGTTAGTGTAAATTGTATAACACTCTATTTTAGGAAAATGTCTTCTTCTCTTGTCAATTTAAAATTTAGTGCTTGATAATAATGTATTTTTGTGTACCATTTGCCACCGAGGTAGACATCTCTTTTGTAAATAAAGTGATTTTGATTTGATTCTTTTTGATTTGATTGTTCCTTTCAATTGTTAAGAGTTTGCTTTTATAAATTGGGAGATAAATAATTATACTCTTACTGTGCCAATATGAAATTCATTTTCACAGCTGTTTCTTGTTTAGGTCAATATACTAATATTTTTATTCCTTTACTTCTCTATTCTACTTCTCTTATTTCTTGCTTACAGACTTTCAAAGACAATAAGAAGGAAATATTCATAGAACAACATACTGATGATCAGCTGCTGGCATACATCAAGGAAGAAACAAAGTATGTACACCGTGAAGCCTGTACAATATGGAGTAGTTTGTACCTATATACAGTTGTATTCAGTAGTGGTTGTTTTACATCTGAAAATGACCGTTTTTATCAGTTTAATTCTTTCTTTACAAGGTTACATTTAAACACTAATTTTTTAAAATTCTATTGGTTAAAATTACATAAAATATTCACAAACTTTAAGATCAGATTCATTGTTCCTTCATGTAGTTTTATTGAATATGTATCTACCAAAAATCTCCGGTAGATCTAGATATTTCTGAAGTGTTTTTGTTTACAGTACTTTAAGCAACCACTGGGCCCGCAGTCCTATATAGCGTTAAGTCGAATTTTTCTATTTGTGAACGCCAAAGCAGATAATGAGTCATGGAAAGGAAACGTTCAGTTCATTAGTGCTACATCTTTGATATCATAGTTTTCTAATAAAACTTCCACATTGTTCTAAGCATATAAAGACATCATGGTATGAATTTATGCTTGTTCCAGTGTTGTGGTCACACTTGCTGTTTGTTGCCATTTCCTACTTTTTAATTTAGTGCTCATTGTCAGTCAAGTGCTTGTACTTTGTTGTTTGCAAACACATTTACACAATTATAAACTAATCAAATGGCAGCTATAAGATCAGTTTAAAATTTGTGCAGGTTGCTTAAAAATTTCCAGAATTCTTCAATTAGGTGAATTTATTATCTCATAGGAGTAGGTAAATAATGATGTAATGTTAGAATATCATTTCTGAATTGTTCTTCTTATCTGTGACATAACAGAGTAATACAAGGGTATATCCTGTTTTCAAACTTTTAAAGCGTTAGTGTTTTTGAATTAATTGCTAATTAATATTTTGCTCTCACACCTTTGTTGGTTACTGTGTGGAATGATCTTTGATAGTCCCTGGGAAATGGTTGTGTAAGCTCGGCAATGTGCTCTTAGTGTGCCCTTGTATTGGGAGGTTCTGCAACGGGTATTCCTAGCCTAAGGATTGACTTCAAACCTGATTATTGATGGAAATGGCGAATTATGAATGGTTTATTTGATTTTGTGGGTGGTTAGAGTCTTCTCATCTGTCATGTGACACATTGACTTGTTCCTACTGTATATTCACAACTAGTGGGAAGAAATATTCATTTAAGTCCTCAGAACTGCCCGCTCCAGCTTACACTCTCTCATTAGTCAGAGTAGGACCATGCACACAACAGAAGAACATGCAAATACATCAACTCTTCAAGGTTCAAATTCTGTTGTTTCTTTGTAATTCTTACGTAACAGGACACAATAGGCTACGATAGAGATCAGTCTTGTAATATGACCACCAATAAAAATGTTTCTTTGAATACTTTTCAAACACAAAATGCGTATTACTATTTTTGGTTGGAGTTTAATTTAGCTTTGTTCTCCCTAAATGTATCTTGTGCAGAGGTGCTCTCAAGCCGGCAAAGTGACAAGCATTTTGTGTGTATTCTTTTGTCTGGGTATAGAAGGCAGGGGACAGTCCATTGTGTATGTAGCTTAGTCCATTGTATATCAGATGTTTTAGATGCTTCTGAAGGATTCAGCTGACCGGATCTTACTGTATCTACTGCTTCCCACTTTACCCCACCTCTGGCGCTGTGTTATCCTGACTCTCAATTCAGCCGTCTACAAATATTTTGTAGCAACTTAAATGACTTCTTTCAAAATGTCTAAGAGATATGCCGTGTCAATTTGGTTCTGAATGACATAAGGACATGTTTTAAGATACATAAAATTTCCTAATTGCTGACTTTTGGAAAGACACGTATTGCTGAGCTAAACAATTAGTTGTGAGATTAACATCCATTTGTGTAGACACACATGGTCCTGAACTAACCACTAAGTGCTGCATTTTCCTTCCACTTGTAGAGTGTCGAGTGTCAAATGGCCCAGAGCTGACTACTTTGTGCCACTCCTCCATGGTCTTCATATTCATAGACTTGATCGGGCTAAAAATAAACTCATTGATCCGATCTGCTACCTATGATGGATGTAAGCCGGAATGTGAATTGTGAAATTCCATTCAGCGTAGAATACACTGACTTGTTATTACCCACAGAATTTCACTGGATATTCCAACTGTCACTCCTGATTAACAAAGATAATCTTGATTTATTAGTTTCATTATGTTCCGTATTGATAGTTATTATATATCATAGAAAAGGAAAGAAAAGATCCACCTAATCAATAAAAATTTTATTGTAACTCTTAGAATGACAGTACCGGTTTCAACTCTTTACGAAGTCATCCTCAGCAGTTCTATACCCTTACATTAGTTAGAGTTTGGTGTTATGCCTTGTTAAGTGATAATGTGTGACAGACATTGACATATTACAAAGTGGCTAGTTATAAGCTGCTAGTCTTAAGGATGTCTGATGACCAAAAACTCATGTTGAAGACCTTGTTAAAATATTAATCATATAACACATTAAAATGCTCAGAACACTTGATCAAAACACATTAAAATAAATATGTATTGTTACAGTCCAAGATAACGGATAAAAACACGTTCTTGAATGAATTTGTTATCTTGCGTTGTTTGTTGAATCGTCCAGCATGAGCTGTGCTTGAGTTTGTATGGGGTACTTTTGTACTATTATACTTTGTATGAAATTTAACCACTTATCAGCTTACAAATATTCTAATATTGTTAAATACGTGTGCATTTGAAGGTATTTGAAGTGTGCAGCCAAAGTTTTTGATGGTCTTGAAAGCGTAAAATGTAGTTCACTTTAGTGTGTAAAATCAGTTGTTGGTGGTGGCTCTTTCCCTGTCTATGACTATTGATAAATATCTGCAAAAAGCGAAAGGTAAAATTAAAATTAGAAATTTTAAAAATATTATTCTGAAAGTGCCTGCTTGTGTGTTTGTATCATAATAGTTACTTACTGATGCTGAGTGGATAAGATGTGCACAATCTGGCTGCCTGACGTGTACTGTACCGTGTTCTACTGGTGTTAGTATCTGTTGCTGTAAGGGGAATGTCATATGTGTAGGGGCGGAGTTGGGCGTGTCAGTCACCTGCGCTGTGGTTTGCGTCCGACGTTGTTTGTTGACTATTTTAAGATAGTAATTTTTTGCAATGGGGTTAACTTTATTAAATATGATATTGGTATTTTTGGTAATTTCATTAATATTGTAATTAGGTTATGTATAATTCTTCTGTTATATTGAGCAAGGGGCCTTTGGGGTTTGTGCTTAGTATTTTCATATCGTTATCTATATTCGTAAAACTATGTTTGTATTCGTCCATATGTTGACCTATTGCAGAAAAATGGTTGTGTTTTATGGCATTAATGTGTTCATTCTATCTGATAGCAAAATTCCTACCGGTACGTCCTACATAACTTGTTGAGCAATTATTGCAGCTGATTCGGTATACTCCAAAGCAATGGTATTTTTTAGTATTGTTGATTGTCTAGGTATTATGTAAGATACTGCTGCTATTATGTGTGGTCCTGAAGGCTATTTCAAGATTTTGCTTTTTGAAAATATTAGTCAAAGGGTATACGTGTGTGGTTTTGAAGGTGAAAGTTGCATAGTCCTTCTTGGGTTTGTAAATTTTCATCAGTTTAATTTTTGGTCGAGACTTGATCTTATGCATGATTGAATTGATTATTTCTTTCTTGTAGCCGTTTTTTCTGGCTATTTCTTGAATCAAAGGTATTTCTTCATTAAAGTCGGTTTTTGATAGTCATGTATTGAAGGCCCTGTAGATCATACTGTGGTATGCTGCTTTTTTATTGGTACTGGGGTGGATGGAGTCTGTTTTTATCGTATTTAATGTGTGAGTAGCTTTACGATAAATTTTGAAGTTCAAATGATTTTCATACCCGGTAATAATCAGATCGAGATAGTTTAATTTGCAATTATTCTCAGATTATTTTGTAAACTGTATGTGTGGGTCTATGGTGTTTATTCTGTCCATAATGGTGTTGTCGTTAGTTTGTCTGTTGTCAGTGATGAAAAAAATGTCATCGACAAATCTACACACAAAAAAAAAATTCAGTCGAATTTACTGATCGACGTATACTCGAGGTGGCTATGTATATTTCAGCTAGTATACCGGAAGCAGGGGAGCCCATCGGTAGGCCTTTTTGTTGATAAATTGTATCATGGAACCTGAAGAAATTATTATTAATGGCAAATTCAAGTAATGCTATAAATTCTTCAATCTCTAAGTTGCTTAATTTACTGTAATTTTTTAGATTGGATAGAATTATATCTATGTTCTTTCTAGTGGGAATGTTCGGATACATATTGGTTATATCGTATGGAGCTGTGGAATGGTATTGTTCTATCTGCAGTTCTTTAGTCTTATTACAGAAGTCTATTGAATTACGTACAGTTCTGTAAACTTGAAAAAAGTAATGTTTTTAAAGAAATTTTTTAATAAATTGTGAAAGCTTCTATGTGGGGCTTGTCCTATAATTTACTATAGGTCTCATCGGTGTGTTGTCTTTATGTATTTTCGGAAGAGCTTTTGCAGTCGGTAGTTGGGGGTTCATTATCGTGTGGTTCGTCGCTTCTGTTTCTGTGAGTAAGAAGTGTGTGTTTTTGAGTAGATGACTGACACGCCCAACTCCGCCCCTACACATACGACATTTCCCTTACAGCAACATATACTAACACCAGTCGAGCACGGTACAGTACACGTCAGGCAGCCAGGTTGTGCACATCTCATCCACTCAGCATCAGTAAGTAACTATTATGATACAAACACACAAGCAGGCACTTTCAGAATAATATTTTTAAAACTTCTAATTTTAATTTTACCTTTCGCTTTTTGCAGATATTTATCAATAGTCATAGACAGGGAAAGAGCCACCACCAACAACTGATTTTACACACTAAAGTGAACTGCATTTTACGCTTTCAAGACCATCAAAAACTTTGGCTGCACATGTCACCTTCAAATGCACACGTATTTAACAATATTAGAATATTTGTAAGCTGATAAGTGGTTAAATTTCATACAAAGTATAATAGTACAAAAGTACCCCATACGAACTCAAGCATAGCTCATGCTGGATGATTCAACAAACAACGCAAGATAACAAATTCATTCAAGAACTTGTTTTTACCTGTTATCTTGGACTGTAACAATACATATTTATTTTAAAATGTTTTGATCAAGTGTTGTGAGCATTTTAATGTGTTCTATGATTAATATTTTAACAAGGTGTTCAACATGAGTTTTAGGTCATCAGACATACTCAAGACTAGCAGCTTATAACTAGCCACTTTGTAATATGTCAATGTCTGTCACACATTATCACTGAACAAGGCATAACACCAAACTCTAACTAATGTAAGGGTATAGTAGAGCTGAGGATGACTTCGTAAAGAGTCGAAACCGATACTGTCATTCTAAGAGTTACAATAAAATTTGTATTGGTTAGATGGATCTTTTCTTTTCTATGATATGTAACAAAGATAATCCAGAAATTGTTCTTTTGTTGAGTTATATATATTTCTATATAATACATTTAATGCAGTCAATTAAACACGTAATCCAGAAGAGTCCTGTCATTCAAATATTATTTTATGAAAATAATTCATGCATAGATTTCGGACGTAGGCTTTAGGGAAGATAATTCGAACGTACTGAGTTGAATGCTAGGATGTGTAAAACATTAATTTTACCTCATTTTTACAGTAGAATGTTCACCAGTCTGCTTCTTTAGTGTTCTGCCTGGTGGCAGTGTCCAGTGTTGTGGTACATTGTCTCCAGTTATATTGGTCTCTGGCCATGTCTGTATGTAGTCTCACAGCCTTCATGTCGATTTGTTCTGTATCTGCCCTTTGCTGTATTGTTCGTCCTTTGCCCCTCTTTCTTCTGACTTCCTGTGCATATGCTGACTTTCACAATATATCACCCTCTACACGCAAGATTTTCCCAAACCAGCACACACGGCTTTCCTGAATTTTTTCTGGATACGTCGCACCGCCTAAATATTTCCTAATAACATAATTTAAAATGTGATCCAGTCTAGTTATGCCAGCCTTCCACCTAAGCATCTTCATATCCATGATGCTTAGTTGGTGTTTTACCTTACCTGTAGCTGGCCAGCATTCGTTGCGGTAGAAAACGACAGGATGAATAATATTTCACTATCGTAGATTTGAGATGGTCCTTCATCCGACAGTCGCAACGGCACTCCTTGTCATTCTCCACTTCAACCAGGTTTTGTATATCCTTAACATGACTTCTTCAGTAAGTCGGCCATCATCAGATATTGTGGAACCAAGATACCTAAATTTCTCTACTCATGCTATATCATCACCATCAACATGCATGGTTCCAAATTCTGAACGATGTAATGTCATGCATTCTGTCTTCTTTCCATTGAGGCCCGGGAATATTGCGCTAGTCGATTGTTCCAATTTTCTGTTTGGCGCTGCAGATCATCAGAGATTGTGCACATCTTTGAAGCTAAAATGTTGTCAGGTGTGCAGGTGTGATGTAATGGTTTCCACCACAAAAATGAACAGCATGGCCTTGGTGGACTCCTACAGTTATGTGGAAGTCATCAGGCACTCCTGCCGCAGCTTGAACATGACTCCTTGGTTCTATGTAGAGCAATTTTACCCCTTCAGCAAGTTGCGCTGAATGGCATGTTCTTGTAGTGACCAGTGTTGTGGTACATTCTCTCCAGTTATATTGGTCTCTGGCCATGTCTGTATGTAGTCTCACAGCCTTCGTGTCGGTTTGCTCTGTATCTGCCCTTTGATGTATTGTTCATCCTTTGCGCCTCTTACTTCTGACTTCCTGTGCAAACGCTGACTTTCACAATATATCGCCCTCTGCACACAAGATTTTCCCAAACCAGCACACACAGCTTTCCTGAATTTTTTCTGGATACGTCGCACCGCCTAAATATTTCCTAATAACATAATTTGAAATGTGATCCAGTCTAGTTATGCCAGCCTTCCTCCTAAGCATCTTCGTATCCATGATGCTTAGTTGGTATTTTACCTTACCTGTAGCTGGCCAGCATTCGTTGAGGTAGAAAACGACAGGATGAATAATATTTCGGTATCATAGATTTGGGATAGTCCTTCATTGGACGATCGCAATGGCGCTCCTTGTCATTCTCCACTTCAACCAGGTTTTGTATATACTTATGATGACTTCTTCAGTAAGTCGGCCATCACCAGATATTGTGGAACCAAGATACCTAAATGTATCTACTCATGCTATATCTTCAACCTCAACATGCATGGTTCCAACTTCTCAACGATGTAATGTCATGCATTCTGTCTTCTTTTCGTTGAAGTGTGGGGATTATTGTGCTAGTCAATTGTTCCAATTTTCTGTTTGGTGCTGGAGATCAAGCTTATTCTCTACAGCCAGAATGACATCATTTGCATAGAAAAGTGTCCATGGTATTGGTTTGTGGAGGGCTGATGTAATGGTGTCCATCACCAGAATGAACAGCAGTGGTGATAAGGCAGGGCCTTGGTGGACTCCTACAGTTATATGGAAGTCATCAGGCGCTCCTGCCGCAGGTTGAACGTGACTCCTTGGTTCTACGTAGAGCAATTTGACCCCCTCAGCAAGTTGCTCTGGCCAGATAAGGTCACGTGGTAGGCTTTCTCAAGGTCCAGAAAGTCTGAGATGAAGCCTCTTATTCTTTTCAGTGTCTCTTAACTAACAGCCATGCAGCGAGGATTGCTCCTGTTGTGCCTCAATTTTACACAAATCCAGCTTTGTTTGTTGTATGTTTGGCTAAATCGCTCGTCCTGTTTTCGAGGATTTGTTCGAAAATTAACATATTATACCTCAAAATTCTAATCGGGCGGTAATTATAAAAATCGGGAGGTCTTCCCTTATTTTTTATTTTTTAATGGATACCCTTGGCAATCTGTTGGTTTTTGGCCTTCTTTGAGATCTGCTTGAAAAGCTTGTTTTAGCCGCAACTCGTGCATTCCACAAAACAAAACTTTGCTGGAAATCATCGGGACCGATGGCTTTCCCTGGTTTTATTTCCTTCAGCAGAGCCTGGACTTCAGTGCCGTCGGACCTTCAACAACGGAGGTAATGGGTTTTAGTGCCGGGAGTGTCCAAGGACAAGTTCGGCTCACTAGATGCAGGTCTTTTTTGATACGACTCCCGTAGGTGACCTGCGAATGAAATGATGATGAAGAGAACACGTACACCCAACCCTCGTGCCAGCGAAATTAACCAATTATGGATAAAATTCCAGCCCGTGCCAGGAATCGAACCCAGGACCCCTGTGACGAAAGTCCAGCACGCCAACCACTTAGCCATGGAACAGGACAACAGCGCAGGGGATAGTGACCGGTAGATACGGAAATTCCAAGATTGAAATTGTCAAAGCAGTTCCGCCAGCGCTTTCGCGCTTCCCACCAGTCGAGTTGCAAATCGTATCTCCTCATTGATGCCGTAAATACGTTGGCTTTCTTCCATGTAGCAATGCCCCGATTTGACAAGCCGTTAAATATCCTGCTCCTGTTTGCGCCATTTCAAGTTTCGTGTATAGTAGACCTGCATAGCTGTTTGACACTGACCCCTTTCACTTTACCACAGGACAGTTCTGCCGCCTCCGCCGGGCTCCCAGAGGCCTCCGCACGGGGGGCCTTCCCAGGGGCCCGCTCCTCCGCCTCCTCCCGGGAGGCCTTCCCAGTGGCCCGCTCCTCCTCCCGCGGGAAATTTGAATTGGTAAACAAAGCCACGTACTTTTTGACAGCTATCATCGACAACAACGCATCGCTAACCTCTGTGCTGCCATCTTAACAGGCCTAAACCTCACTGCTGCCAACTTAACCTCACTAGCGCGAGATTTGAATCAGTAAACAAAGCTACGTGCTTTTTTGACAATTGTCATCCGCCATCTTTAATCAAGAGAGCACAGTGTTGCACTCATTAGCTACTTACCTTTGAAATGTGGTGGCGGCAAATTCGAAGTGCTTTTTGACAGCTGTCATCCGCCATCTTGCATCACAAACCTCAGTGCTGCACTCTTTAGCTACTAGCTGAATCAGTAAACAAAGCCACGTGATTTTTTATCAGCCATCTTGCTTCGCTAACCTCAGTGCTGCACTCTTTGGCTACTTACCTTTGAAATGTGGTGGCGGACAATTTGAAAAATTTCTACAGCAGCCATCTTTAATTAAGAGAGCACCGTGCTGCACTCTTTACCTACATACCTTTGAAATATGGTGGCAGATAATTTGAAAAATTCTACGTGCTCTTGTTTGGAAGCAAATCCACGTGCTTTCTTGAGAGCTGTCATCCGCCATCTTTAATCAAGAGAGCACCGTGCTGGTATCTTTATTGTATTAGTAGGAGTTTTCTACGTCACAGCTGTCATCCGCCATCTTGCATCGCTAACCTCAGCGCTGCCCTCTTTAGCTACTTACCTTTGAAATGTGGTATCGGACAACTTGAAAAAAATCTACAGCAGCCATCTTTAATCAAGAGAGCACTGTGCTGCTATCTTCTGGGCAATTTAAGAAATGCTTTTTGACAAGCTGCTATCTTTAATCTAAAGCGCACCGTGCTGGCCTCTTACCTACATACCTTTGAAATGTAGTGGCGGAAATTAGAAACATTCTATTTGACAAGCTGCCATCTTTAATCAAGAAAGCACCGTGCTGCTATCTTGCCAGCAATTTCGTCAGCTGTCATCCGCCATCTTTAATCAACAGAGCATTGTGCTGCCATCTTTGACAATAAACCTTATTCTTTGACATGTGGTAGTAAGTAATGTGCTTTTTTGAGAGCAGCTATCTTTAATGAAGAGAGCACCGTGCTGCTATCTTTATCGTAATGGCGGACAATTTAAAAGAACATGTCATGGAATACTTTTGTTCTAAGATCATTTTACAAAAGAAGTGATTAAGAATATAATCGGACACTGTACTCGATACAACATGTGATTAGAATAACATGTCTGGCGTATACCTTTGTTCTAAGGGAAAAAAATAAGACTAGAATTCTGAACAGCTTGTGCAAGATAGCAACTCTTATAACTTCCTTTACCTTTACTTACTCTGCCAAGGCATAGCTTTATCGAACATACAACGTGCTTTTATTCATAAGGTAGTGCACATATCGCGTAGCTGCAGTGATGCATGTTTAGTCTTGAACACACACTGCTGTTAAAAACGTATTACAACTAGAATCGCATACTATAGTTCAATGGTGTAGAACACTGCATTGCAAGACTGGAATCAAACACTGTTTAGAAAGAAAAATCCTTCTCAACATACTTACTAAGCTGCTCTCTCTTCTTTGTCAAGGCACGTCTCTATCGAACATGCATTGCAAAAGCAGGAGTGTGCATGATTAGACTTGAACACATACTACCATTCAAAAACATATACATACTATAGTCCGATGTTGTAGAACACTGCATTGCAAGACCAGAATCAAACACTGCTTAGAAAAAAATCTCTTCTCAACATACCTACTGAGCTAGATGATAACATACTTACGAATGTGCTAAACACCTTCTTTCTTGACATACTTACTCGCGTTTATCTTCGAGAGAAAGTAGGGGTAGGGAGGAAGGTAATACCTTATCTAAAATAAAAGAATATGCCAATTCTACATTATTTACATCTTGTATGTACAAGTTTTACCTCGAATCATTTTACCGTTGTGATGTTTGCGTACTTCTCCCTTCTCAACACAGTTCTCGTATGTACATGCTTTATCTTGAATCATTTGCTGTACTACGCTCGCAGCGTACCTCTCCCTTCTACTCTTATGTTTATACAATATGTACAGTAAATTGTGATGTAAGACAGCTTAACGTATATATTACAAAGTACACACCTCTAGCATAATGTTTACACACACACACATATCTGCTTTATGTGAAGTAGTACCTATCAATTCTACTATGCCCCCAGGCTAGAGTGTTGGTGGAATTTGGAATGACAAACCGTTCGCAGTCATCATTATTAAGGGCTACCTTACTAATTATATGAGTGTACAACTGATGCTTCTTGCTTCTAATAACAGACATTTGCTTATGTAAAATAGGTGGATTACTCTTAATACAATTTTTATAATTTTCTAAACTTAACTGATTGTGAACTACAATCTTTTTAATCCCTTTCAATTTCTTTATTTGTAGTTGATTTTAGAGCATTATGCAATATGACATGGATTTAGTACCTACTAATGAATCGATAATATTTCCACCACATTCGTCTTTCATTTTACCTAGAACCTTTTTGTTCAGTAGCGGTCGATGATATTGATTTTTTTCGGGATAGTTAAGAGTATCAAACCTACCCAAGTCTGGCTTTATATCATTGTAATAGTCATCAGTTTTGATTTGGTAAATAAACAAATTGGTATCTGTGTAGAGCAATTGCGCATTATGAGCGTACTTCTTCATCATATAATCGTAATGGAATTCATACATGAGTGTTTTAGCAAATTCGAGTACTACAAAGCCGACGTAGGTAGGTTTGTCGTACTTAACCTTAACACGATTCATCTGTATCATAACTAAATTTTCATGCATGATACTACAGCTATGGAAATTTGGTTTACTTATTAAATGGTTAGCACCATACCTTTTCTTAATATTTTCTCAGTTTGTAATGAATTTTACATTAACACGTTTGTCAACATATTCCATAGTCTTACCAAACACACTGTTATTCATGAGCTTGTAGAAATCCTTCTCAATCTTGTTAACTGTATTTGTTCTTAAATTATTGTTGAGATCGATATATGGCTTTAGCCACGGTGACTGATTATTTTCTAGTACGCGATGAATTTTGGTTAACTTCAAACCATGCTGCAAACACTGTTTTAAATTCAATAATGAATGACATACTTAGATTTGTCACACAAATTAGCAATTAGCATTTTTGTTGTTAATGTGATGTATGGGGACTTCATATTTTCAGGGCAGAACGGTAAGTTATTATGAAAAGTGTGAAACTCTTTAGGATACTGTAAGTCAACTTCGAGGAAATAGCCTTTATTAGCTTCATCGCCTAGGGCGTGCAGTTGTAAATCATCAATTTCGCACTGTGTTAGCCAGTGGAAACTACTTACTGGTAGATGCTGACTCATCGCCCATCCATACTGATTGTTAGCTTCGAGATAAACAATATACTGAGATTCCTGACTAGAGTCAAAACTCGGCATGTACTTATTATTTGCCTTAGAATACCGCCTACTACGCCGACTTAGTCCACCTCGAATAGACGATTTTATAAAGTGCAACATATCAATATCGGTTAGCAGTTCCAAAGTCACCCGCGTGTATTTTAACATGGCATCCCTACTTAACCCAGGTGCTGTAAAATACTCACATGGATCAAGGCTGTATGTTTTCTTGCAAACACAGCGATAATTTTCCAAAACCTCAGCTAACAGAAGTACACCCGTCTTTAAATACAAGTCAGAGTATTCACCTAGCATTTGAATGTGGAATAGCTCCCAGATATGTTGCGCATGTAAATAGTCATCATCACTAATATACGCTGAATTCAGCGAGCTGTAAAATGATTGTTTTGATGGTAAGGCACGTTGTTCGAGGCGTTCTAAGCAGTCAAGTTATTCATAACAAAAGACATCCTTACGCTGAAGTCAGTTAAACTGCGCTTCTTCAGGAAAAACACGTCGAATTTCTGTAAATTGTTCTGGCTGCAAATTACTAGAAAGTTTATCAAGGCTACTCGCCATAAAGCAAAACGAGTCAAGAAATCTCAGTTTTATAGTATGCTTCTGATCTACTTTTACGCACTGTGTAAATGCAATGTACCGCTCTTTGTTCTGAGGGATTATATCTACTTTTTCATTTGATGCTCCAAATTGTGAAATGATGAAATGCGAGTCGTACCAGATATGTTATGAAAAATTATAGGAATAAATATTGGAACTCTATGCTTAAGATTACAGCTATTATGAGCAGGACATCTGTACAAGCCAGTTAAATGATCCTGATCGAAAACTGTAGGGTCATGGTTTGAGAATAGCTTCAACGTCTGCGTAAATGATGAAAGGCACCCACAGCTGCTTGTCATAATTTGTGAATTTCAAAACATAATTGCCTGTAGTAGGTATCTCTGTACATACATGATTGCAGTCATTCTGGGAATGGTTTGTTAACTGATCTTCAGTTCTAAAATATTGCAAGCATCCATCATATAGCCACTTTTTACCATCTTGTTTTGACAACTGACTACCAACATGTCTACTCAAATTTTTAATCCAACAAAAAAGTTTATTCTCACTGTTTTCGATATAGAGTAAGTTAACATGACTACTCTTCTTATTACATGTGTAATACAGAGGACCTAGTACAGACATTTTGTCTACACCATACACATTAATGCTAATATTATTTAGTTGTTCAAAGCGCTTAATGTCCTTTAACTGCATAGGAAATTCTATACTATCTAAATTTAGTTGTGTTGAATAGTGGGGATACGATGATGATCTATTCGCTACATTCGATTCCGTAGGATTCAAAGCCGACACCACAGCCCATGCAAAACAGCCTCGTCATAGTTTTGGATGTTTACAACAGCTTCTTTTCGCTGTATCCATGTCGGCAGCTCAATGTACGATGAACCTCGCAAGGGATTGTACTAACTGATGTTAACTTCTAGATACAAAAATTCAACTAAAGCCCACCCTGATTCCTTTTCTTGAAATTCCTCGCTCTTAGTTGAAATAATGTTCGAGACATCCCCAAATACATCACCAAAATTAGTCGACTCACTTACTACAAAATTATTTGTATTAAATGATTTTCAGTTATTTCGGATACATCTGTGCTCTTAATATGCAAAGCAAAAAGTTCGAAATTAACATTGAATAAATTATGATTAGCCAAAGTTTTGTCAAGAAGCTGTTGCACATCCGGTTGAACGCAATTTACAAAATTTTCAGTACTTTGAAACTTCTGACTAGCACGAATTCTGCAACTAAAAATCCTAGTTTTAAATGCAGTATCAATTTTATCGATGTTTTTATTACTAGCACTTCTACAGGCAATATTTTATGCGCATTACTCTGTAAGTGACCCTGCAAATGTGAAGATGGTACATTAGTGTTACAGTGTTTGCAGTGTATAGTTTGAAGTTCTTGATTTTTCTTTGGTTTTTTACTACTACTACTACTTTCTACAGCTACATCAGTATTTACACGCTTTTTTCCTACTACCTGAGGGTTATAGTTTTAAGTAGATACCTGATGTGCTTCTACTAAGTGAGCCTGGTATTGCTCTACATTAGCGAAATACACCCCACAAACTTCACATAAAGCAGATGTTATGCTAGGGTGTTTTGCTTTTAAATGCCGTTTGAGGGTATCCTGTCTTGCGAATGTTACAGCTCACTGCTCGCAGGGGGACAAAACGGATACCTGTTTATGTTTCATTTTTAAATGACGTGTCAGGTTATCCCGTCTGGCAAACGTCATGTCACACTGCGAGTAGGGGAACATGCTGTCTTCAGGTTCTGAAAAGAGAACAACCATTTATCAATAGAGATTCGACAAAAGTTCAGAAAAAAAAACAAGTTTTAACCTATAGAGGTTATATGTTATCGTAAATTTAAAAAGCAGACAGAGAGAGATGAATGTTCTATGCCTAACAAAGTAGCACTCTTGTTGTTGAAAATATAGTAACTCAATGCCCTACCCTCATGTCGCAAAGACAAAACGAAAATTCAATTAATAACGGTAAACAACATGAGGATTGAAGAGAACAATTATTTATCAGTAGAGATTAGAATAAAGTTGCAATGTTTGGAAGAAACTAAGTTTAAACCTATAGAGGTCAGACATTGTTGTGAGTTCGAAGTTACAAGATTTACCTCTTCCATGTCTGTACCTTCTAATTCTCCTATGCTAGAATGCTAAAAGCAATGTAAACATATAAGATCGATAAAAAAGTTCGAAACGTACCTTAAAATGTACGCGCTGCAGACTGCAAACTGTTACTCGAATGAATAAAATGTGCACGTTCAAGCCTGTAGCTCGAATAAATGTCGACAATAATATTCTTGATGTACCTAAAAAAAGAACAAAAATATATGAATGTAGCGTAGGGATATGAAAGAGTAAGTCAGCTAGCCTAGCTATCTTTACAAACATGCAACTCAAAGATGTTAATTGCCTAGCGTTGAAGCACTTGTGATAATGGGGTATGAAAGGGGCATGCAACTTGAAGATGTTTATTACCTAGCATAGAAGCGCTTGTGATAATAGGATAGGAAAGGGTAAGTTTGTTAACAGATACTGTCTAAAAGTAGCGTTTACACACAGAGCACTTGCCTCATATATAGTGATGATATCATATGAAAGGGCAAGTCAGCTAACCTAGCCTTCTTTACTAAGTTATATCAAAGACCTTTATTGCCTAGCGTGAAAGCACTTGTGATGATAGGATATGAAAGGGTAAGTTGGTTTATTAGCCAGCATAGAAGTTGCTTTCAAACAAAAATGCAAACATTAACCAACAGTTTAGGCTTACCTTAAGTTGAAGGCTGCAAACTGAAGAACGGTTACTAGAATATTATTCACAGCAGACAGTGATTTTCTAAAAAACAAAGAAAAAAGAAATCGTAAATAACAATAATTATAATATTCCAGGATTTAATCTTACCTGTTGTTTTTACTACTAGACGGTAGGTGAGAAAGTAGAGGATGCTCACACAATTAACACACACGGACAACTGCGAGCACAGACTACACCGAGTCAATATGCAGCTTGTTACTAAGCGGATGTGTTATTTGCAAACGTCTGCACTACAGTTGTAACGTCCGCACTACAGTTGTAACGAAATGTTTATGCAACAAGAGTTCTTCCGAGTGCCTTTAGAAGAAACGCTGAGTTCTGCATCCTGACCTTTTTCAGCACTATCGGACTAAGTCAGGATCGAACCTGCTGTTTTCGAAGATGCCCAGGTGCCGGAATTTAGGAGTTCTGCAGGCTGATGTATTATACTAGCGGATCGAACCTGGTAGGGCCAGCGCGCGACCCTCGACCTCTGAACTTAAACGGGGCACTAAGCTAAGCAAAAAGAGAAAGAGCCATCATCTACGGGATCTTCTGCCTGTAGGTAAACAGGGGCGCTGAGCTGAGTTGCGATCCTCAGGCTCACTGAGCTAAGCTAACATCTACGGTATCCCCTGCCTGTAAGTAGACGGAGCGCTGATCTGAGTAAAAAGAGAAGGAGCCATCATCTACGGTATCCCTCGCCTGTAGGTAGACATAGGGCGCTAGGCTGAGAAGCGATCCTCAGGGGCATTGAGCTAAGACCAGATCTACAGTATCCCCTGCCTGTACCTAGCAGGGCACTAAGCTAA
This sequence comes from Anabrus simplex, assembly GCF_040414725.1. Lineage (NCBI taxonomy): Eukaryota > Metazoa > Arthropoda > Insecta > Orthoptera > Tettigoniidae > Anabrus > Anabrus simplex. The sequence continues at coordinate 4,770,122 of NC_090277.1, forward strand.
GCAAAAAGAGAAAGAGCCATCATCTACGGGATCCTCTGCCTGTAGGTAAACAGGGGCGCTGAGCTGAGTTGCGATCCTCAGGCTCACTGAGCTAAGCTAACATCTACGGTATCCCCTGCCTGTAAGTAGACGGAGCGCTGATCTGAGTAAAAATAGAAGGAGCCATCATCTACGGTATCCCTCGCCTGTAGGTAGACATAGGGCGCTAGGCTGAGAAGCGGTCCTCAGGAGCATTGAGCTAAGACCACATCTACAGTATCCCCTGCCTGTACTTCGCAGCGTGCTGAGCCCAGAAAAAAGAGGAGTCATCTACGGTATCCCTTGCCTGTATGTTGACGGGGCGCTGAGCTAAGCAAAAATAGAAGAAAACATCATCTACGGTATCCCTTACCTGTAGGTAGACAGAGGCGCTAGGTTGAGAAGCGATCCTCGGGAGCACTAAGCTAAGCCTTCATCTACGGTATCCCCTGCCTGTTAGCGACCTTTGAGCCAGGGTAGGAACAACACGAGACACTGAGCTGCCGAAATATAGACGTTCTGCAGGCAGACGTATATGTACCGCGTATTAAACCAGAAGGCCTGATCCTCTGAGCTCAGTCTAACAAGCTGCTGCTGATAATTTTGATGCGGACTGTACGTGTGCTGTGAACTTCGTACTCAGCGAAAGTAGCTGAAGCATCACATTCCAGCAGTGTGTATGTGCTCGCCGGCCTGATGTAGCTCGTGTGTGTAGGCTTGCTTCAAGCTTACTCTAAAACACATCACATTCTAGCAGTGTGTATGTGCTCGCCGGCCTGATGTAGCTCGTGTGTGTAGGCTTGCTTCAAGCTTACTCTAAAACACATCACATTCTAGCAGTGTGTATGTAGCTCGTGTGTGTAGGCTTGCTTCAAGCTTACTCTAAAACACATCACATTCTAGCAGTGTGTATGTGCTCGCCGGCCTGATGTAGCTCGTGTGTGTAGGCTTGCTTCAAGCTTACTGTAAAACACATCACATTCTAGCAGTGTGTATGTAGCTCGTGTGTGTAGGCTTGCTTCAAGCTTACTCTAAAACACATCACATTCTAGCAGTGTGTATGTGCTCGCCGGCCTGATGTAGCTCGTGTGTGTAGGCTTGCTTCAAGCTTACTGTAAAACACATCACATTCTAGCAGTGTGTATGTAGCTCGTGTGTGTAGGCTTGCTTCAAGCTTACTGTAAAACACATCACATTCTAGCAGTGTGTATGTAGCTCGTGTGTGTAGGCTTGCTTCAAGCTTACTCTAAAACACATCACATTCTAGCAGTGTGTATGTGCTCGCCGGCCTGATGTAGCTCGTGTGTGTAGGCTTGCTTCAAGCTTACTCTAAAACACATCACATTCTAGCAGTGTGTATGTGCTCGCCGGCCTGATGTAGCTCGTGTGTGTAGGCTTGCTTCAAGCTTACTCTAAAACACATCACATTCTAGCAGTGTGTATGTGCTCGCCGGCCTGATGTAGCTCGTGTGTGTAGGCTTGCTTCAAGCTTACTCTAAAACACATCACATTCTAGCAGTGTGTATGTGCTCGCCGGCCTGATGTAGCTCGTGTGTGTAGGCTTGCTTCAAGCTTACTCTAAAACACATCACATTCTAGCAGTGTGTATGTGCTCGCCGGCCTGATGTAGCTCGTGTGTGTAGGCTTGCTTCAAGCTTACTCTAAAACACATCACATTCTAGCAGTGTGTATGTGCTCGCCGGCCTGATGTAGCTCGTGTGTGTAGGCTTGCTTCAAGCTTACTCTAAAACACATCACATTCTAGCAGTGTGTATGTGCTCGCCGGCCTGATGTAGCTCGTGTGTGTAGGCTTGCTTCAAGCTTACTCTAAAACACATCACATTCTAGCAGTGTGTATGTGCTCGCCGGCCTGATGTAGCTCGTGTGTGTAGGCTTGCTTCAAGCTTACTCTAAAACACATCCCCGGTATTTGTTCTTGTTCAGGAACTCTAAAGTCTGCTTATTCGAAACCCAGTGCTAGTACATACCTACTCGCAAGGCATAACACCTGAACTACACTAGCTGCTCCCCCACTCCTAGTCCTGTTTTACAGCCGAATGCCCTTCCTAACGCAATATTTTAAATCGCAAGATTTGTTTTACCGTCGGGAGCTCTTGTTGATGCAAAGATTTTAAATAGCAATAATCTGTTTTACAGCCGGGTACTCTTTTAGGATTTTAAAATACAGTATCTAGTGTCCCACATCATAAACCATTGTTTTACGGCTGAATGCCCTTTCTGACGCTGATGGACCGGGATTTAGCCGGTTGCCCTTCCTGACCTAAGAGGACCGGGATCTATTTTTTCGCTAAGTCACTTCCTGTACAAGAGCATGTTAAGTGCAAGTCATGCTAAGCAGCATTAGCTTTAACTCGAATCCTAAAACACATCTGTTGGATAGGGACCGTCAAAGTGTCTAACAAATTACTAGCGTAAAGTTGCAAACATGCGGATTAAGCTAGCACATCGTTGATGGTCGCTACCACCACATTGCAAAGGTATTAAAGATAACGGATAACAGCTGTTAAAAAAGCACATTACCTATCACCACATGTCAAAAAATAATGTTATACAGATAACAGCACGGTGCTCTCTTGATTAAAGGTGGTTCCTGTAGAATTTTTTCAAATTGTCCGCCACCACATTTCAAAGGTAAGTAGCTAAAGAGTGCAGCATTATCCTCTCTTGATTAAAGATGGCGGATGACAGCTGTCGCGTGGAATTTGCCGCCACCACACTTCAAAAGTAAGAAGCTAAAGTGTGCAGCACTGAGGTTTGTGATGCAAGGTGGCGGATGATAGCTAACGGAACTTTTCAAATTGCCCGCTACTACGTGCATAAGGTAGTAGCCATAAAGGGGGCAGCACGTTGTTCTGTTTATTAAAGATGGCGGATGACAGCTGACGAAATTGCTCGGAAGATAGCAGCACGGTGCTCTGTTGATTAACGATGCCGGATGACAGGTGTCAAAAAGCACGTAGCGTTGTTTACTGTTTCAAATCTCGCGCCATTAAGGTTATGTTGGCACCACTGAGGTTTAGGCCCGTCAAGATAGCAGCACTGACGTTAGCGAAGCGTTGTTGTCGATGACAGCTGTCAAAAATCACGTTGCTGTCAAAGAAGCACGTGTATTTGTTTACCGATTCAAATCTCGCTCTAGTGAGGTTAAGTTGGCAGCACTGAGTTTTACGCCCGTTAAGATAGCAGCACTGAGGTTAGCGATGCGTTGTTGTCCATGATAGCTGACAAAAAGCACCTGGCTTTGTTTACCAATTCAAATTTCCCGCGGGAGGAGGAGCGGGCCCGAGGGAAGGCCCCCTAGGAGGGGGCGGAGGGGGAGGCGGCCCCTTGGAGCCCGACGGAGGCGGAGGCGGCCGAACTGTCCATTATATCTACTCCAATGATCAAAACATTTTGTGAATCACCTGTTCCTTCAACCTTACTGCATCCTGAATATCGTCATTCAGAAGCCACGTATCATTGTGGTCTTTTTTTCCTCCGACGGACGTCCATTCAGATCGCCGGCAACAATAAGATAGTCCAGGGTCTTGTCATGCCATGCCCCGAAGTCATCTTCGGTTTTTGTGCCCAGGCCAGTTTGTGGAGAGTTGCACTGAATAATTGTATTTTCCTTCTATCACCAATGTAGACAAGTTATGTAGTAGGGCTAGGTGCGTTCTAAATACGCTGAGTCAGCATTTTTTGCTGCGTCAGCCGCCGAGGTCATTGACCTCGGTCTCGTGACCGTGACGTCTTGACCACGTGCTCTTGTTTGTAAACAAAGCCACGTGCTCCATTCTTCTACAAAAAGCGAAATACTATATTTAAAATTTAGAAAAAAAATTAAACATATGAGATCGATAAAAAGATCGAAACATACCTTGAGATGTGCACGTGCAATGGAGGAGAAGACTGTAAAACTGCAGAACGCTTTAGCAGATCTCACTGGAATAATGTTGACAGTAGACGATGATTTTCTAAAAAAACAAGGACAAAAGAAACGTAAATATAAAACATCGAAAATAATAATAATAATAATAATAAAATAATTAAACTTACTTTTTTAGCAGATATCAATCACGATGGTGATCTTCGTTGAAAGTGAGGGAATACAGTAAATTGCCTATTCGTTTATATGCACATACGATTTTATATAATCAGTACTTAACACACTGCCGTTCGTTTCACACAGAGTACATCCGGTGAACTGGGACTTGTTGCTAGAGAGCAAGGCAGAAAGTGCGTACGTTTGCATTACAGTTGTAACAAATGTTTACGCACTGACTTCCTTCAGGTAAGTGTCCTCAAGGAAGCGGTCGGTGCTGTGTCTAGTTAAAAACTACTAAAGCACAGGACTTTAGGGTCAGCCGTAGACTAAGGCCCTTCGCCTAGCTCTTGCTTCCCGTGTCGGTATCACCCAGCCTGGTACAAGAGAGGATCTGGGGTCTCTTAACCACGCCTACACCTCACGTTAACTTGGGAGCGACCCTCGGGGCCTTGAGCTGAGCGCTTAGTTTTGTAGAATCAAACGAAGCTTCTAAGAGGGCATGTATAACAACGCCTACCGTGTTCCCTGCCCGTTAACTTGGGATGTACACTTGGGGCCTTGAACTAGGCGGTTAGAGGCGGTTGACGGTATCCCCCTGCCTAGAGTCCCCAGGTCTCTTCTGAACTTAAGATTTGGGGCTCTTAACAACACTTACGGTTTTCCCAGCCTGTTAACTTGGGAGCGACCCTGGGGCCTTGAGCTGAACGCTTAGTCCCATACCCTGTTAACTTATGAGTGACCCCGGGGCCTTGAGCTGAGCGCTTAGTCCTGTAGCCTGTTAAGTAGGGAGCGACCTTCGGGCCTTGAGCTGATCGCTTAATCCAGTAATCTGGTAACTTGGGAGCGACCCTCGGGCCTTGAGCTTGGATGCTAAGTCCTGTAGCCTGTTAACTTGGGAGCGACCTTAGGCCTATGACCATGTATCTCTGTGTTAGTTAGCAAGTACGGGGCTGTCGTATTACTAGACTGAACTTGTTACTTATTGAACTACTGTTGTGTTTTTTCTTATGATACAATTTGCAAATGCACTTCGAAAGTTGCTGATGGCGACATTCCAATTGATAAGCGGATGTACTCTCGCTAGAGCCTACACACACAACTTCAGCAGCTTGTGTTTGCCTGAAGCTCGCTTTAAAAATATTCGCTAACTTCGTCGCCAACAACGTTTTTGTCGAACTAGGGGAGAGATTACAAACACATTGCCTGTAATTGGGTGGTGTAGGATAACACCGAGAGTATTTCCTGCCTGAGGGTCCCCCGGGACTCACACATCCCCTGTAAGTGTCTGGTGTAGGATAACACCGACAGTATTTCCTGCCTGAGGGTCCCCCGGGACTCACACATCCCCTGTAAGTGTCTGGTGTAGGATAACACCGACAGTATTTCCTGCCTGAGGGTCCCCCGGGACTCACACATCCCCTGTAAGTGTCTGGTGTAGAATAACACCGACAGTATTTCCTGCCTCGGGATCCCCCGGGACTCTGAGGATAACACCCGGTCCGGCACGTAGCCTACTTCAGCATCAAGGGGTCTGCTCAAAGCTATACGTCCCCATCCGATGAATCAGTAGCGTAATATGCCCTCAAGCAGTGCAGGGATGATTGGAACGACCAAACGGGACTCGAAACCGTTAACATCCGCATGCCTCAAGCACTGCGAAGAGGTTTGGAATTTAATGCACACTTTTATAAATTGTATACTTCCACCTCGCCTACCGTGCCAGCTAACATTCTGATGGTGAAAATTTAGCGGGACTCGAACCGGCTAACCTTGGTGTCAGACTTCAGCGCCTTAACGATCACAGTCACCAAAGATGCTGTTTTACCGTTGGATCATTTTCCTATCAACAACAAGCTCTCTTATATTAGCCTAGGAGAAGCGTACACAGCTAGAAGTTTGTACACTTGAGTGCGGCAGCTGGTTCGAACTACACTGTCGTCAGTTTACTATTTTACACCGGGCAAATGCTGGAGCTGTCCTTCCTTTCCTGCTCCAGGGAATGTACCTTAATTAAGGCTTCCATCCCGCTCCTAGACCTTTCCTGCTCCAGGGACTGTACCTTAATTAAGGCTTCCTTCCCGCTCCTAGACCTTTCCTGCTCCAGGGACTGTACCTTAATTAAGGCTTCCATCCCGCTCCTAGACCTTTCCTGCTCCAGGGACTGTACCTTAATTAAGGCTTCCATCCCGCTCCTAGACCTTTCCTGCTCCAGGGACTGTACCTTAATTAAGGCTTCCTTCCCGCTCCTAGACCTTTCCTGCTCCAGGGACTGTACCTTTATTAAGGCTTCCTTCCCGCTCCTAGACCTTTCCTGCTCCAGGGACTGTACCTTAATTAAGGCTTCCATCCCGCTCCTAGACCTTTCCTGCTCCAGGGACTGTACCTTAATTAAGGCTTCCATCCCGCTCCTAGACCTTTCCTGCTCCAGGGACTGTACCTTAATTAAGGCTTCCATCCCGCTCCTAGCCCGATCGTCGCCGTAAGACCTATCTGTGTCGGTATCAAAGATACTGTTTTACCGCTAAGATGTAATTACTAGGAACATAAGAATCTGGTTTACGGCCGGATGCCCTTCCTAAAGTCAATCAAGTAACAGGACATTAAGTCACTGCGAGATTGTGAATCGCAGTATAAAGTGTCTTACTTGAGTATGTGTGAACAAAGTAATGTGTCATTGTTTACAACATGTGGAATTTCAAATTGACCGCCACTATGGCAACTATGAGGTTTAGTGCCGTAAAGATGGCAGCACTAAGGTTAGCAAAGCTGTGTTGTTTAAAGATGGCCGCTGACAGCTGTCAAGAAACACGTGGAATTTCAGATTGCCAGCCGCTACGTGCCTAAGGTGGCAACTATGATGTTTAGTGCCGTAAAGTTGGCAGCACTATGGTTAGCAAAGCTCTGTTGTTTAAAGATGGCCGCTGACAGCTGTCAAGAAACCACGTGGAGGTGACCGGGGTCAATGACCTCAGTTGCTGACGCACCAAAAATGCTGACTCAGCGTATTTAGCCCTACTACTAAGTTACATCAAGTGATTGTCATACATTTGCACCTCGGAGACTCAACGGTCAAAATTTTGCTGATATAACAATGCCAACGCAATTAGTTGTTCATAGGTATCCGCGGTATTTCAGTTAGTATGCGCACCCCAATACGGCTGATTTTCTACACTCGCATTTTTTCCTGCACCTCACAGATGCCTATGTGCTTTCTCTCGTGTGCTATGCCTATTTCGCTACTTCGTCCAGACTTATTTCAGTGATGCGATAGAGAATGGGGGTACTTGTTTGCTTAGCCGTATAACCTCGTGCGACGGTAACGCTTGCATACTGTTGATGCTGACTGGACCCTGCCGACGCACTTCCCTTCAAGAGGATGCCGTAACGTTGGTTCCGATTCCTTGACACATATTTCCATAAGTATGTGACGGTGTTCTTTTACGGCCGGCCTGGGCTCGTGACAACAGCTAGTTACAACGCTCCGGACACGGAGTAGAGACGAATTTGGTAGCCGCTCCTCTGGAGAAGGAACGATACGCTCTTTTCTGCATAAACTTCCAGAAAGGTAGACCAACTGTTCCATACCGGACGTCTCCATCTCCGCCAAGCTGCCGTGTTTGGTCCGCAAGAGTTATTATATTCCGCTCAAGTCTGCTGGCACGGCGGTGGGGACCCCGTATCCATCACCTGGGACACGCCACGTACTACGGCAGTGTACCTGGTTCTTGGAGAATATTCATCAATACAAAACGAAATACCATTTTACTGGAAAACTAATTGAGAACCTGCTAAATCACTTCTAACAGAAATCACGTAATACCATAAAGAAGAATTGCAACAGTCTAATGCAACTTTGCTTAGCATGATATGCCACGAAACGTATGGTATACAAGCAAGTATCCTATTTTCTGCCGTCTGTTGTTTTGTGGTGGCAATATCAATACCTTGTGTGGTGATCACGTGGTCTAGCCTGTCGTATCTCGAATCAATATCTCCGTTTTTTATCCACTCATTTTGTGCCAAGAGTGCAGTAACAACACGGTGTCGAGCCACCCACTACTTTAATTGTGAGGAAGTCATGCATTCCACCGGGCCATGTGAATTCAGTGCATACAACATCGATAGGAAATCTCCACATCATATTATGATGTATTTTGCCCTACTTGATCGAGTTTTCCGATGCTCCTAAGCAAGCGAATCTCACCTTGAACCATGAAATTTGTATTTCTCGGTCGTCTTTCCTAGTATCTAGAATCACCTTGCGGTGGGAAGACAGGCACAGACTTCGATGATATCCAACAATGTTATCATATCCCTAAACATTATCACATACTCCTTGAAGTTTTGTAATGAACGTTATCTCATTTCTTTCTTCATATAGCAGCAAAACCCGCTACAGTGCGTTCGAATCTCCTGTTATGATGAAATTTCGCTCAAGCTTTGATTTTCATGCTCCTTTTATCTGTAGTGTTAAAGGAACACTTGTACGAATATTCAAGAACGTGATAGCTTGCATTTGGGTTCAGATATTTCAGGTTTTCAAAACATAGTAATAAAACATTACAACCTGAGCCACACCCACCCCATCTATCACTACATAAATCAGTGATCCAAGCAATACCTTAGTGAAATATTCATGGGGAACAATATTTGAGGCCCGGATCGTGTCGACTGGGCAAGGCACATACATTACCCTGAGCTGAAAACCCCCCTTGTAATCAGGTAACAAGGGCAAGACTACATCAATTTGAAATAAAAGAAGAAATGGTTTAAACTAGGGTATTTATTAAATAAATATGAGAGAAAAAATTTAAACCAAGAGAAGCAAATCACACAAAATAAATAACGAAATTAATCGTAATACTCATGGACATACTTTGATACGTAATTTAAAATGCTCACTGCCCCTCGACACATCGCTATTACATTACTAGCAGCTTCCTTTCATCATAAACTATTCAACCAGGTCGCCCGTTTTACCAGGATTCACATATCCAAGGCACTGCACCACATATTACCTCAGGCAACTAACAATGTGAAACGTTAGCACAACAATAAGCCGCGCCGAAGAACAAAAAGCAGATAAGAATAACGGCAGATGAGACTGAGCACAGCCTCCATGGACCAATCAAAGCCAAGACAGATCAAAGAATACAATAGGTACGCCCATGCGCAAATATGAAACCAACATGGCGGGTACTCAAGCTGAGCATCAGCCATGAATAACAAATAAAATATATAGCTCTGCGCCAAGAACAAACAAGGCGCAGAATTAGTAAGACAAAAGAAGGTCGATCGACATATCATCCTTTTCTCCCCCACACATCCAAAGTGACATGCATACCACATTCACGCACACACAATGAGGGTATCGGGAAAATAAAACACGAACGGCCGTTCAGATTTCGTAGTCAAATACAACCATAAATTACGACTCCACGGTCATTATCAGCGGGTCGCACGTACTCAAATGTTTGCGTGCGGCGTGCAATTACACATAAGGTCAGAACTGAACATTACTTTATTCACATCACTGGCATGTTGCGCCTTGTACAACCTGGATTGGTATCTCCTGCGGTCGAGACAAGGGGCACATCATGAGGATCACGCAGAATTAAAGCACGCAGTGCACCAAATCATAACCAGAGAGACCCTTTTTCAGTTATCACAACAAGACCACAAACACATTCATTCAAAGCACATCGTACGACGGAGCGGAAAGATGTATGCCATCGACCGTAACATACGGGAATAACTCGTCACCAAATCCAAATATGAACCGTACTATCACATACCTGTGATTATCAATGGTAAAATCGAATAGCAGTTAGCGTGAAAGGTCCAGGCTAGAACACATTGAATGAATATTTAAAGCATAAAAATGCCACACCAAACATAGCGGCAGCCATTGTTAGTATCCGCCACACGTAGAACAGAAGAACAACTCCACAGAATACAAATTATCTCTCCAGCAAGACGAACGATCTCACAGATAAAACATAGCGTGTGGTGCTCCTTACTGGACGTCATTTGACTGACACATGTACACATTGAAAGGCAAAGCTGAAGGAAGCCATTTGCATAATTAAATGACAAATTGTGGAACATGCGATAAACATGATTCAAATATCCAGCTGCACCGCCTTTTAAAATGCTACAAAACTCGTTGATCAGACGAGTGGACGCATTTTAAAAGAGGTCCATGGCTTAAAACTACGAGTGCGCGCCCACTTAAGCTAGGTACTTATGAACTACTTATATCTACAATTATTTACAGGCACGTGTAATTTACAAGAACATTCACCACATTATACATTTTAAATAAGGCACTTTGTCTCACGGGAGGTCCGTATTAGCTTGTCCCGTGCGACGCTGACATACATGAGTCCATTATTACACTGTTTCATTCGCGCACTCAGGTTGAAATCTAGGCATTCAAAAAGTCAAGGCGGTTGGGTATAATATTATCATATACTCAGGGATCTAGATGTGAATTCAGTTCAACTCCAGCAATTCGAACCACTTCCCTTTTCTTTCTATTTCCTTTCTGTCCCTACCTTCATTTCCGTTCTCATTCTTGAAACACGATTTTTACCGAAAAAAAGGCATATTAGAAAATTGGGAATTCATTAAGAACAAGGTTAATTTACACTGACTGACAGTGACAATGCAACACCAAGGAGGATTGGTTCGAAAGGGATGAAAGTTGGGGAAAAAACAGAGACGGCACGGACGAATAATTGATGTTTATTTCAAACCGATATGCAGGTTACACAATGCGCACGGCATCGACTCAGTAGGATGTAGGACCACCGCGAGCGGCGATGCACGCAGAAACACGTCGAGGTACAGAGTCAATAAGAGTGCGGATGGTGTCCTGAGGGATGGTTCTCCATTCTCTGTCAACCATTTGCCACAGTTGGTCGTCCGTACGAGGCTGGGGCAGAGTTTGCAAACGGCGTCCAATGAGATCCCACACGTGTTCGATTGGTGAGAGATCCGGAGAGTACGCTGGCCACGGAAGCATCTGTACACCTCGTAGATCCTGTTGGGAGATGCGAGCAGTGTGTGGGCGGGCATTATCCTGCTGAAACAGTGCATTGGGCAGCCCCTGAAGGTACGGGAGTGCCACCGGCCGCAGCACATGCTGCACGTAGCGGTGGGCATTTAACGTGCCTTGAATACGCACTGGAGGTGACGTGGAATCATACGCAATAGCGCCCCAAACCATGATGCCGCGTTGTCTAGCGGTAGGGCGCTCCACAGTTACTGCCGGATTTGACCTTTCTCCACGCCGACGCCACACTCGTCTGCGGTGACTATCACTGACAGAACAGAAGCGTGACTCATCGGAGAACACGACGTTCCGCCATTCCCTCATCCAAGTTGCTCTAGCCCGGCACCATGCCAGGCGTGCACGTCTATGCTGTGGAGTCAATGGTAGTCTTCTGAGCGGGCGCCGGGAGTGCAGGCCTCCTTCAACCAATCGACGGGAAATTGTTCTGGTCGATATTGGAACAGCCAGGGTGTCTTGCACATGCTGAAGAATGGCAGTTCGCGGGGCTGCCACTGCTTGGCCGCGGATGCTCCGATCCTCGCGTGCTGGCGTCACTCGGGCTGCGCCTGGACCCCTCGCACGTGCCACATGTCCCTGCGCCAACCATCTTCGCCACAGGTGCTGCACCGTGGACACATCCCTATGGGTATCGACTGCGATTTGACGAAGCGACCAACCTGCCCTTCTCAGCCCGATCACCATACCCCTCGTAAAGTCGTCTGTCTGCTGGAAATGCCTCCGTTGACGGCGCCCTGGCATTCTCAGCTATACACGTGTCCTGTGGCACACGACAACACGTTCTACAATGACTGTCGGCTGAGAAATCACGGTACGAAATGGGCCATTCGCCAACGCCGTGTCCCATTTATCGTTCGCTACGTGCGCAGCACAGCGGCGCATTTCACATCATGAGCATACCTCAGTGACGTCAGTCTACCCTGCAATTGGCATAAAGTTCTGACCACTCCTTCTTGGTGTTGCATTTGCTCTGTCAGTCAGTGTACAATACGTATGTTTGCGCTACTGTATTGAATATTTACAAACGAGTTCCCATTGTTTAGCATATCTCGCTGACAGTCGGGAAGCAATGTTCTCAACTTTATTAATATCTACTACACTGAGATTCTCTCAAAACAACCTCAACAACATGGGCTTTTACAAAGAATATTACTCCTCTGCCAGAAACTGCAGAGTGGTTGAACAAGGTCAGATCTCCAAATCATATGCCGTCCTTTACGTAGGAGAACAGACCTATAAGGTTTTAATAGATGTTTGCCGGATTAAATGGCTTGTATTTCAACTTTTAGGTTGGACCACTTCTCATGCATTATTAAAAAGAAGTTATCTGTGAGCTCGCACGTTCCTAAATCGTCAGAGGTTTCTAGCACGTGATATCGTGGTCAGTGGGAAAGGACAACATCCACGTAACAAGTGACAGCTTTTCAAATGTATGACTACACTGAATTTGACATGAGGTGTTGTTTACGGCCATGAGTACGTTTATGTGTAATGAGTTTTGTGCATGGGATATCTGTTAGTGGAATGTTCAGTATCATTTCCAGTCTGTGAGAGTTGTAGTGGAGTTGAACTATTGGTTACATCGTTTTAATTTGTTACTGTAGATCGAGACCAGGCGTGAGCTACGTGGATCATCGACCACCAGATGGCGGAGCACCTTGTTTCAGATGCGATGTCTGTGCCAAATACTTCAGCCAGAAATGCAAACTAGCACGCCACATGCGTAATCACACGGGAGAGAAGCCATTTTGTTGCATTGTGTGTGAAAAATCCTTCAGCTATAAAAGCCGCCTGACAGTTCATATGCGGATTCACACAGGCTGTTGCAATGTGTGTGGCAAATCCTTCAGGCAAAAAGTCATTCTTGCTGTTCATATGCGTACACACACGGGCGCGAAGCCTTACTGGTGCAACGTCTGTGGCAAATCCTTCAGACATGAAGTCAGTCTTGGTGTTCATATGCGTACTCACACAGACGAGATGTCGCACTCCTGTAGTGTGTGTCGCAAATCTTTCATGAATACACGTAATCTTACAATTCACATGCGCTCCCACACAGGCAAAAAGCCGCTATTGTGCAACGTCTGTGGCAAATCGTTCCGCCAAAAATGCCATCTTACAGTTCACATGCGTACTCACACAGGAGAAAAGCCATACAGCTGCCATGTCTGTGGGAAATCCTTCAACCATACAGGCAGTCTTAAAGTTCATAGGTTGATTCACACAGGCGAGAAGCCGCTATTGTGCAACGTCTGTGGCAAATCCTTCGGGCTAAAAGGTGATCTTACAGTTCACTCGCGTAATCACACAGGGGAGAAGCCACATAGTTGCCATGTTTGTGGGAAATCCTTTAGCCGTACAGGCAGTCTCGCGAATCATAGGCGGATTCACACAGGCGAGAAGCCACTATTGTGCAACGTCTGTGGCAAATCCTTTTGGCTAAAAGGTCATCTTACAGTTCACATGCGTACTCACACAGGGTAGAAGCCACACAGCTGCCATGTTTGTGGGAAATCCTTCAGCCGTACAGGCAATCTTAAAGTACATAGGCGTATTCACACCGGCAAGAACCTTCAGCTGGAGAGGACACCTAAGAGATCACTTGCGCTCAGAAAGGCATGAAGCCACCACAAAATCCCACCTAGTACGTCAGGTACGGACTCACTCGTGCGACACCCGCACTGTGGCAAATCTTTCAACAAAAAAGGGGTCCTAGCAGGTCACATGTTGCGTCACACGGATAATTACCCTCACCGCTGTATTATCTGTAGTAAGCACTTGTGCGGGAGAATTCTACTCTCGAAACACATGCAGAAGAGATACCATACTGCTGAAATATCTGTGGCAAATCTAAAGCTAGAAAGTCTAACAGAGAACTACCGAACGCACATGCGTGTGATGGTAAACGAGGGCTCAGTAATGTGACAAAATGTTCAGAACATCATGTAACTTAACCATGCACGTATGAAACACACTTGGAGGGATGCTGCACTGCTGCGGGTTTGGTGGCAAATCGTTTGTCCGCAGCACCACGCTGTTGGTGCGCACGACCGTTACGTCATGCCAGGCTGAAGCCGCACGCGGTGTAATAATGTTATTTTTCTTTTAGATCCCACTAACTGCTATAGGAGGGTTTTGAGTCCCACAAGACCTCAAATTCAGGGGATGTAGCCAGGTACATGCGATCGCACACAGCGTAGAAGTATTTCTTTTTTCAGCCAGAGCAGCAACTTCTCGTCACCTCATGATGTACACCGGAGAATGGTCCCTATGAGTCATTTTCTCTGAGGTAGAATCTTCAGACAAAAATAAAAGCGAGGTCCGTGTTGTGAAAAGTGCAAAGGACATTTCTTGAGTTTTCTCCTGATCAATCCCAGATCATGTACATCCACTTCTTCTCAGCCCAGGACAATCCCTTTTCTGCCTCCAGACATCAGTAGAAGTGTGGTCAGTAACACTCATTGAGGAGCCGTCTAGATGCGAAGGTAAAATGTAAGCCGGATATACACAGAGGAATCATACGACAAAGATGAATGTCAGTGGTACAAGAGTAGAAGCGCAGTAGAAAAATAAACAATTCAAGGGAATAAATAAGTGCCGAATTAAGTCATAATAAATTCTTGCTGAAGACTTAACACACCTGTGCTCCCCCTTAGTACATTTCACTAGTGTGTTCCGTTAATTATAAGTAGACCAGTGGCTCAAAACTGTACCTTCGTCTTCGGCTCTTGTACGAGAATGTTGTGTCTGTCGACTTGTTCTGAATGTAAATTTGAAGTTCAATTTCAGTGCCCGTAGGTTCTCATGAAGGTCACGTCAGTGGAAGTTAACTGAATTTTCACGAGATCGTTGTGCCTGGAAACGATTAACTTCGCAGCGGTGCCTTACTCGGAAGATAAAACAAGTCCTGTTGCAAAGGGGTTATCACGTACCATCATTGGAAGACTTTGTGGGTAGCGACCACGTTTCCGTTAGCTGAGACTGCAACATACTCACAGTGTCCGGTTTGTGAAACCCAGGGTGTTTTGCCGACATCTTCATTCTTGGAAGTGGCGGACCTCTACCCCCACCACCAGTCCCATACGTCAGAGAGAAAGGATCCTCTGTGGGACAAAATCCCGACATCTCGGCGAACATAGTGAAGGTTGGGTAGGAAAGCTGCCACAAGCTAACTACCCTTTTAGTGGTCTTGTACGACAGGCACAGTTCACCACCACCCTTGTTTATACAAGTGCAAGTAATTGCACATCTTTAGGCTATATTTCGACAAGCCGTTATTTCTTTAGTTCAGTCACAAGCTTTGATGGGATTTAGATCACACAAAATTTTGTGTGGATTTTATTACCTGATTTCATACCTCTGTGTGATTGGGCGATAGAATAACACCCACGGTATCCCCTGCCTGTTGTAAAAAGCGATTAAAAGGGGCCCAGATGCTCTAAACTTGGGAGCATGGGTTGGCAGACACAGGGTCCTTATCTGAGTCCTGGCATTGCTTCCACTCACTTGTGCCAGGCTCCTCACTTTCATTTATCATATCTGACCTCCCTTGGTCAATTCTTGTTCTTCTACAAGCCTGACGTATTAGAGCACTCGAGGCCTATGAATTCTTTCATTTTCATGCCCTTCATGGCCCTTGCCTTTCATTGGCTGATGTCTTTGTTTTTGTTGTGTTGGATACCTTCCACATTTCCCCTCTGATTAGTGTTATATATAGGATGGTTGCCTAGTTGTACTTCCACTTAATCAACAATCACCACCACCTCATACCAGATGTAAAGATTGGTTTCCAGAAATTTGATAACTATTAGTTCTAAGAAACAGTGGGCCTATTATTATTACAATAATCCATGGCGTTGGACGCACCGACCCTAGGTGAGCTCAGGAGTGAACGATAGAGGGATAGAAGAAGAAAAATCGCAAAACCATCCATGATATCATTCTGTAAATACCTCACTGCTTTTCAGGTATGAAAGAGGTTAGTGTCATCTTACATCCTGGATCTAATTATCCTATAGAATTAGTATAGGTCCAGAAGAGATTCCTGGGACACTCCTAGCTTAATAGGTTTTATAGATGTACATATTGTGCCCTATGTTTTAAAAACCATCTTACAGGTGTTTTAGATATACCATTTTTGATTAGTTATGCCATTAGCAACTCCTGGTTCACTGTATCAAGCTTTTTGTGAGTAAGCCTATGACTAGATAATCTTTATTTAAGGCATCTTGCAGCTGAATCAAAATATCAACCATTGCATTCATAATATTTTTATTATGTAGGAAACCACATTGGTAGTCATAAAATAATGCTTAGAAATTTACCGAGCTCGATAGCTGCAGTCGCTTAAGTGCGGCCAGTATCCAGTATTTGGGAGATAGTGGGTTCGAACCCCACTGTCGGCAGCCCTGAAGATGGTTTTCCTTGGTTTCTCATTTTCACACCAGGCAAATGCTGGGGCTGTACCTTATTAAGGCCACGGCCGCTTCCTTCCCACTCCTAGCCCCTCCCTGTCCCATCGTCGCCATAAGACCTATCTGTGTCGATGCGACAAAGCAACTAGCTTAGAAATTAAATTTTAGCCACTCAATTATCACTGGTTACCAGATAATGACATGGAGGTCAAATCAAAAAACCTGCATCTGGCAAGCCGAACTTGTCCTCGGATACTACCGGCACTAAAAGCCATACTCCATTACTATTATTAGATAAAGACAAATGTTGAATGAAAAACCCTCACTGTACCTGTTAGATTTTGCAATTGCAGCGCATACATAAATAATATATAATGGCAATGTTTACTCCAAAGCTGAGTTTTGTGCGAGTGGCCATACTGGGGAGATCACCAGTGCCATTTAATTCCTACAAGATCATCCATTTCAGTGTTGTTTTTACAAAAGTGACGGAAAAGAAGGGCATCTTAATTGTAAAGATACGCACTTGAGAGAGTTAAAAATAACATAATAAATTCACAAAGCCATACAGAAACATATTGATATTAGTATACATACAACAAAAATACACATGATAGGACTACTTATAAATAAGAAAATTACATGGCCAATGTAATTGTAACACTAGATCTGGCCCTTCCCTTGCTTTTCCCGTCAACCACTCTTCAAATATAACAGATCCTTTGTTGTGGCTAGGTCACAACTTTGGAATTCACTCCCAGCTGCTCTCAGAAACTCAATTTCAATATCGAAATTTAAGACTGCATGTAGAGATTACCTGTTGAATATCGCTGATTGTTTCATGTGCATGATGGCGTATGATAGGTTGTGTGATTGTGATTATTATTATTATCACTATTTGATTATAGTATAAAGTACATAATATTTAGCTTCTTACTCATGTACATAGATCATTTTAATGGCAGTACTTATATTTCCATTTACTTTATTACTTATTGTGTTCTCTTTATGCATTGCTTATTTTTTCCAGTTTGTACCTTATGTTCTCATTATGACTTTGTCTCTTTCTTATTATCTATATGCTCCGAATTTTATTCTGTTTTATTTGTTGAACTATGCTTTCTTTCTTCATTATATGTTCAAATCTGTAATTTTTAGCTTACCTTTGATTTTATGATAGAATAGTACATTTCATTTTTATATGTATTATCTGTAGATTAATTATGTGGATAAGTGTAAGAAAGGGCCACAAGCTTTAACTTCGCCACTGCTAAAGTCAATAAATAAAGAAATAAATAAATAACCGCACTAACCCTACATAATTATTATGAAACTTGTAAGCATATTCCAAGTAAATATAAAATCGGGAGATATTTAGACATCAGCACATTGCCCAGGCCCATGGTTGAAAGTAGTATAATTGGATGGTTCGGCGGCCACCTCCACCTCAGGCTCCCAGTGGCCACCTCCACCTCAGCCAGAGGCCTCCCAGTGGCCTCCTCCACCTCCACCTCAGCCAGAGGCCTCCCAGATGCCTCCTCCACCTCCCGCGGGAAATTTGAATTTGTAAACAAAGCCACGTGCTTTTTGACAGACAACAACGCATCGCTAACCTCAGTACTGCCATCTTGACGGGCCTAAACCTCAGTAGTGCCAACTTAACCTAACTAGCGCGAGGTAAACAAAGCCACGTGCTTTTTGACAGCCACGTGCGTTTTGACAGATTTGTAAACAAAGCCACGTGATTTTTGACAGCTGTCATCGACAACAACGAATCGCTAACCTCAGTACTGCCATCTTGACGGGCCTAAACCTCAGTAGTGCCAACTTAACCTAACTAGCATGAGGTAAACAAAGCCACGTGTTTTTTGACAGCCACGTGCTTTTTGACAGATTTGTAAACAAAGCCACGTGCTTTTTGACAGACAACAACGCATCGCTAACCTCAGTACTGCCATCTTGACGGACCTAAACCTTAGTGGTACCAACTTAACCTCACTAGCGCGAGGTAAACAAAGCCACGTGCTTTTTGACAGCCACGTGCTTTTTGACAGCTGTCATCCGCCATCTTTAAACTACAGAGCACCGTGCTGCCCTCTTTCATCACCTGTCATCGGCTGTGCTACCATCTTGACGGGTCTAAACCTTAGTGCTACCAACTTAACCTCACTAGCGCGAGATAAACAAAGCCACGTGTTTTTTGACAGCTGTCATCCACCATCTTTAAGCACAGTGCTGCCCTCTTTAGCTACTTACCTTTGAAATGAGGTGGCGGATAATTTGAAAAATGCTTTTTTGACAGCAGCCATCTTGCATCGCCAACTTTAGTGCTGCCCTCTTTAGCTAGATACCTGTGGTGGCAGACAATTCCACGTGACAGCAGCCATCTTTAATCAAGAGAGCACCGTGCTGCCCTCTATGTGGTGGCGGCAAATTGAAAAATTCCACGTGCTCTTGTTTGGAAACAAACTCACGTGCTTTTTTTGACAGCTACCATCCACCATCTTTAATCAACAGAGCACAGTGCTGTACTCTTTAGCTAGATACCTTTGAAATGTGGTGGCGGCAATTTGAAAAATTCTATGTGCTCTTGTTGGGAAACAAAGCCACGTGCTTTTTTGACAGCTGCCATCCGCCATCTTTAATCAATAGAGCACTGTGCTGCTATCATGCGGGCAATTTCGTTAGCTGTCATCCGCCATCTTTAATCCAGAGAGATCAGTGCTGCACTCTATGTGGTGGCGGTAAATTCTATGTGCTCTTGTTTGGAAACAAATTCACGTGCTATTTTCTGACAGCTGTCATCCGCCATCTTTAATCCAGAGAGAACAGTGCTGCCCTCTATGTGGTGATGGCAAATTCCACGTAGAAACAAAGCCATGTGCTTTTTTGACAGCTGTCATCCGCTATCTTTAATCACCGTGCTGCCCGGTGGCGGCAAATTCCACGTGCTCTTGTTTGGAAACAAAGCCATGTGCAGCTGTCATCCGCCATCTTTAATCACCGTGCTGTCCCCTCTTTAGCTACTTACCTTTGACAGCTATCATCCGCCATCTTTAATCACCGTGCTGCCCCGGTGGCGGCAAATTCCACGTGCTCTTGTTTGGAAACAAAGCCATGTGCAGCTGTCATCCACCATCTTTAATCACCGTGCTGCCCGGTGACGGCAAATTCCACGTGCTCTTGTTTGGTACTGCATTGCAATCAAACACTGTTTAGAAAAAAAATCTCTTCTCAACATGAGCTAGACAATAACATACTTACGAATCTGCTCATCACCTTCTTTCTTCTTCTATGAGTAATAAACAAAACTCTATCTTGCAAATAAGGAGCGGGAGGAAGGTGATACCTAACCTAAAATAAAAGAATATGCTAATTCTACATTATTTATTTACATCTTGTATGTACAAGTTTTATCTCGAATCATTTTACCCTAGCGTACTTCTCGATGCAATTCTTGAATGTACAAGTTTAGACTTGCCGTACTACACTCTCAGCGTACCTCTTTGTGATGTAAGACAGCGTAACGTAAGTACACACACCTCTAGCATAATGTTTATGTAAAGTAGTACTTATCAATACTACTATGCCCCCAGGCTAGCGTGTTGGTAGAATTTGGAATGACAAACCGCTTACAATCATCGCTATTAAGGGCTACCTTACTAATTAAATGAGTGTACAACTGGTGCTTCTTGCTTCTAATGACAGACATTTGCTTATGCAAAACAGGTGGATTACTTTTAATGCAATTGTTATAGTTTTCAAAACTTAGCTGATTCTGAACGACATTCTTTTTAACCCCCTTCAATCTCTTTATTTGTAATTCATTTAAGAGTTTTATGCAATATGACTTGGATTTAGTACCTACAAATGAATCGATAATATTCCCAGCACATTTATCTTTCATTTTACCTAGAACCTTTTTGTTCACTAGCGGTAGATGATATTGATTATCTGCAGGATAGTTACTCGTATCAAACCTACCCAAGTCAGGCTTTATATCATTGTATTAGTCATCAGTTTTGATTTGATAAATAAACGAATCGGTATCTGTGTAGAGCAATTGCGCATTATGCGCGTACTTCTTCATCATATAATCGTAATGGAATTCATACATGAGTGTTTTAGCCAATTCAAGTACTGTGAAGCCGACGTAGGTAGGTTTGTCATACTTAACCTTGACACGATTCATCTGTATAATAACTAAATTCTCATGTATGATGGTGCAGCTGTGGAAATTTGGTTTACTTATTAAATAGTTAGCACCATACCTTTTCTTAATATTATCCCAGTTTGTAATCAATTTTACATCAACGCGTTTGTCAACATTCTCCATAGTCTTACCAAACACACTGTTATTCATGAGCTTGTAGAAATCTTTTTCAAACTCGTTAACCGCATTCGTTCTTAAATTATTGTTCAGATCGATATATGGCTTTAGCCACGGTGACTGATTAAATTCTAGTACACGATGAATTTTGGATAACTTCAAACCATGCTGCAAACACTGTTTTAAATTTCGGTAATGAATGATATACTTAGATTTATCGCATAAATTAGCAATGAGCATTTTCGTCGTTGATGCAATGTACGGGGACTTCATATTTTCAGGGCAGAACGGTAGGTCATTATGAGAAGTGTGTAACTCTTTAGGATACTGTAAGTCAACTTCGAGGAAATAACCTTTATCAGCTTCATCACCTAGGGCGTGTAGCTGTAAAGCATCAATTTCGCACTGCGTCAGCCAGCGGAAACCACTCACCGGTAGATGCTGACTCATCGCCCACCCATACTGATTATTAGCATCGAGGTAAACGATATACCGAGATTCCTGACTGGAATCGAAACTCGGCATGTACTTATTATTAGCACTCGAATACCGGCCGCTGCACTGACTCAGACCGCCTCGAATGGATGCTTTTATAAAGTGCACCATATCAATATCAGTTAACAGCTCCAAATTCACACGCGTGTATTTTAACATCGCGTCCCAACTTAACCCAGGTGCAGTAAAATACTGACATGGGTCAAGGCTGTAGGTGTTCATGCAAACACAGCGAAAATTTTCAAAAACATCGGCTAACAAAAGTACATCTGTCTTTAAATATAAATCGGAGTATTCACCCAGCGTTTGAATGTGGAACTGCTCCCAGATATGTTGTGCATGTAAATAGTCATCATCACTAATATCTGCTGAATTCAGCGAGCTGTAAAAGGATTGTTTCGATGGTAAGGCACGTTCTTCGAGGCGGTCTAAGCAGTCGAGATATTCGTAACAAAAAACACCCTTACGCCGAAGTAAATTAAACTGCGTTTTTTCAGGGAAAACGCGTCGAATTTCTGTAAATTTTTCAGGCTGTAAATGACTAGAAAGTTTATCGAGGCTACTCGCCATAAAGCGAAACGAGTCAAGGAATCTCAGTTTTATAGAATGCTCAGCATCTACTTTTACAGACTTTGCAAACGCAATGTACCGCTCTTTATTCTGAGGGATTATATCTACTTTTTCATCTGAAGCTCCAAATTGTGAAATGATGAAATGAGAGTCGTAACCAGATAAGTTATGAAAAATTACAGGGATGAATTTAGGAACTCTATACTTAAGATTACAGCTATAATGAGCGGCACATCTGTAGAAACCAGTTAAATGATCATGATCAAAAACTTTAGGGTCATTTTCGGAAAATTCCCCATCACAAATGCTACACTTTGTAGCACGTTCATGATCATTTAACTGAATTTCGGTGAGTGGCTTCATAGGAATATTACTATTCAGAATACGACCGAGACGAACTGCATCACTTTCAAGTCTTTCTAAAAATACTTTAGCAGCATCATGTCCTCGATACAGCTCTAACTTGTTAAGCGTACTATCGTAACTACACTTGATGTAATACGCGAAGCTATACGGGACATGCATGTGCGTAGTATTAGTGAAAGAGTTGTCAGGATTAGGTGAGCATGTGTTGCATGGCGTGAGGATGGCTTCAAAGTCTGCATAAATCACGAACGGTACCCACATCTGCTTGTGAAAATTTGTAAATTTTAAAACATTATTGCCTGTAGTAGGTATCTCTGTACGTACAAGATTGCAGTCATTCTTGGAATGCTTCGTTAACTGGTCTTCAGTTCTAAAATACTGCAAGCATCCATCACATAGCCACTTTTTGTTACACCTGTTTGACAACTGACTGCCAACAAGTCTACTCAGATTTTTAATCCAGCAAAAGTGGCTATTCTCACTGTTTTCAATATAGAGTAAATTAACGTGAGTACTCTTCTTATGACATGTATAATACAGAGGACCTACTACAGACTTTTTCTCTACACCATATACATTAATACTAATGTTATTTAGTTCCTCAAAGCGCTTAATATCTTTTAACTGTACAGGAAATTCTATACTATCGAAATTTAGCTGCGTTGAATAGTGTGGATAGGATGATGTTCTCTTAGCTACGTCTGATTTCACAGGATTTAAAGCTGACATCACCGCCCATGCAAAACATGCTTCGTCATTGTTTTGGATGTTTACAACAGCTTCTTTTCGCTGAATCCATGTCAGCAGCTCAATGTGCGAAGATCCACGCATAGGATTGTACTTATTGATGTTAACTTCTAGATACATTATCTCAACTAAAGCCCACCCTGATTCCTTTTCCTGAAATTCCTCGCTCTTAGTTGAAATAATGTTAGAGACATCCCTAAGTACATCACCAAAATTAGTCGACCCACTTATGACAAAATTCTTCGTATTAAATGATTTAATGTCCGTTATTTCGGATTCATCCGTGCTTTTAATGTACAAGGCGAAAAGTTCAAAATTAACTTTAAATAAACTATGATTGGACAAAGATTTAGCAAGAAGCTGTTGTACATCCGGTTGAACGCAATTTAAAAAGTTTGAAGTGCTCTGAAACTTTTGACTGGTGCGAATTCGGTAACTAGCAATCCTACTTTTAAATGCTGTATTAATTTCCTCGATGTTTGCGTTACTACCACTTCTACACGCAATATTTTTATGTGCATTACTCCGTAAGTGTCCCTGAAAATGTGAAGATGGTACATCAGTGTTACAGTGCTCGCAGTGAATAGTTTGAAGTTCATTTTTCCTAGGTTTTTTACTACTAGTACTTTCTACAGCTACATCAGTAGCTGCACGCTTTTTCCCTACTACTACCTGAGGGCAAGTAGATATTTGATGTACCTCTGCTAAGTGAGCCTGGTATTGCTCTACATTAGCGAAGTACAGCCCGCAAACATCACATAAAGCAGATGTTATGCTAGGGTGTTTTGATTTCATATGGCGCATGAAGTTATCTCGCCTTGTAAACGATACCTCACACTGCTCGCAGGTGAACGTAGACGCTTCTCCATGTTTGATTTGTAAATGCCGTGTAAGGGCATCTCTTCTTGTGAAAGTTATATCACACTGCGAGCAGGGAAACATCTGAAAAGAGAACAACCAATAGAGATTAGCCTAAAGTTGCGATGTTCGACCTATAGAGGTTGGACATGGCTGTGAGTTAGGCCTATAGCATGAGGATTGAAGAGAACGACTAAAGTTACGATGTTCGGAAGAAACCAAGTTTCAACCTGTTGAGGACAGACATAGCTACGTGTGCGTGTTTGAAATTATACTACGTCTATAGTATGCGAGAACAACTATTTATCAATACTCTAAAGTTACAGAAGAAACCAAGTTTAAGCCTGTTGAGGACGGACATATCTATGTGTGCGTGTTTGAAATTATACCACGTCTATAGTATGTAGGTTGAAGAGAACAACTATTTATGATTAGCTTAAAGTTACAGAAGAAACCAACTTTCAGCCCGTTGAGGGCAGACATAGCTATGTGTACGTGTTTGAAATCATACCACGTCTATAGTATGTTGATTAAAGAGAACAACTATTTATGATTAGCTTAAAGTTACAGAAGAAACCAAGTTTCAGCCTGTTGAGGACGGACATAGCTATGTGTGCGTGTTTGAAATTATACCACGTCTATAGTATGTAGATTAAAGAGAACAACTATTTATGAATAGCTTAAAGTTACGGAAGAAACCAAGTTTCAGCCTGTTGAGGGCAGACATAGCTATGTGTACGTGTTTGAAATCATACCACGTCTATAGTATGTTGATTAAAGAGAACAACTATTTATGATTAGCTTAAAGTTACGATGTTCGGAAGAAACCAACTTTCAACCTGTTGAGGGCAGACATAGCTATGTGTGCGTGTTTGAAATTATACTACGTCTATAGTATGTAGATTAAAGAGAACAACTATTTATCAATAGACTAAAGTTACGATGTTCGGAAGAAACCAAGTTTAAGCCTGTTGAGGACGGACATAGCTATGTACGCACCTCGTCTATAGTATGTAGGTTGAAGAGAACAATTATTTATGAATAGCTTAAAGTTACGGAAGAAACCAAGTTTAAGCCTGTTGAGGGCAGACATAGCTATGTGTACGTGTTTGAAATCATACCACGTCTATAGTATGTTGATTAAAGAGAACAACTATTTATGATTAGCTTAAAGTTACAGAAGAAACCAAGTTTAAGCCTGTTGAGGACGGACATAGCTATGTGTACGTGTTTGAAATTATACCACGTCTATAGTATGTTGATTAAAGAGAACAACTATTTATGATTAGCTTAAAGTTACAGAAGAAACCAAGTTTAAGCCTGTTGAGGACGGACATAGCTATGTGTACGTGTTTGAAATCATACCACGTCTATAGTATGTTGATTAAAGAGAACAACTATTTATGATTAGCTTAAAGTTATGATGTTCGGAAGAAACCAAGTTTAAGCCTGTTGAGGACGGACATAGCTATGTGTGCGTGTTTGAAATTATACCACGTCTATAGTATGTAGGTTGAAGAGAACAACTATTTATGAATAGCTTAAAGTTACGGAAGAAACCAAGTTTCAGCCTGTTGAGGGCAGACATAGCTATGTACGCACCTCGTCTATAGCGTGAGGATTAAAGAGAACAACTATTTATCAATAGACTAAAGTTACGATGTTTTAGAAGAAACCAAGTTTCAACGAATAGAGGTCAGACATACCTTAAAATCTTCGCGCTGCAAACTGTTACTCGGATGAATAAAATGCGTGCGTTCAAGCCTGAAACTTGAATGATAATATTCTGGTCGAATCTAAAAAGAAAAGAACAAACATATATGAATGCAGTGTAGGGTGTATCAGCTAGCCTAGTTATCTTTACAACTCAAAGTTCGAAAACATACCTTTAAAAAAAATGAATGTGCTGCAGACTGTTACTCGGATGAATAAAATGCGTACTTTCAAGCCTGTAACTCGAACGGTACCTAAAAAAGAAAAGAACAAACATATATGAATGTAGTGTAGGGTGTATCAGCTAGCCTAGTTATCTTTACAACTCAAAGTTCGAAAACATACCTTAAAAATGCATGTGCTGCAGACTGTTACTCGGATGAATAAAATGCGTACTTTCAAGCCTGTAACTCGAACGGTACCTAAAAAGAAAAGAACAAACATATATGAATGTAGATGTCTATTACCTAGCGTAGAAGTTGCTTTGCAGACAGTAACTAACAGTTCTAGCTTACCTTAAGATAAAGGCTGAAGAATAATATTCACAGCAGACAGTACTTAGACGGGAGATGTGTACGTGATAAACGCATACAGAGAACTGTGAGCACTTCACGCAGACTGCGGTGAGTAAATATGCTGCTTGTTACCAAGCGGATGTGAAAATCGCTGACAACTGCAGTACAGTCGGAACGAATGCAACAAGAGCACTCCTGTAGTCCCGCAGGCTGACGTACTTAAGCCGGAATCGAACCTCCTGTTGACGCCGAGGTGTCAGAATTTAAGAGTTCTGCAGTGGATCGAGCCTTGGAAAGTTAGCGCGCGATCCTCGACTTCTGGACTTAAACGGGAGGGTACTAAGCTACATCCGCGGTATTCCTTACCTGTAGGCACTTAAAGGTATTGGGCTAAAACTACATTTAGCTAGATCATGTAATGACGATCGCGAAGGCCCCTCGCCTAGCATTTACGGCTTCTAGTTCGAACCCGCTATCCCCGAAGTAGCGAGAATGATTGAAGAGTGTTTGAGGGTGATTCATTCGTCGGATTTCATTTGTTGGATGGAGGTGTTAAGCTGGCTTCTTCGGTAGGAGTAGGCTATGTCGGGATATCGATTTAAAATCCTAGTCAGGAAGGGCAACCGGCCGTATAAAGCTATGGTGTGAAGCGGGGTGTGCAAAAAAGCTAGCTATAAGTAAGGGTTGTTGATGGGGACGTTAAACCTTGTGCAGACTCCTTCGAAAATGAATTTTTTGAGTACAAGAGTGTTGATGGTGATTCATTTGTCGGATGGAGGCAATAAGCCTTGTGCAGGCTTCTTCAGCGGGAGTAGGCTATGTGTCGGTACCGGGATATCTAGTTATAAAACCCGCTACAACAAATTTATCACGTATACTGCGATTTAAAATCCTAGTCAGGAAGGGCAGCCGGTCGTAAAACTATGGTGTGAGGCGGGGTGTGCAAGAAAGCCAGCATTAAGTAAGGGCTGTTGATAGGAGGCGTTAAACTATGTGCAAGCTCCTTCACCAGGAGAAGCCTACATGCCGGTACCGTGCAGGTTCTTTCGATAGGAGTAGGCACTGTGTGTGTTTTAACCTCTCCGTACAATCATGATATTTTACGTTAGGAACTTACATAGGCTAAATGCTACACATTCCGTGGCAGAGCCAGGAATCGAACTCGGACCTCCGAGGGTAGCAGCTAACTACTACACTACAGAGGAGGACTATTTCAGAATATTTTACAACCTTAATTAGTACTGTGTTTTAAGAGCTTGAATGGTACTCAGCTAAGAAGACGTTCGTGAGTTACAAGCCGCTTATCAGTGTCCTCGTTCAAGGTCGAGCCGGAAGATACGTGTACAATTTCAGCTAACACACGCATTCCACACAACTCGCTCAGAATGACTGTGCCGATACTTCGAGGACTGTAGAACAAATCTATAGCCTACAGTATGCATGCCTCTCACCCGGTAGTCTCGGGTTCGATTCTCTTGGGGGGGTAAAAATGTGTTTAAATCACATGAATGTGTTGAGTTGTCCTTTCTGATGCAAAACTAGCAGTATCTAACCTCATACACCATAGTTTTACGACCGGTTGCCCTTCCTGACAACTCGAATTAAGAATCTGTTTTACAACGTCTAACACGGGGAATCGGGGATTTACAGCTAGATGCACTTCTTAGATTTTAAATCACGAACTATTGTTTTACGGCCGGATGCCCTTCCTGACGCAAAACTAAGATTTTTAAATCACAAGAATTTATTTTTAAGACTAGTCGCCCTTCCTGATGCAAAACTGGCAGTATCTAGCCTCATACACTATTGTTTCGACCGGTTGCCCTTCCTGACGTCAAAGAACTCGGATTAAGAATCTGTCGAGAATCTAGGGATTTACAGCTTAAATATGGCAGATGACAGCTGTCAGAAAAGCATATAGGTTTGTAAAGCACATAGAATTTACCACCACCACATAGAGTGTAGCACGGTGATTAAAGATGGTGGATGACAGCTGTCAAAAAAAGCACATGGCTTTATTTCCAAACAAGAGCACGTGGATTTTGCCGTCACCGGGCAGCACGGTGATTAAGGATGGTGGATGACAGCTGCACATGGCTTTGTTTCCAAACAAGAGCACGTGGAATTTGCCGCCACCGGGGCAGCACGGTGATTAAAGATGGCGGATGATAGCTGTCAAATGTAAGTAGCTAAAGAGGGGACAGCACGGTGATTAAAGATGGCGGATGACAGCTGCACATGGCTTTGTATCCAAACAAGAGCACGTGGAATTTGCCGCCACCGGGCAGCACGGTGATTAAAGATAGCGGATGACAGCTGTCAAAAAAGCACATGGCTTTGTTTCTACGTGGAATTTGCCGTCACCACATAGAGGGCAGCACTGTTCTCTCTGGATTAAAGATGGCGGATGACAGCTGTCAGAAAATAGCACGTGAATTTGTTTCCAAACAAGAGCACATAGAATTTACCGCCACCACATAGAGTGCAGCACTGTTCTCTCTGGATTAAAGATGGCGGATGACAGCTAACGAAATTGCCCGCATGATAGCAGCACAGTGCTCTATTGATTAAAGATGGCGGATGACAGCTGTCAAAAAAGCACGTGGCTTTGTTTCCCAACAAGAGCACATAGAATTTTTCAAATTGCCGCCACCACATTTCAAAGGTATCTAGCTAAAGAGTACAGCACTGTGCTCTGTTGATTAAAGATGGTGGATGGTAGCTGTCAAAAAAGCACGTGAGTTTGTTTCCAAACAAGAGCACGTGGAATTTTTCAATTTGCCGCCACCACATAGAGGGCAGCACGGTGCTCTCTTGATTAAAGATGGCTGCTGTCACGTGGAATTGTCTGCCACCACAGGTATCTAGCTAAAGAGGGCAGCACTGAAGTTGGCGATGCAAGATGGCTGCTGTCAAAAAGGCATTTTTCAAATTATCCGCCATCACATTTCAAAGGTAAGTAGCTAAAGAGGGCAGCACTGTGCTTAAAGATGGCGGATGACAGCTGTCAAAAAACACGTGGCTTTGTTTATCTCGCGCTAGTGAGGTTAAGTTGGTAGCACTAAGGTTTAGACCCGTCAAGATGGTAGCACAGCCGATGACAGGTGATGAAAGAGGGCAGCACGGTGCTCTGTAGTTTAAAGATGGCGGATGACAGCTGTCAAAAAAGCACGTGGCTGTCAAAAAGCACGTGGCTTTGTTTACCTCGCGCTAGTGAGGTTAAGTTGGTACCACTAAGGTTTAGGTCCGTCAAGATGGCAGTACTGAGGTTAGCGATGCGTTGTTGTCTGTCAAAAAGCACGTGGCTTTGTTTACAAATCTGTCAAAAAGCACGTGGCTGTCAAAAAACACGTGCCTTTGTTTACCTCATGCTAGTTAGGTTAGGTTGGCACTACTGAGGTTTAGGCCCGTCAAGATGGCAGTACTGAGGTTAGCGATTCGTTGTTGTCGATGACAGCTGTCAAAAAGCACGTGGCTTTGTTTACAAATCTGTCAAAAAGCACGTGGCTGTCAAAAAGCACGTGGCTTTGTTTACCTCGCGCTAGTTAGGTTAAGTTGGCACTACTGAGGTTTAGGCCCGTCAAGATGGCAGTACTGAGGTTAGCGATGCGTTGTTGTCTGTCAAAAAGCACGTGGCTTTGTTTACAAATTCAAATTTCCCGCGGGAGGTGGAGGAGGCATCTGGGAGGCCTCTGGCTGAGGTGGAGGTGGAGGAGGCCACTGGGAGGCCTCTGGCTGAGGTGGAGGTGGAGGTGGCCACTGGGAGCCTGAGGTGGAGGTGGCCGCCGAACCATCCAATTATACTACTGTTGAATGGTATTCCTTCAGTCCTTGGGGCTCCAGGATGGAATCCTGGCCGCGTCGAGGTTAACGTTTAATTTCCTTGCTTCAGGGACTCTGATATTATGCGATGCCAGAATTCACTTGAGGGCCCTGTGGTTACCAACCCACTCTCTTACGTCATGAAGGGGGTGCGCTGGGTGCTACTCTCGCCCCCACCCACAGACGGATGTTTAGCGGTGCTGCCCCCTCCTCCTCTTTTAACCACTGGCTCAGATTGTTTAGATTTTTTCTGCGGTATTTGGTAACTATATCTAACTCTGTTTTTCCTGGCTCTTACGTCATACTGCATGAACCAATGGCTGTGGTAGTAGCCGTAGGAAATAAGTAGGATGATGTTCTTACGTGCTTGCCTGTTTTGGTTTACAAGTAACGGTTGGAACATAGGCTATGTCATAAGGATTGAAACAGTAATTTGTTAGCGTATCTCTGTATTTGTGTACTTTTGTGTCAACACAGTTACTTGCGGAGATCCTACATTTATCGTATCTCTGTGTTTGTGTACTTTTGTGTCAACACGGTTACTTGCGGAGATCCTACATTTAGCGTATCTCTGTATTTGTGTACTTTTGTGTCAACACGGTTACTTGCGGAGATCCTACATTTAGCGTATCTCTGTATTTGTGTACTTTTGTGTCAACACGGTTACTTGCGGAGATCCTACATTTAGCGTATCTCTGTATTTGTGTACTTTTGTGTCAACACGGTTACTTGCGGAGATCCTACATTTAGCGTATCTCTGTATTTGTGTACTTTTGTGTCAACACGGTTACTTGCGGAGATCCTACATTTAGCGTATCTCTGTATTTGTGTACTTTTGTGTCAACACGGTTACTTGCGGAGATCCTACATTTGTCGTATTCAATTTTCCTTTGTTTGAGTTTATACAATCAAGACATTTTGCTATAGAAACGATATAGAAGCTGCATAGTACTTGGGATAGTTCTGCGTCAAAACTGTGTTCATAGGAGACTTCAGTATGCTAAAGGCCCCCGAAAAAGCCTTTTATTTTGTACTTCATACTTCATGGCAACCTTTATTTTTCCTAGTACACGGTGATTACAAAGCATGTTGTAGAAACACAGTGTTGAGCACATTTAATTATGGATGTCCTTATATGAAAGACTACGCAGTACCGTAGTGTGCGCCGCTATCTGATGACGTCCTGGGCTATACTGAGAGTCTCCTCAAGACCTAAGCGGTCTTCCTTTGATATTAGCTAGACTTCGGTCGGTGAAGAAGTTTCCGTAACGGTAAATCGTTCGTATGTTTGCGTGTTGCTGCAGTCAGGAGCTTAGATGGTGGTTAGATATTCGGTTGAACTGACTTGACCAATTAAAAATTTGTGCGCTTTAAAAATACAAAACATATTTCACAAGTTGTATGTTATTCGGGTTCGTTAGCAGCTCTTATATTTCATAGGTAGATGGTTGTGAATAGTTATTTTTATCGATAGTGTATGTAACAAAATAAATAATTTTTTAACATGAGTTTGATATCTTATTGCATTGTGTACTTTTAAGCTTTGCTCTAGTTCATTCCATTGCTGTACAGTTGCATAATTTATACGGCGTTGAAGGTGGATCTAAGAGAGCTGTTGGCAGTACTGGCTGCAATAGCATACTCAATATTCATAATGGCTGCCCGCCGTGAGCAACACATGGGTGAAGCTGTGACGCTTAAGTCACAAGTGAAATACGTTAAAGCTAATAAAAAGAGGGGGTTGATAAGTAGGAAGTCTAAACAAATTGTTATGAACGCTTACAGTAGCGTACAAGATTAGAATCCGCTGTGGACTGTGGAAGAATTTGTAAAAACGACCGCGCTGCTGACCGGCGTTTCTACGTACAGTAATAGAGGAAGAGTGGGCGTTCTGAACCCTCCCCCTCCTCAGGCCCTTGGGAGAGGCCTCTTCCGCCACCTCCACACGCTCTAGGAAGATGCCTCCTCCTCCTGTAAGAAATTTGAATTTTGGCGCGAGATTTGAATTTGTAAACAAAACCACGTGCTTCTTGACAGCTGTCATCGACAACAACGCATCGCTAACCTCACTGCTGCCATCATGACGGGCCTAAGCCACACTGCTGGCAACTAAACTAAACTAGCGCGGGATTTGTATTGGTAAACAAAGCCACGTGTTTTTTTGACAGCTATCTTTAAACAATGCATCGCCAACCTCAGTGCTGCTATCTTGACGGGCCTAAACCTCAGTGCTGCCAACTAAACCTTACTAGCGCGAGATTTGAATCGGTAAACATAGCCACGTGCTTTCTTGACAGCTGTCTTCCGCCATTCTGCTTCGCAAACCTCAGTGCTGCACTCTTTAATTACTACCTTTCAAAAGTGGTGGCGGCAATTAGAAAAATTCCACGTGCTCTTCTTTGGAAACAAAACCACGTGCTTTTTTGACAGCTGACAGCAGCCATCTTTAATCAACAGAGCATCGTGCTGCCCTCTTTAGCTCTCTTGTTTGGAAACAAACCCACGCGCTTTTTTGAAAAGCAGCCATCTTTAATCAACAGAGCATCGTGCTGCCCTCTTTAGCTACTTACCTTTGAACTGTGGTGGCGGTAATTTCCACGTGACAGCTCTCATCTGCCATCTTGCATCGCTTACCTATCCGCTGTACAGCTGTCATGCTCGATTTTGCATCGCAAACCTCAGTACTGCACTCTTTACCTACTACCTTTGAAATGTGGTGGCGGATAATTTGAAAAATTCCGTCAGCTGTTACCCGCCATCTTGCATCGCTTACCTCAGTGCTGCTATCTTTACGGCACTAAAACTTATTGTGGTGGTGGTGGGAAATTTAAAATCTCAGTGCTCTTTTGACAACTGTCATCCGCCATCATTAATCATGAGAGCACCGTGCTGCTATCTTTACCGCGCTGCGGGTAATTTGAAAAAATTCCGTCCGCTGTCATCCGCCATCTTTAATCAACAAAGCATCGTGCTGCTATCTTTAGCTACATACATTTAACATGTGGTGGCGGAAATTTGAAATTCTATCCAGATGCCATCTTTAATCCACTGAGTACTGTGATGCTATCTTTAGCCACTACTTTTGAATTGTGGTGGCGGATAATTTGAAAAAAGTATTCCGTTAGCTATTATTTACTTTAATGCATTTGCGAACCTAACATCTCATCTACTATCTTGAAGGAGACCGTCCTTAGTTTACAACAAGATGCCCCTCTCGACGCTAATTACTACTTAGAGGTTACTACCCAAATGGCGGTGGCTGTTATGGGTACCTCCTCCTCCTCCCCTACCTCCTCCGCTTCCACTATCTCCCGAAAAGTAACAGAAGTAGCGAGAATGATTGCGGGTACAAGATGGTGTAGATGTTTCACTACTTCTACAATCATATGTCCATTCTTATCCTGTAAAATTCAAATACCATCCTGGAACAAAATAATGTAGCCCTGAATATATTCGTTTGTGAACGGAGAAATAAATCACGTTAAGGGAGGGAATTGTCATTTCCTGTTCATGTGTGTGTTAAAATGTTCAATATGTGCTCGCAAGAATTTGGAAGCGTTGATGTTTTAAAATATCCGGTTATTATTTGTCCGGAAAGATAGAATAACCCTATGATAAGGGTAAGCACCACGGTAGCATACATCAAATATGGAGTTTTCCGGATATGATGAGGTAGAATTATTCTGATTAAAGAATTGGCTAAAAACTTCCTGATGTACATCTGTGGCAGTGGTCGGTAGTTAACTTCCAAAGAATCAAGGATTAGCTGAAGGTCGTGGATCAGGCGATCAACCACAGCACATTTTCTACACTTTTTATCCACGTTCCAGAACACTGAAACTGATTATCAGGCTTCCACACTGTTAGTAAGATATTTAGGTATTATGCACAGTTATCATATATCCTCTGAATTCGAACAATCCCCGTTCGGTTCAGTGACTGGTCGCCATAGACTGAAGAGTGTACACCTTTCACCCTTGTGGTGCCACTACATAATCTAATATACACAGTTGCTACATTGTACTCTGTGTGTTCTCTTACTTTGCGATTTCCTTTCAGATATCTGTGTTCAAGACTGTATTTATGTTGACCTATCCATGTGCTACTTTCATTGGGTATAAATTAAACTCAAATGTTTTTTCTGAAAACTTTTCATTTCCTTTTACAGTCCTGTGTTTTCCATTACTGTTCAAAAGTCTGCCAGGTTCTTTTCAAGTATTTGTATTTCTTCTTTAATAGAATCGAAATTTAAACTTCTTTCTTTCTTAATTTATTTATTTCTCCTATCTCAAGCCGTTTACCCTACATGGTCGGATCTTCCTGTTCCGGGGTTATCTGTGGAACGCTGAAAGGTGAAAAAAGGTGTGGACTGAATGGGTCTCTCTACGAAAGTCAAAGATTCTTTTAAAACTTAGAAATGAAGGTTATATTTCTTTTCAGAAAATCGAATTGCCAACAAACAAAATTCTTCACTTTGCGAAAGAACACGGAATTGGGTACAATGACAATTTTGACTCCAGAATAGAAAACCCGACAACAGATAATTTACAGGTTCATTGAGATTCAAGCTCCAAATTTACAATTTTACAACGTGACTAATGCAGCGCTTAGTTATATAAGGCGGGATATATCCCAATAAATAATTTTTATCCAGAGCACTTTGCTCCAACCGTTACAATTTACGGCCTTCCAAAGGCACCACTCATCATTACAAAATCTCAGAAAAGAACTTACGTGCTCTCCAAATTTTACCAAGGAGCCTGGCTCCCAATTTCTTACAGCCAACTCAAGGGAAATTTACACAAACCTTACAACTTTTGGCCTCTCTAGGCCCAACCTACTATTGACAATTTAGTTAACACAGGCGTATCTAGTACCCATGCTACCGGGCCTTCGTGAAAAAGAAGAACAGGTTGAATTACTGGCCCAAACTCAAAAATGTATGGATGCGACACTTGCGCTCCTGGAAAACCAAGATTTAAAACCCTACTTGGGCTTACTACCGACGTAATAATTTATACCCTCTCCGTAAATACTTTAGTACTGGCTGCATGGCTATTGAAATTTGTGTCTTTAAAATGGTTTACCGCTACGTTATTCATCAAGTGATTCATGATCTCAGATACCATGGTTTTCAATACTCATAAACATGAATTTCCGCCGGCTTTAAAGGTAATTAATGTGCCCATCTGTGGTGTATGGCCAGACGGTGCCTTTTTCCAGTATTCTCCTGCATTCTAGTTTCGTCAGTATGAACTACTTCGCCACTCGGTCCCCTCCAATGGGCATGTATGCGCACGTGATCATTGCGGTTGTGGACTGTCTTGCAGGCTTCTGGGTAGTCGCCATTATCGTTCTGAGAGTGAGGCGAGATGGAAGGGCGGCGTGCTTCTCTGCTTGGCGGGATGGATAGTGTAATTATCATGGACCCAGGGTGAATTTGTTTGATAAGGCTTACTTCCTTGAGTGATATAGTGTTGAACAAAACTCTATCTTGCTAATAAGGAGCGGGAGGAAGGTAATACCTAATCTAAAATAAAAGAATATGCCAATTCTACATTATTTATTTACATCTTGTATGTACAAGTTGTATCTCGAATCATTTTACCCTAGTGATGTTTGCGTACTTCTCCCATTCTCGACACTATTCTTGTATGTACAAGTTTAAACTTGACGTACTACGCTCTCAGCGTACCTCTCCCTATCTTTATACAATATGTACAGTGAATTGTGATGTAAGACAGCTTAACGTATATATTACAAAGTACACACCTCTAGCATGTTTACACACACACACACACACACACACACACACACACACACACATCTGCTTTATGTAAAGTAGTACCTATCAATACTACTATGCCCCCAGGCTAGAGTGTTGGTAGAATTTGGAATGACAAACCGTTTGCAATCATCATTATTAAGGGCTACTTTACTAATTAAATGAGTGTACAACTGGTGCTTCTTGCTTCTAATGACAGACGTTTGCTTATGCAAAACAGGTGGATTACTTTTAATGCAATTGTTATAGTTTTCAAAACGTAGCTGCTTCTGAACGACATTCTTTTAACCCCCTACAATCTCTTTATTTGCGGTTCATTTAAGAGTTTTATGAAATATGACTTGGATATAGTACCTACAAATGAATCAATAATATTTCCACCATATTCATGTTTCATTTTACCTAGAACCTTCTTGTTTACTAGCGGTAGATGATATTGATTATTTGCTGGATAGTTACTAGTATCAAACCTACCCAAGTCTGGCTTTATATCATTGTATTAGTCATCAGTTTTGATTTGATAAATAAACGAATCGGTATCTTTGTAGAGGAATTGCGCATTACGAGCGTACTTAATCATATAATCGTAATGGAATTCATACATGAGTGTTTTAGCCAATTCAAGTACTGCAAAGTCGACGTAGGTAGGTTTGTCATACTTAACCTTAACACGATTCATCTGTATAATAAATAAATTTTCATGTATAATAGTACAGCTATGGAAATTTGGTGTACTTATTAAGTAGTTAGCACCATACCTTATCTTAATATTTTCCCAGTTTGTAATAAATTTTACATCAACGCATTTGCCAACATTTTCCATAGTCTTACCAAACACACTGTTATTCATGAGCTTGTACAAATCTTTCTCAAACTCGTTAACTGCATTTGTTCTTAAATTATTGTTCAGATCGATATATGGCTTTAGCCACGGTGACTGATTAAATTCTAGTACGCGATGAATTGTGGATAACTTCCAACCATGCTGCAAACACTGTTTTAAATTTCGGTAATGAATGATATACTTAGATTTATCACACAAAATAGCAATTAGCATTTTCGTCGTTGATGCGATGTACGGGGACTTCACATTTTCAGGGCAGAAAGGTAAGTCATTATGAGAAGTGTGCAACTCTTTAGGATACTGTAAGTCAACTTCGAGGAAATAGCCTTTATCAGCTTCATCGCCTAGGGCGTGCAGCTGTAAAGCATCAATTTCGCACTGCGTTAGCCAGCGGAAACCACTCACCGGTAGATGCTGACTCATCGCCCACTCATACTGATTATTAGCATCGAGATAAACAATATACTGAGATTCCTGACTAGAATCGAAACTCGGCATGTACTTATTATTTGCCTTAGAATACCGCCCACTGCACTGACTTGACCGCCTCGAATAGACGATTTTATAAAGTGCACCATATCAATATCGGTTAGCAGTTCCAAATTCACCTGCGTGTATTTTAACATGGCATCCCAACTTAACCCAGGCGCTGTAAAATACTGACATGGGTCGAGGCTGTAGGTTTTCTTGCAAACACAGCGAAAATTTTCGAAAACATCATCTAACAAAAGTACAACAGTCTTTAAATATAAGTCGGAGTAGTCACCTAGCGTTTGAATGTGGAACTGCTCCCAGATATGTTGTGCATGTAAGTAGTCATCATCACTAATATCTGCTGAATTTAGCGAGCTGTAAAATGATTGTTTAGATGGTAAAGCACGTTCTTCGAGGCGTTCTAAGCGGTCAAAATATTCATAACAAAAAACACACTTACGTCGAAGTAAATTAAACTGTGCTTCTTCGGGAAAAACGCGTAGAATTTCCGTAAATTGTTCTAGCTGTAAATTACTAGAAAGTTTATCGAGGCTACTCGCCATAAAGCGGAACGAGTCAAGGAATATCAGTTTTATAGAATGCTCCTCATCTACTTTTACAGACTTTGCAAATGCAATGTACCGCTCTTTATTCTGAGGGATTATATCTACTCTTTCATCTGAAGCTCCAAATTGTGAAATGATGAAATGTGAGTCGTAACCAGATTAGTTTACTGCAACAGCCAGGGACCCACCTGCCAACCCCTTTAAGTACATTTACTTTTATAACCTAATTTAATTTACCATGCGTCATTCTCCATAGCTCAAGCACGCAGTACCATATCCATTGGCTGAGATACAACAGGATATGACATCATTCCATTCAGTAAAGTCAAATCTATACCATTACCAACCCACGCACAATATATACAAACTAAATGCAATCTGTAACGAAACAATGTACAGTACAGAACAGTAGCACACTCACAGCCTTGAACAGTTGTGTTAGCAGGGAAGGATGTCTTGAAGAGGAATTCCGCTAAGTACCCTGCAAAGTGCGCTTTCTACCTGCCAAATCTCTTAATGGAATACATGCTTTTCACCACTGTCCAACATAGAATGTGCTGCTAAAACCCTATGGAATGATAGAGGCCTGACACCCTGTTTGCTACATCGCAGACCAATGGTTTTGTCGCTAACAGTAGCCCAACCAATCCAGACCAGTAGTTTTGTCACTAGCCAGACCTAACCAATCCAGACCAACGGCTTTGTCACCAGCCGGCATGATAAATTAATTCATCTTTTCACCATTGTTCTACATTGAATGCACTGCTGTACGATCGGTTCTCAAGTTCAAAATTTTGCACTGTGCTGAAACAAAGGCCACATTAAGTGAACATATGCCCTGCCAACAATTGATGATACTTCCTGTGTGACCCATAAGCTGCTCTAGACTGTAGTGCTTTAATGTAACCTGCCACTCTCAGCAATTTTGTCATTAATTAATCCAACCCTCCGCATCAATAATTTTGAAACTAACATTAATGAGTAGGGTACATTGCTGCACGACCTAAACAAACACTGTCAATAAGTGATTTCCGATGAACCAGAATCTCTCCTGTCACTACCAGTTACCATGTGAGAGGGCACCTAGGAGACATTGTGACTAACAGTAATATTTGAGCGCTCTTTGCACTTGGTTATACTGCCAACTATGTTGAACCGCTGTCATTTAACACCCTGGGTGGAAAACGGTGCAGTGGGAAGATAGCGTGACATCACTATCATTATGACAATACCCTACTCTTAAATTTATATTACGCAAATTGTCTGGGCTAATTATCATGAGTTTCATGTTAGAAATAGAAAAATCCTATTAAGTTGTGAAGCTTTATATATAACCTGCAGCTAATTATTATCCAATAATATCTATTGGGAAAAGGAAGCGAAGCTGCATTGGACATCTGGATGAACAAGGTTATTTATTTCTCTGTTATAATGTTACATTTCTAGATATTATCATATTTTCTATTCTCTTACACAATACCACACAGTGTGCATATCATCATCATCATTAATGTCCTACTCCAGTCGCCTCCTCCACTCCATTCCTTCCTTCCACTTTTCCTGCTCTATTACTTCCTTCTTCTTCTTCTTCTTCTTCTTCTTCTTCTTCATGTGCCATGTCCTCGCAGAACGTTGGCGATCAGTAGCATGTTCTGTTGTTTGTTCATAGCTGTTCTGAACAGAGTAAGCTTTGTCACCCCAAACCACTGGCTCAAGTTGCCGAGCCTTGATTTCCTACTTCTCCCCGGACCACGTTTTCCATTAATTTTCCCCTGGAGTATTACTTGCAGAAGATGGTATTTACAGTTCCGCATCATATGACCAAGGTATTCTAGCTTCCTTCTCTTGATGGTAGTGAGAATTGATGGTTCTTTGTTCATACGGAGCAAAACGTCTATATTTGTCATTTTAGCTGTCCATTGTATCTTCAGCATCCTCCGGTACGTCCACATTTCAAATGCTTGCAACTTCTTGCACATGGTCTCAGTTAGTGTCCATGCCTCAACGCCGTATAATAGAATGCTGAAAACATAGCACCGGAGTAGTCGTGTCCGTAGTGAAATGGAAAGGTCACGGCTTGTCGAAAGTTTCCTAAGTCCACTGAAAAGAAGCTCTGGCCTGCTCAATTCTGCATCAGATCTCGTGAGTAAGGTCCCAGTCATCATTGATGTGACATCCCAGGTATTTCATTGTTGCCAATCTCGCGATCTGTTCCTTTGCTGCTGTGAGATTAACTCGAATGCCATCTTCTTTCCTACTTATGACCATCCACTTGGTCTTCTTTACATTAAGCCTCAAGCCCATTGCGCTGCTGGCTTCAGTGACTTCCGCCACATCCAATCCAGCTTCCCTAATGTGCATATACGCGCCATTATTTAAATAAATATCTAAACTTGAATTGACTGTAATGGCACTATCCTAAAATGGCTGCAGGTAACCGTCTCTCCATTTTCGACCTACAAATGCCCATGAAAAGTACCAACCTAACGAACGTTACAACTTGGCGATTCCCTTCAACCCCGAACGCCAACACTTACCTGCTTATTGACGAAGAAAGTAGATCATATGATAACATTTTCCTGATTAGTTTTACTTAAAAGTTTCACAATGTTTTTTCGCCTTGATTATGCATTTCTTTTAATAATCCATTACAAGCCACGAATATTTGCATATTTAGATGACCCCAAGCACATTAGGACTGAGGATGGGTTGGCGGCCCTGGCTTACGTCACATTCTCACAGGTGTACCATGTGTGCTGTCTATAGAGGAACAGGGGTTGTTTGACATCACAGTCATTTTTCTTGTCCACGATGAAACGTTAAATAATTAATGTGCGCATGCGCAGTAGCAAAAATTTGGACTTAGTTTTTGGACTCTAATTCACTGTCTCTAACCACCAATGATGTCATCACCCCTCACTCACTAAGTAAACATGGTTACCATGTGCTCTCCCAGTCATATACAGTACTCTTCTGTGTCATATCTGTCAGGTAATAGTACAAAAACACATCTACTCCCTCCTTGTACCTTAATAGGATTTGACGGTGCCTACAAGTGAACTGGCGATGTTCGATTTGTGTACCGTAACGGAGATTCAAGAACGGTCGTCATGAAGGAAGGAGGCCAACAATGAGAAAAACATACTGTAACTCATACTTACATTCATCTTCATTATTGACCTATGCATCCGGGAGATAGTGGGTTCAAATCCCACTGTCGGCAACCCTGAAGATAGTTTTCCGTTGTTTCCCATTTTCACACCAGGCAAATACTGCGGATGTACCTTAATTAAGGCCAATGCCGTGTCCTTCCAACTCCTATGCCTTTCCTATCCTTATCGTCGCCAAGAGACCTATCTGTGTCGGTGCGACGTAAAGCAGCTAGCAAAAAAATGCTGACTGTAACAATAATCGTCTTGATCTTCCTCTACTTCCTGTACTCTTCACGACAGAGACCATTATTCTCCTGTGTAACCTATCCTCCATTCGCCTCATATGACCCCATCACCGAAGCCAGTTTATCTAACTTACTCTCAACCATTGATTGCACCTTCACTTCCAAAGTGCCAGTGAAAATCTTACTGGGTATAATGACCCTAAACCTTCTTACTGTCTATTGCTTGGAACGTTTCTTAATTATATCCGTGTTCTTCTGTATAACTTTGTTGACAGGGAGATTCTGTGCTCTTATTTGTCTCCAGACCAGAGGTCACTTTCTCTATAATATGGCTGTCCTAGGTGTCTAGATGCTTAGGTCACTACAGGTCAGATAGTGGTGTGTATATCATCAAAAAATTCTAAACAGAATAACCAAAGGATCATCCATGCACTTACATTTCTAGGCTCACTTTATGACTACGAAATGAATGCATGTCTTTTTATTAAACACTTTTCTTTTGGGTTGGTACACTCAACATTAATTCTTATATCTTGGTTTCCATTACAGATGATAAAGTCCAGAGAACGGATGAAGCGGAAAAGGGTCTCGCCAGTGCTGCAGAATTAATATGAATAAAATTATGTAATGGTTCCAGCTTTTCAATACATGTAAGCTTAGTAATGTAAGGTTACAAGTAGATTAAAAAGAAGAATTCTGGACCAGCGCTGCGAGAGAAGAGTTCTGGACCAGCGGCAGCCACTGCGCATTCCCGTGCGCTTCCTCTCCCCCTGAAGGGGCCTCTTACTAGCTAAAGCACGTGCGGAGGGCGCCTCTCGCTGTTAAGGCTACACACAAGTGTGGAATGTCGCTCCTTGCCGTAGCTTTCTACTGCTATGCCTAGGTGGGTGGGCGTGATAGGTAACATCACTTGTTATAGTGCGTAATTGAGTATCTTTTACTGAAAGGTATAGTAAGAGCAAAACAAGTTCACTATTAACCTTACTCTTCTAGTAGAGATTTAAAAAAAGAACCTCTATTGAGTGTAATTAACTGCTTAGTTCAATTACAAAAAAACAAAATTCTATCCTACTTGCCTATGTGATTACCTCTTAAATTGTTTATGTTGGTGACAAGAAAGACATTTAGACATAAATCATCATGTTAGATATGGTACTAAATTTATATATACATATTTTTTGCAGAGGTCTTTTACTTGTTAGGGTGCATGTAGGAAATGTTAACTACACTTACCCAGAGGTCTTTATGTAAGAGGTAAATATTTCTTGAAAGGTGTTGGCGCAAGGTTCTGTGAGTAGATTTGTTTCTAAAAGTTACTTGCTGGAGTTCCTCTCACTGCTCAAGGTGAGGCAGCTACATGTGAAATAATTGCAGCAACTGGATTTGCTTTACAAGGTTACTTGCTGGCGAAAGGTGAACAGGATATGAGCTTTTTTTGTAAAAAAGAATCGCTCCTCTCCTCCTGCTTTGCTCTCTGTTGAAGGTTAGCTACTAACGACTATCGATACTAACGATAGCCAACTGGTGATGAGTGAAGGCGACACAAAAGTGCAGAGTTTAATTAAATAATAAAAATATTTTTCTCGACTACTTACCTTTAATTATTTTTCGACAGGATGCACATCTAGCTGTAATTCTTGACGATAGATACACGCATTGTTTACTAACCTTACATCAATAAATGACATCTATGAAATATCACTGTACTAGGTAAAAACAAATTTAAAATATAGGATAAAGTCTGAAATCAGAG
The DNA here is from genome assembly GCF_040414725.1 of Anabrus simplex. Classification (NCBI taxonomy): domain Eukaryota; kingdom Metazoa; phylum Arthropoda; class Insecta; order Orthoptera; family Tettigoniidae; genus Anabrus; species Anabrus simplex. The sequence goes on from NC_090277.1 coordinate 4,812,912, forward strand.
GTTGATTAAGAAATTCCGTCGTTACGAACGCGATAGTATGAATTTTTACATACGGAATAAAACAAAAAACAGCTCGTCATTTTGTTTGTTGGATACGAGGTCAAACAGCCCGTACATGAGAGTGTCATGTCTGTGATTTCTTATTATCTTTGTCCAAGATGGCTAACACAAATGTTTTTTGTTTAAAAAATGCATTATGATCTCTGAACTAATAAATTAGTTAGGCTAACACATGATGTGCTATCTCATCAAAAAATTATATCGAATATATATATTGAACCCTTTAGGTCCATATTGAGGGATACCTACCTTCCTTACCTATCAGCAAAGTTCATGAGATCTGTCTCTTGGGTCGTTTCGGGTTCTTCGTCACTTGCTGAGGTAAAGGTAGGGTTCATTAATTCTAATCTATCTACTGGAATGAAAGGTCTGTTTAAAAGATTCCTATTTATTCAGGAAAATTCTGAAGCATGTCAATGGTATCATAGAAGTCAATTGTGTCCACTGGACACCACAATCATTTTTACATAAACGTCAGAACACTGGTGTGAGACTTTAACGTAACTGCCTGATGGGCATTCTTACTAGAAACCATTATCTCAATTATTAATCATTTAAGAAAGGAAAGTCTGGAAATCCTTAAATTCGGCTTCCATGTGAGACCACATGTACCATCATAGTGATTCGTTATGGTCCAGCCCTCGTAACACGAACTCTGGACTCTGGGAATAATTAAGGCCGTCCAATCGGTGTGTGCCACACAGTGGTTCTACGGCATGGACCCTTAATTGAATCGATGTGACCTGCGTCTATGTCATGGACCGCCATCTACTCTTCTAAGTTACTTTAAAGTCATTGTGGATGATGACCGCAAGGAAATGATGCTACAATGGCATATGGCCCTAATCTAAGTCACTGAGGTTGATGACCCCCTGACCATCCAAGTTTCTAGGCTGAAGGCTAAACACAATTAAGTTACATCGGTTTATGACCAAAGTTCCACTTTACTATCCCCAGCACATTCACTGCTCAATCAATCAAAGTTCAATAATTACAACAATAGCAATGCTCACAAACTTAGTGGCAGTAAAATCCATTTCCTTCGGATATGTCCCCTTAATCGTTACTTTACATGTTAACATTCCCCAGAAAACAAACTAAAATTTCCAGAATGCATCTCCAAGTTATTCGCTTGATTAAAGTTATTTCAAATGCGGTTTCACTGAATTTAATAATTAAATAAATTTAAATGATTTAACGAAATATTAACGAACAACAAATTTTATCTCCGCGGACTCTGGTTTCTTCACAAATTTCTACGCAGCTGTGATGTGAGTTCAATATTGCGATGTTTATCTGGCTGGAAAAGAATATTACATAATTCATGTCCAGCTACATATATCCTGTCTCGTGATATCACGCCTAAAAATCTAATCTAGTCCTAACCGTTATTAACACTTGGATATCCTAATAATCTACGTACAAACCAAACAACTCGCCATATAATTACGATGTCATATCTCGTCATACCATTATGAATTTTGCACACCCCTCACAGACAAACCGATCATCACGACCATCGCTCTATATTTTGGACAACCCTGAAATTGGGTTACTCTGTTCCTTATACTCAAAGTTCGTGATTTCAAATGTTCATTACATCCCCAATTACAGTATTTCACAATACTTAGATCATTACCGGCTATGAATTTCAACTAAATCCAGCATTTTAACGTTTCCCCTGGCCGAGAATTACAGTACAATCTCAACTCCACTTCTTTCCCGTTATTATCCCCGCTGTCCGCTGAGACCTCTCACCCCATGCTCGCTTGGCAGTTACATAAAACACCCGGTTCGTTCTACCTGACTGACTTCTCAAAATGCTCCCTTTAAACTCTGCCGACATAATTAAACAAATACGATATTCTAACCAACAAAATGCACAGATTATGCTTCAAGATGCCCACACTAATTATACGCGTCGCCAATTGATAACGCTATGGATTTCTATGAATTTCTTTTCATTCTCAACATTATAAAATATTCCTCGGGCTATCATGTCCCGGCTTCAAATGACAGGACTCTAACCTGATTCACACATCTCATCTCAACTCATATAAAACATTCCTCGGGCTTCCGTGTCCCGGCTTCAATGACAGGTCCAACCTGATTCACAAAACTAACCTCTGTTTCCCAGCTCCACAATTATCATCGACAAAGAACTGGAATAAAATCCTCACTAGAAATCCCGACGTCTAATATCGCACAATGCATTGATCATGAATAACTTCGCATAAATGATATCGTATTTAATAACTTGATTTTTACGAGAAATGACTGAAACATTCTACTAGATCTTCTATTGTCAGTCAGACACAGTTTAAAATTGGCATTTAAAAAACGTTTCTCTCCGTGACCAAATTCATCACCCTAGGTTCTCATCCGACAGCGCGCTTCCACTCGATTGAAAATGAGTGACCATGGATTATTATTATTAACGTCAAATTGCAGATAGAAGAATTTTACGTCGAATGAACATCTTAATTTGACATCACAAAATATAGGCAGTACACTCACACGGATGACGATCTACATTGGACGTGATATCACTTCGGAACCCTATTCAATAACTTTTTACAACATTATACGGCACTCGCAAGACTTCAAAAATTTATCCAAGTGGAAAATAAAACAAATGACTCTTTTAGTCGTACTCTCACATTTACAAAACTTGGTAGTGTGACCACTGCGTCGTATATCCCCATTCAAATACACTTTAAGAAATCACGAGACAGGATATAAGAGGTAGTAAGATGGAAAGTCACCTACCTCATGTCGTCCCGCCAGTATTCGTCATAGGGCTCAACTGTGACCCTGGCATTTTATTTAGCCATTTTTACATTCATGGCTTCACAGTTTATTATTATTTTCTTCAGGTTTCCTGGAATAAAGCATAAAAAAAAAGAAAATACCCTTCACTTGTTTGTTGAGCGCACACGATGGACTATAGTTATTTACGCACACGAATTACTTAATCACATTTGAATTTATTCAGTACTTTGACCGTCCTATCTGGTACAATTATTTCACTCAAGAAAACTATCTCCTCATGGAGTCAAGACTTAGCCGCAATGGCTAAAATCTGCAGTTGAACTCAATCTACTTTCGTTGATTTGATTTCGCAGAGCAGCTCAACAATTTTTCGTCCGCTCTGTATCACAAATGCTGGAGAAGGAGACTTCATCATGGCGTCCCTTCATATTTATAGCAGTTACCCCCTCTCTTCGGATATCTCCCTTTGCCGCCAAGAAAATTTCTATAAATTTTCTGACTTACCTAAACTGTAATTTCAAGAGTTTTGAAAGTGACTACATGCTTGCTACATTTCTGGCGGTAGTGTTCATGGACATTTAAAAATTTTACGGGTTCGATTTGTGAGATGATTGACCTCCTTTGATAGGCACTATATTTTTTTGACTTGGCGTGGTCACGCCATGTACACGCGCTTTGAAATAGTTCATAAAAATGACTTGAGATTCTTCCGCCGTCGACACGTGTGGTTGACGTCACGTACCCCAGAGCGTGGGACCGAAGGTAATCACCCCCTCGTCACGTGTCAAATCCATGCTATCAAGAATCCAACTTTTAATTTAATTGTTACATTATGCATAATGTTCTTAGGGCACAAAGGTCATGGGTTCATATTTCCCCCAAGACACGAATTCCTTTCGCACAGTGACCAGGAATTTCCTTTAAATACTCCAGAAGGCGAAATTTCTAATTTTGATGTCTGATGAAACATGACCTTTGAATACGAATTCCTTTCTTCTCTCTCATGCAATTGCTCATCTCCTGGTGTACGGATACTGGTCGATGCCTTCGGCTTCCTGGTAGTTCTTGGTTGCTTGGAGAGTTCGGGGTTGCGGGGTAGGTCTCCAGTGAATTGTATTTGACTTATTGGAAGTTAGGTGGTTTGTCCTTCCAACTTCTCGACGAACTTGCATTCACATCAAAACGCGAAGTTTCTGGGTTCAAATCCCTGTCCTCACTACTGTCGTTGTCACTGACTTTCTTCATTTTTGCAGGTGGTTTACCATTCTTCTTCCTCATCATTCTCCTCATCTTCTTCATTTTAGCAGCTGGCTGACCCTTCCTCTTCATCATCATCATCATCCTCATCTTCATTTTAGCAGCTGGTTTACACTTCTTCGCATTTGCTTTAGCCTTTCTTGACGGACTATAATCCTCATCACTGGCATCCTCGTCTGAACGTTCATCAGTTCTACTTATCTTAGGCCTCTTCTTCTTATTGGTACCAAATCGTTTAGGTTTCGCTTTTTCCTCTTCAGACCCATGCCATAGATCAGAATTTCTGGATTTGTAATTATTCCATCTTCTATCGGCTTCATTACCACGATGGCGTCTACGTCTTTGGTAAGAATTTTCCCGACATCGACTCTGGTTCCTCCTACATGGACCACGGCGTCTATTCCACTTTCCGTACAGGTAGCTAGGCTGTTCCACGTTCTTACTATCCTGGTTTAGTATGGTTTCAAACCCTTGCCCATTATTCTCTTGTATGACTGCCTGCGAAACATCCCTTTCCAGTCTACTCTCTTGGATGTGGTTTACAACATTCACTTGGTTTTCCACATGCGTAGTTACTTCTGACGCTGATTTGAGAGACTGCATGTCATCTAGCTGTTCCAGTGTAGTGTCCGGTTTAACATTCACTATTTCTAACTTCTCCTTCAATTCTTTCGCGTCCACCTTTATATTTTCACTTAGTTCCTTCAAGTCTGCTTGTTCCTCCTCAATACTCCTAGGCGTTTCTTCCTGAGTTGTACCTAATTTTCTCATATCCTCTTTATTCATCTGGATTAATTTAAAGTCAATGGCCTCAATACGCTGGTCTACAGTTGCCTTGACGTCTTCGGCTACCTGGTCTACTTTGTCATTTACGACGGCTATCTCTTTACACAACATTTCCTTATGTTCATTCATCGCTGTGAAGACCTTTGACTTATCGTCTTCACGCATGATATTGAACTTCTCTACCTCTGTCTTCAAATCGGCCTTAAGCTCAGCTTGATCTGACATCAACTGCTGATGTAGTTCCCTACTTTCGTTGACGTGCCTATCGAGGTCTCCTCTAATTATGTCCTGATTTTCACTGAGAACACGATGTAGCTCGCGAGTTTCCATGAACTGCTGATTCATTTCATGTTTAAAGTCAACCTGTGCTTTAGTGTTCTGCTCCACCTTCACATTTAAGTCACCAATGTCCTTCCTAATATCCCCACTAGCTTCTTTACAACTATCCTGCGTGTCCTGTACGACCTCCTTCATGCCTTTTAATTCTACCTCTGTACTATCCAACTTCATACTCATGGATTTAATATTCTCACTTAAGTCCTTCCTATCGGCATCCATTCTCTCCATAAAGTCCTTCATCATTTGGACCACATGCCCATGGGCCAATTCTCCCTCCTGCATAAACATACTGTATTTAACAGAAAACGATAGGTCATCGGTGAGCCCGAGACTTCAACGGCGTATAATAGGACTACAACGATAAACATCACAACATCCTCCTATCTAACACATCACACTGTTAATGCAACATTCTCTAAAATTTTATTTAATAAAATGTGAAATTCAATGTTCACTCGATCAAAGTGATCAGCCAAAACACTCAAACCAGTATTCAAAAATTTGGGAAATTACACTAACACACTTAAATTATACCTTTCATTCAGTAGATAAATTATTCTCATAGTGGTATCTCCTAGCCTTACTCATCGGGCGTTTACCTATTTCTTCGAGTTCACTATCAACTCTGGCGCACGATTTTATCATCCATAATGTGGCATAGCCTCAACATTATTTCTCTTTTCCTCTAGTACACGATTTTTCCAAAATATCCTTATCGTTATCGTGACTTAGATTCCCTCATCGTTATCGTGACTCGAGCCCCATCGTTGGTGCGACATTTTAATGGTCGACCAACGTGTAACAACCCTACAATTGGTCATCGTTTCACTGATGTCAACCTACCTAACTTGTAGTTCTTCTCTCTATGTACTTAGGTCCTCTATTAAGTGACTGAAGCCCCACGTTGGGCGCCATTTTAATGAACCCTTTAGGTCCATATTGAGGGATACCTACCTTCCTTACCTATCAGCAAAGTTCATGAGATCTGTCTCTTGGGTCGTTTCGGGTTCTTCGTCACTTGCTGAGGTAAAGGTAGGGTTCATTAATTCTAATCTATCTACTGGAATGAAAGGTCTGTTTAAAAGATTCCTATTTATTCAGGAAAATTCTGAAGCATGTCAATGGTATCATAGAAGTCAATTGTGTCCACTGGACACCACAATCATTTTTACATAAACGTCAGAACACTGGTGTGAGACTTTAACGTAACTGCCTGATGGGCATTCTTACTAGAAACCATTATCTCAATTATTAATCATTTAAGAAAGGAAAGTCTGGAAATCCTTAAATTCGGCTTCCATGTGAGACCACATGTACCATCATAGTGATTCGTTATGTTCCAGCCCTCGTAACACGAACTCTGGACTCTGGGAATAATTAAGGCCGTCCAATCGGTGTGTGCCACACAGTGGTTCTACGGCATGGACCCTTAATTGAATCGATGTGACCTGCGTCTATGTCATGGACCGACATCTACCCTTCTAAGTTACTTTAAAGTCATTGTGGATGATGACCGCAAGGAAATGATGCTACAATGGCATATGGCCCTAATCTAAGTCACTGAGGTTGATGACCCCCTGACCATCCAAGTTTCTAGGCTGAAGGCTAAACACAATTAAGTTACATCGGTTTATGACCAAAGTTCCACTTTACTATCCCCAGCACATTCACTGCTCAATCAATCAAATTTCAATAATTACAACAATAGCAATGCTCACAAACTTAGTGGCAGTAAAATCCATTTCCTTCGGATATGTCCCCTTAATCGTTACTTTACATGTTAACATTCCCCAGAAAACAAACTAAAATTTCCAGAATGCATCTCCAAGTTATACGCTTGATTAAAGTTATTTCAAATGCGGTTTCACTGAATTTAATAATTAAATAAATTTAAATGATTTAACGAAATATTAACGAACAACAAATTTTTTCTCCGCGGACTCTGGTTTCTTCACAAATTTCTACGCAGCTGTGATGTGAGTTCAATATTGCGATGTTTATCTGGCTGGAAAAGAATATTACATAATTCATGTCCAGCTACGTATATCCTGTCTCGTGATATCACGCTTAAAAATCTAATCTAGTCCTAACCGTTATTAACACTTGGATATCCTAATAATCTACGTACAAACCAAACAACTCGCCATATAATTACGATGTCATATCTCGTCATACCATTATGAATTTTGCACACCCTTCACAGACAAACCGATCATCACGACCATCGCTCTATATTTTGGACAACCCTGAAATTGGGTTACTCTGTTCCTTATACTCAAAGTTCGTGATTTCAAATGTTCATTACATCCCCAATTACAGTATTTCACAATACTTAGATCATTACCGGCTATGAATTTCAACTAAATCCAGCATTTTAACGTTTCCCCTGGCCGAGAATTACAGTACAATCTCAACTCCACTTCTTTCCCGTTATTATCCCCGCTGTCCGCTGAGACCTCTCACCCCATGCTCGCTTGGCAGTTACATAAAACACCCGGTTCGTTCTACCTGACTGACTTCTCAAAATGCTCCCTTTAAACTCTGCCGACATAATTAAACAAATACGATATTCTAACCAACAAAATGCACAGATTATGCTTCAAGATGCCCACACTAATTATACGCGTCGCCAATTGATAACGCTATGGATTTCTATGAATTTCTTTCCATTCTCAACATTATAAAATATTCCTCGGGCTATCATGTCCCGGCTTCAAATGACAGGACTCTAACCTGATTCACACATCTCATCTCAACTCATATAAAACATTCCTCGGGCTTCCGTGTCCCGGCTTCAATGACAGGTCCAACCTGATTCACAAAACTAACCTCTGTTTCCCAGCTCCACAATTATCATCGACAAAGAACTGGAATAAAATCCTCACTAGAAATCCCGACGTCTAATATCGCACAATGCATTGATCATGAATAACTTCGCATAAATGATATCGTATTTAATAACTTGATTTTTACGAGAAATGACTGAAACATTCTACTAGATCTTCTATTGTCAGTCAGACACAGTTTAAAATTGGCATTTAAAAAACGTTTCTCTCCGTGACCAAATTCATCACCCTAGGTTCTCATCCGACAGCGCGCTTCCACTCGATTGAAAATGAGTGACCATGGATTATTATTATTAACGTCAAATTGCAGACAGAAGAATTTTACGTCGAATGAACATCTTAATTTGACATCACAAAATATAGGCAGTACACTCACACGGATGACGATCTACATTGGACGTGATATCACTTCGGAACCCTATTCAATAACTTTTTACAACATTATCCGGCACTCGCAAGACTTCAAAAATTTATCCAAGTGGAAAATAAAACAAATGACTCTTTTAGTCGTACTCTCACATTTACAAAACTTGGTAGTGTGACCACTGCGTCGTATATCCCCATTCAAATACACTTTAAGAAATCACGAGACAGGATATAAGAGGTAGTAAGATGGAAAGTCACCTACCTCATGTCGTCCCGCCAGTATTCGTCATAGGGCTCACCTGTGACCCTGGCATTTTATTTAGCCATTTTTACATTCATGGCTTCACAGTTTATTATTATTTTCTTCAGGTTTCCTGGAATAAAGCATAAAAAAAAGAAAATACCCTTCACTTGTTTGTTGAGCGCACACGATGGACTATAGTTATTTACGCACACGAATTACTTAATCACATTAGAATTTATTCAGTACTTTGACCGTCCTATCTGGTACAATTATTTCACTCAAGAAAACTATCTCCTCATGGAGTCAAGACTTAGCCGCAATGGCTAAAATCTGCAGTTGAACTCAATCTACTTTCGTTGGTTTGATTTCGCAGAGCAGCTCAACAATTTTTCATCCGCTCTGTATCACAAATGCCGGAGAAAGGGAGTTCGTCATGGCGTCCCTTCATATTTATAGCAGTTACCCCCTCTCTTCGGATATCTCCCTTTGCCGCCAAGAAAATTTCTATAAATTTTCTGACTTACCTAAACTGTAATTTCAAGAGTTTTGAAAGTGACTACATGCTTGCTACATTTCTGGCGGTAGTGTTCATGGACATTTAAAAATTTTACGGGTTCGATTTGTGAGATGATTGACCTCCTTTGATAGGCACTATATTTTTTGACTTGGCGTGGTCACGCCATGTACACGCGCTTTGAAATAGTTCATAAAAATGACTTGAGATTCTTCGGCCGTCGACACGTGTGGTTGACGTCACGTACCCCAGAGCGTGGGACCGAAGGTAATCACCCCCTCGTCACGTGTCAAATCCATGCTATCAAGAATCCAACTTTTAATTTAATTGTTACATTATGCATAATGTTCTTAGGGCACAAAGGTCATGGGTTCAATATATATACATATATGTTTAGCACGGATGATGAAATAATAAATCGTCTAATGAATCAGTTAGGGGCACGTCATAAAACAACAGAAAAGAACTTCAGTGCACAAAGACATCAAACAAGACTGTGTTTTAACAAAACAAAAGAACATGCTGCTACGTAGCCGAAATATTGGATGAAAAACTGTAAAGCATAGTTTCTTTTAAAATAAAATATTACGAATTATTTCTTAATCAACCTCTGATTTGAGACAGTGTGTGAGTGAGAGCTATAATTTGTCACACCTACACAGGTTGGTGATTTGATGATAGAAAAATGAAATCAGGTAAAGGATTCAAGGTTATAGCATTTGGTTGGTGTAAAAACAAAAAAATATGTGTATGCATATATAGGTTAGGATGAATTATTGAAGCAACTCGAATAATAAGTGGAACATCACACTGTTTTATTTACCTGTTAGTTCAAAATACATGATTAAATTCTTTCTTGCATCCCTCACAGTCCTTAATCATTGGATTCGGTCCGTCAAAACCATCAACTTCATCTTGCCCTCTGTAGCAATAGTGCTTGACACATCGCCTGCACACCGCGATTTCCATTTTCGATCTGGTGTAGAAGGGAAGTTTCTCCCATGCTTCATCTAAATCTTTAGCAGCATATGTTGAGAGAAACCCAGATGGTAAATAGTGAATTAGATGTTGTGGCATTCGAAGTAAACTGCCATGTGTATAGTATGATGTAATAGCCTCACTTACTAGTGAGAAATATATTGTACGTAAAGGATCAGGTTTAATATTTGGTGTACAAAGTTAACATTTACACTGGATGTTACGGTTTCTCTTCTCACCAAACTCATTCTTTACTTGTCGCTCCATGACTGATGACACGCACACACTGTTGCCAACAAGGACAATACCTTAATATTTATTCACACACTTTTTTAAACAGTGTGCTACAGTTTACGATACGTCACACTGACATGGCGTATAGTCCAGTTAGCTTTAAGGTATATTTGCCTTAGCAGTTGCCTAGTGTGAAAATAGCGAACTAGAGAGAATAATTTTATGATTGCCAACGAGGAGGATCGAACTTGTACTCATCTAGATGTGAGCGAATTCACTTGTTTTTATAAAAATTGTAATGCTAGGTTTAAGATAATCTCACATTATATTACCAGACGCGACTTTATTGTGTGTAAAATTATTATTTTGTAGACATATGTTTGAAGCAGAACATTCCTTTGTAGTGTATATCTATCCCGGATGTTTCCTGCAAGCTGCTTTCGCATAAACCGGTTAACGCCTTACTTCTTTCGCGGTCATTGCTGGTCATGCCCGTGCTTTGACCACGGTTTCGTCAAGGCTACAAAAAAGGAAGCGTAAACTGAAGTCCGGGTCGCCACGCAGCTTACTAGCAGATGTTTTATCTAAGCAGGTTTTTTTGAAACTAGTTTTTTTTCAAATTACATGTCGCCGTTAGAACGGGTATATATACTGCGAATCGCTTGCTGTAGGTACGTTACCGTTTCAAACAGCTTTTGAAATGGCACCTGTACAAGAAACTCTCTACGAAAAGCTTCTAGCGCTGCGGGAATTAGTTAGATTGCAAGAAATGTGTGAAATAAACAATATATTGGAAGTACAGGGCGCATTTGAAAGAGCGATTGTAAATAGAATATGACATTTTACTAACGAAGAGTTTCGGCTCTTCGTTAGGGTGCATACGGGTATTCTTTTACGACGCGAAAGTCCGAACTTTCATCTATTGTTTATTCACAAATTCAGCTTTTTTTCCTGCTACGCTATGTTAGCTGAAAAAAGAGAGTTAATGGACGATCACGGAAGTGATGGTGAAATTTTTGGTGAGTTTTAATTTTTTTTTTTAATTTCAAGACTTGGTCTATTGTAGGATTGCGAAAGATTTTAATTTTACATTAACTTTTTCTTTCCATATAGTAGAAGAATAAGAAGTGAGAGAGCCTGGAGGAGGAGGAAGAGGAGAATTTAATTTATTTGAATCGTTATAGGTGAGTGCAAAAATATATTTTATTTATCTTGCTTTCTTTTCTGTTCTTAGACAGATAATCTAATTAAAGAGAATTTTTTTACGTCGCACTAACACAGATACGTAAAGGAGTAGGTGAAAGAGGGAGTATAATTTTTTATTTAAAAAATTATAAGAGGTTATCTTTAGTTAAATTTTGTTTAATATAATTTATTAAGATACATGTTACACAAATTTTTCGAATTAATTATGCAGAGTTGATGTGAAAATATCTTCTTTCTTGAGGTAATGTCCAACGTTGCCATCAAGAAAACAAACAGCACAGTTTCTTGAGCAAGGTAAGTCTGCAACAATAGAGAGAGGACACTATAAGATGGTAAATCTATCAGACATTAGAGTAAGAAATTAAAAATATATTATACAAGCGTACTTACTCTTGATTTTTTTAGAATACATATTCCTTCGGAATCCATGAATTATGCGTCGCGTCGAATCCTAGCCACGATACGAAAACCTTGACGTTCTTTCTTCTTAAAATTTTATCAATGAGGTATATTTTAGGATGTTTTGTCTTCTGCAGTTCTTGTTCATAGAACGCACCAAATATTGGTTTATTTTGATAGTCGTGAAGCAAGTAAGTTCTCGGTGATGTTTCTTTTACTTTTCTTACAGTAAATAATTCTTTACTCCAATTAGGAGTATAGCCCTTTGTAAAATATCGCTTAATTTTACTTATTCGTACTGTGTCACCTACTTTAAATTTTGGTGGATAAGGTGACTTCTTTTTCTTCATTTCCCGTAATTTGTACACAGTAGCAAGTTGTTGTAGATTATTTGTGACGTCTATAGGTTTCATACCAATCGTACGATGTTTTCGATTATTATATTCATCTAATAGTTTTGGTAGCATGCGAAGCCAATGGTATGATCTACACGCCGAGAATTTCCTCCACATCCACTGCTTCAGTGTTCGATTGAAGCGTTCAACTACGCTTGTCTTCAAGCTGCTCCCTGTCGAATAGTGTTTAATTTTTCTTAGTGTAATCCACTGTTGAAAAGTCTTATTATAAAATTCTTTTCCCCTGTCAGTTTGCAGATGTTTTGGATAGCGTTTACATTTTGAATAGATGCGTTCCATATTCTCCACTACTTCGTTTCCTGTTTTTGTTTTAAGTGGAACTGCCCATGCATATTTTGAATAAACATCAATAACAGTTAACATGTACTTATATCCACTATTAACTTTCGAAAACAGAGACATATCAACAAGATCAGCTTGATGTAAATCATCTCTCCCCCGGCTAATAACGCTCCGTCTTTCAAAATTCTTTCGCACTGGAGCGTGGAGTTCTTTCGCTATTTCTTCTCTGATATTGTTCATAAAGTATAGGTAAAAGAATTCGTTCTGTGTCGTCTATTCGTTTCTTGAATCGCAGTCGATCTATAACCAGTTGCTGCCAGTTGCTTCTTCTGTCTTTACATCCTATTTCATAGATTACTGAAATATCTTTTGAGAATCTAACCGCTTTAAATATATTTGCGAACGGAAGTTCGTCCCACCGCGCAGTGTTCACTTATTCGATGTACCTCGACTTTCGAAGTTCTTCGATTGACAAGATTTCATTTTCGTGTGACGAATGACCAGCACTTCTAGATGCTATTAACTTTTTCAGTCTCTCCACTAGATTGTTTGGATCATTCCAATGAACTAATTCGATCTTCTTTCTTTGTTCATTTTTCCACTGAGCTACTTTTGATCCTCTTCCTGTACGTTTGTATTTGTGTACACTTACAAATTTTGGTGTGCTCCTTCCTTTTTTCACTTTTGCATCTTCTACTAATGGCTTGATAATTTTTTGAAATTTGAGCGATTTTGTGCCTCTCATTGGCTTGCCTGCGTCATACTGTTTCCTGTGCACGTTAGTGTAATTTAATATATGACTGTAAGCTGACAGATCCTTATCATCATACAACTGTGCGTCCGGATCTTTCTGAAATATTAATTCAAGGAGACCTTCAGTTAAAGGATAGTTAAAATTGTCAATTATAAGATTGTTATCGCGAAACAGTACTTTCTACTCCCTAAATAGTGTTCTCCATGAACTACTCGAACCCCGAATATTCTATCAACTTTGTGTCTCAATTGTGGGTTAAGATAATTTTGCAGGAGAGTTGTAACCTTTCTGTCCAGAGCTTCTTCTTCTTCTTCTTCTTCTTCTTCTTCTTCTCTTATATAACTATTTAATTTTCGATTTTCCTTTCGAGACAGTATTAAGTAGTTTGAGACTCCCGCCCCCATAACCTTTTCGAACTGGCGTGTGTGTTGCCATTTGGAAATTCTGTGTCAATCGGCTTTTGCCAATATACTTTTTGCGCCTACTGCGCGTGCGCGAGTGGTGTGACGCGAGTCTGCTGTTGACTGCTAACGACTACTTCCCGGGGAGTCGGCGTCCTGTACCCGCCATGGATGGACGTGAATGTGTGTGTTCCGCTATGCGGCGGGTGGTTGTGCTGAAACCCCCGTGAAATCCAACTTAAGAGGGATTATCCCTTATTCCATTAGTTGCTGGCCTCCTACTGTTTCATTGGATTAATTTTTTTGCTACGATAATTCTCCAGGATCCTTGGTGAACAACTTTAGTTCACGGCCTCGTGGTTGCCGGTCTTCAATAACAATGGCCAGGTTTGAACTTCTCAATTTTTCTGGACTCAAAGGTATGTAACTGTTTTGGATTAAAGTAATTCTGGAGAAGCAAGAAGATTTATGTGTTTCGGCGTACTTCAAGATAACTGTAATGATAATAATAATAATAATAATAATAATAATAATAATAATAATAATAATAATAATAATAATAATAATAATAATGATGATAATAATAATAATAATAATATTTGGATTAAGACTTCCTCTTCGAAATTTGTGCTGGATATCGTGTGCGTCTGTGAACCATAGGAAACGGTTTAGGCAATTAATGATTTTAGAATGCAGTTCGCACCGTGAAAGAAATTAGTATGTTTTTCTTAAAATTAAGTGAAAGTTTTTTTTTGCACTTTATTGTACCATAAGGTGTGAACCAAGGGGCTGTTTCCAAGGTAGCGGGGTTAGCTTTCCTTCGGGTTCCTTGCCTTCTGGGATTTATTTCTCCTTTCTTTGATCTTTTTTGCATTGTTTCTGGGATCTCTGTTTTATTTTTAATTTAAAACCGTTGGTTTTACTTCTCATTTGTAGACGGTGGTTTGCTTGTCCGTTACTATGGCAACGTGTGTTTGGGTAATTGTTGTGGGCTTTTGTTTTTAACGGGATTGTTGTTGGTTCGTGTGTGCTTCTTGGATGGAAATATTTTTGTTGCCTGGTATCGTTGGCATTTCTTTCATATAAAGTGATTAATTTCGGCCAACCTCTTTGTCGTTTCGTCGCGTTCCTTGTCTAGGCGAAATGTGTAACTTCTACCTTTATTTTCGTGTGCCCTTGGAAATTGCCCTTGGTAGAAATTGGAACGAATTGTGGTAAAGTTAAAAGGCAACCGGCCTAAAGGTCATGGAACTACGGATTGTTTACTAAGCATGGTATTTGTTTTTCTCTTAAACGCGTGATCGATCACATTTAAATCAATATTTTAATTATCTTGTTTGAGGTATGGAGGTCACTGTTGTTTTTTCCTTGTTGATATTTACGGTTTAGTTCCTTTATTATTTGTTAAATGAAGTCTACATTTTCTTATTTAAAGCTGCCTTGTTGGCTATTTATTTACTAATCATATTAATTTCTTGCAAGTTAATCCAATTACTGTTAATCGAGTATTTACATTCTTTTAAACTATCCGGTTCAAGGTATTATCTGACTTAATGATGAACCTAGGTCCACTCCAGATATTATCTTTTGAAATGTTACCTCTCTTTTATATGTCTATTAAAGCTTTCTTTCATATCACTTAAAAGTTGGTTTTCACTTACCACATTTGGTGCAGCGCTGAAACTATTTCTTTGTTTGGGTGTCCACGGGCCTTAAGCCGCTTTTCCTCCACGTTTTGGGTAAGTGTCTCTATTTTCTTCCCTTTGGGTAATTTTAGTATCATGTTGTTTGCTGGTGTTGTTTTTATCCTTGAATTTTTTTATGTACTGTGACTTGTTGCTTCACTTTCCCCCTTGTTCTCTCTTGTGTTCGCTTAATCTACCCATTTGGGGTGGACGCAATAGCAACCTTCACACCAGTCTCTCTCTATCTCTCTTTCTCTCTCTCTTTCTTTTTTCCTCAGCTGGTGGGTAATGTTATTAACCTCATCACCGCTAGGATGTTACCGGGGTCCTAGAGGGTGGTGCCGGTTAGAGTGGTAGCAGAGCGTGGTTGTTGTTGTTGTTGTTGCTCTGCTGCCTAATCTCAGTTGTTTCTGCCTTGTGCAGCCTAATTTTCCTCCCCTTCTACCCTTGCTTGGTGCAGTGCTGTAGTAAATGTAGGTGGATGGAAATCAAAGACTAAGAAACTAAAAGTGTTATTGTCAATAACTATTGTGAAAGGGAGTGCAAGGATCTTGTGTAATTTTTTTAATTATTTTGTTCCATGTTTGCTACCATGGCGCGTGCCGTTACGAACCCCTCCTTCCTGCGTCGTGCCGAATTGGAGTACGAGTTATCCATTCGTGGCCTTGAACCTGCCCGTACTGTTGCTGAATGTGCTGCCTTGCTATCAGCCAACTCCCAGGTCCCCATTAACTTACTTATCATTGATAGGAGTCGAGTGGGTGAGTATCTTAATTTAATCTGTGAGAATCTTAACGAAATTAACATTATTCGTGAAGAATTTATCGAATTGCCTCCTTCCAAAGCCCACGTAAACCGGCTGAGGGCCAGAGCTAACCACTACTCGGGCCGAATTCAGGACATATTATCCATTAAGCCAGATTCTGTTGTTGTCAGAATGTGCTAGATTGTTAACGGTGGTTTCTGGGATCACCTCTGATTTAGATTTGCTGTTAATTAACAGAGATATGGAGAATTGTTCTATTTCTACTGGACTTAACCCTACTGTACCTACTCTGAGTGTCCTTTCCCACCAAATTGTGTCCTCATCCCATGCCCAAGGTCAGTGTTGTGTGACAGCTCCTTTACTGGAAACCTTAGTCTCTAAATTCGGCGTCATCGCCTAACTGTTTAAAGGAAGTTTTTCGGGGAGTGAAGTCCTTTTCTGTAAATTCTATCGATGAGTGTTTTCGATTCCTACGGTTTCTGGTGGAGTTGACTGAGACTGGTAATGTGTACTCAGTCGATGATTTGGGGATTTTCTGCGCCCTCTTCCCTCATTGTGAAGGGATCCTAAAGAGGGAAATTTCTGAAGCTATCTCTAAAAATTTATCAATTAGCATCTTTCATGAACTAGTCCTTTCCAAATTTACTCCCTCTCTTGCTCTCCAAAGTCTTGTGCCCCAACACTGCTTCCGAACCCAGTTCCTGCATGAGAACCTACTAACTTATGTGCTAGATCTGCGATTCTTTTGCAAGGTTTTTAGAATTTCCGTCCCAGAAAGTGAAATGGTCTCTAGAATTTTAAAAGGAATATCTCCTGCGTATCGGTCCTATCTTTCCTTAACCCGTTGCCCTACTACCTTTCAAGAATTGGAAGAGGCCTGTCCCTTTGCTGAAGATGTCAAACATGGTGATACCTCTAGACCGGTGAATTTTCCTCCCCCTACTACTCCCAATTATCCCGTCCTTCGGTCAACACCTAATGTAGTGAATGCCCGTAAATGTTACAACTGTGGGTCCCCAAAATCATCTAAGGAATTCCTATCCTGACGTTAAACGTGGTCCAAGCGCTTGCTATTCCTGTGGCTCTAGACAGCATGTTAAAAAAATTGCCCCTTGGTAGGCAGAAATGGTACTCAATGACTAGAAAGGAAAAGGACAAGGTCTGCTCATACTAAAATTGTAAATCCTGAATCTCGTAAAAAACCTGTGTGTCCTCCCATGTGCAATAGTATTTCTGCTCATGCCCCCTCCTCGGGTACTTGCACGTTTGTCGAGGTCAATAATGAACCTGTGGATGCCCACTTGCACGTTTGTCGAGGTCAATAATGAACCTGTGGATGCCCTTCTCGATACTGGAAGCCTAGTATGTTTGATGAATTATGCCTGGTATTGTCAAAATGAATCCTCGTGTAAACTTCCGGAAATAAAACCCACTAATCTAAGATGCGTTTCGGCTAATTGTCAGTTTTTAAATATTTTGGGTACTGTGAAGGTCAAGTTGAGGATTGGGAATTTCACTTGGAAGATCAAGTGCTTGGTGACATCTAATTTATCATGTAACATTATCCTGGGTACCAATTTTCTATCTTGGGCCGGTGTTGTTTTGGATCCTCAGTGTCGAAATTTATTTTTTAAATTTTCCCCTGACTTGAAATTTGAATTGATTAACGTTCCCTTGAAAATGCCTAAAGTTTTGTGTGCGGGTTACCCTGGGTCAGATGAG
The DNA here is from genome assembly GCF_040414725.1 of Anabrus simplex. Lineage (NCBI taxonomy): Eukaryota > Metazoa > Arthropoda > Insecta > Orthoptera > Tettigoniidae > Anabrus > Anabrus simplex. The sequence continues at coordinate 4,830,939 of NC_090277.1, forward strand.
TCTAGTGACATCGATCGGCTAGACCTGAATCATTTAGGAGATGGCGAAGCACGGCAAGTTCGTGATCTTTGCAAGGAATTTCCCGATGTGTTCACTAGCAAGTTAGGCTTGACCGACGTACTCGAGTATGATATTGAGTTGTCTGACCTGCAGCCTGTTCGATCCCCTCCTTACCGCCTTTCCCCACCCCGTATGTTGGAACTAAAGAAAGTTGTTGAGCAAATGGAGAGAGACGGAGTGATCAGACCTTCCACTTCACCGTACGCATCCCCTGTGTTCTTGGTACCCAAACCTTCTGGTGGTTATCGAGCTGTGATTGACTATAGGGGCCTAAATAGTAAGATTGTACTCCAATCTATTCCTCTACCCGACCATCATACTTGTTTTGGATGGTTCTCGGGAGCGAAATTTTTCACTGTCCTGGATTTGAACCAGCCATATTACCAAGTGCCTTTGTCGAAGAGATCCATTCCCCTCACTGCCTTTATCACCGACTGGAACTTGTATGAGTTTCTCAGGTTTCCGTTCGGGATCAGTTGTGGAGCAGCCGTGTTGTCGAGGTTGCTAAATTCCATTCTCTCGGACATTAAGTTCAACTATGTCTTTAATTACCTGGATGATTTGGTAATCTATTCGAATACCTTCGAGGAACATATGGTGCACGTCAGGGAAGTTTTGCAACGGTTAAAGAAAGCCGGCCTTACAGTGAAGTTATCAAAGGTAGCTTTCGCCAGACCTAGCATGTCTTTCTTGGGACATGTAGTTTCTTCTGAAGGCGTTTCCATTGATCATTCCAGAACTCAAGCCATTAGAGATTTTCCACCTCCCAAAGATGTCAAGGGCGTTGCTCGATTCATCGGTATGGTCAAGTTTTTTAGAAAATTCATCCCTAACTTTGCTGTGGTGGCTGCCCCGTTGAACGACCTTAGGAGAAAGAATGTAAAATTTACTTGGGGTAAAGCCCAGGAAGAGGCTTTCAATTCATTGAAGGTCGCGTTGACTAATGCACCTTCGTTAGCTATTCCTGATTTTGAGAAGCGTTTCATTGTCCAAACTGATGCCCCCGGGCGTGCTATTGCTGGTGTTCTGTTACAAGAACATGAAGACGGGCGTAGGCCGGTGGCTTACGTATCCAGGGTCCTCAATGATCTGGAATCCAAGTACTCCATTTATGAACTAGAGTGTCTAGCTGTGCTGTTTGCACTGGAAAAATTTCGATCATTCATTGAACACGTCAACTTTGATCTAGAGACCGATAATCAGGCTCTTTCTTGGGTGTTGAACCGACCAAAAAGGACCGGTAGGATAACTAGATGGGCATTACGGATCTCATCCTTTAATTTTAATGTTCGCCATATTCGTGGGTCAGAGAACGTCATTGCCGATGGCTTGAGCAGGATGTTTGAAGGTAATCCTTGTGCGGAAGCCAACCCATGTGTCGATGAGCTTGCTGTCAATACGGTTGGAGTTAGTGCCATCCTCACCGATTTCCCCTTGCTGTATCAAGAAATTGGAGATCATCAAAAAACTGATCCGGATCTGAAAAGGATCATTGACACAATCAGTAGCGGGATCGAAGTAAAACCTTACTCCTTATCTAAGGGTGTTCTCTGTTGTAAGGGTCGCAAGGACCATAATTCCAAAATTGTCGTTCCAAAAGTTCTGGTACCTGTCATTTTTAAATATTACCACTGTTCACCCCTTGGCGCTCATCTAGGAAATTTCAAAACTCGTCTGAAAATCAGGCAATTCTTTGTTTGGAAGAAAATGGATAGTGATATCAGGAACATGGTCAAATCTTGTAAATCTTGCGCCATCAGCAAACCTAATTTGAATAATCGGGTGGGATTATTGTCTTCATCACAAGCTTCGCGCCCCATGGAGCGACTGTTCATCGATTTCGTAGGTCCCCTCCCCCGATCTTCCTTGGGAAACACCCACTTTTTTGTCTGTATAGATGCCTTCTCCCAGTTCTGTTGGATCTTTCCCACCAGGTCCACTAATTCACGTACCTCTATCTCCTGTCGAAATTCCATCTTTGCATCGTTTGGCCCACCTAAGTTCTCAGTATCTCACAACGCTAGTTCTTTCACCAGTAACTCCTTCAAAAGGTATCTGTTTGAGTTGGGCATCTCCCATGTCACCACTACCCCATACTACCCAAATCCTTCTTATGCAGAGAGGTTGAATCGGAACTTAAAGTCTGCATTGATAGCGTATCATCATGACAACCAGTCCAAATGGGACTCCTGTCTGCATTGGTTGGCCCATGCTTTTAATCCCGCTACTCATGAGTCTCATGGTAAGACGCCTATGTCTTTAATGTTTGGCTATACCCCGTACTCCCCTATGTCTAACCTTCTATGTATTGAAGATCTTCTCCCAGACGTATCTAGGCCTAATGATGTTCAAAAGATCTGGAACGAAGCAAAAAGGAATCTAGCTGTGTCATACGAAAAGGTCAAAAGGCAGTACGATAAAGGTAGGAAACCGTCAAAATTCAATATCGGTGATCTGGTGTATGTTAAGTGCTACCCAATGAGTAAGGCCGTGAATAAGTTTTCGGCAAAACTTGCCCCTAGGTACCAAGGCCCGTGCACTGTGTTGGAGTTTTTGTCTCCGGTTTCAATTTTGGTAAGTGACCCTATAGCAAAACGAATTAGGCGCGTTCATGTTTCTCAAATTAAACCCGGTTGATCTGGCAAGTTGTACCGCGTCTTCCGCTGGATGGATGCGCCTTTGGTAACTGACCTGTATCGTTAGTGAACTTAGCACACATACTGTGGGATGGCGAGCGAGTCAATCTGGTCCTTTCTGTGCCTTGTGTTGGTGATTCTAATTTAGTACTCCTGGTATATTACTGTTTCTCGGTGTGGATCCTTGTAGTTAGGAATTGATTTTCCTTAATTGTCTTGTGATGGCGGTATTAATACCTTGGGATAGATATCCACGTTATCTAGCCATATGCTTAGGTGGTGCGCTACCTAAGTTCCATTGGGGAAATCTAATGACATCTAACTTACATTGTGCTTTGTTTCACTCTCTGTTTCTCTAGGTGTTTAGTATGTAATTTCAAGGACTTATCTCTTCTGTGGCTCCGCATCGGATTCCTTCCGCTGAACCCTTCGATCATCTTGTGACTTAATCATTGCTGAGCTATGGTGTGCTTGGGATGGAATGTAAGGGAGTGTGTCTGGTGCCTGAGTGTTTACCATTTTGTCATCCTTTCATTGTGTGCGTGTATCTGAAGATGTGTGGTGCTTAGTCATGATTGGGTTGCTATTTGTGCCATTTTAGTATTGTACGATTTCTGGTTATGGTATGTTACGATCAATTGGTGTCGGAAAGGTTCCCTGCTTGCCTTCTGGATGGACCGCGTGTCTTAAAGGTGTTTCTTTTTCCGGGTACTGATGTTTGTATTCATCCATGATTGAGTGATCTGACACGCCTCCTTTGGGTACTCTTCGCGGCTGTTTTAAAGTGGTATTCTATGCGTGAACCCTCGATTTTATTTTACCTGTAACGGGTTTTTGGGCTGAATTTATCTTCCTAACCTTTTGAATTTGGGGGTCGTTTTGGGGTTATGTAGAAAATCTGGTTCCGATTTTTTCTGTGGGCCTTCGGTTTGTGCACTCCTGCCAGCATTGTGGTTGTATCTCCTGTGTTGTAACTTGGTAATGTTGTTGTGAGTTGTTAGGATCTTTTTGAAAAGTGGACCGTTAGTAACGTAGTGTAATTTTCCTTATCTACCGGTTGGCGTATGGAGTTTTCGGTGGTACTGTCGGACTTCCTTCCTGAGGATATTTCTCCTTTGTGCTTCGGTGGGATGGACCTAGTCCTTAAACTGTACCGGGTTTACTGATGTAATTTCTGTTTAGTATTGTGCTGATTTTGTTTAGTGGTCAGTGAGCACGCGTTGAGGATACCTGTCCTTTATCTCTCTGTGAGTGACCCGTGTTGCTAGCTTGTCATTGTTTATGTAATCGTGTTTGGGATTACGTTGGTTGGCTGTCAAGACACCTTGGTTGGGATGTGATTTGTCCTTTAATTTACCTCTGTGTCACGGTAGGTTTGGTTATTGGTTTTGAATCCACTACTCCGAGGAAGTACGCCTTCGGGTGGGCAATACTTAGTTTTCTGTTGGCTCTGGGATTTTCGACTTGTTCTTCCTCACGCAGAATTAGGTTTGTGGTTACCTTTCTGTACCACGTTGCCCCGTGCATTTATTTCTTGTAGTTCTACTTTGATGTGGCCGTTATGGATCACTGACTGATCGCGATTTTTCCACCTGGTAACCTATAGGAGTCTCCTGATTGCCCATCGATTCTGCTGTTGCCTATCTTACCTCTCTGTAACTCGAGTGTTTTCTGCGCCTCTTCTCACTGATGGTATTCCGTTGGTCTGTTCAAAGTAATAGTTTTCTATGCTTGAGTCCTTCCCTGTGTTTTGTTGGTGAACTAGGATAAGTTGTCGATCCCAGTGTGGTTTGTATTTTGCTCAACTCATCGTTCTTGATCCTGGACCGATTGACGAGTTCGCCACCCCGTGGTTGTGTGTGTGTCACTCCAGTATCTATAAGTATAATCTGATAAGTCATTCATGTGCCCTCTTAGTTTAACTCCTGTTATTCTGGCCATATGTTCCAAGGACGTCTATTTTTTGGAGTGGTCCTGTACCTTTATTTATATATATGTCATGGGGTGATTTGTGCTTGAGTAATATTACTGCTTTCATTTCGTTATTTTCTTGATCTATTCGGGATATCTGTCTTAGTCCTGGTTGGTATTTAGTGTTGGTTTGTACCCTATGCTTCTATGTGTTCTTGTTAATTGATTCTCTACGTGCCCTTGCTAAGTATCCTTCGTGGTAGAGTAACATTGTATATTTTATGTAGTTCCCCATTGATTTCTTAATTGTGGTTGAATGGACCCTTCTTTTCCTTCGGTGCTAAATCGGACCAAGTGGAAAGCTCTGGGCTTCAGCAAGTTGGTTGGTAACTAGCGTAATGTAAAGTTAATTGGCGGATCTATCGATCCTGTAACTGAATACTCACCTGCTTTTAATTTTCTGGTGCGCGTTTTTCCCTCTTTTTGAGGTTTTTGCCCCCATCCGGGTCTTCGGGTACGTTTCTTTCCCCTGTTGTCACCTTTTTGCAACACGAGATCATGCACTTCCTTAATACCAAAGGAGATTTGTAAAGGTATTCGTGCATTAATTTACCACCGTGCTTTAGGAAATAACCTGGATGCGTGGACTAATAATCATGTGGTTGTCGTTTGATTTTGGTCAGTATATCTGTGATTAGTGTAAGAATTGCCAAAGCTCAAAAGTGAACTGGTTCATGGGTCAAAAACTATATCATCGTGTGATGCCTTAAACCAAAGTATATCAGGTGCCCCTGAAGATTTCGTGAACTCTGATCATTGAACTCTCTATCTAGTGAAAAACATTACTCTGGTGATTTCCTGAGTGCGCGATTAACGTTTCTGAACACTGATGTAATCGCACCCCCCCAATTAACTTGGAAAGCAACGTAATATGGAGCTGTGTCTTAAACTGTTAACCTGGTCATGTGGACACCTAATTCAAAACTAGTTCATCCTGGTGGTCGTTTTCAGTTGGACTACTTCACCCAAATTTAGGTTATATATGACCACCACATCATCATTGAGTAATGCTTCAGATTTGTTGTCTTTCGGGGCGGGAGGACTGAGACAGTATTAAGTAGTTTGAGACTCCCCCCATAACCTTTTCGAACTGGCGTGTGTGTTGCCATTTGGAAATTCTTTGTCAATCGGCTTTTGCCAATATACTTTCTTGAGGACAGCATGCCGTGCGCGGCAGTTTGAGTTCTGTGTCTGCGCCTACTGCGCGTGCGCGAGTGGTGTGACGCGAGTCTGCTGTTGACTGCTAACGACTACTTCCCGGGGAGTCGGCGTCCTGTACCCGCCATGGATGGACGTGAATGTGTGTGTTCCGCTATGCGGCGGGTGGTTGTGTTGAAACCCCCGTGAAATCCAACTTAAGAGGGATTATCCCTTATTCCATTAGTTGCTGGCCTCCTACTGTTTCATTGGATTAATTTTTTGCTACGATAATTCTCCAGGATCCTTGGTGAACAACTTTAGTTCACGGCCTCGTGGTTGCCGGTCTTCAATAACAATGACCAGGTTTGAACTTCTCAATTTTTCTGGACTCAAAGGTATGTAACTGTTTTGGATTAAAGTAATTCTGGGGAAGCAAGAAGATTTATGTGTTTCGGTGTACTTCAAGATAACTGTAATAATAATAATAATAATAATAATAATAATAATAATAATAATAATATTTGGATTAAGACTTCCTCTTCGAAATTTGTGCTGGATATCGTGTGCGTCTGTGAACCATAGGAAACGGTTTAAGCAATTAATGATTTTAGAATGCAGTTCGCACGGTGAAAGAAATTAGTATGTTTATCTTAAAATTAAGTAAAAGTTTTTTTGCACTTTATTGTACCATAAGGTGTGAACCAAGGGGCTGTTTCCAAGGTAGCGGGGTTAGCTTTCCTTCGGGTTCCTTGCCTTCTGGGATTTATTTCTCCTGTCTTTGATCTTTTTTGCATTCTTTCTGGGATCTCTGTTTTATTTTTAATTTAAGACCGTTGGTTTTACTTCTCATTTGTAGACGGTGGTTTGCTTGTCCGCTACTATGGCAACGTGTGTTTGGGTAATTGTTGTGGGCTTTTGTTTTTAACGGGATTGTTGTTGGTTCGTGTGTGCTTCTTGGATGGAAATATTTTTGTTGCCTGGTATCGTTGGCATTTCTTTCATATAAAGTGATTAATTTCGGCCAACCTCTTTGTCGTTTCGTCGCGTTCCTTGTCTGGGCGAAATGTGTAACTTCTACCTTTATTTTCGTGTGCCCTTGGAAATTGCCCTTGGTAGAAATTGGAACGAATTGTGGTAAAGTTAAAAGGCAACCGGCCTAAAGGTCATGGAACTACGGATTGTTTACTAAGCATGGTATTTGTTTTTCTCTTAAACGCGTGATCGATCACATTTAAATCAATATTTTAATTATCTTGTTTGAGGTATGGAGGTCACTGTTGTTTTTTTCCTTGTTGATATTTACGGTTTAGTTCCTTTATTATTTGTTAAATGAAGTCTAGATTTTCTTATTTAAAGCTGCCTTGTTGGCTATTTATTTACTAATCATATTAATTTCTTGCAAGTTAATCCAATTACTGTTAATCGAGTATTTACATTCTTTTAAACTATCCGGTTCAAGGTATTATCTGACTTAATGATGAACCTAGGTCCACTTCAGATATTATCTTTTGAAATGTTATCTCTCTTTTATATGTCTATTAAAGTTTTCTTTCATATCACTTAAAAGTTGGTTTTCATTTACCACATTTGGTGCAGCGCTGCAACTATTTCTTTGTTTGGGTGTCCACGGGCCTTAAGCCGCTTTTCCTCCACGTTTTGGGTGTCTCTATTTTCTTCCCTTTGGGTAATTTTAGTATCATGTTGTTTGCTGGTGTTGTTTTTATCCTTGAATTTTTTTGATGTACTGTGACTTGTTGCTTCACTTTCCCCCTTGTTCTCTCTTGTGTTCGCTTAATCTACCCATTTGGGGCGGACACAATAGCAACCTTCACAACAGTCTCTATCTCTCTTTCTCTCTCTCTTTCTTTTTTTCCTCAGCTGGTGGGTAAGGTTATTAACCTCATCACCGCTAGGATGTTACCGGGGTCCTAGAGGGTGGTGCCGGTTAGACTTTGCATTTAATCCATTCGAGTTAACTGTAAGCTGCTGTAGTTTATTTAATGGTACAGTTATTGGTTTAAGTGTTTCTTCTACCTTTAGTTGGTTTAAAGCCATATCTGCTTTAAGAGAGTTATATTTTTTTACATCTTTTCTTAATTTTGCTAGTTGATCCTTTACACGATTTTTTCCACTATGTTCGCCTGCATTTTTTAAACTGAAGTGTAACGTCTATTGTGTTACTCATATATAGTATATTCAAAGAGTATATGGAGCGGAAGATCGTTAGTATTCCATTGTTCTGGATTTTTAGGCGGAATTGAATTTCATCACCTTCCTTTACAGCAATTGGTGTACCTACTTCTAATTCGATAGGATTGTTCACGTGATTAATCATCGCATATACCAAAGAACCACGTGAAACTGTTAACGGTGTAAGTGTACCCGTGTAGGGAAGCTTATACATAAGACGACAGTTTTGTAGCATATATATTGGTGACTGATTTGACGGTAGACTGTTAATTTGAAAAAGAGCTTTTCTTGGTTTTTTGTGCAGTTCCTTTTTCATCACTTCAAACTCTTCTTTTGCAGTCGCAAACGTTTCTAAATACTGTTTGTTAACAACATCTTGCTCGTGGATAGGTGAATCAACATTTGTAATTCGTTTGTTCTTCATATTTAATTCTCCGTTAGATTCTACTGGTAGAGAATTTTTCTGAAGTTTAGATATGACAAGTTTTAACTCGTCAACTTCTCTCCGCGCAGCTACATACTGTTCTACAAAGATTTTATTTTCAAAATCTTTCTCATTTAACGGATTATGTACGTTAGTAATTCGCTTATTTTCCATACTCAACGTACCACCCACATCAACGTTTAGTTTCTGTTGATTCTTGAGTTTTTCGAGTTCTTCACGCGCTGCTGAATGTTTTTCCAGGTATGCTTTATTAATCGCATCCGTCGAATGAAGAGGTTTGCCGATGTTTGTTACTCGTTTATTTTGCATATCTATCGATCCATCGTCATTCAGTTGTAGTAGTCTACCTTTTGTATGCTTTTCTAAAAATAAAAGCGATATTGCGCCTTGTTCCTCTTCAGGATCTGCCACAACCGATATTCTCTCGTTGTTCATGTTGAGGTTATTGTCAGTTAAAGGAAGGTGATCATCCACAATATCACGTATAAGAGAATCAACATATTCTATGCGTGCAGAAACGTCGTTTACTCGTTTCTCTAAATTTCTCTGCACATGGTTAGTGTGCGTACGCATTGTGTCAAGCGAAACTGCTTCGTTTCCATTCATCGCTGGAGCTATTCCTTTCAGCCTCTTGTTCTTAAAATTAACTGCATCCTCTTCTAGTTCAAATATGTCATGTATTTCATTTTTAAGATCTAAAATGTCACGTTGTATTTCTTCTTTATTAATACTGTCCTTAACGGTTTTTAACACATAATTTTTATTACAAGCATCCTCCGTGTTTATAGGATTGCCGACGTTCTTTAAACGTTTACCATGAATACTTAAGTTTCCGTCAGATGTTGATGTTATGTAATTTCTATTAACCATCATTTTTTCATCTACATATGATTTAGTAGCAATATCATGTCGTGATGATGGTCGCGTTACATATACGTTACTGGTTCTGTTGTTTGATGCCATCGTGATGTTCTTTCTCTACTCAATAATTCGAAAATGAGTTCGTTAATGTATACACTGTCGTATTTATATCACATAAAATATATCGAATCCATTTCGATATCGACCTTTGCTTATTTCGCTATCCTTATCGATAACGAGAAAGCTGAATTTCGACTGCGACCAACAACGATAACATAAATCAGTGAACTGGTTGTAACTCATATCGGTGTTCACGTGATCGTCGTAGACATGACGAAGATTTCTTGCATCTTGTTTAAACAGAATAATGAAATTAGCGTTGTCTCTAATAAGTTGTTTGGGAATGCAGGAATAGGTCTGACATAAGTAAAAACATCCACGATATGTTTTTCTACTAAAGTAGTGTTTCATTTGCTGCTGTTTGTCGCTTGCTACATCGTCAAAAATAAAAACGGAATTTCTTTGAGCTTTTTCTGGCGGTATTGATTGCTCACGATCAGAGTAAAACTCATATTTTATTTCTTTAATGTATTTTAAAAGCTTCCCTAGCTCAATATATTTCTTCTGCGACAATGATTTTGAGTAAACATACACATTCTCAAAACGTAACCCGTTCGGTTGCAATAACAAATTAATCATTACATTAGTCTTCCCTGCATTTGATGGACCGCATATGATACCGCGTATTGTGTCCGGCAACAGTTTACTATGTTTATTTTTCATTCTTATTGAACGTTTTGTTTCGTTCAGATTCGTCACAGGTAAAGATAACGATTATTTTATTGCCGTTACCATCACTTTCTTTTGATGATAATAATTATCAACGATCGAGTGCACAGGAGCAACACGTACAGTAGATTTCTTTTTTATCAAAGTCATTGTTGATTATTAAATAAACACGAACTTTTTTACCTTCTGTTTGACTTATCTAGTTCCAAAATGGTTCGTGCATCACACTACACGTAGTATTAAGAAGTGCTGGAACAGCTGTCCTGTTATAGTGATCTAATAATATGTTGCCAACTTCACAACCCCTCATATACCGACAAGAAGGTGACCATTTTCTGTGTTCTGTTACCGGATCATCATCTTTTTCCCACGAAAATAATTCGATTCCGCAAAAAATACATTTAACTGCTTCTAGGTATCCCGTGAAGTAAAATCCAGCTTTAGCTAAACTTACGGGGTATATCCACGGTACACGCCATCTAGCGAAAGTCCTTATCCGATCTATCTCAGATTTTAAATTTAACGGACGAGGAATGTACGCCATGTCGCTGTAAAATGAGGAGAGCTGAAAATATCTCTCTTATTTTTATATATATATATATATATATATATATATCTGTCTACCTTTCAAAAAAAGAATAAAAATAAACTTACATACATTTTTAGTACTCAACAGTTGCACATCGTGTAAAAATGTAATTCGTATATAATAACACACTTGATAGCAGGAGCTCTTATTTGAGTATGCTGCGTCGAAGACGCAACGTTGTAGCAGCTCCATGTAAACGAGTAGGGAAAGGAGGAATATTAGGCAAAGTTCTTAATAAAGCTATAGATAATTTACCAGTAGAATTGCACATACCAGTTTATGAATTCTGCGGACCTGGGACAAAGTTAGAAAAACGACTTAAGCGTGGTGATCAAGGAAAAAATCTATTAGATAAGGCATGTAAAGAACACGATATCGCTTACGATACATACAAAGACCAGAACAGAAGGAAAGAAGCAGGTGAAATCTTAGCCTCTAAGGCTTGGTCTCGTGTAAACTCTCAGGACGTATCATTGGGAGAAAGATCTGCCGCACTAGCAGTTACGGGTATTATGAAAGCGAAAACTAAAGTAGGTGGCGGTAGACGAGGAAGAAAATCAAAACATCGAAGAGAACGAGTAAATCCGAAAAAGGACAACATGCTGTAAAAAAAAGAAAGGTGGTTTTCTTCACTCCTTCCGATATTTGCAGCCTTGTCGGGCTTGGGCGGTCTAGCAAGTGGAGCTGCGGGCATAGCATCGGCTGTAAACAAGGCGAAAGCCGCACAGGAAGAATTAAAAGAAATGAAACGCCACAATCGAATGCTAGAAGCGATGCGTGGGAAAGGGCTTTCTACTCGAAACAAAGGAAAGGGCATTTACTTAAATCCTCCTGCATACAAAATATAATGGAAGGTCTGCCGAATAGAGCATTAACTAACATAGATCTATATCGTTACGCATATCGTTTAAAAATATCCTACTTCAGAGGTGTGTTTATGCGAGATACGTTACCAAAAATTTCTCGTAAAAATGAGAGTTGTATTTTGAATTTAGATCCGATAAGTAAATCTGGTTCGCACTGGGTTGCGTTCAGTAAACGAGGTGCGTATGTCTACTACTTCGATAGTTTTGGTAATTTACGTCCCCCTAAAGAGGTATCAGAATATTTAAGAAACTGTTACATTCGATATAATTTTCATTCTTATCAAACTTTTAATTCATCAATTTGTGGTCATCTGTGTTTACTATTTTTATACTGTATAAATAAAGCACGACCTTAGTATTTGTGTTCAGTTTGCACGATGCCGTATGAAAGACGGATTACACTCGAGGGTAGAGGCTCGAATATTGATGTAGTATTAGAAACTCCGATTTATTTGAATAGAGCTTCTTTCTATGAAATAGGTCTTGCCGCACTATTTACATCTAATAGTATTCAAAATGTCACTAGTAAAAATAATAAGTTTGCTATATATTTGAATGGTAAAAAATTATATTGAGTGTAGCAGAAGGCATTTATGAATTCGAAGATCTCGTTGGAAAAATAGAAAGTCTGCTAACTATTAAGAATGTGAAACTATTTCTGCAAGAGTACACTCCAAAACTTAGTTTTTACCTCGACTATTAACAACAAACCTACTATGCATTCTCCGTTTGACATTGATTTCAATGTACCGAACACTGTTGGTACAAGCTTAGGTTATCTGTTAAATGTATATGAGAAATATGCTAACCATGAATCGCAGCTGAATGAAACAGGTAACGTGATCGTTAATAGCACAAATAACCAGATTGGTATTAAATTGAAGGGAGACAAAACAACTGTACTCACATTACCGGAAGGTAGTTACACTTTTTCGGAAATAGGAGCTCTAGTTCAAGAAGCAATAATTAACAACTTTCCTATTCTCGAAGAGGAGAATGACCCTCTAGATGGAAATAGTAAACTTATTACTATTACTTACGAAAAGACCTATCTTCGCTGTAAAATGTCCTCCAACCTAGATGTAGACTTTGATGTTTCCGATTCAATTGCTGATTTGTTAGGATTTTCACGTCGAAAATATGATGCTAATAAATTACATATTTCAGGGGAGATTATTAAAATTAATAACGTGAACTCGATTCGTGTATGTTGTAATCTCGTGTTAGGTTCCGGTTCCTACCTCAACGGTAAACAAACACATTCGTTATACAATTTTAAACCGCTTGTTCCAGCAGGCTATCTTATCGTAGTTCAACCGTCAACTATAAGCTTCTTACCGGTAAACACTAGTGTTATTCAACATATATCCGTCGTACTCGAAGATCAGTTCGAAAACCCAATCGACTTACAAAATGAGGATGTAACAGTAGAGTTAATTATTCGTCCAGTAAAAATACAGTAATCATGTAAAACATAAAGCGTACACTTATGTACTATCATTCGAGTAAGGAACAGTTGAACAACATCATGGTAGTAATTTACAACAACCAGTCAAAAAACCGAGGATTAAAAGAGGAAGCAGCTAGAGTAGTACAATATAGAGTAAAGCTAAAAAATAATCTCATCGTGTATGCGACAAGAAAAAATTAACCACAAACAATAAATACTTTTTACAATCGCTAGGCTACCGACTACTATAAGTTCTATTTCTCCTACGGAAAATACTTTACTCTCTTTTCGTGTGTAATCAAGGTAACATTACCCTCTTTTCGTGTGAAATCACTTTACAATGCTACCGACTGCCACAGGATAAAGCATATAAATTGTAATTCTCTACCAAATACTACTTTAGTCTCTTTTTGTGTACAATCACGCTAACATCAAGGCGAAATATGTTCAACGTAACGGACAAAGTTATATTTGACAACAGAGTTGCCAGGCGGGAAGTAAGGAGCTATCATCCATATGCGAGCACGAAATATGAAAACAACGATGAAATTCGAGTTCCTGTACACAACCAAGAACATACCTTTTTACCCTCTGAAGCTGATGTTCACATCGAAGGTGAAATAGTTAGATCAAGCGCAGATAATACACCTTCAGCTACAGCCGCTGCCGATCAAAACTTTGCAGCAAATCTCTTCGATAAAATTCGTATTGAATTGAATGGGAAAGAGATTGAAAGAACACGACGTGCAGGCACGACTAGTGCTATAAAAACTTTCGCCTCTTATTCTAAAAATGAAATGTTAGCGCTGCAAAATGCTACAGGAAACCATTCATAAACTGTAAACTTGAATTTATCTTTGTTCGTTCTAGAGATGACAAATGTGCACTGTTTTCAGCCAACGCGGAAGATACAGCTAAGGTCAAAGTACGAAAAATGTATATAAAGCTACCAACTCTAATACTGTCCGACGAGGAAGAAGTTAAACGCATAAAGTTAATCCAAAAAAATCCTTCTATTCCTGCAGCATTTCGATCGTGGAGTTATCACGAGTTACCTACCGGTACTATTCCAAATTCAACGAAAATTAATTGGACTGTTATGAGTACGTCACAAATAGAAAAACCGAGAGTTTTTATGCTTGCTTTCCAAACCGATCGTAACAAAATTAATGCTTCTTCTTCTCTGTTCGATCACTCTAATATTCGATCCGTTGCCGTATTCTTAAATTCAAACTTTTATCCCTATGAAAAAGCTGTAGCTAATTTTAACAATGGCGACTACAGTGAATTGTATGATATGTTCATCAAGTTTCGTAATGCGTACTATCAGCTTGATGATAATCGTTCCGAACCGAACATATCACGAAGTGAATTTCACTCGCATTGTACTATTGTTGTTATTAATTGCATGGAACAGGTTGAATCGATAAAATCTTCCTCTGTAGATGTTCGCGTTGAAATTGAAACAAACGAACCTATTCCAGCCAACACTACTCTGCATTGCATTATTATTCATGGTCGCATAATAAATTATAAACCACTAACGAATGAAGTATTTTTCTTCCAATAATCTTGCGCGAGTTTTTCTTCCTTTTTTCTTTCTAATAGTGTATATAAACGAGAGAGTGAAGATTCTCTGCTTCATTTCTTTGATATCAAGCACACCATGAGTGCAAAACCCAGAGGAGTGATAGCTGACATTCAGAGGTTACCTACTGGAGGTTACGAGATAGCCTGTTGTAATATAGATTCGTCTACAAATGTGTTATCTACTGCTCTATTAGGTATGAGTGTACCTAATTTAGATTTCACGCTTACGTCGTTTTTCAATCTTCTCAGTGAACAACAATACCAATATCTGGTTGTGTGCAACTGTGTTAATGAGTTACGTCTATTAGCACTGCGAGAGTATCCTCGTACATGCATAATTGACTTGAACACTATAGAAGGTGTACCTGATTTAAGAACAATGCGTAACGAGTGTTTCCCTGTTGACTGTCCGCGCCATTTACCACATGTTGCTAGACATTCAGGCAGCTGTGCTATGTTCAACGTTCACGCAGTTCATAGTTGGCTAAAATCGTCAGATGGTGTGATGAGAATAGTGTGTTCAGTGATAAACAAATTTAAGAAAGAAGGTGTGAGCAGATTCAATAAATTTGAGTGGGCTTTCTTCCCTGAAAACATATTATCTATTTACGAACAACATCAGTTAAATGCGCTCTGGCAGTATCTACCAGATCATCTGAAGGCGAACTTACACCAGGCTTGTCAGGATTCAGGAGCTAACAACAACGACATCGTCCGAGCTTGATATCAGCTACGAATACATCAATTATTAAGGTGAAAAAATAGATATAATACCATCCTTTTTTCCTTGCTTGTTTTTCGGTTTTATTCAGCTACTAACTAATTTATTTATTTTTTCTCCTCTGCAGGTCTCTCCTCATAGTGGCAACAACAACAACAACAACAACAACAACAACAACAACAACGTCCGAGCTTGATATTAGTTACTATTTCATCAATTATTAAGGTAAAGAAAAAAATAATTTCCTTTTTTTCTTGCTTGCTTTTCTGTTTTATGCTGCTATCAACTATTTTTTCTTTCTTTTTTCCCTCTCTGCAGGACTCTCCTCTGGTCGCGGTCGAAGATTCAGTCTCTGCAGATCTCTCTTCGTGGTTGCAGTTACAAATTCAATCAAAAGTTTATATTTTGAAAAACCTCTGTAGTTTCCTATTCAATAAACTTGATTGTAAAAAAGAAATATGTTCTCTTTTTTTCATTCTCCTACTCCTACTTTAGTTAGAGTACAAGGAATAAAAGGAGAGGCTGCGCAGGATAGTTGAAAGAAAATCAACTTTTTGATCATCTAGTGTAGAGTTTTTATTTTTTCGAAAAAGAAAAAAGATTAAATAAAGGTTTGCAATGCACTTTAATATATAAATGATAGAAAGTTAACTTACAGTACAATACTAGTTAGTACAATAGTATACAATGTACTTAAACAGAGAGTGAAATTCTATAAGATTACTTTATTTTTCATAATTAAATAAATATAATAGTATGCAATGTACTTTAAAAGTATAAATACAGTACAATACATTGAATAAAAGAAACAGCGAGTGAAATGTTTATCTAGTTTTTGAAATTCTATAAGATTACATTTTTTCTTTCTTTAATTAATTACAGAATGAAACAAAAGTTTCTAAAATAAAATGATTAAAGCAATCACAGGAGCTTCTCCTCTTATTACTTAATATTCACCTTCAGAGAAAATTACATTATTTTACATACAGAGGGGTAAACTGATGACAAAGTGGAGGAGGTGCTCACAAAAAAAGCAAACCTACTTTGCAAGATAGCTATACATTAGTTATACTTCTTTTCTCTGCAAGACTGTAATGTCCAAATTGTAATGTATTAATTTTGTTATGTGTGATGTACCTTTTGTCATCATTAGCTGTGAGTGCTAGTTTGTATTGACGAACCGTGAACACAGAATGAGAATTGCAAGTAATGCACACTTGTAGTTTGGTCACTTGTTCACCTTCGTGCAGACAGCGTCTATACTGATCAATTGTAAGGTGATCGACAACATTTTTTGACACCCTTAGCTTTACATGTAGGTTTCTCTTTTTCACACAACTTAATAGCATACATCTTTGGTCGCAAACCTACAAATTCTTCAACAATACTTCCACCGTTTTCATCCTTCATCAAACCTGTTTCACCTGAATTTTTTCTTTCAATTTGGAAAAGATTATTTTCATCATAATTTCCTGTATCAAACAAAACTGAATTTTCCTTCATAAACTCATATATATCAAATGAAAAATTGTATATCAAACTGTCGGTGTCAGGGTATAGTAGTTGTGAGTTTGAATCTGTGTTTCTCAAAATAACGTTGTAGTGAAAATCGTTCATTTTCATTTTTGACAAATCTAAAATTGTAGTACTGAGGTAAACCGGTTGATTGTGAAGAATTTGAAGTTTCTTCCTTTCGATAATCATACACTGATCGTCTACTATAATACGACGTTTGAAGTTTGCTTTTGAGATCAACGTACCTGCACCAGAACGACCCTCCCACTGTGTGACCCATCTGACGTCGCGCAGCTTCCTTACGTTCATTAATGAACCACCAAAAATTCCGTTATTCATTAATTTATAGAAACTTTTCTCGAGCTCATATTTTGCTAACTTTCGTTTCTCTGTGTTCAAATCAATGTAGCATTTTAACCATGCGCTCTGATTATACTGAATCGCTCTGTAAATGTGAGCTACTTTCATACCTAATTCTACACACTGTTTTATTAGCCTATAATGAAGAACATACCGTTCCTTGTTGTAAAGAGTGCTCAATAGTTTTGTAGATTTTTCAGGACACAATGGATAATCGGCATGTTTATCATGAAGTTCTGGCGGATAGATTAAATCAACTTCTACCATAAACCCAACATTTGCTTCATCTCCTACATTCATAATGTCTAAATTCTCAACGTTTTCGACCCATTGAAAGCCGCCCGTTGGAAGAAACTGTTGCATAGCGAATCCATACAAATTGTTCACGTCAAAGTACATTATGTATGATTCCGGTTTGGACTCATCGTATGTTAACATGTACTTGTTATTTGCTACTGCATGCCGCGTAACGCATTGCACATTACCACCGCGTATGGAGCATTCGAAAAACTGCAGCATGTCGACATCTTGAAGTAATTCTAGCTGGACAGCTGTTATTTTCTTCATAGCACTCCATGCCATAGACGGTACCGTGTAGAAATGAGCGGCATCAATACCATATGTCTCTTTTCCACTCAATCTAAAGTTTTCAAATACATCGGCCAAGAGTAAAGTATCGATTTTTAAGTAAAGATCAGAATATTCACCCAACGATTTGTAGTTAAACTCATTCCAAATAAGCTGAGCAAACGCGTAGTTTTCTTCCGAAACAGTTTCACCCTTTAAAGAGCTAAAGAATGAACTCCTTGACGGTAAACTAGTGTCGTCTAACACCTCAATACTAGTAACATATTCGTATGGAAATATCCCTTTCCGAGAAGCAAGTTTAAACTGTAAATCATCGGTGAAATACCGTCTCGTTACAAGCTTTGACTCGTCACTAAGTAATAGGGACATTTTGTCCAGCGAAAAAGGAATAAAGTTGTAAGTGTCTATAAATCTTAGTTCAACACACTGTCTTTGGTTATAACGTATAAAGTTTGAAAATCCTTTGTATCGTTCCATGTTCACTGCTAATAGTTTAATGTTCGTTCTGAGATTTGTCACAACATCCCCTCCCTTCCTATGCAGTTCTCTAATTATGAAATGACCATCATAGGCTGTCAAATTATGGAATGCTACCGGCAAGATAGAAATTTTACGATACTGTAAGTTACACAATTGATGTGCTGATCCCCTGTAAACACCCGTTAAATGACAATGATCACGAACTTTAATTTCATTATCTGCAATTTCCTTCTCACATATGTGACATAATGTAGACGAAAGAAATTCATTTTCTTGCTCAACAGTTAATGCTAACATTGGTTTCGTTTCAAAATAATAGGGCGCAAGCCTGTCCACCAAGTTATACATCTCATCTACGAACCATTTTACACAATCACTACCTCGATAGAGTTTGAAAGAGCACAAATCTCTGTCAAAACTACAGTGTAAATAATATGCTACGCTGTATGGCACATGTTCGTGAATTGGAGTTGAATGTGAGGTGTTATCACTTGGAAAACAAGTAGACACAGGTTTCAGTATGCATTCTGTGTCAGCATACACAATAAAAGGCACTGTCTCTTTAACCTTATACTCGGTAAAGTACACTAGCCGTTCCCTATCCGAAGGCATTATACTTTTGCCCACCGGAAATTGTATACAGTTATTAGTATGCAAAGCTAATTTTTCCTTATTGTAAAAGTAAGACAAACACCGTCTGCAAATATAAATTCTACTGCGGTTCTTCGTACGAGATGAGCGCACAAGACGTGGAAGATCCTTAATCACACAAAAGTGATACTTCTCACTGTCGCCAATCTGAAGCATTAGAAGGTCTACTTTCTTTTCACACGTTTTATGTGAAATGTACAAAGGTGCAAGTGTACTCTCTTTTTTGTCATCATTCTGTCCTATGCACACCCAGTTGTTCTCGTCATACTGCGCTCCGAATACATTCACGGAGATTTCGTTTTGTTCTTCAAATTTTCTCATGTATCTCATTTCCATCGGGATTGGTATGTCTTTTAAATTTAAAAATGCATTATAATGTGGATAAGAAGAAATGCGATCTACATGATGTTTAGCTGGAACTAAGCCAGCAACTACACTCCACGCAAAGCAAGCATCTCGTGTGTTCTGCAGATTAATAACGTAAGATTTATCTAGGAACTCTTCGGGGAGTAAGAAATCATTGTTAACATTTACCACCGCTAGTGTGTACATTCTGCGTCGAAAAGCTTCCTCGATTTGTTTACACTGGAAAGCAGACAAATCTTCTATCTTAAAAGTTAGTCCATTAGCAGCGCGAGCGTGAAAATAAATTTCTAACATCTGATAACGCATTTCCTCTAGCTCGTTAAGATTTTCAATCAGCTTGAACTGAGCTTCTTCTCGCTCCTCGCTAGGTTCGAACCGATATGAAATTAGTATTGATCCATTTACCTCCCTCATAAACTCGCGAATGCGTTCAAACGCTCTATCAAAATGAGCTTGCATTCTTCCCGCATCTTCATCTGTCTGTAAATTAATGTCTAGTTTTCTACGTTTGCTCGAAGGATACCCCATGACTACAAAAAAAAATTACGATTTGGTGCTAAATTTTTCAGCGATCTCAAGACAAGTCCAGCAGTTGCTGTAGCAACGACTTATCAAGAATGTACAATCTGTCATTACACAGTATAACCATCGAGCTAGGTCACTCCCTTCTACATCGAGTGAACAGTGTACAGCTTCGCTTGGAAACTCGTCCTGAAGCTTCCCTAACAATGTATTCCGGTAATAGGAAATTTTATTCGATTCTTGTGAAGAAAAGGAAAATTCAATTTAATAAATTTCTTCGAATGTATTATACCCAAGAAATAGTAAAAAATGTTCATTACTTGAAAATTCACTCAAAAGAAATCGCACTACAGCAGCAGTCACTTCCTGCTGGCTTTCGTAAGCTTTACTCAGGTTCGTCACATATACTGTATAATTAAAAAGAAGAGCCCCTCTGTTCCATAGTTCAATACAATTAGCACTCACTTCTTGTTGTTGTTGTGCGCTCAGTTGTCCCGCTTCATCTTCAACAGGCTGTGAAGTAGCGACCACATCCTCCTCTCGATGTACTTGCAGACGACGACTCTGTATGCTTGGATATGCTTGATGTTCAGTTCCTGGTTTAATCTCAACTTTCTTCCACTTCATCATATTACCACCACGAACCTGGAAAGAAACACCACATACTATTTTCAATTAACAAAACAATTATGCAAATACGGCGGAAAAAAGTTACATTAAGAACGGAAATACTCTCTGCATACTTACTTAGTTAAAATAGATGTCGTAACTGTTGACATTCTACTGTAGGAAGCACACTTGATGGTAGCCCCTCTCCATGCCTCTGTACATCATTTTCAAGTTGTTTTTTAAATAATTTATTTCTTCTATTTCTTCTGCTGTAAGTTTTGAGAATTGCGCCGGCAGGAAAACACTCACAGTCTCCTCATCTTCCCCTTCTATATCAACGATTATTTTCCTCCCAAATCTTGTTTCTACCGCTCTCAGCGCTTTAACCTTAAATGGATGGTTAAGTTGCAACTCGCTTAACTTTCTATTATGAAATTGTGGTGCCTTTGCAATTTTGTTTAATTTCATTAACATATCCATTCTGTTGAAGCTGCTATATCTTTTTAAAATTAACAAACTAAATAAACTTACACTTACTGAAGAGGAAAGAAAAGTAGTAGTAGTAGTAGAGAACTCTTCCAACTAGATGATAGTTTTCATGTTGTGCTCTGTTCCTTAAATACTCCCTGCCACCACCTTCACTCCTCACCAGTAGGCTGGACTTGTCACTGGTTCACCTTCACTCGAAATTACAACCTACAATAAACATCCTGTTCGTGACAGAGATAACCTTCAACAAGTTAGAAAGCGGATCTTGCCTAGTAACAGCTGCACTGTAGCACTCCTTAGTGTTTCCCCCTCACCCACAGTAAGAGAGGAGTGAGGGATCATTTTTTTACTTAAACTAACATCCTGTTCAGCTTTCACCAGCAAGTGACCTATTAAAGCAAATCCAGTTGCCACATAGTTACTGTACCTTGACCACAAGAGTGACCTTTCAAGAAAATTAATCACCTCTTACGTGAAGACCTCTGAGTGTATTGTCCTCATTCTACATGTGGTTGACCCCCTTAGCCAGCGAAAGCTAGTCCAGCAAATCCAGTCACAGCACCTTGCCCCACACCTTTCAAGAATTAATTACCTCTTACATAAAGACCTTCCAGTATGTGTAGTTAACATTCCACACACGCCTTGGCAAGTAAGAGGCCCCTTCAGGGGGAGAGGAAGCGCACGGGCATGCGCAGTGGCTGCCGCTGGTCCAGAATTCTTCTTTTTAATCTACTGTTACATCACTAGTTGATCATAAACGGTACCGGGTCATAATCAGCCCATCACTTAAAACAGAAACAACAACGCACAGATAAATAACCAATAATGTATATATGTTTCACCAGACGTAAGTTCATGTGGAGCAGTATAACATATGTGACTGTGGCACTGTGTTTTAAAAGTTTCTATAATCTTGAAGAGAAGATTAAATATCTCCAGGAAACAATCTAGGAATCGTTACCAGACGTAAGTTCGTGTGGAGGAGTTGTGACTGTATGTTTTAAAAGCTTTTAAAATTTTGAAGAGATGAAAGATAAATAGCTCGAGGATCAGTGTTGTAGTTGTGTGCTTGCCGTATGAAGATGTTGTTGATTAGTCTTGTGTCACCTGGAATGTGATTATTGATACAGGGCGAGCTCCAGAATTTCTCACGACAGTCAAGTGGAAGGAGATAGTCTTCTCAACAGAAAACTTTCACTTTGCTGACATGATGTTTATGAATTATGTCACATACTTCCACACAATACTTAAAATACCATATAACATTCCACGAAAAATTCAGGTCTTAGCGTGTGTTCCAGTATTTGGCAACTCGATGGAGGTTAGGTACTGTATACTTTCAGTTTTGAAGTATCATTTCATTGATCCCTTTTGTTGTGCCTTCTGGTTTGTTCGTAGAGTGCAAACATTTGCTATTGGTGCTGTTATATATATTTTGAGTTATTTTTGTGATTTTATGTGATGTGAGTAGCCTGCTTGTGCAAGACGAATTTCTTTCATTCCAGGTTTAGTTCTTCAAGTTTTACTTGTTTTTTGAGAGTATGGAGTGAAATTAGAACAATACGCGTTCTTATTGTGAAGAAATATTATGATCATGAACTTACCTCACATTGAACTACCTAGCTGTTGCGAGTAAATATGTGTGTGTGCTTCTTACCTGTTGTTTGGAATAAATGAACTCAAAATATATACAGTGTGCATTATGCCGTGTTTTACTTCTTCCTTTCCTTCTCTTGTTTTCCTTTTCCATACACAAAAGTCGTGGGAAGGGTTCAAGGAAAGAGCAAAAGAATGAGGTTATGGTAGATCGTGATTTAAGTAGTACGGGCGTTTTGGGGTTTTATATGAATTGCATTAACATTTTCAGTAATGAATGTTGCATTTATTATTGAATAGATGTAAATTTACATTGAAATGCGAACGGTGTACCAGCGATACAAGCTAGCGTAATAAAAGGATTGCCAACATAACAAATAAGGTAGTAGCAATTTACTTTTCAAGTAATAGACACGATAAAAGCCTGTGATACAACTTTCCTACGGAAATGCAACCATCATCCTTATCACAATTACAAATTTAACGAAGTAACAGCTGTCATTATCAATTTTATTACGAGGTACTATAGTAGTATGTATTTCCATACGTTGACGGAGAATGAGGGGCCACTATAGCTCCCATGACCTGTTTTCTCAACGTATTTTATTATACAGGAGTGACGGGTCTATTTCTCTTACATGATCCTTGGGCCAGGCCGTTGCCTACGAGATACACAAAGCCGGGAAATACAGCACACTAGACTCGTCCGAGATACTTCCGGGAAGTGCCGCTAGGGTCTGTCTCGCCCAAGGTCTGCTAGGGAGGTCAAGTCACGAATGCTTCTTATGGAGCCGCCATATTGGGTCTTTAAGCGAACGTAACCAAAGGCAAGTGTATTTGAATTTAGAGGATTTCGGTGCCGTACAATGGAATAAAACAGAACATCAACTAATTTTCGTAAAGAATTTAATTTGGTATGTACTGTTCATGTATATATAACATTCACAGCTATTTGAATAGGAAGATAATTAGCAGAGCCTGAAATTCTTTTTCTTTTTTTGAAACAAGAATCAACAGGAAAGCTCATGTCCTCTTCTTTTACTTCCTTGCAACTTGGTCTTGCAGTGTTTCCTATTAATATCAGCTGACAAATACGTAATCTTATTGAGAGAAACATAGAAATCTGTACAGTACCTGTGTCATATTATGATTATCGGTACAAAAAATACTGAACTTGAAGTACTTAATTTAAAGTACTAAAAGACAGTTGTAATAAATTACCTTCAGCGTTTTCTTTATTAAGAAAGTAATTACCGATACTGCGTTTCTAAGGGGTTACCCCAGTGTGTTAACGAACACCGAATGCCTCTTGAGTTGAGTGCATTAAATTATGTATGGTAACTGTTGTTATCCATTCATGTGGTATTTCCTTGGGTTCTAAGGCAAAAATACTCTGCACATGTGCAACAAGGGTGATGTTCTTAGCTATTCTTAACTAGTTTATTGCAGCTATATAGTACCAAGTGGTGGTGGTGAAGGTTGTTTTAAGAGAAAGTACAACTGGGCAACCATCGTCTATAAACACAAATCAGAAGAAAGCAAATGGAAGGGGTCCAACACTTCGAAAAATGAAGGTATCGGCAAAAGAATGATGAAGCCCACAAAGTGCGTGGAAATGAAAAACTTCCTTGACCTCGCATGCGCTAATGCTGTCGCGGTCGGAAAAGAACAGGTGTTGACCAGGCGAAGTCGGATGGGATAGAATAGGCGTGAGCCTAACACAAGTGAAAGCAATGTTAAGACTCAGCTAAGGGCCTCGTAGTCACAACTCAAATTGATTTCCCCCTGTGGGCGGGGGAAATAGAATAACACCCACGGTATCCCCTGCCCGTCATAACAGGTGACTGAAAGGGGCGTCAGGAGCTCCTAACTAGGGAGCGTGGGTTGGCGACCACGGGGCTCTCAACTGAGTCCTAACGTTCATGCATATAATAATAATAACAATAATAATAATAATAATAATAATAATAATAATAATAATAATAATAATAACAATAATAGTGGTTAGAAAATTACAGCCATTGGTAGACGCGATTCCTTAAGAAATAGAAATTCAGTCACTATAGAGTTAACCTAGGTTAGGCTATTTTAGGGATTACATTAGGATATTGTGTTAGGGTACGGTACGTTTAATTACAGTAGTTAGTTAGTGCGAGGGTTGTGATCTTTAAGTATTTGTCCAGCCAGATAATGTACTCCATAGAGCATTTAAGGTGAATGAAATATAGCTGTAAATAGTAACTACAGTACCGTAAAAGACTGCTATTAACAATTATTGTTGTAATGATGACAAGCTGGACACAGATTGTTGGTTTGAAGAGATAGGCCAGCGAAATTAACCAATTACGGTTAAAATTCCAGACCTTGCCGAGAATCGAACCCGGGACCGCTATGACCTAAAGGCAAGCACGCTAATCATTTAGCCATGGAGCCGGACGCATGAAAAGGATTTTTTTTATAAACTACAATACTACTATTACACATTTCCTGTTATTTTCCTTGCTTGTTTTGATTATTATTTATTATTATTATGTTATTTGCTTTACGTCCCAATAACTACTTTTACGGTCTTCGGAGACGCCGAGGTGCCGGAATTTAGTCCCGCAGGAGTTCTTTTACGTGCCAGTAAATCTACCGACACGAGGCTGTCGTATTTGAGCACCTTCAAATACCACCGGACTGAGCCAGGATCGAACCTGCCGAGTTGGGGTTACAAGGCCAGCGCCTCAACCGTCTGAGCCACTCAGTCCGGCTGCTTGTTTTGAAGGACGGTTCCCTTTCTTTGGGAGGTTCCCTATAATATGTCAAAGACTTGGGTGGATTAGGGACGTTAAAAATTTTTTGGATGGAATTCCACTTGAGTAGTTTCCGTCCATCTGCCCTCTCTAGTTCAAATAGCGATTCTTCAAAATTATGCTAGAAGAAAATACATAATAAGACCTATAAATATAAAACATCGTTCATACAAACATATTACTGTATTATTCAGGAGTAATACGAGTGTATAAGTTCACAAAACCGCGCACAAGACGGAATTATCTGTCATGCCTACAGTTTTGTACCCACTGAGAGTAGTATAATAGGCGGGTTCTGCCGCCACCTCCACCTCCACCTCAGCCAGAGGCCTCCCAGTGGCCACCTCCACCTCAGCCAGAGGCCTCCCGGTGGCCACCTCCACCTCCACCTCAGCCAGAGGCCTCCCAGTGGCCACCTCCACCTCAGCCAGAGGCCTCTTCCAGTGCTGCCAACTTAACCTAACTAGCGCGAAATTTGAATTTGTAAACAAAGCCACGTGCTTTTTGACAGACAACAACGCACCGCTAACCTCAGTACTGCCATCTTGACGGGCCTAAACCTCAGTAGTGCCAACTTAACCTCACTAGCGCGAGGTAAACAAAGCCACGTGCTTTTTTGACAGCCACGTGCTTTTTGACAGATTTGTAAACAAAGCCACGTGCTTTTTGACAGCTGTCATCGACAACAACGCATCGCAAACCTCAGTACTACCATCTTGACGGGCCTAAACCCCAGTAGTGCCAACTTAACCTAACTAGCATGAGGTAAACAAGGCCACGTGTTTTTTGACAGCCACGTGCTTTTTGACAGATTTGTAAACAAAGCCACGTGCTTTTTGACAGACAACAACGCATCGCTAACCTCAGTACTGCCATCTTGACGGGAATAAACCTCGGTGGTACCAACTTAACCTAACTAGCTCGAGATAAACAAAGCCACGTGCTTTTTGACAACCACGTGCTTTTTGACAGCTGTCATCCGCCATCTTTAGACTACAGAGCGCTGTGCTGCCCTCTTTCGTCACCTGTCATCGGCAGTGCAGCCATCTTGGCGGGCCTAAACCTTAGTGCTACCAACTTAACCTCACTAGCTCGAGATAAACAAATCCACGTGCTTTTTGACAGCTACGTGCTTTTTTGACAGCTGTCATCCGCCATCTTTAATCCATAGAGCACAGTGCTGCCCTCTTTAGCTACTTACCTTTGAAATGTGGTGGCGGATAATTTGAAAAAAATGCTTTTTTGACAGCAGCCATCTTTGAGCGCCGTGCTGCACTCTTTAGCTAGTTACCTTTGAAATGTGGTGGCAGGCAATTCCACATGACAGCAGTCATCTTTAATCACCTCTACGTGGTGGCGGCAAATTGAAAAATTCTACATGCTCTTGTTTGGAAACAAACTCACGCGCTTTTTTGACAGCCGTCATCCGCCATCTTTAATCAACAGAGCACAGTGCTGTACTCTTTAGCTAGATACCTTTGAAATGTGGTGGCGGCAATTTGAAAAATTCTATGTGCTCTTGTTGGGAAACAAAGCCACGTGCTTTTTTGACAGCTGTCATCCGCCATCTTTAATCAATAGAGCACTGTGCTGCTATCATGCGGGCAATTTCGTCAGCTGTCATCCGCCATCTTTAATCCAGAGAGAACAGTGCTGCACTCTATGTGGTGGCGGTAAATTCCACGTGCTTTACAAACCCATGTGCTTTTCTGACAGCTGTCATCCGCCATCTTTAATCTAGAGAGAACAGTGCTGCACTCTATGTGGTGGCGGTAAATTCCACGTGCTTTACAAACCTATGCGCTTTTCTGTCATCCGCCATCTTTAATCTAGAGAGAACAGTGCTGCACTCTATGTGGTGGCGGTAAATTCCACGTGCTTTACAAACCTATGCGCTTTTCTGTCATCCACCATCTTTCATCTAGAGAGAACAGTGCTGCACTCTATGCGGTGGCGGCAAATTCTACGTGCTTTACAAACCTATGCGCTTTTCTGTCATCCACCATCTTTAATCTAGAGAGAACAGTGCTGCACTCTATGTGGTGGCGGCAAATTCTACGTGCTCTTATTTGGAAACAAATTCTACTCGCTCTTCAGCTGTCATCCACCATCTTTAATCAAGAGAGCACCGTGCTGCCCTCTTTGTGGTGGCGGATAATTTGAAAAAATTCTTTTCGACAAGCAGCCAATCCAGAGAGAACAGTGCTGCCCTCTTTAGCTACTTACCTTTGAGGCGGTTAATTTGAAAAATTCTATTTAACAAGCTGCCATCTTTAATGAAAAGAGCATCGTGGTGCTATCTTGCGGGTAATATTTTACGTCACAGCTGTCATCCACCATCTTGCATTGCTAACCTTAGTGCTGCCCTCTTTAGCTACTTACCTTTGAAACAAAAAAATCTATTTGACAAGCTGTCATCCGCCATCTTTAATCCAGAGAGAACAGTGCTGCACTCTATGTGGTGGCGGATAACTTGAAAAAATCTTTTTGACAAGCAGCCATCTTTAATCAACAGAGCACCGTGCTGACATCTTTAGCTACCGCCATCTTACATCGCTTACCTCGCTGTTGCACTCTATATGGTGGCGGTAAATTCGAACAAGTTTAATCACGCATCGGGAAAGCTAGAGTAAGCACGTGCTGGAGTGATGACGTCATCATGCATGTTTAAACCCGTTCGTTGACTAAAAGCTTTAGTCTTCGGGAAACAGTGATAGAGTGTGGAGTGCAAACATGACGAAAACATTAATAGTTGATGTGCAAGGCTTTAAAGTAAACGGAAACAAGTTTGTGTTTAAAGAGGTGGCTGTGTTAGATTGCTGTGTGTTGTGGGCACCAAAACTTGTTAGTTTAGTATTTAGTCCACCGTTCCCTTACTGTTTGCAAACAGATGAAGATAAAAAGCAGACTCAGTGGATTGAAAACAATTTAGGTTTGAAGTGGGAAGAAAAAGGAATACCTTATCGTTTTCTACCTTTAATGATGAATGCACATTTGTCAAGAGCAGATCTTGTTCTTTTAAAGGGTTGTGAAAAGAAAGAATGGTTGCGTGATTTTCTACCATCATCGTGTGAAGTTATCGACATGCATGAATTGGGGTGCCCATCATTTTAAACTCTTCCGAAAGAGCATAGCAGAGAAACAAGTAAACAGTCTTTACAACATGTATGCATGCTCTTTGATTGGTTATGTCGCAGTGCATGCCGGGAAGTGAACAACATATGTAAACTGCAGTGTCGAAATAACCTTAGTGTAAAAGAAACATTTGTAGAGTAAAGACATCATGTCATTTCTCACAGATACTAAGTGTAACGCAGTTGAAAAGGCGATCGTAAAGTTTTATGCATGCAAAAAGAAACTAAACACTTTTACTGAAGAAGAGTTAAATGCATTACCAAAGGCATTTTTGGTCAATGTAGCTGCGAATGCTGTAAAGAAGATTTGGGAAAAGGTGCCTCGTGAGTGGACTCAAGATCCTGTTTTGTCAGAGCTTCAAACGTGTAGTTTACATCATGAACACGTGAGTTTAGCTAGAAGACCTTCTGTGAGACAGTGCCGTACATGTCAACTAATTAAACTGTATCACGGACCTAAAACTAACGAGTTGTCTTCGCTTATAAACACTTATCATGGCTGTGGAGAGAGTAAACAAGGAAAAGGTGAAGAAACGTGCTGGGAGAAAGATGAGGAAGCATGTTGGGCGTGGACTCATCAATAGAGTGATTGATCTTCTTTTCTTCGTGCTTCATCTCCCCTGCGGCCCTAGAACACGTTCGCCTGACATGTAGTTACATGCTGCCTGCATAGAGTGTAGCTGTTAAAATCTGCTTCGTAAAGTTATGCTGTGTGTGTATGTGTTATTACCTAGTGCTTTAGCTGCTCAGAAGAATATAGCAGCACTTGTCGTTGTTGGTGCAATAAAACGAAAACTGAGTGTCAAAGACCGTAACATGAACAAAGGATAAAAATGTATGTATATAGTCTAAAATAAATATGAATTGTCAAAACATATTACAGGTGTTGTTTAATCCTACAGCATGTCCTAGTGACTTAGAAGAAAGGAAACGTAGAGGATTAAAAGAAAACACACACATAAGATTTAAAGTACATCCTCTTTATTAATCCATGAATTAAAGCTGTTATTAAAACCAAGCCATTTAACATACAGTTTATTACCACGACGTCGAATAACACGTTCAACTAAATAGTGATCAGGATATTTTGTTTTCTGCAGTTCTTCGATGTAGAATCCTCCTTCAATAGGCTGTCCTCTGAGATCGCGAAGTAAATACGTAACTGGATTAGTAAGCTTAACACTTCTGATTTGAAAAATTTCAGTGCTCCAGTTAGGTGTGTATCCTTTTGCAAAGATAGACTTGTGTTTGCTGATGCGAACGAAATCACCTTCTTTAAAGCGATAGCGACGTGGATCAGCTGTTTTGATTACAAGATGAATAGCATCTAGACGAGGTGTATTCTTTGTAACAAGACGTGGCTTTGTTCCGATAGTGCGATGAGGTGTATCGTTGTAGGTAGATAAAAGTCTAGGTAGCAGATCAATCCAACGATATGAACCTTGCGCTGTAAATTCTCGCCACATCATTGTTTTGAGTGTACGATTAAAGCGTTCTACAACACTTGCCTTGAGATTACTGAACGTAGAGTAGTGTTGAATGCCAAGTAACTTGAGGTAAGAAGAAAAATCCTTGTTGTAAAACTTTTACCTTGATCAGTTTGAAGAAGCTTTGGGCAGCGTTTCGATTCTTCAACAATATGTTTAAATGCTTCTTTAACTTGAGCTGCTGTTTTAGAACGCACGGGTTGTGCAAAAGCAAACTTTGAGTACACATCGATAACATTAAGTAGATACTTATAGCCCTTATTACTAGAAGCATATGGAATCATTTCTACTAAGTCTGCTTGCCAGAGATCATCTTTTCCTCGTGTAATAACGCGTCTGCGACAGTAGGTGCGACGTGCTGGTTTATGTAACTCATGCGCGATGTTTACCTTTACAGGTGAGATCTTATCTTTACGAGCCATTACAAAATAATACCGGCATAACGTAGTTCTCTTTCTATTTCTAGAATTTCTGATCCGTGACCCGTGTGACCAGCCTCTTGCGATGCTCTTAAAAGTTGTAATCGTTCAACGAGTAAGTTTGGGTCATTCCAGTATCTTACATCCACATATGGCAACAAAGGCTTGTAGATAACGTCTAGACTACGTGCAGTCGGAAACAGCTTAGAAATAAACTCACGATACTTGTAACTCTTATTCGCATTTACAGCTTCTGTTCTCTTGTAATTACGTCGTGTTGCATCGGTAGCAAAAAGTATTGCTTTATACTTTTTAAGATCATCTTGTAAAATTATATCCTTGTCAGGTATTCGTGAGAAAAGAAGTTCTAAGAGTCCTTTCGTAGGTTTATAGGTAACACCTTTTACAATGAGTTTGTTGCTATTAATCTTAACATTTGAATTTCCTATCCGGAAACAGTCATCTTCGTAGCGAATACCATAGGTAGTGTCAGTTTGTCCTGTAAAAAGTTTTTCTATATAAGGTGCAAAGAGAGATCCATAGGTATCTTGAATAAAAGTTCTAAACTGATTGCGATACTCTGGTGTAATCATAACCTCAGACAAAGATGGTAGATTTTGCGTCGATGTAGTAGGTGTTTCTGCAATAACATCTGTAGTTAAAAACTCAACACGCTTAGATGGTGATGCATCATTAAGTTCTTCTTCTTCTTCTTCCTTATCTTCCTCTTCTTGATCTACATCCTGCTTCTTCTCTTCCGTATCTTCTTCATGCTTTTCTTCTTCATGCTTCTCTTTATGATATGATGTTTGCATAGAAGTAAAACTTGAAGTAGACTGCGGTAATGAAGTAGAATTAAAAATTTCTTTGAGTGGTGTACTTAGTTGTGTTTTTAAAAATAAATCCGTGTCTGCTTGAATACGTTTAAGCTCTTTAAATTTCCGTCGAATATTGTTTCGAGCTTGGATGATATGTTTTGTGATCTCCTTGCTAGATGTTAACATGATGGTGGTTTTTAATCAAGTAGTTACTGTAATTCTGTGTTAATGCATATAAAATGATCGAAACCCATGCGATATCGTCCATGCTGTACATCACTTTCTTTATCAATAACTAAAAAGCTGTAACGGTGTAATGACCAACATTTAGCACACATACGTTTAAAGTCATCGAATGTCATATCAGTGTTAACATGATCGTTATACACATGTCGCATGTTGCGCTCATCTTGCCGAAAAAGCACAATAACATTTGCGTTGTCGCGTATCAACTGCTTGGGCACACGAGAATAGGTTTGGCACAAATAGATGCAATCAACATATTTATGTCGACCCATACTAAAGAATGCACGAATAACGTTTTGCTGTTCTGTTGCGACATCATCAAAGATCATTAGAGAATTAGGAAGCACATCGTCTGGTGATGGTACTTGCTCATGTGAATTAAATTTAAAATATCTTATTCCATCTTTAACTAGATCGTGCATTACAGTTTGTAGAATAGTATATAGCGGCTGATAGAGTGACTTTGCGAAAACGTAAATATTCTCGAAGCGTACACCATTTACAGAAGTAATAAGTGTGAGTAAAAGATTTGTTTTACCGCATCCCGACGGACCTGATATAATACATCGAACAGTAAAAGGAAACAACGTTCCATGACGTTTTCTTGTAGTTGTACTAGAACTAGGTAAGAGATGTGGTACAATGTCGGTAACAGGTAGCGTGTCTTGCTGCTTTATAATCTTCATGATAACTGAATCATAAAGTACGTAATAGTAATATATATATTAAACGAAACAAGAGGCAACGGTTAGTTTATGATTTGCTCTTGACTAGTAAAGTCGTGTCCAGCATGGTGAAACAACGATATCCAAACGACATGAAGAAGAAGAAGAAAGTAAAAACTGTTGGATGGAAAGATGTTATAAAGGCTGCGCAAAAAGCTATTCGAGGGGAATACAATCCTCGTGTAGCTATTACTAAGGCGTTACGCGCAGCAAGAGCGAGAATTTCTCCAAAGTGCAGAGCAATATTTAGTAAACGTGCGCGAATTATTCCTGTACCAAAACGAGGAGGATTTCTTCCTGCGCTGTTTGCTGGCTTAGCAGCTTTAGGGTCATTGCTAGGTGGTGCTAGTGCTGTAGCGAGAACTGTCAAAGCTGTAGAAGAAGCGAAACAACAGTTGAAAGAGAGTGAACGTCATAACAAGACGATGGAGGCAATTGCGTTACGAGGCAAAGGTGTGAACATGAAGCTAGCGCCATACAAGAAAGGGCTTGGTATCTACATTTCTCCAAAAAACGTCTACTGAATGCACTGCCATATCGAGCTCTAACGCATGATGAAGTTTTTACGTTTGCTAAACAACTAGGAATTCATTATTTTCGAGGAGTGTATATGCGCGATCAACTACCAGCACGTCCACGGGAACGTGAAAGTGCCGTAATTAACTTGGACGACAGTCGTGGACCTGGAACTCATTACGTTGCTTATGTAAAACGTAAATCTAAAGTATGGTATTTTGATAGCTATGGAGATTTACCTCCTCCTTTTGAGCTCATACGTTATTTCGGAAGCAGTGCAGACAATGTTTACAATAAAAACCGTGTGCAAAACTTTAATACACGCATGTGCGGACGATTATGTCTTATGTTCTTATATCAAACCCAGACAATAGAGAAAGTGTATTAGTATCTACGTGATGACGAACAGTGAAAGAACGTTTGCTGTACGTGGAGAAGGACCTGAAACAACCATCTATTTTAATCCGCCAATCGAACTTGGTTATCAGCCGCATAGTCTTGGACTAGTATCGTTTGAAAGCTACAATAAAATCTATAATGTGCGTGATGGTTTAAACAAGTTCTATTACGATGAGTATGTGCTAACACTACCCTCAGGTAGTTATACAGTAGATGATATTCACGACTATATTGAAAGTACGTTAATTGATCAGTTTGGGGAAGATAGTTTTAGTAATCATAATTACAAGTTCTCAATCACTATAAGCAACATTACGCATAAATGTGTTATTGAATCATCATTTAAGATTGACTTCAAATCACAACCTGATTCGATTGGTCCACTGCTTGGATTTTCATCGAGGGAGCTCCTACCGAACGTACGTTACGAGTCTGATCAACCTATAAAACTCTTCGATGATTATAATGTGAACATTACTTGTAATATTATTACAGACTTGAAAAGTAATCTACAACCTTCGCACGTCCTGCACGACTTTATTGTTACAGAGGAACGTGGATATACTATTTGCGAGAAACCAGCAGTAGTTCTTTATCATCCTGTGTCTGTAAAACACATTAGCAACATTACTCTTAGACTTGTAAATAAACATAATCAGCTTATTCATTTAGATCAGCACGCGTACGTAGCTTACAAACTACATCTTAAACCAGTATGAAAACCATCTATAAAACACGGTGTACATTCCGAAGACATACTACATGTGTGCAGAGACTCATCGAGTTAACAGATACCCATAAGCAGATACTCCAAGATTTAGGATATACACTACTACAACAGAATGGAAGAAATGCTAGACATTACGAATACAGTAGAAAGTCGTGAAGGTGTAGTACGAAGTGAGCTTCATTCCTATCAACCTTTTACGTTTGGATTAAATAACAATGATGAAATTCATTTTATTATTAATCAACAAGATGTTTACACCTTACCACACGAAAGCTACCTCTATATTGAAGGACGATTAGAAAAGTCTGATGGAAGTGGACCAAGCACTTCACAACTAAACAACCATGCTCTAGCTTTTCTCTTTTCTGAAGCGCGATATGAAGTAAATAATGTTGAAATAGATCGAACGAAGAATGTTGGTATTACAAGCGCAATGAAACTCTACCCTTCTTTCTGTGATAAAGAAAGTAATCTTTTGCGGATGGCTGGATGGTGTCCAAAAGCTACTAACAACTGGATGATTAATGAGGATGGAACTTTTACGGGTATGTTATCACTGAAACATATTTTTGGATTCGCAGAAGACTTTACACGTATTATAATCAACGTAAAACAAGAGCTTATTCTAATCCGTGATCGAAGTGATTACAATTCTCTTAAAGCAGTAGAAACACCTGTAGAATCGAAAATAACACTGCATCGTATACTGTGGCGGATCCCACATGTAAACTTATCTGATCGTGAAAAACTTCGATTGCTCAAGATTGTAGAAAATGATACACCATTACCTATACGTTTTAGAAGTTGGGAGCTGCATGAATATCCTGTGTTACCACCTACAAACAAGCATAGCTGGGCTGTTAAAACATCACGTTTTACTGAGAAGCCCTTGTACATTATTTTTGGATTTCAAACTAATCGTAAATTCAATCACGAAAAAGATAGCTCACTGTTTGATCACTGCAAATTAAGACACGTTAGACTATATCTCAATGGAATTACGTATCCCTACGAAAACATCGACATTAACTTTGAGAAAAATAAGTTTGGGATGCTCTATGACATGTTTTGTAAATTTCAATCATCGTATTATCAGAAAGAAGATCGTCCGCTATTTACACCTCAAGAATTTAAAAATAAAGCACCGATTGTAGTTATAGAATGCTCTTATCACGAAGAATCTATAAAAGAATCTCCAGTTGATATTCGTTTAGAATTTGAAACATCTGAAAACATTCCTGCTAACACAGCAGCCTATTGTCTTATTATTCATATGAGTGATGTTACTTACCATCCGCTAACGAATATTGATACGAGACTATAAATAAGAATTGATCTTTATCATTTTCATTAGTGTGTGCTTCGACATCGTACGCTATGGAACAAAACTGTAAATGTGCATGCTGTTTGCATGCTCATACGCAACATCTTATTTATGTTTCACGAGTGAGTGAGGCTATTAAGATGTTCTATAAACGTAGATCGTCGATGCCGAAACATCTTATTCAATACTTACCACCAGGATTTTTATATACGTACGCTGCCTCTTACGTACATAATTTTTGGGACATCCTTCCTCTACACAGTAAGATGTCAATCGAAGTAGCTTTATGCAGAACTTGTGAACGACATTACAAGCATCGAGGAGAAAATGGTGATGATGATTGGGATGGACCAAATCCTAGGATTGAACACTGTACACAGTGTATGAATGAACTTTCTCTAGTACCTCATGATGATGATGATGATGATGATTCCGAAAAGGAATAACAGCAAGGTAAGAAGTATATGATCTTCTCTGTAAAGCATAACATACTTAGTATAATATATTTCTAAATGCTTTGTTTAATTTGAATGTTGCAGGAGGCATTTCAGAAGCATACGTTGTTAAGAAGCACACTAACCTTGTCAGCAGCAAAAACGAACACTGTTGTAGTACATTTGTAAATAAATATTTGATCGCATTCAAAAAATGTTGTACTTATTGCATTGCTTTACTCCGACTTACTCTTAAGAAAAACGATCAGGTCTAAACATGCACAATGACGTCATCACAACAGCACTTGCTTACTCTAGCTTTCCCGATGCATGTTTAAACTTGTTCGAATTTACCGCTACCACATTCCTTTACACCGACTTACTCTTAAGAAAACGGACAAGTCTAAACATGCATGATGACGTCATCACTGCAGCACGTGCTTACTCTAGCTTTCCCGATGCGTGATTAAACTTGTTCGAATTTACCGCCACCACATAGAGTGCAGCAGCGAGGTAAGCGATGTAAGATGGCGGTAGCTAAAGATGTCAGCACGGTGCTCTGTTGATTAAAGATGGCTGCTTGTCAAAAAGATTTTTTCAAGTTATCCGCCACCACATAGAGTGCAGCACTGTTCTCTCTGGATTAAAGATGGCGGATGACAGCTTGTCAAATAGATTTTTTTGTTTCAAAGGTAAGTAGCTAAAGAGGGCAGCACTAATGTTAGCAATGCAAGATGGTGGATGACAGCTGTGACGTAAAATATTACCCGCAAGATAGCACCACGATGCTCTTTTCATTAAAGATGGCAGCTTGTTAAATAGAATTTTTCAAATTAACCGCCTCAAAGGTAAGTAGCTAAAGAGGGCAGCACTGTTCTCTCTGGATTAAAGATGGCTGCTTGTCGAAAAGAATTTTTTCAAATTATCCGCCACCACAAAGAGGGCAGCACGGTGCTCTCTTGATTAAAGATGGTGGATGACAGCTGAAGAGCGAGTAGAATTTGTTTCCAAATAAGAGCACGTAGAATTTGCCGCCACCACATAGAGTGCAGCACTGTTCTCTCTAGATTAAAGATGGTGGATGACAGAAAAGCGCATAGGTTTGTAAAGCACGTAGAATTTGCCGCCACCGCATAGAGTGCAGCACTGTTCTCTCTAGATTAAAGATGGTGGATGACAGAAAAGCGCATAGGTTTGTAAAGCACGTGGAATTTACCGCCACCACATAGAGTGCAGCACTGTTCTCTCTAGATTAAAGATGGCGGATGACAGAAAAGCGCATAGGTTTGTAAAGCACGTGGAATTTACCGCCACCACATAGAGTGCAGCACTGTTCTCTCTAGATTAAAGATGGCGGATGACAGCTGTCAGAAAAGCACATGGGTTTGTAAAGCACGTGGAATTTACCGCCACCACATAGAGTGCAGCACTGTTCTCTCTGGATTAAAGATGGCGCATGACAGCTGACGAAATTGCCCGCATGATAGCAGCACAGTGCTCTATTGATTAAAGATGGCGGATGAGAGCTGTCAAAAAAGCACGTGGCTTTGTTTCCCAACAAGAGCACATAGAATTTTTCAAATTGCCGCCACCACATTTCAAAGGTATCTAGCTAAAGAGTACAGCACTGTGCTCTGTTGATTAAAGATGGCGGATGACGGCTGTCAAAAAAGCGCGTGAGTTTGTTTCCAAACAAGAGCATGTAGAATTTTTCAATTTGCCGCCACCACGTAGAGGTGATTAAAGATGACTGCTGTCATGTGGAATTGCCTGCCACCACATTTCAAAGGTAACTAGCTAAAGAGTGTAGCACGGCGCTCAAAGATGGCTGCTGTCAAAAAAGCATTTTTTCAAATTATCCGCCACCACATTTCAAAGGTAAGTAACTAAAGAGGGCAGCACTGTGCTCTATGGATTAAAGATGGCGGATGACAGCTGTCAAAAAAGCACGTAGCTGTCAAAAAGCACGTGGATTTGTTTATCTCGAGCTAGTGAGGTTAAGTTGGTAGCACTAAGGTTTAGGCCCGCCAAGATGGCTGCACTGCCGATGACAGGTGACGAAAGAGGGCAGCACAGCGCTCTGTAGTTTAAAGATGGCGGATGACAGCTGTCAAAAAGCACGTGGTTGTCAAAAAGCACGTGGTTGTCAAAAAGCACTTGGCTTTGTTTATCTCGAGCTAGTTAGGTTAAGTTGGTACCACCGAGGTTTATTCCCGTCAAGATGGCAGTACTGAGGTTAGCGATGCGTTGTTGTCTGTCAAAAAGCACGTGGCTTTGTTTACAAATCTGTCAAAAAGCACGTGGCTGTCAAAAAACACGTGGCTTTGTTTACCTCATGCTAGTTAGGTTAAGTTGGCACTACTGGGGTTTAGGCCCGTCAAGATGGTAGTACTGAGGTTTGCGATGCGTTGTTGTCGATGACAGCTGTCAAAAAGCACGTGGCTTTGTTTACAAATCTGTCAAAAAGCACGTGGCTTTGTTTACAAATCTGTCAAAAAGCACGTGGCTGTCAAAAAGCACGTGGCTTTGTTTACCTCGCGCTAGTGAGGTTAAGTTGGCACTACTGAGGTTTAGGCCCGTCAAGATGGCAGTACTGAGGTTAGCGGTGCGTTGTTGTCTGTCAAAAAGCACGTGGCTTTGTTTACAAATTCAAATTTCGCGCTAGTTATGTTAAGTTGGCAGCACTGGAAGAGACCTCTGGCTGAGGTGGAGGTGGCCACTGGGAGGCCTCTGGCTGAGGTGGAGGTGGAGGTGGCCACTGGGAGGCCTCTGGCTGAGGTGGAGTTGGAGGTGGCCACTGGGAGGCCTCTGGCTGAGGTGGAGGTGGAGGTGGCCACTGGGAGCCTGAGGTGGAGGTGGCGGCAGAACCCGCCTATTATACTACTACTGAGCTCTCCTTTGCTTAACTTTTGGGAAGCGAAACACTCTAATTCCGTCAGTTGTCTTATTTTGACAATTTGGAGCGGCACAGTATCCCATTTTCTTTCAAAATACAAGTAATAACTCACATCATTACATCGTGCACGCCCACATAACAACGATATTTGAGACCCAATATGGCCGCCACCGCAAAGGATTGTAGTAGGGTGACCAGACCTCCCTAGACAGACCTTGGTCTCGCCCGTTCATTGCAACACGTTCGAATATGAAAAACTATAAAAATTCATTAAAAGTAGTAATTTCAGAAGGCAGCAAACAGATATGAGATCAAAGATAGACCAAGAGCAATTGTTTGACTTATTTTCTACAACGTATTTTTTAAAATATGCTTAAACAAAGTAAGTAATTCACGAAAGAAGCAGAGAAATGTGATAGCGAGTTTGTCACTTCATACCGATTCCTTTAATTGTGCCTCAGAGTATCCGATAAGCGGATCGAGATTGCGGTCATAAATAACTTTGGCTTTATTCGCCCTTTCACCAATTATCAGCGATCCAATCTTTTCCTCCGCACATCTGATATTTTGACATTTGTATTGAAGCCGCTGTTTGGTGAGCGATCTTATGCCCGTTACGCAAATATTTGGCGTCGTTTCACCGTATGTATCTTTTTTCTTCCCCTAAAATTCAATTAGTGTTCGCCTCTGTGGTGTAGTGGTTAGTGTGATTAGCTGTCACCCTCGGAGGTCCGGGTTCGATTCCCGCCCCTGCCACGAATATTGAAAAGTGGTACGATGGGCTGGAACGGGGTCCACTCAGCCTCGGGAGGTCAACTGAGTAGAGGTGGATTCGATTCCCACCTCAGACATCCTCTAAGTGGTTTTCCGTGGATTCCCACTTCTCCTCCATGCAAATGCCGGGATGGTACCTAACTTAAGGCCACGTCCGCTTCCTTCCCTCTTCTCTGCCTGTCCTTTCCAATCTTCCCATCCCTCCACAAGGCCCCTGTTCAGCATAGCAGGTGAGGCTGCCTGGGCGAGGTACTGTTCATCCTCTCCAGTTGTATCCCAGACCCAGAATCTGAAGCTCCAGGACACTACCCTTGAGGCGGTAGAGGTGGGATCCATCGCAGAGTCCGAGGGAAAAACTGAACCAGGAGGGTAAAGGGATGAAGAAAGAAGAATAAAATTAAATTCGTTCTAACAGGAATAAAGCACCTAAATGAACAATTTTAACATGCTTTTCAACTTGGTTTGCTTTTTGGTCAAGTTCAGATACCGTAAAATTTATTTTCTGATTTCATTACCCGTATCCTACTTCTCAATTTACAGATTGTTTTCTGTAATCTGGTATTTAATTTTCTCATCCGTATACTTTTTAGATTTAACAGAGATACTCGTAGAATTTCCTTGATATAGAAACGAGACTTGTACTCCTTTTTCGTTTGTGGCTGACGTATGAAGATATGGTATGTTTATCGTTATCCGAATCGGAACTTTTACTAAATTTTGATGGCAATACATCATATTTGGGAGCTGGACGCTTCCTGCGTGTGACATTTTCCTGTTTGAAACCAGAAGGAATTTAAATTGATGTGCTTAAACCACGGTCGCCCGCAAGAGGGGGCAATGGGGGGCAATTGCCCCCCCCCCTGGAATTCTAAAGATGTTGTTGTTCAATTGTTTAATATCATACCAGATTATTTTTATAAACTGAAATTACTGACAGTCATCTAGCATATGTTATAACTGGAAGTTTCTGTAAACAATTTAATGTTGCTGACGTTATATCGATTTTTATATTCAAGAAAACTGTTAATGTGCCTCCCCCTGGAAAAGATCCTGCGGGCGCTCATGGCTTAAACTGAAATCTGTTTTATGAGAAGAATTGCTAGGTACCTAAAGAGATCCTACTATATCACCTTGCCTAAACATAGTTTGCATCCATTTCTCCCTTAGAACGCACTCGGAAGAGAAACTATGGAACGTCAATTTTCATGCTTTTTTAGTGTCATCCGAAATACAGAGAGGTACACAACAGTGCACCTTCCTCTCAACCTCAGAGACACTCACCGTCAGAAACAATATCCACAATAAATTGCACAAAATCAACATAGCATCACAATTACTCCGCATATCACAATGTTGAAATCCGCCAAGAACAGAACGGAATCTTGACATCTAGCGGCCAAAACGTGAACACGGTCGGGCCGCTTTTCCAGCAACAAATTGGTAGCTATGTCACGGCCTTGTATATCTCGTAGGCAACGGTCAGGCATAGCGCCACAGAGTGCTCCATATTCATTTGTAAATTACTGTCTTTTTATTGTTCGCACCGTTACATACTCCTGCTTCCACTGTTTTTTGCTTCTGCGCACTTCCTTTGTTATGTTACGCGTTACTTAAGATGTGTACATAGACCTGATGCTCAATTCTGTTCTTTTTTTTTTTTTTTTTTTTTTTGCTAGGGGCTTTACGTCGCGCCGACACGGATAGGTCTTATGGCGACGATGGGATAGGAAAGGCTTAGGAGTTGGAAGGAAGCGGCCGTGGCCTTAATTAAGGTACAGCCCCAGCATTTGCCTGGTGTGAAAATGGGAAA
Organism: Anabrus simplex; assembly: GCF_040414725.1. NCBI lineage: Eukaryota > Metazoa > Arthropoda > Insecta > Orthoptera > Tettigoniidae > Anabrus > Anabrus simplex. The sequence goes on from NC_090277.1 coordinate 4,871,930, forward strand.
CCACGGAAAACCATTTTCAGGGCTGCCGATAGTGGGATTCGAACCTACTATCTCCCGGATGTAAGCTCACAGCCGCACGCCTCTACGCGCACGGCCAACTCGCCCGGTAAATTCTGTTCTTGTGACCTTCGTAGTGAGATTCATTCATTGTGTGTGACCTATGTAGTGGACTAATTGCGTGTGATTTCGCATTATAAGTGCAATATCAAGATAATAAGTGTAGTGAAATAATAGTAATAATAATAATAGAGCCCATAACCTCTCCGACAACAACAACAACAACAACAACAACACAGATTGCTCTTTTCAATAAGTGTCGTATACTTCGGAGTTGTCAGTGGTAATAAATCATTTTCTAAATTTAGCCTGTGCTACGGAATGATAGTATTCAAATTTGTTCTTCAAGCGTTTGTTTTAAGTGATTAAACTACATTAAAATATCTGATTTTGTTTCGAAGTGGCAGGTATGTTGTCATACAAGGCGCGTTTTAGCCAGTTGTACAGCTTAACCGTTGATGTGTTACAGATTTTCTTCATTGAGGAATTGTGATTTCTATCATTTTACAGTGTGTTCACAACCTCTACCACATTGTCGGTAATGTTCAAGTTTCAATAATTTACTTTTGCCAAACTTATAGATCTCAATTGGGAACTGTAAAAGTTAACACGAAGAATTCTCAGTTAGCCTACATATTTTTATATTTAATACTTTTAATTTTCTTAAATTTTATTTTTAGATGGTAGTTTCAGAAAGAAGTTACAAAATGTAGTGTATAATTGTAATTATTGTGTTGATATGTTATTTATGTGTGAGTGCGAATTGAAAGTGATGCTGTGAATGTTGAGTTTTTCTCTACACTGTAGTAGGCAAAAGAAGGATTCGAAATCTTGAGAATTGTTCCGTTTAGGATATCTGTAATATTATCTGAATATGTGGAATTCTTGGTATATCAGTGTTTATGGAGGTTCTTCTGTATCGCATCATTACGCCACAACAGCTATATCCAGTATTTAGTCCTCATGTTTTACTTCATAGTAGGCTGCCTCTCTTTTGTAACATATTTCCTGATAGTTATTTTGTGTCAAAGATCTTCTTTTGGGGCGACTGGCGGTGAGTTGGCGTGGGTTCGAATTCCGCGATCGGCAGCCCTGCAAATCGTTACTGTGGTTACCCCATTTTCTCATTAATTTATCTTAATCTTCCTAATCCTAGCCCTTTCCCTTTGCAGTGTTAGTGCAATATTAAACTATTAGCAACAAAGGAAGAAAAGTCTTCAGGAATGCATTCTAGCTCTGGAAAGAGTAAAGTGATATAACCAATACTATATCAATAGATTAAGCAGTGATGGCCAGAACAATTAAACGTAGAACACTTAAGTAGTGTACCCTATGTTGAAATATACAAAATACAATTAACCATAGTTTCCTGAATAGATATGTTTTTAATTAGTAGTCTGTTTCCTGGCAATAAGTAAGAATCGATGCAATTGGCCACAGGAACGAAGCTCGTATTACACGTGTAAGAAATTGTAGTATTCACTGTTGGTGCAGTAAGTTTCCTTTTACAGTAGAATAACACAAAGTGACTAACAAACACTGCTCTTGGCTGAAATGAATTTTTGCTTGCTTGTTGTTTAAAGGGGCCTAACATCGAAGGTCATCGGCCCCCATGAAATGAATTCAGTGAGGCACCACTCACAGTATTCAACACAAGTTCCGTACCACCTGGGGGACAATAAAAACTGCTAAACATTTAACCCTACTCTGCATGAATTTATTTACACCCACAAATCTGATGTGAAAATATTATTAGAGGGAGATTAGATATGTAACATCACATTAATAATATATTTTTGATGTATTTGATCATACTGGTGAGCAGAAAGGAAAAAATTCAGAAATGTGCAAAAGCGCTACATCATGCATTGAAGGCTACTTATGTACAAATGTTACCCAGTACAGTATATGAGCAGAATTATTGTTTATTACTTATAATAACATAGAAAACTAAATAATGATTTTTAAACAATTAAAAGGGATTTATTACAAATAAATGAAGGAAATGGAAAATAATAGCTTGCTCAAATGGGTAGGTCATGCCCGCAGTTCAACGGTTGTGATAGCCTTTGAAACAATCTGCATTCTTTTTCAAACACAGTGCTGCTTGGTCATGGCCATCCATCAACGGCTGCTAATTTCAGATGACCACCAGCCATAAGACATAGATTGCATGGTTGTTGGGTAACATTGCTTGGCCATCCATACTTCACGCCACAGCCTGCACGGTTGCTAGGTAACAATGTCTGGCCAGCAATCTATAATTTACATCACAGCCTGCACGGTTGCTAGGTAACAATATCTGGCCATCCATCCACACCTTACATCACAGCTTTCGCGGTTACTAGGTGACACTGTCTGGCCATCCAATCTTACCTTATACCACAGCCTGCAGAGTTGCTAGTGTTACACTTTTTTCAAGCTAACTTCCGTAATGCATATTTTCAGTTGATCCCCAGATATAAGACATTTATATCAAAAGGAATTACAAATATATTTGATAAAGGTAAACAAATCCATGTTGAGAAAACACAATATAAATTACAATACATTATTATTATTATTATTATTATTATTATTATTATTATTATTATTATTATTATTATTATTATTGTACCGGGCGGTACACCTCCACGCCGGTAATTCAAACCTTGCGCCAGTTGAAACTCCCCTACTGGAAGAAGTCTGAACTTTGTCTTATGTGTTAATTTTCTAGTTACCCTGAAGATGTCACTACTTGGAAATTTTGAAGTTTCTGAACTGTGTTGTTTTCGACGTATTTTTGTTTTGCTTGTAGTAAGAAGTGTGAACATTCTCTTCTAGAGGACACTACTGAAGAACTACAACGGTGCACCCTAGTGCGAAGTGAAAGAACTGTTTTTTTGGAAAAATTTAATTTCAAAAGTTTGTTCTTTGCTAAATTTCTTTCAGTTATTGTTTAAGTTGGCAATATTAACCCTTTCTTTCCCCTTGTTTTGAATTCAGCCAATCCTGAATTTCTTTAATTAATTTTCCACCAATAATGTGTTTCTTCTTCATCTTGTGTAGGGGTTTTCTTTATCCACCAATAAAATTATTGTGGGCGGGTGTTTTCCTTCCTGAAACGCCTCGAACTTTCTACGAGAGTATATAAACTGCTGATTTTAGGGTCTCTGCGCCACTTCAGTAACATCTTTCTGTGTGTAAAGTACATAGCAGGGGGCGGGTAGCGCCTCTTTCTTCGGGCAGCAATTCAACAACCAGGTAATGGCCGTATAATAACTTCTTTTCTTGCTAGCTCAGCAGTTTAACTCTCGGGGCGGGTCCGAAGCTTTTCCACCATGTAACTTCCCTAAAATGTAAAGACACTTCGTATTTATTCTATCTTTTAAGTTATATATTGGGATAGAGAGTGCTTAACCCTCTCGAGCTCCCTCTCATATTGCATTGAGGTGAACTTATTTTCACAACCATTTCTTCCTTAACGTAATGTAAATTGTTTCCTTCTAAAAGTCACCTCTTTAGTATGGGATTAGCCCTTGTATTAACGGCCTAGTGCCAAGTAGGTTTTAAACAAAGTGTATTAGGAGCGCAAGTTCGCCTCCTCTCAAATTGGTATTTTAGAGGCCATGTAATTAACTTTTCTCACTTAATAGGCCTCAGTAGGTTGGGAATCTTTACCCCTGTGTTTATGTCCTTATAGGACAACTTGAAGGTGGAGTTTGGTGTGGCCTTTGATAGGCTTAATCTTTGAGAGTAGATCGCTCTTTTGAAATTTGTTTCTGCGCGCCTCGAGGAGGCTTTATGATGTAATTGGGGGCAAGTGCTCCTGGGCTTGATTGGGGTCTTCTGCCCCTTTGTTGAATTCTGTATATCGTAAAGTTGGGCTAATTGCTCAAGAATTGTGTGTCTGGCTCTCGGAGCCCAAAGCCTGTAATTGTACATTCTCGATTAGTGGTTTTGCTACTCTGTACCTGCCATTATTGCTATTTCTTGTTTTTTTGCTAAGAAAATATAACCTTGTTAAATTTTAAATTCACTTTAATTTCTTAGCCTGAGACCTGTTCACCCCCCGCACCTTCTTTCACCTCTAATTACCACGGAAAACTCCGTAACAAGTGGTAGCAGAGCGTGGTTGAATGGGTCTCAATTTAGCCCCTTTTGACGGCTAAACATTGTTTTGATTCGAACTCTAACAATTTTCTCTGTTGCTGGAAATTTTGATTTTTTCTTTTTCAAAATTGTTCTGTCATCATGCCCGGCCCTCGCGATGTTCTCCATCTCAACTATTTGGGCAAGGAGTAGTTGATCTATGAATTAACTATTAGAAATGTGCAATCTGGAGGCACGGTTGCGGTAGACACAAACAAGCTTAGAGAGTCCCTTGATTTGCCCATTTCCATCCCCACTTTGGGAGAGAAAGAAATTGACGACTCTCTTTCCACGATCACCGAGAATACTACTGGGCTAGCATCTGTAGTTAGTTTTTTTGACGAAAATGATCCTTCTCCTAATCAAATTAAGCGTGTGCAAGCCAGGCTATTTCATTTTTCAAATAGAGTTAACGATCTGTTGTCTCTGAAGTTGAATGACTTTCAGAGGAAGAAAGCTAGTACGTTGCTTGAAAGTATTTCGGAATTATCCAATAAGGTTACCCAATTGTTAACTGGGGAAGTTCCTCCCAAAATCGATCAACCCACCACGGTGAATGTAGGTAGCGAGGAAGAGCCTCCTAAGGGAGAAGTCAATAGGATAACCGTTGGAGCTCAAACGATCTCTGCCCCATTGGACAACGAGTCTGAACGCCGTGCATCGTTGAATAATATACGTTCTGAATTAACTTCTTTGCCACTGAAAACTTTACCTACTATGTCACCTGGGTTCAGCAGCTTGCCTCATCCATTGGCAATGTTGCTCAGAGGTATCTCGAAGTTTTCTGTTAACACTACCAGTGAAGTTATTTCTTTCTTAAGGTTTTTATTTGAATTTCAGGATCATGCCCTTGTTTTTTCTCTTTCTCCATGTCAGATTTTGCAAATCATCTATCCCTATGCAATAGGTATTCTCTCAGACAAAATAGTAAGAGCCATAGCTGAACAGTCATCTATTGAAGATTTTCACGCACACTTGCTTGCAAATTTTATTCCTGCTCGCGCGAGGTCATCTCTGATTCAGAAGTACTATTATCGAGTACAGAGATTGGATGAAAATCTGGCTGTTTTCATACAAGACATTAAGTTTTATACTAGGGTGTTTGCTCTTCATTTTCCTGAAGATCAGATTGTACAGGCTATTGTAGAAGGAATTTCACCATCCTATAGGTCATATTTGTGTTTCGCGGCGTGCCCGCAAACCTTCTCTGAACTTGAAGCATTGGCCGTCTCAGCGGAAGGAGTTAGATACGCCGATTCCTTGCGTGTCGCGAAAGAACCCCCGCCTTCTTTTAGTAATACTCGGCCTCCACCTCGCCGATCAGTCACACCTCGTAAATGTTACGCTTGCGGGTCGCCTGACCATCTTCGGAACAAATGTCCATTGATCAAATCTAGTAGGGCAAATAATGGAGCGGGCTCATCACAAGGCTGTTTTAAGTGTGGGGCTTTCTCACATTTCGCCAAGAATTGCCCAAATTCAAATAGCACCCCCTCCTGCTCAACTTCTGGTGCAACTTCCACCAATGTCACTAATAACAAGTGACTAGCGGCTTCGGCTGAGTCGACTAATTCTGCTTCCCAAGGCTCAGCCCCTGGCAAACAGGTCGTAAATTCAGCGAACGTTCAGTCTTCAAATTCATCTTTTGAATGCCCCAAAGAGTGTCTTAGGATTGCGGCAGATACCCCCGCACCTGTTCCTTTTCTTAAAATTGAGTTAAATAATGAGCCTATAACAGCTCTATTAGATTCAGGCAGTGTTTGTTCAATTATTTCGGATCAATGGTATTCAAAATTGAAATCTGTTTGTAAACTACCTGACTATGGCTCATCTCCTGTTCAATATGTTTCGGCTAATTCATCTCCATTAGAAATTCTCGGTTCTGTAAATGTCAAAATTCGTATTTTTAAATTTACATGGAAAATCAAATTGTTTGTGGCTAAGCACTTGTCTTGCCCCATCATATTGGGAGCCGACTTTATTTCTCACACGGGTCTTGTGCTCGATCTTCAGAGTAAGTCGTGCACATTCAAATTTGCTTCCAACTGTAAAATCCCCTTGTTAAAATGTAATTCTGCGTCATGTTCATCTATTTCGCCTACCCAGGATGAGATGTTGTTAGACCTTAGACATCTACCTGAGGAGCAGGCTGATAGTATTCGTAAGTTGTGTCAGTCGTTTCCAGAGGTGTTATCTGATACTCTTGGTGTTACTGACCTTATCGAATACAAAATTGAGGTCACGGATTCGATTCCTGTCCGTTTTCCACCTTATAGGCTATCTCCACCAAAAATGAAGGCTCTGAAAGAAATCATCGATCAGATGTTGAAGGATGGTATTATTAGGCCCTCTAAGTCGGCGTATTCTTCGCCTATTTTTCTAGTCCCGAAACCCCAAGGGGGGTTCAGGCCTGTCATTGATTATAGGGCTCTCAATCGGAAGGTGGTGTTACAATCTGTGCCCCTTCCTGACCTTCATTCTTGTTTTTCATGGTTTCGTAAGGCCAAGTTCTTTACTATCTTGGACTTGAATCAGGCCTATAATCAAATTCCCCTAGCGGAAGAGTCTAAACATCTTACAGCGTTTGCCACGGATTGGAATTTGTATGAATACAACCGCGGGCCTTTCGGGCTCCCCACGGGAGCAGCTGTACTCACTAGGCTGCTAGATAGGGTCTTCTCCGACATCAAATTGGAGTACTTGTATCACTACTTGGATGATGTCGTCGTATTTTCGGAGACATTTGAAGAACATCTAGATCATCTGCGAGAAGTTCTCAGTCGCCTTCGTAAGGCTGTGTTAACTGTGAAGTTGTCCAAGGTTGCCTTTGCTAAGCCCTCTATGTCATTCCTAGGGCATATTGTGTCATCTGATGGTGTTGCCGTCGATCATTCTAGAATACAGGCCATCCGTGATTTTAAACCTCCCAAGGACATTAAAGGTATCGCCAGGTTCATTGGTATGGTGAATTTCTTCAGGAAGTTTATTCCTAACTTCGCTAATAGAGCGGCGCCTTTAAACCTTCTTCGTAGGAAAGGCATCAAATTCGAGTGGGGACCTTCTCAACAAGCCGCTTTTGAAGATCTTAAATTAGCTCTCTGTAATGCCCCTGTCCTTGCTATGCCTGATTTCTCAAAGAAATTCATCGTCCAAACTGACGCGTCGTCGTCAGCAGTAGCTGCAGTCCTTCTTCAAGAGACTGAACTAGGGAGGCGACCCATCGCCTATGCATCTAGGACTCTATCGGCTCAAGAAGCCAAGTATTCCATCTATGAGCTCGAAGGTTTGGCAGTCTTATTTGCCTTAGAAAAGTTCCGTCTCTATCTGGAACATGTCAAATTCGACCTGGAGACAGATAATCAAGCCTTAAGCTAGGTCTTAGGTAGGCCGCGTCGTACTGGTCGTATAGCCCGTTGGGCCATCCGTATTTCTGCCTTCCAATTCGATGTTAGGCATATAAGAGGTACCGAAAATGTTGTTGCTGATGGACTCAGCCGTATGTTTTCCAACGATGTCGAGACCCATGATCCGGTCGATAGTTCTTCACCTCCCGAGTCCATGCTATCTGATGTTAATGCCATCTTAACAGGTGCTCCCATGCTCTTTAGGGATATCGAGAAATACCAACGTGAAGATCCGACGCTGGCTCCGATAATGGAAACCCTTTCTTCTGGGGAACATGTCATCCCTTATGTTCTGAGGAATGGGGTTTTATGTTGCCCATCAAGGCATGATAAGATCATGAAGGTTGTCGTTCCAGCTGTTCTTGTACCTATGATCTTCAAGTACTATCATGAGACCCCATTAGGGGGGCATCTTGGAATCTTTAAAACTCGTGAAAAGATTCGTGAAAGGTTCATCTGGAAGGGTATGGACGGTGAAATCCGTGAACTAGTAAAGGCTTGTAAATCCTGCTTGATTAGTAAACCAACCATGTCCACCAAGGTAGGCCTTTTGTCTTCGCATCAAGCGTCGCGCCCCATGGAACGCCTGTATATTGATTATGTAGGACCCTTCCCCCAGTCAAAGGGAAATGCCAACAAGTTCATCTTTGTATGCGTAGATGGTTTTACAAGATTTTCCTGGTTATTTCCGACTAAGCTGGCTACCGCTCAGTCCACCATTACTTGCCTAAATTCTATTTTTGCTTCTTTTGGTCCGTGCCAATATATTGTGTCTGATAATGCTAAGGCGTTTACATCAAATCTTTTTCGTAAATTCTGTTTTGACTTGTCCATCTCTCATGTAACGACTTCTGCTTATTACCCTCAACCATCTCTGGCTGAACGGGTAAATCGTAACCTCAGGTCCGCGCTTATTGCCTATCATCATGAAGATCATTCTAGGTGGGACACGTCCCTGCATTGGTTAGCTTTTGCTTTGAATTCGGCGGTCCATGAATCTCACAAGTTTACTCCAGCTTCTTTGATGTTCAAGTTCGTTCCCAACACGCCGCTCTCTAACCTCTGGTCTCTGAGTGACATTCTACCCGAGACAATAGATCCGGATAATATTAAAGATCTTTGGAAGAAAGCTAAAGCCAATCTTAAGGCGTCTCATGAAAAGGTTAGGGAAAGGTATGATCGTGGACGGAGACCCACCAATTTGAAGGTAGGTGACCAAGAGATGGTCAAGAACTTTGTTCCCGCGGGCAAGCTTGCCCCCAGATTTCATGGGCCGTGTATCATTCTCGATTTCCTTACGCCGGTTACGTTGTTATTAAGTAATCCAGCCACCGAGAGGATATTTAGGGTTCACCTGTCACAGGTGAAACCGGTGTAATTTCTGTGTTAACTTGCTTCATATTATCTTGAAAGAAATAGGAAGGTTATATTTTTTTCTCTCTAAGGGGTTTCACTTTTAAGGCCTTCTGCCCTTGCAATCTGTTTCCTTTAAGCGTAATTATTTTTTTGTAAACCTCCCCCGATCAGTTGAACTGCCCTCCTGTCCTTGCCACGGCCATTACCACGCTCCCGTTTCCTGCTCCACAACACACTGTGGCTTTGAGGAATAAATAAATATCTCCTCGGCGCTGGTCACTCATCTCCTCCACCGAGACTGTACCCTAAAAATCATTCTGGTCAAACAAAATTCTGCCGCCGAGCTTTAATGTTTCAGTGCCCCCGCAGCAGCGCGGCGCCGTACCGTTCCTGAGGCAGGGTACGGGCCCGCCCTTCCCCAGTGAGGCCAACCTGTGTACGGCGAGCCGGAGCCCTCCTTCCGGCCAAGGCGGATGTGCGGCGCACGACCTGCTACTGGCCCACAGCCTGAATATGCTCACCGCGGGCGCGGCGTGCTTCAACACCACTACTCCTCTCATAGTGCGGGCGAGCGGTATCTCAGGGTACTTGAGGGGTCCGAGCGGCCTCCTCTGGACACAAGCTGCAACGGCCGGTCTGGCCATCCAACTTAATCAACATCGAAATATTTAATCAACTACATGGACATTTACTATCAGCAATTACTACACTTGGGAATTCAACAGCAATATCTGGTGGACTTAGAAGAACTTTTTTTTTCCTCAACTTCAAAAACTAAAATTTTCCTTCTGAATTCAACTTCTACAAACATAAAGACATTACTTCAACAGTTACTACAAGAATTTTGAAACGGGATCAGACCAAATTTAGAAATTTTTAATAAATACTTCTGCAATTAATCTCCATATCAACATCATAACTTGGACCTTGTTTTTAACGAATTTCATGTGTCACCCCTGGGGGGACTTTTGGGGGGGGAGGTCTGTACCGGGCGGTACACCTCCACGCCGGTAATTCAAACCTTGCGCCAGTTGAAACTCTCCTACTGGAAGAAGTCTGAACTTTGTCTTATGTGTTAATTTTCTAGTTACCCTAAAGATGTCACTACTTGGAAATTTTGAAGTTTCTGAACTGTGTTGTTTTCGACGTATTTTTGTTTTGCTTGTAGTAAGAAGTGTGAACATTCTCTTCTAGAGGACACTACTGAAGAACTACAACGGTGCACCCTAGTGCGAAGTGAAAGAACTGGTTTTTTGGAGAAAATTTAATTTCAAAAGTTTGTTCTTTGCTAAATTTCTTTCAGTCATTGTTTAAGTTGGCAATAATAACCCTTTCTTTCCCCTTGTTTTGAATTCAGCCAATCCTGAATTTCTTTAATTACTTTTTCACCAATAATGTGTTTCTTCTTCATCTTGTGTAGGGGTTTTCTTTATCCACCAATAAAATGATTGTGGGTGGGTGTTTTCCTTCCTGAAACGCCTCGAACTTTCTGCGAGAGTATATAAACTGCTGATTTTAGGGTCTCTGCGCCACTTCAGTAACATCTTTCTGTGTGTAAAGTACATAGCAGGGGGCGGGTAGCGCCTCTTTCTTCGGGCAGCAGTTCAACAACCAGGTAATGGCCGTATAATAACTTCTTTTCTTGCTAGCTCAGCAGTTTAACTCTCGGGGCGGGTCCGAAGCTTTTCCACCATGTAACTTCCCTAAAATGTAAAGACACTTCGTATTTATTCTATCTTTTAAGTTATATATTGGGATAGAGAGTGCTTAACCCTCTCGAGCTCCCTCTCATATTGCATTGAGGTGAACTTATTTTCACAACCATTTCTTCCTTAACGTAATGTAAATTGTTTCCTTCTAAAAGTCACCTCTTTAGTATGGGATTAGCCCTTGTATTAACGGCCTAGTGCCAAGTAGGTTTTAAACAAAGTGTATTAGGAGCGCAAGTTCGCCTCCTCTCAAATTGGTATTTTAGAGGCCATGTAATTAACTTTTCTCACTTAATAGGCCTCAGTAGGTTGGGTATCTTTACCCCTGTGTTTATGTCCTTATAAGACAACTTGAAGGTGGAGTTTGGTGTGGCCTTTGATAGGCTTAATCTTTGAGAGCAGATCGCTCTTTTGAAATTTGTTTCTGCGCGCCTCGAGGAGGCTTTATGATGTAATTGGGGGCAAGTGCTCCTGGGCTTGATTGGGGTCTTCTGCCCCTTTGTTGAATTCTGTATATCGTAAAGTTGGGCTAATTGCTCAAGAATTGTGTGTCTGGCTCTCGGAGCCCAAAGCCTGTAATTGTACATTCTCGATTAGTGGTTTTGCTACTCTGTACCTGCCATTATTGTTATTTCTTGTTTTTTTGCTAAGAAAATATAACCTTGTTAAATTTTAAATTCACTTTAATTTCGTAGCCTGAGACCTGTTCACCCCCCGCACCTTCTTTCACCTCTAACTACCACAGAAAACTCCGTAACAATTATTATTATTATTATTATTTGGACTTATTTCTTGGAGCATTAATGAAATAATCATTAAATAGAACAATATCAATAAGTACTTCAAGTAATTGCTGCCCATAATTTTAAAACCTGCATCTGAAAATAAATGCCTTAGCTGCATGATGTAGCAAAAATACTACAATCATATTTCATGACTTTTTAGTAACAAATATTGTAAATTAAACATTATTGGACATTTATGCTAAAAGATAAGTATATTGTGGATAGTGCAGTATTTTTGTTAAACTTCAATCGTCAGCGAATCACCTAGAATTACACTTCAATGCTACTCATGCATGTACAGCCGCCATGACACATGTCCAGCTAAGACAGGCTAAGACAACATAGCACACAGATGGAAAAAATCATTGCCCTTAGCCCCCAGTAGCATAATTTATGGAAGCAGAGATTTCAAAGATATTAAATACATAGCTAGGTTTGCCATCTTTTATCATATTACTGAACTACAAGAAGAAGAATATTATGTAGCAAAAACGCTACACTAACACTATGCAGTGTAGGGTTAAACCAATTGTTTGACATGGCACTCCATTCAAGGTGCGCTCTGGTAAGCAATCCTTGGTTGTGCCATTAGTCATGACATGCACAGACAAATAAAGATAGGACACTTAAATAAAGCTTGGTGGCATTTATTCAATGAAATGAGCTGATGGCAGTGTTGTATAGATTTTAGCCTCCAGTTCAACAGATTTTTCTTCTTCGTTTTCCATTTCCAGTCTTCTGGGTACAGTTGTGAATCAAGGACCTCAGTTTTCTATCTCTCCACCACTCCCTTCCTTCTTCCAATATATTTTCTACACATACTCCCATCTTCTCTGTACTCTCCTACACCATATCCATCCACCTCTTCCTGGGCGTTCCCTGATATCTTTCTCCTATAAGTTTCTCTGTAAATACTCACTTTGGAACTCTATCGTCTTCCATTCTCATCATGTGTCCATACCATTTCAGCTTGATGTCTTGCAGTATAGGGAATCCAATTCTGTTTCTGATTTTATCCCTTCGTATATTCCCTATTATTCCTCTAAGGAATTTTACCTTTCCCTCTTGGATTCGGCTTTCATCATGTTTTGTTGTCCATGTGCCCGCTGCATATGTCAATGGTTGCAAAATGCAGTGGGTGAAATATTTTCTTGAATTCCTGTGGGATGTCCCAGTTCCAGACTATACTTATCTCACATTGGTAAAACCCATTGGCTTTTTCGTTTTTCCTTCCACTTTCTTAGTTTATTTTCCTATCTTCTGCAATTATTCTCCCCAAATACTTGAAGCTTCCCACAACTTCAAATTTTCTTCCATTTACTTCAATATTCCCTCTTCCTTCTCTATTACATCTTGTCACTGCTGTAACTGAGGTTACACTGTTGTTCCCTTCATTAACATTTTTAGATATGGCATTCCGCAGTGGAAATTTGTGTTTCTGGGAATGCACGCCTGCATGTCTGTATCTTGTAGGAGTTATTTATGTATTATGGTACGGCTGTCCCATTAACTGCAAGTAGTGCCTAGTATTAAATATTAGTGTGTTTCGGCATTGAATTAAAAATCCTTCTGGAAAAAGACACCAGCTTCTCACGCTCATGATTTTGAACTATGGCACGGAGCTTGTGAATATCATGTCTTTGAAAATGTTTTCTTCTTAAATTTATTTCTGGTGTAACTTAAAATTTAAAATTTAAGCCTGGTAACAAGTTATGTGTTTTCCATTTGGGTCGAGTTAAACTGTCTCACTCATGTGAAGTTGAATTATTACATTTAATATTATTATTATTATTATTATTATTATTATTATTATTATTATTATTAACGCAAGCAATCTCCTTTTAAAATATTATGTAATGCATTATTAATTTCAAATTTATGTTAAAGGCAGTTTAACTACCATGTGAGTTTCTGCAAGAATTTTAAATTATCATCTGATCCCATTTTTAATACTAATTTTCTTTTTGCCTTTTATAATTTTATATTAACATGTAATTCTTCGAGTTATGTTATCTAACTGATTCCTTTTGTTTCATATTGTGTGTGCTTCCCATTGTTGCGCAGTGTTTCGGGGTTCTTTGTTCTGTCTCCTTGTTTGGTCGTTGCTGTGGTGATGGCAGCTGGCGTGGCAGTTTTGTCTGTGGATATACACAGTGTTAGTGGCATATTTAACTCAACTCCAAGTGATGCTTGCGCTCCTTCTTTTGCTTCTTCATGGAGATATGTTTCTGGTTTATTTACATTTTAATGTAACTGATATAAACTCAAACTAGTGGTTTATTTTAGTGATGTTCCTTACGGAAACTCAGTAGGACGTCTAGGAACCAGCAGAACTTAACTAAGGCTGAGAATTTGTTAAAAGAAAGAAAATAAGAGTGTACCTGAATTTATTTGAATTTAAGTTTATGTTAATTTGTGTTTCTGGGAATGCACGCCTGCATGTCTGTATCTTGTGGAAGTGATTTGCGTATCATGGTATGGCTGACCCATATGCTGTAAGTAATACCTTGAATTAAATATTGGTGTGTTTAGGCATTGAATTATAAAATCCTTTTGGACCAAGACAGCTTCTCGTAGTCATCATTTTGAACTAGGTCGCAGAGCTTGTGAATATTACATCTATATTGCGAATCTTTGAAGATATTTTCTTCTTAAATTTATTTCTGGTGTAATTTAAAATCTAAAACTTAAGCTTGCTAACAAGTTATGTGATTTCCATTTCAGCTATGTCCATTTCCTTTCAGCTATTTTCCTTTTGCATCGGCCGATTGCGTTTCAAGTAGGGTTAGTCTCCTAGTTGGTTAATCTTGTTCTCATTTAAAACTTGTTATTGTTTATACCTTTTTTTGTATTTTAATTGAAGATGACCTTAAGTTTTTTTTCTGTTAATTTAATTTTAAACCCTAGTTTTGCTCTTTGCTAATTCAGTTTGAAAGCGTAATTTTTTCCTAAATTAAATTTAGTTGTTCAGTTTTAAGAAGTGTTTTTCTTTTAATGGGTATTAGACTGGTACCGTATAGGTATGTATCCTGATCCACTCCTTTCAGATCTCTCTCTGGGTTTTAGGCTGAGTTTCCTTCCTTGTTTTTTCTTTTTTGCCTGGTGTTTTATTTCTGTTATTGTTATCATTCTGTCTTATTACTTGTGTGTGCTCATTTCGGTACTCTTGCAGCACACTACTGCTATCGTAGACTTTTTTTGCACACTTATTTTGATTCCATATTCCTCTATTTCCTGATTCCATACAGTAAATAATTTTTGTACTTCTATTTCACCTTCTCTCCATATTACTTTGTCATCTTACTATGCCTCCGTGCTTTCCATTTCGGTTGTCTTTTCTGTCTTATCATAATATTGACAGTCATGTTAAATTACAAGGTTGTTGTTTAGTCTATTGACAAATAACCTAAGTAGCAATGACAGCAATAAGGTAATATATATTTCTGGCGTGTGTTTCAGTGTAAATACTTCGGGAGTAACCAACAACCCCAGTACCTTCTAAGTACTTTGGTTGCAGTGTGAAATGGACCTGGAAGTGAACATCAAGGAGGAACCAGCCTCGCTTGAAGAAACAACAAATGCATCACTTGTAAGTCTGATCCAGTTAACTTTATAGAGATCAGAATTTAATCCTTAGTAGCTGAATAAGTTTGGCAGGGGCAAAATTTACTGTGTGCTTACCCAATATTAACACCAGCAGTCACCATTTGCTGCATTGGCTTCTAGGCATGGTTTGTCTTTTGTTTCTTTTTCTGGGAATATGCCACACTGTGCTAAACAAAGCTGCCAACTGCTAGGAACTATAAACCACACTATTGATGTACATCTATGGATCCAGCTAGTGACAGAGCATTGTTCATGGGAATAGGAAAGAGGTTCTGATGGCATAAACCCCCAGATAAGGGCCGCTTAGTGGACAATTGGCCTGAAGCCTTTGCTAGGGAGATGGCAGTGCATTCTATGTTTTGTAATGGCAAAAAGCTGAAATTATGTTGTGGGCTTGATAGTGATGGGGCTTTTGTTAGGTGCAGCTTGTGACAAAGTTGTGAAGGCAGTGTCTCAAGTTCGAGGCTTCCAGGGCATTTCCTGTATTAAGTACCGATTGACTGACTGGCTGTTTTTAATTGAATACCTCTGTTGGTTATTGAAATGGATTTCTTGAGGCTGTGTGGTTATGAATTTATTCTGCATGGTTTGGTAATGGAATCCTTGTGTGATTGACATAATTTCCTATCATATGTTAGCCAAATGCAGTGCTAGTAATTACTGAGGTGGTAGAAAATGGTGGGTGCTAAATTGATTTAGGTTATGGACAATAGGTCTCAATATATTTTTCCTCAGAAAGAAATTCCAGGTAAGATTTGCATCATTTAAACTTTTTTACAATGTTAGTAATGTTGGGTGAGCATGTAATAAAATTCTGCCTTGGCAGTTTATTGTGAGTATAACTCGCCCAAGACAAACACCCTGAAGCAGTGGAATATTTAGGGTAGAAGGAAGATATTTTCATCATCTTTCCTTGCTCTTTGTTGCTGCTGTATACACAGTCCATTGCAATCCTCTGAGTGTGTATCTTTCAGTTCAGTGACTTCTTTTGATAGCTCAGAGGGTAAACTGGTGACATGCTAATTTCACACCGGCGAATTATGAATTATCCCAGCATATATTTGTAGTGATACCAGCATGAACGTGAATTCCTGCACTTCAGTATGGCACCTGAGAATCTTTAAAAAACTTGAAAGTTGGTAGAGGGATGTTCAATGAATAACTGTGACTTGACAGTAATAATCTATTGCAAATAGTATGAAATGCTAATTTATGAATGAGATATTGCCCAAGAGTTGCTTAAAGCTAAAATTCTGCAATAAATGCACACTATTCTCAGAATTAATGTGTGCTTGTTGAGTTCTAAGTTACAGGTGCTACAGAAGAGAACGGTTTCTGAACATATCCGAGATGTGAGCGTACTCAAATTTCTGTAAAATATTTTCACCGCCTTGTCAATACTTACACATTTTATTTTATTTAATTACCGTACATGTACATGTTTCGAGAGCCACCGCTCTCTTCTTCAGCGGTGCCAAACATTAATTGATCCTTGGACTATGGTACAATGGTATAATATAACAAGTATCTATGAATTTTGAAAATTGTTACAACAATTTCTCTTAGTTTCACCTTTCCTATTTACTATGTCATTTGTTGCAGATTTTACTGGAAATTTCCTAACTAATGTAATCTATTAAATTAAACTCTATATGTTAATTTACGTCCTTATTTACATATGAAAGAATAATTATTTCTTCTTGTCTAAATTTAATATTTACTTGTCATTTAGTGGAAATCCTTAAATAAATCAATTATCTATTATTTTACAAATTGAAAACTCAGGGTTACCCTCACATCCACAATCTGCTGGGAGATGTGTGAGATGTGTTGCATATGAGAGATCAAATAGCTCAAAATTCAAATGTAATTTCTCTCAAAATTAGTATTTTGCTCAGACGTTGAATTCATTTAGAAGGGCAGATTTGTGGTAAGCTCATTTTTTTCCTCAAATACATGTCAGTGTCACATAGAGAACCATGTCTAAGGACTATAGAATTCATTATTTCTGAGAAAATCTGCCCCTTCTTAGTGGCCTCTGATACCTTGGGAACTTAAGGCACATTAAAAACAAACTTTTCTTTCCTATTTATCATTATTTCCTTCTGTGTTTTGTGCATCTTTTTTCATCCTTTCCTTTGTATGGCTACTGTTCTCTTTCTTCTGTATTGAATGGGTCACGTCAGTATATTCTAGACTTTTATACTTCAATTCACTTTTATTAGTAAATGAACTTATATTAGAATGTAAGCTTTTGATCACAGTCCCTTCCCACATCTTCAGTGCCAACAAGATTTTATGAATCCAAGTAGAAATTTGATGGTCTTGTAGTAGATCATGAAAGAGCTTCTGAAACTGTGGATGTACACTCCAACTCTCCACTGATGGTGTTCTTATCCCCACAGTTCTTCACAGAACACTACATAACATCTTTGTAGTGGTAAAACATTCTCATTTGTACAGTAGTTGCTTTGGGTTTGGACTACATCTCATCTTTCCCTGGTAACTGACTGTGATGAGCCTGCTTCTTTCATGATAGTTTTTAATATTTACATCTGGAAGCATTGAAATATGCTACCTGAAACAGGACTGTCTCAATGCAGTATGTAGTCCCTGTGAGCTCGGCAAAACCAGAGTAGGGAATGTGATCAAAATATTTCATGTAATGTCTGTAAACAAACTCTATGCTGAGAATAAAAAAAAATATTTAGAACAGTTTCAACACTTCAAATTGGTCAAACAACCTCTAAGATTTGATTGATATGTTTGGACATATGAAACAGTTCATAAGATTCAGTGTTTATGTCTATGACAGCTTCCTTCCAAATTCTGGGCAAGATGGCCTCAATTCAATTCCTGGTAGGATATCTTCTCATATGGCTAGAAAATGTTTCTCATTTTATATTTGGTTCTCAGCCTCATCCTTTCTCTGATGTAAGGAGTGAGCAAGGATAATAACGCCTTTCTTAGTAGAGCCTGTGGTTTTCCGAATCCTCTGCTTTTAGAAATCTTCCATAAACATTAGGGACATTTTGAAAGTAACTGTAATACTGGCTGGTAATTTGTTTTTGACTATATTTGTAGATGTGTGTTACGTGCATACCTAATATAAATTATTTTCCTCAGGAAAATATTGAACGTGTATCAGAAGTGATAGCTCTGAAAAAAGAAGTCAAGTCAGAGTTAACAGAGCTAGAGTCAACACAGGAAAACTCTCTTGAGGTAATGTACATAATTTTATAAGCCATCATCACGTAATGAAAATAGTTAGAAAATGGCTGAACAGACATCAGTGGTTGACCCTTCATTTCAATGCATACGATTGATAGTCCTATGGAAAATATACTTTTTTCTGAGATTGCCTGTTTACATACCTAATTTTCACTTTTCTTTCAAGTTGTGCTATGATCTTGCATAAAGTATTGTGTAGCAGTTACGATTGGTGCAAAGATCTTTATGTTCTCTATCATTTTGGTGCTGGTGTCATTCCTACTAATTCTTTTGACTTGGTAAGTGTTTTTGATCACAGAGTTGCTATAAGATTCATTCTTTTGTTACTGTTACTGGATATTTTACTAGTTTTTGGCAAGTGATATAAAAATAAACTTGTTATATTATTGATTACATTCATTACTAGCAAATGTACCGGGGCTGATGACCTTCAATTTTAGGCCCCTTAAAACAACAAGCATCATCATCATCAGCAAATGTACCCATGCCTCTCTAAGGAATTCTACATTGTATGCGGATATTGAAGTAAATTACTGTACGTGCAGTGAATAATAGTTTTAGAAATTGCATGTCTCTCAGCTTATCCAGAAGCAGCAGGGCGAGGTTCCCATATTTTGTTTCCCATGTAAATGCCCCTTGTTTCATTGTTTGCAAGTTGGCAACAGTATTTATTCGGTCTTAAGCATTGTCAAATTCATTGTGCTAATGGAGGAGTTTATCTGCTGTTTTCCGGTACAAATCCTTAAGTAATGTATTTACAGAATTGAGGGCCATATTAAGCACATATACACTGGAATCGTTTTTGGTTAAGATGAAAATGTCATCACGGGGAAGGATGTTTCAAGAATAACTACACTGAAAATCATCTGCCGGATGCGAAACAGGTTACAAAGAATGTTTTATCATTGAATTAGCAGTTAGTGTGCAAAAGTTATTGTGTAATGTGATATACTTAAGAATAGATTGCATCGGGAAGGAAGATGTGGGGTATTATTATCGAGAATGGAGGACATGCCTTGGACTTAAACATTTTCTGAAGAGAGTGATTAATGATTATCCACTTCGAAGGCTGGCACCTCTACCTACTGCGTGGTCACAGTAGATTTGATGAGTTCTCATTACAATGGCAGGTGCCCGTTCCTACTTCCAGACACATTACAGTTGAGGAGTTTTTATTATAATAGCAGGCACCTTCCCTACTGCTTGTCAGAATTGAGTTGCACTGTTATCATAATGACAGCACCCTTTTCTTAATGAAAGTCACGCTTAGTTTGTGAATTTCCTTTGTAATAGCAAGGTCACTATGCCTAATGACAGTCACATTTTAGATGTGTAATTTTTTTTATAAAGGCAGGCACACTTGCCTACTCCCAAACACAATCAATTAAGGGAGTTATTCATTAGAATGGTAGTTCCTACTTACTAATGCCAGTTACACAGGGGTTGGAAAGGATTCCATTCCTACTGCAATTTAAAGTGTATATGAAGAGTAATGATTACAGTAGCAGATGCTACTATTAATTAAATGACAGACACCTGTTCTACATCCCTAAAAACAGATGTTAATGAATATACACATCGATTGCATGTTAACAATATTGCAAAATTTCATTTACTGATTAACTGTTGCTATACAATACATCATATCGACAAAGGGATTGTACATTAAGATGCCTCATTTAGTGGTCAAAATGGCAGTCTTAAGACATTTTCTTCTGTCTCATCTATTTAGTTGTAAAATTGAGTTAGAAACATTGAATAAGGTGAAATTGGATAAGGTTTTCTCATCTTTGGGTACTAATGTGACAGCTACAATTATAGAAATTGGCTCAGTTGTGGATACTGGGTGGGCCAATGTTCATGTGATTCTATCTTTCGTTTAAGTCATTCGAACTACAAACTACGTGCACAAAGAGGAAAATATAGGTATATTCGAGAAATACATAAAATTGTAACATATAAGGAATAGAGATACGATGGAACATCATAGGACCGAAGTTGTAGATCACTACAAATTAAGCAGAGATTGTGCCAACCATTTGGTGATACAACATACTGTTTAGCCGTGAAATGGCTCAGAACGATTGTCTACTCCGTTGTTAAAATTGCCTCCATATTTCAATATTCTTTGGTAATAAAAAGTCAAAAGTTTCAAGATCTTTGAAGTTTTCCATCAGTTATGGGCTGAAATGTATAATTTCACCTAACTTCAATTTTCTAGCTCATCTAGAATATTGTGCCACAGTCTTGATTGTGGCTGAGGGGGTAATATTTAGGACTTTCAGGAAACTGTAGCTGAAATTTTGCAGATAGCCATTATTACACCTGAAATGGAAACTGTATGAAAATTTTGCCAAAATAGTCAATGTACAGACACAGTGTCGTTATGATTTTATTTCTATGTAAATGAATCTGCTGTACGTAAACTCAAATTCTTTAGTATCTCATGGCCAGAAATATTCATTTCAGGTAAGAAATCAGTACAGCCTTGAGAACCACCCCTTACCTTCTTACACTCTCTCTCTCATTGGTCATATCCACTAGATGCATTAACACATGCACACATCTGAAGAGTGAGGGGAGGTGGAGGAAACGAAGTATGAGGGTATCTGCTATGAACTAAGCACACGCTCGACAATGAAGGCAGAGGGGATGAGGAGAAGAACCACATGGCTCCTTCAAAGCAACAGACATGATGTGTATGTCAACTCATTGAGGGTCAAATTCTCCAGTTTCTTTTTAATTCTTGTGTAGGAAGTCTGGCTGAAATTTAAGCGTTCTCGACTATGGCTTCATTATCAAATGGCTTCATGCTCAACCACTGTAAGAAGGAATGACCTTATTTTTGTCAATATGGGCCCTGTCAAATACTATTGCTACTACTACTACTAATAATAATAATCATCATCATAATAATAATCATTGCTTTCCTCAAAAACCAAAGTAAGTATTAAATAATTAAATAATTATGATTATCAGAGATGCAAGGGCATTTGGAAAATCGTTCAGCGCTGATCAAACAATTAAATGCCATGTGTTGTCGTGGGATTACATCATGAACAGTTCATCGCAATTAAATTACAGTTAATTAATAGTTTTCCTTGTTCAGGAAAAGCTAATGTAGCCAGAATGTTTATCTTAATCAGTTACCAAAAATCATGGAGTTGGGAGTGACCTCTGGGTGTGCAATGTCAAAAGCCCCACCTCCTGGAAGACGAACATATGTGATGTTGCCTTGGATATTTCTCCTTCATCCCCAGGGTTGGCCAAAATCTTCGCCCAGACATTACTTGTTTCCTTTTCCACCCGAAATACTTGGGATCATGATACTACAACACCTTTTGGGCTTTGTCCGCTGGACTTAGCCTGCAAAACCAACAGTTCATGATATTTAGTAATCCTCCTGTTGAAAGAATGCACATGAGGAAAATTTTATAAATGGATTTCCATCCAGGTTTGTCAATTTCCAGTCAGGCTGGTCTTGTAAAAATTGTAGGATTAAAATCACTGTCTCGGTTCCCTATAAACCCCCAATCTTTTCCGGTAATTTATAATAGTACGGATGTCAAAACCTAACATTGAACAGGTGGATGGTAAATATAAAGTATATTTGAAGTATGTGCAGAAGTTTTTAACTTAAAAGAAGTAACGCTTTACATGCACCCGCTCTTGAGTTAAGTCCGGTGTGACTTGTACCGAAAAACAGTTCTTTAATGATATCTGCCTTATTAATCCTCATATCGAAATAATGCACATGAGAAAAAAGGTTTAGAAATTGATTTCCATTAAGGCAGGTAGATTTTCAGTTAGGCTGTGTGTATTTTGTGAGGGTGCAAAATTATGGTTTCAGTTTCATAGAAATCCCCAGTGAAATCAGGGATTTAGAAACAATATTGGCCCTAAAACCTACTCAAGGACAGGTGGATTCTAAATATGAAATTTGGTAGAAATATATCTAGTAGTTTTTAGTTATAGACAGACACCAAAGCTAAAAAATATGTAGATGGTTACTGTTACACCTTGAATAGATAACTGTACAGAAATATCGCCAAAATAGTCAATGTACAGACACACGGTCATTACAGTTTTATTTATATATACAGTAACACCTCGTTAATTCGAAGTCGTTGGGACTCAAAAATCTGACTTCGAATTAACCGCCAATTCGCAATTCAGAAGTACCAACCCTTGCCGCGTAACAAAATATTCTAAGGCCCGTTACTGCATGCAGTTAACCTTGATTCACAGTTTATACCTTTCAAATGCCACGAAAAAAGAACTATTTACAAAATGTATCCAAGAAAGTGCATTTACAGTATTCAAATAATGCACTCGGATATCTCACTGGTAAACATAACCTCACGCAACGAAAGAAAGAAAGAAAAAAAAAAAAAGCACGATTCAAAGACGAGGAGAAATCTATGCTCGCTCCCATGTGCAGGTGCTTTATTAATTGGATTACTATACTGTATGCATTTTAGATGCCCTGTATTTACTTGACTCCGCCTAGTGCACTCGTTAAGTCCGGTACATGCTGGGACATTCCTTTACTTAGATGTTCGTGCGTCGGTCGGATCTTTTATGCTGGAATAACGTTTCTTTCGATTGATATGGGCCAGGACCTAGGCATTCCTGGTACAATATATATATATGAGGAATCTGCTCCATGTACAACGCCTTTTGGGTTTTGTCCACTGAACTTAGCCTGCAAAAGCGACTGTTCATGATATCTCACTTATTAATCATCCTGCCAAAAAATGTCCAAGAAGAAAATGTTTTAGAAATGGATTTTCATCATGTTTGTTCAATTTCTGGTCAGGTTGGTCTTGTATATATTGTGGCAAACTAAAAGCACCATTTTGTTTCCCTATAAATGCCCAGACCATTCCAGGAATTTGAAATGATATGTGTGTGAGTCATCAGTCCATAGACTGGTTCGATGCAGCGCTCCATGCCACCCTATCATGTGCTAACCTTTTCATTTCTATGTAACTATTGCATCCTACATCTGCTCTAATCTGCTCGTCATATTTAAACCTTGGTCTACCCCTACTGTTCTTACCACCTACACTTCCTTCAAGAACCAGCTGCACAAGTCCCGGGTGTCTTAAGATGTCCTATCATTCTATCTCTTCCTCTTGTCAAATTTACCTAAATCGATCTCCTCTCACCAATTCGATTCAGTATCTCTTCATTTGTGATTCGATCTATCCATCTCACCTTCAGCATTCTTCTGTAACACCATCGTCCATGTTTCACTTCCATACAATGCCCCACTCCACACGAAAGTCTTCAAAAACATCTTTCTAATTTCTATATCAATGTTTGAAGTGAGCAAATTACTTTTCTTAAGAAAGCTCTTCCTTGCTTGTGCTAGTCTGCATTTTATGTCCTCCTTACTTCTGCCATTGTTTGTTATTTTACTACCCAAATAACAATATTCATGTACTTCCTTTAAGACTTCATTTCCTAATCTAATATTTCCTGCATCACCTGCCTTCGTTCGACTGCTCTCCATTAATTTTATTTTGGACTTATTTATTTTCATCTTGTACTCCTTACCCAAGACTTCGTCCATACCATTTAGCAGCTTAGGCATAGATATCAAGGATAATTTAATAAAAAACCACCTATTCAGTACTTTCCATGTTTAATGTGGTTATTATCCACATGATTTTATGTAGATTTATTTAGATCAGGTACATGTTTCACCCATTATTTTGGGCATCTTCAGCCTGTATACAACCCTTAGGTCAAGGTTTGGGACCTTTTTAACCAATATAAACATACCAATATATACAATATATACAAACATTAGTGAACTCTTAAGACTGGTAACATAATTTAATACAGCTAAGTATTTTTGGTCCTAATCTATTTAATTTGAAAAATGTCCAAAACTAAAATTGATCTTCTTTTGGTAAAGAGGATTACATACCGGGGTTTATGTGACCCCTATATCATATCATTCAAATGCTTCATCCACCATGCCAAGAGTTAAACCCGCCCGTATCGCTTCCAGAAACTCCCCTCCAGCAATAGCACATGCGCCCATAGACCAGCCTGCCCCCACTCTCCCTCCATGCCCCGCCCCTCCATTACCGCACCAGTACAACACCAGGAGTAGAAATGTTGATAAGACCAGCGGTGCCGGAACAGACAGGTCCATCTAGTATGAATTGAACAAGTAAGTCATTTTACAGTTAAGAGGTGTTAGTTTAATACATTTTATCACAACGCGTGCTCTAAATTTCTAATTCAATTTTAATTTTCTACTTCATTACAGATACTCTTAAGATCCCTCCCAAAGACCGAGCAACACATCTACGGAAACAATATTCATACAAGACTGTATTAAGTGTCTAGGATGTTCCTTCTTAATTAAGCAGCAGCCTAAAACTAAGAAACAGCTTAATATTGTACTCTTTATTTATTCCTGACCTAATTTTCTACTATAGGAACATATGTTTTTCATATATTTTATTCTGCAAATTGTACTTGCTGGTGAACACGACTATAATATTGACTTTCACCAAAAGTTAAAAGAAAAGGATCCATTTCAATTCCAGGCGAATGCCGATTGACAATCTTCTCACCAATATAAACATTTTTTTTTTTTTAGACAATATTGTAAAATTGTACTACAATTGTTTTAACTTGTGTTTGTAGTATTCACATCAAACTTTTTAATCATGATATCGAAAATAACTTTTAATATCACAACATCTCATTCCAATTTTATATGACTAATAGTTGTAAACAGTCTTATTTGTAATTATTTGTTTTAAGGTTATCCATTGTGCTGATGATGCCCATTAAGAAGGGCAAAACATGTTCATGATCTGTCTACTTTTTATAATTATTTAACCACAAAATGTGGTATTGTAAGTATTGACTAGGTTGACATTAAACGAATATTCTGGAAATTGAATGTATTCACTGTCGTCAATACGGACCCAAAAATGAGGTTAATGACTTGTAATCTTCTGCAGTCTCAGATAAAATAACAATATTATTGGCAAATCTGAAGGTTTTGGTTTCCTCTCCTTGGATTGTGATTCCCTTTCCAAATTCCTCTTTGATTTCCTTTACTGCCTGTTCTATGTAAACATTGAAGAAGAAAGGGGACAAACTGCAGCCTTGCCTCACTCCTTTCTGAATTGCTGCTTCTTTTTCAAAGCCCTCGATTCTTATCACTGCAGACTGATTTTTCTACAGATTGTAGGTAATTCTTCGTTCTCGGGATCTGATCCCAATCACCTTCAGAATCGTAAATAGCTTGGTCCAATCAACATTATCGAATGCCTTTTCTAGATCTACAAATGCCATGTACTTGGGCTTGTCCTTCTTGATTCGATCCTCTAAGATCAGACGTAAAGTCAGGATTACTTCACGTGTTCCTACATTTCTTCTAAAGCCATATTGATCTTCTCCCAACTCAGCTTTAACTTTTTTTTTCCATTCTTCTGTAAATAATACATGTTAAAATTTTGCAGGCATGTGATACTAAACTAATGGTGCGGTAGTTTTCACACCTGTCAGCACCGGCTTTCTTGGAAATAGGTATAACAACATTCTGCCGAAAATCGGATTTGACATGTCCTGTCTCATACATCTTACACACTAAATGGAATAACCTTGCCATGCTGCTTTCCCCTAAGGCGGTCAGTAATTCAGAAGGAATGTCATCAATTCCAGGTGCCTTGTTCCTATTTAGGTCTCTCACAGCTCTGTCAAACTCTGACCTCAAAATTGGGTCTTCCATTTCATCAGCATCGACAGCCTCTTCTTGTTCCAGAACCAAATTATCTACATCTTTACAATGATACAACTGTTGGATATGTTCCTGCCATCTTTCTGCTTTGTCTTCTTTCCCTAGAAGTGGCTTTCCATCTGAGCTCTTAATATTCATACACCTAGATTTCCTTTCTCCAAAGGTTTCCTTGATTTTCCTGTATGCAGCATCTACCTTTCCCAGGACTATACAACCTTCGACATCTTTGCACTTCTCCTTCAGCCATTCTTCCTTAGCTACCTTGCACTTTCTATCCACTTGATTCTTTAATCACCTGTATTCTTTTCTGCCCTCTTCATTTCTAGCATTCTTGTATTTTCGTTGTTCTTCAGTCAGGTCTGGTATCTCCTGAGTTATCCACTGATACTTAGTTGATCTTTTCTTCCTTCCTAACATTTCTTCAGCAGCCCTACTAACTTCATTTTTCATGACTATCCACTCTTCCTCTATTGTGTTTCCTTCAGCCTTTTAATTTAGCCTTTGTGCCACATGTTCCTTGAAACAATCCCTCACACTCTTTTCTTTCAACTTGTCTAGATCCCATCTTTTTGCAATCTTTCCTTTCTTCAATTTCTTCAACTTCAGATGGCATTTCATGACCAACAAGTTGTGGTCGAGTCCACGTCTGCTACTGGGAAAGTTTTGCAATCCAACACCTGGTTTCTGAATCTCTGCCTAATCATAATGAAGTCTATTTGATATCATCCAGTGTCTCCGGGTCTCGTTCACTTATACAGGCGTCGTTTGTGGTGTTTGAACCAAGTATTGGCAAGGACTAAATTATGATCAGTGCAGAATTCAATCAGCCGAGTTTCTCTTTTGTTCCTTTGTCGCAATCCTAATTCTCCTACTGTATTACCTTCTCATCCTTGACCTACCACTGCATTCCACTCTCCCATCACAATTAGATTCTCGTCACCTTTGCATATTGTATTAAATGTTCTATCTCTTCATATATTTTTTTTATTTCCTGGCCATCCGCTGAACTAGTAGGCATATAGACCTGCGCTATTGTGGTGGGCATTGGTTTGGTGTCTATCTTGATAACAATAATTCTTTCACTATGCTGGTCGTAGTAGCTTACCCACCGCCCTATTTTCTTATTCATTATTAAGCCAACTCCTGCATTTCCCTTGTTTGATTTCGTGTTATAATTCGGTAGTCACCTGATCAAAAATCCTGTTCTTCCTGCCTACGTACTTCACTTATACCAACTACATCTAACATTAGTCTATCCATCTCCATTTTCAGATTCTCTAACCTACCACAACAATTAAAATTTCTAACATTCCACGCTCCGACTCGCAGAATGTCAGTATCCATCTTCCTGATGATCGCCCCCTCTCGTGTAGTCCCTACCCGGAGATCCGAATGGGGGACTAGATTACCTCCGGAATATTTTACCCGGCAGGAAGCCATTATCAGTACATCGTTCATACAGAGAGAGCTGCATGTCCTCGGGAGTTAGTTACGTCTGTAGTTTCCCATTGCTTTCAGCCGTGTAGCATTATCAACACAGCTAGGCCATGTTGAGTATTATTACAAGGCCATATCAGTCAATCATCCAGACTGCTGCCCTTGCAACTTCCGAAAGGCTGCTACCCCCCTTTCGATGAACCATTCGTTAGTCTGGTCTCTCAACAGATACCCATCCGATATGGTTGCACCTGCGGCTCGGCTATTTGTGTTATTGGGACTCGCAAGCCTCCTGACCGCGGCAAGGTCACATGGAAATGATATGGACCTTAAAACCTATCTTTGGGCAGGTGGAAGCTAAATAAAAAATTTGGTTGAAATATCTTCATTAGTTTTAAAGTTATAAGAAATACGCTTTACACGCACCGACTCTTGAGGTAAGTCCAGTGGGATTTGCACCAAAAAACAGTTCGTTAGCAATATCTCCTTTATTAATCCTCGTATTGAAATGATGCACATGAGAAAAATATAGGTTTACAAATTGTTTTCCATTGAAGCAGGTTGATTTCCATTAAGTTTGGCTGAGTATATTTTGCGAGAGTGCAAAATCATGGTTTTGGTTTCGTATAAACCCCCAGTCAGTTTAGGAATTTAGAAACAATATTGGCCCTAAAACCTACCCAAGGACAGGTGAATTCTAAATATGATGTTTGGTGTAAATATGTCCAGTAGTTTTCAAGTTATATTCAAACAGACAAACAGACACCAAAGCTAAAAGATATGCAGATGGTCATGTTTACACCTGAAACACGTAACTGTAGGGAAATTTCGCCAAAATGGTCAATGTATTGGCACACGGTCGTTACAATTTTATTTATATAGATGACAGGTGAGCATGGGCAAGTTTTTATATGCAGACCTTCATTTAGTGATTTACTGCTCCTGAACAGTTGATGATATCAACAAATGGTTTGCACCATCAAACGCCCCGTTTACTGGTCTATGTGTTTGGTCTGAAAACACTTTCTCGTATCTGCCTTATTTATGGGTTCGATGGAGTTGTGTTGTTCGAATGCGGTGAATTTGGGTACATTTTAAACATTTTATATTATTTTTCACAGACTTGTATGGAAGTTAGGATCATGAAATTTTGTTCACATACAGCCGTTGGTCGTGTCCATATGTGCGCCGAATTCAGTGACTCTATCTTTCTTCTGAGTGTGTCAAACTATGTAATATAGTGTAAAATGCACAAAACTTACTAACAGTCGAGAAATGCAGCCAAATCCAACATATACGGGAGAGAGAAATTTGACAAAATGTCATAGGCCCAAAGTTGTAGATCACTCCAGATTGAACCAAGATTGTGCCATCCCTTTTGTGATAGAACTTTCCACTTAGCTGTGAAATACTCGAAACGAAGGTCTGCTCCGTCATTTAAATTGCCTGTATATTTCGACATTCTTCAGGGATAACAAGTGAAAAAAAAAAAAAAAACGGGCGAGTTGGACGTGCGCGTTGTGGCGCACGGCTGTGAGCTTGTATCCGGGAGATAGTAGGTTCGAATCCCACTATCGGCAGCCCTGAAGATGGTTTTCCGTGGTTTCCCATTTTCACACCAGGCAAATGCTCGGGCTGTACCTTAATTAAGGCCACGGCCGCTTCCTTCCAACTCCTAAGCCTTTCCTATCCCATCGTCGCCATAAGACCTATCTGTGTCGGAGCGACGTAAAGCCCCTAGCAAAAACAAGTGAAAAATTTAAAGATCTTGGAAGTTTTCCGTCGGTTACCAGCTAAAACGTATAATTTCAATTTTCTAGCTCGTATGGTAGATTGTGCCAGAATCTTGAATTTGGGTGAAGGGGGAAACTTAGGACTTTCAGGAAACTAAAGCTAAATATTGTCGTTCTCTATATGCGATTTTCTATTTTACGCAATAAAAATATCACACGAGAACACTTTTACGTATTCTAAAAGCAATTTTTATTATCGCTACGAACTTATCCTGTCAGCTCAAGAAAAAAACAATCACTCGTCACAAAAACAATCTACAAAGGAAAAATATATATGTTTCACATCAGAGACCTAATGGTGCTGTTCCTTGACGCCATATTGGAGGTCTGTGTGTCCGTACGTCCGCACGTTATACGTCCATGGACACAAAACATAAATATAATAACATAATAATTTTGGCTCATCATAAAACTTCAAAATACGAGTATTGAAAGTTTTATCATAATTAGGATACCTGTCCTACGACAATTATCCCCCCCTAAAACCTTCAATACTGATTCCGGACCTTTCTGTTTCTAGGTCTTAAATTATACCTAGAGGTCCCAATCTCCATGTCTTCAGTTCTCTCATCCTCCAAGGTCGGTACCGACACATGTTGATCCTCTCTGGAGTTCGTGTCCTTCTGGGGTCCTTTAGAGAGTTCCCACTCGCCGGTCCCTCCGCCTTCTGTTAGGGGTTGGGGTAATACCTTTAATTCTGACGTATGCACCTTCGTCGGCGGCATAGTTTTCAGAAGATACACACCATTTCCCAACTTTTTCTCCACCTCAAAAGGTCCGAGCCATTTTGGGGCCATCCCAGCGTGGAACTTTTGATGCTTGTTGCTGAGGGGGTGGTTTCGACGAAGAACTAGTGTTCCCGGTCTGAGCTCCGTTTCTTCCGGTGTATCGTTGTTCTCGGCTTCTCTCCTGGAACGCTCTTCGGCTTGGCTATGTGCCTGTTGCATTCGCTGCTGGTTATGTACATACCATGTATCAAGACCCTCCGGTTCCTGCTCTCGTCTATGTATGAAGTCCCAGTCGCCGGTTCTCTTAATTGGACGTCCAAGAAAAAGTTCTGCAGGCGAGAAACCTGTGACGCGATTAATCCGCTGTCTGATGGCCAAAAGGGACTCATGTAGTTGTTGGTCCCACTTGGTATGTTCTTTGTCAACCAGGTGAATTCGGAACATCTTCTTCAGCTCCTGATTTCTCCGTTCGGTTGGATTCGCTTGTGGGTGGTAGATTGGTGTCGTCCAGTGTTCGATTCCCCATTCTAACAAAGTTTGCAACCACTGCCTCGAAGTGAATTGACTGCCATTGTCTGTGAGTATACACCGAGGATATCCATAACGACTGAAGACTTCTGTCCTTAAGAGGTGTATGATACGTCCCGATGTAGCTTCGGGGATGGCGAATGCTTCCACCCATCTGGTGAATAGGTCAGTCACCATGAGATGTCCTAGGGTAGGGTCCCATAAGGTCAATAGCGAGTACCTCCCAAGGTTGATGGGGTCGGCGTCCTCTCATGCTGGTATTCGCCTTCTGATTGTTCGCCTTAGTGCGAGTACAGATATCACATGCTTGAACGTAGCTCTTAATTTCTTGCCGCATGTGTATCCAGAAAAAACGTCGCCGAATCGAAGAATATGTTTCCTCTTGACCAGGATGCCCTGCTTCTGGATCATCATGATATTTATTCAAAATCCTCGTGGTTTGCGACTTCGGGATGACGATGACCGGGGAGGATCCAGGCAGATGTGAAATGTATTTGAGTATGCCGTCTTCGAGTCGGAAGTTCTTATAGCACATCTTAAACTGGGCTGGGACAGCTTGACGATTAGTGCTGCGTTTGCTGATCCAGGATTTCATTCGGTTACAGGACATGTCCTCCGTTTGCCATTTCCTTATTAATTCCAAATCGATCTCATTATTCCTTCGATGGATAGCAAGAAACACATGATCGGTTTGAGGCCTTTTAGCTGGCAGAGGGATCTCTCTCTCTAATAAATTCGTCGCTGATACCTGCCCGTCCTCAGGATTTCTTGATAGGCTATCCGCCGCTTGATTGGTCGCCCCAGGAACGTGACAAATCTCGAAGTCAAAGTCGGCAAGGATCAAGGCCCATCGCATGAGTTTGGACTTCGATCCAGATACTTGGTTCAACCACTGAAGTGAAGAGTTATCCGTAAATAGCCTGAACTTCCTTCCCTCTAGGTAACCTCTAAACTTCCCGACAGCCCACACCACTGCTAATGCTTCCTTCTCGGCTGTACAATAGTTTCTTTCGGAAGCAGAAAGTTTCCTACTGGCATACTCAATTATATCCTTGCTTCCTCCTTGTTTCTCGTGAAACAGTACAGCCCCAAGACCGACGTCACTCGCATCTGTCTGTAAGCAGACCTCCCGGTTTGTATCCAGATAGGCTAGATTTGGAGCATCACAAATAGCTCTTTTTATCTCCTGGAAGGCTGTTTCTTCCCTCTGAGTCCATTTAAATAGTATGTTCTTGTTGAGGAGGTCGGTTAACGGAGCAGCTTTCGTCTCAAAGTGCGGCACAAAACCACTGTACCACCCGCAGAGGCCTAAAAATTGACGTACCTGGCGTTTCGTTCGAGGTCTTTCTTGTTCTTGAATGGCCCTATTCTTCTCAATTTGTCTCTCTAATCCCCTGTCCGTCACCACATGACCTAAGTACTCCACCGAGTTTGATGCGAATTGGCACTTCTTGACTTGGCAAGTAAGTCCGTGGATCCTCAGTCTTTCTAATATTCTAGCTAGGTGTTCCAAATGGTCCGAAAATGTCTTGCTATATACGAGGATGTCATCCAAATAGACCTGACAGAATTCCCCTGTATATCCTGATAAGACTTCGTCCATCAGACGCATAAAGGTGGCTGGAGCATTCTTAAGACCAAATGGCATGACTCTGAATTGATAAAGTCCTCTTGGGGTACAAAAAGCAGTCATCGGTCGAGATTCTTCTTCGACTTCGACTTGCCAGTAGCCAGAGTTTAAATCGAGGGTACTGAAGACTTTTGCCCCACTCACTTGCTTTATCAGGTGGCGTAGATCCGGCATGGGGTAAGCATCGGACATAGTCTTGTTATTAACTTGACGTAAATCTACACACAGTCGATAATCCCCACTTTTTTTCTTAGGCAATACTATCGGAGAAGCCCATCTTGATACCGAAGGCTCAATCAAACCTTGGTTCTCCATTTCCTTGACCTTCCTTATTACAAATTTTCGCTTATCTGGGTTCAGTGGGTAGGGCCTTTGTTTGACTGGTGTATTATCCTTGCATGTTATTTTATGTTTTACCGTTGTAGTAAACCCGATTTTATCAGTGATGACCTCCGGGAACTTATTCAGTAATTTCTCAAGATGTTCCTTCTCCTCCACCTTCAACGGTCCTGTTTTCAGTTCCGCCCATACCTTGGGTTCTACTGTTTGTGACTCGAGAGCTTTATTTTCAACCCATGCCAGTCTACATCTTTTCCTATTACCAAGGAATATTTCATTAGCTGTGTAATCTATTACTACCCCATATTTAGTTAAGAAGTCATGTCCTAAGATTATGTCAGGTATCAAATCCTTGATAACCTTTACTGGTATGTCTATGACTTCCGAGGAGCATTTGGCTCGAAGGAAAGTACAACCATCAATCTGATAATGTGTGTGACGAACTGCCCCTCTGACTGTTTCCACCTTATCAGGACGGATGGGTTCTAAAAATTTAGCCACATTCATGCTCACAAACGAGTGTGAAGCTTGAGTGTCAAGGATAGCGATTACCGGCTTATCATCAATCGTCAAATTAATAGCCGGGTGGGGTGAACTAGGCTCATCACTACAAATTTGACCAATATATTTACCTTCCAGCCAGGTGTCATGTATCTGGGGCTGCTTCATTCCGGAACCCTCCTTTCCCCAGCTCGAACGGTCCCAAGCTAGTTTTCCGGACATTGTCCCTTAAAATGCCCGATCTGCCCGCAACGGTAACATTTCTTGGGTATCTCCGCTGTTGAGATTTTCGTTCTCGAGGGATGGTAGCTGGTTTCCTCGTCCAGTTTGGCTACGATGTGACGGAGCTCTTCAAAAGTTTTTGGCTGTGCCACTTTAATAAGTGATCGTACCTTATCATGCAGCAGCTCGATTATATAAGGAACGCTCGTGTCAATATTTTCTTTTTCATGGACTCGCTTAAATAGTTGGAGTTTTTGAATTATGAAAGCTCCTACTCTCATCCCACTGGGTTGTGTTTCAGTAAGGAACTTCTTTTGGACCGACGCTTGGACAAACTCTTGAGTCAAATTTCTGGATGAATTCCTTCTTAAATTCCTCCCAGTCGAGACTGAGCCCTTTTATATTCTGCCACCAAGTCCCTGCTGATGCTTTTAGTTGTTGGCTGACAAGTTGTAAGTATATCTCCGTAGGTATATTCGTCCTACCTAGTAGAGATTCTGATGTCTTTAGGAATACTTTAGGACACTCTTCCAATCTCCCATGAAATTCTGGTAGGCTATCTCTGATTACCTTGGGATCGACCGGTATCCCAAGGAAAAGGTCCTTACCTCTGTTAGGTTGACCATTGCCTACGGAAATGTTTTCTTCCAGGGTTGAAATTTTTCTCTTAACCTCAGATTCAAACTTCGTAAGTTTCCGGTCTACTTCGGTTTTAAACTGGTTGGATTCCCGCTCGATTTCGCCAATCTTTTCTTCGACTTTGTTTTCCAAGGTATGCATTTCATTTGCTACTTTGACTACATCTAATTCTACGTTGTTGATTTTATTATTAATTTTTGTAATATCTTCTTTCAGATCTCTTACCAAGGAATCGATTCGGCCTTTTATCTCTTCAGATTGTGTCCCGATCAAGGTAGTTAGTTGCGTAAGCATCCGGTCGTTGGCTTCCTTCTCCGAGACGACTTCAAAATCGAAGCTACCTGGGTCTTCTTCATTTTCGATCAGATCCTGGCGTAGTCTCTCTTGTAGTTCCGACTTGCTCCCGGCCGTCGGTAACCCTCGGGATATCAGCGCCTTTCGTAAAATCACGACGGTCATTTGATCAATCTTCATCATTAAACTTCGAAAGTCCTGTCACGGTCGCCAATTTGTCGTTCTCTATATGCGATTTTCTATTTTACGCAATAAAAATATCACACGAGAACACTTTTACGTATTCTAAAAGCAATTTTTATTATCGCTACGAACTTATCCTGTCAGCTCAAGAAAAAAATAATCACTCGTCACAAAAACAATCTACAAAGAAAAAATATATATGTTTCACATCAGAGACCTAATGGTGCTGTTCCTTGACGCCATATTGGAGGTCTGTGTGTCCGTACGTCCGCACGTTATACGTCCATGGACACGAAACATAAATATAATAACATAATAATTTCGGCTCATCATAAAACTTCAAAATACGAGTATTGAAGGTTTTATCATAATTAGGATACCTGTCCTACGACAATATTGTGCAGATGGTCATTAGTACCTGTTAAACGGATAGGTGTGTGAAAATTTAGCAAAAATAAACAATGCCCAGACGCACGGTCGTTATGATTTTATTTATATAGATAGATAAGGATCTGCTTCTTGTACAACACATTTTGAGCTATGACCATTCGTTGTTGAAAAAATGCCCATGAGGAAAAAAGTTTTAGAAATGGATTTCCATCAAGTTTATTCAATTTCCAGTGAGATTGGTCTTATATCTATTGTAGGAGAGTAAAATCACTGCTATGGATCAGACCAAAATATCAGTCTTTTGGGGGCTAGGGGTCTCCAACCTCTAAATAATTTTTTCCAGATAATAAGTCCAATTTTGGTTGAGACTTATGCTGGAACATACATACGTCCATTATCTCGGTCATTTTGGATATTTTTCTTTTCACTTTTTCTCACCCCTGTGCGTAAGGAGGCTGAACTTGGACTTAAAAAAATTCTAGACCATCACTATTCATCTCAGGGACCTCCAAAAGAATGGATTTGACACTATTTTCACTTATATCTACATCTCACCTCCGGGTAAGGGTGCTACGCTCGTCATACCTCCACGAATTTGTGGCCTGATAGTAAGTCATAAGTGTACCAAGTTTGGTTGATCTCTCTCCTGTAGTCCCAAAAAGTATGGATTCAACACTGGTATACAGTAGCTCGCTTTTAGTTATAACTAGCAAATGTACCAGTGCTTCGCTACGGTATTCTACGTTGTATATGGATATCGAAGTAAATTGCAAGTCTCTTGGCGTTATCCAAGAAAAAGCATAGGGAGATCCGCAGACATTTTTTCCAATGTAAGGTGCCAGTTGCAGAGTTGTCATGATAACGACAGGTCCACTCGTCTACCGCAATTCACTATGCGTAATGTAAGTTGCATTTTGATGGGTAAATTTTTTTATAATCAGGGGCACCCTTGCAAGGGGGCACCTATACCTAATGATAAAGAGAATCAGGTAAAAAGAGTTTTGAATGAAATGCACGCCCCCTTGCCTTCTGCTAGTCAAATTGGGAAGGGAATTATTCATAACAATGGTACACAGGCGTTGGAGGAGGACCCCGTTCCTACTGCCAGTTAAAGTCGATGTGGGGAGTACTGATTACAACAGCAGACGCGCTCCTGCTGACAGTCACTATTGATTCGTAAAGTATTCTTTACAATGTCAGACACACCCTTTCTAGATCGACTTAAATGAATAAATGTAGATCGACATACGGAAGTATATGCATGTTCACCTGTATTTACAGAATAACCGCTTCTAAACGGTGCCTCATATCGAAAAACGGATTGTACGATAAGACGCTTCTGGCCTCATTTAGCGATCGAAATGGCTCACCCTATGATATTCCATCGTATCTCATCTACTTAAAGGTAAGTTTGTTTTAGAAACGTTGAATGGGGGGAAATTTGTGTGAGGTTTACACACAGTGAATTATTTTCAGATACTTAAATGCGACAGGTTCAAACATAGAATTTGGCTCACATATGGCTACTGAGTAGGCCAATATTTATGTAGAATTTGATGATCCCATCTTTCCTATAAGTGAATCAAACCATTAATTATACGTGTACAAAGTGTAAAATTTAGGAGAATCCAGAAATAGAGCCAAATTTAACGCATAAGGTATTCATGTAGATTTTGATGATCCCATCCTTCCTATAAGTGAATCAAACCATTAATTATACCTGTACAAAGAGTAAATTTAGGAGAATCCAGAAATAGAGCCAAATTTAACGCATAAGGGATAGAATTACGACAATAAGTCATAGGACCAAAGTTGTAGATCACTCCAAATTGAACTGAGATTGTGCAATTCGGTTTGTTATACGACTTACCGTTTAGCCGTGAAATGTCTTGAAACGATTGTCTACTCTGTTCTTAAAATTGCCTCCATATTTTGATATTCTTTGCTAATAAAAAGTCAAAAATTTAAAGATCTTGGAAGTTTTCCATCAGTTACAGGCTGAAATGTTTAATTGTTCCCATTTTCAATTTTCTAGCTCGTCTAGCAGATTGTGCCACAGTCTTGATTGTGACTTATAATCTCATATTTTATCCCGTATTGACTCAACACAACTAAGGTTAAGTTATAAGTAGGTTCCCACCTTCCAATACTTATCAATTCTATATAATAATTTTATTAATTACATGATATAAACCAGCTTATTCTCTAGGACATATTTTGTTCTGATTATGGAACATCTTCAGCTGAAAAATTTGACAAAATGGCAAGACATTTAAAACACATGTGATAGTTATGATGATACAATAGCTAAGAGATTTGACAAAATGGCATGAAAATTAAGACACATTTGATAGTTTCAACAAGTCAGTGTCCAAGTGATGAAGTAAAATCGGTGATAGTGTTCTTCTTTTATGTTGGAGACGTGTATATTTGTTCGTCTTGAAGATAAAATTAGAGATATACAAGATTTTCTTAACGTATAGTTATTGGGGAACTCTTGATAAAACAACTGTAGTTGAAGTTGAGTTGCTGTTGGAGTATTAAAATGAGTCTAAGACGAGAAAGGAATGAGTGAAAAGGAGGGTATTTTAAAGGAGAAAACCTTGCAAAAATGTATGTTCATGGAGTTGATTACCTCATAGTCGATCGTGATGTATTTGACGTCCTCCCTTACACCGTGTTCTGTGTACGTGTGTGAGCACTTGCGGTGGGCGGGGAATATCGGAAGGAGAGGTAGGTGAAGTGAGGAAAGCGGGTGAAATGTTGTGTAGGGTGGAATTAACTGGGGAGTGGCGCTGTGATAGGCTAGGGGAAACATAAGGGAAAGTAGGGGGAATGTTGTGTAGGGTGGAGTTAATCGGAAGGCGGTGTTTTGGTTATTTTTTGGGATCCTTTTTGATGGTTTTTCTAGATGAGTCTAATTTGGTAGCCTCTTTAAATAATATATTGATATTTTCCATGATTTCATTAATATTCTGACTGGGATTTCGTTTCTGATCAATATCAATATAGATATTTTCAAGTATATTCATTAATTTGCCTTTGTGTAATATTCATAGAATGGTCAATTGCCTTTCTATTGATGTAAACTGTGTTTATATTCGGTCATATAAAGACTCATGGCCTAGTACTTCCTATGTTTTTCACCATGCTGCATTGCCATTTGTTTAGATTAACAAAGTTCAAAGTATTTCTTAATAGGGAGTTCTACAGTGTATCTGCCTGACGTGTCTATCATCATGTGTTGCTGGAAGTCTGCTTCACACTCTTTTTACGTTGGTGTTGTCCTCCTCTTTTATTGTCCAAAATAGTTGAATTTCGTTATATAGGTGGCGTAAGAATAGAAATTGATAAGCCTTAGTTTTTATCTTCCTTTCTTGTTAGTAGGTAGCTACAACTGACTACTTTTTAACATTGTGAACTCACCTTCATCGCATTCGTCATTTACTGCTGCATTCTTCTCCGCATTTGATATGCGCACACTGCCACAGTTACGGGACTACAGTCAGCTGATTATCTGCGTCAAACATGGATGACATCATCGGTTTTAGATTGTACACTCTTCATGGATGCTCTCAGCAGTTCTAGTGCCATGTGTCATGTCTTCTCCTGTACCTCCCCTCTTCAGCTGGTCTATATAATTACAGTAAAACCTCGTAAATTCGAAGTTGTTGAGACACAAATATCTGTCTTCATATAACGTGATTTTGAATTTACCGTCAACTCGTAATTCAGAAATGCCCACACTTGACGCGTCAAAAAATATTCTAAGACCCGTTACTGCATGGAATTAACCATGATTCACAGTTTAAACCTTTTAGATGCCATCGATTAAAAGCTATTCCAAAAATGTATTCAAGGTGCATTTGTAGTATTCAAATAATGAACTTGGATAACTCGCTGACAAACAAAATCCCGCAATGAAAGAAAAAAAGCATGATCCAAAGACGAAGAGAAATCTATGTTGGCTTCCCTGTGCAAGCCTTTTATTCACTGGATTAGTGTATTGTTCAATTTTAGATGCCCTGTACTTGCACAGAAAATAAATAATCCCCTTCAAAATTCCGTGGCTTATCAAACTTTCCTATGACGTGGAGAGAAAGCCTCTTGCTTCTGTTTACATTACAACACCGTACAGTGACTATCCTTGTACAATTTCCCACCATGGCACTTCTCTCATAATTCAGAAATGCCAACCTGTGCCCGTCACGAGGTATTCTAAGACCCATTTATATATGAATTAAAAGGAGAGTTCAAACCTTTCAAATGTCATAGAAAAAACTATTTCCGAAATGTATCCAACAAGGTGCATTTGATGAATATTGAATTTTCACGACTGCATTGTAATTGAAACAGACTTTCAATGTTTTAGGTCGTGTTACGTACATGTAGTCCGTGTTGAAGAAATGTTAAGTACAGAACAAAAATGGCCAGCCGGACACCAGTGGGATTCGAACCCACAACCTCCCGATTTCGCGTCGGTTGACATGCCCCACAACGGGCGACTTAAACGCACTCTACAGTGTGCTAGCAGTAGTGCCAGACCTGTAGCTCAGATCCTTTCAAACAGAACAAAGATGGCCTCGGCCACCATAGCTCAATTGGTAGCCTACTGCGCGGTCACAACCTATCTGGGGAGTTTTTGTTACGATGCCAGGCCCCCTTTCATACTTCCAGACAGATTACAGTTGAGGAGTTACTATTATAATCGCAGGCAACTTTCCTACAACCAGTCAAAATTGAGTTGTGCAGTTATCATTATAATGACAAGCCCTTTTTCCTGCCGATGCCAGCTTACTGCCCTTCATACACAGTTGGTGAGTTTCCAGCAAAATAGCAGGCCACTATGCCTAATGCTAGTCACACTTTAGATGGCTACATTAGTTTATAATGGAGGGCACCCTGGCCTACAGCCAAACACCGTCAGATACGGGAGTTCTGAACAAAATTGTATGCTCCCTTGCCTTCTGCAAGTCAACTCGAGAAGTGAATTATTCATTACAATGGTAGGCCCTCCTTACTAATGCCAGTTACACAGGAATTGTAGAAGGACACCATTCCTACTGCCAGTCAAATTTGGTGTGGGCAGTACTGATTACAATAGCTGACGCACACTTTCTCGATCGCTACAAATCGACATCAATGAATATGTATAGATCGACATACGAAAGTATATGCATGGTTGCAATATTGCAGACCTTCATTATCAGATTAACTGCTGTTAAACGGTACGTTATATGGTCAAAGGATTGTAACATAACCGCAGTATTTTGTGGCCTAATGGCTGGTCCTATGATATTTTCTCGCATCACATCTATTCATGGGTCAGACTGTGTTAGAAACATTGAATAGGGTGAAATTTGTGTAAGATTACCTCGTATCTTACATTATATTGCTTTTCATATAATTATGTGACATAGCATTTGACTCGGATATGGATACTAGGTGAGCCAATATTCATGTAGAGTTTAATGTTTCTGTCTTTCCAGTAAGTGATTGAAAGTATGATTTATGCATGTAAAAGTCCAAATTTAATTAAAATCGAGAAATAGAGACAAATCTAACATATAAGGGGTACAGATACGACAAAAAATCATAGGACCAAGGTTGAAGATCACTCCAAATTGACAGGAAATGGTGCCATCCGTTATGTGATAGGACTTCCCGTTTATCCCACGAAATACCTCAAAACGAACGTCTGCACCATCATTAAAATTGCCTCCATGTAACAATATTATTCGGGGATAAAAAGTGAAAAATTTAAAGATCTTGGAAGTTTTCCATCTGTTACAGGCTAAAACATATAATTTTGCCAAATTTAATTTTCTTGCTCGTCTGGCAGATTATGCCGCAATCTGGATTTTGGGTGAGGGGGTTAAAAATGAGGAATTTCAGGAAACTACCCCAAAAAATATGCAGATGGTCATTATTACCCCTCAAACGGGTAGCTGTTCGAAAATTTCACCAAAATAGTCAATGTACAGACACACACAGTCATTACGGTTTTGTTTACTCGTATGTAGATAAGAAATCCGCTCCACGTACAACACCTTTCGTGCAATGTCCGCTGGACTAAACCTGCAAAATTGACCATTCATGGTATCTCACTTATTAATCCTGCTGTCGAAAAATGCACATGAGAAAAAAGTTTTAGAAATTGATTTCCATTAATTTCAGATATGCATATTCTGAGGGAGTTCAAAACCATGGTTTCGGTTTCGGATAGACCCCCAGTAAATTTAAGTATTCAGAAATAATATTGGCCCTAAAACCTACTCAAGGACAGCTGGATTCCAAATATCAGGGTTGGTAGAAATTTATTCAGTAGTTCTCAAGTTATAAGAACACATACAATCAAACAGACGATCAGACACACAGACATCAAAGCTAAGAAATATGCAGATGGTCATTATTATACATGAAACAGATAACTGTACGGAAATTCTGCCAAAATAGTAAATGTACAGACACGGTGGTTACGATTATATTTATATAGTTGACAGATAAGCATGGGCATATTTGTCAGTGCAAACCTTCATTTCGAGATTTACTGCTCCTAAACGGTAAAACATATCAACAAACAGTTTACACCCTCAGACATCCCTTTTGTCGCTCTACATGTTGTTGTTAAAAACTTTTCTCATATTTCCCATATTTATGGGTTCGATTGAGTTATGATATTTGAATGGGTTGAAATTTGGGTACATTTTTAACATTTTACATTATTTTTCACATACTTATGTGGAAGATAGAATCATGAAATTTGGTGCGCATATAGCCATTCGTCGTGTCAATGTGCGTGCCGAATTTCATAGCTCTATCGTTCCTATAAGTGTGTCAAACTATGTAACATACGTGTAAAAAGCACAACATTTACGAACAATCGAAACATACAGACATATCTACCCTATAAGGGAGGGGGAGAGAGAGAGGGTGGGGGTGTGGGGAGAAAGATGGCAAAATATTACAGGACGAAAGTTGTAGATCACTCCAAATTGAACATAGGTTGTGCCATCCGTTTTGTGATAGGAATTACCATTTAGCCGCTAGATACCTCAAAACAAAAATCTGCACTGTCTTAAAATTTCCTCCATATTTCGATGTTCCTTGCCAGAAAAGTGAAAAATTTAAAGATCTTGGAAGTTTTCCGTAGGTTACTGGCTAAAACGTATAAATTTGCTTAATTTCAATTTTTCAGCTGTTGTGGCAGATTGTGAGGCAATCTTGATTTTGGGCGAGGGGGATTAAAGTTAGGGCTTTCAGGAAACAGTAGCTAAAAAGTATGTAGATGGTCATTATTTCCCCTTAAACGGAAAGCTGTACGAAAATTTCGCCGAAATAGTCAGTGAACAGACACACGGTCATTACGATTTGATTTTTATAGATAGATAAGGAATCTGTTCCATGTACAACTACTTTTGGGCTATGTCCGCCGGACTTAGCCTGAGAAACCGACCTTTCATGATATCTCCTTTATTAATCCTCCTGTCGAAAAAATGCACAAGAAAAAATAAATTTTTGTAATGGATTTCCATCAATTTTGGTCTATTTCCAGTCAGGTTGGTCTTGTACTGTGTATATTTTGGGAGAGTAAAATCTCCATTTCAGTTCCCTATAAAACCCCAGTCCATTCCAAAAATTTGAAATGGTATTCACCTTAAAACCTAACCGTGGACAGGTGGATGCTAAATATAAAATTTGGTTAAAATTTCTTCAGTAGTTTTCAAGTTGTAAGAAATACGCTTTACACACACCCGCTCTTGCGTTAAGTCCGGTGGGACTTGCACTGAAACACGGTCCATTAATTATATCTCCCTTATTAATCCTTGTATCAAAATGATGCATATGAGAAAAAAGGTTAAGAATTAATTTCCGTGAAGGCAGGTAGATTTCCATTAAGTTTGGTTGTGTATATTTCGAGGGAGTGCAGAATCACGGTTCCGGTTTTGTATAAACCCCCAGTCAGTTCGGGGATTTAGAAACAATATTTAAACTAAAACCTACCCAAGGACAAGTGGATTCTAAATATGAAGTTTGGTGGAAATATATCCAGTAGTTTTCAAGTTATAGAAAGACACACAAGCAAACAAACGGACCAACAAACAGACACCAAAGCTAAAATATATGCAGATGGTCATTACTACGCCTGAAACGGATAAATGTACCGAAATTTCGCCAAAATAGTCAATGTACAGACACACTGTCGTTAAGATTTTATTTATATACATGAACTTTCTGCGTGTCATTTCTCTCAAAAACTTCTTTACATTCCTGAACTGTGTAATAGTCTTATCTTACGGTATGCCAAGATTTTGTAATTGAAAATGCCGATCTTTAATTCCTTCTCCTACTCTTTGTTTTCTACGATATTGCACGTCTGTTCTCTTTCATTAATCCAGTTTTAAATATTAGAGTCACTCTCACTGATCTCTGTAATATTTTCTTTGTGATTTGTTGTGATATATGTTTTGACATTTTTTGTGCTGTACTGTTTCTAAATTGTTGTGTCTTGTCTTTCAATAAGTAGCCAATTCTTGTTCATCCACTAGTGTCCTTGTATCTTCCTGACTTCTTGTATATTATTTATTTCTTCCACCTGTGTACCATCCATGGTATATCCCTTGTTGGCCAGCACTTGCATATGTCTCTTCGACGGTCACCTTTTATCTATCGTTTCTAATTATACTAATCTATCCATCACAGAGTCATCTCAATTTTATGTTTTGGACAACTGGTTAGTTTTCCTGAGTTTTCCTAACCATTATATAATGCTGCATGAAAAGTTGAGTCCCTGGGAATTGGTCTGATTGAGGAGTGTGGAAAATGGGATCAGCAAGTCTCTAGGGATGTTCCATTAGGAAAGGTAACGATCAGTTATTTTAGAAAGAAGAATGCAGTAATAGTTAAAACTGGTTCTTTTTGAGAAGCTCGCTAGCCAGGGTGAAGTCGGTGAAGAAATTGTCTGTAGTGACGTTTCTCCCTGTTCCCTCAGTATGCTTGACAAGTCTCAATAAAACATTCGCTGGGTTCACTTCTCCCTGTCTGGTTACTGGTTTACCATTGTAAACTTCAGCGGCGCATACATAAGCGTGTCCAAATCCGAGAGAAATCATAGTTTCCTCTTCATTTGGTAGATAAATACTGCCTAAGGGCATTCTCCCTTAAAGCGAACTTTCTGTTCATCCACAGTTGTATTTTCGTATGGAACAAACACTTCAGGTAGTTGTGAAATGAATATGTCAAAGACATTCCTTGTTGCTGCTAACTTGTTATTACTTCGTAGGGCTGGTCTGTCTTACATATTACAAACCTCAAAACTGGGTTATTTGGAACTATTGAAGAGATACTGTAGCTCGAAGGATAGGACGACCATCTGGTTCATTCCATAATTCTCAAACAGAAACTGCTGCTGTTACAAAATTGCGTAAATCGTACATACCGCACCTGAAAGTGCTTCAAGCTCTATTGGGGAAATGGGCTTGTGGGTTTTCTCTTTATGTACAAAAACCGTCTCCATTTCACAATTTGGTTCCTATAAAGTGGTTTCCAGCACTTTATCAGTGACGAATAACTTCCTTGTCAACATCTGGAAATCACCTGTCCTCTGAAGAGCATCTCGTGTGTCCATGTGCAATTCTCGTTGCAATCTGGAATACACATAATTGAAATTTACATTTTGCTGAAGTATCATAAATATAACCTTCTGACATCTTGAAGAGCTTATAGGCCTATTGATATAGGTTGTT
Source organism: Anabrus simplex (assembly GCF_040414725.1). Classification (NCBI taxonomy): domain Eukaryota; kingdom Metazoa; phylum Arthropoda; class Insecta; order Orthoptera; family Tettigoniidae; genus Anabrus; species Anabrus simplex. The sequence goes on from NC_090277.1 coordinate 4,916,413, forward strand.
CCTGATGTAAGCGAAGCAATAACATAGTTCATATTACAGTACCACCCCGATTTTGCGTGACCCCGGTTTAGCATAAACACGCATGTAACAGAAGAAATTTCCAGTCCCGAAAATTATTCGATAAGAGCAGTGCATTTGTATATTCGATTTCACTTAATTCAAAATAGGGCAAAATTCGCATTTAGCGTTAAGGAAATATTAAAATTCTCAAATATTTATTTCTATTCATTTTGGTTATGGGACACTAAGTACCTGTGCATAAGACTTAACTAAAGTTGGCGTCTGACAGGTAAGGTTGGAGGGAGGAGCACTGCACGTGCCATTTCACGATGTTGCCACATTCCAGCATTCCTTTCTACATGCTCTTACCCGTCACTTCCGGCTCACTTGTTCCGTCCTTCATTCTGACCGCTGTGATCTGTTGTAGACTACCTGGCCAGGCGGTGTCGTCCCATTTGCGATCACTCTCATACAAACAATCAGGTTCTTATCAGTGACAGTGACAGGTTTGGCAACTCCCAGCAAGACGAGCTGCCCTTAAGTTTTATCTCCATGGCAACCGTAGTCGCCCCACACTCGTTTCCATGGCAACCACACAGCCACTCCCTTTATCCCTCCTCGGCAGGCAGTGAACGGACCTCCCTCTAAGAAATGTAATGCGCCAACTCTTATTGTTAGCAGTATAGCTAAGGACGATTCCAAGCAGAAGACGAATTTGAAACTAGAAATGCTGCTGCGATTGGTAAAATTTCTGGGGATATACTAAAGTCTGTTGGTTGAGATATAGAACCAAATCTGTAGTGCTTAATTGACTAGTGTTTGTATGTTTATGTATTGATTAGTGTAGTGTATGTATGAAGCAGCTATACCAAATGAATGAAGAATTGGTGTAGTAGAGCCTGTGTATAAAGAAATGTGATAAGCATAATGCCTATAATTACACACTTCATCTTGGCTGGTGTTACATGGAAGCTCTCGGAATTCATTCTTTCTGATTATATTACACACATATTACAAAAATTACTAACTGGTTCGATAGAAGGTCGTTTAATTTTAGAAAACATTATTCCCCTGAAGCTCATCTTGTAGATTCCTGCAAGATATAGCTGATATTTTAGATTCAGGAGGTCAAGTGTGTCATGATGGACTTATCTAAGGCTTTTGATACGATAGATCTTGGGAGACTACTGGCAAATATAAGTGCAATTGGTCAAGGTAAAATAGTGACTGTATGGGTGGCTATAATTTTAGAAAATACGACTCAGAGCATTAGAGTATGTGAAGCTTTATTTGATCCTATAAAAACTATGGGATTGGGTCCCATAGGGTAGTATGATGGGACCTTTATTTTCATATGTACACAATATGAATAATTAACTGGAATCAGAGATATGGATTGTGAGTGACTGCAGAAAGACCGTGACAATATTGTGAGGTTGTGTGTTTCACAAATATTCTTCTCTGTTTTATTATTCTGTTGAAGGGGTGAAAGTTCCTCATGAGGTTCTCTGTAAGTACCTAGGCATTCATAATAAGGATAGATCTTCATTGTGGTAATCAGATAAACAGGATTGGAAATAAAATTTGCATATCTCTTAATATGATTTTGTGGTTATTGGGGGGTTGTAGAGGAGAGGGCACGTAAATCTCCAGCAAGGCCACAATTAAAGTATGGGAACGTCACCAAGATTACTTGATTAGAGAACAGGAAATAATCTACAGAAACAGCTCCATTTCTTGTGGGTGATTTCTGACAAAAGAGTTGTGTTACAGAGATGTTGCAAAGTTTGGGCTTGAAAGGCTTGGAGAAATGAGACAAGCTGTTCGACTAAGCAGTATATTCTGAAATGTCATCGAGGGATGACTTGGAATGACATTAGTTGATGAATAAATTTAAGTCATCATCTTTATATGTAGGAAAGGTCACAACATGAAGATAAGTTGGAATTCAAGGGGACAAATTTTGGCTAATGTTTATTTACAGGAAGACATAATTTACCAAGTGGGTTGTTTCATAAATTTCCACAATCTTTTTCTACATGAACATCTGATAAGCAATCAAAATGGTCACCATTGGGTGTTGATGCGTTTTAAGATTGATTGATTGAAACATTGAGTGAATTTTTGGTCTTGATGTGATGTACAGAGAAGGATGATGGATATTTCTGTAGTTATGATTTAAGTATTGTCCAATTGTTGGTAAAAAGGTAGGAATAATGTAGGATTACTTGATATTACAGTGAAGTGTTTTGGGAATGAAGGTATATAGTGCCCCCTATTTCCCGGATAGGCTAAGCCAGTGAACGAGAGTCCCAGAGGTGAACCGTTCGTTAACTGGCGTTGCTGATTTTTGGGGACGGTTAATAGGAAAAGGAGTGACAAAAATGAAAAAACAAACAATTTAAAAACATGGTTTGACATTTATTGTTAATAGCACTCTTTTAAACAAAAATTAAACATAATTTAACAACAAAATCTTGAGGTCGTTATGCCTCATAGGACAGTTTTATACAATTCTGACTCTCTGGTCCTTCCTCATCGAAGCCTGAATTGCACTGAAATGTAAATAAGAATTAAAATTAGCCTCATCTGGCTTGCAGAAAACAAAATTGTTGAGGGTGAAAATCTTCTTAACTTCTTTGAACCATGAACTTAACAGAAACTGGCTATCACGACAGCATGTTTTCAACTTAGAAAAAGAAGAAATTTTGTATTAATAAAATATTAAATGATAATAGCATCATGAAAATCTCAAAAATAACACTGAGAATTTTTACATCATAATTTTATCTTAATTATGGATAAACTCGACTGATATTGAAATAATTTCTGACCAAAACTTGAATAAATTGCTTTCTCGAGAATTATTTTAATTAATATAATTTCAAATAATTATTTTGATTTAAGACTTTACAAGCATTATTATGACCTTAGAGAAGCATTCTTTTCCTGAAAATCCTTCAAAATGTTATTGAAATTAATTTATGACTTTTTATAATATATAAAATTTTATAAACTTTGTTCGGACGAGGTTTAAATAGTACGGGCCTATTCATTTTTAATGGCACATCATTGTAGAACATTACTTAAATACATAATGAGATTCACTAAACATAATTATTTCAACAAGATAAATGAGCACAAACAATGCCGGAATTACCTGAGCCCACCGTGGTGAACACGCGGTCAGGTCAAAACCACATTTTAATAAATCACGAGAGAAAATATTCCTAACTAATTCATTCTCTCCACATTCACACATATGATACACAAATTTCATTTATATTATTTACAAACGAATTCTAGAATTTAATTTTAGATTCTGATTATCATAATCCTATAAATAGAATAGTCAGACGACAGTTCCTGGTAAATCATTACGTCCGACAATCAGTGACACGTGATTGAATATTGGTAATCATGTTTAAAGAGATAATAGCAGGATTAATACAAAGTCGATCACAGATATTCAGCAAATTGATAGTCAGAATAAAATGGACAACAATTATCACGCACATTATTAAGCTTAAACATCAATGTCACAGGACATGTGGTCAATGAGTCACGATAAAGTATTATTAAAAATGGCTGACTCGTTGGCTGAATGGTCAGCGTACTGGCCTTCAGTTCAGAGGGTCCCGGGTTCGATTCCAGTCGGGTCGGGGATTTTAACCTTCATTGGATAATTCCAATGGCCCGGAGACTGGGTGTTTGTGCTGTCTCCAACATCCCTGCAACTCACACACCACATATAATACTATCCTCCACCACAATAACACGCAGTTACCTACACATGGCAGATGCCGCCCACCCTCATCAGAGGGTCTGCCTCGCAAGGTCTGTACTCAGCTAGAAATAGCCACATGAAATTATTATATTATTAAAAAAATTGTTTGGTTGAGGTTAAAATAGTACGGGCCTATTCATTTTTTAATCTCATAAATATCACTTAACAAACGCTCAAAATTCGCAGAACGCATTGTAATGCAAGACACATACTTCTCCAAATAATCCACGAATTAATCCCACAGGATCGCTGTATTCCAGGCTCATAATTCATCAACAGAGCACAAATCAAATATCTCACAAGACCAGCAAATATTTATCACTCATGACCATTAATCTTTATTTTAATCTGGCCTTAAAATTTATGACTATTTTATCATTAATATTATTAGTGGTGATTGTTAATTCTACATAATACTGAATTCAATGACACCATCCTGGACAAATACACAGAAATGCATAATATGAAATGCAGAGTGAAATTTATCATATATGGCACAATGAAAATTATTTCCACACATGTTCATAAATCTGGAATTGTTTAATTAAATTATATTTTATCCGGGAGCTCCATTACTTTTAAATATTAAGTTTAAGCATTTGAAGGGAATTAGAAATAATCTCGGAAGACATTAAATGGCAACTTCACTAATAGAATCCAAATAACATTCGCACTCACTGTACCAACACTACCATGACACCAGAAGAATGAAGTATGCAATTATTGCAAAATTGCACTGATCTAATAGAAATAGTAATGCAAATGAAGAGGCACATACTACTTCCACATAGATGGACAGTAACTATGTTACAAAAGTTTACTTAAATTTGCGATGAGACTCGATCCCTTCCCAGGTGGTTGAATCTGCTCACATGTCGCAGGTCGTCCTGGTCGTTTTCTCCCTCATGTTAGAATGTGCCTACATTTAGCACGGCATGATGACAGCAAAGTCCATTTCCATATGTGAATGATTAGCTCCTCTTGAGGATAGGCGAGGCATCCTGGTGTAGCTGGTTATTGTGAATTGTAAAGGTCCTCTTCTTTCTTGAAGTTCCGATGGTGGCTGAAACGGGCTCAGACAGCTTTAGAAAATTTATCAAATATGACCACGTCGAATAAATAGCTCGATGAACAAACTTAACTGCGAAGCTCACAAAAATCTGTGGCAATACGGAATCAGAGTTAAAGAGAGATTTTATTCGTTTTTCCGAGCTTATATTCCCTCAGCTGTGGACGTGTGGCACTGGTGTTCCGCGATGGGGTGTAATTCTTCTAGAAATTACTGGGCTCCGAGCGAGTTCCGACACGAGCCTGTACATGTTGGTTACATGACTACCATGTGTTTATCGATCGCCAGGCTGGAATAATCAATAGTCTGCATACTTCCCAAAACCGATCGAAGCACTTTTTGACTGAGAACACAGCTATTCACGAATAAAACTTTAGACTGCTCTCCCAATGAAAGAATGTAGTCAGCTGTTAAGAACACACAATAAAATGCATAGTATGGGCCAAATTTGAAGGGGACAATAGGAACATGGAATTTAACAAAGAGATAAGAAGTCAAGTGATGTATAGAAGGATGGGAACAGGGGAATGTGAAATAAAGAGGATAAGGAAAATAGCTAGTCAGTGTGGAAATAGGGATCAACAGATAGAGAAAGAGAAGCAAGGAATAGTATTGGGTGAGGATTTGGAGATAGTATTTGTCCTTTCATGTTCCTCCTTTTCTACCACTTCCTTGTCTACTGCCATCCTATTGTATGTATATTTTCATGTTCTTGTCTCTCTTATCACTCTCTGAAAAATGGTGGCAAAAGGGCTCTGGTTAATATGCAGCATGTCGTTATGCTTCTTAGGTTACAAAAAGGGTTAAAAAAGAAAATAAATGCAATTTAAATGCAATGCTAAAATTTACATGCAATGTAAAGTTTAATCTTGTAGCACTTGCGTGGAATTATTTAAAGTCATTCCACACACTGTATATGAGTTGATTATGTTTGTAAGTACACAAGATGTTATGAGTAGAATTTTGTAAATAATTTAAATTCATTAAGGATGGGCTGTGTGATTAAATTGTTAGTGTAAATTGTATAACACTCTATTTTAGGAAAATATCTTCTTCTCTTGTCAATTTAAAATTTAGTGCTTGATAATAATGTATTTTTGTGTACCATTTACTGCCGAGGTAGACACCTCTTTTGTAAATAAAGTGATTTTGATTTGATTCTGTTTGATTTGATTGTTACTTTCAATTGTTAAAAGTTTGCTTTTATAAATTGGGAGATAAATAATTATACTCTTACTGTGCCAATATGAAATTCATTTTCACAGCTGTTTCTTGTTTAGGTCAATATACTAATATTTTTATTCCTTTACTTCTCTATTCTACTTCTCTTATTTCTTGCTTACAGACTTTCAAAGACAATAAGAAGGAAATATTCATAGAACAACATACTGATGATCAGCTGCTGGTGTACATCAAGGAAGAAACAAAGTATGTACACCGTGAAGCCTGTACAATATGGAGTAGTTTGTACCTATATACAGTTGTATTCAGTAGTGGTTGTTTTACATCTGAAACTGACCGTTCTTATCAGTTTAATTCTTTCTTTACAAGGTTACATTTAAACACTAATATTTTAAAATTCTATTGGTTAAAATTACATAAAATATTCACAAACCTTAAGATCAGATTCATTGTTCCTTCATGTAGTTTTATTGAATATGTATCTACCAAAAATCTCCGGTAGATCTAGATATTTCTGAAGTGTTTTTGTTTACAGTACTTTAAGCAACCACTGGGCCCGCAGTCCTATATTGCGTTAAGTCGAATTTTTCTATTTGTGAACGCCAAAGCAGATAATGAGTCATGGAAAGGAAACGTTCAGTTCATTAGTGCTACATCTTTGATATCATAGTTTTCTAATAAAACTTCCGGATTGTTATAAGCATATAAAGACATCATGGTATGAATTTGTGCTTGTTCCAGTGTTGTGGTCACACTTGCTGTTTGTTGCCATTTCCTACTTTTTAATTTAGTGCTCATTGTCAGTCAAGTGCTTGTACTTTGTTGTTTGCAAACACATTTACACAATTATAAACTAATCAAATGGCAGCTATAAGATCAGTTTAAAATTTGTGCAGGTTGCTTAAAAATATCCAGTATTCTTCAATTAGGTGAATTTATTACCTCATAGGAGTAGGTAAATAAAGATGTAATGTTAGAATATCATTTCTGAATTGTTCTTCTTATCTGTGACATAACAGAGTAATACAAGGGTGTATCCTGTTTTCAAACTTTTAAAGCAGTAGTGTTTTTGAATTAATTGCTAATTAATATTTTGCTCTCACACCTTTGTTGGTTACAGTGTGGAACGATCTTTGATAGTCCCTGGGAAATAATTGTATAAGCTCGGCATTGTGCTCTTAGCGTGCCCTTGTATCGGGAGGTTCTGCAATGGATATTCATAGCCTAAGGATTGACTTCAAACCTGATTATTGATGGAAATGGTGAATTATGAATGGTTTATTTGATTTTGTGGATGGTTAGAGTCTTCTCATCTCTTATGTGACACATTGACTTGTTCCTACTGTATATTCACAACTAGTGGGAAGAAATGTTCATTTAAGTCCTCAGAACTGCCTGCTCCAGCTTACACTCTCTCATTAGTCAGAGTAGGACCATGCACACAACAGAAGAACACCCAAATACATCAACTCTTCAAGGTTCAAATTCTGTTGTTTCTTTGTAATTCTTATGTAACAGGACACAATAGGCTACGATAGAGATCAATCTTGTAATATGACCACCAATAAAAATGTTTCTTTGAATACTTTTCAAACACAAAATGCGTATTACTATTTTTGGTTGGAGTTTAATTTAGCTTTGTTCTTCCTAAATGTATCTTTTGCAGAGGTTCTCTCAAGCCGGTAAAGTGACAAGCCTTTTGTGTGTATTCTTTTGTCTGGGTATAGAAGGCAGGGGACAGCCCATTGTGTATGTAGCTTAGTCCGTTGTATATCAGAGGTTTTAGATGCTTCTGGAGGATTCAGTTGACCGGATCTTACTGTATCTACTGCTTCCCACTTTACCACACATCTGGCGCTGTGTTATCCTGACTCTCAATTCAACCGTCTACAAATATTTTGTAGCAACTTAAATGACTTCTTCCAAAATGTCTAAGAGATATGCCGTGTCAATTTGGTTCTGAAAGACATAAGGACAGGTTTTAAGATACATAAAATTTCCTAATTGCTGACTTTTGGAAAGACACGAATTGCTGAGCTAAACAATTAGTTGTGAGGTTAACTTCCATTTGTGTAGAGACACATGGTCCTGAACTAACAACTAAGTGCTGCATTTTCCTTCCACTTGTAGAGTGTCGAGTGTCACATGGCCCAGAGCTGACTACTTTGTGCCACTCCTCCATGGTCTTCATATTCATAGACTTGATCGGGCTAAAAATAAATTCATTGATCTGATCTGCTACCTATGATGGATGTAAGCCGGAATATGAATTGTGAAATTCCATTCAGCCTAGAATACACTGACTTGTTAGTACCCACAGAATTTCACTGGATATTCCAACTGTCACTCCTGATAAACAAAGATAATCTTGATTTATTAGTTTCATTATGTTCCGTATTGATAGTTATTATATATCATAGAAAAGGAAAGAAAAGATCCACGTAATCAATACAAATTTTATTGTAACTCTTAGAATGACAGTACCGGTTTCGACTCTTTACGAAGTCATCCTCAGCTGTTCTATACCCTTACATTAGTTAGAGTTTGGTGTTATGCCTTGTTCAGTGATAATGTGTGACAGACGTTGACATATTACAAAGTGGCTAGTTATAAGCTGCTAGTCTTGAGTATGTCTGATGACCAAAACTCATGTTGAACACCTTGTTAAAATATTAATCATATAACACATTAAAATGCTCACAACACTTGATCAAAACACTTTAAAATAAATATGTATTGTTACAGTCCAAGATAACGGGTAAAAACACGTTCTTGAATGAATTTGTCATCTTGCGTTGTTTGTTGAATCGTCCAGCATGAGCTGTGCTTGAGTTCGTATGGGGTACTTTTGTACTATTATAATTTGTATGAAATTTAACCACTTATCAGCTTACAAATATTCTAATATTGTTAAATACGTGTGCATTTGAAGGTGGTATGTGCAGCCAAAGTTTTTGATGGTCTTGAAAGCGTAAAATGCAGTTCACTTTAGTGTGTAAAATAAGTTGTTGGTGGTGGCTCTTTCCCTGTCTATGACTATTGATAAATATTTGCAAAAAGCGAAAGGTAAAATTAAAATTAGAAGTTTTAAAAATATTATTCTGGAAGTGCCTGCTTGTGTGTTTGTATCATAATAGTTACTTACTGATGCTGAGTGAATGAGATGCACAAGATGACAAATTCATTCAAGAACGTGTTTTTACCCGTTATCTTGGACTGTAAAAATACATATTTATTTTAAAATGTTGTGAGCATTTTAATGTGTTATATCAGAGATTGTGCAGATCTTTGAAGCTAAAATGTCGTAGGTGTGCAGGTGTGATGTAATGGTGTCCACCACAAAAATGAACAGCAGGGCCTTAGTGGACTCCTACAGTTATGTGGAAGTCATCAGGCGCTCCTGTCGCAGGTTGAACAGGACTCCTTGGTTCTACGTAGAGCAATTTTACCCCTTCAGCAAGTTGCACTGAATGACATGTTCTTGTAGTGTCCAGTGTTGTGGTACATTCTCTCCAGTTATATTGGTCTCTGGCCATGTCTGTATGTAGTCTCACAGCCTTCGTGTCGGTTTGCTCTGTATCTGCCCTTTGCTGTATTGTTCGTCCTTTGCGCCTCTTTCTTCTGACTTCCTGTGCATACGCTGACTTTCACAATATATCGCCCTCTACACGCAAGATTTTCCCAAACCAGCACACACAGCTTTCCTGAATTTTTTCTGGATACGTTGCACCGCCTAAATATTTCCTAATAACATAATTTGAAATGTGATCCAGTCTAGTTAACCCAGCCTTCCACCTAAGCATCTTCGTATCCATGATGCTTAGTTGGTGTTTTACCTTACCTGTAGCTGGCCAGCATTCGTTGCGGTAGAAAACGACAGGATGAATAATATTTCGGTATCTTAGATGTGGGATAGTCCTTCATTGGACGATCGCAATGGCGCTCCTTGTCATTCTCCATTTCAACCAGGTTTTGTATATCCTTAAGATGACTTCTTCAATAAGTCGGCCATCACCAGAGATTGTGGAACCAAGATACCTAAATGTATCTACTCATGCAATATCTTCAACCTCAACATGCATGGTTCCAACTTCTCAACAATGTAATGTCATGCATTCTGTCTTCTTTTCGTTGAAGTGAGGGGATTATTGCGCTAGTCAATTGTTCCAATTTTCTGTTTGGTGCTGGAGATCAAGCTTATTCTCTACAGCCAGAATGACATCATTTGCATAGAGAAGTGTCCATGGTATTGGTTTGTGGAGGGCTGATGTAATGGTGTCCATCACCAGAATAAACAGCAGTGGTGATAAGGCAGGGCCTTGGTTGACTCCTACAGTATATGGAAGTCATCAGGCGCTCCTGCCGCAGGTTGAACGTGACTCCTTGGTTCTACGTAGAGCTATTTTACCTCCTCAGCAAGTTGCTCTGGCCAGATAAGGTCACGTGGTAGGCTTTCTCAAGGTCCAGAAAGTCTGAGATGAAGCCTCTGTCTCTTAACTAACAGCCATGCAGCGAGGATTGCTCCTGTTGTGCCTCAATTTTACACAAATCCAGCTTTATTGTATGTTTGGCTAAATCGCTCGTCCTGTTTTCGAGGATTTGTTCGAAAATTAACATATTATACCTCAAAATTCTAATTTGGCGGTAATTATAAAAATCGGGAGGTCTTCCCTTATTTTTTATTTTTTAATGGATACCCTTGGCAATCTGTTGGTTTTTGGCCTTCTTTGAGATCTGCTTGAAAAGCTTGTTTTAGCCGCAACTCGTGCATTCCACAAAACCAAACTTTGCTGGAAATCATCGGGACCGATGGCTTTCCCTGGTTTTATTTCCTTCAGCAGAGCCTGGACTTCAGTGCCGTCGGACCTTCAACAACGGAGGTAATGGGTTTTAGTACCGGGAGTGTCCAAGGACAAGTTCGGCTCGCCAGATACAGGTCCTTTTTGATATGACTCCCGTAGGTGACCTGCGCGTCATGATGAGAATGAAATGATGATGAAGAGAACACGTACACCCAACCCTCGTGCCAGCGAAATTAACCAATTATAGTTAAAATTCCAGACCGTGCCAGGAATCGAACCCAGGACCCCTGTGACGAAAGTCCAGCATGCCAACCACTTAGTCATGGAACGGGACAACAGCGCAGGGGATAGCGACCGGTAAATACGGAAATTCCAAGATTGAAATTGTCTAAGCAGTTCCGCCAGCGCTTTCGCGCTTCCCACCAGTCGAGTAGCAAATCGTGTTTCCTCATTGATGCCGTAAATACGTTGGCTTTCTTCCATGTAGCAATGCCCCGATTTGACAAGCCGTTAAATATCCTGCTCCTGTTTGCGCCATTTCAAGTTTCATGTATAGTAGAGCTGCATAGCTGTTTGACACTGACCCCTTTCACTTTACTACTGGCTGCTTTCTAGGCATTCCAATGAGTAGATATAATGGACAGTTCTGCCGCCCCCGTCTGGCTCCTAGGGGCCTCCTCCGCCTCCTCCCGGGAGGCCTTCCCAGGGGCCCGCTCCTCCGCCTCCTCCCGGGAGGCCTTCCCAGGGGCCCGCTCCTCCTCCCGCGGGAAATTTGAATTGGTAAACAAAGCCACGTGCTTTTTGACAGCTATCATCGACAACAACGCATCGCTAACCTCAGTGCTTCCATCTTAATGGGCCTAAACCTCACTGCTGCCAACTTAACCTCACTAGCGCGAGATTTGAATCAGTAAACAAAGCTACGTGCTATTTTGACAATTGTCATCTGCCATCTTTAATCAATAGAACATCGAGCTGCCCACTTTATGGCTACTATCTTAAGCACGTAGTAGCGAGCAATTTGAAAAGTTCTGTTAGCTGTCATCCGCCATCTTTAATCAAGAGAGCACAGTGCTGTACTCTTTAGCTACTTACCTTTGAAATGTGGTGGCGGCAAATTCGAAGTGCTTTTTTTGACAGCTGTCATCCGCCATCTTGCATCACAAACCTCAGTGCTGCACTCTTTAGCTACTAGCTGAATCAGTAAACAAAGCCACATGATTTTTTATCAGCCATCTTGCTTCGCTAACCTCAGTGCTGCACTCTTTGGCTAATTACCTTTGAAACGTGGTGGCGGACAATTTGAAAAATTTCTACAGCAGCCATCTTTAATTAAGAGAGCACCGTGCTGCACTCTTTACCTACATACCTTTGAAATGTGGTGGCGGATAATTTGAAAAATTCTACGTGCTCTTGTTTGGAAGCAAATCCATGTGCTTTTTTGACAGCTGTCATCCGCCATCTTTAATCAAGAGAGCACCGTAGTGGTATCTTTATCGTATTAGTAGGCGTTTTCTACGTCACAGCTGTCATCCGCCATCTTTCATCGCTAACCTCAGCGCTGCCCTCTTTAGCTACTTACCTTTGAAATGTGGTATCGGACAATTTGAAAAAATTCTACAGCAGCCATCTTTAATCAAGAAAGCACTGTGCTGCTATCTTGCGAGCAGTTTCGTCAGCTGTCATCCGCCATCTTTAATCAACAGAGCATTGTGCTGCCATCTTTGACACTAAACTTTATTCTTTGACATGTTGTAGTAAGTAATGTGCTTTTTTGACAGCAGCTATCTTTAATGAAGAGAGCACCGTGCTGCTATCTTTATCGTAGTGGCGGACAATTTAAAGGAACATGTCAAGGAATACCTTTGTTCTAAGATCATTTTACAAAAGAAGTGATTAAGAATATAATCGGGCACTGTACTCGATACAACATGTGATTAGAATAACATATCTGGCATATACCTTTGTTCTAAGAGAAAAAAATAAGACTAGAATTCTGAACAGCTTGTGCAAGGTAGAAACTCTTAAAACTTCCTTTGCCTTTACTTACTCTGCCAAGGCATAGCTTTATCGAACATTAAACGCGATTGTATTCATAAGGCAGTGCACATATCGCGTAGCTGCAGTGATGCATGTTTAGACTTGAACACACACTGCTGTTAAAAACGTATTACAACTAGAATCGCATACTATAGTTCAATGGTGTAGAACACTGCATTGCAAGACTAGAATCAAACACTGTTTAGAAAGAAAAATCTTTCTCAACATACGTACTAAGCTGCTCTCTCTTCTCTGTCAAGGCACATCTCTATCGAACATGCATTGCAAAAGCAGGAGTGTGCATGATTAGACTTGAACACATACTACCATTCAAAAACATATACATACTATAGTCCGATGTTGTAGAACACTGCATTTCAAGACCAGAATCAAACACGGCTTAGAAAAAAATCTCTTCTCAACATACCTACTGAGCTAGATGATAACATACTTACGAATGTGCTAAACACCTTCTTTCTTGACATACTTACTCATCTTTATCTTCGAGAGAAATTAGGGGGAGGGGGGAAGGTAATACCTTATCTAAAATAAAAGAATATGCCAATTCTACATTATTTACATCTTGTATGTACAAGTTTTACCTCGAATCATTTTACCGTTGTGATGTTTGCGTACTTCTCCCTTCTCAACACAGTTCTCGTATGTACATGCTTTATCTTGAATCATTTGCTGTACTACGCTCGCAGAGTACCTCTCCCTTCTACTCTTATGTTTATACAATATGTACAGTAAATTGTGATGTACGACAGCTTAACGTATATATTACAAAGTACACACCTCTAGCATAATGTTTACACACACACATATCTGCTTTATGTGAAGTAGTACCTATCAGTTCTACTATGCCCCCAGGCTAGAGTGTTGGTGGAATTTGGGATGACAATCCGTTCGCAGTCATCATTATTAAGGGCTACCTTACTAATTATATGAGTGTACAACTGATGCTTCTTGCTTCTAATAACAGACATTTGCTTATGTAAAATAGGCGGATTACTCTTAATACAATTTTTATAATTTTCTAAACTTAACTGATTGTGCACTACAATCTTTTTAATCCCTTTCAATTTGTTTATTTGTAGATGATTTAAGAGCATTATGCAATATGACGTGGATTTAGTACCTACAAATGAATCGATAATATTTCCACCACATTCGTCTTTCATTTTACCTAGAACCTTTTTGTTCAGTAGCGGTCGATGATATTGATTTTTTTCGGGATAGTTACTAGTATCAAACCTACCCAAGTCTGGCTTTATATCATTGTAATAGTCATCAGTTTTGATTTGGTAAATAAACAAATTGGTATCTGTCTAGAGCAATTGCGCATTATGAGCGCACTTCTTCATCATATAATCGTAATGGAATTCATACATGAGTGTTTTAGCTAATTCGAGTACTACAAAGCCGACGTAGGTAGGTTTGTCGTACTTAACCTTAACACAATTCATCTGTATAATAACTAAATTTTCATGCATGATACTACAGCTATGGAAATTTGGTTTACTTATTAAATGGTTACCATCATACCTTTTCTTAATATTTTCCCAGTTTGTAATCTATTTTACATTAACAAGTTTGTCAACATTTTCCATAGTCTTACCAAACACACTGTTATTCATGAGCTTGTAGAAATCCTTCTCAATCTTGTTAACTGTATTTGTTCTTAAATTATTGTTGAGATCGATATATGGCTTTAACCACGGTGACTGATTATTTTCTAGTACGCGATGAATTTTGGTTAACTTCAAACCATGCTGCAAACACTGTTTTAAATTCAATAATTAGCAATTAGCATTTTTGTTGTTGATGTGATGTACGGGGACTTCATATTTTCAGGGCAGAACGGTAGGTCATTATGAGAAGTGTGTAACTCTTTAGGATACTGTAAGTCAACTTTGAGGAAATAGCCTTTATTAGCTTCATCGTCTAGGGCGTGCAGTTGTAAATCATCAATTCCGCACTGCGTTAGCTAGTGGAAACTACTTACTGGTAGAAGCTGACTCATCACCCATCCATACTGATTGTTAGCATCGAGGTAAGCAATATACTGAGATTCCTGACTAGAGTCAAAACTCGGCATGTACTTATTATTTGCCTTAGAATACCGGCTGCTACGCTGACTTAGTCCACCATGAATATACGATTTTATAAAGTGCAACATATCAATATCGGTTAGCAGTTCCAAATTCACCTGCCTGTATTTTAACATGGCATCCCAACTTAACCCAGGTGCTGTAAAATTCTGACATGGATCAAGGCTGTAGGTTTTCTTGCAAACACAGCAATAATTTTCGAAAACATCAGTTAACAGAAGTACATCCGTCTTTAAATACAAGTCAGAGTATTCACCTAGCATTTGAATACGGAACTGCTCCCAGATATGTTGCGCATGTAAATAGTCATCATCACTAATATCCGCTGAATTCAGCAAGATGTAAGATGATTGTTTTGATGGTAAGGCACGTTCTTCGAGGCGTTCTAAGCAGTCAAGTTATTCACAACAAAAGTCACCCTTACGCCGAAGTAAATTAAACTGCGCTTCTTCAGGAAAAACATGTCGAATATCTGTAAATTGTTCTGGCTGCAAATTACTAGAAAGTTTATCAAGGCTACTCGCCATAAAGCGAAACGAGTCAAGAAATCTCAGTTTTATAGTATGCTTCTGATCTACTTTTACGCACTGTGTAAATGCAATGTACCGCTCTTTGTTCTGAGGTATTATATCTACTTTTTCATTTGATGCTCCAAATTGTGAAACGATGAAATCCGAGTCGTAACCAGATATGTTATGAAAAATTACAGGAATAAATTTTGGAACTCTATACTTAAGATTACAGCTATTATGAGCAGGACATCTGTACAAGCCAGTTAAATGATCATGATCGAAAACTTTAGGGTCATGGTTTGAGGATAGCTTCAAAGTCTGCGTAAATGATGAAAGGCACCCACAACTGCTTGTCATAATTTGTGAATTTCAAAACATAATTGCCTGTAGTAGGTATCTCTGTACATACATGATTGCCGTCATTCTGAGAATGGTTTGTTAACTGATCTTCAGTTCTAAAATATTGCAAGCATCCATCATATAGCCACTTATTACCATCATGTTTTGACAACTGACTACCAACATGTCCACTCAAATTTTTAATCTCACTGTTTTCGATATAGAGTAAGTTAACATGACTACTCTTCTTATTACATGTATAATACAGAGGACCTAGTACAGACATTTTGTCTACACCATACACATTAATGCTAATATTATTTAGTTGTTCAAAGCGCTTAATGTCCTTTAACTGCATAAGAAATTCTATACTATCTAAATTTAGTTGTGTTGAATAGTGGGGATACGATGATGATCTATTCGCTACATTTGATTTCGTAGGATTTAAAGCCGACACCACAGCCCATGCAAAACAGCCTCATCATAGTTTTGGATGTTTACAACAGCTTCTTTTCGCTGAATCCATGTCGGCAGCTCAGTGTACGATGAACCTCGCAAGGGATTGTACTTACTGATGTTAACTTCTAGATACAAAAATTCAACTAAAGCCCACCCTGATTCCTTTTCCTGAAATTCCTCGCTCTTAGTTGAAATAATGTTCGAGACATCCCCAAATACATCACCAAAATTAGTCGACTCACTTACTACAAAATTCTTTGTATTAAATGATTTACTTTCAGTTATTTCGGATACATCTGTGCTCTTAATATGCAAAGCAAAAAGTTCGAAATTAACTTTAAATAAACTATGATTAGACAAAGTTTTGTCAAGAAGCTGTTGCACATCCAGTTGAACGCAATTTACAAAGTTTTCAGTACTTTGAAACTTCTGACTAGCACGAATTCTGCAACTAAAAATCCTAGTTTTAAATGCAGTATCAATTTTATCGATGTTTTTATTACTAGCACTTCTACAGGCAATATTTTATGCGCATTACTCTGTAAGTGACCCTGCAAATGTGAAGATGGTACATTAGTGTTACAGTGTTCGCAATGTATAGTTTGAAGTTCTTAATTTTTCTTTGGTTTTTTACTACTACTACTACTTTCTACAGCTACATCAGTATTTACACGCTTTTTTCCTACTACCTGAGGGTTATAGTTTTAAGTAGATACCTGATGTGCTTCTACTAAGTGAGCCTGGTATTGCTCTACATTAGCGAAATACACCCCACAAACTTCACATAAAGCAGATGTTATGCTAGGGTGTTTTGTTTTTAAATGCCGTTTGAGGGTATCCTGTCTTGCGAATGTTACAGCACACTGCTCACAGGGGGACAAAACGGATACCTGTTTATGTTTCATTTTTAAATGACGTGTCAGGTTATCCCGTCTGGCAAACGTCATGTCACACTGCGAGTAGGGGAACATGCTGTCTTCAGGTTCTGAAAAGAGAACAACCATTTATCAATAGAGATTCGACAAAAGTTGTAGTGTTCAGAAAAAATAAGTTTTAACCTATAGAGGTTAGATGTTATCCGTAAATTTAAAAAGCAGACAGAGAGAGATGAATGTTCTATGCCTAACAAAGTAGCACTCTTGTTGTTGAAAATATAGTAACTCAATGTCCTACCCTCATGTCGCAAAGAAAAAAGGAAAATTCAATTAATAACTGTCAAACAGCATGAGGATTGAAGAGAACAACTATTTATCAGTAGAGATTAGACTAAAGTTGCAATGTTTGGAAGAAACGAAGTTTCAACCTATAGAGGTCAGACATTGTTGTGAGTTTGAAGTTACAAGATTTACCTCTTCCATGTCTATGCCTTCTAATCCTCCTATGCTAGAATGCTAAAAGCAATGTAAACATATAAGATCGATAAAAAAGTTCGAAACATACCTTAAAATGTACGCGCTGCAGACTGCAAACTGTTACTCGAATGAATAAAATGTGCACGTTCAAGCCTGTAGCTCGAATAAATGTCGACAATAATATTCTTGATGTACCTAAAAAAAGAACAAAAATATATGAATCTAGCGTAGGGATATGAAAGAGTAAGTCAGCTAGCCTAGCTATCTTTACAAACATGCAACTCAAAGATGTTTATTGCCTAGCGTTGAAGCACTTGTGATAATGGGGTATGAAAGGGGCATGCAACTTGAAGATGTTTATTACCTAGCATAGAAGCGCTTGTGATAATAGGATAGGAAAGGGTAAGTTAGTTTGTTAACAGATACTGTCTAAAAGTAGCGTTAACACATTTTCATGTTTACACACAGAGCACTTGCCTCATATATAGTGATGATATGATATGAAAGGGCAAGTCAGCTAACCTAGCCTTCTTTACTAAGTTATATCAAAGACCTTTATTGCCTAGCGTGAAAGCACTTGTGATGATAGGATATGAAAGGGTAAGTTGGTTTATTAGCCAGCGTAGAAGTTGCTTTCAAACAAAAATGCAAACACTAACCAACAGTTTAGGCTTGCCTTAAGTTGAAGGCTGCAAACTGAAGAATGGTTACTAGAATAGTATTCACAGCAGACAGTTATTTTCTAAAAAACAAAGAAAAAAGAAATCGTAAATAACAATAATAATAATATTCCAGGAATTAATCTTACCTGTTGTTTTTACTACTGGACTGTAGGTGAGAAAGTAGAGGATGCTCACACACGGAGAACTGCGAGCACAGACTACACCGAGTCAATATGCAGCTTGTTACTAAGCGGATGTGTTATTTGCAAACGTCTGCACTACAGTTGTAACGAAATGTTTATGCAACAAGAGTTCTTCCGAGTGCCTTTAGAAGATACGCTGAGTTCTGCAGGCTGACGTATTTAAGCACTATCGGACTAAGTCAGGATCGAACCTGCTGTTTTCGAAGATGCCGAGGTGCCGGAATTTAGGAGAAGGCTGAGAAGCGATCCTCAGGGGCATTGAGCTAAGACCACATCTACGGTGTCCCCTGCCTGTATCTAGCAGGGTGCTGAGCCCAGCAAAAAGAGAAGGAGTCATCTACGGTATCCCCTGTCTGTATGTTGACGGGGCGCTGAGCTAAGCAAAAATAGAAGAAAACTTCATCTACGGTATCCCTTACCTGTAGGTAGACAGAGGCGCTATGTTGAGAAGCGATCCTCGGGAGCACTAAGCTAAGCCTACATCTACGGTATCCCCTGCCTGTTAGCGACCTTTGAGCTAGGGTAGGAACAACACGAGACGCTGAGGTGCCGAAATATAGACGTTCTGCATGCAGACGTATTTGTACCGCGATTAAACCAGAAGGCCTGCACCTCTGAGCTCAGTCTAACAAGCTGCTGCTGATAATTCTGATGCGGACTGTACGTGTGCTGTGAACTTCGTACTCAGCGAAAGTAGCTGAAGCATCACATTCCAGCAGTGTGTATGTGCTCGCCGGCCTGATGTAGCTCGTGTGTGTAGGCTTGCTTCAAGCTTACTCTAAAACACATCACATTCTAGCAGTGTGTATGTGCTCGCCGGCCTGATGTAGCTCGTGTGTGTAGGCTTGCTTCAAGCTTACTCTAAAACACATCACATTCTAGCAGTGTGTATGTGCTCGCCGGCCTGATGTAGCTCGTGTGTGTAGGCTTGCTTCAAGCTTACTGTAAAACACATCACATTCTAGCAGTGTGTATGTGCTCGCTGGCCTGATGTAGCTCGTGTGTGTAGGCTTGCTTCAAGCTTACTCTAAAACACATCCCCGATATTTGTTCTTATTCAGGAACTCTAAAGTCTGCTTATTCGAAACCCAGTGCTAGTACATACCTACTCGCAAGGCATAACACCTGAACTACACTAGCTGCTCCCCCACTCCTAGTCCTGTTTTACAGCCGAATGCCCTTCCTAACGCAATATTTTAAATCGCAAGATTTGTTTTACCGTCGGAAGCTCTTGTTGATGCAACGATTTTAAATAGCAATAATCTGTTTTACAGCCGGGTACTCTTTTAGGATTTTAAAATACAGTATCTAGTGTCCCACATCATAAACCATTGTTTTACGGCTGAATGCCCTTTCTGACGCCGATGGACCGGGATTCAGCCGGTTGCCCTTCCTGACGTAGGAGGACCGGGATTTATTTTTTCGCTAAGTCACTTCCTGCACAAGAGCATGTTAAGTGCAAGTCATGCTAAGCAGCATTAGCTTTAACTCGAATCCTAAAACAGATCTGTTGGATAGGGACCGTCAAATTGTCTAACAAATTACTAGCGTAAAGTTGCAAACATGCGGATTAAGCTAGCACATCGTTGATGGTCGCTGTAAAATTACCTACCACCACATTGCAAAGGTATTAAAGATAACGGATAACAGCTGTTAAAAAAGCACATTACCTATCACCACATGTCAAAGAATAATGTTATAAAGATAACAGCACGGTGCTCTCTTGATTGAAAGTTGGTTGCTGTAGAATTTTTTCAAATTGTCCGCCACCACATTTCAAAGATACGCAGCTAAAGAGGGCAGCACTGAGGTTAGCGATGCAAGGTGGCGTATGACAGCTGTGACACAGAAATTCCCCACTGCTACGATAAAGATAGCAGCACGGCTCTCTCTTGATTAAAGATGGCGGATGACAGCTGTCAAAAGAGCACGTGGATTTGCTTCCAAATAAGAACACGTAGAATTTTTCAAATTATCAGGCACCACATTTCAAAGGTATGTAGGTAAAGAGTGCAGTACGGTGCTCTCTTGATTAAAGATGGCTGCTGTAGAATTTTTTCAAATTGTCTGCCACCACATTTCAAAGGTAAGTAGCTAAAGAGTGCAGCATTGTCCTCTCTTGACTATAGATGGCGGATAACAGCTGTCGCGTGGAATTTGCCGCCACAACACTTCAAAAGTAAGAAGCTAGAGTGTGCAGCACTGAGGTTTGTGATGCAAGGTGGCGGATGATAGCTAACGGAACTTTTCAAATTGCCCGCTACTACGTGCTTAAGGTAGTAGCCATAAAGGGGGCAGCACGGTGTTCTGTTTATTAAAGATGGTGGATGACAGCTGACGAAATTGCTCGGAAGATAGCAGCACGGTGCTCTGTTCATTAAAGATGCCGGATGACAGCTGTCAAAAAGCACGTAGCGTTGTTTACTGATTCAAATCTCGCGCCATTAAGGTTAAGTTGGCACCACTGAGGTTTAGGCCCGTCAAGATAGCAGCACTGACGTTAGCGAAGCGTTGTTGTAGATGACAGCTGTCAAAAAGCACGCGGATTTGTTTACCGAATCAAATCTCGCGTTAGTGAGGATAAGTTGGCAGCACTGAGGTTTAGCCCCGTTAAGATAGCAGCACTGAGGTTAGGGATGCGTTGTTGTCGATGATAGCTGACAAAAAGCACCTAGCTTTGTTTACCAATTGAAATTTCCCGCGGGAGGTGGAGCCTCCCCGTGGGAAGGCCCCCAGCGAGTGGGCGGAGTAGGAGGCTCCTGGGAGCCCGACGGAGGCGGAGGCGGCCGAACTGTCCATTATATCTACTCCAATGATCAAAACATCACCTGTTCCTTCAATGTTACTGCATCCTGAATATCGTCATTCAGAAGCCACGTATCATTGTGGTCTTTTTTCCTCCGTCGGACGTCCATTCAGATCGCCGGCAACAATAAGATAGTCCAGGGTCTTGTCATGCCATGCCCCGAAGTCATCTTCGGTTTCTGTGCCCAGGCCAGTTTGTGGAGAGTTGCACTGAAAAATTGTATTTTCCTTCTATCACCAATGTAGACAAGTTATGTAGTAGGGCTAGGTGCGTTCTAAATGCGCTGAGTCAGCATTTTTTGCTGCGTCAGCACCCGAGGTCATTGACCTCGGTCGCGTGACCGTGACGTCTTGACCACGTGCTCTTGTTTGTAAACAAAGCCACGTGCTCCATTGTTCTACAAAAAGCGAAATACTATAATTAAAATTTAGAAAAAATTTAAACATATGAGATCGATAAAAAGATCGAAACATGCCTTGAGATGTGCACGTGCAATGGAGGAGAAGACTGCAAACTGCGACTAGAATGAATGACGATGACGGCGATAATTCTTGATGTACCTAGAAAACAAGAAATATTAATGTATGTCTGTATCTTGAAAGATAGCCTAGCCGTACAAAGAAAGGTAGCTATTTTATGAAGCAGCTATTACTAAAGTGAAGCTGCTTCTGAAAAATGTGTCGCACATAGGTCTTACAGTGACGATAGGATAGGAAAGGGCTCGAAATTTAGTCGGATCGTCAACAGCTAGCGTAGAAGTTACTTTCGATAAATGCAAGCACTAACCGACCGAATAAGCAGCAGTTTTACACTAAGCTCACCTTAGGATGTGCACGTGCAATGTAGATGAAGACCGCAAAACTGCAGAATGCTTTAGCAGATCTCACTGGAATAATGTTGACAGTAGACGATGATTTTCTAAAAAAAAACAAGGACAAAAGAAACCGTAAAAAATCCAAAATAATAATAATAATCAAAGAATTAAACTTACTTTTTTAGCAGATATCAATCACGATGGTGATCTTCGTTGAAAGTGAGGGAATACAGTAAATTGCCAATTCGTTTATATGCACATACGATTTTATATAATCAGTACTTAACACACTGCCGTTCGTTTCACACAGAGTACATCCGGTGAACTGGGACTTGTTGCTAGAGAGCAAGGCAGAAAGTGCGTACGTTTGCATTACAGTTGTAACAAATGTTTACGCACTGACTTCCTTCAGGTAAGTGTCCTCAAGGAAGCGGTCGGTGCTATGTCTAGTTAAAAACTACTAAAGCACAGGACTTTAGGGTCAGCCGTAGACTAAGGCCCTTCGCCTAGCTCTTGCTTCCCGTGTCGGTATCACCCAGCCTAGTATAAGAGAGGATCTGGGGTCTCTTAACCACGCCTACACCTCACTGTTAACTTGGGAGCGACCCTCGGGGCCTTGAGCTGAGCGCTTAGTTTTGTAGAATCAAACGAGGCTTCTAAGAGAACATGTATAACAACGCCTACCGTATTCCCTGCCCGTTAACTTGGGATGGACACTTGGGGCCTTGACCTAGGCGCTTAGAGGCGGTTGACGGTATCCCCCTGCCTAGAGTCCCCAGGTCTCTTCTGAACTTAAGATTTGGGGCTCTTAAGAACACTTTAGAAAGAGGGTAAAACCCGGTGCCGGCACATAGCCTACTCCAGCATCAAGGGGCCTGCACAATGCTTGACATCCCCATCCAACAGATGAATCACCATCAACAGCGTTGTTATGCCCTCAAGCACTACGAAGAGGTTTGGAATTTAAAGCACACTTTTAGAAATTGTATACTTCCACCTCGCCTACCGTGCCAGCTAACATTCTGATGGTGAAAGTTTAGCGGGACTCGAACCGGCTAACCTTGGTGTCAGACTTCAGCGCCTTAACGATCACAGTCACCAAAGATGCTGTTTTACCGTTGGATCATTTTCCTATCAACAACAAGCTCTCTTATATTAGCCTAGGAGAAGCGTACACAGCTAGAAGTTTGTACACTTGAGTGCGGCAGCTTGTTCGAACTACACTGTCGTCAGTTCTATTTTACACCGGGCAAATGCTGGAGGTGTCCTTCCTTTCCTGCTCCAGGGACTGTACCTTAATTAAGGCTTCCTTCCCGCTCCTAGCCCTTTCCTGCTCCAGGGACTGTACCTTAATTAAGGCTTCCTTCCCGCTCCTAGCCCTTTCCTGCTCCAGGGACTGTACCTTAATTAAGGCTTCATTCCCGCTTCTAGCCCTTTCCTGCTCCAGGGACTGTACCTTAATTAAGGCTTCCTTCCCGCTCCTAGCCCTTTCCTGCTCCAGGGACTGTACCTTAATTAAGGCTTCCTTTCCGCTCCTAGACCTTTCCTGCTCCAGGGACTGTACCTTAATTAAGGCTTCCATCCCGCTCCTAGCCCTTTCCTGCTCCAGGGACTGTACCTTAATTAAGGCTTCCTTCCCGCTCCTAGCCCTTTCCTGCTCCAGGGACTGTACCTTAATTAAGGCTTCCTTCCCGCTCCTAGCCCTTTCCTGCTCCAGCGACTGTACCTTAATTAAGGCTTCCTTCCCGCTCCTAGCCCTTTCCTGCTCCAGGGACTGTACCTTAATTAAGGCTTCCTCCGCGCTCCTAGCCCTTTCCTGCTCCAGGCACTGTACCTTAATTAAGGCTTCCTTCCCGCTCCTAGCCCTTTCCTGCTCCAGGGACTGTACCTTAATTAAGGCTTCCTTCCCGCTCCTAGCCCTTTCCTGCTCCAGGGACTGTACCTTAATTAAGGCTTCCTTCCCGCTCCTAGCCCTTTCCTGCTCCAGGGACTGTACCTTAATTAAGGCTTTCATCCCGCTCCTAGACCTTTCCTGCTCCAGGGACTGTACCTTAATTAAGGCTTCCATCCCGCTCCTAGACCTTTTCTGCTCCAGGGACTGTACCTTAATTAAGGCTTCCATCCCGCTCCTAGCCCTATCGTCGCCGTAAGACCTATCTGTGTCGGTGCGACGTAAAACAAAATCAAAGGTACTGTTTTACCGCGAAGATGTAATTACTAGAAACAAGGATCTGGTTTACGGCCGGATGCCCTTCCTAAAGTCAATCACGTAGCAGGACATTAAGTCACTGGGATTGTGAATCGCAGTATCCAGCGTCTTACTTGCGTATGTGTGAACAAAGTAATGTGTATTTTGCTCACTTGATATGTTACTTCCGTTCACGTTTTCGCAAGCAGTAGCAGAAACTCGCAGTACTAGTAGCGGACTACATGCAAATGATAATGATTTATTCTTTTTCCTCCACTCCTTTTTACATGTAAATATAAGGCTGTAGAAGTTTAGTTTTTTACTTGCATCTACCATCGTTTAGGGTGCATGCTTTGACTCCTGAGTTCGTTTCCTTACCAGGTCAGAAATTTTGCAGACCAAAAATGCATCCGTACAGTTGCCGCACAAGAAGCAAGCATGTCTACTTGTCCCAGACACCTCGAGTTCGAGGATACGAGTAGTCTAGAATAACAGTCGCTGTAGAGGTTTAGTTTTCTGCTTGCCTCCCCCGTCGTGTACGGTGCGTACTTTGACTGTGAGTTCGAATCCCTACTAGGTCAGAAATTTTTCCGTCGGATGGGGACCTTCAGGAAGGGTATTCGGTCGTTCTCTGAGATAATAGTATGTTGAGAAGGACACCTTGCTGTAAGATGGCGGAGTGTCTACAAGTTGCAGCTTGCTTGCTTGTCCCGTTAAATTCCGCGCTATAAAGTTTACTAAGATAGCAGTAGGCATGTGAACATCGTGTCTTCTTTAACGATGGTCGCTGACCGCTGTCATAAAGCACACGGCTAACGTAGATGTTTAGTGGCGTAAAGATTGCAGCACGGTACAGTCTTGTTTAAAGATGGCAGCTGTAAAAAAGCACTTGGCTTCGTTTACAAACAAGAGCATGTACAGTTTCAAATTGCCCGCCACCATGTGCCTAAGGTGACACCCATAAGGATTTAGCCCCGTCATTATAGCAGCATGATGCTCTCTTGTTTAAAGATAGCCGCTGACAGCCGTCAAAAATCCATGTAGGATTTCTAATTGCCCGCCACCACGTAGCTTAGGAGGCAACTATGAGGTTTATTGTGATAAAGATGGCAGCACTGAGGTTAGCGATGCTCTGTTGCTTAAATATGGCAGTCGTCTGCTGTCAAAAAGCACGTGTCTTTGTTTACAACAGCTGACAGCTATCAAAATTCATGTGGAATTTCAAATTGACCGCCACTATGGCAACTATGAGGTTTAGTGCCGTAAAGATGGCAGCACTAAGGTTAGCAATGCTCTGTTGTTTAAAGATGGCCGATGACAGCTGTCAAAAACACGTGGAATTTCAGATTGCCAGCCACTACGTGCCTAAGGTGTCAACTATGAGGTTTAGTGCCGTAAAGTTGGCAGCACTAAGGTTAGCAAAGCTCTGTTGTTTAAAGATGGCCGCTGACAGCTGTCAAGAAACCACGTGGCTTTGTTTACAAACAAAAGCACGTGGTCGTGACGTCACGGTCAGGTGACTGGGGTCAATGACCTCAGTTGCTGACGCAGCAAAAATTCTGACTCAGCGTATTTAGAGCGCACCTGGCCCTACTATTAAGTGACATCAAGTGATTGTCATACATTTGCACCTCGGAGACTCAACGGTCAAAATTCTGCTGATATAACAATGCCAACGCAATTAGTTTTTCATAGGTTTCCGCAGTATTTCAGTTAGTATCCGCACCCCAATACGGCTGATTTTCTCCACTCGCATTTTTTCCTGCACCTCACAGATGCCTATGTGCTTTCTCTCGTGTGCTATGCCTATTTCGCTACTTCGTCCAGACGTATTTCAGTGATGCGATAGAGAATGGGGGTACTTGTTTGCTTAGCCGTCTAACCTCGTGCGACGGTAACGCTTGCATACTGTTGATGCTGACTGGACCCTGCCAACGCACTTCCCTTCAAGAGGATGCCGTAACGTTGGTTCCGATTCCTTGACACACATTTCCATAAGTATGTGACGGTGTTCTTTTACGGCCGGCCTGGGCTCGTGACAACAGCTAGTTACAACGCTCCGGACACGGAGAAGAGACGAATTTGGTAACCGCTCCTCTGGAGAAGGAACGATACGCTCTTTTCTGCATTAACTTCCAGAAAGGTAGACCAACTGTTCCATACCGGACGTCTCCATCTCCGCCAAGTTGCCGTGTTTGGTCCGCAAGAGTTATTATATTCCGCTCAAGTCTGCTGGCACGGCGGTGGGGACCCCGTATCCATCACCTGGGACACGCCACGTACTACGGCAGTGTACCTGGTTCTTGGAGAATATTCATCAATACAAAACGAAATACCATTTTACTGGAAAACTAATTGAGAACCTGCTAAATCACTTCTAACAGAAATCACGTAATACCATAAAGAAGAATTGCAACAGTCTAATGCAACTTTGCTTAGCATGATATGCCACGAAACGTATGGTATACAAGCAAGTGTCCTATTTTCTGCCGTCTGTTGTTTTGTGGTTGTAATATCAATATCTTGTGTGGTGATCAAGTGGTCTAGCCTGTCGTATCTCGAATCAATATCTCCGTTTTTTATCCACTCATTTTGTGCTACGAGTGCAGTAACAACACGGTGTCGAGCCACCCACTACTTTAATTGTGAAGAAGTCATGCATTCCACCGGGCCATGTGAATTCAGTGCATACAACATCGATAGGAAATTACCACATCATATTATGATGTATTTTGCCCTACTTGATCGACTTTTCCGACGCTCCTATTGCAAGCGAATCTCACCTTTGACCTTGAAATTTGTATTTCTCGGTCGTCTTTCCTAGTATCTAGAATCACCTTGCGGTGGGAAGACAGGCACAGACTTCGAAGATATCCAACAATGTTATCATATCCCTAAACATTATCACATGCTCCTTGAAGTTTTGTAATAAACGTTATCTCATTTCTTCCTTCATATAGCAGCAAAATCCGCTACAGTGCATTTGAATCTCCTGTTATGTTGAATTTTCGCTCAAGCCTTGATTTTCATGCTCCTTTTAGCTGTAGTGTTAAAGGAACACTTGTACGAATATTCAAGAACGTGATAGCTTGCATTTGGGTTCAGATATTTCAGGTTTTCAAAACATAGTAATAAAACATTACAACCTGAGCCACACCCACCCCATCTATCACTACATAAATCAGTGATCCAAGCAATACCTTAGTGAAATATTCATGGGGAACAATATTTGAGGCCGGAGCGTGTCGACTGGGCAAGGCACATACATAACCCTGAGCTGAAAACCCCCTTGTAATCAGGTAACAAGGGCAAGACTACATCTATTTTAAATAAAAGAAGAAATAGTTTAAACCAGGGTTTTTATAAAATAAATATGAGAGAAAAAATTTAAACCAAGAGAAACAAATCACATAAAATAAATAAGGAAATTAATTGTAATACTCATGGACATACCTTGTTCTTTTTCACATAGTTGAAACATGGCGTGAACTCAAGCTGATACTCTTCCAAAAAATATTGATACGTAATTTAAAATGCTCACTGCCCCTCGACACATCGCTATTACATTACTAGCAGCTTCCTTTCATCATAAACTATTCAACCAGGTCGCCCGTTTTACCAGGATTCACATATGCAAGGCACTGCACCACATATTACCTCAGGCAACTAACAATGTGAAACGTTAGCACAACAATAAGCCGCGCCGGAGAACAAAAAGCAGATAAGAATAACGGCAGATGAGACTGGGCACAGCCTCCATGGACCAATCAAAGCCAAGACAGATCAAAGAATACAATAGGTACGCCCATGCGCAGATATGAAACCAACATGGCGGGTACTCAAGCTGAGCATCAGCCATGAATAACAAATAAAATATATAGCTGTGCGCTGAGAACAAACAAGGCGCAGAATTAGAAAGATAAACACAACAGGTCGATCGACATATCATCCTTTTCTCCCCCACACATCCAAGTCACATGCATACCACATTCACGCACACACAATGAGGGTATCGGGAAAATAAAACACGAACGGCCGTTCAGATTTCGTAGTCAAATACAAACCATAAATTATGACTCCACGGTCATTATCAGCGGGTCTCACGTGCTCAAATGTTTGCGTGCGGCGTGCAATTACACATAAGGTCAGAACTGAACATTACTTTATTCACATCACTGGCATGTTGCGCCTTGTACAACCTGGATTGGTATCTCCTGCGGTCGAGACAAGGGGCACATCATGAGGATCACGCAGTATTAAAGCACGCAGTGCACCAAATCATAACCAGAGAGACCCTTTTTCAATTATCACAACAAAACCACAAACGCATTCATTCAAAGCACGTCGTACGACGGAGCGGAAAGATGTATGCCATCGACCGTAACATACGGGAATAACTCGTCACCAAATTCAAATATAAACCGAACTATCACATACCTGTGATTATCAATGGTAAAATCGGATAGCAGTTAGCGTGAAAGGTCCAGGCTTGAGCACATTGAATGAATATTTAAAGCATAAAAGTGCCACACAAAACATAGCGGCAGCCATTGTTAGTATCCGCCACACGTAGAACAGAAGAAGAACTCCACGGAATACAAATTAACGCTCCAGCAAAACGAACGACCTCACAGATAAAATACAGCGTGTGCTGCTCCCTACTGGACGTCATTAGACTGACACATGTAAAGATTGAAAGACAAAGCTGAAGGAAGCCATTTGCATAATTAAATGACAAATTGTGGAACATGCGATAAGCATGGTTCACATATCCAGCGGCACCGCCTTTTAAAATGCTCCAAATCTCGTTGATCAGACGAGTGGACGCATTTTAAAAGAGGTCCATGACTTAAAACTACGAGTGCACGCCCACTTAACCTAGGTACTTATGAACTACTTATATCTACAATTATTTACAGGCACGTGAAATTTACAAGAACATTCACCACATTATACATTTTAAATAAGGCACTTTGCCTCACGGGAGGTCCGTATTAGCTTGTCACGTGCGACGCTGACTTACATCAGTCCATTATTACACTGTTTCATTCGCGCACTCAGTTTGAAATCTAGGCATTCAAAAAGTCAAGGCGGTTGGGTATAATATCATGCACTCAGGGATCCAGATGTGAATTCAGTTCAACTCCGGCAATTCGAACCACTTCCCTTTTCTTTCTATTTCCTTTCTTTCCCTTCCTTCATTTCCGTTCTCATTCTTGAAACACGATTTTTACCGAAAGAAAAGGCATGTTAGAAAATTGGGAATTCATTAAGAACAAGGTTAATATACACCACTACAGATACGTAAGATATAGAAATATGCGAGGTTTACTGGCTTCTTTGATGGTAAGCCTTTGCCATCGAAACGTGAGCCTTGCTCACCCTCTTACTTAATACGTCCTCCAGTTCTACTGTCACAGGTCCCAGGAATCTGGTTACTTTTTAGGCTGAGACCACTTATAACATAATTTGGCCGTGACTTGATTTGCCGCTGAGCTCAATGGAAAAACTTTCACTACGACCAAGTCTCCAACTTCCAGCTTTACTTTCTTTCTGTTTCGATTGTACCTCTTGGCCACACGGTCTCGAGCACTGGTTAACTGTGTCACTGCTTGCTTCCATTTGGCCTCTACGTCCATCGTCCTGGACGGTTTGGACAGATACCCAATATTCCACTTCAATTGCAGTGGGTCGAAGAGATCCCTGCCTAGAAATAGAGCAGCCGGGGCTTGCCGGTGCGACTCATGTACACTACTGTTGAATGCTAAAACAAAGAAATCGAGATTACAGTCCCAGCTGCGCTGGTCAGCGCTGTGAAAGGCCGTCAAACAAGCTTTGAGATTTCGATGGAACCTTTCAACGTGCGAGGGTTTGGGATAGTGAGGGCTTAAAAACACATGCTTGATTCCCCACCCAAAGCATAAATGTCGGAGCTTACGACAGTTAAAGGTGGACGCATTGTCGGTCACTATCGTCTTCGGGGGTCCGTAAATTCCAAAAATGTGCCGGCATAGGAAGTGCACAACGTTGTTCGAATTTATCTTGCGCACAGGAAATAGCCAAACAAATTTTGAAAATGCGTCAACGACGGACAAGATCCCAACGTTGCCACTCTTAGACTTGGTAAGGGGTTCAAACTAGTCGATGAATAACCTTCCCCCGGGGCATGTCCCTATGTCAGAAGAATGGGGTCCAACGAGAGAAGACTGTGCGGGTTTAGCCCTTTGGCAAACATCGCAAATTCTTACATACTCCTAAACATCTCTTTTCAAGTTAGGCCAGAAGTAGTCACGAGAGATTCAATTTAAAGTCTTATATTGACCTAAATGCGCGCCCAGATATGAGCCGTGATAAAACTGGAGTAGCATGTGCCTCAATTTCAAGGGTACGTAAATTTTGTCACAACCATTTTTCCGACTTCGACGGGACAACAATCCTCTCTTAACACTATACGACTCGTCTTCAAGAGAGCCATCCGCGATCCGCTTCAACAACTCACGACACTCGGAGTCATCCTTCTGGTGTTCGGAGATATCCGTGAAGGACCATGGGAAATTTTGGTTTTATCTTCCTCGGTTGTGACACGGTCTTCCTCAGGTTCGACCTCACTCTCCTTCACTCCCTCGAACATGCGCGACAAGCAATCGGCTACAACATTGTCCTTTCCACGGACATGTACGACAGTAAATTTGTACGCAGATAATCGGAGAATCCATCTGGCGGTTCGACCAAGTCTTTTCACATTAGCGCTCATCCACGAGAGAGCTTGATTGTCCGTGTGGATGTAAAAATGGCGGTGCTCAAGATACGCGCGAAACTTTTCTACGCCCAAAACTACTGCTAGGCATTCTTTTTCGTAAATGGAATACATCAGTTCAGCTCCATGTAGTAGTTTACTAAAGTACGCGACGGGGACTAGCTTACCCTGCTCATCAGCTTGATTGAGCACCGCGGAAACAGCGAGCTCGCTGAAGTCGCATTGCAAGATATCTTGGGAAAAATCTGGACTATGCAATACAGGGGCTTCACAGAGTGCCTGTTTCAATTGTTCACATGCCTGGGTTTGATCATGGCTCCAGACAATGCGACAACATTTTATTTTTATTTTTAAAGGGTCCGAAATCTGAGAAAATTTTTTGATGAACCGGCTGTAAAATCCTACCATACCAAGAAATCTTCGCACACCGCGAACGTTTTTGGGCGGGGGAAAATCTTTGATGCACTTAACCCGTCAGGGTTTACAGCGATGCCAGAGTCAGATACAACGTGACCTAGAAAATGTAGCCGTTTGTTACAAAGAGAGACGTGCTTGCGCAACCGACTGAGAACTTCGCAAAGATGGGCCAGGTGCTCGTCAAAGCTGGGCGAAAAGATCAGAAGATCGTCCAAAAAATTAAATACACAGGAAAATTTGAGGTCACCGAAAATTGAGTCCATCACGCGGCTAAGCGCTTGTCCTCCTACAGATATGCCCATCGGGACTTTATTGAATTCGAACAATCCAAACGGAGTGGCGAAGGCAGTACAGGGGCGACGTTTAAGGTCCAAGGGGATCTGATAATATGCGGAATTGAAGTCAAATACAGTGAAGTACTTGGCGCCATGAAAATGCTGGAAGGCACTTTCGATGGTGGCTAATGGGAAGCTGTCGAAGACAATGTTCTTGTTGACCTTTCTGTAGTCTATCACGAATCTCAGTTTGCCGTCCTTTTTAGGGATTAGGAAGGCGGGACTACTAAAAGGGGACTTGGAGTGACCGATGACCTTCTTATCTAGCAGATCGTTGACATATTCCCTCATAGCGGACAACTTCGGGGGCGAACAACTGAACGGAGGGGACCTCACAGGAGTGTCATCTTTGAGTTCGATGGCGTATGAGAAATTCTTGGCACACCCAAGCTTATCGGTCATGACGTCGGAAAACTCCTCTAACAGGCAGTTCAACATGAGATTTTGGTTTTCGCTGAGCTCACATGAGGCATTGACAAGAAGATTCTCCGTCAGAGCGGACACAGTGGGACACTGAAATGGTGTCTCAAAGGGGCAACTGACATCAGATTTAAAGCGAAAGGCAAAGGATCGATTAATGAAATCGAGGGACAAGCCGGTAGCCAACATAAAGTCGGTGCCTAGTATGATCGGCGCGGACAAGTTGGGCACAACATGAAACGTCCAATCCCACGACAAACCATGTATCTTGATATGGCACTTGGTTGTACCAATGGGACACACCTCACGACCATCGACAGAAAGGTACTTTCTCGTGTTCTCACTTTCAGGGAGATACTCTAATTTCATAGAAAGCACCAGGGATTTGTCTACAAGAGAAATACACGAGCCGGTATCCAACAAGCCATACAATACACGAAACCCAATATAAACGTTGGCCCATGGGGTAGATGACGGAAGGCCCCAGATCCTTTTATTGAGACCGGCCTTAGGCGCCAACGGCGAGCCATCACGCCGGTGCGCCTCTAGTTTCCCTGCTGAGGGTTACAACGAGGATATACGCGCACTGTGACACCAACAAGACCACACTGAGAACACTTTGCAGGGGCCTGGACCAACAGTTCTTTGAGACGTGACCTGATTTACCACAATTCCAGCACGACTTGACTCTACCACCCTTTACAGGAGCCGTGTTGGATGGTTGGGTTGCATTGACATAAAGCGGGGGCGGAGTTTGAAGGCTGGGTCTGCGTTCGGGGCTACGGACGAGGGGAGGTACCAAAACTAACAGATTTGATGGGCGTACGACAAGCGACGTCAGGAAAAGAGCACTCGGATGGAATGGGAGGCGGACAGTATTGTTTGTTTTGGCTAACTACGCCCTCGAATTCGCGACCCAGGTTAATGATGTCGTCGACGCTCTGAACTAGGGGCAAGATTTCTATAGAATTGGTCGGGCACAAACAAATCGCGAGGTAACGAGCTACACTCAGGTATGTCCTCAACTCGCTCCAAAAATTCAATTACACTGGAGGTTTTCCCTTCACCAGGGAAATTTAACCTCCATTTTCTCACAATTTCAAACACGGGGTTCACTTCAGCACGACGGTCGGAACTGGGCCTAGGAGAAGGGGAATTTAATCGCTTACGATTTTCGTCAGGAATACGATTCCGAAAGGTAATGACATTGTTATCATCAGGGCATGAATAACAGCGGTTGCTTCCCGCGGACGAAGCATGGAGTTCATTTGTCCCTTGCTCCATTTCGCTTTCCGGGTTAGGCATGTCGCTAGTAACACTATCGTTAAGATTATTTATTTCTACAGCCTTCCAATTATCCATATCGCAACCCAAGTTTCAAAGGTATTGAACACGAGACACATACACAATATAACAACAATGGATATGAATTCAACAATGCATATAAATGATAGATTACACTTAAAATTAGGGCCAGAGATTAACTGCATCATGAGATTAAATTAAAGCGACCAGGTCTGACTTCGAATGGGTTTCCAGCTCTACCTCGTCCGATTTCCTTTCAGAGGAGGTATCCCAGTCGAGCACGCTTCTGCTACCATTTACTGAGCCACAACCCACCCCATCTATCACTACATAAATCAGTGATCCGAGCAATACCTTAGTGAAATATTCATGGGGTACAATATTTAAGGCCCGGATCGTGTCGACTAGGCAAGGCACATACATAACCCTGAGCTGAAAACCCCCCTTTGTAATCAGGTAACAAGGGCAAGACTACATCCATTTGAAATAAAAGAAGAAATGGTTTAAACCAGGTGATTTATTAAATAAAAAGAGAAAAAATTTAAACCAAGAGAAGCAAATCACACAAAATAAATAAGGAAATTAACCGTAATACTCATGGACATACCTTGTTCTTTTTCACATAGTTGAAACATGGCGTGAACTCAAGCTAATACTCTTCCAAAAAATATTGATACGTAATTTAAAATGCTCACTGCCCCTCGACACATCGCTATTACATTACCAGCAGCTTCCTTTCATCATAAACTATTCAACCAGGTCGCCCGTTTTACCAGGATTCACATATCCAAGGCACTGCACCACATATTACCTCAGGCAACTAACAATGTGAAACGTTAGCACAACAATAAGCCGCGCCGGAGAACAAAAAGCAGATAAGAATAACGGCAGATGAGACTGAGCACAGCCTCCATGGACCAATCAAAGCCAAGACAGATCAAAGAATACAATAGGTACGCCCATGCGCAAATATGAAACCAACATGGCGGGTACTCAAGCTGAGCATCAGCCATGAATAACAAATAAAATATATAGCTGTGCGCTGAGAACAAACAAGGCGCAGAATTAGAAAGATAAATACAACAGGTCGATCGACATATCATCCTTTTCTCCCCCACACATCCAAAGTGACATGCATACCACATTCACGCACACACAATGAGGGTATCGGGAAAATAAAACACGAACGGCCGTTCAGATTTCGTAGTCAAATACAAACCATAAATTATGACTCCACGGTCATTATCAGCGGGTCTCACGTACTTAAATGTTTGCGTGCGGCGTGCAATTACACATAAGGTCAGAACTGAACATTACTTTATTCACACCACTGGCATGTTGCGCCTTGTACAACCTGGATTGGTATCTCCTGCGGTCGAGACAAGGGGCACATCATGAGGATCACGCAGAATTAAAGCACGCAGTGCACCAAATCATAACCAGAGAGACCCGTTTTCAGTTATCACAACAAGACCACAAACACATTCATTCAAAGCACATCGTACGACGGAGCGGAAAGATGTATGCCATCGACCGTAACATACGGGAATAACTCGTCACCAAATCCAAATATAAACCGAACTATCACATACCTGTGATTATCAATGGTAAAATCGAATAGCAGTTAGCGTGAAAGGTCCAGGCATGAACACATTGAATGAATATTTAAAGCATAGAAATGCCACGCCAAACATAGCGGCAGCCATTGTTAGTATCCGCCACACGTAGAACAGAAGAAGAACTCCACGGAGTACAAATTATCGCTCCAGCGAAACGAACGACCTCACAGATAAAAACATAGCGTGTGCTGCTCCCTACTGGACGTCATTAGACTGACACATGCAAAGATTGAAAAACAAAGCTGAAGGAAGCCATTTGCACAATTCAATGACAAATCGTGGAACATGCGATAAGCATGATTCAAACCAAGCCATATTATTTGTCGCCATCATAATGTCTATGACATCAGTATTTGGAGGTGAAATGAATGCGTCTATGTTATGGAAAGTGCCGTCATCTGTATGCTCTCTTTAAGCTTTTCGAAGGTATAATCAGGATTAGTGGCTTCTGTGTTGCATGCGGCCTCTGTTAAACACAGCAATTAAGACGTAGACTGATGTATTACATGGTAGTATGAATCAACTTCCTTGTATGAACCTGCCGTCCTATATATAGGTCGGCTCTGTTTGATTCCACATCAAAGCTACGTAAGTACAAATAACCAAACTGTGACGTAATAGAATTCCACACTGAAATGATAACAAATTACAAATACAATACGCATGTTTGCGCGAATGTATTGAATATTTATAAACGAGTTCCCATTGTTCAGCATATCTCGCTGACTGTCGTGAAGCAATGTTCTCAACTTTATTAATATCTACTACACTGAGATTCTCTCAAAACAACCTCAACAACACGGGCTTTTACAAAGAATATTACTCGTCTGCCAGATACTGCAGAGTGGTTGAACAAGATCAGATCTCCAAATCATATGCCGTCCTTTACGTAGGAGAACAGACCTATAAGGTTTTAATAGATGTTTGCCGGATTAAATAGCCTGTATTTCAACTTTTAGGTCGGACCACTTGTCATGCATTATTTAAAAGAAGTAATCTGTGAGCTCGCACGTTCCTAAATCGTCAGAGGTTTCTAGCACGTGATATCGTGATCAGTGGGAAAGGACAACATCCACGTAACAAGTGACAGCTTTTCAAATGTATGACTACACTGAATGTGACATGAGGTGTTGTTTACGCCCATGAGTACGTTGATGTGTAATGAGCTTTGTGCATGGGATATCTGTTAGTGGAATGTTCAGTATCATTTCCAGTCTGTGACAGTTGTAGTGGAGTTGAACTATTGGTTACATCGTTTTAATCTGTTACTGTAGATCGGGACCAGGCGTGAGCTACGTGGATCATCGACCTCCAGATGGCGGAGCACCTTGTTTCAGATGTGATGTCTGTGCCAAATACTTCAGCCAGAAAGTCAAACTAGCACGCCACATGCGTACTCACACGGGCGGGAAGCCATATTGTTGCATTGTGTGTGGCAAATCCTTCAGGGAGAAAGTCATTCTTGGTGTTCACCTGCGTACACACACGGATGACAAGCCATTCTGGTGCAATGCTTGTGGCAAATGTTACAAACAAAGACGCTCACTTACTAGTCACATGGTTACTCACGCAGGCGAGATTGATCGCTCTTGTAATGTGTGTCTCAAGTCTTTCAGCTGTGCACACAGTCTTACAATTCACATGCGGATTCACACAGGCGAGAAGCTAGTAAGGTGCAACGTCTGTGGCAAATCCTTCGGGTTAAAAGGCAGTCTTACAGTTCATATGCGTACTCACACAGGAGAGAAGCCATACAGCTGCCATGTCTGTGGGAAATCCTTCAGCCGGACAGACAGTCTTAAAGATCATGGGCGGATTCACACAGGCGAGAAGCTGGTATGGTGCAACGTCTGTGGCAAATCCTTCGCTTTAAAAAGCATTCTTACAGTTCACATGCGTACTCACACAGGAGAGAAGCCATACAGCTGCCATGTCTGTGGGAAATCCTTCAGCCGTACAGGCAGTCTTTCAGTTCATACACGCGTTCACACAGGCGAGAAGCCGCTATTGTGCAGCGTCTGTGGCAAATCCTTCGGGGAAAAAGGCAGTCTTACAGTTCACATGCTAACTCACACTGAAGAGAAGCCATTCAGCTGTCATATCTGTGGCATATCTTTCGGGCTAAAAGGCAATCTTACAGTTCACATGCGTACTCATAAAGGAGAGATGCCATACATATGCCATGTCTGTGGGAAATCCTTCAGCCATACAGGCAGTCTTAAAGTTCATAGGCGGATTCACACAGGAGAGAAGCCGCTATAATGCAACATCTGTGGCGAATCCTTCGGGCAAAAACACAATCTTACAGTTGACATGCTTACTCACACAGTAGAGAAGCCACACAGTTGCCATGTCTGTGGGAAATCCTTCAGCCGTTCAGGCATTCTTAAAGTTCATAGGCTGATTCACACAGGCGAGAACCTACAGCTGGAGAGGACACCTAGGAGATCACTTGCGCACTCACACAGGCGATAAGCCAGCACAAAATCCCACCTAGTACGTCACGTACTGACTCATACGTCCGACAAGACGCACTGTGCCTTGTCTGTGGCAAATCCTTCAACAAGAAAGGCATCCCAGCAGGTCACATGCGGGCTCACACGGGTAATTACCCTCACCGCTGTATTATCTGTAGTAAGCACTTCTGCGGGGGAATTCTACTCTCGAAACACATAAGGAAGAGATGCCATACTGCCGAAATATCTGTGGCAAGTCTAATGCTAGAAAGTTAGTCTAATAGAGCACTACCGAACGCACATCGTGTAATGGTAAAACGAGGGCTCAGTAATGTGGCAAAATGTTCAAAACATCGTGTAACTTAACCATGCACGTATGAACCACACTGGAGGGATGCCGCACTGCTGTGTGTGACCGTCACGTCATGCCAGGCTGAAGCCGCACGCGATGTAATGTTATTTTTCTTTTATATCCCACTAACTACTATACGAGGGTTTTGAGTCCCACAAGACCTCAAATTCTGGAGATGTAGCCAGGTACATGCGATCGCACACAGCATAGAAGTATATCTTTTTTCAGCCAGAGCAGCAACTTCTCGTCACACCTCATGATGTACAGCGGAGAATGGTCCCTATGAGGCATTTTCTCTGAGGTAGAATCTTCAGACAGAAAAAAAGCGAGGTCCGTGTTGTGAAAAGTACAAAGGACATTTCTTGAGTTTTCTCCTGATCAATCCCAGATCATGTACATCCACTTCTTCTCAGCCCAGGACGACCCCTTTTCTGCTTCCAGACATCAGTAGAAGTGTGATCAGTAACTCTCATTGAGGGGCCGTCTAGATGCGAGGGTAAAATGTAAGCCGGATGTACACAGAGGAATCATACAACAAAGATGAATTTAAGTGGTACAAGATTAGAAGCGCAGTAGAAAAATAAACAATTCAAGGGAGTAAATAAGTGCCGAATTAAGTCATAATAAATTGTTGCTGAAGACTAAACACACCTGTGATCCCCCTTAGTACATTTCACTAGTGTGTTCCGTTAATTATAAGTAGACCAGTAGCTCAAAACTGTACCTTCGTCTTCGGCTCTTGTACGAGAATGTTGTGTCTGTCGACTTGTTCTGAATGTAAATTTGAAGTTCAATTTCAATGCCCGTAGGTTTTCATGAAGGTCACGTCAGTGGAAGTGAACTGAATTTTCACGAGATCGTTGTGCCTGGCAACGATTAACTTCGCAGCGGTGCCTTACTCGGAAGATAAAACAAGTCCTGTTGCAAAGGGGTTATCACGTACCAGCATTGAAAGACTTTGTGGGTAGCGACCACGTTTCCGTTAGCTGAGACTGCAACCTACTCACAGTGTCCGGTTTGTGAAACCCAGGGTGTTTTGCCGACATCTTCATTCTTGGAAGTGGCGGACCTCTACCCCCACCACCAGTCCCATACGTCAGAGAGAAAGGATCTTCTGTGGGACAAAATCCCGACATCTCGGCCAACATAGTGAAGGTTGGGTAGGAAAGCTGCCACAAGCTAACTACCCTTTTAGTGGTCTTGTACGACAGAACAGTTCACCGCAAGTAATTGCACATCTTTAGGCTATATTTCTTTTGTTCAGTCCCAAGCTTTGAAGGGATTTCTTGTGGATTTTATTACAAGATTTCATACCTCTGTGCGAATGGGCGATACAATAACACCCACGGTATCCCCTGCCTGTTGTAAAAAGCGATTAAAAGGGGCCCAGATTCTCTAAACTTGGGAGCATGGGTTGGCAGGCACAGGGTCCTGATCTGAGTCCTGGCATTGCTTCCACTCACTTGTGCCAGGCTCCTCACTTTCATTTATGTTCGACCTCCCTTGGTCAATTCTTGTTCATCTACAAGCCTGACATTTCTTGTTCATCTACAAGCCTGACATATTAGAGCACTCGAGGCCTATGAATTCTTTCATTTTCATGCCCTTCATGGCCCTTGCCTTTCATTGCCTGATGTCTTCGTTTTTGTTATGTTGGATACCTTCCACATTTCCCCTCTGGTTAGTGTTATATAAGGGATGGTTGCCTAGTTGTACTTCCAATTACATCAACAATCACCACCACCTCATACCAGATGTAAAGATTGGTTTCCAGAAATTTGATAACTATTAGTTCTAAGAAACAGTGGGCCTATTATTATTACAATAATCCATGGTGTTGGATGAACCGACCCTAGGTGAGATCAGGAGTGAAGGATAGAGGGATAGAAGAAGAAAAATCCCAAAACCATCCATGATATCATTCTGTAAATACCTCACTGTTTTTCAGGTATGAAAGAGGTTAGTGTCATCTTACATCCTGGATCTAATTATCCTATAGAATTAGTATAGGTCCAGAAGAGATTCCTGGGACACTCCTAGCTTTATAGGTTTTATAGATGTACATATTGTGCCCTATGTTTTAAAAACCATCTTACAGGTGTTCCACATATACCACTTTTGATTAGTTATGCCATTAGCAACTCCTGGTTCACTGTATCAAGCTTTTTGTAAGTAAGCCTATGGCTATATAATCTTTATTTAAGGCATCTTGCAGCTGAATCAAAATATCAACCATTGCATTCATAATGTTTTATTATGAAGGAAACCGCATTGGTAGTTATAAAATAATGCTTAGAAATTAAATTTTACCCACTCAATTATCACTGGTTACCAGATAATGACATGCAGGTCAAATCAAAAGGAGCTGCATCTGGCTAGCTGAACTTGTCCTCGAATACTACCGGCACTAAAAGCCATACACCATTACTATTATTAGATAAAGACAAATGTTGAATGAAAAACCCTCATTGTACCTGTTAGATTTTGCAATTGCAGCGCATACATAAATAATATATAACGGCAATGTTTACTCCAAACCTGAGTTTTGTGCGAGTGGCCATACTGGGGAGATCACCAGTGCCATTTAATTCCTACAAGATCATCCATTTCAGTGTTGTTTTTACAAAAGTGGCAGAATAGAAGGGCATCTTAATTGTAAAGATACGCACTTGAGAGAGTTAAAAATAACATAATAAATTCACAAAGCCATACAGAAACATATTGATATTAGTATACATACAACAAAAATACACATGATAGGACTACTTATAAATAAGAAAATTACATGGCCAATGTAATTGTAACACTAGATCTGGTCCTTCCCTTGCTTTTCCCGTCAACCACTCTTCAAATATAACAGATCCTTCGTTGTAGCTGGGTCCCGACTTTGGAATTCACTCCCAGCTGCTCTCAGAAACTCAATTTCAATATCGAAATTTAAGACTGCATGTAGAGATTACCTGTTGAATACCACTGATTGTTTCATGTGTATGATGGCGTATGATAGGTTGTGTGATTGTGATTGTTATTATTATAACTATTTTTTATAGTGTAAAGTACATATTATCTGTAGATTAATTATGTGGTTAAGTGTAATAGAGGGCCACGAACCCTAACTTCGCCACTGCTAAAGTCAATAAATATCATACATACATACATAATCATTATAGACCGTTATGCCTTTCAGCGTTCAGTCTGCAAGCCTCTGTGAATTTACTAAACGTCGCCACAATCCTCGATTTGCAACTAGTGTTGTGGCCTTATTTAGTTCTATACCTCTTATCTTTAAATCGTTAGAAACCGAGTCTAACCATCGTCGTCTTGGTCTACCTCTACTTCTCTTACCCTCCATAGCAGAGTCCATTATTCTCCTAGGTAACCTATCCTCCTCCATTCGGCTCACATGACCCCACCACCGAAGCCGGTTTATACGTACAGCTTCATCCATCGAGTTCATTCCTAAATTAGCCTTTATCTCCTCATTCCGAGTACCCACCTGCCATTGTTCCCACCTGTTTGTACCACCAATCATTCTTGCTACTTTCATGTCTGTTACTTCTAACTTATGAATCAGATATCCTGAGTCCACCCAGCTTTCGCTCCCGTAAAGCAAAGTTGGTCTGAAAACAGACCTATGTAAAGATAGTTTCGTCTGGGAGCTGACTTCCTTCTTACAGAATACAGTCGATCGCAGCTGCGAGCTCACTGCATTAGCTTTACGGCATCTTGATTCAATCTCACTTACTATATTGTGCCCTACTGCACTATTAAGTTCCGTCCAGGCGAAGGCCGGTCTCGAACCCAGAGTACAGTAGTGAACGAACTCTCACAGACGTGAGCTGGTGCACATAGTCTTACCTGAACACTGTCCTCTTCCATCAGCCGGTAGAGCGCTCTTCTCAGGATCACATGGGTATAATGGGGCAACATAAAGATAAAACACTAGGACATGTGCCTCCTCAGGTAAGAATTCGACTAAATAAAAAAATATTTAAAATAAAATATCTAACAGAAAACACCGCTGCATTCCAAGTTTAACAAATAGGGATTTATTACATAAAATTGAATTATTTACAAATAAAAGATCATTTCAATATGAGATGGAAAAATGACGCTGAGCCGATGACTATCATTTCACTGCCTTCACAAAAACACGTGAATCTGCAACAAGCATGTAACCATAGTGTAAGTCACGAAGTTTAGAAAGATGGATATCTGCTTAATGACACAAAAACAATGATTCCCTTAAAAATTTACAATGCCTCGCGCCGTCGAACCCCGGTGCAAACAAAATCACCACAAAATTTACAATGACCTGACACGGTCACGAACCCTAGTCCTATGACAGGTAAGGTGTCCAAGATACCTATGCAAACAATATCAAAGATCCAATCAACACATACAAGGGTGTCAGTATAAAATGGGCCAGTGTTAAAATCTTACGTAAAACAAATCGGACATAAAACAAATCTCTCTCTGCTCTCAAACCATGAAGGTCGTTTCTTCCCCTTCTGGCATACTTGAAATACTGCAGACGACCAACACACCCGCCTGTGACGTCAAGCTCAATGACCTCCATTCTCACCCCTCCACTTGCTGCAGTTCCCTAATTTACGAGCTCAAACGGGAAGACAGGCTAAAGTCTTGCCTTTCAAAGAACACTTCACGTAGTCAGCTGTTAAAGCCCTCATTTAAATATACCTGGGCTATCTGCCCTTGTCTCCATACTTCAGCAATCTCGCTCATCTTACTTATGCCTCTCATGGGCTAAATCCTGGTGCTACAAAACACTAATCATTAAGCGATCGTCACATTGCCATACTTGGCATTTCCAAAATATACTCAATAAACTCTCAATGGTTGGGCTCTCTCAGGCCGACTGCAAATCTTACTTTTGCCTCTTATGGGCTCACATCTCTTAATACCTGGACTCGCTCGCTCTATCAATGAATCTGGGTGAATTACTGGTCACGACTTGGTCATAATTATGCACTTCTACGTCTGCAGAAACAAATGCCTGAATGTGATCTAATAAAAGTACCTATCTGTAGACTAACCTCCTATGCCCAACTGAGTTCGATCAGACCCTTACACAAACATGTACTTCAAAATAACGCAATCAAAATGAACTATAAATTCGCTAACAAGGACTCTACAAATAACATCTTCCTTAAAGTACGGGGTTCGAGTTTGAGGCCTAGCTCTATATTACAAGGGAAACTCTCCTATTAACACAAATATGCTGACTGACGGCCCCCATATTCCTATCTAAATTTAAATGACATGCTTGAAACAGAATTGGAAAGCTCTGACCTTAAAATAGAAGACATAGCGGAGCGGCCATCCCTGTGGACCACTGGATCTACCACATTCTGATAGACTGCCGGGCTTGCATCAGATACTGTTGACCATTTGGAGACATTCTTGCTGGTGTGGCGTCTTCGTACAGCTCCCTCTGTAGTCGGAAGGTGTCCTCTT
The DNA here is from genome assembly GCF_040414725.1 of Anabrus simplex. Lineage (NCBI taxonomy): Eukaryota > Metazoa > Arthropoda > Insecta > Orthoptera > Tettigoniidae > Anabrus > Anabrus simplex. The sequence continues at coordinate 4,959,881 of NC_090277.1, forward strand.
CGATGTTGTGCTGGTCAGGTGCTCCCAATGTTCCTGGCTCGATGCCCGTTGTTGTGTTGGCTTCAGCTCCTGGTTGTGGCTTCTTTGGAATGATGCTGTCAAACACTCGTTCTGACTTGATGCTGGGGTAACTGAAAATAAATTCATATATTACAGACTGTCCAAACTTGATGCCTGTCCTCACTACCAGCGTGTCTCACACGTTACACTGACCAAGTCTCGTTCAGAGTTTTAACCTGGTACACAAGAGTTTCTTTACTACTCTCCGTCACTGTTCTCTCACCCTATCACACGGACAACATATAGTTTTAGAATTCCTAACCTGAGCCAATATTAATACTACCGGTAGCCTTTCGTCCGTCATACTTTGACCTCACAGAAATATGAAGCTCCTAGTTCATTAGTCTCTTATAAACAGTACCTCATCTCCCCATAGCATAATCTCACAGGTAAAATCTTCAATTCATCTGGATATTCAAGTTGATTACTTACATCTTTGCAGAAATAGCAGTACGGGTAGTCGGTGTAGCTTGAAGACAAAGCGTTGTTCTCAGTACCAACACGCCGTATGACGATTCGTTCCTGCAGCCTCTCGTTCCAAGAATGACCCTGATATGCCCTGGCGGCCTTAATTTATAATTCCGGGTGGCGTCATCAAGCCACTTGGCTGCGTGCAATCTTAGCGTGCCCGGGAAAATTTTCCCGCATTAATTATCATGAGCGCAACTTAGCGAATGCATTAATTAATGCAGCCCTAATGCCTATCAAAATAAAGCAGAAATAATACAGGTTGCAATTCTTGCCTCAAATCCAATGCAACTCTTCTGTACCCAAAGATATTAATTTATTTCATTCTTCCCTCCTAGAATAAGTTTAGCCGGGAACTGGAAGAGCGTCCCCAAGCTTCATCAAGAGGCTTCGCTTTGGACATAACTCCTTCTAATGGGTTCTGGAGATTTCTCATAATGACGCTCGCACTCACTTCACATAAAAACGCTTCTTCTGGACCCCTTTATGACATATACTGTAAGACATCGGCTTCGTGGGTGGCCTAGTATTATTCCAATATCCAATACTCAAATTAATACAATTGCTCCCATGAACAGAATGGTTCAATATTACCATCCTGGGAGAACACACAACCTAAATACTTGAAATTATCGACCTGTTCTAGCTTTGTATCATCAATCTGACATTCAATTCTGTTGAATTTCTTACCTACTGACATCAATTTAGTCTTCGAGAGGCTAATTTTCGTACCATACTCATTGCACCTATTTTCAAGTTCCACGATATTAGACTGTAGGCTTTCGGCACAATCTGCCATTAAGACCAAGTCGTCAGCATAGGCCAGACTGCTTACTACATTTTCACCTAATTGAATCCCTCCCTGCCATTTTATACCTTTCAGCAGATGATCCATGTAAACTACAAACAGCAAAGGTGAAAGATTACAGCCTTGTCTAACCCCTGTAAGTACCCTGAACCTAGAACTCATTCTGCCATCAATTCTCACAGAAGCCCAATTGTCAACATAAATGCCTTTGATTGCTTTTAATAATCTGCCTTTAATTCCAAATAAATAAATAAATAAATAAATAACCGCACTAACCCTACATAATTATAATGAAACTTTTAAGCATATTCCAAGTAAATATAAAATCGGGAGATATTTAGACATCAGCACATTGCCCAGGCCCATGGTTGAATGGTTGTCCTTCAGTCCTTGGGGCTCCAGGATGGAATCCTGGCCGCGTCGAGGCTAACGTTTAATTTCCTTGCTTCAGGGACTCCGATACTATGCTATACTCAACATCTCTGCTTCCCCTGTGGGTGGGGGCAGTAGAATGACACCCACGGTTTTCCCTACCTGTTGTAAGAGGTAACTAAAAGGGGCCCAGGGCTCTGTGCTTTGGAGCGTGGGTTGGCGACCACGGGGCCCTTAGCTGATTCACGGCATTGCTTCCACTTGCGCAAGGCTCCTCACCTTAATCTATCTCATCTGACCTCCCTTAGATAACTCTTGTTCTTTTCCGACCCCGACGGTATTAGAGCACTAGAGTCATAGGGAGTCTTTCATTTTCATCGCCCTCATCTTCCTTTGGCCGATACATTCATTTTTCGAAATGTCAGATCGCTTCCATTTTTTCTCTCTGATTAGTGTATAATGAGGATTGTTGCGTAGTTGTACTTCCTCTTAAAACAATCATCACCATGGCCACCACCACTGAACATCCCTGACTCACAACCCCTGCACGCAGTATCCTATACATGGCAGACAACGCCCACCCTAAACGGAAGGTCTGCTTTCAGGCGTTGCACCTACACGAAACTGTTATTAAATAAATTAATGATCTTACTGGTTAATTTCTAATAGAATGAAATGAAACTGTCGAAAGCGTTTGACACAAATGAATAGGCCCTACTGGTATTTCTTTGGAGAAAGGAAATTGATATAAACAGCTAATGATCTCATCTTATTGTCATGTAGCTTTTGCAGTTTGTTATGTAAATTCTTAACTTACTGTCGTCTATACAGGGTAAAAATTGAATGGGTTAGTTCAGGTAACCAGGAGTCACCTGTGATGTTCAGAATTCCCAGTAGCCGTGCAAGAACTAGGTGCAGTAACGGGCTCTCTCATACTTATCAGGTTCCTTGAATGGAGTCATCGTGTATAGACGCAGTTCCTTTACCTCGGTCCCTCTTTGACAATTCGAATACCAATATGCCACCTCCTCTTTTAACCACTGGCCCAGATTGTTCAGATTTTTTCTGCGGTATTTGGTAACTATATCTAACTCTGTTTTTCCTGGCTCTTACGTCATACTGCATGAACCAATGGCTGTGGTAGTAGCCATAGGAAATAAGTAGGATGATGTGCTTACGTGCTTGCCTGTTTTGGTTTACAAGTAACGGTTGAAACATAGGCTATGTCATCAGGATTGAAACAGTAATTTGTTAGCGTATCTCTGTATTTGTGCACTTTTGTGTCAACACGGTTACTTGCGGAGATCCTACATTTAGCGTATCTCTGTATTTGTGCACTTTTGTGTCAACACGGTTACTTGCGGAGATCCTACATTTAGCGTATCTCTGTATTTGTGTACTTTTGTGTCAACACGGTTACTTGCGGAGATCCTACATTTAGCGTATCTCTGTATTTGTGTACTTTTGTGTCAACACAGTTACTTGCGGAGATCCTACATTTAGCGTATCTCTGTATTTGTGTACTTTTGTGTCAACACGGTTACTTGCGGAGATCCTACATTTAGCGTATCTCTGTGTTTGTGTACTTTTGTGTCAACACAGTTACTTGCGGAGATCCTACATTTAGCGTATCTCTGTGTTTGTGTACTTTTGTGTCAACACGGTTACTTGCGGAGATCCTACATTTAGCGTATCTCTGTATTTGTGTACTTTTGTGTCAACACGGTTACTTGCGGAGATCCTACATTTATCGTATTCAATTTTCCTTTGTTTGAGTTTATACAATCATGACGTTTTGCTATAGAAACGATATAGAAGCTGCATAGTACTTGGGATAGTTCTGCGTCATAACTGTGTTCATAGGAGACTTCAGTATGCTAAAGGCCCCCGAAAAAGCCTTTTATTTTGTACTTCATACTTCACGGCAACCTTTATTTTTCCTAGTACACGGTGATTACAAAGCATATTGTAGAAACGCAGTGTTGAGCACATTTAATTATGGATGTCCTTATATGAAAGACTACGCAGTACCGTAGTGTGCGCCGCTATCTGATGACGTCCTGGGCTATACTGCGAGTCTCCTCAAGACCTAAGCGCTCTTCCTTTGATATTAGCCAGACTTCTGGTCGGTGAAGAAGTTTCCGTAACGGTAAATCGTTCGTATGTCTGTTGCGTGTTGCTGCAGTCAGGAGCTTCCCTCAATGTGGTTAGATATTCGGTTGAACTGACTTGACCAATTAAAAATGTGCGCTTTAAAAATATAAAACGTATTTCACAAGTTGTATGTTATTCGGGTTCGTTAGCAGCTCTTATACTTCATAGGTAGATGGCTGTGAATAGATATTTTTATCGATAGTGTATGTAACAAAATAAATAATTTTTTAACATGAGTTTGATATCTTATTGCATTGTGTACTTTTAAGCTTTGCTCTAGTTCATTCCATTGCTGTATAGTTCGCATAATTTATACGGCGTTGAAGGTGGATCTAAGAGAGCTGTTGGCAGTACTGGCTGCAATAGCATACTCAATATTCATAATGGCTGCCCGCCGTGAGCAACACATGGGTGAAGCTGTGACGCTTGAGTCGCAAGTGAAATACGTTAAAGCTAATAAAAAGAGGGGGGTAATAAGTAGGAAGTCTAAACAAATTGTTATGAACGCTTACAGTAGCGTACAAGATTAGAATCCGCTGTGGACTGTGGAGGAATTGGTAAAAACGACCGCGCTGCTGACCGGCGCTTCTACGTACAGTAGTAGAGGAAGAGTGGGCGTTCTGAACCCTCCTCCTCCTCAGGCCCTTGGGAGAGGCCCTCCTCCTCCTCCTCAGGCCCTCGGGAGAGGCCTCTTCCGCCACCTCCACACGCTCTTGGAAGATGCCTCCTCCTCCCGTGGGAAATTTGAATTTTGGCGCGAGATTTGAATTTGTAAACGAAACCACGTGCTTCTTGACAGCTGTCATCGACAACAACGCATCGCTAACCTCACTGCTGCCATCATGACGGGCCTAAACCACACTGCTGGAAACTAAACTTCACTAGCGCGGGATTTGTATTGGTAAACAAAGCCACGTGTTTTTTTTGACAGCCATGCGCTCTTTGACAGCTATCTTTAAACAACGCATCGCCAACCTCAGTGCTGCTATCTTGACGGGCCTAAACCTCAGTGCTGCCAACTAAACCTTACTAGCGCGAGATTTGAATCGGTAAACATAGCCACGTGCTTTTTTGACAGCTGTCTTCCGCCATGCTGCTTCGCATACCTCAGTGCTGCACTCTTTAGCTACTACCTTTCAGAAGTGGTGGCGGCAATTAGAAAAATTCCACGTACTCTTCTTTGGAAACAAAACCACGTGCTTTCTTGACAGCTGACAGCAGCCATCTTTAATCAACAGAGCATCGTACTGCCCTCTTTAGCTCTCTTGTTTGGAAACAAACCCACGCGCTTTTTTGAAAAGCAGCCATCTTTAATCAACAGAGCATCGTGCTGCCCTCTTTAGCTACTTACCTTTGAACTGTGGTGGCGGTAATTTCCACGTGACAGCTCTCATCTGCCATCTTGCATCGCTTACCTTTCCGCTGTACAGCTGTCATCCTCCATTTTGCATCGCAAACCTCAGTACTGCCCTCTTTACCTACTACCTTTGAAATGTGGTGGCGGGTAATTTGAAAAATTCCGTTAGCTGTTACCCGCCATCTTGCATCGCTTACCTCAGTGCTGCTATCTTTACGGCACTAAAACTTATCGTGGTGGTGGTGGGAAATTTAAAATCTCAGTGCTCTTTTGACAACTGTCATCCGCCATCATTAATCATGAGAGCACCATGCTGCTATCTTTAGCTACATACATTTAACATGTGGTGGCGGAAATTTGAAATTCTATCCAGATGCCATCTTTAATCCACTGAGTACTGTGATGCTATCTTTAGCCACTACTTTTGAATTGTGGTGGTGGATAATTTGAAAAAAGTATTTCGTTAGCTATTATTAACTTTAATGCATTTGCGAACCTAACCTCTCATCTACTATCTTGAAGGAGACCATCCTTAGTTTACAACAAGATGCCCCTCCCGATGCTAATTACTACTTAGAGGTTACTACCCAAATGGCGGTGGCTGTTATGGGTACCTCCTCCTCCTCCCCTACCTCCTCCGCCTCCTCTATCTCCCGAAAAGTAACAGAAGTAGCGAGAATGATTGCGGGTACAAGATGTTGTACATGTGTCACAACTTCTACAATCATCTGTCCATTCTTATCCTGAAAAATTCAAATACCATCCTGGAACAAAATAATGTAGCCCTGAGTATATTCGTTTGTGAATGGAGAAATAAATCACGTTAAGGGAGGGAATCGTCATTTCCTGTTCATGTGTGTGTTAAAATGTTCAATATGTGCTCGCAAGAATTTGGAAGGTTTGATGTTTTAAAATATACGGTTATTAGTTATCCGGAAAGATAGAATAACCCTATGATAAGTGTAAGCACCACGGTAGCATACATCAAATATGGAGTTTTCCGGATATGATGAGGTAGAATTATTCAGATTAAAGAATTGGCTAAAAACTTCCTGATGTACATCTGTGGCAGTGGTCGGTAGTTAACTTCCAAAGAATCAAGGATTAGCTGAAGGTCGTGGATCAGGCGATCAACCACAGCACATTTTCTACACTTTTTATCCACGTTCCAGAACACTAGGATCTGATTATCAGGCTTCCACACTGTTAGTAAGATATTTAGGTATTATGCACAGTTATCATATATTCTCTGAAGTCGAACAATCCCCGTTCGGTTCAGTGACTGGTCGCCATAGATTGAAGAGTGTACACTTTTCACCCTTGTGGTGCCACTACATAATCTAATATACACAGTTGCTACATTGTACTCTATGTGTTCTCTTACTTTGCGAATTCCTTTCAGTTATCTGTGTTCAAGACTGTATTTATGTTCACCTATCCATGTGCTACTTTCATTGGGTATAAATTAAACTCAAATGTTTTTTTCTGAAAACTTTTCATTTCCTTTTACAGTCCTGTGTTTTCCATTACTGTTCAAAAGTCTGCCAGGTTCTTTTCAAGTATTTGTATTTCTTTTTTATTAGAATCGAAATTTATTTCTTTCTCTCTTTCTTTCTTTCTCTATTTATTTATTTATTTCTCCTATCTCAACCCGTTTACCCTACAGGGTCGGATCTTCCTGTTCCGGAGTTATCTGAGAGGTGAAAGAAGGTGCGGGCTGAATGGGTCTATCTACGAAAGTCAAAGATTCTTTTAAATCTTAGAAATGAAGGTTATATTTCTTTTCAGAAAATCAAATTGCTAACAAACAAAATTCTTCACTTTGCGAAAGAACACGGAATCGGGTACAATGACAATTTTGACTCCAGAATAGAGAACCTGAGAACAGATAATTTACAGGTTCATTGAGATTCAAGCTCCAAATTTACAATTTCACAACGTCACTAATGCAGCGATTAGTTACATAAGGCGGGATATATCCCAATAAATAATTTTTATCCAGAGCACTTTGCTCCAACCGTTACAATTTACGGCCGTCCAAAGGCACCACTCACCATTACAAAAATCTCAGAAAAGAGCTTACGTGCTCTCCAAATTTTACCAAGGAGGCTGGCTCCCAATTTCTTACAGCCAACTCAAGGGAAATTTACACAAACCTTACAACTTTTGGCCTCTCTAGGCCCAACCTACTATTGACAATTTAGTTAACACAGGCGTATCTAGTACCCATGCTACCGGGCCTTCGTGAAAAAGAAGAACGGGTTAAATTACTGGCCCAAACTCAAAAATGTATGGATGCGACACTTGCGCTCCTGGAAAACCAAGATTTAAAAACCTACTTGGGCTTATTACCAATGTAATAATTTATACCCTCTCCGTAAATACTTTAGTAGTGGCTGCATGGCTATTGAAATTTGTGTCTTTAAATTGGTTTGTCGCTACGTTATTCATCAAGTGATTCATGGTCTCAGATACCATGGTTTTCAGTACTCATAAACATGAATTTCCGCCGGCTTTAAAGGTAATTAATGTGCCAATCTGTGGTGTATGGCCAGACGGTGCCTTTTTCCAGTATTCTCCTGCATTCTAGTTTCGTCCGTATGAACTACCTCGCCACTCGCTCCCCTCCACTGGGCATGTATGCGCACGTGATCATTGCGGTTGTGGATTGTCTTGCAGGCTTCTGGGTAGTCGCCATTATCGTTCTGAGTGTGAGGCGAGATGGAAGGGCGGCGTGCTTCTCTGCTTGGTGGGATGGATAGTGTAATTATCATGGACCCAGGGTGAATTTGTTTGATAGGGCTTACGCCCTCGTGAACTTCGAAAGATTTCTTTAAATTTTTATTATAATTTCATCTTCATCGCCTGGAAATTTTGACTGCCTTCTAAGGATTTCCTCTAGCATACATAAGTAAGGATATGAAGCTGAAGCTACTTCTCGACTACGGCAAGATGGTACACTGTAAGTGTTTTTCCAGCTCTCCGTGTGGTGAACTGAATGTTTCGAAAGGTGAAGTGCGTACCCAGACATAATGTAATCCACCTTTGTTTACTGGGACTTGCGTCTACTGTAAGTTAATATTAATTCTTTTTCTTGGAAATTGTATATTTAATACTTAATGCTTGGTTGTGGCCTGCTAGGCCTAATAGGTAAGGGTTAACACAATGTTTTGGCAAGGTTACTAACCAAGCGAGTTGCCACAAGGGTGTGGGGTTTACGTTCGTATTCCATTTCAATTTTAACTTCATTTCCTTCTTCTTAATTATATTTGAAAATTTATGTGCTTAGTGTTTTCGTGGTAATTCGGCGTTCTGTTTTCTTTTGTATTTGCGTATTGTTGATTGGCTCTTTCCCTTGACTGACCGAGTGGCCATGGGAATGCTAATGTTGATTGGCGGTGATGCTGATTGTTGATGTAATTTAGTACTGTGGCTGGTTTAACCTGTTTTCTTTTAATTCAATTTGGCATTTTTCCTCTCCCTGATGGCACGTTTTCCTACCCGTGTCGCGGACCTGGTTATTATTATTCTGGGGTAAACTTTTCTTGAAACTTCATCGCGATATTCCACCGTTCTGGTAGAAGCTCCTTGGAATATACTCCAAATAACATTTCAGAATTTAGAAAAGCAATTAAGTGAAAATTGTTTCTCGATCTGATAAGGTATATGATGGTGGTATGAACCTTGCCATGAAGTCTATTGGTATTTAAAGAATATCTAAAGGTTAAAGAGGTGTTTCAGAATTTTGTGTAGTCTTTGTTAATTAATTAATTAAATTATTTTCTAATGAAACGGTCGACCGTAGTTTTTTAAATTTTTGAGAACTAAGATTTTTTGGTATATTTCTAGTGAGGATTATTTTATTAAAATTGTAAGCTTCTTAAAGTCTATTATTAAATCTCTCTTTGTTTCCAAGTAAGTGGTAGTTGTTTTTGAAAGTGAGGAAATATTTTAAAATGATGACCAATTCTCCATTTTATCGCCCCTCTTGTGTCATCGGTTTACTTAATGGTGAGTACTTGTTAATTTTTCTTATTTGATATTTGTTTGGACTCACACGTTTCCACAACTCTGATCTGTACTTATATTTTTCATGTATGGTCAGAGCATTTGTGCTGTCACTTGGGGTACTTATGTAATTAATTGCGCTAAGTACAGCTTGTGGCCCGATCATGCCAAGGCTAATACCACATTACTGAGGTGACTAGAAAGAAAGGTTAATTAATGCTTTACAGGAAGAGAAACAGTTACAAAATCGTAGTCGCCTCAAGTTAAATTGAAGGGGAACTCGAGAGGGTAACGCACTCTCTATCCCAGTTTTACAGTTCAAGCCTATATTAAATGTTACATTAGCAAGAAAAAGGTTACATTTAAGGAACCAGAAGGTTACATAGTTTAAAATTAGAACCTACTCCTCGGGGCAATTTGCGGAGATAGCTACAGAGATAGAAAATTGGTGGCCATTACCTGGGCTGATGTTCTCCCTGCCGAAGAATGAGGCACCCCACCTCCTGTCTTAAAACACACACTCAGATATTCGAAGATCAATAAGACAAGGTAACATGAAAAGCCGCAGCTTATATCCCCAAGACGAGGGTTCGCAGAGGCTCTGGATTAAATCCGGAAACACTCTCTCATTTTTATTGGCTAAACAAGAAGCTACAAGAAGCTTACGATTGGCTGAAAAATAATTACAGAAAATTTTTAATGGCCAGACTAATAAGCTGGCGGGATGGGAAGGAAGTGTTGCAAACCTGGAAGTACCAAAGTAAATGAAAGTTAATTTAGTTGAGAAAACCTATAAACACAAAACATCTTTAAATCCACCTTGAACCAGATTGCATGACCTCACTTTTTATAGAGACATCTATGGAGAAAAGTTCAAACTTCTTGATGTACACTAAATCAAAACAAATAAATCCAATCAGTTTAGGAAACTTTAAAATAACCTATTACTCAGTTTTTCAGTAGTAACATTTTCTTGTCAATGTCCCAACTTTATGCATTAGCAGTTTCACGTTTTGTTCGGTAGATAGTGTTCTTTAAGGCGCTTCTCTTAAATGTGCGGTGTAGAGGGCGTACCTCCCGGTACAGACTTCCTCATAAGGTTATTCCCAGCTGTAAAACAGCGCAACTTTGAAAGGAAGGAATGTTGGAATTTCACAGATCAGAAATTACTTCCTGAAGGTCCATTTTTAGAAAAATAACTTGTAAAACTAGTTTGAAGCCTTCTTGCAGTCGTAGAAGTTTGACAGATACAGTTCAAATCTGACCGCAAGTGCGGCCGCCGCTGCCGATACCCAGGTGATGTCCCCCTGATCACCCAAGAACCCTCAGATACACCTCTCCCGCTACTATGAAAGGGGTAGTCGTGGTGATGGTCGCCGAATATCAGATGTAGATATACAGTCCCCAGGTGTGTTGGCAGTAGAGTTACCGCACCACTGCCCTTGCCGGAAAGATGGAGCTGCGGCGCGCCGCTCAGAAGGAGACATGACTACTCCGGTATCGCTCACCAGAAATTGAGACACGAAAGGGCACTGAGACAATCATCATCTCAGCGACATGGGTTGCTTGATAGAGATTGAGCGTACTATATCTATTAATCAGCGGGTAGAGAGGCAGGCGCCTTTGATGGTGGGTGTGTGTCAGCGGTGCATGGGCACCAGGAGGTTCAATCCAAGGGGAAAGTTGTACAAATGCGTAATATACATTTTTATTCTCAGGGCAGAAGGCCTCCATATTACCATCTAATTAATTTTAAGATCTTCTACTCTTCAAAAGAGAAAGATAACCTTCAACTCCTGCCAAGATTTAGTGGCTAATTTTTCACACCACACTGGCTTCACCTGAGACAGGTGAACACTAAATATCCTCTCTGTGGCTGGGTTACTGGCCAGTTAAGTGACAGGTGTTAAGAAATCTAAAACAATGCATGGCCCATGAAATCTGGGAGCAAGCTTGCCCATAGGAACAACATTTCTAACCATGGCCTGATCTCCAACTTTAAAATTGGTGGGCTTCCGTCCACGATCATACCTTCATCTAACCTTTTCATGTTGCCCCACCAGCTAGGTAACCCGTACCACCCAGCTGATCGGCAGTAATACTGCATCACCCATAGTTAAAGGCCCAGTGCAAGAGAATTAAATCAGGGAGCGTCACACACCACTATGCACCCAGAATTAAATGGAAAGTAGAAACAGGTTCAAACGTACCTCCAGGTGGTAGAAAACAACAACAAACCGGTGGATCAAGTTACCAACCTGTCAGTGTGTCAAATAGTTCTGAGCAGAAACAAAACAAAATTTCCTTTTATCCAAGAAAAAATAATTCATAAACTCAAAAGGTAATTAACAGATAAATATCATCCTCGAAGATTTGTTTAAAAAATTAAAATATAGGTTACCTGAACTGAAATTAAATCAGTTTGAAATCGAATATGAATCAAAATGTCATTAAAATAAAATTTAAATTAAATTAAATTAATTAAAATTTGCATTTAAAATCCACAGTAAAATTCCAATTAAATTCAAGTTGACAGAACCATAAAATAAAATAAACGAAATTAAATTAAAAACCGCCGGTTGGCAAGAAACGAATTAAAGGAAATAAAATGGTACAATCATATCTTTAGGTTACTTTCGGAACAACCAAATTACTTTTATTAATGGAGAAATTATACCTTTAAAATTAGATAATGACATTTGGTAGGGACTTGAAATTACAAACTTCCTCAAACTTTCCAAATACACTTTGAGAGATGTTTTCTTCCTTCCTTGAAACTAGCCTTTCCATTTTAAGAGAGTGGCAAGATGCACTGGGAGGTCCAGCACAGGATATCAGATCCTTTTTAGTAAAGTACCCAAAGGGAAAGGAAAACCCCCACAACACCAACAGGGGAAACGAAAGGAAATGAGATCCAAACACCCAACACGGGTTACATCAAAAACCACGGAGCAATATCACAACCGGCTGTCCACCATTTTAGATCATGATCATCAAAAAACAATGATCATCACCAAGGATACTATAACTAATTGTTATACATGGCGAGAACCAATCCCGTAGGGGGACCAACAATGGTAGGGAAAATGGAGGCAAAAACAACAGGACATAACCCAAACACACGCCACAACCCAAATAAGAAATTTTAAAAAATAAGAAATTTAAGGAACAAGAAACAAACTTAGTACGAAAGGAAACCCACCATGATTATCCTTACTGGAACTCCCATGTATTAACCCAGTTTTTAACAAAGATTATTTCGAACAAGAAGAGCAGCAAAAGCTGGTAATAATAACAATAATATTTTCCTACTTTCCTTCTTTCCTTTACCATTTTGCCCAAAAAACTTTTTAAATTCCATAATGTGATCGTTTTAAACACTACGTGCTTAAATAAGCCAAGCTAATACATTTTTAACCCGATAATAATATTACAATGTGTTCATTAAATTTTCACAAGAATGTTTGTCATAATTTTACGCCACGCACCACCTTTTTGATGATTTAAAGGGTTTCTTCGAAGAAGTCAGTGAAGTATTTCACCGCGGATAAAAATAGCAATGTAAACTTACAGTTTGGTTGCTCCAGCAGTAGAAAAGTTTCAGACATGGCCTAGCCATGCTAGCTTACCAGACGAAGATCACAAATTGCAGGAAAACAACAAACGAGGATGAGAAAAGGAACTCCTGAAGGTGTGGAGCACAACCCTCCACCTCTTATACTGTTATCCGTAGTCCATGCCGCTACATAACACGGCGACAAGTACACAAGCGTCTTCTCTCCATGGTGGGACCTCGGCGAGTGCGAGACTTCGCTTCCCTTCCTGCCTGGCCGACACAAAGCGTTGATTGGCCACAGCAAGACGAAAGGGGAGAGCATCAGATAGTTGCCACTACTGCCGTAAGGTGGCAGTAACAACCAGGACTTATAAGAGCTCGAAGAAGAAAACATAACTTAGCGAAGAACAAGAAATAATTGTGAGAACACAGTTTAGGTTGTAGAATAATTGACACAAATTTCTACGCCGTAACAGCTCATGCGAAAACGTAGGTGGAGGGGAGACTAATATTAAACCTCGGTTTCAGCCTCCCCCCTTAGCTTTTCATATTTCCATACGTCACCCCTTTGAGGTAGTCCAGTGTTTAAAATTAAGCTAATTTTTTTGGTGTTCCAGTCCACAACAAATAACAATCACTGGTACCGATTCCAACTTGGGATACCCATTGTATGCAGAAGTGAAGGCATTCCTAAATCGGCAATGTTCCTAGCTCACCACCAATCAATAGAACACAGTTCAAGGTTCCGAAGTTAACAGTTACCTTTAAACATACACTGTGCCGCAACACTGATTATTTATTAAATCCACTTTTCAGAAACAGTTCAGGTTTCAATTTTCCTACATCTTTTACACTAAGTTCGTTTTAGATTTACTTCTTACATACTGTTTCGTAGTAGAACACATTACCTTTACCAGTCCCCGAGTTCATCTGGAGTTTGATAAGTATTTTACATTTTTCACATAACTTGAAGAAATGTTTTTCGCTTGCTGACTTCAATCACCTAACACACTCTCGGATATAAGAGAAGTTCATATGACCATTTAAGATCAGTTGTTTAAGTCCACTACAGTTCAGGATTGACCACCTAACACTTCTTAAAATACATTTCCAACCTTTACACTTTTTTACTAATCATCGGGTTGTTAATAAAGAAACGCACCATCAAGATTGTTTCTATTGCAGCCAAATGGGCCTCAAGCGCGTTTAGGGGGAAGGAAAAATGCAACATTAGTGAGTGATAACTACTTAAATAATAAAATCCAAAAATACACACCTCACATCTTTAATAAGGTTGGCACTAGAGTTTACCATTGGCTTAAAAAAATACCAAGAGGAGAAGATGCAAGCGTCCAAAACAAGACGAAGCAAACATTTAACAGAATCAATAAGATAGAACGTAACACCCGAAGAACATCAATTACACGAGGTAGAAAGGCGTTACACAGGGAAGTGTCCAAGAGCAATAGAATAAATAAATTAAAGATAAGGGATGGAACATTACCTAACAGTTCCCTTTTCCAAATTATGCTCCAATATTACAAGAAATAGAGATTTCACATGCACACCACCATACAGCAATACAAGATCAAGCTTTCCAATAACACATGGGAAACACAGAAAATTAAGTAAATAAATATTTACACCAATTAATTAATGAGAAACGATGCACTCTACGAAGGAGCGCACTACTACAAATATAGTTCGGCTACAGGTTAACCTTATGAATGGACGCCAATTACTCACATAAAAGAGTTCAACAATGTGTCTAGAAGGAAGGTACATATTCACAATGTTAAATATAACGCACGAGCGGAAGGGTGTTGATCAGGTTATAGACAAAATGTTTGATAAAATGCCACTGAACTACCAATGTTTGAGCCAACCAATGGCCAACTTACCAAATACACTACAGAAACCATTTAGTAAATTGTAACTATCCAGGATTACAATGCCACACACATAAGATCAGGAATGAAAATATGAAACGGTAACACTGAACTGAGCAGAGACAAGATCAACAATAATATGTGATATCGAGAATGGTAGTAAGCTATCAGGTGTAAGAACGACGTCCAATTACTAGACGATATAAGTAGTATAATTGGATGGTTCGGCGGCCACCTCCACCTCAGGCTCCCAGAGGCCACCTCCACCTCCACCTCAGCCAGAGGCCTCCCAGATGCCTCCTCCACCTCCACCTCAGCCAGAGGCCTCCCAGAGGTCTCCTCCACCTCCCGCGGGAAATTTGAATTTGTAAACAAAGCCACGTGCTTTTTGACAGCTGTCATCGACAACAACGCAACGCTAACCTCAGTACTGCCATCTTGACGGGCCTAAACCTCACTAGTGCCAACTTAACCTCACTAGCATGAGGTAAACAAAGCCACGTGTTTTTTGACAGCCACGTGCTTTTTTGACAGCTGTCATCCGCCATATTTAAACCACAAAGCACTGTGCCGCCCTCTATATCGCAGTAGCTGCAAAATTCGTCACCTGTCATCGGCAGTGCTGCCATCTTGACGGGTCTAAACCTCAGTGCTACCAACTTAACCTAACTAGCGCGAGGTAAACAAAGCCACGTGTTTTTTGACAGCTGTCATCCGCCATCTTTAATCCATAGAGCACAGTGCTGCCCTCTTTAGCTACTTACCTTTGAAATGTGGTGGCGGATAATTTGAAAAATGCTTTTTGACAGCAGCCATCTTGCATCGCAAACCTCAGTGCTGCCCTCTATAGCTAGATACCTGTGGTAGCAGACAATTCCACGTGACAGCAGCCATCTTTAATCAAGAGAGCACCGTGCTGCCCTCTATGTGGTGGCGGCAAATTGAAAAATTCCACGTGCTCTTGTTTGGAAACAAACTCACGTGCTTTTTTGACAGCTACCATCCACCATCTTTAATCAACACAGCACAGTGCTGTACTCTTTAGCTAGATACCTTTGAAATGTGGTGGCGGCAATTTGAAAAATTCTATGTGCTCTTGTTGGGAAACAAAGCCACGTGCTTTTTTGACAGCTGTCATCCGCCATCTTTAATCAATAGAGCACTGTGCTGCTATCATGCGGGCAATTTCGTTAGCTGTCATCCGCCATCTTTAATCCAGAGAGAACAGTGCTGCACTCTATGTGGTGGCGGTAAATTCCATGTGCTTTACAAACCTATGTGCTTTTCTGACAGCTGTCATCCGCCATCTTTGAGAACAGTGCTGCACTCTATGTGGTGACGGCAAATTCCACGTAGAAACAAAGCCATGTGCTTTTTTGACAGCTGTCATCCGCTATCTTTAATCACCGTGCTGCCCGGTGGCGGCAAATTCCACGTGCTCTTGTTTGGAAACAAAGCCATGTGCTTTTTTGACAGCTGTCATCCGCCATCTTTAATCACCGTGCTGTCCCCTCTTTAGCTACTTACCTTTGACAGCTGTCATCCGCCATCTTTAATCACCGTGCTGCCCGGTGGCGTCTTGTTTGAAAACAAACTCACGTGCTTTTTTGACAGCTGTCATCTGCCATCTTTAATCTATAGAGCACAGTGCTGCCCTCTTTAGTTTGAAAATGTGGTGGTGGTAAATTCCACGGGCTCTTGTTTGGAAACAAAGCCATGTGCTTTTTTGACAGCTGTCATCCACCATCTTTAATCAACAGAGCACTGTGCTACTATCATGCGGGCAATTTCATCACCTGTCATCCGCCATCTTTAATCCACAGAACACCGTGCTGCCCTCTTTATGGCTACTACCTTAAGCACGTAGTAGCGGGCAATTTGAAAAGTTCTGTTAGCTATCATCCGCCATCTTTAATCAAGAGAGCACCGTGCTGCCATCTTTAGCTAGATACCTTTGAAATGTGGTGGCGGCAAATTGAAAAATTCTACGTGCTCTTGTTTGGAAACAAACTCACGTGCTTTTTCGACAGCTACCATCCGCCATCTTTAATCAACAGAGCATAGTGCTGCCCTCTTTAGTTTGAAATGTGGTGGCGGCTAATTCCACGTGCTCTTGTTTGGAAACAAAGCCACGTGCTTTTTTGACAGCTGTCATCCGCCATCTTTAATCCAGAGAGCACCGTGCTGCCCTCTTTATCGTAGTAGATGTAAATTCGTCACCTGTCATCCCCAGTGCTGCCATCTTTAGCTAGATACCTCTGAAATGTGGTGGCGGATAATTTAAAAAGAGAAATTCTACAGCGGCCCTCTCTCGACGCTAATTGCATAAGATGGCGGCTATACATGACTCCTTAAGGGTGCTTACGCAAGATGGCTGCTACACACAGGTTCTTATGAGACGCCCTTGGGATGCTTGCTCAAGATGGTAGTTATACATGGCTCCTTATGAGATGCCCTTGGGATGCTTGCTCAAGATGGTAGTTATACATGGCTCCTTATGAGATGCCCTAGGGATGCTTGCGCAAGATAGCGGCTGCTCTTATGGGACGGCTTAAGGGTCCTTGCACAAGATGGCTTGAGACGCCCTAAGGATGCTTGCGCAAGATGGCGGACGCAAGATGGCGGCTATACACGACTCCTTATGAGACGCCTTAAGGGTGCTTGCGCAAGATAGCTGCTGCTCTTAGCTTAGAGGCTAACGTGTCGTGCTAGTTCGATTCATTAAATTTGGGGCTTAAATGCATAATGTTAAATATCTCGAAAACGGTGCATCGTAGAGCAAAACGGACAAAATTTTTCTACCCAATACCTCGGTTAGCAGTATAGGGAACAAGTAAAACATAGTCTAATGATGAGATCAACGGTTCGGTTCTAACTTAGGCCCTTTGGCATTAGCTCTGTTTCAGCTTGTAATGAAGCAAAGTTTTTCCACCTGATACCTAGGTTTGCAGTATCAGGAACAAGAAAAATCATAGCCTAATGATGAGATCAACGGTTCGATTCCTACTTAGGCCCTTTGGCATTGACTGCTATCTATTTCTATAAGATGGCGGCTATACATAGCTTCTTATGAGATAGCTTAAGAGCGCTTGCACAAAATGGCTGCTGCTCTGATGAAGAAAGCTAGCTTTGCATCATGCAGGTATTTTTTTACAGCACTATACCTCATACCTTTGAAATGTGGTGGCGGGTAATTTGAAAAATTCGACGTGCTTTTTATTCACAGCGGCTATCTTTAGACAATAGCGGCTATACATAAGCTGTTAAGGCCTCCTCTTATGTCAAGGCATAGCTCTATCGAACAAGTTTAAACCTACATCGGAATAGCTAGAGTAAGCACGTGCTGCAGTGATGACGTCATTAAGCATGTTTAGACTTGCAAATCACAGAAGAAACGTAACAAGGCTGGAATCGAAAACTGCACTCTATGCTGTTAACTTTATCATGTGATCGGAACATTGATTGAAGTGTTTAGAACACTAAATAAGTAGAACCGAACACTGTACTCGATACAACATGTCAGGGGATACCTTTGTTCTAAGAAGATTAGATTACCGCACATTCCTTGTAGGGCTAATAGGCTAAAGGGCTAATGGGCGAAAGGGCTAAAGGGCTAAAGGGCTAATGGGCTAAAGGGCTAAAGGGCTAGGGTGCCTCTCCTCTCTTTATCCGGGCTTGAGACCGGCTCTACAACTAGAGGCGGAGTTAACACCCTAAGGAAGGGTGAATGTTGGGAAATAATCTATACGAATATAGCTACTCGATCGACTATATACTACAGATGGATGACTTAGGTGAGGATAAGCGCTTACTTAATAATACCAACACGACGTAATTCATGCTCTATTTCAAAAATATCTTCTTTGTACTGTGTGTAACCAGCATCATGATAGGCTCTTAGCAGTTGTAAACGTTTTACCAGTACGTTGGGGTCTTTACAGTAGCTTATATCTACATAGGGTAACAGAGGCTTGTTGTGAACTTTGAGTCTATACGCAGACAGTTGATGTGCAGGGACTTGTTTTGATATAATACGTGCTTCAGCAGTAGCGTTTCTAGGTACAAACATAACTTGTTTCGATAGCGATGAAGCGTTGAAATTTCCTTCTTCTTTACCTTGCATCTCTTCTTGAGATGTTTGCACTTCGACAGAACGTGTAGTAGGCTTAGGAAATGAAGTAAAATCATCAAGCTGTAATGGCAATGAATTTTCTTCTTCTTCTACTTTCCCTTTACTACTGTTTTGATCAACATCATTATCCTTATTATCATAATCATGATCTTGCCTCTCTTTAAGTTTGTGCTCAGTAACAGAACTTGCAGCAGGCCTAGACAACAAGGGAGAATTAAAAATCTCTCGCAGAGGTGTACCATTTAAACATAAATCAGTGTTTGCTGGAATATGGTCGAGCTCTTTGTATTTCGTTCCCGATGAAGCTACATTACACGCGGCTTCATGACGTTGAGCGTTGTATGCGTTCTTGAACTCTCTTCTACAATGTTTGCATTGAAAAATCGTCCTACATGATATCTCATGACGTCTCCTGTGATAGCTTCGGGAAAATGCTTTTCCACACTCTTCGCAAATATACCTAGAAATAGGTTTTTCCATGACGGACTTTTATCTTCTGCTAACAGATTCTTCTTTAAATCTACTCGACATTTGTTACTCTCAACTTCGATGATGCGAACAGCTTAGCGATTAACAGTAAACTAACACAAAAGCGTATAACCAAGGTAGCAACAGTAAGGTTTAAGCCCATCAAGATGGCAAGAGTGAGGTTAGCGACGTTCTGCTGTTGGATTTTAAATTCCACGCTATAACATGCATAAGGTGGCAGCTTTGAGGTTTACTGCCGTAAAGATGGCAGCAGTGAGGTTAGCGACGCTCTATTGTCCTTCAAAGTGAGGTTAGGGTCCGTCAAGAAGACAGCTGTCAAAAAAGCACGTGGCTATGTTTACCAAACAAGAGCACGTGGTCGTGACGTCACGGTCACGTAATCAATCCTTAGCTCTACGTCGTTAAGAGCAGCATTAGGATTAGCTATGTTTAAAAATCTTAGGAACAGAGCAGCAGTTTGAATAGCCATGTTTTAAAGCGTGTAGACATCACCTATCGATTTTACATGCATCGATTCTCGTACTAAACTTCTTTCGCTAGATCGTGCAGCTATCTTAGCATAACCTATACGCATGACCTTAAAGTACAATGAATAGTCATGTTTCAAAGCGTGTACGCATCAACTATCGATTTTGCATGTATCGAATTTCGTACTAAACTTCTGCACGTAGATTGTGTTGGTATCTTAGCATAACTAAGACGCATGAACTTAAAGTACAAAGAATAGCCATGTTTCAAAGCGTCTACATATTACCTATCGATTTTGCAAGCATCGACTCTCGTAATAAACTTCTTCCTCTAGATTGTGCTGCTATCTTAGCATAACCTATGTGCATGAACTTAAAGTACAAAGAATAACCATGTTTCAAAGCGTGTACAGATCACCCTGAACTTCTTCCGCCAGATTGTGCTGCTATCTTGGCATAACCTATACCCATGAACTTAAAGTACAAAGAATAGCCATGTTTCAAAGCGTGTACATATTACTTATCGATTTCGCAAGCATCGACTTTCGTACTAAACTTCTTCCTCTAGATTGTGCTGCTATCTTAGCATAACCTATGTGCATGAACTTAAGGTACAAAGAATAACCATGTTTCAAAGCGCGTACATATCACCCTGAACTTCTTCCGCTAGATTGTACTCCTATCTTAGCATAGCCTATACGCACGAAATTAAAGCACAAAAAATAACGATGTTTAACAGCGTGTACACATCACCTATTGATTTGCATGTATTGCTAACGTATGTGTATAAAGTTAAAGCACAAAGAATAGCTATACTCCAAAGCGTGTACACATCACCTATTGATTTTGCATGCAACAAAGAATAGCTATACTCCAAAGCGTGTACACATCACCTATCGATTTTGCATGCATCGACTATCGTACTAAACGTCTACCGCTAGAGTGTACAACGTTCGCAATTGTGTGCTGCTACCTATGTGCGTGAACTTAAAGCACAAAGAATAAGCGTGTACACAACACCTGTCAATTTTGCACGCATTAACTCTTGTACTAAACTTCTTCCACAACAGCGTGCGATCATCGCTTGTGTGTGCTGCAATCTTAACATAACCTATGTGCACGAAGTTAAAGCACAAAGAATACCCAAGTTCAAAGCGTGTACACATCACCTATCGATTTTGCATGCATCATCTTTCTTACTAAACTTTTTCCACTAGAGCGTGCAACAACCTTATAAGTATGCTGCTAACTTAGTATAACTTATACGAATGAACTTAAAGCATAAAGAATACTGATGTATAAAAATCTTGTGAACATAGCAGCAGCAGTAAGAATAGCAATGTTTTTAAAGCGTGTACGCATTGCCTATCGATTATTTATGCATCAACTAGAGTACAAAACTTCTCCCGATAGTTTTTGCTGCTATCTTAGCATAACCTATGTGCACGGATTTAAAGCACGAAGAATAGTTAAGTTTCAAAGTGTGTACACAACACTTTTCGATTTTGCATGCATCAACTATATAACACATCCCGCTAGAATGTACAACGTTCACATGTGTTTGCGCTGCTACTTTAGCATGACCTAAGCGAACGAACTTAAAGCATAAAGAATAGCGATGTTTGAAAATCTTGCGAACATAGTAGCAGTAAGAATAGCAAGGTTTAAAAGCGTGTACATATCACCTTTTGATAATGCATACATCAACTATCGTACTAAACAACCTCTACGCGAGCGTGCGACCATCGCTTGCACTTTTGCTGCTATCTTAACATAACCTATGTGCACGAACTTAAAGCATAAAGAATAGTTATGTGTAAAAATTTTGTGAACATAGCAGAGTGTTAACTACGTAGGTGTAGACATTGAACTTTGCATGCTGAAGCAGCATACTACGTGACCGTGACGTCACGACCACGTGCTCTTGTTTGGTAAACATAGCCACGTGCTTTTTTGACAGCTGTCTTCTTGACGGACCCTAACCTCACTTTGAAGGACAATAGAGCGTCGCTAACCTCACTGCTGCCATCTTTACGGCAGTAAACCTCAAGGCTGCCACCTTATGCATGTTATAGCGTGGAATTTAAAATCCAACAGCAGAACGTCGCTAACCTCACTCTTGCCATCTTGATGGGCTTAAACCTTACTGTTGCTACCTTGGTTATACGCTTTTGTGTTAGTTTACTGTTAATCGCTAAGCTGTTCGCATCATCGAAGTTGAGAGTAACAAATGTCGAGTAGATTTAAAGAAGAATCTGTTAGCAGAAGATAAAAGTCCGTCATGGAAAAACCTATTTCTAGGTATATTTGCGAAGAGTGTGGAAAAGCATTTTCCCGAAGCTATCACAGGAGACGTCATGAGATATCATGTAGGACGATTTTTCAATGCAAACATTGTAGAAGAGAGTTCAAGAACGCATACAACGCTCAACGTCATGAAGCCGCGTGTAATGTAGCTTCATCGGGAACGAAATACAAAGAGCTCGACCATATTCCAGCAAACACTGATTTATGTTTAAAAGGTACACCTCTGCGAGAGATTTTTAATTCTCCCTTGTTGTCTAGGCCTGCTGCAAGTTCTGTTACTGAGCACAAACTTCAAGATAAAGAGAGGCAAGATCATGATTATGATAATAAGGATAATGATGTTGATCAAAACAGTAGTAAAGGGAAAGTAGAAGAAGAAGAAAATTCATTGCCATTACAGCTTGATGATTTTACTTCATTTCCTAAGCCTACTACACGTTCTGTCGAAGTGCAAACATCTCAAGAAGAGATGCAAGGTAAAGAAGAAGGAAATTTCAACGCTTCATCGCTATCGAAACAAGTTATGTTTGTACCTAGAAACGCTACTGCTGAAGCACGTATTATATCAAAACAAGTCCCTGCACATCAACTGTCTGCGTATAGACTCAAAGTTCACAACAAGCCTCTGTTACCCTATGTAGATATAAGCTACTGTAAAGACCCCAACGTACTGGTAAAACGTTTACAACTGCTAAGAGCCTATCATGATGCTGGTTACACACAGTACAAAGAAGATATTTTTGAAATAGAGCATGAATTACGTCGTGTTGGTATTATTAAGTAAGCGCTTATCCTCACCTAAGTCATCCATCTGTAGTATATAGTCGATCGAGTAGCTATATTCGTATAGATTATTTCCCAACATTCACCCTTCCTTAGGGTGTTAACTCCGCCTCTAGTTGTAGAGCCGGTCTCAAGCCCGGATAAAGAGAGGAGAGGCACCCTAGCCCTTTAGCCCTTTAGCCCATTCGCCCTTTAGCCCTTTAGCCCTTTTGCCCATTAGCCCTTTAGCCTATTAGCCCTACAAGGAATGTGCGGTAATCTAATCTTCTTAGAACAAAGGTATCCCCTGACATGTTGTATCGAGTACAGTGTTCGGTTCTACTTATTTAGTGTTCTAAACACTTCAATCAATGTTCCGATCACATGATAAAGTTAACAGCATAGAGTGCAGTTTTCGATTCCAGCCTTGTTACGTTTCTTCTGTGATTTGCAAGTCTAACCATGCTTAATGACGTCATCACTGCAGCACGTGCTTACTCTAGCTATTCCGATGTAGGTTTAAACTTGTTCGATAGAGCTATGCCTTGACATAAGAGGAGGCCTTAACAGCTTATGTATAGCCGCTATTGTCTAAAGATAGCCGCTGTGAATAAAAAGCACGTCGAATTTTTCAAATTACCCGCCACCACATTTCAAAGGTATGAGGTATAGTGCTGTAAAAAAATACCTGCATGATGCAAAGCTAGCTTTCTTCATCAGAGCAGCAGCCATTTTGTGCAAGCGCTCTTAAGCTATCTCATAAGAAGCTATGTATAGCCGCCATCTTATAGAAATAGATAGCAGTCAATGCCAAAGGGCCTAAGTAGGAATCGAACCGTTGATCTCATCATTAGGCTATGCTTTTTCTTGTTCCTGATACTGCAAACCTAGGTATCAGGTGGAAAAATTTTGCTTCATTACAAGCTGAAACAGAGCTAATGCCAAAGGGCCTAAGTTAGAACCGAACCGTTGATCTCATCATTAGACTATGTTTTACTTGTTCCCTATACTGCTAACCGAGGTATTGGGTAGAAAAATTTTGTCCGTTTTGCTCTACGATGCACCGTTTTCGAGATATTTAACATTATGCATTTAAGCCCCAAATTTAATGAATCGAACTAGCACGACACGTTAGCCTCTAAGCTAAGAGCAGCAGCTATCTTGCGCAAGCACCCTTAAGGCGTCTCATAAGGAGTCGTGTATAGCCGCCATCTTGCGTCCGCCATCTTGCGCAAGCATCCTTAGGGCGTCTCAAGCCATCTTGTGCAAGGACCCTTAAGCCGTCCCATAAGAGCAGCCGCTATCTTGCGCAAGCATCCCTAGGGCATCTCATAAGGAGCCATGTATAACTACCATCTTGAGCAAGCATCCCAAGGGCGTCTCATAAGAACCTGTGTATAGCAGCCATCTTGCGTAAGCACCCTTAAGGAGTCATGTATAGCCGCCATCTTATGCAATTAGCGTCGAGAGAGGGCCGCTGTAGAATTTCTCTTTTTAAATTATCCGCCACCACATTTCAGAGGTATCTAGCTAAAGATGGCAGCACTGCGGATGACAGGTGACGAATTTACATCTACTACGATAAAGAGGGCAGCACGGTGCTCTCTGGATTAAAGATGGCGGATGACAGCTGTCAAAAAAACACGTGGCTTTGTTTCCAAACAAGAGCACGTGGAATTAGCCGCCACCACATTTCAAACTAAAGAGGGCAGCACTATGCTCTGTTGATTAAAGATGGCGGATGGTAGCTGTCGAAAAAGCACGTGAGTTTGTTTCCAAACAAGAGCACGTAGAATTTTTCAATTTGCCGCCACCATATTTCAAAGGTATCTAGCTAAAGATGGCAGCACGGTGCTCTCTTGATTAAAGATGGCGGATGATAGCTAACAGAACTTTTCAAATTGCCCGCTACTACGTGCTTAAGGTAGTAGCCATAAAGAGGGCAGCACGGTGTTCTGTGGATTAAAGATGGCGGATGACAGGTGATGAAATTGCCCGCATGATAGTAGCACAGTGCTCTGTTGATTAAAGATGGTGGATGACAGCTGTCAAAAAAGCACATGGCTTTGTTTCCAAACAAGAGCACGTGGAATTTACCACCACCACATTTTCAAACTAAAGAGGGCAGCACTGTGCTCTATAGATTAAAGATGGCAGATGACAGCTGTCAAAAAAGCACGTGAGTTTGTTTTCAAACAAGACGCCACTGGGCAGCACGGTGATTAAAGATGGCGGATGACAGCTGTCAAAGGTAAGTAGCTAAAGAGGGGACAGCACGGTGATTAAAGATGGCGGATGACAGCTGTCAAAAAAGCACATGGCTTTGTTTCCAAACAAGAGCACGTGGAATTTGCCGCCACCGGGCAGCACGGTGATTAAAGATGGCGGATGACGGTTGTCAAAGGTAAGTAGCTAAAGAGGGGACAGCATGGTGATTAAAGATGGCGGATGACAGCTGTCAAAAAAGCACATGGCTTTGTTTCCAAACAAGAGCACGTGGAATTTGCCACCACCGGGCAGCACGGTGATTAAAGATGGCGGATGACGGCTGTCAAAGGTAAGTAGCTAAAGAGGGGACAGCATGGTGATTAAAGATAGCGGATCACAGCTGTCAAAAAAGCAAATGGCTTTGTTTCCAAACAAGAGCACGTGGAATTTGCCGTCACCACATAGAGTGCAGCACGGTGATTAAAGATGGCGGGTGACAGCTGTCAGAAAAGCACATAGGTTTGTAAAGCACATGGAATTTACCGCCACCACATAGAGTGCAGCACTGTTCTCTCTGGATTAAAGATGGCGGATGACAGCTAACGAAATTGCCCGCATGATAGCAGCACAGTGCTCTATTGATTAAAGATGGCGGATGACAGCTGTCAGAAAAGCACATAGGTTTGTAAAGCACATGGAATTTACCGCCACCACATAGAGTGCAGCACTGTTCTCTCTGGATTAAAGATGGCGGATGACAGCTAACGAAATTGCCCGCATGATAGCAGCACAGTGATCTATTGATTAAAGATGGCGGATGACAGCTGTCAAAAAAGCACGTGGCTTTGTTTCTCAACAAGAGCACATAGAATTTTTCAAATTGCCGCCACCACATTTCAAAGGTATCTAGCTAAAGAGTACAGCACTGTGCTGTGTTGATTAAAGATGGTGGATGGTAGCTGTCAAAAAAGCACGTGAGTTTGTTTCCAAACAAGAGCACGTGGAATTTTTCAATTTGCCGCCACCACATAGAGGGCAGCACGGTGCTCTCTTGATTAAAGATGGCTGCTGTCACGTGGAATTGCCTGCTACCATAGGTATCTAGCTAAAGAGGGCAGCACTGAGGTTTGCGATGCAAGATGGCTGCTGTCAAAAAGCATTTTTCAAATTATCCGCCACCATATTTCAAAGGTAAGTAGCTAAAGAGGGCAGCACTGTGCTCTATGGATTAAAGATGGCGGATGACAGCTGTCAAAAAACACGTGGCTTTGTTTACCTCGCGCTAGTTAGGTTAAGTTTGTAGCACTAAGGTTTAGACCCGTCAAGATGGCAGCACTGCTGATGACAGGTGACGAATTTTGCAGCTACTGCGATATAGAGGGCGGCACAGTGCTCTGTGGTTTAAAGATGGCGGATGACAGCTGTCAAAAAGCACGTGGCTGTCAAAAAACACGTGGCTCTGTTTACCTCACGCTAGTGAGGTTAAGTTGGCACTAGTGAGGTTTAGGCCCGTCAAGATGGCAGTACTGAGGTTAGCGTTGCGTTGTTGTCGATGACAGCTGTCAAAAAGCACGTGGCTTTGTTTACAAATTCAAATTTCCCGCGGGAGGTGGAGGAGACCTCTGGGAGGCCTCTGGCTGAGGTGGAGGTGGAGGAGGCATCTGGGAGGCCTCTGGCTGAGGTGGAGGTGGAGGTGGCCTCTGGGAGCCTGAGGTGGAGGTGGCCGCAGAACCATCCAATTATACTACTGATATAGTGACACACCCACCTGGTAAATGCTTACATACTCGTGTTTTACGAAGCAGCGCTCTGTTATACTCAGATATTTGTACACTTTAATACGCAGATACACTGACTGACAGTGACAATGCAACACCAAGGAGGAGTGGTTCGAAAGGGATGAAAGTTGGGGAAAAAACAGAGACGGCACGGATGAATAATTGATGTTTATTTCAAACCGATATGCAGGTTACACAATGCGCACGGCATCGACTCAGTAGGATGTAGGACCACAGCGAGCGGCGATGCACGCAGAAACACGTCGAGGTACAGAGTCAATAAGAGTGCAGATGGTGTCCTGAGGGATGGTTCTCCATTCTCTGTCAACCATTTGCCACAGTTGGTCGTCCGTACGAGGCTGGGGCAGAGTTTGCAAACGGCGTCCAATGAGATCCCACACGTGTGTGATTGGTGAGAGATACGGAGAGTACGCTGGCCACGGAAGCATCTGTACACCTCGTAGAGCCTGTTGGGAGATGCGAGCAGTGTGTGGGCGGGCATTATCCTGCTGAAACAGAGCATTGGGCAGCCCCTGAAGGTACGGGAGTGCCACCGGCCGCAGCACATGCTGCACGTAGCGGTGGGCATTTTCGTGCCTTGAATACGCACTAGAGGTGACGTGGAATCATACGCAATAGCGCCCCAAACCATGATGCCGCGTTGTCTAGCGGTAGGGCGCTCCACAGTTACTGCCGGATTTGACCTTTCTCCACGCCGACGCCACACTCGTCTGCGGTGACTACCACTGACAGAACAGAAGCGTGACTCATCGGAGAACACGACGTTCCGCCATTCCCTCATCCAAGTCGCTCTAACCCGGCATCATGCCAGGGGTGCACGTCTATGCTGTGGAGTCAATGGTAGTCTTCTGAGCGGACGCCGGGAGTGCAGGCCTCCTTCAACCAATCGACGGGAAATTGTTCTGGTCGATATTGGAACAGCCAGGGTGTCTTGCACATGCTGAAGAATGGCGGTTGACGTGGCGTGCGGGGCTGCCACCGCTTGGCGGCGGATGCGCCGATCCTCGCGTGCTGACGTCACTCGGGCTGCGCCTGGACCCCTCGCATGTGCCACATGTCCCTGCGCCAACCATCTTCGCCACAGGCGCTGCACCGTGGACACATCCCTATGGGTATCGGCTGCGATTTGACGAAGCGACCAACCTGCCCTTCTCAGCCCGATCACCATACCCCTCGTAAAGTCGTCTGTCTGCTGGAAATGCCTCCGTTGACGGCGGCCTGGCATTCTTAGCTATACACGTGTCCTGTGGCACACGACAACACGTTCTACAATGACTGTCGGCTGAGAAATCACGGTACGAAGTGGGCCATTCGCCAACGCCGTGTCCCATTTATCGTTCGCTACGTGCGCAGCACAGCGGCGCATTTCACATCATGAGCATATCTCAGTGACGTCAGTCTACCCTCTAATTGGCATAAAGTTATGACCACTCCTTCTTGGTGTTGCATTTGCTCTGTCAGTCAGTGTACTTTGATTATACGATATTCTAATTCTGATACTCTCCGACATTTTAGTATTCGACGAGTCAAAGCAGATTTGTGGGCTAAGTTACGTACTGTTCTTCAATGAATTCAACGTGGTTGTGTGTGTGGTACACAGACTAAATTTTTTTGTTACTTTCAGCTTTCACCTTTTCAAGACAGAAGAGGACCCTAACATGTTCTGTAAACTTCGCCAGGATGTTTCAACTACCATCTGAAGGACTTGGCTATCATCATGATGAATTAAAATCTAGGCACTCTCTAACATGGGCAGGTAGCGATTGGAGCAGATCACCTACAACATGTGATCGAGCAGTTCCAGAACATCGACGAAGATCCACGTCCATCGGACATTTAAGTACCAATTTATAATATTTTTCCTGTTCATCTTTGTAGAAATAATACTCACTTATTCATTAGTGGCATTATTTCTCTTAGATTTGTAAATTTTGATTATATTTCCATCCTTATTGCACATGGGTAATGGTAGAGATGTTACGTTGTGAGTGTATGAGATATTGGATTCTATTTGACTAGTTAGACTGTGTTGCTCTAAATGTCCCAACCAACAGCTTAGGGCGCTATTTAAAAGTCATTGTCCTCACCGATAAATGATAATTATTTTTGAGAGGAATTTCAAACGTTGAGCTCGTGTGGGACAAATTTACGGCATATTTAATATCTTGAATTTCAGTGTAAATTTCCTCTCACCTATTTCGTTGGATTTTATGCAAGTTAGTATCATCTGATCTATTGTCAAACTCAGATTTGTGTGGAAATAATATCCCGCACTACTACTACTTATATCTCGGGTTAAACTATAGTTTAAGGGTCACGAGTTTAAATGTTACGTGTTCTTATTGTGAAATATTGAAATGTGCTCAATTAAGTGGAATATGAGCCTGAAATACGGCGGAATCCTGAGGGATCAATTATTGAATTTATTTCAGAAGTGTATGTTGGGTGAACCATGACTTCTTCAAATGTTGGAAAACGTGTTAAATGATGTGGGTAAGATTTAAAGTAATAATAATTTTACCGTGACTCATGAACCACGGGTTCGAGGTGTTGATGTTTGACCTGTATTATGTGCGTGTGTGTAATCGACAATTCTTCTAAATATCAAACCGCTGATATTCTTATGACCAAAGTTGTGAGAACTTTATTACCTCTGAATAAGTGATCGCATATATTTTACCACATTTCATTGAGGGTCGTAAGTTGCTTATTTGACCGGTACCGTCATCTTAAGATTCCGTGATTAGATGATAATAATAATAATAATCTTAATTTAATATTCAAATTCTAGAATCCGCTTGTAATATATATAAATAACATTCGTGTGTCATTTGTGTGAGTGTGGAGTGAGTGTTGGAGTGATTATATTGTTCTGTGATTTATTGAAATGTGGTTCTGACCTGCCCACGTGTTCACCATGTTGGGCCCAGGTTATTGTTAGCGTTGTTTAGGATGATTTAAGTTGTGTGGATTTAAACATTTATTGAATTTTATTTGAATGTTACGTTGAGGCAACATTAAGGTACCAGGCACAAATGCATAAGTGTTCGTTAATTCATAAGTGAGGGCAAAGATTCCCATACTTGTTAATATTGTAAGGTTCATTTTTAAGGCGTCAGATAATAAGAATTAATTATTATCACGTGGTATTCAGTGAAATATTGTAGGAGTTTCGTGGAAATAATAATTATGAGAATGTAATTTAATAGTGATAAATCTGAAATTGACATGCTTTAATTAAAATTTTTATAATACATATTTTCGAAGCATAGTTCAGTGGAACTCACACTAGATAGAGGCAATAATGTAAATGGAAACTATCCACGAGAAAGACGACTTTGTTAAAATATTTCTGAAAGATTTTGTGATATCAATGACGCCATAACTAATTAATTTCTTGAGAGAATGTGAATTTTTTCATGTGAGTGTAGATCTTATCATGAAAGTATAAAATAATCTAGGACAGCCTAGGGTGGCATAGGATCGTTTGCGAGCCATGAAATCTCACTGACATTTAATTTCCTTACAACTTGTAAATAAGTTCACCATTATAAAGAGGAGATCCTCACAACATAATTTATTTCCTTTATTCAAGCCAGATGTAGGCTAATAACAATGTTTTTATACTTTTCAGATAAAATTCAGCTTCGAAAGGTTTGGAGTACGATGGTGTTATATCTCAGGCAAGTTGCAGAGAAGAATTTTCGAGTAAAAGCCATCAAGAGCGTTATACAAAATTAATCAAAAATAGTGTCGCCAAGGTGAATTTTGGCACTCCGGAATTTTTTAAAATCCATGTTCAGCCCCTTGTGGGGTGGGGGCGAGGGGGGAGTGATATATACAAATGACCTAAAAAAGTGTCGAATCCAGACTTTTCGTGCTTGTTGAGATGAATAGTGAGACTCCGGATTTTTTATATGTCCAAATGATACATAAAAATTGTCGAAAATAATGTCGAATCCACATTTTTCGGGGTCACTGAGATGAATAGCGGCACTCCGAATTTTTAGTATCAGTAGACAAACCACGTGAGAGTTAGACACCCCACCTACCCTTCGGGGTAGGGGGCGAGGTAGTGAGATACAGAAATCATCAAATTGTGTTGAATCCATAATTTTCGCTGTCGCTGAGATGAATAGTGAGACGCCGGAAATATGTTATGTCCAATTTTAAACTCCTTCGGGGTGGGGGAATGATATACAAAAAGAATCGAAAATTGTGTCGAACCCATACATTTCTATTTTTTGCTAATTTGTTTTAGGTCGTACCGACACAGATATGTCTTACGGCGACGATGGAATAGGAAAGGCCTAGGAATTGGAAGGACAAGGTTTTACTCGAAAATTAAATCATCTAATACTTGAAATCAGATACATCTAAATAACTCTAAAACTACATAATATGTCGTAAAATCAATATCTCAAAAATAAATCATTAAGCATCCTTTTCACACTTAACTAACTGGTAATACGAATACTAAAGGTAAACATTCAAAAGTTACCCGGACAACGCCGGTTACTACAGCTAGTATATATATAAATGAATGTCGTATGTATTTATGTATGTATGTATTACATCCCCTCCTAAACCACTGGATGATTTGCACCAAACTTGGGTCTTTTACGACATAGTATCAGGAGACAAACCTCGTGGGGGCAAGACGGCCCATGTACCCTTAGGAGGGGGCGAGGGGGAAACATATAAAAATATATGAAAATAGTGATGAATCCATCGTTTTCGGATTCGCTGAGATGGATCGTGATACTCCAGAATTTTTCGAAGTCCAAATTCAGCCCCCTGTTGGGTGCGGGGTCGGGGAAATATATATCAAGATAATAGAAAATAATGTTGAATCAATCCTTTTCGGGGTCGCTGAGATGAATAGTGACACTCCAGATATTTTGACAAAACGCGTTTGGGTAAGAAACCCAAAGTACTCTGGGGGCGGGGGGGCGAGGGGGTGACATTTAGAAATATTCGAAAATAGTGTCGAATCAATCCTTTTCGGGGTTGCTGAGGTTAATACTGACACTCCACAATTTTTTAAAGGCCAAATTCAGCCCCCTTTGTGGTGGGGGCCAAAGTGGAGTGAGGTATCATAATAATCGAAAATAGTGTCGAATGCATCCTTTTCGGGGTCGCCGAGACGAATAGTAACACTCCGGATTTCTTTTGACAAACCGCGTGGGGTAGAACACCCCACGTACCCATAGGTACCCATACTTTTCGTGGTCGCTGAGATGAATAGTGATACTTCTGAATTTTTCCACGTCCAAATTCAGCCGCTTTTTGGGTGATGGCGAGGGGGGAGTGATATATCAAAGTAATAGGAAATAGTGTTGAATCCATCCTTTTCGGGGTCGCTGAGATGAATAGTGACACTCCGGATTTCTTTTGACGAACCGCGTGGGGGCAAGACGCCTCATGTACCCATAGGGGCGGGGGCGGGGGGCGAGGTGTCACATATAAAAATATACGAAAGTAGTGTCGAATCCATCGTTTTCGGATTCGCCGAGATGAATAGTGATACTCCGGAAATTTTTGAAGTACAAATTCAGCCCCCTTTTGGGTGGGGCGAGGGGGGATAGATACATCAAAGTAATAGGAAATAGTGTCGAATCCATCCTTTTCGGGGTCGCTGAAATGAATAGTGACACTCCGGATTTCTTTTGACAAACCACGTTGGGATAAGACTCCACCATGTACCCATTTGGCGGGGGGGTCGAGGGGGAGACGTATGAAATATTTGGAAAAGTGTCGAATCCATACTTTTCGTGGTCGCTGAGATGAATAGTGACACTCTGGAAGATTTTAAAGTCCAAGTTTATCACCCTTTGGGGTGGGGCGAGGGTGGAGTGATATATCAAATTGACCGAAAATACCTTCGAATACACCCCTTTCTGGGTCGCTTAGGTGAATGGTTACACTCCGGATTTGTTTTGACTAACCACTTGGGGGTAGGACGCCCCATGTACCCATTGGGGACCGGGAGCGAGGGGGTGATATATAAAATTGCAACCTTACCAAAAGAACACTAAACATCAAAATGAAAACCAGCACAAAACTTACCGTAAGGGCAGTAGTACAAAATATGAAGCGTGGAGGACATAAGCATAAAGGAAAAAGGCCAGGGTCTTACATGAACGTTGATAGGTTCCCAGGTAAATATTCCTAACTACCAAATGAGAGATCAGATTAAATTTTAAAATAAGGAAAATTAACTTAGTAAATAAAATTTGAAAATCGGTATAATATATGAACAATTAGAAATAGATATAATCCTTTTTCTTAGAAAAATTAATACACAATTAAACTAAGAGAGAAACAGGATTTTAAATTAATATGGAAATCAAGGTGAAATAAATCTCACATTAAACATAGGCTTCCACCAAAATTAAGTTTTGAAAATTCATAACTAACTTGTTACCTGACGTACAGAGATATTAAAACTTTATTTAAAATTTGGTTGCAACCGATATGCGGGCCCGCGATATAAATTCTGTTTAAAATTGAAATTTGCTACACTACAAACAGGTAAGAGGATACACGCACAAGAAAAACACACACAATAGCGTACAATTAAGAATCAGTGGCTCCAACCGCGAATAAAAAAACTACATAAGTAAAGAAAACCAAATTAAATAATAATAAAACAAGGTGGGTAACTATCCCAACCAAATTAGAAAATATCAATGGAAAAGATACATAATGCGTTCCCACATAATAATAGAACTCAGAGCACACCCCAGGACTGACATTTACAGACGCCAAGCCATCATCTCCTCATAATCATCAAAGCCATTAAAAATAAATAACGTGTCATCAGATAAGATAAAAAAGCGGTGACCATCATGCAGTAATAACAATAGCAAGAAGCCGCAAACCAAGAGCAGAATGAGACAGGCAAACGTAAGGAGTTTGGCATATTTAAAGTTTAATATCGACCAGCAAATTTCAATCTTTTACAGACTCAACCTTATTAAAATCTTAATAATAAATTCTTTCATTACTCCCTTGGGTTACAATACGAAATTACATTTACTTTTGTTAAACAGTACGCCAACTGCTTAAATAATTTAGAATCGAGGGGGCTTTGGATCACGCCAAGATGCATATATGAGGTGTCTAAGTCCCAACAATGCAAATAACGATCACATCTAAATAATAACCAAGTTGAGGCAATAGTAACAGGTAGAAGGTAAATACGAACAACGAAGAAAATTAGGGAGGTAAATAAAATTAAATGAACAGAATAATAATAATAATAATAATAATAATAATAATAATAATAATAATAATGTCAACAATAATAATGATAATAAACACCACCAAGAATGAGTAGGCAAACAAGATACGAACCACAACACAGTAAGTTTAAACAACACCCACGAACTACAGCCTCATACACGCATACCTAGCGATTCCAAGTTACTGTAAAATGTTGTTACATACTTTTACAAATTTAAATCCTATTCGTTACAGTAAATTTTGTTACCAGACGTTTACAGCTTTTGATTAACCAACAGACATTTCGCAGATGTGCTCCTTGGCTGGACAAGCTCACTTGAATAAGCTATGCTTTCCAGTACTTACTTGATTAGAGTTAAGATATCCAACTTACAACACATCTGCACTTCGCATCTGGTTAACGGTAAACACTCACACTAAGTTTTCTACTTACAGTAATGAAATACAATGGTTGGAGCTCACGTGGATATTAAAAGGGGAAAAAAAGGCATAGCCCTAATAGCGTCGCACTCATCCTGGCGATTCACTCTCCATTATTAGCACTTTCTGGTAACGTGAAGTTGTCTTCATACGAGCGCGTCTAACCAGCGCCATGTTGAAAGCTCGAACACAGCGGACCGAGTGACTGCTCTCCTTGAGCACGCCGGAAGTCCACACTGCTCCCAGCGTTCCAAGTCGCACACTCTGCGCATGGCTGTACGGGCCTCGATCAAAATCTACCCACTCAGATAAATCCAAGAAACACGTAATAATAAGAAAAATAGTTTGAATCAAGTGTGCATGGAAAATTCCAACTAAATGATAGTCTCAAACAATGAGTGATAGATAACATCTCGTTTCATAAGTGCACATGCCAGAACATAAATTAATTCTCGTAGATGTTTCCAAGTTGTAATTCCATGATCCCAAATAAATATTACTTCCCATTTTCACGTTACACTCCTCCCCTCCTGAAGCCAGAACACAGCGGAGGTGCGAGTCCAGAACCATGGATAACATGCCTTATGGTATAATTTCAAGGTTCAAACCAAATTTTGATATGTAGGATACAGGATGAGATGCACCCATTTTTCAAGTCTAAATAACAAGGAATGGTCTTACTTGGTAGCAGGAATGTTGTCCTTCACACAATACTAGCAGATTAACATGTTGAGTGTGAACAGAGTGGGATGCAACGTGGCCAGCGTCTCATCACGCACCACACAAGTTGACAGTACATTATTCAGCACATTGATCACACCAGTACAGAGTGCAGTAGGCAACCACAGGTATTACACACATTAGATCTCCGATCAGCAGATGCATGGGTGCACGCGCGCCCAAATAACTGGAACACCACACACACGAGCAGAAAGAGACCATAGCAGACCATAATAAATGGAAATGATTCAACCATACATGTTAGGGCCCACCAAATTTTTCCACTAGGTTTCCAAGACGCTTTTGTATTGTTTCAGTATGTTGTGATGAATTACGCCAGTTCCACGTGTCCAAATTTACCAGAGATAATAGCTCCAATTTTGCACCCAAGTTAACCATATAAGTAACATCGTTAACGTCATTATACCAGACCACATTGTTTGTATCGGCATTTGAAGGATCTCCAAAATAATTTAGTTATTTTACATTCTTTTGTTGGCTAGTAAGCAAACATACACAAATTTTTTGAATTGCCAATTAATGAGTTATAGTATTACCCATCCAACCTTTGAATAAGAATTGCATATTAAGAAAAGGGAAAATAACTCAACTGAAATATTACAAGACTTCAATATACTAGTATCGAGACTAATCACAAGAGATCAGAAAAGTAATTTTCAATATTTAAGGTGGCTCATGGAATCCAGTGGCAAGTTACAGTGGTTTTAGTCCCAGCAAGTTAAGTAAAATTCAATAGACTCAACAAATCGATAGGTCAAAGACCATTGTAGTTTACACATTCATTTACATGAAATACTAGCATTCTTCCATACATTACATAATTCCACAGGACCGTACAGACACCAGAAGGATCCTCAAGACCAAGAACAGGAAAGATAAAAAACCAAGGGTACAAGGGGTAACAAAGCAAAAGCATATGCTAGAGGTATCTAGCGATACACCTACATGAAAACCATCTACAGAAATCAGATAACCCAGATCACAAAATTAGGAAAACTGGTAACAAAGAGGCAGAAAAATTACAGTATACACAACCATCCGCAACCATAACGTAGCAATCACATGGATAATCGATCCAGAATAAGAAGCAAGCAATGGCAATAACTGGAGACTTCGTCGACAATATAATAGGTGGAGGGGTGTACACAAGGTGTGTCCACAAGAGATTAGCAAGGTCAACAACCACACGACAACTAACGATTACAATCAGGGCAGTAGGGAACTACAGACAAGACATGGAAATGACATTACAACAACCAGAACCAGCTCTACGCAGCATAACAAGGGCCAAAATTCAGGGAAAATTACCTCTCCATATAAATAATCTTTGAATATACTGAGCACAGGAGTATTATCACAACCATCAAGTGTTCAAAAGAACCTCTGGATAACCCAGGACTAATAATATGGTGGCAAAACAACAGTCCACCCTGTGTGATTATGCCAATCACCACAGACACCCTACCAGCCAGTCGGAATACATGGGATATAATAAAATATAAACGATGAAGAAGTGATAGGTTACACGATGACAAAGCGCATAAGTTGATGGAGAAGAACCTTCAGTCAATCAGTTGGGTCCCATACCCCAACAACGGACAAGGAATTTTAGCGACAGTTCCAGGATTACTCCAAATGATCCCATACTCTCTGGAATAGAACCCAGAACAGTCAGATGACAACCAGGCAACAATATAGAGTTGCAAAAACATGCAGGGTAGAGCCAGAAGCAACGGAATTACAAGGGGTTACCTTACTAAACCAGATGAGGAACTACGGAAGGCACGAACAAAGGAATACCTTATGTAAATAAGATAAATTAGAAGACGTTACACAGTGACAACCACCAGGTGCAAGGAAAATTTCTTGTACACAAATTTTTCATAATAACACCAGATCACATACAGCATCTGATACACGGATAGCAATTAAAAGAGACATAAGTTCTCATACCACAAGACATCAAATGAAGACATGATCAGGACAGTGTACATTCACGAAATGACAACATTTACCAAATACACTCCCACAACCCATAGAAAATGAACAGGGAGGAAGATTTAATGCAGAAGGTTAATTTCAGAACAGATTCCACAATAATTAGATAACAAACAGCACCAGTAACCACACAACAATTGCGCGATCCATAACCAAACTCCGAACATGAAGACACAGAAAAAACGAAAGGTCGTTTCAGGGATACCAACTGTACTCCACACCAGAACTCAGAAATGAACCCACACAACAACCATGAAGCACCAGTAATAATACATACGTATAGCGACAAGAGATTAGGATGACCAAGAATCAACACATGGAGCAACCCACCAGAACTAGCAATGAAATATCAGGAAGAATGAAAGTTCACTTAAGCACATGGCCAAAACTGATATCACTAACCAATACCAGAAGATTACACACATGCGTGACACCAGTCACACATAATGAGCAGCAGAGAATGAAACCCAAAGCAAGAAGTTAGTACACAGACACCTGACAAAAATATGCAAGGGGAAGAAGCTAATACACAATGACTGCAATTAACCAGGTCAAATAGAGCACAGATTTACAAAGAAATTAAGACCACACCTCATTACAACAAGACCACATGAGTGAAGTACATGTACACAGCAGAAAAGGGTGAATAAAAGGAGACGAGTAGTACCAAGAGGACTAAGACATGAATAATATCAGGTACTGAAGTTAATCACTCCACAACAGAACTGACAGAGCTACCTGACATGGACACATCAAATTAAAAAGATAATATAATCTCAGATGAACCATACAGGAAACTCATTTCAGAGTACACGACAACAAGGTTACACAAATAGCATTAAACACAACAGTTCCGAGTGAGATTCTCATAATACAGCATAATCATATGACAACAAGTTCAATACAGACCCACAACAATACCATATCAAGAACGGGAACATGCACAAGACCACACAAGTCAAAATAGGAAGAAAATTCCACAACACATGCCCCAGATATGAACCAATATACACAATCAAGAATTATCAACAAGATGAGAACTCACATCACTTAAAACTCACAACAATAACACAAGGCACATAGCAACCTAGACAAGGCAGGACAGAAAAAATAAAGGTAGAAGGAGAGTCACCATGAATCAAGATTGTAAATCAATTTCACATCTTCAGGCCAAACAGCGAGGTGGGTACACAGTCACTGGAAGAGAAAATGTGATTACAATAAAAATTTGTAACACTCAGTCTGGACCACGGATGAAG
This sequence comes from Anabrus simplex, assembly GCF_040414725.1. Taxonomy (NCBI): domain Eukaryota; kingdom Metazoa; phylum Arthropoda; class Insecta; order Orthoptera; family Tettigoniidae; genus Anabrus; species Anabrus simplex. The sequence continues at coordinate 4,998,383 of NC_090277.1, forward strand.
CTGGAATAAAAACATCACTTAGAGATTAAATCAGGGTTACAACAGCAGTTCCAACGCCAAACACAATTTAATCCAAGTACATCCCACCAAGGACAGGCACTGCAATTCCAGCCAAACCTATAGTACCACCAGAGGATGCAGATAACAAGATCAAAGAACATCACATCATTAAGGTAAAATGTGGAAGAAACTTTCAATTATTTAAATCAGAAAGCAGATTAAGTAAATATTTCAAATTAATTATTAATAAAAGTGAGAATGGTCTTCAACTTACCCCTACATGGCAGGTATAGAATAAGCAGACCCAAAACACAACAGGATTCCATGACCACGGAACATGGTAAACAAAACAAGCAGCAAGTGCACAGATACAGAGCCACGCCATACTCCAAGTACAAGAGGGCAGCAAGAAGGAAGTCTCGATTACACATGAAACATACGTAGAGAGGAATTACTTTGGTCCATTTCAGTTTTACAATTTTTAAGTTTAAAAGGTTGGTCACTTTTAGCAACTAGCAACGTTGACCCGGGCAACATATCAAGTTGTTAGAACAACAACAACAACAACAACAACCACAGCGAATGCTACCAAACACTACTGCAACCTTACCAAAAGAACACTAAACATCAAAGTGAAAACCAGCACAAAACTTACCGTAAGGGCAGTAGTACAAAATATGAAGCGTGGAGGACATAAGCATAAAGGAAAAAGGCCAGGGTCTTACATAAACGTTGATAGGTTCCCAGGTAAATATTGCTAACTACCAAATGAGAGATCAGATTAAATTTTAAAATAAGGAAAATTAACTTAGTAAATAAAATTTGAAAATCGGTATAATATATGAACAATTAGAAATAGATATATTCCTTTTTCTTAGAAAAATTGAAACACAATTGAACTAAGAGAGAAACAGGATTTTAAAATAACATGGAAATCAAGGTGAAATGAATCTCACATTAAACGTAGGCTTCCACCAAAATTAAGGTTTGAAAATTCATAACTAACTTGTTACCTGACGTACAGAGATATTAAAAATTTATTTAAAATTTGGTTGCAACCGATATGCGGGCCCGCGATATAAATTCTGTTTAAAATTGAAGGAACAAGGCCAGAATTCGCCGGCACAGCTATGACGACATACTTACGGGACCATATGGGGAAGGAGGGGTTTCGGGTGGGGAGAACTTAAAAGATACTGAAGAACTTTCACCTTGTATTTCCTCTCCCTTCACTTTCTTTCAGCCTCTGCCTGTATTTCACCGGCATCCATTTAACCTATTTTATACGTAGTTATTTCACTTATATATTCACATACTAATCTAATTTTACTTACCTGTTATAAATTCCTGGCGACAGGCCGTCTTGAACCAGCGATCTTCAACTCCGTAGTCCATCAGCTTATCCACTTAGCTAACATGTTACTTGATAATATGAAGCGTAAACGATGTATATATAGGTACATATAGTACATTACCAGTAATAGAGATGGCATTGCAATGTAATTAATATCTACCCCAAAAGATGACTCTGTCGTCTCTCTCTGAACTGTCGCCAACTTAACTTTTACGAGGAACAATGGGCGCCCGCAAGGGGGGGCAAGGGGGGGCACTTGCCCCCGCCTGGAATTCTAAAGATGTTGATGTTCAATTGTTTAATATCATACTAGATTATTTCATAAACTGAAATTACTGACAGTCAGCTAGCATATGTTATAACTGGAAGTTTCTGTAAACAATTTAATGTTGCTGACGTTATATTGGTTTTTATATTCAAGAAAATTGTTAATGTGCCTCCCCCCCCCCCCTGGAAAAGATCCTGCGGGCGCCCATGCGAGGAACAAAAATACATCAAACTCAAATCACGAGTTTCATTACCAGCAGTGTGATTATTGTTTGAAGAGGGAGTACAAGTAGACGAAAACAAACCAGTCGTGTGTCCAGCCTTGTCATGGTCGTGATTATAGTTTTAAGAGGAAGTATAACTAGAGATAAACAGTCGAGTCGTGTGTTCAGTTCTGTGATAGTCGTGATGATTTTTTTAAGACGAAGTACAACTAGTCAAAACAATTATAACTCTCGTTCAGTGCTGCATCCATACTAGTAATTATTATTTTAAGAGGGAGTACATCTACGCAAACACAAGAAGTCCATCTTCTGTCTACTCCTGTGCCAACTTTTGGTGAGTACTCATAAATTCATATCCTGCCTCAGTGGTAGCAATATACTCGTGTGTATAGTGTTGCTTTCCTATTCGTGATGTCATCACCAAAAGTGTACTTCCAACAACAGTCGCTCAATTAGCAATGCTGTCGCACCTAAACTAACGTGTCACTACCAGTGGTTTTCGGTGGATCACAACCTAACCTGTCACTATCAGTAGTTTTCGGTGGATCACAACCTAACCTGTCACTGTCAGTGGTTTTCGGTGGATCACAACCTAACCTGTCACTATCAGTGGTTTTCGGTGGATCGCAACCTAACCTGTCACTATCAGTGGTTTTCGGTGGATCGCAACCTAACCTGTCACTATCAGTGGTTTTGGTGGATCACAACCTAACCTGTCACTATCAGTGGTTTTCGGTGGATCACAACCTAATCTGTCACAATCAGTGGTTTTCGGTGGATCACCACGCTAAATTAGTAATGCTATCGGCAGCCCTGAAGATGGTTTTCCGTGGTTTCCCATTTTCACACCAGGCAAATGCTGGGGCTGTACCTTAATTAAGGCCACGGCCACTTCCTTCCCATTCCCACCTATCTGTGTCAGTGCGACGTAAAGCAACTAGCAAATAAAAGTGGTTTTCGGTGAATCACAATTGCTTTCGTAAAGGATGCTAGAGGCTGTTGGCCGCTTCGCGGCCCTAACATGGGGGCTTATGCCCACCGACCCCCTTTTGCTTGTCTGTAGACCAATGATTTTGCCACTAGCCGGACTTAACCAAACCAGATAAGTGTTTTTCCTACTTGCCGGACGTATTTAATATTCGTAAAGTTTTCGCGAAATCAAGTCAGCCCCATCATATCGCGCCGTTAATATCTATTTCACTATCCAGCTAGTCAATTTTTAACCCAATCTAGTGCCAATCTTGTGGCTGTGAATTGTGTTACGCAGTCTCAAACAGCTAAATATACCAGACCATTAATTCATACATTTAGCGGCTGCTACACGTTCTTTCGAATTATCCGCCATGTTTGCAAACATCAACTCGCTAAACACGTCATACATGACGTCATATAGACGCACGAGCAGCAGCCGCGGAGCCCGTGCTCGCCCGTGCCGGCGGATCCTGGACTTATACCTTTACTTTAGCCAGACTTGTAGATCTCAATTGAGAAGTTAATATTAATCTTTCTCAGTTGCAGCATTCTACATGTTTTTAATAAGTTATTTGATATTTTAATTTTATTAAATGTTATTTTTACTTAAGCATTAAAAATGTATAGCATATAACTAGCTTTCTTTTTGAAAACTCCTGGCAATTGCCGGCAAGTCTTACCCTCGTGTGTTGTAGCAATATATCGGATATCAAAATGTATTGGAATGAGGAATTTTTCTGTACGGCTACGCAGACGAAGAATTGCGGATATTAGTTTTAGAAAGAAATTACAAGATTTGATGTATAATTCTAGTTATAGTGTTGATGTGTTATTTGCCTCTGTGTGTGAATTAAAAGTTGGATGTTGAGTTGTTCTTTACACTGTAGGCTGCAAAAGATTGTAACAGTGTTTGATATCCTGAGAGCTGTTCTGTGTAGGATATCTGTAAGAATATCTGCGTATGTAGGATTCTTGGTGTATCAGTGTTGTGGAGATTCTTCTGTATCACATCCTTACACCACAACAGCCGTATTTGGTATTTACTCCTGATGTTTTAGTAAGATATCTCCTGATTTATTGGTGTGTAAAAGCTCTTCTTCACGGGCGCATGGCCATGAGTTTGCATGGGTTCGAATCCCAGGATAGACAGCCCTGAAAATCATATCCATGGTTTACCCATTTTCTTGTTAACCTTAATTAATGCTGCTACCTTCTTAATCCTAGCACTTTCCCTTTGACTTGTTAGTGCAACATTAAACCAGTAGCAAGAATGGAAGAAAAACCTTCAGGGATACATTCTGGCTCTGGAAACTGTAAAAGGTAGTTACTTGAAAGTAAAATCAATAATATATTAATACAATAACCAGTGATGGCCAGAACAAGTAGTGTCGCCTATGTTGCGATATTCAGTGAGGCACCACTCGATGTGTTCAACACAGACAAGTTTCATACCACCTGGGGAACAATAAAAACTGCTAAACATTTAAACCAATTATAGACGTGGAACTCCCTTCATGGAGTGCTCTGTTAATCAAATCTTGGTTGTGTCATTAGACACGACATGCACAGACAAATAATGAGAATAAATGTTTGTAGCATTGTTCGATGAAATGAGCTGATAGAAGTGTTGTATAAACTTCTATTTTCCGTGGTTTCCCATTTTCACACCAGGCTAATGCTGAGGCTGTACCTTAATTAAGACCACGCCGCTTCCTTCCCATTCCTAGGCGTTCCTTTTCCCACATCACCATAAGACCTATCTATGTCGGTGCGACGTAAAGCCACTAGCAAAAAAAATTTTGCTTAGTCTGTTGACAAATAACCTAAGTAACAATAAGGTAATATAATTTTCTGGCCTGTGTTTCAGTGTAAGGTCATTGAAAATAGTCAAAAAGTCCATTACCTCCAAACTACTTTCAGAATTTAACCCTTAGCAGCTGAATATGTTTGCTGGGGCATAATTTACTATGTGCTTCCACTTTATTAACACCAGCAGTCACCATTTGCGTCATGGTGATCTAAACGTGGTATGTCTCTGTTTTTTTTCCTTTGTCTGGAAATGCTCCAGCAGCGTGCTACACAAAGCTGCCAACTCTTAGGAACTACTAACAACAGTATTGATATACAACCTGTGTCTGAAAAGTTGGGTGAATGTTCTCATGAAATAAAGACAATGTAAGTTACAAACAAAACTCCTTTACTGGTCTTTAAAGTAATCTCCGTTAGCTACAACACACTTTTGACATTGACTGTAAAGCTGCTGGAAGCTGCCAGCAAACGCTTCGTTTGAAATTTCCCTGAGAACCCTTGTCACACGTAGTTTGATACCAGCTACACTAATCAATATATGAAAAATGTTTCCACCTAATTGATACCTTTCTTTTTATTTAGCCTTCGGCTACTTACAAAAACATTATAATATCAGGGCATGTTTCGATCACTTCGCGATCATCATCAGCTGCTTACATAAAAGCTTAGATAAAAACTGCATACAACAATCACATAGTTGACATAAAAAAACTGGTGTTAATAAGGGACGTATGGGTTGGAGGGGGGAAGGTAGTATGCGGAGGGGGGCGGTTGTTACTAGAACGTTAACTTTAAAATAATTGAAAATACTATCTATATACTAGAATGTCTTTGGTTTCAAGTCCCGAAGGCTTAATGAAATCACTTGTTTAAAGAACTAAAAGATTTTTTAGTGTTATGATCCATAAGAAAGGCTTTTTGCTAGAGTCTGTTTCTTCTTTACTTGAGTTCTTGTTTCTTCCGCGTCACTTTTGTACTGTACTATGAGGCGTGATCCTCTTGCTTATCCTGTTTGTAAGTGGAAAGTGTGTGTCCGCTCTTGGTTGAATTAAACAGTTTTTGTATTCATAAACTCATCAGGTCGGATAGCTTGTTTTATCATCTGTAACCAGCAGAAAGAAATATGCGTCTGTCAGTTAAAATCGCCTGGGGATGTGTTGCCTAAGGAAACTGTTTAGAATAATGGAAATTAATTGAGATATTTTGAACTTACCCCTGTCCAGTTTACTTCCTTTACTTCCCGTGATTACGGGTGTGCGTCTGATTCTGCTGTCCTCGACCTTGTGTAGTAGCGGTATCGATTAGGTGGAAACATTTTTCATATATTGATTAGATTACATTATCGATACAGCTAAGAAGTGGATAGTTTGTAATACCTGCTACACTGTCGAACTGGCGGCCTTTCAGGGCTAATTTGAGACGGGGGAACAAAACAAAATCTCATCATCATCATCATCATTTCTTCTCTCCAGCAAGCCGGGTGCGGTTGTGTACGAGCCTCCTCCTGTTCTATCCATCCACAGATGCTGCTCGTATATGTGACACCAGGTCAAAGTATGTTCGAGGAGTCCTGTGAGGGTTCATTCTTTTCATGTGACCATACCATTGCAAGCTCTTCACTTCTAGAGTCTCCAGCAAGCTTCTTTCCAATCCAAGCTATTGTCAGATATCCACATTCCTTATTATATCCATTTTTGTTTTTTGTAGACAAGAACGGAGAAACTTCATTTCCGTTGCTTGAAGACAACTCTTTGTTGGTCCAGTAAGTGTTGCTGCTTCCAGGCCATATGTCAATATAGGTACTAGATATATTTTGTACAAGCTGATCTTGGAAACTAACGGAAATGTTTCATCCCAAAGGATTTGACTACAGCTTGATAAAATTAGGAAGCTTTCCGTATTCTGTTACTAATCTCTTGATGTATGGTATTGTCTGATGACAGAACACTACCTAAATACTGGAAGTTGTCTACAATATCCACCTCGTCTCCAATTCTTAGATGAACTGTTGGAGAGTTTGCACTCATCACCAAGCCAACTGTCTTAGTTTTGCTGATTGTGAGACCCAAGTTTGTAAAGGCTTCATGCCAGAGATCTAGTCTAGTTTGTACTTCCGCTTCTGTCTCACCTCATACCATTACATCATCAGCAAAAACCAGGGCATTAGTTGGTGGATCTTTTCTCTTAACCGCTTTTAAAACTTCATCCATTGTGATTATGAAGAGAAGTGGTTAAAGACAATTTCCTTGCTAGACTCCACTCTTCGTTTCAAACCAGTCTGACCTTCCATCCTGGACCTGGACACGACACTTGGTTTCATCATATAATCGTTGTACTCGTGCTATGATGTCATCGGGCACTTTCGTATGTCTCAAACATTCCCATATATGCCTGCAATGTAAATGGTCATATGCTTTCTGGATGTCCAGAAAAATGATTATAAGTGTTTTACCTTTCTCCCAGTATTTCTCATAGAGCATTCTGGTGGCAAAAATGAGGTCTATAGTTGATCTATGTGGTTTATATCCATGTTGTTCCTCCTCAAGTGTAAGTTCAACATATTTTCTAATCCTGCTCTCAAGGATGGATTTATAGATTTTGAGGCCATGTGACAGCAGAGTTATACCTCTGTACTTGGTACTTTTCTTTCTATCACCCTTTTTCAACAGTGGGATGATGACTCCTTCCTTCCAGTCATTGGGTATTACATTCACTTTCCAGATTCTATTTAGTACCCTGTACATCCACTGTTGTCCTACCTCTCCTAGTGCTTTGATCATCTCACCACTTAATTCATCTGATCCAGTTGATGTGTTGTTTTTCAGCTTAGATATTGCTGTCTCTACTTCCAACCATGTCAGACTAGTGGTATTTGTGCTGCCAAAATCATAATGTTTGTCTAATGGGGTGAAATTTTCATAACAGTTTAGCAAAGTTTCAAAGTGCCTTTGGAACTCCTGTAATATTTTGGTCTTATCCCTAGTCACCTCACCATTAGGAAGTTCTACAGTTTGGGTAGATTCATTTTGAGTTCTTCTATTCTTAACAATACTGTATAACAGATTTTTATTTCCATCCTGCATTATTTTGGTAGCCAGATCTTACTTGCATTTCTGCTTTTCAGCTACAACCAACTCTTTGACCTGTAGTTTTTTTATTTCTTTAATGTGACAGCTTCTCCTCTGTTTCGTGTTGATCTCCCCGCGTTCTTGCTTGATATAAGGATATTCTTGCACGGTTTCTGTCATTGATAACCTATTTAATATCATCATTCCACCGGGCAGTTTCTTTAGGTTTCCTTATTTGACTCTGTCGTCCACATACCTTTTCTGCTGTACCAACCACAACCTTTTTTAGAGTATGCCATTCTTCATCTACCAATTTCAGTTCTTCTCTTGGCAACAACCTGCGGACATCTTCCCTGAATTCTTCCCTTACACTTGGCTCGGTGAGTCGCAAAGTTTTTATTTTTGGGACTCTTTTGTTACAAACTTTGAGAGGTCTTTCCTCTGCAATAACTGCAACCAACAGTCTATGGTCTCGTGTTCACTTGGAATGACCTTAACATCATTGACATTTTTCAATACATTTTGATCTATCAGAATATAATCTATTACTGTACCTATTTTATCATCCCAGCTATATCTTGTGATTTTATGGGAGTCCGTTTTCTTGAACCAAGTGTTACTCACTGTCAGGTTGTTTCTCATGCATAGATCTAGCATATATTCTCCCTCTTCATTTCTGTTTCCCTTTCCATGAGGTCCCAGTATGGATTCATATCCTGTTCATTGAGAGCCAACTTGTGAATTAAAATCACTCATTGCAATTAGATTGTCATACCCAGTGTGTTCTTCCAAGTTATTAAGGAAGTTGGCCTTTTCCTCTTTTGAGCATTCTACCTGTGGAGCATAGACTTGGATCACATTATACTTTTTCTCTCCTAAGTTCACAGATAACTTAATTATCCTTTCACTAACAAACTCAACTTCACCACAAGCATCTACATCTTTATGTATTAAAAATCCTACTCCATTCTTAGACTCAACTTCATTTGCTGAGCAGTAGAGACTATAGTCCAATCTGATATTAATTTTCCCAGTTTTCTTCCACTTTGTTACATTCAGGCCCATGATCAGAAGTTTCCTCCTTTCCATGAGGTCGACCAGCTCTTCAGTTTTGTTTGTCAATGTCAGGATATTTAATGTTCCCTCTCTGATACTTTGTGTTCGTTTGGTTTGGGTAGCTGGTGCATCATGAGGCCGTAAACCATCATTCGCACAAAACTGATATCGTTGTCGTGAATTCCTACATCCAAGGCTCGTATTATTCTTGAAAGCTACTTCTTCAGTAATCCCTCTGTTGACCTGCTGAGCCTAACAAAGATGGAGATTTTCTTTCAGGGTTTTCTGCCTTAGCCTTAGGTGTCCAGTCACCTCAACCTACAAGGCAGCAGGTTGTACTCATATTAATCCCTGAATACAGGGCTGCCTCTTCTGCTATCTCCACTGTACCGAAGTCCACCTTCTCCACTGTAGAAGTCGTTGAGGTCTTCTGCTGGCCCAAAATCCATAGAATACGGAGGGTGTGGAAGAACAGTCACCTTGCATTCGGCGAGAAACTGGGTCACGTGGTTTGCGGTGTGCAGATGGCCATTGTCATGGAGGAGCTTCTACTGTCCATTCCAGGACAGTTCAGGCCGAACTCGTCTGATGGGTTGCAGTAGCCGTTTCAAAACTCCCTCGTAGAATTCCGCGTTGACAGGTGTACCCTGGGGTACAAATTCATGAAGAATAACACTGCTGCTTCTTGATTATTTTCATTACGTTACGTATTGATATCTACCATATATCATAGAAAGAAAGAGAGATCCACCTGATCAATACTTATTTATTAAGAGTTTTTTCTTAACAGAACCGGTTTCGACTCCTCACAAAGTCATCTTCAGCTGTCTTACATTTACATTAGACGACACATTCTCAATAGTAATACCTTGCCAAATTTAAAACAATTTTTGTATTGAATGACATTAAGTAGTCATGTCTATGAGTGGTTCGTATATTTAAGTTTGTTTGAAGACTAATATTAAAATGATAACTATTTGAAACACATTAAAAGTTTACAATACATGGTAAAACAAATTGCTATGTACATTTGTACTATCAGCTTTCAAGTTTTACAAATAAAACAAGTTCTTGGATCAATTCGTCAGGTATAAAAAGGTAATATGCTTGAATACAGCTGTATAAGCTCTTATAATGTTGTGTTAGGCTTTATACCTTGTCCAGTGAAGAAACATGTGTCGAAAGTTAGATTGACATATACATAATGAAACGTATTACGTTCGTAACAATAGTAAAATAGGTAACTTAAAAACTGTGCACAATTGGCCTCTAGCAATTACTAGGAATATGGCCATGCATTCCATGTTTGATAGTGGTAAAAAGCTGAATTAATGTTGTGGTCTTGGTAGTGAAATAACCTGAGTTAGTTCCATCTAGTGATGAAGTTGTGATAGGCTGTCTCTCAAGATCGAGGCTTCAGGGCATTTCATGTGTTAAGTACCCATTGACTGACTGTCTGCTTTTAAATGTTTACCTCTGTTGGTTGTTGAAATAGATTTCTGTAGGGTGTGTTGTCAAGTCTTTATTCTGCTCGGTTTGGTAATGGAATCTTTGTGGGATTGACATAATTTCCTATCATATGTCAGCCAACTGCAGTGGTAGTAGTTGCTGAGGTGATGTAAAATGGTGGGTGCTAGATTGAATTGAGTTATGGCCAGTAGGTCGCAGGCTATCATGGTGAACATGTTTTTCCTCAAAAAGAAATTCCAGGTAAGATTTGCATCATTTAAACTTCTTTACATTATTGCTAATGTTGGGTGAGCATGTAGTAAAATTCTGTCTTGGCAGTTTAATGTGAGTATAGGTCATCTAAAGCAAACACCCTGCTGAAGGCAGAGATGCAGTGGAATATTTTTCATCACCTTTCCTTTCTCTGTCTGTTGCTACTCTAATCACAGTTCATTGCACTCTTTTGAGTGTGTGGCTTTCAGTTCAGTGGCTCTTGATCTGGTAGCTCAGAGGACTGATGCCATGCTAATTTCATGTTCGTGAGTGTGTTTCTGGTCCAGTTTAGAGTTATTTGAAGAAGCTGCATTATCCCAGCACATGTCTGCAGTTATACTGGCATGAAAGTGAATTCCTGCACATCATTCTGGCACCTCAGAGTCTTTGAAAACCTTGAAAGTTGGAAGAGGGATGTTCAATGAATAACTGTGACTTAACAGTAGTAATCTGTTGCCTAGTCCAGCCCTAGTACTCCTATATAGGATACCAGTGTCCGGATGTTGGCATTCCTGATGTCTTCCAGGCTCACGAAATGTGAGCCAAGGTATCGATGTCTAGTGCTTGCAAGAGCCTCGCACTGACACAACACATGCGCGGAGGTCTCTTCCTCCCTACCGCATATTCTACACATTGGATCCTGACTGATTTTCGTGATGTGTAGGTGTCCCTGTAAGGTATTGTGGCCTGTCAACAGTCCAACTACCATTCGCATTCTGGTCCTATTCAAATTTATCAGGACCTTTTTATAACTTTGGCTAGGTCCTTTGATAAGTTCACGTGCCTGCCTTGCTGTGGTTAACCTTTTCCGAATGTCTAAGTGAGACTGGTTTGTCCACTGGGATATTACCAGTTTCACGCTTCGGAGTTACACTCCCAGGAAGGGCTCTGGTCCTATGAAAGGACCTTTTGAGCCTTGTTTAGCTAGTTTGTCAGTTTCTTCATTTCCACTGATACCTGTGTGCCCAGGGACCCATAATAGGGTAACTGAGCAAAATTCACACAGCTGATCTAACATCCTTTGGCATTCCCATATCATTCTTGATGTTGTTCTAACTGCGCATAATGCTTTTAACACTGCCTGGCTATCACTGCAAATGGTGATGCATCTTCTACGTCCAGGCATGTTCCATATATATACAGCACAGGCCAGTATTGCATATACTTCGGCCTGGAAAACAGTAACATATTTACCCATGGGAAGGGACGGCCTTGTCTTAGGCCCCCAGACCCCGTCGCCTGTGCCTGTCTCTGTCTGCGAGCCATCTGTGTACCATGTACAGCCCCCAGACTTGAGACGGGCCCCAGCATCTGCGGCCCACTCCTCCCTCATGGGTATCACCACTGTGAACTTATAATTCAGATTAAAACTAGGCTTCATCAGTCCCTGATCATCATTGTCGTAGGACAGGTCTGGTGAAGCCTTGTAAGAATTGAGGCATGACCGCTATTCAGATTCTTGAAGGACCATCCTCCGAGTGACCAGAGGTGGTAAGCACTCATTCCCGCTATTTCCTTAACTTACAAATGTAAAGGGGGAAGACCTAGGATGGCCTCCATTGCACATAATGGTGTAGTATCCAGTGCCCCTGTTATTCCTAGACACGCAAGTCTTTGGACACTGTTTAACTTGGTGGTCACAGTTTTACTCTCCGAACCTGGCCACCAGACTAAAGATGCGAAGGTGATCGTGGGCCGTACAATAGAAATATAGAGCCACTGGACCACCTTAGGTCCTAGGCCCCAAGTCTTTCCGACGGCCCTGCGACAGGCCCACATAATCTTGCGAGCCTTATCCACCTTATGGTCTATATGTTTCTTCCAACTCAGTCTTGCCTCATGGATTATCCCTAGGTACTTAACTGAGGTTGTCTTAACTAATTTTTTCCCAAATAGGAAAGGCTCTGACAGTCCGTCTAGCCTACTCCTCCTGGTAAATACCACAAGCTCCGTCTTGTCGGGATTAACCAACAAGTCCGTGTCGTGGCACCATCTTTCCACCCTACGTAGGGAGCTCTGTATGAGCTCTGAAACCGTACTGGGGAAATTTCCCACCGCCATCAGGCTAATGTCATCTGCATAGCCTTGGGCATAAATTCCTCTAACATTTAACCTGATAAGTAGTTCATCCACTACCAGACACCATAATGTTGGTGGTAATACTCCTCCCTGTGGGTACCCCCTGTCTATATTATAGTGCTATTAAAACAATGTGCGTGGTCTGACAGCTCTCAGCGTGGTAGTAGGAGGTGGCAGTTACTATGGCAACCAGTACACACCTCCTGTTTCAACCAATCCCAGCTCGACATGCACTCTCCCTTTTCCTACCCCCGCCGTTTTACAGCTTCGAGAGGCGGTCGGTCCGAGTTCCACGTTGCCAATATAGTATACCGCGGAAACTACATACGAGTCTTAGAGACGATAAATTTATTTTTGGTAGTGCGTCTTCCCTTCGAATCTCCCTTCATAAGTTAGGATTTCATTTTGAAAAATACTCAAACCGAACTGTGTTGATGGAGAGACATGATATCGTAGCTTGGCGCTGTTGCTACTTGAGGGCTGTTAGGAATGTAGATTATAAAAGCATTGTGTGGCTTGATGAAACATTTGTAAACGCTGGCCACTCCTTAACCAAGGGATGGTCAGACAGAACACCAGAAGGCACAATGAAAGCCCCGTTAGGAAAGGGAAGTAGGATCATTGTCCTGCATGCTGGCACTGCAAGAGGCTTCGTTCCAAATTGTTTCCTCATGTTCCAGTCACGAGAAACAGGGGACTACCACAAAGAAATGAATGCTGCTTCCTCCACGGCATGGTTTGAAAATTCCCTCCTTAAAAACATTCCTCCCATGTCCACGATTGTTATGGATAATGCTCCATACCATTCTGTAATGCAGACGAGAAAGGCTGACATGCTGGCTTGGGTAGAAAGAAATGTCTTGCCTCGGAACACAGATATTACCATTGAACCTTGTACTACAAAGTCAGAGCTAATGGAGCTTGTGACAGCTTACAAACCGAAACCCGTTTATGTCATCGATGAGATAGCAAAAATGAATGGCCACCAGGTGATCAGGCTGCCTCCTTACCATGCCCATTTGAACCCATTTGGTCAGAAGTGAAGGGTTACGTAGCTGAGAACAACAAGAGGTTCACCATCGCTGAAATAGAGAGACTGACCAGACAGGGTATTGAGAATGGGCCTCTGTGGTGAAACACACATGGGGACTGAAACAGTGGAAAAAGGAAGGAGTTTTGGAACACTGTGTGGAAGAAATGATCATCTCCCTCGGTTCCAGCTCCACAGGTGAAGAAAGCGATTCCTCCCTGGGAGTTGCTCCACTCACACCGTGAAGGTGAGTAATTTTCTACTGTGATGAACTTCTCCAAAGTGCATTTTAAAGCTGAGTAACCAGTATGGGAGTCTGCTTTCTGATAATCAGTATCATATGCATAAAATGTAATTTCAGATTTTTCTTGAAAATTGGTAATGCAAATTTTCCAGCTTTAGCATGAAGTCGACGAATTGCCTTGAAAAGCTAATGTTTGAATTCAAGTATAAGAGGTGTTTCCAGCACCCTTCAAAATTTTGATGATGATTATTATCTTTTGTCTCTGAAAATAATAATAATAATAAAAATTATTATTATTATTATTATTATTATTATTATTATAAATTCTTCTTCTTCTTCTTCTTCTTCTGTGCTTTCTTCTCATTAAGGTGGATGGACTTCAATTTTTCGAATTTTAGACAAGGCATGTGAGATTTTAGAAATTAGGAATCATGATCTATGGTTAGAATATATACTTTTTTTTTTTGCTTCAGATTTCAATAAAAAAGAGGTCCCATGACTAATGATTGCAAGTTTAAAGGCACTCAAAACGACAAGACAGACTTCTACCTCGCACGACTCAAATTCCAATTATATCTGGCATCTTAAAGTGTGCCGTTGCCTATGACAGGGTCCGAACGATTTCTCCTCTTTGTACCCTCGCCCGGATTTGAACCCAGAATGTTGAGCAGGCCTGTTAAAATGCCATTCTGATACTGAAATCTACCTAAAATTAAAATAAATCTTACGGAGATCGACTGAGGAAGGGGAATGAGGAGTTTGTCTTACAATATTTGAGCTGATATAATTACTGCTGAGCCACCTCGGAATAATAGCAGCGATATTTAACGTTTTTCTAAATCTTTGATCATCACCGTTAATGGATATTATTTTCCGCAGAGCCTAGCGCAGAACGAGAGATGTTAACTCTGATGTAGTAACTCCTGCCGGATCCTGTGGCAACACAGCACTCCCACTACTTTGTTCAGCGCCACGTGCTGCAAACTGTCAGAACGCGCACTTTGTTTTAATAGCACTATAGCTCTCAACATTACTGCGTTGAGGCCATAATCCACTTTATGAGCATCCCGCTCACTCCTCTCCTCTCTAGACTAAGTTCTATGGAGTAGTTATATCTAGGAATACCACCATAGCAAGTTGTTGTTGATCCAAGGCACTCTAGCTGGTGTAGTGGCATCTCAACCGACTTCCCTGGTTGGTATGCATGCTGATGGGGATGCGGGGGACAGTCTCTTAATACTTTCTCCCTAATATGTCTATCCGCCAGTCTTAAGAAGAAAAGACGTTAGACTAATGGGTCTATAATCCTTGGGTCTGATATATGAAGACCTTCCGGGTTTGGGTATATACACTATCTTCGCCTGATGCCACAAGGAGTACACGTACCCCATAGTGAGACAGGCTCTAAAAATTCTAACCAGGTTTGGTATAAGGACCGTGTCCGCTTCCTGAAGAAGTGCTGGAAAGATCCCATCCATTCCTGGGCTTTTATAAGGGGCAAAAGATTCTAATGCCCACTTCACCCTTCTTGGGGTAACAATCTCTGCGGCTTCCTTCCAGCCACTTCTATCGGGTCTGAAGGATCCGCTCGATTCTACTTCACTATTCCTGACTGCTGAACCTGGAAAATGGGCATCAAGCAATAAGTTCAGGGCCTCCCCCTCTGTGGATGTATATCCACCCAAAGGTGACTCCAATGAGCCCAGCCTTGCCCTTCCATCCAAGGTTAGAATTTTATGAAGCCTTGCCGCTTCATTTTGACTTTCGATGGAGTCACAAAACTGTCTCCAAGATTTCTTAGAAGCCTTTTTGACTTCTGACTTGTACTTTCTTTGTGATTCTTTATAAGAATCTAGACTTTCTTGATCCTGAAGTTCCTTGTATTTATTCCAGAGCCTTTGTGTGTTTCTCCTCAGGTGTTCAAGATAACTGTTCCACTTGAAGCTTCCTGTTACTCTTTCTGCCTTAACGACTGGGCAGTTTAATTCATAAGAGGTAACCAGTGTCTGTGTGTGAAAGCTTACACTGAGCTCCAGCTCCTCTTGGTTGGTAATTATATTTGAGGGTCCTCCTTCCAGTCCCCTCCTCACGTCCTCCCTAACAGACATCCAATTGGTTTGTCTAGGGTTTCTATAAGATGGGATTTTGAAGGAGCCCTCTATATGAAACACAATGTGTCTATGATCTGACAAGGAAGGCTCCAAAGAAACTTTCCAGTCTTTAAATTCCTGTACGATTCCCATGGAACCCAGGGTAAGATCTATGATCTCCTTACTCCTGTTGTTGATGAAGGTTGGGGTATCACCTATGTTTGTGATCTCAAGATCAGTTGTACATAGAAATTCTATGAAATGCTCTCCCCTTCGGTTTGTGTGTTTACTTCCCCAAATGCTGTGATGAGCATTGGAGTCACATCCTACTATGAAGTTCACCAGTCTCTTGAACTCCTCTGGCAGGGGTGGAGATTCAGAGTCTCCTGGAAAACATGCAGAACAGACAACCAGGTCTCTAGGCTGTCCGCCCTCTTCATATCTCACTAGAACTGCTACAAGGTCTCTAGTAATGAAGCCCGGTACAGCCCAAGCGTTATGATCCTTAACTAGTATACATGCTCTAGGTTTCTCCTCCGCTACTCCACTGAGTAGAGTGAAGCCTGCACATTTAAGTCCCACGATATGCCCCTGTCTATGCCAGGGTTTAGATGAGATATTGCGTAAAAGTTGCTTAAAGCTAAAATTCTGCAATTAATGCATGCTGTTCTCAGAATAAATGTGTGCTTTTGACTTCTGAGTTACAGGCACTACACAAGAGAATGGTGGTCAAACATATGCAAGATCTGAGTGGACCACTATTCAAAATCTCTGCCTTTGATATTTCTTGTCATGTTCTTTTCAAACTTGAACCTGACATATGAGCGCACTCCTGATCAAGAACTCTCCTGCGTCAAACTTGTGTTAAAGAAATATGTGCCAGCCAATATTGGAAACAGTCAACGAGTTTGGGGTTGGATTTTTCTGTACTTTTTACTGCCAGTATTAAAATTACTTTGGTTTAGGAATTGCACCTCTTCTATTTTTACCGTCTGATTATAATAGAGGATAGTTGGCCCAACACTACTGCACCACCATTAGCATCACATGTTACTCCTATCTCAATTAGTGTTGAAGAAGATAAATCACAAATCCTTTGTGAGTCTACTACCCCCTGTGGGTGGGGGACACAGATGAAGAATACACCCACGGTATCCCCTGCCTGTCATAAGAGGTGAATCTGGCAAGATGACGACTGGAAGCGCAACTGCCTATAAAACTAGGGGCCCTGTAAGTTTAGGACTCTCCAAGATTATAACGGGAAGGACATCTAGCAAGATGGCGTCGGTAAATGCATCTAACCGTAAAAGTAAGGTTAGGCCCCTCCAAGAAGCTGTCGGAAGGGCATCTACCAAGATGGCGTCAAGAAGAGCATCTGGACGTAAAACTAGATCCTGTGTAGTTAATCCCCAGCGTCTGTGAGGTTAGCCTTGCACTCTTGCGTGCCTTAGTCCCGTCAAGATGAAAGATGTGAGGTTAGTATCGTTCTCATTCTCAAAATTCCGCCCCTCATACCTGTTAAATGCACGTGGTGTGTGGCTGTCCCGTCAAGATGACAGCAGTGAGGTTACCCTCACCCACTTATTCAAATTCTGCACCTCACACCTGTCGAAAGTAAGGTTAGGACATGTTAATATGACATATGCGAGGTTAAGGTCGCCCAATTATTCAAATTCCGCGCCCCACACCTTCGAAACAAGTGCACGTGGTCAAAAATTGAGGTTAGGATCCATCAAGATGACAGCTGTGAAGTTAGCCTCACCCACTTATTCAAATTCCACGCCCAAAACACGAGCACGTGGTCTAAAATGAGGTTAGTACCTGTCAAGATGACAGCTGTGAAGTTAGCCTCACCCACTTATTCAAATTCCACGCCCAAAACACGAGCACGTGGTCTAAAATGAGGTTAGTACCCGTCAAGATGACAGCTGTGAAGTTAGCCTCACCCACTTATTCAAATTCCGCGCCCAAAACACGATCACGTGGTCTGAAATGAGGTTAGTACCCGTCAAGATGACAGCCGTCCAAACACGAGCATCTGTCCTTGTTTGTAAGCAATAGCACTTGACCGTGACGTCATGAGTTCAATGACCCTGCCAGGGTTCAATGACATCGCGAGAAAATGCTGACACAGCTCCAGTTCTTTTAAAACCCGTGTTGCTCTACAACTGTTGACTAATTTTTGCCTTAATAGTGGGTCTTTTTTAGAAATCTGGACACTGAAGCTTGTGCTCTACCCCTGTTATTTGACTTACATCCAGGTAC
Source organism: Anabrus simplex (assembly GCF_040414725.1). NCBI lineage: Eukaryota > Metazoa > Arthropoda > Insecta > Orthoptera > Tettigoniidae > Anabrus > Anabrus simplex. Next base: position 5,016,563 of record NC_090277.1, read on the forward strand.
ACAGCACATTAAACTAGAAACACACCGCAGAGGCAACTCAAGAGGAATCATCAACAACCTAATCACCACCGATGTTGTTTGAATAAATAAGTTATTTAAGAAAAAACATCTTCTTATAGCACTAAAAGAGGCCCTATAGACCTTTTGACGACTACAAATAAATATAACTTACGATTAATAATTTTAAAATTTCCTAAAATTTCTGGTAAACAACACTCCATTTTCCGCTTTAATGACATTTTCGACAGGTCGGTTAAGGTCTGAGATATTGTAGTTAGTCTTGGCCACACAGTGTTACCTATGTCTTATGGCTGGTTGTCATCTAAATTACAGTCGTTGATGGACGGCAATGACCGGGAGACGTATTTATGATCTCTGGTTTTCGAGAAGGGAAAAGTGAACCTCGAGTAAGGAAATCGTTGCTCGCTCGACCCGATTAGCCCGAGTACTTTCTGTTGATTGATTGATTGATTAAATAATTAATTAATTCATTCATTCATTATTTCATTCACTCCTAACCTAAACAAGAAACCAGTTAGTGACTTGTTTTTCTTTCAGATTATTGAGACTTTTCCTTTTGGTTCACTGAAAGTTACGTAATGGAATGAATCTACTTTAGAAAGTGTACAGACTATTATTTGATTCCGTTTGAGAAGAATTCAGAATGACTGTTTTCTCATTCATTAAACGTCTTTTCTTCAGGTGCCAACCAGTGTAAGCGATTTCTGGTAGAAAATACATTAATACTGTGTGAATACTGCGAATAAGATTGCCCTCGTTTTCCTGCCTCAATGAGCCACCTGTTTATACACGGTGTAGACTCTTCTAGTATCTGAGACGTTGTAGCTTAAAATAAAGTAGGTAGGTTATTTGTGCCGGATGTTTTATTGAAAGTCCTGAACAAGATTACAACATTAATTGGGCTCGCTTCATCACTCTGTTGTACGGCTAATCTAAGGGTTCCAGAAGAAACTGTTTGGTATTTCCTTCCTCGCAACATAAAAACCCTTTCTCTGCTAGAAATGACAAGGTTGTTGACCATCATGAAGGCATTCATCGTCACTTGGGAGAGCGTTTTCATCACGCGTAGTACGCGATAGAGCATGCGCACAGCTGTGGGTGGGGCTGTAGAATAACACCCACCTTTCGCAAGACGCAACTAAAAGACACCCCAGGTGTTTTGAATTTGGGAGAGAGCGTTGGCGACGACGGGGCACTTAGCTGAGTACTAGCATTCGTTTCACTTTCATGTGCAGGGCTCCTTACTTTCATCTATCAAATCCGAACTCCTTTGGTCAACTCGTGCTCTTTTCCGAGTCCGACGCTATTACGTTCATGCCCTTCGTGGTCCTTGTCTTTCTTTGGGCGACACCTTCATTTTTCAAAGTGTCAGATCCCTTCCATGATTAGTGCTAATACAGTGTGGTTGCCTAGCTGTGCTTCCTTTCAAAACATTAATCACCACCACCACCTAAGTTACCGGGTGAATGAAGTACACAGCATACACTTCCCAAGGACAAATCTGAGCCATGATCAAAGAGGACATATTGACACAGAGATGAAACTCAAGCCACTTGTAGTTCTAGTCCTCACTCATAGATAGCGCAACAATGCCCATTGTGTGCAATAACTTACAGTTATTAGCGCTGAGAAGTAACTTCTGGCGTTTTGACGCACATCCGGCCGTGGTCACCACAGCTCCTGACTCCTTTTACTCGGTGTCCGACCAATTTTTAGGCACTGGAAGAGGCGTGTTCATTTGCTGAAGACGTTAAGCATGGAGGTGCTCTCGACCTGTCAACATCCCCCTCCTGTTAATCCTGTGTATCCTGTTGTGTCTCAAACCTGTAAAGATGTATATGGCTGTAAATGTTTCAACTGTGGCTCTAAAAATTATTTCAGGAACACTTGCCCTGGTGTCAAGCGTAATTCCAGCGGTTGTTATACCTGTGGCTCTAAGCAACACCTCTTGTTGGTTCAAAATAGAGGTCAACGACTAGAGGCTAACTAAATGAAGTAACCGACACTTGAAAATTTTGTAACTTCTGAAACGACTACCTTTCCTTACCAGTGCAATAAGATTTCTGCTCATGTCGCCTCTCAAGGTACTTGTGCTCTTCTTGAAGTTAATAATGAACCTGTGAATGCCTTGCTTGATACTGGAAGAGTGGTGTGTTTGATTAATTCTGCTTGGTATTACCAAATGAAATATTCATGTAGGTTGCCTGAGTTGGAACATACCACTGTCAAATGTGTTTCTGCTGTCAATTCTTGAAAATCATGGGTTTGGTGAAGGCTAATTTAAGGACAGGTAATTTTACCTGGAAGATCAAGCTCTCTGTAACACCCAGTCTTTCCTGCAATTTAATCGTTGGTAGTATTTTTTGTCTAGCACCGGACTAGTGTTAGACCTGCAAAATAGAAATTCCTTTTTTTAAATGTTCACCTAACATTAAATTTGGTTTAATCGATTTCCGTTGAAAGTCTCTATTGTTTCTTGTGTCAGTTACCCTCCCCCTGGTGAACCTAGCGACATCGACAGACTTTATCTAAGTCATTTGGGGAATGTAGAAGCTAATCAAGTCCGTGCTGTTTGTAGAGACTTTCCTCAAGTTTTCACCAGAAAGTTGGGTTTAACTGATGTTTTGTAATGCGAAATTGAGTCATCGGACAACCAACCGGTATCGTCTATCGCCACCACACATGCTTGAGTTGAAGAAGATAATAGAACTAAAGGGGAAAGATAGCGTTATCAGACCCTCTACTTCACCACATGCTTCCCCAGTATTCTTGGTACCTAAGCCCTCTGGTGTCTTCAGAGCTGTTATCGTCTATAGTGCCTCGACTAGTAAGATAGTACTAGATTTCTATCCCGTTGCCGGACTTGCACACTTATTTCGGGTGGTTTTCTGAGGCAAAATTCTTCTCTGTACTTGACCTGAACCAGTCGTACTACCAGGTACCTTTATCTAAAGTATCTATCCCCTCGCAGCTTATATCGCCGATTGGAATCTGTACGAGTTCTAGAGGTTGCCGTTTGGTTATCGTGTGGTGCTGAGGTCCTTACCAGACTACTAAATTTTATCCTCTCTGACATAATGTTCAAGTTTGTGTTTAACTATTTTAAGGACCTGGTATCTATTCTAACACCTTTTAGGAACATATGGAGCACATTAGGGAGGTTATACAATGTCTGAAAAAGGTCGGATTTACCGAGAAACTATCCAAAGTTGCATTCGCCAAGCCTAGCATGTCCTTTCGCGGGCATGTAGTTTTATCAGATGGTGTCTCAGTAGACCATTTTAGGACTCAGGCCTTCAGAGATTTCCAACCTCCTTTGGATGTTAAATGTGTTGCCCGCTGCATCGGTATGGTGAACTTTTTCAGAAAATTCATCCCCAACTTCGCCGAAATTGCTGCTCTGTTGAATTATCTTAGGCGGAAAGATTTAAAGTTCACTTGGGACAGTGCCCAACAGGTAGCCTTCGATTGATTGAAAGTTGCTCTAACCAATGCCCCAGTGTTGGCGATCCCAGATTTCAATAAGCAGTTCATTGTAAAGCTCGATGCCTCAGGCAAAGCTGTTGCTGGTGTCCTCTTACAAGAATTTGAAGATAGGCGTAGATATGTAGCCTATATATCTAGGAATCTTACCAATCTGGAATGCAAATACTCTATTTATGAACTGGAATGTCTCGCGGTATTGTTTGCCCTTGAGAAGTTTATGCCCTTCACCGAACACATAATCTTTGACTTAGAAACTGACAATCAAGCTCTTTCTCGGATGCTAAATCGGCCCTAAAATCCGGTAGAATAACTTGATGGGCACTTGGTATTTCATCCTTTAGTTTCATGTTCGACATATTAGAGATTCTGAAGATATCATTACAGATAGCTTGAGTAGGATGTTTGATGGAAATTGTGAATCCTGATGTGCCATCCCTTCGGACCTTACTTTATTGTACCATGAATTTGGGAATCATCAAAAATCTGACCCAGAATTGAAAGGTATCATCAGCAAAAGTAATGATGGGACTGACGTAAAACCTTACTCCTTATCAATGCCTGTTCTTTGTTGTAATGATCAGAAGGACCATAATCTCAAAATTTTTGTCCCTTAGGTTCTTGTACCAGTCATTTTCAAGTATTACCATTGTTCTCCAATCGGCGGTCATTAGGGTATCTCCAAAACCAGCGAGAAAATCAGACAGTTCTTCATCTGGAAGAAGATTGACAGTGACATCAGAACTATGATTAAGTCTAGTAAATCTTGTGGCATTAGTAAGCCTAACTTGAATAAACGTGTTGGATTGTTGTCATCGTCACTATCCTCTCGTCCTATGGAAAGGCTATTCATCGACTACGTGGGCCCTCTCCCTAGGTCTTCTCTAAGAAACACTCATATATTTGTGTGTATAGGTGCATTCTCTCAGTTTTGTTGGATATTTCCCACCAGATCCACTAACTCCCGTACTTCCATAGATTGTTTAAAAGCTATTTTTGCATCCTTTATTCCTCCCAAGTTGCTAGTTTCTGACAACGCCAGTGCCTTCACCTGTAACTCATTCCAAAGGTATCCGTTCGAGCTGTGTATTTCCCACGTTACTGCCACTTCGTACTATCCTAACCCTTCATATTCTGAGGTGAGGAATAGAAACTTAAGGTCTGCGTTGATTGCGTATCATCATGATAATCAATCTGAATGGGATTCTTGCCTACACTGGTTGCCCCATGCATTTAATTCCGCTACTCACGAATCGCATGGTAAGACACCTATGGCTCTCAAGTTCAGTTATAACCCATATTCTCCTATGTTCAATGTGCTGTGTATCGAAGCTCTTCTACCTGAATTGTCTAAACCTAATGACGTTCAAAAAATTTGGAATGAGGCCAAGAAGAATTTGTCTGTGTCATACGAGAGGGTCAATAATAAGTACGATAAATATAGGTCATCTAAAAGGGAAGTTGGTGAATAGGGGTTTGTGAAGTGTTACACGTAGAATAAAGCACCAGAAACAGTTGACAGAGATAACCGAGAAGAGAGCACAAGCTCATTTAGCAATAGATAAGTACAAGACATCAGTAGACAGGAAACGAAGACGTAGAGTCCATGCACTAGGCAAACAGGCGACCATCTCCGACACTGCCCAACCATACAACACCATAGCTAATACCCAATAAATGACTTGCACAGAATGCAGCTCGAATGACTACCAAGCGCTTCACACGCTCACACATTCAATGAAAAGAAGATAAAGCGGAAAATTATTCATGCAGCCAAAACACTTCATTCACCACTACACAAAGACACAGTAGCTCAGTAATCACTGAGTCACGTCATCATGTATGGACCCAGCACTAAATATCCCACGCAGAAACAGGCAAGACATCATTCCGTTAAGTTATGTTACAACAACGATTATGCAGGAACCTAGTCCAAAAGCCCAATTAGAAGATCGACGAAGTTAATTACTAAAATGGTAATTTAGCTGCACATCACTCAAGCACAAGGTACAAATACCCAATGATAATAATTTAAGGATACAGTACAATTGCATCAAGACAGAAAATGTTAAACAAAATTCTTAGGTTACAAGTTATCAATCAGAATAATTATGTAAAAGGCTTACTAATGATTGATCCACCAACACCTAACAGAGTTAAAACGAATTAATTAGCTCACCAACCTGCAGTATGTGTACCAGGTTCAACAAAAGTGCAAAGCCGTTTCCAAAGTTGCATTCAACCCATTGGGGTAACATTACCAATTAACCAACTTTAATTTGGGAAAGATGAACACGCCTAATTTGCCCCTAGATATCAAGTCCCTTGTACTGTATTACAGTTTTTATCTCCAGTTTCTTTTTGTTGAACCTGGTACGCATACTGCAGGTTGGTGAGCGAATTAATATCCAACAAAACCACAACGCTCACAGTAGTGCACGAACCAAACTTCCATTTGAGTAAGAAATGAGTAATAGAATTTTGAGACAACTTCGAGCCGAAAAGTTTAGGTTAATAAATACCACGTCATAATATTTGTGAGGACTCTGCTAGGTGAGCGAGTTTCATTTAAGATACAATTTAAGAAGAATTCTGAAGTCGATTACAATATTCAGGGGTCATTTCAAACATTGAATTGAAAATAATTCTGATAAGTTGTCTGAAGACAATATTTACTATCTTGAAGTCTACTTTTCTTAGGTGCTGCACAAGGGTCCAAAATTGTGGAGATAGGGAATTATTGCAGCTCCCTGTGAAGAAGCTTTATGACACGAGATATCTTTATGAAAAGCAGAGGAGAACATTGCCATCTTCAACTTTCTTCTGAATGTAGGGAGAAATCATTCAATGAAGTGGTTTCATCGACTCCAGGACCCTCTGATATGCAGAAAAGGCTGCAGGGTATGTATGATTCAGCAGGGTAATTACATCTGGATTTTTTGTGTTTGTATTGAAGTTCGTTTGATGTGATGTTATCTTTATTTTATATCGGACCTATCTGCCTAACATCTTACTAGATTTGCTGTCCTCGATGCAAGTTTCACACCGGGAGAAGATTCCCAGTTATCTTCCACTGAGAGTATGTTTCAATGTACATCAGGAGCAGGAACTATGGTCATTTGATTGTTATCCGTACTGTGATTTCCTGTATTAACTTCAAGGGATAACATTTTGTTTAGGGTGTGAGCATTTAATGTAGCCTTGTCTAAAAATTTTGGAATGACTAGTGGGTTATTGACGCTTGTGTTGCTGCTTTCTCATTCCTGAATGTATTTTTGATTCAAATGAACTGTTAGAGAGGTAGCAATAGGCTTCTCTCTGAAGTAAATCCACTCAGTTCTTTGCATTAACGTCAAACATTGAATCCAGCATCCAGTGGTCCATTGGAGCATTTAAGAGTAACTTTTTGTATCAGAAGAGGAAAATTGAATCCTGGGTTTCAAATACTTAATGGGCAATTGCATAACTTATATAGGCCTACCTGTCGGGCAAAAATATAATATCCCTGCTGTGCTCAGTGTCTCAGACAGTAGAGTGCTGGCCTTCTGAGCTCAACTTGGCTGGTTCGATCCTGGCTCAGTCTGGTGGTATTTGAAGGTGCTCAAATATGTCAGTCATGTGTCGCTGGCATGGAAAAGAACTCCTGTGGGACAAAATTCTGACACCTCAATGTCTCCAAAAACTAAAACGTACTTAGTGCGACGTATAAACAATAACATTATTATAATATCCCTCTGTCTCTTCAAATCTGTGGTGACTGGTATCGCAAGTTTTTCATACATGAATTAGGCCATTTGCAAAATAATTAATCAACATGAATGTTTTCCTTCCATTTGCATCAGTTTAAGGACCTGTTCCTGAAGAGGTTCTCAATTTAAAGGATAGGGTACAGGTCTAGATATTAAAAGTCAAGTAGACAGTCTTGTAATTTGTAAGAGAACATCTTTATGACTCAGATGTTTCATTATTTCATATGATGCTTCTTGAGCTCTTTCGAATATAACACCCAATGACCCGTCATGATCTTGGTGCTATTTGAAAAATTATGGAACTGGTCTTGGTAACTGGTGCAGTAACCACTCTGTATTCTATGGCGCAGAGTGCTGTTATGGCTGGCGATGGTAGTAATAACTGTGGCCTAAGATTTATAGCATTATAATGTACTTGAAATACGTAGTGCAATATGGAATACCTTGTAAAGAAGAGATGTATTTACTGCAACAGCCAGGGACGTAGTGCAGATTTTATGTTGAATACCTTGTAGAGGAGAGATGTATTAACTTCAACAGCCAGGGACGTAGTGCAGATTTTATGTGGAATACCTTGTAGAGGAGAGATGTATTTACTGCAACAGCCAGGGACGTAGTGCAGATTTTATGTGGAATACCTTGTGGAGGAGAGATGTATTAACTTCAACAGCCAGGGACGTAGTGCAGATTTTATGTGGAATACCTTGTAGAGGAGAGATGTGTTTACTGTCGCAGCCAGGGACGTAGTGTAGATTTTATGTTGAATACATTGTAGAGGAGAGATGTATTAACTTCAACAGCCAGGGACGTAGTGTAGATTTTATGTTGAATACATTGTAGAGGAGAGATGTGTTAACTTCAACAGCCAGGGACGTAGTGCAGATTTTATGTGGAATACCTTGTGGAGGAGAGATGTATTAACTTCAACAGCCAGGGACGTAGTGCAGATTTTATGTGGAATACCTTGTAGAGGAGAGATGTGTTTACTGTCGCAGCCAGGGACGTAGTGTAGATTTTATGTTGAATACATTGTAGAGGAGAGATGTATTAACTTCAACAGCCAGGGACGTAGTGTAGATTTTATGTTGAATACATTGTAGAGGAGAGATGTATTAACTTCAACAGCCAGGGACGTAGTGCAGATTTTATGTGGAATACCTTGTGGAGGAGAGATGTATTAACTTCAACAGCCAGGGACGTAGTGCAGATTTTATGTGGAATACATTGTGGAGGAGAGATGTGTTTACTGCAGCAGCCAGGGACGTAGTGCAGATTTTATGTGGAATACCTTGTAGAGGAGAGATGTGTTTACTGCAGCAGCCAGGGACCCACCTGCCAACCCCTTTAAGTACATTTACTTTTATAACCTAATTTAATTTACCATGCGTCATTCTCCATAGCTCAAGCACGCAGTACCATATCCATTGGCTGAGATACAACAGGAAATGACATCATTCTATTCAGTCAAGTCAAATCTATACCATTACCAACCCACGCACAATATATACAAACTAAATGCAATCTGTAACGAAACAATGTACAGTACAAAACAGTAGCACACTCACAGCCTTGAACAGTTGTGTTAGCAGGGAAGGATGTCTTGAAGAGGAATTCCGCCAAGTACCCTGCAAAGTGCGCTTTCTGCCTGCCAAATCTCTTAATGGAATACATGCTGTGCTTTAAAATGTCAGTGTCAGCTTTTCACCACTGTCCAACATAGAATGTGCTATGGAATGATAGAGGCCTGACAGCTGTTTGCTACATCACAGACCAATGGTTTTGTCGCCAACAGTAGCCCAACCAATCCAGACCAACGGCTTTGCCACCAGCCGGCATGATAAATTAATTCATCTTTTCACCACTGTTCTACATTGAATGCACTGCTGTACGATCGGTTCTCAAGTTCAAAATTTGGCACTGTGCTGAAACAAAGGCCACATTAACTGAACATATGCCCTGCCAACAATTGATGATACTCCCTGTGTGACCCATAAGCTGCTCCAGACTGTAGTGCTTCAATGTAACCTGCCACTCTCAGCAATTTTGTCATTAATTAATCCAACCCTCCGTATCAATAATTTTGATACTAACATTAATGAGTAGGGTACATTGCTGCACGACCTAAACAAACACTGTCAATAAGTGATTTCCGATGAACCAGAATCTCTACTGTCACTACCAGTTACCATGTGAGAGGGCACCTAGGAGACATTGTGACTAACAGTAATATTTGACTTCACCATGGTTAGCGCTCTTTGCACTTGGTTATACTGCCAACTATGTTGAACCGCTGTCAGTTAACACCCTGGGTGGAAAACGGTGCAGTGGGAAGATAGCGTGACATCACTATCATTATGACAATACCCTACTCTTAAACTTATATTATGCAAATTGTCTGGGCTAATTATCATGAGTTTCATGTTAGAAATAGAAAAATCCTATTAAGTTGTGAAGCTTTATATATAACCTACAGCTAATTGTTATCCAATAATATCTATGGGGAAAAGGAAGCGAAGCTGCATTGGACATCTGGATGAACAAGGTTATTTATTTCTCTGTTATAATGTTACATTTCTAGATAATATCATATTTTCTATTCTCTTACACAATACCACACATTGTGCATATCATCATCATCATTAATGTCCTACTCCAGTCGCCTCCTCCACTCCACTCCTTCCTTCCACTTTTCCTGCTCCATTACTTCCTTCTTCTTCTTCTTCTCCTCCTTCTTCATGTGCCATGTCCTCGCAGAACGTTGGCGATCAGTAGCATGTTCTGTTGTTTGTTCATAGCTGTTCTGAACAGAGTAAGCTTTGTCACCCCAAACCACTGGCTCAAGTTGCCGAGCCTTGAATTCCTACTTCTCCCCGGACCACGTTTTCCATTAATTTTCCCGTGGAGTATTACTTGCAGAAGGTGGTATTTACAGTTCCGCATCATATGACCAAGGTATTCTAGCTTCCTTCTCTTGATGGTAGTGAGAATTGCTGGTTCTTTGTTCATACGGAGCAAAACGTCTATATTTGTCATTTTAGCTGTTCATTGTATCTTCAGCATACTTCGGTACGTCCACATTTCAAATGCTTGCAACTTCTTGCACATGGTCTCAGTTAGTGTCCATGCCTCAACGCCGTATAATAGAATGCTGAAAACGTAGCACCGGAGTAGTCGTGTCCGTAGTGAAATGGAAAGGTCACGGCTTGTCGAAAGTTTCCTAAGTCCACTGAAAAGAAGTTCTGGCCTGCTCAATTCTGCATCAGATCTCGTGAGTAAGGTCCCAGTCATCATTGATGTGACATCCCAGGTATTTAAATGTTGCCACTCTCGCGATCTGGTCCTTTGCTGCTGTGAGATTACCTCGAATGCCATCTTCTTTCCTACTTATGACCATCCACTTGGTCTTCTTTACATTAAGCTTCAAGCCCATTGCGCTGCTGGCTTCAGTGACTTCCGCCACATCCAATCTCTCTTCCCTAATGTGCATATACGCGCCATTATTTAAATAAATATCTAAACTTGAATTGACTGTAATGGCACTATCCCAAAATGGCTGCAGGTAACTGTCTCTCCATTTTCGATCTACAAATGCCCATGAAAAGTACCAACCTAACGAACGTTACAACTTGGCGATTCCCTTCAACCCCGAACGCCAACACTTACCTGCTTATTGACGAAGAAAGTAGATCATATGATAACATTTTCCTGATTAGTTTTACTTAAAATTTTCATAATGTTTTTTCGCCTTGATTATGCATTTCTTTTAATAATCCATTACAAGCCACGAATATTTGCATATTTAGATGACCCCAAGCACATTAGGACTGAGGACGGGTTGGCGGCCCTGGCTTACGTCACATTCTCACAGGTGTACCATGTGTGCTGTCTATAGAGGAACAGGTGGCGTATGACATCACAGTCATTTTTCTTGTCCACGATGAAATGTTAAATAATTAATGTGCGCATGCGCAGTAGCAAAAATTTGGACTTAGTTTTTGGACTCTAATTCACTGTCTCTAACCACCAATGATGTCATCACCCCTCACTCACTAAGTAAACATGGTTACCATGTGCTCTCCCAGTCATATACAGTACTCTTCTGTGTCATATCTGTCAGGTAATAGTACAAAAACACATCTACTCCCTCCTTGTACCCTAATGAATAAGTCTTAATAGGATTTGACGGTGCCTACAAGTGAACTGGCGATGTTCGATTTGTGTACCGTAACGGAGATTCAAGAACAGTCGTCATGAAGGAAGGAGGCCAACAATGTGAGAAACATACTGTAACTCATACTTACATTCATCTTCATTATTGACCTATGCATCCAGGAGATAGTGGGTTCAAATCCCACTGTCGGCAACCCTGAAGATAGTTTTCCGTTGTTTCCCATTTTCACACCAGGCAAATACTGGGGATGTACCTTAATTAAGGCCAAGGCTGCTTCCTTCCAACTCCTATGCGTTTCCTATCCTTATCGTCGCCAAGAGACCTATCTGTGTCGGTGCGACGTAAAGCCACTAGCAAAAAATAATGCTGACTGTAACAATAATCGTCTTGATCTTCCTCTACTTCCTGTACTCTTCACGACAGAGACCATTATTCTCCTGTGTAACCTATCCTCCATTCGCCTCACATGACTCCATCACCGAAGCCAGTTTATCTAACTTACTCTCAACCATTGATTGCACCTTCGCTTCCAAAATGCCAGTGAAAATCTTACTGGGTATAATGACCCTAAACCTTCTTACTGTCTATTGCTTGGAACGTTTCTTAATTATATCCGTGTTCTTCTGTATAACTTTGTTGACAGGGAGATTCTGTGCTCTTATTTGTCTCCTGACCAGAGGTCACTTTCTCTATAATATGGCTGTCCTAGGTGTCTAGATGCTTAGGTCACTACAGGTCAGATAGTGGTGTGTATATCATCAAAAAATTCTAAACAGAATAACCAAAGGATCATCCATGCACTTACATTTCTAGGCTCACTTTATGACTACGAATGAATGCATATCTTTTTTATTAAACACTTTTCTTTTGGGTTGGTACACTCAACATTAATTCTTATACATTGGTTTCCATTACAGATGATAAAGTCAAGAGAATGGGTGAAGCGGAAAAAGGTCTCGCCAGTGCTGCAGAAATAATATGAATAACATTATGTAATGGTTCCAGCTTTTCAATACATGTAAGCTTAGTAATGTAAGGTTACATCACTAGTTGATCATAAACGGTACCGGGTCATAATCAGCCCATCACTTAAAACAGAAACAACAACGCACAGATAAATAACCAATAATGTATATATGTTTCACCAGGTGGAGCAGTATAACATATGTGACTGTGGCACTGTGTTTTAAAAGTTTCTATAATCTTGAAGAGAAGATTAAATATCTCCAGGAAACAATCTAGGAATCGTTACCAGACGTAAGTTCGTGTGGAGGAGTTGTGACTGTATGTTTTAAAAGCTTTTAAAATTTTGAAGAGAAGAAAGATAAATAGCTCGAGGATCAGTGTTGTAGTTGTGTGCTTGCCGTATGAAGATGTTGTTGATTAGTCGTGTGTCACCTGGAGTGTGGTTATTGATACAGGGCGAGCTCCAGAATTTTTCACGACAGTAGAGTGGAAGGAGATAGTCTTCTCAACAGAAAACTTTCGCTTTCCTGACATGATGTTTATGAATTATGTCACATACTTCCACACAATACTTAAAATACCATATATCATTCCACGAAAAATTCAGGTCTTAGCGTGTGTTCCAGTATTTGGCAACTCGATGGAGGTTAGGTACTGTATACTTTCAGTTTTGAAGTATCATTTCATTGATCCCTTTTGTTGTGCCTTCTAGTTTGTTCGTAGAGTGCAAACATTTGCTATTGGTGCTGTTATATATATTTTGAGTTATTTTTGTGATTTTATGTGATGTGAGTAGCCTGCTTGTGCAAGATGAATTTCTTTCATTCCAGGTTTAGTTCTACAAGTTTTACTTGTTTTTTCAGAGAATGGAGTGAAATTAGAACCATACGCGTTCTTATTGTGAAGAAATATTATGATCATGAACTTACCTCACATTGAACTACCTAGCTGTTGCGAGTAAATATGTGTGTGTGCTTCTTACCTGTTGTTTGGAATAAATGAACTCAAAATATATACAGTGTGCATTATGCTGTGTTTTACTTCTTCCTTTCCTTCTCTTGTTTTCCTTTTCCATACACAAAAGTCATGGGAAGGGTTCAAGGAAAGAGCAAAAGAATGAGGTTATGTCAGATCGTGATTTAGGTAGTATGGGCGTTTTGGGGTTTTATATGAATTGCATTAACATTTTCAGTAATGAATGTTGCATTTATTATTGAATAGATGTAAATTTACATTGAAATGCGAACGGTGAACCAGCGATACAAGCTAGCGTAATAAAAGGATTGCCAACATAACAAATAAGGTAGTAGCAATTTACTTTTCAAGTAATAGACACGATAAACGCTTGTGATACAACTTTCCTACGGAAATGCAATCATCATCCTTATCACAATTAAAAATTTAATGAAGTAACAGCTGTCATTATCAAATTTATTACGAGGTATTATAGTAGTATGTATTTCCATACGTTGGCGGAGAATGAGGGCCCACTATAGCTTCCATGACCTGTTTTCTCAACGTATTTTATTATACAGGAGTGACGGGTCTATTTCTCTTACATGATCCTTGGGCCAGGCCATTGCCTAGGAGATACACAAGGCCGGGAAATACAGCACACTAGGCTCGTCCTCGAGATACTTCCGGGAAGTGCCGCTAGGGTTCTCTTTACTGATCTGTCTCGCCCAAGGTCTGTCTAGGGAGGTCAAGTCACGAATGCTTCTTATGGAGCCGCCATATTGGGTCTTTAAGCGAGCGTAACCAAAGGCAAGTGTATTTGAATTTAGAGGATTTCGGTGCCGTACATTGGAATAAAACAGAACATGAACTAATTTTCGTAAAGAATTTAATTTGGTATGTACTGTTCATGTATATATAACTGTATAACACTTAAATGATATTAATACATTCACAGCTATTTGAATAGGAAGATAATTAGCAGAGCCTGAAATACTTTTCTCTTTTTTTGAAACAGGAAAGCTCATGTCCTACTCTTTTACTTCCTTGCAGTGTTTCCTATTAATATCAGCTGACAAATACGTAATCTGTACAGTACCTGTGTCATATTATGATTACCGGTACAAGAAATACTGAACTTGAAGTACTAAAAGACAGTTGTAATAAATTACCTTCAGCGTTTTCTTTATTAAGAAAGTAATTACCGATACTGCGTTTCTAAGGGGTTACCCCAGTGTGTTGACGAACACCGAATGCCTCTTGAGTTGAGTGCATTAAATTATGTATGGTAACATTTGTTATCCATTCATGTGGTATTTCTTTGGGTTCTAAGGCAAAAATACTCTGCACATGTGCAACAAGGGTGATGTTCTTAGCTATTCTTAACTAGTTTATTGATAACCCATGCAGCTATGTAGTACCAAGTGGTGGTGGTGACGGTTGTTTTAAGAGAAAGTACAACTGGGCAACCATCGTCTATAAACACTAATCAGAAGAAAACAAATGGAAGGGGTCCAACACTTCGAAAAATGAAAGTATCGGCAAAAGAAAGATGAAGGCCACAAAGTGCGTGGAAATGAAAAACTTCCTTGACCTCGCATGCGCTAATGCTGTCGCGGTCGGAAAAGAACAAGTGTTGACCAGGCGAAGTCGGATGGGATAGAATAGGTGTGAGCCTAACACAAGTGAAAGCAATGTTAAGACTCAGCTAAGGGCCTCGTAGTCACAACTCAAATTGATTTCCCCCTGTGGGCGGGGGAAATAGAATAACACCCATGGTATCCCCTGCCCGTCATAAGAGGTGACTGAAAGGGGCGTCAGGAGCTCCTAACTAGGGAGCGTGGGTTGGCGACCACGGGGCTCTCAACTGAGTCCTAACGTTCATGCATATAATAATAATAATAATAATAATAATAATAATAATAATAATAATAATAATAATAATAATAATAATAGTGGTTAGAAAATTACAGCCATTGGTAGACGCGATTCCTTAAGAAATAGAAATTCAGTCACTATTGAGTTAACCTAGGTTAGGCTATTTTAGGGATTACATTAGGATATTATGTTAGGGTACGGTACGTTAAATTACAGTAGTTGGTTAGTGCGAGGGTTGTGATCTTTTAAGTATTTGTCCAGCCAGATAATGTACTCCATAGAGCATTTAAGGTGAATGAAATATAGCTGTAAATAGTAACTACAGTACCGTAAAAGACTGCTATTAACAATTATTGTTGTAATGATGACAAGCTGGACACAAATTGTTGGTTTGAAGAGATAGGCCAGCGAAATTAACCAATTACGGTTAAAATTCCAGACCTTGCCGGGAATCGAACCCGGGACCGCTATGACCTAAAGGCAAGCACGCTAATCATTTAGCCATGGAGCCGGACGCATGAAAAGGAATTTTTTTCATAAACTACAATACTACTATTACACATTTCCTGTTACTTTCCTTGCTTGTTTCGATTATTATTTATTATTATTATGTTATTTGCTTTACGTCCCACTAACTACTTTTACGGTCTTCGGAGACGCCGAGGTGCCGGAATTTAGTCCCGCAGGAGTTCTTGTACGTGCCAGTAAATCTACCGACACGAGGCTGTCGTATTTGAGCACCTTCAAATACCACCGGACTGAGCCAGGATCGAACCTGCCGAGTTGGGGTTAGAAGGAAAGCGCCTTAACCGACTGAGCCACTCAGCCCGGCTGCTTGTTTTGAAAGACAGTTCCCTTTCTTTGGGAGGTTCCCTATAATATGTCAAAGACTTGGGTGGATTAGGGACGTTGAAAATTTTTTGGATGGAATTCCACTTGAGTAGTTTCCGTCCATCTGCCCTCTTTAGTTTAAATAGCGATTCTTCAAAATTATGCTGGAAGAAAATACGTAATAAATATAAAACATCGTTCATACAAACATATTACTGTATTATTCAGGAGTAATACGAGTGTATAAGTTCACAAAACCGCGCACAAGACGGAATTATCTGCCATGCCTACAGTTTTGTACCCACTGAGCTCTCCTTTGCTTAACTTTCGGGAAGCGAAACACTCTAATTCCGTCAGTTGTCTTATTTTGACAATTTGGAGCGGCACAGTATCCCATTTTCTTTCAAAATACAAGTAATAACTCACATCATTACATCGTGCACGCCCACATTGCAACGATATTTGAGACCCAATATGGCCGTCACCGCAAAGGATTGTGGTAGCGTGACCAGACCTCCCTAGACAGACCTTGGTCTCGCCCGCTCATTGCAACACGTTCGAATATGAAAAACTATAAAAATTCATTAAAAGTAGTAATTTCAGAAGGCAGCAAACAGATATGAGATCAAAGATAGACCAAGAGCAATTGTTTGACTTATTTTCTACAACGTATTTTTTACAATATGCTTAAACAAAATAAGTAACTCACTAAATCTGATAGCGAGTTTGTCACTTCTTACCGATTCCTTTAATTGAGCCTCAGAGTATCCGATAAGCGGATCGAGATTGCGGTCAGAAATAACTTTGGGTTTAATCGCCCTTTCACCAATTATCAGCGATCCAATCTTTTCCTCCGCACATCTGATATTTTGACATTTGTATTGAAGCCGCTGTTTGGTGAGCGATGTTATGCCCGTTACGCAAATATTTAGCGTCGTTTCACCGTATTTATCTTTTTTCTTCCCGTAAAATTAAATTTGTGTTCGCCTCTGTGGTGTAGTGGTTAGTGTGGTTAGCTGTCACCCCCGGAGGTCCGGGTTCGATTCCCGGGCCTGCCACGAAATTTGAAAAGTGGTACGATGGACTGGAACGGGGTCCACTCAGCCTCGGGAGGTCAAGTGAGTAGAGGTGGATTCGATTCCCACCTCAGCCATCCTCTAAGTGGTTTTCTGTGGTTTCCCACTTCTCCTCCAGTCAAATGCCGGGATGGTACCTAACTTAAGGCCACGTCCGCTTCCTTCCCTCTTCCCTGCCTGTCCTTTCCAATCGTCCCATCCCTCCACAAAGCCCCTGTTCAGCATAGCAGGTGAGGCTGCCTGGGCGAGGTACTGGACATCCTCCCCAGTTGTATTCCCGACCCAGAATCTGAAGCTCCAGGACACTACCCTTGAGGCGGTAGAGGTGGGATCCATCGCTGAGTCCGAGGGAAAAACCGAACCTGGAGGGTAAAGGGATGAAGAAAGAAGAATGAAATTAAATTCGTTCTAACAGGAATAAAGCACCTAAACGAACAATTTTAACATGCTTTTCAACTTGGTTTGCTTTTTGGTCAAGTTCAGATACCGTAAAACTTATTTTCTGATTTCATTACGCGTATCCTACTTCTCTATTTACAGATTGTTTTCTGTAATCTGGTATTTAATTTTCTCATCCGTATACTTTTTAGATTTAACAGAGATACTCGTAGAATTTTCTTGATATAGAAACGAGACTTGTACTCCTTTTTCGTTTGTGACCGACGTATGAAGATATGGTATGTTTATCGTTATCCGAATCGGAACTTTTACTAAATTTTGATGGCAATACATCATCGCTTCCTGCGTGTGATATTTTCCTGTTTGAAACCAGAAGGAATTTGATTGATGTGCTTAAACTGAAATCTGTTTTATGAGAAGAATTGCTAGGTACCTAAAGAGATCCTACTATATCACCTTGCCTAAACATAGTTTGCATCCATTTCTCCCTTAAAACGCACTCGGAAGAGAAACTATGGAACGTCAATTTTCATGCTTTTTTAGTGTCATCGGAAATACAGAGAGGTACACAACAGTGCACCTTCTTCTCAACCTCAGAGACACTCACCGTCAGAAACAATATCCACAATAAATTGCACAAAATCAACATAGCATCACAATTACTCCGCATATCACAATGTTGAAGTCCGCCAAGAACAGAACGGAATCTTGACATCTAGCGGCCAAACCGTGAGCACGGTCGGGCCGCTTTTGCAGCAACAATTTAGTAGCTATGTCACGGCCTTGTATATCTCGTAGGCAACGGTCAGGCATAGCGCCACATTGCACAGAGTGCTCTTTTCAAGAAGTGTCGTACACTTTGGAGTTGTCAGTGGTGATAAATCATTTTCTAAATTTAGCCTGTGCTACGGAATGATAGTAATCAAATTTGTTCTTCAAGCGTTTGTTTTACGTGATTAAACTACATTAAAATATCTGATTTTGTTTCGAAGTGGCAGGTATGTTGTCATACAAGGCGCGTTTTAGCCAGTTGTACAGCTTAACCGTTGATGTGTTACAGATTTTCTTCATTGAGGAATTGTGATTTCTATCATTTTACAGTCTGTTCACAACCTCTAGTATATTGTCGGTAATGTTCAAGTTTCAATAATTTACTTTTGCCAAACTTATAGATCTCAATTGGGAACTGTAAAAGTTAACACGAAGAATTCTCAGTTAGCCTACATATTTTTATATTTAATACTTTTAATTTTCTTAAATTTTATTTTTAGATGTTAGTTTCAGAAAGCAGTTACAAAATGTAGTGTATAATTGTAATTATTGTGTTGATATGTTATTTATATGTGAGTGCGAATTGAAAGTGATGCTGTGAATGTTGAGTTTTTCTCTACACTGTAGGCTGCAAAAGAAGGATTCGAAATCTTGAGAGTTGTTCCGTTTACGATATCTGTAATATTATCTGAATATGTGGAATTCTTGGTATATCACTGTTGTTATGGAGGTTCTTCTGTATCGCATCATTACGCCACAACAGCTATATCCAGTGTTTAGTCCTCATGTTTTACTTCACAGTAGGCTGCCTCTTTTTTGTAACATATTTCCTGATAATTATTTTGTGTCAGAGATCTTCTTTTGGGGCGACTGGCGGTGAGTTGGCGTGGGTTCGAATTCCGCGATCGGCAGCCCTGCAAATCGTTACTGTGGTTACCCCATTTTCTCATTAATTTATCTTAATCTTCCTAATCCTAGCCCTTTCCCTTTGACGTGTTAGTGCTATATTAAACTATTAGCAACAAAGGAAGAAAAGCCTTCAGGAATGCTTTCTAGCTCTGGAAAGTGTAAAATACAGTTACTTGAAAGTAAAACCAGTACTATATCAATAGATTAACCAGTGATGGCCAGAACAAGTAAACGTAGAACACTTAAGTAGTGTACCTTATGTTGAAATATACAAAATACAATTAACCATAGTTTCCTGAATAGATATGTTTTTAATTAGTAATCTGTTTCCTGGCAATGAGTAAGAATCGATGCAATTGGCCACAGGAACAAAGCTCGTATTACACGTGTAAGAAATTGTAGTATTCACTGTTAGTGCAGTAAGTTTACTTTTACAGTGGAATAACATAAAGTGACTAACAAACACTGCTCTTGGCTGAAATGAATTCTTGCTTGCTTGTTGTTTAAAGGGGCCTAACATCGAAGGTCATCGGCCCCCATGAAATGAATTCAGTGAGGCACCACTCACATTATTCAACACAAGTTCCGTACCACCTGGGGGACAATAAAAACTGCTAAACATTTAACCCTACACTGCATGAATTTATTTACACCCACAAATCTGATGTGAAAATATTATTAGAGGGAGATTAGATATGTAACATCACATTGACAATATATTTTTGATGTATTTGATCATACTGGTGAGCAGAAAGGGAAAAATTCAGGAATGTGCAAAAGCGCTACATCATGCATTGAAGGCTACTTATGTACAAATGTTACCCAGTACAGTATACGAACAGAATTATTGTTTATTACTTATAATAACATAGAAAACTAAATAATGATTTTTAAACAATTAAAAGAGATATATTGCAAATAAATGAAGGAATTGGAAAATAATAGCTTGCTCAAATGGGTAGGTCATGCCCGCAGTTCAACGGTTGTGATAGCCTTTGAAACAGTCTGCATTCTTTTTCAAACACACTGCTCCTCAGTCATGGCCATTCATAAACGGCTGCTAATTTCAGATGACCACCAGCCATTAGAAATAGATTGCATGGTTGTTGGGTAACATTGCTCGGCCATCCATCCATACTTCACGCCACAGCCTGCACGGTTGCTAGGTAACAATATCTGGCCATCCATCCACACCTTACATCACAGCTTGCGCGGTTACTAGGTGACACTGTCTGGTCATCCAATCTTACCTTATACCACAGCCTGCAGAGTTGCTAGTGTTACACTTTTGTCAAGCTAACTTCCGTAATGCATATTTTCAGTTGATCCCCAGATATAAGACATTTATATCAAAAGTAATTATGAATATATTTGATAAAGGTAAACAAACCCTTGTTGAGAAAACACAATATAAATTACAATACATTATTATTATTATTATTATTATTATTATTATTATTATTTGGACTTATTTCTTGGAGCATTAATGAAATAATCATTAAATAGAACACTATCAATAAGTACTTAAAGTCATTGCTGCCCATAATTTTAAAAGATGCATCTGAAAATAAATGCCTTAGCTGCATGATGTAACAAAAATGTTACAATCATATTTCATGACTTTTTAGTAACAAATATTGTAAATTAAACATTATTAGACATTTATGCTAAAAGTTAAGTATATTGTGGATAGTGCAGTATTTCTGTTAAATTTCAATCGTCAGTGAATCACCTAGAATTACACTTCAATGCTACTCATGCATGTACAGCCGCCATGACACATGTCCAGCTAAGACAGGCTACGACAACATAGCACACAGATGGAAAATATCATTGCCCTTAGCCCCCTGTAGCATAATTTCTGGAAGCAGAGATTTCAAAGATATTAAATACATAGCTAGGTTTGCCATCTTTTATCATATTACTGAACTACAAGAAGAAGAATATTATGTAGCGAAAACGCTACACTAACACTATGCAGTGTAGGGTTAAACCAATTGTTTGACACGGTACTCCATTCAAGGTGCACTCTGGTAAGCAATCCTTGGTTGTGCCATTAGTCATGACATACACAGACAAATAAAGATAGAACACTTAAATAAAGGTTGGTGGCATTTATTCAATGAAATGAGCTGATGGCAGTGTTGTATAAATTTTAGCCTCCAGTTCAACAGATTTTTCTTCTTCGTTTTCCATTTCCAGTCGTCTGGGTACAGTTGTGAATCAAGGACCTCAGTTTTCTATCTCTCCACCACTCCCTTCCTTCTTCCAATATATTTTCTACACATACTCCCATCTTCTCTGTACTCTCCTACACCATATCCGTCCACCTCTTCCTGGGCATTCCCTGATATCTTTCTCCTATCAGTTTCTCTGTAAATACTCACTTTGGAACTCTATCCTCTTCCATTCTCATCATGTGTCAATACCATTTCAGCGTACTGGTCTCTATACTGTCTTGCAGTATAGGGAATCCAATTCTGTACCTGATTTCTATGTTCCTGATTTTATCCCTTCATATCTTCCCTATTATTCCTCTAAGGAATTTTATCATTCCCTCTTGGATTCGGCTTTCATCATGTTTTGTTGTTGTCCATGTGCCCGCTGCATATGTCATTGTTGCAAAATGCAGTGGGTGCAATATTTTCTTGTATTCCTGTGGGATGTCCCAGTTCCAGACTATACTTATCTCACATTGGTAAAACCCATTGGCTTTTTCAATTTTCTTTCCACTTTCTTAGTTTATTTTCCCATCTTCTGCAATTATTCTCCCCAAATACTTGAAGCTTTCCACAACTTCAAATTTTCTTCCATTTACTTCAATATTCTCCCTTCCTTCTCTATTACATCTTGTCACCGATGTAACCGAGGTTACACTGTTGTTCCCTTCATTAACATTTTTAGATATGGCATTCCGCAGTGGAAATTTGTGTTTCTGGGAATGCACGCCTGCATGTCTGTATCTTGTAGGAGTGATTTATGTATTATGGTACGGCTGTCCCATTAACTGCAAGTAGTGCCTAGTATTAAATATTAGTGTGTTTCGGCATTGAATTAAAAATCCTTCTGGAAAAAGACACCAGCTTCTCACGGTCATGATTTTGAACTATGTCGCGGAGCTTGTGAATATCATGTCCTTGAAAATGTTTTCTTCTTAAATTTATTTCTGGTGTAACTTAAAATTTAAAATTTAAGCCTGGTAACAAGTTGTGTTTTCCATTTGGGTCGAGTTAAACTGTCTCACTCATGTGAAGTTGAATTATTACATTTAATATTATTATTATTATTATTATTGTTATTATTAATGCAAGCAATCTCCTTTTAAAATATTATGTAATGCATTATTAATTTCAAATTTATGTTAAAGGCACTTTAACTACCATGTGAGTTTCTGCGAGTTTTTTAAATTATTATCTGATCCCATTTTTAATACTAATTTTCTTTTTGCCTTTTATAATTTTATATTAACACGTAATTCTTAGAGTTATATTATCTAACTGATTCCTTTTGTTTCGTATCGTGTGTGCTTCCCATTGTTGTGCAGTGTTTTGGGGTTCTTTGTTCTGTCTCCTTGTTTGGTCGTTGCTGTGGTGATGGCAGCCGGCGTGGCAGTTTTGTCTGTGGATATACACAGTGTAGTGGCATATTTAACTCAACTCCAAGTGATGCTTGCGCTCTTTCTTTTGCTTCTTCATGGAGATATGTTTCTGGTTTATTTACATTTTAATGTAACTGATATAAACTCAAACTAGTGGTTATTTTAGCGATTTTTCCTTACGGAAACTCAGTAGGACGTCTAGGAACCAGCAGAACTTAACTAAGGCTGAGAATTTGTTAAAAGAAATGAAATAAGAGTGTACCTGAATTTATTCGAATTTAAGTTTCTGTTAATTTGTGTTTCCGGGAATGCACGCCTGCATGTCTGTATCTTGTTGAAGTGATTTGCGTATCATGATATGGCTGACCCATATGCTGTAAGTAATACCTTGAGTTAAATATTGGTGTGTTTTGGCATTGAATTAAAAAATCCTTTCGGTGCAAGACAGCTTCTCCTAGTCATTATTTTGAACTAGGTCACAGAGCTTGTGAATATTACATCTATATTGCGAATCTTTGAAGATATTTTCTTCTTATATTTATTTCTGCTGTAATTTAAAATCTAAAACTTAAGCTTGCTAACAAGTTATGTGATTTCCATTTCAGCCATGTCCATTTCCTTTCAGCTATTTTCCTTTTGCATCGGCCGATCACGTTTCAAGTAGGGTTAGTCTCCTAGTTGTTAATCTTGTTCTCATTTAAAACTTGTTATTGTTTATACCTTTTTTGTATTTTAATTGAAGATGAGCTTAAATTTTCTTTCTGTTAATTTAATTTTAAACCCTAGTTTTGCTCTTTGCTAATTCAGTTTAAAAGCTTACTTTTTCCTAAATTAAATTTAGTTGTTCAGTTTTAAGAGGTGTTTTTCTTTTATTGGGTATTAGACTCGTACTGTATAGGTATGTATCCTGATCCACTCCTTCCAGGTCTCTCTCTGGGTTTTAGGCTAAGTTTCCTTCCTTGTTTTTTTTTTTTTTTTTCCTGGTGTTTTATTTCTGTTATTGTTATCATTCTGTGATATTACTTGTGTGTGCTCATTTCGGTACTCTTGCAGCGCACCACTGCTATCGTAGACTGTTTTTGCACACTTATTTTGATTCCATATTCCTGTATTTCCTGATTCCATACAGTAAATGGTTTTTGTACTTCTATTTCGCCTTCTCTCCATATTACTTTGTCATCTTACTATGCCTCCTTGGTTTCCATTTCTATTGTCTTTTCTGTCTTATCATAATATTGACAGTCATGTTAAATTACAAGCTTGTTGTTTAGTCTATTGACAAATAACCTAAGTAGCAATGACAGCAATAAGGTAATATATATTTCTGGCGTGTGTCTCAGTGTAAAGACTTCAGGAGTAACCAACAACCCCAGTACCTTCTAAGTACTTTGGTTGCAGTGTGAAATGGACCTGGAAGTGAACATCAAGGAGGAACCAGCCTGGCTTGAAGAAACAACAAATGCATCACTTGTAAGTCTGATCCAGTTAACTTTATGGAGATCAGAATTTAATCCTTAGTAGCTGAATAAGTTTGGCAGGGGCAAAATTTACTGTGCGCTTACCCAATATTAACACCAGCAGTCACCATTTGCTGCATTGGCTTCTAGGCGTGGTTTGTCTTTTGTTTCTTTGTCTGTGCATATGCCACACTGTGCTAAACAAAGCTGCCAACTGCTAGGAACTATAAACGACACTATTGATGTACATCTATGGGTCCAGCTAGTGACAAATCATTGTTCATGGGAATAGGAAAGAGGTTCTGATGGCATAAACCCCCAGATAAGGGCCGCTTAGTGGACAATTGGCCTGAAGCCTTTGCTAGGGAGATGGCAGTGCTTTCTATGTTTTGTAATGGCAAAAAGCTGAAATTATGTTGTCAGCTTGATAGTGATGGGGCTTTTGTTAGGTGCAGCTTGTGACAAAGTTGTGAAGGCAGTGTCTCAAGTTCGAGGCTTCCAGGGCATTTCCGGTATTAAGTACCGATTGACTGACTGGCTGTTTTTAATTGATTACCTCTGTTGGTTATTGAAATGGATTTCTGGAGGCTGCGTGGTTATGAATTTATTCTGCATGGTTTGGTAATGGAATCCTTGTGTGATTGACATAATTTCCTATCATATATTAGCCAAATGCAGTGCTAGTAATTACTGAGGTGGTAGAAAATGGTTGGTGCTAAATTGATTTAGGTTATGGACAATAGGTCTCAATATATTTTTCCTCAGAAAGAAATTCCAGGTAAGATTTACATCATTTAAACTTTTTTACAATGTTAGTAATGTTGGGTGAGCATGTAATAAAATTCTGCCTTGGCAGTTTATTGTGAGTATAACTCGCCCAAGACAAACACCCTGATGAAGGCGGAGATGCAGTGGAATATTTAGGGTAGAAGGAAGATATTTTCATCATCTTTCCTTGCTCTTTGTTGCTGCTGTATACACAGTCCGTTGCAATCCTCTGAGTGTGTATCTTTCAGTTCAGTGACTTCTTTTGATAGCTCAGAGGGTAAACTGGTGACATGCCGGCGAATTATGAATTATCCCAGCATATATTTGTAGTGATACCAGCATGAACGTGAATTCCTGCACTTCAGTATGGCACCTGAGAATCTTTAAAAAACTTGAAAGTTGGTAGAGGGATGTTCAATGAATAACTGTGACTTGACAGTAATAATCTATTGCAAATAGTATGAAGTGCTAATTTATGAATGAGATATTGCCCAAGAGTTGCTTAAAGCTAAAATTCTGCAATAAATGCACACTATTCTCAGAATTAATGTGTGCTTGTTGAGTTCTAAGTTACAGGTGCTACAGAAGAGAACGGTTTCTGAACATATCCGAGATGTGAGCGTACTCAAATTTCTGTAAAATATTTTCACCGCCTTGTCAGTACTTATACATTTTATTTTTTTTAATTACCGTACATGTACATGTTTCGCTCTCCTCTTCAGCGGTGCCAAACATTAATTGATCCTTGGACTGTGGTACAATGGTATAATATAACAAGTATCTATGAATTTTGAAAATTGTTACAACAATTTCTCTTAGTTTCACCTTTCCTATTTACTATGTCATTTGTTGCAGATTTTACTGGAAATTTCCTAACTAATGTAATCTATTAAATTAATCTCTATATGTTAATTTATGTCCTTATTTACATATGAAAAAATAATTATTTCTTGTCTAAATTTAACATTTACTTGTCATTTAGTGGAAATCCTTAAATAAATCAATTATCTATAATTTTACAAATTGATTACTCAGGGTTACCCTCACATCCACAATCTGCTGGGAGATGTGTGTGTTAAGGAAAGAGCAGATTAGCCTGTGGCATATGACAGATCAAAGAGCTCAAAATTCAAATGTAATTTCTCTCAAAATTAGTATTTTGCTCAGACGTTGAATTCATTTAGAAGGGCAGATTTGTGGTAAGCTCATTTTTTTCCTCTAATACATGTCAGTGTCTGTTACATAGAGAACCATGTCTAAGGAGTATAGAATTCATTATTTCTGAGAAAATCTGCCCCTTCTTAGTGGGCTCTGATACCTTGGGAACTTAAGGCACATTAAAGATGAACTTTTCTTTCCTATTTATCATTATTTCCTTCTCTGTTTTGTGCATCTTTTTTCATCCTTTCCTTTGTATGGCTACTGTTCTCTTTCTTCTGTATTGAATGGGTCATGTCAGTATATTCTAGACTTTTATACTTCAATTCACTTTTATTAGTAAATGAACTTATATTAGAATGTAAGCTTTTGATCACAGTCCCTCCCCCACATCTTCAGTGCCAACAAGATTTTATGAATCCAAGTGAGAAATTTGATGGTCTTGTAGTAGATCATGAAAGAGCTTCTGAAACTGTGGATGTACACTCCAATTCTCCACTGATGGTGTTCTTATCCCCACAGTTCTTCACAGAACACTACATAACATCTTTGTAGTGGTAAAACATTCTCATTTGTACAGTAGTTGCTTTGGGTTTGGACTACATCTCATCTTTCCCTGGTAACTGACTGTGATGAGCCTGCTTCTTTCATGATAGTTTTTAATATTTACATGTGGAAGCATTGAAATATGCTACCTGAAACAGGACTGTCTCAATGCAGTATGTAGTCCCTGTGAGCTCGGCAAAACCAGAGTAGAGAATGTGATCAAAATATTTAAAGGTTTTTTAAGGTCTGTAAACAAACTCTATGCTGAGAATAAAAAAAAGATTTAGAACAGTTTCAACACTTCAAATTGGTCAAACAACCTCTAAGATTTGATTGATATGTTTGGACATATGAAACAGTTCATAAGATTCAGTGTTTATGTCTATGACAGCTTCCTTCCAAATTCTGGGCAAGATGGCCTCAATTCAATTCCTGGTAGGATATCTTCTGATATGGCTAGAAAATGTTTCTCATTTTATATTTTTGTTCTCAGTCTCATCCTTTCTGTGATGTAAGGAGTGAGCAAGGATAGTAACACCTTTCTTAGTAGAGCCTGTGGTTTTCCGAATCCTCTGCTGGTAGAAATCTTCCATAAACATTAGGGACATTGTGAAAGTAACTGTAATACTGGCAGGTAATTTGTTTTTGGCTATATTTGTAGATGTGTGTTATGTGCATACCTAATATATATTATTTTCCTCAGGAAAATATTGAACGTGTATCAGAAGTGATAGCTCTGAAAAAAGAAGCCAAGTCAGAGTTAACAGAGCCAGAGTCAACACAGGAAAACTCTCTTGAGGTAATATACATAAGTTTATAAGCCATCATCACGTAATGAAAATAGTTAGAAAATGGCTGAACAGACATCAGTGGTTGACCCTTCATTTCAATGCATACGATTGATAGTCCTATGGAAAATATACTTTTTTCTGAGATTGCCTGTTTACATACCTAATTTTCACTTTTCTTTCAAGTTGTTCCATGATCTTGCATAAAGTATTGTGTAGCAGTTATGATTGGTGCAAAGACATTTATGTTATATCATTTCGGTGCTGGTGTCATTCCTATTAATTCTTTTGACTTTGTAAGTGTTTTTGAGCACAGAGTTGCTATAAGATTCATTCTTTTGTTACTGTTACTGGATATTTTACTAGTTTTTGGCAAGTGATATAAAAATAAACTTGTTATATTATTGATTACATTCATTACTAGCAAATGTACCGGGGCTGATGACCTTCGATTTTATGCCCCTTAAAACAACAAGCATCATCAGCAAATGTACCCATGCCTCTCTAAGGCATTCTACATTGTGTACGGATATTGAAGTAAATTACTGTACGTGCAGTGAATAATAGTTTTAGAAATTGCATGTCTCTCAGCTTATCCAGAAGCAACAGGGTGAGGTTCCCATATTTTGTTTCCAATGTAAATGCCCCTTGTTTCATTGTTTGCAAGTTGGCAACAGTATTTATTCGGTCTTAAGCATTGTCAAATTCATTGTGCTAAAGGAGGAGTTTATCTGCTGTTTTCCGGTACAAATCCTTAAGTAATGTATTTACAGAATTGAGAGCCACATTAAGCACATATACACTGGAATCATTTTTGGTTAAGAAGATGAAAATGTCATCATGGGGAAGGATGTTTCAAGAATAACTACACTGAAAATCATCTGCCGGATGCGAAACAGGTTACAAAGAATGTTTTATCATTGAATTAACAGTTAGTGTGCAAAAGTTATTGTGTAATGTGATATACTTAAGAATAGATTGCATCGGGAAGGAAGAAGTGGGGTATTATTATCGAGAATGGAGGACATGCTTTGGACTTAAACATTTTCTGAAGAGAGTGATTAATGATTATCCACTTCGAAGGCTGGCACCTCTACCTACTGCGTGGTCACAATAGATTTGATGAGTTCTCATTACAGTGGCAGGTGCCCGTTCCTACTTCCAGACACATTACAGTTGAGGAGTTTTTATTATAATAACATGCACCTTCCCTACTGCTTGTCAGAATTGAGTTGCACTGTTATCATAATGACAGCACCCTTTTCTTAATGAAAGTCACACTGAGTTTGTGAATTTCCTTTGTAATAGCAAGGCCACTATGCCTAATGCTAGTCACATTTTAGATGGGTAAATTTTTTTATAATGGCAGGCACACTTGCCTACTCCCAAACACAATTAATTAAGGGAGTTTTCACCAAAATTGAATGGTCCCTGGACTTCTGCCAGTCAAATAAAAAAGGGAGTTATTCATTTGAATGGTAGTTCCTGCTTACTAATGCCAGTTACACAGGGGTTGGAAAGGATTCCATTCCTACTGCCATTAAAAGTCTCTATGGAGCGTAATGATTACAGTAGCAGATGCTACTATTAATTAATTATGACAGACACCCTTTCTACATCCCTAAAAACAGATGTTAATGAATACACACATCGATTGCATGTTAACAATATTGCAAACTTTCATTTACAGATTAACTGCTGCTATACAATACATCATATCGACAAAGGGATTGTACAATAGGATGCCTCATTAAGTGGTCAAAATGGCAGTCTTAAGACATTTTCTTCTGTCTCATCTATTTAGTTGTAAAATTGAGTTAGAAACATTGAATAAGGTGAAATTGGATAAGATTTTCTCATCTTTGGGTACTAATGTGACAGCTACAAATATAGAAATTGGCTCAGTTGTGGATACTGGGTGGGCCAATGTTCGTGTTGAATTATGTGATTCTATCTTTCGTTTAAGTCATTCGAACTACAAACTACGTGCACAAAGAGGAAAATATAGGTATATTCGAGGAATACATAAAATTGTAACATATAAGGAATGGATATACGATGAAACATCATAGGACCGAAGTGGTAGATCACTACAAATTGAACAGAGATTGTGCCAACCGTTTGGTGATACAACGTACCGTTTAGCCGTGAAATGGCTCAAAACGATTGTCTACTCCGTTGTTAAAATTGCCTCCATATTTCGATATTCTTTGGTAATAAAAAGTCAAAGGTTTCAAGATCTTTGAAGTTTTTCATCAGTTACGGGCTGAAATGTATAATATCACCTAATTTCAATTTTCTAGCTCATCTAGAATATTGTGCCACAGTCTTGATTGTGGCCGAGGGGGTGATATATAGGACTTTCAGGAAACTGTAGCTAAAATTTTGCAGATAGCCATTATTACACCTGAAATGGAAACTGTATGAAAATTTTGCCGAAATAGTTAATGTATAGACACACTGTCGTTATGATTTTATTTCCATGTAAATGAATCTGCTGTACGTAAACTCAAATTCTTTAGTATCTCATGGCCAGAAATATTCATTTCAGGTAAGAAATCAGTACAGCCTTGAGAACCACCCGGTACCTTCTTACACTCTCTCTCTCATTGGTCATATCCACTAGATGCGTTAACACATGCACACATCTGAAGTGTGAGGGGAGGTGGAAGAAACGAAGTATGAGGGTATCTGCTATGAACGAAACACACGCTCGACAATGAAGGCAGAGGGGATGAGGAGAGGAACCACATGGCTCCTGCAAAGCAACAGACATGTTGTGTATGTCAACTCATTGAGGGTCAAATTCTCCAGTTTCTTTTTAATTCTTGTGTAGGAAGTCTGGCTGAAATTTAAGCGTTCTCGACTATGACTTCATTATCAAATGGCTCCATGCTCAATAACTGTAAGAAGGAATGACCTTATTTTTGTCAATATGGGCCCTGTCATATACTATTGCTACTACTACTACTTCTACTACTAATAATAATAATCATAATAATAATCATTGCTTTCCTCAAAAACCAAAGTAAGTATTAAATAATTAAATAATTATGATTATCAGAGACGCAAGGGCATTTGGAAAATCGTTCAGCGTTGATCAAACAATTAAATGCCATGTGTTGGGGTGGGATTACATCATGAACAGTTCATCGCAATTAAATTACAGTTGATTAATAGTTTTCCTGGTTCAGGAAAAGCTAATGTAGCCAGAATGTTTATCTTAATCAGTTACCAAAAATCATGGAGTTGGGAGTGACCTCTGGGTGTGCAGTGTCACAAGCCCCACCTCCTGGAAGATGAACATATGTGATGTTGCCTTGGATATTTCTCCTTCATCCTCAGGGTTGGCCAAAATCTTCGCCCAGACATTACTTGTTTCCTTTTCCACCCGAAATACTTGGGATCATGATACTACAACACCTTTTGGGCTTTGTCCGCTGGACTTAGCCTGCAAAACCAACAGTTCATGATATTTAGTAATCCTCCTGTTGAAAGAATGTACATGAGGAAAATTTTATAAATGGATTTCCATCCAGGTTTGTCAGTTTCCAGTCAGGCTGGTCTTGTAAAAATTGTGGGAGTAAAATCACTGTCTCGGTTCCCTATAAACCCCCCATCTTTTCCGGTAATTTGAAATAGTATGGATGTCAAAACCTAACATTGAACAGGTGGATGGTAAATATCAAGTATATTTGAAGTATGTGCAGAAGTTTTCAACTTAAAAGAAGTAATGCTTTACATGCACCCGCTCTTGAGTTAAGTCCGGTGTGACTTGTACCGAAAAACAGCCCTTTAATGATATCTGCCTTATTAATCCTCATATCAAAATAATGCACATGAGAAAAAAGGTTTAGAAATTTATTTCCATTAAGGCAGGTAGATTTTCAGTTAGGCTGTGTGTATTTTGTGAGGGTGCAAAATTGTGGTTTCAGTTTCATAGAAATCCCCAGTCAAATCAGGGATTTAGAAACAATATTGGTCCTAAAACCTACTCAAGGACAGGTGGATACTAAATATGAAATTTGGTAGAAATATGTCTAGTAGTTTTAAGTTATAGACAGACACCAAAGCTAAAAAATATGTAGATGGTTATTGTTACACCTTGAATAGATAACTGTACAGAAATATCGCCAAAATAGTAAATGTACAGACACACGGTCATTACAGTTTTATTTATATATATATATGAGGAATCTGCTCCATTTACATCGCCTTTTGGGTTTTGTCCACTGAACTTAGCCTGCAAAAGTGACTGTTCATGATATCTCACTTATTAATCATCCTGCCAAAAAATGTCCAAGAAGAAAATGTTTTAGAAATGGATTTTCATCGTGTTTGTTCAATTTCTGGTCAGGTTGGTCTTGTATATATTGTGGCAAAGTAAAAGCACCATTTTGTTTCCCTATAAACACCCAGACAATTCCAGGAATTTGAAATGATATGTGTGTGAGTCATCAGTCCATAGACTGGTTCGATGTAACTTTCCATGCCACCCTATCATGTGCTAACCTTTTCATTTCTATGTGCTCTAATCTGCTTGTCATATTTAAACCTTGGTCTACCCCTACTGTTCTTACCACCTACACTTCCTTCAAGAACCAACTGCACAAGTCCCGGGTGTCTTAAGATGTGTCCTATCATTCTATCTCTTCTTCTTGTCAAATTTACCTAAATCGATCTCCTCTCACCAATTCGATTCAGTATCTCTTCATTTGTGATTCGATCTATCCATCTCACCTTCAGCATTCTTCTGTAACACCACATTTCAAAAGCTTCTATTCTCTTTTTTTCTGAGCTAGTTATCGTCCATGTTTCACTTCCATACAATGCCCCACTCCACTCGAAAGTCTTCAGAAACATCTTTCTAATTTCTATATCAATGTTTGAAGTGAGCAAATTACTTTTCTTAAAAAAGCTCTTCCTTGCTTGTGCTAGTCTGCATTTTATGTCCTCCTTACTTCTGCCATTGTTTGTTATTTTACTACCCAAATAACAATATTCATCTACTTCCTTTAAGACTTCATTTCCTAATCTAATATTTCCTGCATCACCTGCCTTCGTTCGACTGCTCTCCATTAATTTTGTTTTGGACTTATTTATTTTCATCTTGTACTCCTTACCCAAGACTTCGTCCATACCATTCAGCAGCTTAGGCATAGATATCAAGGATAATTTAAAAAAAAACCACCTATTCAATACTTTCCACGTTTAATGTGGTTATTAACCACATGATTTTATGTAGATTTATTTAGATCAGGTACATGTTTCACCCATAATCTTGGGCATCTTCAGCCTGTATACAACCTTTAGGTCAAGGTTTGGGACCTTTTTAACCAATATAAACATACCAATATTTACAATATACACAAACATTAGTGAACTCTTAAGACGGGTAACATAAGTTAATACAGCTAAGTAGTTTTGGTCCTAATCTATTTAATTTGAAAAATGTCCCAAACTAAAATGGATCTTCTTTTGGTAAAGAGGATTACATACCGGAGTTTATGTGACCCCTATATCACATCACTGAAATGCTTCATCCACCATGCCAAGAGTTAAACCCGCCCATATCGCTTCCAGAAACTCCCCTCCAGCAATAGTACATGCGCCCATAGACCAGCCTGCCCCCACTCTCCCTCCATGCCCCGCCCCTCCATTACCGCACCAGTACAACACCAGGAGTAGAAATGTTGATAAGACAGGCGCTGCCGGAACAGACAGGTCCATCTAGTATGAATTGAACAAGTAAGTCATTTTACAGTTAAGAGGTGTTAGTTTAATACATTTTATCACAACGCGTGCTCTAAATTTCTAATTCAATATTAATTTTCTTCTTCAGTACAGATACTCTTAAGATCCCTCCCAAAGACCAAGCAACACATCAACGGGAACAATATTCATACAAGACTGTATTAAGTGTCTAGGATGTTCCTTCTTAATTAAGCAGCAGCCTAAAACTAAGAAACAGCTTAATATTGTACTCTTGTCAATTCCTTGTTGTTACATGACACCCAAAGTCAAGACGCGATCAGTTTCATTCACAACAACCTTCTTTAAATCTCCACTTGTGCATGACAACACATTTTAATATTAGTTACGTCAAGAACATGAAAATGAAAATTGTCGGTCAAATAAGCCCCAGTTTTAATATCATCCTTTCTCAAGACTTATGATAAAAAAGAAGATCCATTTCATTTTATTTCTGAACATTTTAAGTTAACCAGAATAGAACTGCCAAGTTAAAACACATTTAATTTAAATTTATATTTCCAACCTACAATCAACAATCAGTTCAAGTCTCCACTTATTGTTGATGACACATCCTGTCAACAGACGCGGTACGTCAAGAACATGATATGATATAGGGGTCACATAAACCCCGGTATGTAATCCTCTTTACCAAAAGAAGATCCATTTTAGTTTTGGACATTTTCCAAATTAAATAGATTAGGACCAAAAATACTTAGCTGTATTAACTTATGTTACCCGTCTTAAGAGTTCACTAATGTTTGTATGTATTGTATATATTGGTATGTTTATATTGGTTAAAAAGGTCCCAAACCTTGACCTAAAGGTTGTATACAGGCTGAAGATGCCCAAAATAATGGGTGAAACATGTACCTGATCTAAATAAATCTACATAAAATCATGTAGATAATAACCACATTAAACGTGGAAAGTATCGAATAGGTGGTTTTTTATTAAATTATCCTTGATATCTATGCCTAACGTCATCTTCAATATGGAACAATAATGAGAGTTGTTACTTGTAATTCAGCAGTTTCTCGAGATCTTCTGCAGTGAATACATACAATTTCCAGAATATTCGTTTAATGTCAACCTAGTCAATACTTACAATACCACATTTTGTGGTTAAATAATTATAAAAAATAGACAGATCGTGAACATGTTTCGCCCTTCTTAATGGGCATCATCAGCACAATGGATAACCTTAAAACAAATAAGACTGTTTACAACTATTAGTCATATAAAATTGGAATGAGATGTTGTGATATTGAAAGTTATTTTCGATATCATGATTAAAAAGTTTGATGTGAATATTACAAACACAAGTTAAAACAATAGCAATATAAACATATATTTTTTAGACAATATTGTAAAATTTTACTACAATTGTTTTAACTTGTGTTTGTAGTATTCACATCAAACTTTTTAATCATGATATCGAAAATAACTTTTAATAACACAGCATCTCATTCCAATTTTATATGACTAATAGTTGTAAACAGTCTTATTTGTAATTATTTGTTTTAAGGTTATCCATTGTGCTGATGATGCCCATTAAGAAGGGCGAAACATGTTCACGATCTGTCTATTTTTTATAATTTTTATAATTTTTAATTATAATTATAATTACTTAACCACAAAATGTGGTATTGTAAGTATTGACTAGGTTGACATTAAACGAATATTCTGGAAATTGTATGTATTCACTGTCATCAATACGGACCAAAAAATGAGGTTAATGACTTGTAATCTTCTGCAGTCTCAGATAAAATAACAATATTATTGGCAAATCTGAAGGTTTTGGTTTCCCCTCCTTGGATTGTGATTCCCTTTCCAAATTCCTCTTTGATTTCCTTTACTGCCTGTTCTATGTAAACATTGAAGAGGAAGGGGGACAAACTGCAGCCTTGCCTCACTCCTTTCTGGATTGCTGCTTCTTTTTCAAAGCCCTTGATTCTTATCCCTGCAGACTGATTTTTATACAGATTGTAGATAATTCTTGCTTCTCGGGATCTGATCCCAATCACCTTCAGAATCGTAAATAGCTTGGTCCAATGAACATTATCGAATGCGTTTTCTAGATCTACAAATGCCATGTACTTGGGCTCTTCCTTCTTGATTCGATCCTCTAAGATCAGACGTAAAGTCAGGATTACTTCACGTGTTCCTACATTTCTTCTAAAGCCATATTGATCTTCTCCCAACTCAGCTTCAACTTGTTTTTCCATTCTTCTGTAAATAATACGTGTTAAAATTTTGCAGGCATGTGATACTAAACTAATGGTGCGGTAGTTTTCACACCTGTCAGCACCGGCTTTCTTGGAAATATGTATAACAACATTCTGCCGAAAATCGGATGGACATGTCCTGTCTCATACATCTTACACACTAAATGGAATAACCTTGCCATGCTGCTTTCCCCTAAGGCGGTCAGTAATTCAGAAGGAATGTCATCAATTCCAGGTGCCTTGTTCCTGTTTAGGTCTCTCACAGCTCTGTCAAACTCTGACCTCAAAATTGGGTCTTCCATTTCATCAGCATCGCCTGCCTCTTTTTGTTCCAGAACCAAATTATCTACATTTTTACCATGATACAACTGTTGGATATGTTCCTGCCATCTTTCTGCTTTGTCTTCTTTCCCTAGAAGTGGCTTTCCATCTGAGCTCTTAATATTCATACACCTAGATTTCCTTTCTCCAAAGGTTTCCTTGATTTTCCTGTATGCAGCATCTACCTTTCCCAGGACTATACAACCTTCGACATCTTTGCACTTCTCCTTCAGCCATTCTTCCTTAGCTATCTTGCACTTTCTATCCACTTGATTCTTTAATCACCTGTATTCTTTTCTGCCCTCTTCATTTCTAGCATTCTTGTATTTTTGTCGTTCATCAATCAGGTCTGGTATCTCCTGAATTATCCACTGATTCTTAGTTGATCTTTTCTTCCTTCCTAACATTTCTTCAGCAGCCCTACTAACTTCATATTTCATGACTATCCACTCGTCCTCTATTGTGTTTCCCTCAGCCTTTTAATTTAGCCTTTGTGCCACATGTTCCTTGAAACAATCCCTCACACTCTTTTCTTTCAACTTGTCTAGATCCCATCTTTTTGCAATCTTTCCTTTCTTCAATTACTTCAACTTCAGATGGCATTTCATGACCAACAAGTTGTGGTCGAGTCCACGTCTGCTCCTTGAATGTTTTGCAATCCAACGCTGGTTTCTGAATCTCTGCCTAATCATAATGAAGTCTATTTGATATCATCCAGTGTCTCCAGGTCTCGTCCACTTATACAGGCGTCGTTTGTGGTGTTTGAACCAAGTATTGGCAAGGACTGAATTATGATCAGTGCAGAATTCAATCAGCCGAGTTCCTCTTTCGTTCCTTTGTCCCAATCCTAATTCTACTACTGTATTACCTTCTCTTCCTTGGCCTACCACTGCATTCCACTCTTCCATCACAATTAGATACTCGTCACCTTTTGCGTATTGTATTAAATCTTCTATCTCTTCATATATTTTTTCAATTTCCTGGTCATGCGCTGAACTAGTAGGCAAATAGACCTGCACTATTGTAGTGGGCATTGGTTTGGTGTCTATCTTGACAACAATAATTCTTTCACTATGCTGGTCGTAGTAGCTTACCCGCTGCCCTATTTTCTTATTCATTATTAAGCCAACTCCTGCATTTCCCTTTTTTGATTTCGTGTTATAATTCGGTAGTCACCTGATCAAAAATCCTGTTCTTCCTGCCAACGTACTTCACTTATACCAACTACATCTAACTTTAGTCTATCCATCTCCATTTTCAGATTCTCTAACCTACCACAACGATTCAAACTTCTTACATTCCACGCTCCGACTCGCAGAATGTCAGTATCCATCTTCCTGATGATCGCCCCCTCTCGTGTAATCCCTACCCGGAGACCCGAATGGGGGACTAGTTTACCTCCGGAATATTTTACCCGGGAGGAAGCCATCATCAGTACATCATTCATACAGAGAGAGCTGCATGTCCTTGGGAGTTAGTTACGGCTGTAGTTTCCCATTGCTTTCAGCCGTGTAGCATTATCAACACAGCTAAGCCATGTTGAGTATTATTACAAGGCCATATCGGTCAATCATCCAGACTGCTGCCCTTGCAACTTCTGAAAGGCTGCTACCCCCCTTTCGATGAACCATTCGTTAGTCTGGTCTCTCAACAGATACCCATCCGATATGGTTGCACCTGCGGCTCGGCTATTTGCGTTATTGGGACTCGCAAGCCTCCCCACCAAAATAGTCAATGTACAGACACACACAGTCATTACGGTTTTGTTTACTCGCATGTAGATAGATAAGAAATCTGCTGCACGTACAACACCTTTTGTGCAATGTCCGCTGGTCTAAACCTGCAAAATTGACCGTTCATGGTATCTCACTTATTAATCCTCCTGTCGAAAAATGCACATGAGGAAAAAGTTTTAGAAATGGATTTCCATTAATTTCGGATGTGCATATTCTGAGGGAGTTCAAAACCATGGTTTCGGTTTTGGATAGACCCCCTGTAAATTTAGGTATTCAGAAATAATATTGGCCCTAAAACCTACTCAAGGACAGGTGGATTCCAAATATCGGGGTTGGTAGAAATTTATTCAGTAGTTCTCAAGTTATAAGAACTCATACAATCAAACAGACGAAAAGCCACTCAGACATCAAAGCTAAGAAATATGCAGATGGTCATTATTACACCTGAAACAGATAACTGTACAGAAATTCTGCCAAAATAGTGAATGTACAGACACACGGTGGTTATGATTATATTTATATAGTTGACAGATAAGCATGGGCATATTTGTCAGTGCAAACCTTCATTTCGAGATTTACTGCTCCTAAACGGTAAAACATATCAACAGTTTACACCCTCAGACGTCCCTTTTGTCGCTCTACATGTTGGTATTAAAACCTTTTTCCATATTTCCCATATTTATGGGTTCGATTGAGTTACGATATTTGAATGGGTTGATATTTGGGTACATTTTTAACATTTTACATTATTTTTCACATACTTATGTGGAAGATAGAATCATGAAATTAGGTGCGCATGTAGCCATTGGTCGTGTCAATGTGCGTGCCGAATTTGATAGCTTTATCGTTCCTATAAGTGTGTCAAACTATGTAACATACGTGTAAAAAGCAAATCATTTACGAACAATCGAAACATACAGACATATCTACCCTATAAGGGAGGGGGAGAGGGAGAGAGAGAGAGGTTGGGGAGAAAAATGGCAAAATATTACAGGACGAAAGTTGTAGATCACTCCAAATTGAACATAGGTTGTGCCATCCGTTTTGTGATAGGAATTACCGTTTAGCCGCTAGATACCTCGAAATGAAGGTCTGCACTGTCTTTAAATTGCCTCCATATTTCGATATTCCTTGCCAGAAAAGTGAAAAATTTAAAGATCTTGGAAGTTTTCCGTAGGTTACTGGCTAAAACGTATAAATTTGCTTAATTTCAATTTTTCAGCTGGTGTGGCAGATTGTGAGGCAATCTTGATTTTGGGCGAGGGGGATGAAAGTTAGGGCTTTCAGGAAACTGTAGCTAAAAAGTATGTAGAAGGTCATTATTTCCCCTTAAACGGAAAGCTGTACGAAAATTTCGCCGAAACAGTCAGTGAACAGACACCCGCTCATTACGATTTGATTTTTATAGATAGATAAGGAATCTGTTCCATGTACAACTACATTTGGGCTATGTCCGCCGACTTAGCCTGAGAAACCGACCTTTCATGATATCTCACTTATTAATCCTTCTGTCGAAAAAATGCACAAGAGAAAATAATTTTTTGTAATGGATTTCCATCAATGTTGGTGTATTTTCAGTCAGGTTGGTCTTGTACTGTATATATTTTAGGAGAGTAAAATCACCATTTCTGTTCCCTATAAAACCCCAGTCCATTCTGGAAATTTGAAATGGTATTCACCTTAAAACCTAACCGTGGACAGGTGGATGCTAAATATAAAATTTGGTTCATATTTCTTCAGTAGTTTTCAAGTTGTAAGAAATACGCTTTCCACGCACCCGCTCTCGCGTTATGTCTGGTGGGACTTGCACTGAAACACGGTCCATTAATGATATCTCCCTTATTCATACTTGTATCGAAATGATGCATATGAGAAAAAAGGTTAAGAATTAATTTCCGTGAAGGCAGGTAGATTTCCATTAAGTTTGGTTGTGTATATTTGGAGGGAGTGCAGAATCACGGTTCCGGTTTTGTATAAACCCCCAGTCAGGTCAGGGATTTAGAAACAATATTTAAACTAAAACCTACCCAAGGACAAGTGGATTTTAAATATGAAGTTTGGTGGAAATATATCCAGTAGTTTTCAAGTTATAGAAAGACAGACAAGCAAACAAACGGATAAACAAACAAATGATGCATATGAGAAAAAAGTTTAAGAATTAAATTCCGTGAAGGCATGTAGATTTCCATTAATTTTATTTGTATATATTTCGAGGGAGTGCAGAATCACGGTTCCGGTTTTGTATAAACCCCGATTCAGTTCAGGTATTTAGAAACAATATTTAAACTATAACCTACCCAAGGACAAGTGGATTCTAAAAATGAAGTTTGGTGGAAATATATCCATTAGTTTTCAAGTTGTAGAAAGACACACAAGCAAACAAACGGATAAACAAACAAACAAACAGACACCCAAGCTAAAATATATGCAGATGGTCATTATTACACCTGAAACGGATAACTGTATCGAAATTTTGCCAAAATAGTGAATGTACAGACACACTGTCGTTAAGATTTTATTTATATACATGAACTTTGTGTGTGTCTTTTCTCTCAAAAACTTATTTACATTCCTGAACTGTGTAATAGTCTTACCTACGCTATGCCAAGATTTTGTAATTGAAAATGCTGATCATTAATTCCTTCTCCTACTCTTTGTTTTCTACGATATTGCACGTCAGTTCTCTTTCATTAATCCAGTTTTAAATATTAGTGTCACTCTCACTGATCTCTGTAATATTTTCTTTGTGATTTGTTGTGATATTTGTTTTGATATTTTTTGTGCTGTACTGTTTGTAAATTGTTGTGTCTTGTCTTTCAATAAGTAGCCAGTTCTTGTTCATCCACTAGTGTCCTTGTATCTTCCTGACTTCTTGTATATTATTTATTTCTTCCGCCTGTGTACCATCCATGGTATATCCCTTGTTGGCCAGCACTTGCATATGTCTCTTCGACGGTCACCTTTTATCTATCATTTCTAATTATACTAACCTATCCATCACAGAGTCATCTCAATTTTATGTTTTGGACAACTGGTTAGTTTTCCAAACCATTATTTAATGCTGCATGAAAAGTTGAGTCCCTGGGAATTAGTCTGATTGAGGAGTGTGGAAAATGGGATCAGCAAGTCTCTAGGAATGTTCCATTAGGAAAGGTAACGATCAGTTATTTTAGAAAGAACAATGCAGTAATAGTTAAAACTGGTTCTTTTTCAGAAGCTCGCTAGCCAGGGTGAAGTCGGTGAAGAAATTGTCTGTAGTGACGTTTCTCCCTGTTCCCTCAGTATGCTTGACAAGTCTCAATAAAACATTCGTTCCTGGGTTCACTTCTCTCAGGTTACTGGTTTACCATTGTAAACTTCAGCGGCGCATACATAAGCGTGTCCAAATCCGAGGGGAACCATAATTTCCTCTTCATTTGGTAGAAAAATACTGCCTAAGGGCATTCTCCCCTAAAGCGAACTTTCTGTTCATCCACAGTAGTATTTTCGTATGGAACAAACACTTCAGGTGGTTGTGAAATGAACATGTCAAAGACATTCCTTGTTGCTGCTAACTTGTTATTACTTCTTAGGGCTGGTCTGTCTTACATATTACAAACCTCAAAACTGGGTTATTTGGAACTCTTGAAGAGATACTGTAGCTCGAAGGATAGGACGACCATCTGCTTCATTCCATAATTCTCAAACAGAAACTGCTGCTGTTACAAATTTGCATAAATCGTACATACCGTACCTGAAAATGCTTCAAGCTCTATTGGAGAAATGGGCTTGTGGGTTTTCTCTTTATGTAAAAAAACCGTCTCCATTTCACAATTTGGTTCCTATAAAGTGGTTTCCAGCACTTTATCAGAGACGAATAACTTCCTTGTCAACATCTGGAAATCACCTGTCCTCTGAAGAGCATCTCGTGTATCCATGTGCAATTCTCATTGCGTTACCCAATCTGGAATACACATAATTGAAATTTACATTTTGCTGAAGTATTATAAATATAACCTTCTGACATCTTGAAGAGCTTATAGGCCTATTGATATAGGTTGTTCCTGATGTAAGCGAAGCAATAACATAGTTCATATTACAGTACCACCCCGATTTTGCGTGACCCCGATTTAGCATAAACACGCATGTAACAGAAGAAATTTCCAGTCCCGAAAATTATTCGATAAGAGCAATGCATTTGTATATTCGTTTTTACATAATTCAAAATAGGGCAAAATTTGCATTTACCGTTAAGGAAATATTAAAATTCTCAAATATTTATTTCTATTCATTTTGGTTATGGGACACTAAGTACCTGTGCATAAGACTTAACTAAAGTTGGCGTCTGACAGGTAAGGTTGGAGGGAGGAGCACTGCACGTGCCATTTCACGATGTTGCCACATTCCAGCATTCCTTTCTACATGCTCTTACCCGTCACTTCCGGCTCACTTGTTCCCTCCCTAATTCTGACCGCGTGCCGGGCTGAGTGGCTCAGACGGTTAAGGCGCTGGCCTTCTGACCCCAACTTGGCAGGTTCGATCCTGGCTCAGTCCGGTGGTATTTGAAGGTGCTCAAATACGTCAGCCTCGTGTCGGTAGATTTACTGGCACGTAAAAGAACTCCTGCGGGACTAAATTCCGGCACCTCGGCGTCTCCGAAAACCGTAAAAGAGTAGTTAGTGGGACGTAAAACAAATAACATTATTATTAATTCTGACCGCTGTGATCTGTTTTAGACTACCTGGCCAGTCGGTGTCGTCCCATTTGCGATCACTCTCATACAAACAATTAGGTTCTTATCAGTGACAGTGACAGGTTTGGCAACTCCCAGCAAGACGAGCTGCCCTTAAGTTTTATCTCCATGGCAACCGTAGTCGCCCCACACTCGTTTCCATGGCAACCACACAGCCACTCCCTTTATCCCTCCTCGGCAGGCAGTGAACGGACCTCCCTCTAAGAAATGTAATGCGCCAACTCTTATTGTTAGCAGTATAGCTAAGGACGATTCAAAGCAGAAGACGAATTTGAAACTAGAAATGCTGCTGCGATTGGTAAAATTTCTGGGGATATACTAAAGTCTGTTGTTTGAGATATAGAACCAAATCTGTAGTGCTTAATTGACTAGTTTTGTATGTTTATGTATTGATTAGAGTAGTGTATGTATGAAGCAGCTATACCAAATGAATGAAGAATTGGTGTAGTAGAACCTGTGTATAAAGAAATGTGATAAGCATAATGCCTATAATTACACACTTCATCTTGGCTGGTGTTATATGTAAGCTCTCGGAATTCATTCTTTCTGATTATATTATACGCATATTACAAAAATTACTAACTAGTTCGATAGAAGGTCGTTTAGTTTTAGAAAACATTATTCCACTGAAGCTCATCTTGTAGATTCCTGCAAGATATAGCTGATATTTTGGATTCAGGAGGTCAAGTGTGTCATGATGGACTTATCTAAGGCTTTGATACGATAGATCTTGGGAGACTACTGGCAAATATAAGTGCAATTGGTCAAGGTAAAATAGTGGCTGTATGGGTGGCTATAATTTTAGAAAATAGGACTCAGAGCATTAGAGTATGTGAAGCTATATTTGATCCTATAAAAACTATGGGATTGGGTCCCATAGGGTAGTATGATGGGAAGTTTATTTTCATATGTACACAATATGAATAATTAACTGGAATCAGAGATATGGATTGTGAGTGACTGCAGAAAGACCTTGACAATATTGTGAGGTAGTGTGTTTCACAAATAGTCTTCTCTGTTTATTATTCTGTTGAAGGGGTGAAAGTTCCTCATGAGGTTCTCTGTAAGTACCTAAGCATTCATAATAAGGATAGATCTTCATTGTGGTAATGAGATAAACAGGATTGAAAATAAAATTTACATATCTCTTAATATGATTTTGAGGTTATTGAGGGGTTGTAGACGAGAGGGCACGTAAATCTCCAGCAAGGCCACAATTAATGTATGGAAACGTCACCAAGATTACTTGATTAGAGAACAGGATATAATCTATAGAAACAGCTCCATTTCTTGTGGGTGATTTCTGACAAAAGAGTTGTGTTACAGAGATGTTGCAAAGTTTGGGCTGGAAAGGCTTGGAGAAATGAGACAAGCTGTTCGACTAAGCAGTATATTCTGAAACATCATCGAGGGATGGCTTGGAATGACATTAGTTGATGAATAAATTTAAGTCATCATCTTTATATGTAGGAAAGGTCACAACATGAAGATAAGTTGGAATTCAAGGGTACAATTTTGGCTAATGTTTACTTACAGGAAGACATAATTTACTAAGTGAGTTGTTTCATAAATTTCCACAATCTTTTTCTACATAAACATCTGATAAACAATCAAAGTGCTCACCAGTGGGTGTTGATGCATTTTATGGTTGATTGATTGAAACATTGAGTGAATTTTTGGTCTTAATGTGATGTGCAGAGATGGATGATGGATATTTCTGTAGTTATGATTTAAGTATTGTCCAATTGTTGGTAAAATGGTAGGAATAATGTAGGATTACTGGATATTACAGTGAAGTGTTTTGGGGATGAAGGTATATAGTGCCCCCTATTTCCCGGATAGGCTAAGCCGGTGAACGAGAGTCCCAGAGGTGGACCGTTCGTTAACTGGCGTCGCTGATTTTTGGGGGCGGTTAATAGGAAAATGAGTGACAAAAATGGAAAAAACAAACAATTTAAGAACATGGTTTGACATTTATTGTTAATAGCACTCTTTTAAACAAAAATTAAACATAATTTAACAACAAAATCTTGAGGTCGTTATGCCTCATAGGACAGTTTTATACAATTCTAACTCTCTGGTCCTTCCTCA
The DNA here is from genome assembly GCF_040414725.1 of Anabrus simplex. Classification (NCBI taxonomy): domain Eukaryota; kingdom Metazoa; phylum Arthropoda; class Insecta; order Orthoptera; family Tettigoniidae; genus Anabrus; species Anabrus simplex. Next base: position 5,060,945 of record NC_090277.1, read on the forward strand.
TCGAAGCCTGAATTACACTGAAATGTAAATAAAAATTAGCCTCATCTGGCTTGAAGAAAACAAAGTTGTTGAGGGTGAAAATCTTCTTAACTTCTTTGAACCATAAACTTAACAGAAACTGGCTATCGCGACAGCATGTTTTCAACTTAGAAAAAGAAGAAATTTTATATAATAAAACAATAAATGATAATAGTCATGAAAATCTCAAAAAAACACTGAGAATTTTTACATCATAATTTTATCTTAATTATGGATAAACTCCACTGATATTGAAATAATTTCTGACCAAAACTAGAATAAATTGCATTCTCGAGAATTATTTTAAATAATATAATTTCAAATAATTATTTTGATTTAAGACTTCACAAGCATTATTATGACCTTAGAGAAGCATTCTTTTCCTGAAAATCCTTCAAAATATGATTGAAATTAATTTATGACTTTTTACAATATCTAAAATTTTATAAACTTTGTTCGGGCGAGGTTAAAATAGTACGGGCCTATTCATTTTTAATGGCACGTCATTGTAGAACATTACTTAAATACATAATGAGATTCACTAAACATAATTATTTCAACAAGATAAATGAGCACAAACAACGCCGGAATTACCTGAGCCCACCGTGGTGAACACGCGGTCAGGTCTAAACCACATTTTAATAAATCATGAGAGAAAATATTCCTAACTAATTCATTCTCTCCACATTCACACATATGATACACAAATTTCATTTATATAATTTACAAACGAATTCTAGAATTTAATTTTAGATTCTGATTATCATAATCCTATAAATAGAATAGTCAGATGACAGTTCCTGGTAAATCATTACGTCCGACAATCAGTGACACGTGATTGAATATTGGTAATCATGTTTAAAGAGATAATAGCAGGATTAATACAACATCGATCACAGATATTCAGCAAATTGATAGTCAGAATAAAATAGACGACAATTATCACGCACATTATTAAGCTTAAACATCAATGTCACCAGACATGTGGTCAATGAGTCACGATAAAGTATTATTAAAAATTCCCGACTCGTTGGCTGAATGGTCAGCTTACTGGCCTTCGGTTCAGAGGGTCCCGGATTCGATTCCAGTCTGGTCGGGGATTTTAACCTTCATTGGTTAATTCCAATGGCCCGGGGACTGGGTGTTTGTGCTGTCCCCAACATCTCTGCAACTCACACACCTCATATAACACTATCCTCCACCACAATAACACGCAGTTACCTACACATGGCAGATGCCGCCCACCCTCATCGGAGGGTCTGCCTCGCAAGGGCTGTACTCAGCTAGAAATAGCCACATTAAATTATTATATTATTAAAAACTTTGTTCGGGCGAGGTTAAAATAGTACGGGCCTATTCATTTTTTTATCCCATAAATATCACTTAACAAATGCTCAAAATTCGCAGAACGCATTGTAATGCAAGACACATACTTCTCCAAATAATCCACGAATTAATCCTACAGGATCGCCGTATTCCAGGCTCATAATTAATCAACAGAGCATACATCAAATATCTCACAAGACCAGCAAATATTTATCACTCATGACCATTAATCTTTATCTTAACCTGGCCTTAAAATTTATGACTGTTATTATCATTAATATTATTAGTGGTGATTGTTAATTGTACATAATACTGAATTCGATGACACTATCCTGCACAAATACACAGAAATGCATAATAAGAAATGCACAGTGAAATTTATCATATAAGGCACAACGAAAATTATTTCCACACAAGTTCATAAATCTGGAATTGTTTAATTAAAATTATATTTTATCCGGGAGCTCCATTACTTTTAAATATTAAGTTTAAGCATTTGAAGGGAATTAGAAATAATCTCAGAAGACATTAAATGGCAACTACACTAATAGAATCCAAATAACATTCGCACTCACTGTACCAACACTACCATGACACCAGAAGAATGAAGTATGAAATTATTGCCAAATTGCACTGATCTAATAGAAATAGTAAGGCAAATGAAGAGGCACATACTACTTCCGCATAGATGGACAGTAACTATGTTACAAAAGTTTACTTAAATTTGCGATGAGACTCGATCCCTTCCCAGGTGGTTGAATCTGCTCACATGTCGCAGGTCGTCCTGGTCGTTTTCTCCCTCATGTGCCTACATTTAGCACGGCATGATGACAGCAAAGTCCATTTCCATATGTGAATGATTAGCTCCTCTTGAGGATAGGCGAGGCATCCTGGTGTAGCTGGTTATTGTGAATTGTAAAGGTCCTCTTCTTTCTTGAAGTTCCGATGGTGGCTGAAACAGACACAGACAGCTTTAGAAAATTGATCAAGTATGATCACGTCGAATAAATAGCTCGGTGAACAAACTTAACTGCAAAGCTCGCAAAAATCTGTGGCAATACAGAATCAGAGTTAAAGAGATATTTTATTCGTTTTTCCAAGATTATATTCCCTCAGCTGTGGACGTGTGGCACTAGCGTTCCACGATGGGCTGTAATTCTTCTAGAAATTACTGGGCTCCGAGCGAGTTCCGAAACGCTGGTCACATGACTACCATGTGTTTATCGATCGCCAGGCTGGAATAATTAATAGTCTGCATACTCCCCAAAACCGGTCGAAGCACTTTTTGACTGAGAACACAGCTATTCATGAATAAAACTTTAGACTGCTCTCCCAATGAAAGAATGTAATCAACTGTTAAGAACACACAATAAAATGCATAGTATGGGCCAAATTTGAAGGGGACAATAGGAACATGGAATTTCACAAAGAGATAAGAAGTCAAGTGATGTATAGAAGGATGGGAACAGGGGAATGTGAAATAAAGAGGATAAGGAAAATAGCTAGTCAGTGTGGAAACAGGGATCAACAGATAAAAAGAAGTAAGGAATAGTATTGGGTGTTGATTTGGAGATAGTATTTGTCCTTTCATGTTCCTCCTTTTCACTTCCTTGTCTACTGCCATCCTATTGTATGTACCTTTTCATGTTCTTGTCTCTCTTATCACTCTCTGAAAAATGGTGCAAAAGGGCTCTGGTTAATATGCAGCATGTCGTTATGCTTCTTAGGTTACAAAAAGGGTTAAAAAAAGAAAATAAATGCAATTTAAATGCAATGCTAAAATTTACATGCAATGTAAAGTTTAATCTTGTAGCACTTGCATGGAATTATTCAAAGTCATTCCACACACTGTATATGAGTTGATTATATTTGTAAGTACACAAGATGTTATGAGTAGAATTTTGTAAATAATTTAAATTCATTAAGGATGGGCTGTGTGATTAAATTGTTAGTGTAAATTGTATAACACTCTATTTTAGCAAAATGTCTTCTTCTCTTGTCAATTTAAAATTTAGTGCTTGATAATAATGTGTTTTTGTGTACCATTTGCCACCGAGGTAGACACCTCTTTTGTAATTAAAGTGATTTTGAAATTCATTTTCTCAGCTGTTTCTTGTTTAGGTCAATATACTAATATTTTTATTCCCTTACTTCTCTATTCTACTTCTCTTATTTCTTGCTTACAGCCTTCCAAAGACAATAAGAAGGAAATATTCATAGAACAGCATACTGATGATCAGCTGCTGGCGTACATCAAGGAAGAAACAAAGTATGTACACCGTGAAGCCTGTACAATATGGAATATTTTGTACCTGTATACAGTTGTATTCAGTAGTGGTTGTTTTACATCTGAAACTGACCGTTCTTATCAGTTTAATTCTTTCTTTACAAGGTTACATTTAAACACTAATATTTTAAAATTCTATTGGTTAAAAATTACATAAAATATTCACAAACGTTAAGATCAGATTCATTGTTCCTTCATGTAGTTTTATTGAATATGTATCTACAAAAAATCTCCGGTAGATCTAGATATTTCTGAAGTGTTTTTGTTTACAGTACTTTAAGCAACCACGGGGCCCACAGTCCTATATTGCGTTAAGTAGAATTTTTCTATTTGTGAACGCCAAAGCAGATAATGAGTCATGGAAAGGAAACGTTCAGTTCATTAGTGCTACATCTTTGATATCATAGTTTTCAAATAAAACTTCCACATTGTTATAAGCGTATAAATATATCATGGTATTGAATTTATGCTTGTTCCAGTGATGTGGTCACACTTGCTGATTGTTGCCATTTCCTACTATTTAATTTAGTGCTCATTGTCAGTCAATTGCTTGTACTTTGTTGTTTGCAAACACATTTACACAATTATAAACTAATCAAATGGCAGCTATCAGATCAGTTTAAAATTTGTGCAGGTTGCTTAAAAATTTCCAGAATTCTTCAATTAGGTGAATTTATTACCTCATAGGAGTAGGTAAATAATGATGTAATGTTAGAATATCATTTCTGAATTGTTCTTCTTATCTGTGACATAACAGAGTAATACAAGGGTGTATCATGTTTTCAAACTTTTAAAGCAGTAGTGTTTTTGAATTAATTGCTAATTAATATTTTGCTCTCACACCTTTGTTGGTTACTGTGTGGAACGATCTTTGATAGTCCCTGGGAAATGATTGTATAAGCTCGGCATTGTGCTCTTAGCGTGCCCTTGTATCGGGAGGTTCTGCAATGGCTATTCATAGCCTAAGGATTGACTTCAAACCTGATTATTGATGGAAATGCCGAAATTATGAATGGTTTACTTGATTTTGTGGGTGGTTAGTCTTCTCATCTGTTATGTGACACATTGACTTGTACCTACTGTATATTCACAACTAGTGGGAAGAAATATTCATTTAAGTCCTCAGAACTGCCCGCTCCAGCTTACACTCTCTCATTAGTCAGAGTAGGGCCATGCACACAACAGAACAACACCCAAATACATCAACTCTTCAAGGTTCAAATTTTGTTGTTTCTTTGTAATTCTTATGTAACAGGACACAATAGGCTACAATAGAGATCAATCTTGTAATATGACCACCAATAAAAATGTTTCTTTGAATACTTTTCAAACACAAAATGCGTATTACTATTTTTGGTTGGAGTTTAATTTAGCTTTGTTCTCCCTAAATGTATCTTGTGCAGAGTTGCTCTCAAGCTAGCAAAGTGACAAGCCTTTTGTGTGTATTCTTTTGTCTGGGTATAGAAGGCAGGGGACAGTCCATTGTGTATGTAGCTTAGTCCATTGTAAATCAGAGGTTTTAGATGCTTCTGAAGGATTGAGTTGACCGGATCTTAGTGTATCTACTGCTTCCCACTTTACCCCACATCTGGCGCTGTGTTATCCTGACTCTCAATTCAGCCGTCTACAAATATTTTGTAGCAACTTAAATGAATTCTTTCAATATGTCTAAGAGATATGCCGTGTCAATTTGGTCCTGAAAGACATAAGGACAGGTTTTAAGATACATAAAATATCCTTATAGCTGACTTTTGGAAAGACACGTATTGCTGAGCTCAACAATTAGTTGTGCGGTTAACTTCCGTTTGTGTAGAGACACATGGTCCTGAACTAACCCCTAAGTGCTGCATTTTCCTTCCACTTGTAGAGTTTCGAGTGTCACATGGCCCAGAGCTGACTACTTTGTGCCACTCCTCCATGGTCTTCATATTCATAGTCTTGATCGGGCTAAAAATAAATTCATTGATCTGATCTGCTACCTATGATGGATGTAAGCCGGAATATGAATTGTGAAATTCCATTCACCCTAGAATACACTGACTTGTTAGTACCCACAGAATTTCACTGGATATTCCAACTGTCACTCCTGATTAACAAAGATAATCTTGATTTGTTAGTTTCATTATGCTCCGTATTGATAGTTATTATATATCATAGAAAAGGAAAGAAAAGATCCACCTAATCAATACAAATTTTATTGTAACTCTTAGAGTGACAGTACCGGTTTCAACTCTTTACGAAGTCATCCTCAGCTGTTCTATACACTTACATTAGTTAGAGTTTGGTGTTATGCCTTGTTAAGTGATAATGTGTGATAGACATTGACATATTACAAATTGGCTAGTTATATGCTGCTAGTCTTGAGTATGTCTGATGACCAAAAACTCATGTTGAACACCTTGTTAAAATATTAATCATATAACACATTAAAATGCTCACATCACTTGATCAAAACACTTTAAAATAAATATGTATTGTTACAGTCCAAGATAACGGGTAAAAACAAGTTCTTGAATGAATTTGTCATCTTGCGTTGTTTGTTGAATTGTCCAGCATGAGCTATGCTTGAGTTCGTAGGGGTTACTTTTGTACTATTATACTTTGTATGAAATTCAAAAACTCATGTTGAACACCTTGTTAAAATATTAATCATATAACACATTAAAATGCTCACATCACTTGATCAAAACACTTTAAAATAAATATGTATTGTTACAGTCCAAGATAACGGGTAAAAACAAGTTCTTGAATGAATTTGTCATCTTGCGTTGTTTGTTGAATTGTCCAGCATGAGCTATGCTTGAGTTCGTAGGGGTTACTTTTGTACTATTATACTTTGTATGAAATTTAACCACTTATCAGCTTACAAATATTCTAATATTGTTAAATACGTGTGCATTTGAAGGTGACATGTGCAGCCAAAGTTTTTGATGGTCTTGAAAGCGTAAAATGCAGTTCACTTTAGTGTGTAAAATCAGTTGTTGGTGGTGGCTCGTTCCCTGTCTTTGACTATTGATAAATATCTGCAAAAAGCGAAAGGTAAAATTAAAATTAGAAGTTTTAAAAATATTATTCTGAAAGTGCCTGCTTGTGTGTTTGTATCATAATAGTTACTTACTGATGCTGAGTGGATGAGATGTGCACAACCTGGCTGCCTGACGTGTACTGTACCGTGTTCTACTGGTGTTAGTATCTGTTGCTGTGAGGGGAATGTCGTATGTGTAGGGGCGGAGTTGGGCGTGCCAGTCATCTGCGCTGTGGTTTGCTTCCGACGTTGTTTGTTGACTTTTTAAGATAGTAATTTTTTGCAATGGGGATAACTTTATTAAATATGATATTGGTATTTTTGGTTATTTCATTAATATTGTAATTAGGGTTAGTGTATTGATCCAGTGTTATGTATAATTCTTCTGTTATATTGAGCAAGGGGTCTTTGGGGTTTTGTGCTTAGTATTTTCATATCGTTATCTATATTCGTAGAACTATGTTTGTATTCGTCCATATGTTAACCTATTGCAGAAAAATGGTTGTGTTTTACAGCATTAATGTGTTCATTCTATCTGATAGCAAAATTCCTACCGGTACGTCCTACATGACTTGTTGAGCAATTATTGCAGCTGATTCTGTATACTCCAAGGCAATGGTATTTTTTAGTATTGTTGATTGTCTAGGTATTATGTGAGATACTGCTGCTGTTATGTGTGGTCCTGAAGGCTATTTCAAGATTTTGCTTTTTGAAAATATTAGTCAAAAGGTATACGTGTGTGTTGTTGAAGGTGAAAGTTGCATAGTCCTTCTTGGGTTTGTAAATTTTCATCAGTTTAGTTTTTGGTCGAGACTTGATCTTATGCATGATTGAATTGATTATTTCTTTCTTGTAGCTGTTTTTTTCTGGCTATTTCTTGAATCAAACGTATTTCTTCATTAAAGTCGGATTTTGATAGACGTATATTGAAGGCCCTGTAGATCATACTGTGGTATACTGCTTTTTTATGGGTACTGGGGTGGGTGGAGTCTGTTTTTATCATATTTAATGTGTGAGTGGCTTTACGATAAATTTGGAAGGTCAAATGATTTTCATACCTGTTAATAGTCAGATCGAGATAATTTAATGTGCAATTATTCTCAGATTCTTTTGTAAACTGTATGTGGGTCTATGGTGTTTATTCTGTCCATAATGGTGTTGTCGGTAGTTTGTCTGTTGTCAATGGTGAAAGAAATGTCATCGACAAATCTACACAACAAAAGATATTCCGTCTAATTTACTGATCGACATATACTCGAGGTGGCTATGTATATTTCAGCTAGTATACCGGATGCAGGGGAGCCCATCGGTAGGCCTTTTTGTTGATAAATTGTATCATGGAACCTGAAGAAATTATTATTAACGGCGAATTCAAGTAATGCTATGAATTCTTCAATCTCTAAGCTGTTTAATTTACTGTAATTTTTTAGATTGGATAGAATTATATCTATGTTCTTTCTATTGGGAATGTTCGGATACATATTAGTTATATCATATGGAGCTATGGAATAGTATTGTTCTATCTGCAGTTCTTTAGTCTTATTACAGAATTCTATTGAATTACGTACAGTTCTGTAAGCTTGAAAAAAGCAATGTTTTTAAAGAAATTTTTGAATAAATTGTGGAAGCTTCTATGTGGGGCTTGTCCTATAATTTACTATAGGTCTCATCGGTGTGTTGTCTTTATGTATTTTCGGAAGAGCTTTTGCAGTCGGTAGTTGGGGGTTCATTATCGTGTGGTTCGTCGCTTCTGTTTCTGTGAGTAAGAAGTGTGTGTTTTTGAGTAGATGACTGACACGCCCAACTCCGCCCCTACACATACGACATTCCCCTTACAGCAGCAGATACTAACACCAGTAGAACACGGTACAGTACACGTCAGGCAGCCAGGTTGTGCACATCTCATCCACTCAGCAGCAGTAAGTAACTATTATGATACAAACACACAAGCAGGCACTTTCAGAATAATATTTTTAAAACTTCTAATTTTACCTTTCGCTTTTTGCAGTGGTGATAAGGCAGGGCCTTGGTGGACTCCTACAGTTATATGGAAGTCATCAGGCGCTCTTGCCGCGGGTTGAACAGGACTCCTTGGTTCTACGTAGAGCTATTTTACCCCCTCAGCAAGTTGCTCTGGCCAGATAAGGTCACGTGGTAGGCTCAAGGTCCAGAAAGTCTGAGATGAAGCCTCTTATTCTTTTCAGTGTCTCTTAACTAACAGCCATGCAGCGAGGATTGCTCCTGTTGTGCCTCAATTTTACACAAATCCAGCATTGTTGTATGTTTGGCTAAATCACTCGTCCTGTTTTCGAGGATTTGTTCGAAAATTAACATATTATACCTCAAAATTCTAATCGGGCTGTAATTATAAAAATCGGCAGGTCTTCCCTTATTTTTTTATTTTTTTAATGGTTACCCTTGGCAATCTGTTGGTTTTTGACCTTCTTTGAGACCTGCTTGAAAAGCTTGTTTTAGCCACAACTCCTGCATTCCACAAAACAAAACTTTGCCGGAAATCATTGGGACCGATGGCTTTCCCTGGTTTTATTTCCTTCAGCAGAGCCTGGACTTCAGTACCGTCAATATCCTTCATCGGACCTTCAACAACGGAGGTAAAATGAAATGGCATATGGGTTTTAGTGCCGGGAGTGTCCAAGGACAAGTTCGGCTCACCAGATGCAGGTCTTTTTTATTTGACTCCCGTAGGTGACCTGCGCATCATGATGAGAATGAAATGATGATGAAGAGAACACGTACACCCAACCCTCGTGCCAGCGAAATTAACCAATTATGGTTAAAATTCCAGACCCTGCCAGGAATCGAACACAGGACCCCTGTGACGAAAGTCCAGCACGCCAACCATTTAGCCATGGAACGGGACAACTGCGCAGGGGAAAGGGACCTGTATATGCGGAAATTCCAAGATTGAAATTGTCAAAGCAGTTCCGCCAGCACTTTCGGCTTCCCACTAGTCGAGTAGCAAATTGTGTTTCCTCATTGATGCCATAAATACGTTGGCTTTCTTCCATGTAGCAATGCCCCGATTTGACAAGCCGTTAAATATCCTGCTCCTGTTGCGGCATTTCAAGTTTCATATATAGTAGAGCTGCATAGCTGTTTGGTTTTGTTATGGCACTGACCCCTTTCACTTTACTACTGGCTGCTTTCTAGGCATTCGGAATGATTGGATATAATGGACAGTTCTGCCGCCTCCGCCGGGCTCCCAGGGGCCTCCTCCGCCTCCTCCCGGAAGGCCTTCCCAGGGGCCCGCTCCTCCTCCCGCGGGAAATTTGAATTGGTAAACAAAGCCATGTGCTTTTTGACAGCTATCATCGACAACAACGCATCGCTAACCTCAGTGCTGCCATCTTAACGGGCCTAAACCTCATTGCTGCCAACTTAACCTCACTAGCACGAGATTTGAATCGGTAAATAAATCCACGTGCTTTTCTGACAGCCACATGCTTTTTTACAGCTGTCATCGACAACAACGCACTGCTAACGCAAGTGCTGCTATCTTGACGGGCCTAAACCTCAGTGGTGCCAATTTAACCTCACTAGAGCGAGATTTGAATCAGTAAACAAAGCTACGTGCTTTTTTGACAGCTGTCATCCGCCATCTTTAATCAACAGAACACCGAGCTGCCCACTTTATGGCTACTATCTTAAGCACGTAGTAGCGGGCAATTTGAAAAAGTTCCATTAGCTGTCATCCGCCATCTTTAATCAAGAGAGCACAGTGCTGCACTCTTTAGCTACTTACCTTTGAAATGTGGTGGCGAACAATTTGAAAAAAATCTACAGCAGCCATCTTTAATCAATAAAGCACCGTGCTGCACTTTTTACCTACATACCTTTGAAATGTGGTGGCGGATAATTTGAAACATTATATTTGACAACCTGCCATCTTTAATCAAGAGAGCACCGTGTTGCTATCTTGCGAGCAATTTCGTCAGCTGTCATCTTTAATCAGCAGAGCATTGTGCTGCCATCTTTATGACTCTAAACTTCATTCTTTGACATGTGGTAGTAAGTAATGTGCTTTTTTGACAGCAGCTATCTTTAATGAAGAGAGCACCGTGCTACTATCTTTATCGTAGTGGCGGACAATTTAAAAGAACATGTCAAGGAATACCTTTGTTCTAAGATCATATTACAAAAGAAGTGATTAAGAATATAATCGAACACTGTACTCGATACAACATGTGATTAGAACAATGATTGATGTGTTTACAACATATCTAGCATATACCTTTGTTCTAAGAGGAAAAAAGACTAGAATTCTGAACAGCTTGTGCAAGATAGCAACTCTACCTTCTTTTACCTTTACTTACTCTGCCAAGGCATAGCTTTATCGAACATACAACGCGATTTTATGCATAAGGCAGTGCACATATCGCATAGCTGCAGTGATGCATGTTTAGACTTGAACACACACTGCCGTTAAAGACATATTACAACTAGAATCGCATACTATAGTTCAATGGTGTAGAGCACTGGATTGCAAGACTGAAATCAAACACTGTTTAGAAAGAAAAAATCCTTCTCAACATACTTACTGAGCTAGACGATAACATATGAATCTGCTAAACACCTTCTTTCTTGACATACTTACTCGTCTTTATCTTCAAGAGAAAGGAGTGTGAGGGGGGAAGGTAATACCTAATCTAAAATAAAAGAATATGCCAATTCTACATTATTTACATCTTGTATGTAGAAGTTTTATCTCGAATCATTTTACCGTTGTGATGTTTGCGTACTTCTCCCTTCTCAACACATCTCTTGTATGTCATGCTTTATCTTACAAGTTCAAACTTTAATCATTTGCTGTACTTCGCTCGCAGCATACCTCTCCCTTCTACTCAATCTTTATACAATATGTACAGTAAATTGTGATGTAAGACAGCTTAACGTATATATTACAAAGTACACACCTCTAGCATGATGTTTACACACACACATATCTGCTTTATGTGAAGTAGTACCTATCAATTCTACTATGCCCCCAGGCTAGAGTGTTGGTGGAATTTGGGATGACAAACCGTTCGCTGTCATTATTATTAAGGGCTACCTTACTAATTAAATGAGTGTACAACTGATGCTTCTTGCTTCTAATAACAGACATTTGCTTATGTGAACTAGGTGGATTACTCTTAATACAATTTTTATAATTTTCTAAACAACTGATTCTGAACTACATTCTTTTTAATCCCTTTCAATCTCTTTATTTGTAGTTGATTTAAGAGCATTATGCAATATGACTTGGATTTAATACCTACAAATGAATCGATAATATTTCCACCACATTCGTCTTTCATTTTACCTAGAACCTTTTTGTTCAGTAGCGGTCGATGATATTGATTTTTTTCGGGATAGTTACTAGTATCAAACCTACCCAAGTCTGGCTTTATATCATTGTAATAGTCATCAGTTTTGATTTGGTAAATAAACTAATTGGTATCTGTGTAGAGCAATTGCGCATTATGAGCGTACTTCTTCATCATATAATCGTAATGGAATTCATACATGAGTGTTTTAGCTAATTCGAGTACTACAAAGCCGACGTGGTAGGTTTGTCGTACTTAACCTTAACACGATTCATCTGTATAATAACTAAATCTTCATGTATGATAGTACAGCTATGGAAATTTGGTTTAATTATTAAATGGTTAGCACCATACCTTTTCTTAATATTTTCCCAGTTTGTAATCAGTTTTACATTAACACGTTTTTCAACATTTTCCATAGTCTTACCAAACACACTGTTATTCATGAGCTTGTAGAAATCTTTCTCAAACTTGTTAACTGTATTTGTTCGTAAATTATTGTTGGGATCGATATATGGCTTTAGCCACGGTGACTGATTATTTTCTAGTACGCGATGAATTTTGGTTAACTTCAAAACATGCTGCAAACAATGTTTTAAATTTCAATAATGAATGACATACTTAGATTTGTCACACAAATTAGCAATTAGCATTTTTGTTGTTAATGTGATGTACGGGGACTTCATATTTTCAGGGCGGAGCGGTAAGTCATTATGAGAAGTGTGTAACTCTTTAGGATACTGTAAGTCAACTTCGAGGAAATAGCCTTTATTAGCTTCATCGTCTAGGGTGTGCAGTTGTAAATCATCAATTTCGCACTGCGTTAGCCAGTGGAAACTACTTACTGGTAGATGCTGACTCATCATCCATCCATACTGATTGTTAGCATCGAGATAAACAATATAGTGAGATTCCTGACTAGTCAAAACTCTGCATGTACTTATTATTTGCCTTAGAATACCACCCGCTACGCTGACTTAGTCCACCTCGAATAGATGATTTTTATAAAGTGCAGCATATCAATATCGGTTAGCAGTTCCAAATTCACCCGCGTGTATTTTAACATGGTATCCCAACTTAACCCAGGTGCTGTAAGATACTGACATGGATCAAGGCTGTAGGTTTTCTTGCAAACACAGTGATAATTTTCGAAAACATCAGCTAACAGAAGTACATCCGTCTTTAAATACAAGTCAGAGTATTCACCTAGCATTTGCATGTGGAACTGCTCCCAGATATGTTGCGCATGTAAATAGTCATCATCACTAATATCCGCTGAATTCATCAAGCAGTAAAATGATTGTTTTGATGGTAAGGCACGTTCTTCAATGCGTTCTAAGCAGTCAAGTTATTCACAACAAAAGACACCCTTACATCGAAGTAAATTAAACTGCGCTTCTTCAGGAAAAACACGTCGAATTTCTGGCTGCAAATTACTAGAAAGTTTATCAAGGCTACTCGCCATAAAGCGAAACGAGTCAAGAAATCTCAGTTTTATAGTATGCTTCTGATCTACTTTTACGCACTTTGTAAATGCAATGTACCGTTCTTTGTTCTGAGGGATTATATCTACTTTTTCATTTGATGCTCCAAATTGTGAAACGATGAAATGCGAGTCGTAACATATGTTATGAAAAATTACAGGAATAAATTTTGGAACTCTATACTTAAGATTACAGCTATTATGAGCAGGACATCAGTACAAGCCAGTTAAATGGTCATGATCGAAAACTTTAGGGTCATTTTCGGAAAATTCCCCATCACAAATACTACATTTTGTAGCACGTTCATGTTCTTGTAACTGAATTTTGGTGAGTGGTTTCATAGGAATATTAGTATTTAGAATACTGCTAAGATGTACTGCATCACTTTCAAGTCTTTCTAAAAATACTTTAGCAGCTTCAGGTCCTCGATACAGCTCTAACTTGTTAAGGGTACTATCATAACTACACTTGATATAATACGCGAAACTATACGGGACATGCATGTGTGTAGTATTAGTGAAAGAGTTGTCAGGATTAGGCGTGCATGTGCTGCATGGTTTGAGGATAGCTCTAAAGTCTGCGTAAATGACGAAAGGCACCCACATCTGCTTGTCAAAATTTGTAAATTTCAAAACATTATTGCCTGTAGCGGGTATCTCTGTACATACATGATTGCAGTCATTCTTGGAATGGTTTGTTAACTGATCTTCAGTTCTAAAATACTGCATGCATCCATCATATAGCCACTTTTTACCATCATGTTTTGACAACTGACTACCAACAAGTCTACTCAAATTTTTAATCCAACAAAAGTGTTTATTCTCACTGTTTTCGATATAGAGTAAGTTAACATGACTACTCTTCTTATTACATCAGAGTACCTAATACAGACTTTTTGTCTACACCATACACATTACACATTAATGCTAATATTATGTAGTTGTTCAAAGCGCTTAATGTCCTTTATGCATAGGAAATTCTATACTATCTAAATTTAGTTGTGTTGAATAGTGGGGATACGATGATGATCTATTCGCTACATTCGATTTCGCAGGATTTAAAGCCGACACCACAGCGAATGCAAAACAGCCTCGTCATAGTTTTGGATGTTTACAACAGCTTCTTTTCGCTGTATCCATGTCGGCAGCTCAATGTACGATGAACCTCGCAGGAGATTGTACTTATTGATGTTAACTTCTAGATACAAAAATTCAACTAAAGCCCACCCTGATTCCTTTTCCTGAAATTCCTCGCTCTTAGTTGAAATAATGTTCGAGACATCCCTAAATACATCACCAAAATTAGTCGACTCACTTACTACAAAATTCTTCGTATTAAATGGTTTAATTTCCATTATTTCAGATACATCTGTGCTCTTAATATGCAAAGCAAAAAGTTAGAAATTAACTTTGAATAAATTATGATTAGACAAAGTTTTGTCAAGAAGCTGTTGCACATCCGGTTGAACGCAATTTACAAAGTTTTCAGTACTTTGAAACTTCTGACTAGCACGAATTCTGCAACTAAAAGTACAAGTTTTAAATGCAGTATTAATTTCCTCGATGTTTTTATTACTAGCACTTCTACATGCAATATTTTAATGCGCATTACTCCATAAGTGACCCTGCAAATGTGAAGATGGTACATTAGTGTTACAGTGTGTGCAGGGTATAGTTTGAAGTTCTTGATTTTTCCTTGGTTTTTACTACTACTACTACTACTACTACTACTACTACTACTACTACTACTACTACTTTCTACAGCTACATCAGTATTTACACGCTTTTTTCCTACTACCTGAGGGTTATAGTTTTAAGTAGATACCTGATGTGCTTCTACTAAGTGAGCCTGGTATTGCTCTACATTAGCGAAATACACCCCACAAACTTCACATAAAGCAGATGTTATGCTAGGGTGTTTTGTTTTTAAATGCCGTTTGAGGGTATCCTGTCTTGCGAATGTTACAGCACACTGCTCGCAGGGGAACAAAACGGATACCTGTTTATGTTTCATTTTTAAATGACGTGTCAGGTTATCCCGTCTGGCGAACGTTATGTCACACTGCGAGTGTTCAGAAAAAACAAGTTTTAACCTATAGAGGTTAGATGTTATCGTAAATTTAAAAAGCAGGCAGAGAGAGATGAATGTTCTATACCTAACAATGTAGCACTCTTGTTGTTGAAAATATAGTAACTCAATGTCCTACCCTCATATCGCAAAGAAAAAACGAAAATTCAATTAATAACGGTCAAACAGCATGAGGATTGAAGAGAACAACTATTTATCAGTAGAGATTAGACTACAGTTGCAATGTTTGGAAGAAACGAAGTTTCAACCTATAGAGGTCAGACATTGTTGTGAGTTCGAAGTTACAAGATTAACCTCTTCCATGTCTATACCTTCTAATCCTCCTATCCTAGAATGCTAAAAACAATGTAAACATATAAGATCGATAAAAAAGTTCGAAACATACCTTAAAATGTACGCGCTGCAGAATGCAAACTGTTACTCGGATGAATAAAATGTGCACGTTCAAGCCTGTAGCTCGATGAAATGTCGACAATAATATTCTTGATGTACCTAAGAAAAGAACAAAAATATATGAATGTAGCGTAGGGATATGAAAGAGTAAGTCAGCTAGCCTAGCTATCTTTACGAACATGCAACTCAAAGATGTTTATTGCCTAGCGTTGAAGCACTTGTTATAATGGGATATGAAAGGGGCATGCAACTTGAAGATGTTTATTACCTAGCATAGAAGCAGTTGTGATAATAGGATAGGAAAGGGTATGTTATGCGCCGTTCCCGCGTCCAGGCATGGACACAAGAGATCCTGACTAGCTCTAAAATCAAATAATCTGGTAACTGAGTTCTACGGGTGTGAGTTCCGTAACAGAAAAACATCCAGGTCGATTAATTGTATTTTCTAACTAACGCAGAAAGACGTCTCTTACTCGTATCTAGTTAGATACCATATTCTTATTAACTCTTATGGAAATTGTCGTCGTTTAAAACTATTATAGTCTTACAACTAATCCTTATTCTAAGAACACAGTGAAAGAGTGTTTAAGTTTCACTATTCCATATTTATTTTAAACATTAAGTCAAATATTCAAGGAAATTTTCTCAAATTTTTATCAATGAAGTAGTTCTTGAAGTGAGTGATTCATTCTCAACCTAATAGTTCATATCCGTCCACAACTTTGAGAGAAATTATATCTGTTAGCGTGAATTCCATGTAACATCTGGGAAAATTTTCGAAAAAGCTATGTTTTCCTTCGTATACAATTCACCTTCAAAGCTGGATGATGACAAAATAAGTTAATGTGAATACAGATAATGGTATTTACATGTGCCATACGGGCAAGAAAATAAACATTAAAATCAAGTACACTAAGAATATAGGATGCATCCTCAAAGAAGAAAATAAAAATTGTATTAACTACTATTTACAGTCTTTCTAATGGTACTCTCTTGAGAACATAAAGAAACGCTAGTGGAATTGTTGAGTAAATGTTCAGTCAAGAAATGGAGTTCAAGTTGTCTGAATCAATTATTCATGGGATCTGCATTTGATTCTGTTAGTCACCACCTATTCCTTACTCTATAAACTGTCACATCACTTAATTTTCACTGATTGATTGTCTAGATGCAGGTTTAGGACTCTCAATAAGGCTATTATAAAGCTCTTCTTGCTTTGATTTGACAAGTACACTCTTATAAGTTCTACATTTTAAACATTCACTTCTGCCTACTTAGTTGCCTCTAAGACGCTCATATTTCCTTGTGTCACCTATCATGAGCTAAGCTACGTCCATTGCAAGTCGTAATCACCCTACAAGTAACATTATCGCAAGATTCAATTTATGTACTTAAGGTAACATGACCTTAGCTTATTGATATTAGACTACGTGCGTACAAGGTAGCAAGAAACGTCACCACACTTATCATACATAGTTATCATAACTCATACTACCAATGGAAAATCTACTTGATCATATGACACTGTCTACGACAAAAAAAAATAATTCTCTTTGAAAACCTAGGTCACCAGTGATTAGCCTAGTAGGTCGAATTTTGTCCAGAATGATGTTATACACCGTGAGAGTTTTCAAGATCATCCTAAATAAATCAGTGAAGACTCAAATCTTATCTTGAGTACATATATAATTCTCTAGGTAATCCTAACAGGGATAAAAATATGGCACTACACGTCTCGAGATCATATCCTGAGCTAGGTAAAATGAGTAGGATCCAGAATTATTGCGTGGAATTGGCGAGAATTCAGTGACACTCTCAGAAACATCACTCGAGATCACAAGACCTCACTTCGCACAACTATGACTATCTCTCTCGAAGAAAACAATAAATACAACCATCATAAATCATTAACAACTCTATATCACATCCATGACGCGTTAATTAGCACTTATATTTCATATATAGCAACACTTTCACTTCATCATATGTAAATCACTACCTTACCTTGCACATCAACGTGCCGAGACATCCATAAATGCCTACTTTACTTACTACTGTCATAGTGCCAAATTTAACATGAACTTGGATTAATCTACTGCCATATTCCTTCATAAATCACATCCTATATACGATCTCGAACTGATTGACGTTGCTTAAATTAGAACACACAGGTATTAATGCCAACTTCACTCTTTACACTTCACTGAATATAATAATAACTCTAGCTATTTCTCCTCACATATCACTGGAAAACATTACGATCGGAAAATCACTTGGTGACCACGCCTACAAATGGAATTGACGTTTCATATGGATGAGTACCTACTTCCAATCATCAGCTGTACGTTTATCTACGCACTATCTTCGCGGAAAATAAACATCAACATACGATAAAAGAAAAATATACTCTTACTTACGAAAACGACTTGGATAATGGACTTAGCTTTGCTCAAGATGGTCTCGGTGTTTCCTCATCTCCGGTCATCTGAGACTAGGATCTCGTCATCCGGTTCCTCCACAAGTGGTCGGGTACATCGTAGCTTCTCAACATTGATCACTGGTCATCCGGGACAGCCAACATCGTCTCGCCTCATCAGGATCCAAGCAGCATCGCCTTGCTTCCTCACAGACCCATGGTGAAGACTCGAGCGTATGAAACAGAACAATAATAGAATGTTTGACTCATTGCTGACATCTTTCAATTAATATAGCTCTTGCGTTGCTCTGATTGCATAGGTTTTGCTGGGGTAAAGTTGATCCAATGATCTAGTTCAAAATCGACTAAGACAGATGTTCTGTATATATTTCAATTTGATAATAAATTTCTTTCCGCTATCTGTTTATGGGCGTAAATGCAATCCACAACTGGTCAGTAGGTGTCCTTCAATATTAACGGTATCGGGAAAATTTTCTTGAGGACTTGCGCCACTTCGTGACGTAGTTCTACTGTGGTCTATTTATCTCTTCTTTTTACGTATTTAATCTCCCGCGCGACGTTTGAATCTTGATATCCGCAGATTAGCGTGTGGTCGCGTATTATTTTCGTTTCCAATTCCTAGTATTTAGCTCCGCTGGATAATTCTTCTCAAATCTAGTCTTGCGTCTTCTTAACACATCGCAGTCAGATTATATAATAAGTGATGAGCATTTTTTTTCTTGAATAATGGTTTCAAATAATGTCCATTTGTCATTTTTTCCTGCGCCTTCTATGCGCGGTTATTTCCGCAACCGACCGACGAAAAGACTTATATTTCGGCCCGTACTGACGTTAAATGCATTTTATTTGACATTTTGATCGCAGAGACTCCATCTTTGTTACTACAGCTCTTATAAAGAACTGTGAAACGGCACAGTTAGTTTGTTAACAGATACTGTCTAAAAGTAGCGTTAACACATTTTCATGTTTGCACACGGAGAACTTGCCTCATACATAGTGATGATATGATATGAAATGGCAAGTCAGCTAACCTAGCCTTCTTTACTAAGTTATGTCAAAGACCTTTATTGCCTAGCGTGAAAGCACTTGTGATGATAGGGTGTGAAAGAGTAAATTGGTTTATTAGCCAGCATAGAAGGTGCTTTCGAACAAAAATGCAAACACTAACCAACAGATTAGGCTTACCTTAAGTTGAAGGCTGCAAACTGAACAACGGTTACTAGAATAGTATTCACAGCAGACAGTGATTTTCTAAAAAACAAAGAAAAAAGAAATCGTGAATAACAATAATAATAATATTCCAGGAATTAATCTTGCCTGTTGTTTTTACTACTGGACTGCAGGTGAGAAAGTAGAGGATGCTCACACATGGAGAACAGCGAGCACAGACTACACCGAGTCAATATGCAGCTTGTTACTAAGCGGATGTGTTATTTGCAAACGTCTGCACTACAGTTGTAACGTCCGCACTACAGTTGTAACGAAATGTTTATGCTACAAGAGTTCTTCCGAGTGCCTTTAGAAGATACGCTGAGTTCTGCAGGTTGACGTATTTAAGCACTATCGGACTAAGTCCAGATCGAACCTGCTGTTTTCGAAGATGCCGAGGTGCCGGAATTTTGGAGTTCTGCAGGCTGATGTATTATACTAGCGGATCGAACCTGGGAGGGCCAGCGCGCGATCCTCGACCTCTGAACTTAAACGGGGCACTAAGATAAGCAAAAAGAGAAAGAGCCATCATCTACGGTATCCCCTACCTGTAGGTAAACAGGGGCGCTGAGCTGAGTTGCGATCCTCAGGGGCACTGAGCTAAGCTAACATCTACGGTATCCCCTGCCTGTAAGTAGACGGAGCACTGATCTGAGTACAAAGAGAAGGAGCCATCTTCTACGGTATCCCTCGCCTGTAGGTAGACATAGGGCGCTAGGCTGAAAAGCGATCCTCAGGAGCATTGAGCTAAGACCAGATCTACAGTATCCCCTGCCTGTACTTCGCAGCGTGCTAAGCTAAGCAAAAAGAGAAGGAGCCATCATCTACGTTATCCGTTGCCTATAAGTAGACAAGGGCGCTAGGCTGAGAAGCGATCCTCAGGGGCATTGAGCTAAGACCACATCTACGGTATCCCCTGCCTGTACCTAGCAGGGTGCTAAGCTAAGCAAAAAGAGAAGGAGCCATCATCTACGGTATCCCTTGCCTATAAGTAGACAAGGGCGCTAGGCTGAGAAGCGATCCTCAGGGGCATTGAGCTAAGACCACATCTACGGTATCCCCTGCCTGTACCTAGCAGGGTGCTGAGCTAAGCAAAAAGAGGAGGAGCCATTTGCGGTATCCCCTGCCTGTAAGTTGATGGGGCTCTGAGCTAAGCAAGAAGATAAGAAAACATCATGTACGGTATCCTTTACCTGTAGGTAGACAGAGGCGCTAGGCTGAGAAGCGACTCTCGGGAGCACTAAGCTAAGCCTACATCTACGGTATCCCCTGCCTGTTAGCGACCTTTGAGCCAGGGTAGGAACAACACGAGACACTGAGCTGCCGAAATATAGAAGTTCTGCAGGCAGACGTATTTCTACCGCGTATTAAACCAGAAGGCATGCACCTCTGAGCTCAGTCTAACAAGCTGCTGCTGATAATTTTGATGCGGACTGTACGTGTGCTGTGAACTTCGTACTCAGCGAAAGTAGCTGAAGCATCACATTCCAGCAGTGTCTATGTGCTCGCTGGCCTGATGTAGCTCGTGTGTGTAGGCTTGCTTCAAGCTTACTCTAAAACACATCACATTCCAGCAGTGTGTATGTAGCTCGTGTGTGTAGGCTTGCTTCAAGCTTACTGTAAAACACATCACATTCCAGCAGTGTGTATGTAGCTCGTGTGTGTAGGCTTGCTGCAAGCTTACTCTAAAACACATCACATTCCAGCAGTGTGTATGTAGCTCGTGTGTGTAGGCTTGCTTCAAGCTTACTCTAAAACACATCACATTCCAGCAGTGTGTATGTAGCTCGTGTGTGTAGGCTTGCTTCAAGCTTACTCTAAAACACATCACATTCCAGCAGTGTGTATGTAGCTCGTGTGTGTAGGCTTGCTTCAAGCTTACTCTAAAACACAACACATTCTAGCAGTGTGTATGTGCTCGCCGGCCTGATGTAGCTCGTGTGTGTAGGCTTGCTTCAAGCTTACTCTAAAACACATCACATTCTAGCAGTGTGTATGTGCTCGCCGGCCTGATGTAGCTCGTGTGTGTAGGCTTGCTTCAAGCTTACTCTAAAACACATCACATTCTAGCAGTGTGTATGTGCTCGCCGGCCTGATGTAGCTCGTGTGTGTAGGCTTCCTTCAAGCTTACTCTAAAACACATCACATTCTAGCAGTGTGTATGTAGCTCGAGTGTGTAGGCTTGCTTCAAGCTTACTCTAAAACACATCCCCGATATTTGTTCTTGTTCAGGAACTCTAAAGTCTGCTTATTCGAAACCCAGTGCTAGTACATACCTACTACGCTAGGAAGCAGCTAGCTGCTGCTCCCCACTCCTAGTCCTGTTTTACAGCCGAATGCCCTTCCTAACGCAATATTTTAAATCGCAAGATTTGTTTTACCATCGGAAGCTCTTGTTGATGCAAAGATTTTAAATAGCAATAATCTGTTTTACAGCCGGATACTCTTTTAGGATTTTAAATTACAGTATCTAGTGTCTCACATCATAAACCATTCTTTTACGGCTGAATGCCCTTTCTGACGCCGATGGACCGGGATTTAGCTGGTTGCCCTTCCTGACATAAGAGGACCGGGATTTATTTTTTCGCTAAGTCACTTCCTGCACAAGAGCATGTTAAGTGCATGTCATGCTAAGCAGCATTAGCTTTAACTCGAATCCTAAAGCACATCTGTTGGATAGGGAACGTCAAAGTGTCTAACAAATTACTAGCGTAAAGTTGCAAACATGCGGATTAAGCTAGCACATCGTTGATGGTCGCTGTAAAATTACCTACCACCACATTGCAAAGGTATTAAAGATAACGGATAACAGCTGATAAAAAAGCACATTACCTATCACCACATGTCAAAGAATAAAGTTTAATGTTATAAAGATAACAGCACGGTGCTCTCTTGATTAAAGCTGGCTGCTATAGAATTTTTTCAAATTGTCCTCCACCATATTTCAAAGGTAAGCAGCTAAAGAGGTTAGCGATGCAAGGTGGCGGATGACAGCTGTGACACAGAAATTGCCCAAAACTACGATAAAGACAGCACGGCCCTCGCTTAATTAAAGATGGCGGATGACAGCTGTCAAAGGAGCACGTGGATTTGCTTCCAAACAAGAACACGTAGAATTTTTCAAATTATCCGGCACCACATTTCAATGGTATGTAGGTAAAGAGTTCAGCACGGTGCTCTCTTAATTAAAGATGGCTGCTGTAGAATTTTTTCAAATTTTCTGCCACCACATTTCAAAGGTAAGTAGCTAAAGAGTGCAGCACTGTTCTCTCTTGATTAAAGATGGCGGATGACAGCTGTCGCGTGGAAATTACCGCCACCACATTTCAAAAGTAAGAAGCTAAAGTGTGCAGCACTGAGTTTTGTGATGCAAGATGGCGGATGATAGCTAATGGAACTTTTCAAATTGCCCGCTACTACGTGCTTAAGGTAGTAGCCATAAAGGGGGCAGCACGGTGTTCTGTTGATTAAAGATGACGGATGACAGCTGACGAAATTGCAGCACGGTGCTCTGTTGATTAAAGACGGCGGATGACAGCTGTCAAAAAGCACGTAGGTGCTTCAAATCTCGCGCCAGTAAGGTTAAGTTGGCAGCACTGAGGTTTAGGCCCGTCAAGATAGCAGCACTGACGTTAGCGAAGCGTTGTTGTAGATGACAGCTGTCAAAAAGCACGTGGATTTGTTTACCGATTCAAATCTCGCGTTAGTGAGGATAAGTTGGCAGCACTGAGGTTTAGGCCCGTTAAGATAGCAGCACTGAGTGGGCGGAGTAGGAGGCTCCTGGGAGCCCGACAGAGGCGGAGGCGGCCGAACTGTCCATTATATCTACTCCAATGATCAAAACATCACCTGTTCCTTCAACGTTACTGCATCCTGAATATCGTCATTCAGAAGCCACGTGTCATTGTGGTCTTTTTTTCCTCCGCCCGACGTCCATTCAGATCGCCGGCAACAATAAGATAGTCTAGGGTCTTGTCATGCCATGCCCCGAAGGCATCTTCGGTTTCTGTGCCCAGGCCAGTTTGTGGAGAGTTGCGCTGAAAAATTGTATTTTCCTTCTATCACCAATGTAGACAAGTTATGTAGTAGGGCTAGGTGCGTTCTGAATACGCTGAGTCAGCATTTTTGCTGCGTCAGCACCCGAGGTCATTGACCTCGGTCGCGTGACCGTGACGTCTTGACCACGTGCTCTTGTTTGTAAACAAAGCCACGTGCTCCATTGTTCTACAAAAAAGCGAAATACTATATTTTAGAATTTAGAAAAAAATTCAAACAAATGAGATCGATAAAATGATCGAAACATATCTTGAGATGTGCACGTGCAATGGAGGAGAAGACTGCAAACTGCGACTAGAATGAATGACGATGACGGCGATAATTCTTGATCTACCTAGAAAACAAGAAATATTAATGTATGTCTGTAGCTTGAAAGATAGCCTAGCCGTACAAAGAAAGGTAGCTATTTTATGAAGCAGCTATTACTAAAGTGAAGCGCGTCGCACATAGGTCTTACAGTGACGATAGGATAGGAAAGGGCTCGAAATTTAGTCGGATCGTCAATAGCTAGCGTAGAAGTTGCTTTCGATAAATGCAAGCACTAACCGACCGAATAAGCAGCAGTTTTACACTAAGCTGACCTTAGGATGTTCACGTGCAATGTAGATGAAGACCGCAAAACTGCAGAATGCTTTAGCAGATCTCACTGGAATAATGTTGACAGTAGACGATGATTTTCTAAAAAAAGGACAAAAGAAACCGTAAAAAATCCAAAATAATAATAATAATCAAAGAATTAAACTTACTTTTTTAGCAGATATCAATCACGATGGTGATCTTCGTTGAAAGTGTGGGAATACAGTAAATTGCCTATTCGTTTATATGCACATACGATTTTATATAATCAGTACTTAACACACTGCCGTTCGTTTCACACAGAGTACATCCGGTGAACTGGGACTTGTTGCTAGAGAGCAAGGCAGAAAGTGCGTACGTTTGCATTACAGTTATAACAAATGTTTACGCACTGACTTCCTTCAGGTAAGTGTCCTCAAGGAAGCGGTCGGTGCACAGGACTTTAGGGTCAGCCGTAGACTAAGGCCCTTCGCCTAGCTCTTGCTTCCCGTGTCGGTATCACCCAGCCTAGTATAAGAGAGGTCTGGGGTCTCTTAACCACGCATACACCTCACTGTTAACTTGGGAGCGACCCTCGGGGCCTTGAGCTGAGCGCTTAGTTTTATAGAATCAAACGAGGATTCTAAGAGAGCATTTATAACAACGCCTACCGTGTTCCCTGCCCGTTAACTTGGGATGGACACTTGGGGCCTTGAACTAGGCGCTTAGAGGCGGTTGACGGTATCGCACTGCCTAGAGTCCCCAGGTCTCTTCTGAACTTAAGATTTGGGGCTCTTAAGAACACTTTAGACAGAGGGTAAAACCCGATGCCGGCACATAGCCTACTGCAGCATCAAGGGGCCTGCACAAGGCTTGACATCCCCATCCAACAGATGAATCACCATCAACAGCGTTGTTATGCCCTCAAGCACTACGAAGAGGTTTGGAATTTAAAGCACACTTTTAGAAATTGTATACTTCCACCTCGCCTACCGTGCCAGCTAACATTCTGATGGTGAAAATTTAGCGGGACTCGAAACGGCTAACCTTGGTGTCGAACCGGCTAACCTTGGTGTCAGACTTCAGCGCCTTAACGATCATAGTCACCAAAGATGCTGTTTTACCGTTGGATAATTTTCCTATCAACAACAAGCTCTGTTATATTAGCCTAGGAGAAGCGTACAGTAGTCTTTTACACAGCTAGAAGTTTGTACCTGCATGCATTACACTTAAGTGCGGCTAGTATTCGGGAGATAGCTGGTTCGAACTACTCTGTCGTCAGCCCTGAAAATAGTTTCCTATTTTACATCGGGCAATTGCTGGAGCTGTACTTTAACGGCCGATTCCTCCCCGCTCCTAGACCTTTCCAGCTCCAGGGACTGTACCTTAATTAAGGCGACTACCGCTTCCATCCCGCTCCTAGCCCGATCGTCGCCGTAAGACCTATCTGTGTCGGTGCAACGTAAAACAAAATCAAAGATACTGTTTTACCGATAAGAGGTAATTACTAGAAACATAAGGATCTGGTTTACGGCCGGATGCCCTTCCTAAAGTCAATCACGTAGCAGGACATTAAGTCACTGGGATTGTGAATTGCAGTATCCAGTGTCTTACTTGAGTATGTGTGAACAAGGTAATGTGTATTTTGCTCACTTGATATGTTACTTCCGTTCACGTTTTGGCAAGCAGTAGCAGAAACTCGCAGTACTAGTAGCGGACTACATGCAAATGATAATGATTTATCCTTTTTCCTCCACTCCTTTTTACATATAAGTATAAGGCTGTAGATGTTTAGTTTTTTACTTGCATCTACCGTCGTTTAGGGTGCATGCTTTGACTCCTGAGTTCGTTTCCTTACCAGGTCAGAAATTTTGCAGACCAAAAATGCATCCGTACAGTTGCCGCACAAGAAGCAAGCATGTCTACTTGTCCCAGACACCTCGAGTTCGAGGATACGAGTAGTCTAGAATAACAGTCGCTGTAGAGTTTTACTTTTCTGCTTGCCTCCCCCGTCGTGTACGGTGCGTACTTTGACTGTGAGTTCGAATCCCTACTAGGTCAGAAATTTTTCCGTCGGATGGGGACCGTCAGGAAGGGTATCCGGTCGTTCTCTGAGATAATAGTATGTTGAGAAGGACACCTTGCTGTAAGATGGCGGAGTGTCTACAAGTTGCAGCTTGCTTGCTTGTCCCGTTAAATTCCGCGCTATAAAGTTTACTGAGATAGCTGTAGGCCATGTGAACATCGTGTCTTCTTTAACGATGGTCGCTGACCGCTGTCATAAAGCACACGGCTAACGTAGATGTTTAGTGGCGTAAAGATTGCAGCACGGTACAGGCTTGTTTAAAGATGGCAGCTGTAAAAAAGCACATGGCTTTGTTTACAAACAAGAGCACGTACAGTTTCAAATTGCCCGCCACCATGTGCCTAAGGTGACACCCATGAGGATTTAGCCCCGTCATTATAGCAGCATGATGCTCTCTTGTTTAAAGATAGCCGCTGACAGCCGTCAAAAATCTATGTATGATTTCAAATTGCCCGCCACCACGTAGCTTAGGAGGCAACTATGAGTTTTAGTGTGGTAAAGATGGCAGCACTGAGGTTAGCGATGCTCTGTTGTTTAAATATGGCAGTCATCTGCTGTCAAAAAGCACGTGTCTTTGTTTACAACAGCTGAGAGCTGTCAAAATTCATGAGGAATTTCAAATTGACTGCCACTATGGCAACTATGTGGTTTAGTGCAGTAAAGATGGCAGCACTAAGGTTAGCAATGCTCTGTTGTTTAAAGATGGCCGCTGACAGCTGCCAAAAACACGTGGAATTTCAGATTGCCAGCCACTACGTGCCTAAGGTGGCAACTATTAGGTATAGTGCAGTAAAGATGGCAGCACTAAGGTTAGCAATGCTCTGTTGTTTAAAGATGGCCGCTGACAGCTGTCAAGTAGCACGTGGCTGTCAAGAAACCACGTAGCTTTGTTTACAAACAAAAGCACGTGGTCGTGACGTCACGGTCAGGTGACTGGGGTCAATGACCTCAGTTGCTGACGCAGCAAAAATGCTGACTCAGCGTATTTAGAGCGCACCTAGCCCTACTACTAAGTTACATCAAGTGATTGTCATACATTTGCACCTCGGAGACTCAACGGTCAAAATTTTGCTGATATAACAATGCCAACGCAATTAGTTTTTCATAGGTTTCCGCAGTATTTCAGTTAGTATCCGCACCCCAATACGGCTGATTTTCTCCACTCGCATTTTTTCCTGCACTTCACAGATGCCTATGTGCTTTCTCTCGTGTGCTATGCCTATTTCGCTACTTCGTCCAGACGTATTTCAGTGATGCGATAGAGAATGGGGGTACTTGTTTGCTTAGCCGTCTAACCTCGTGCGACGGTAACGCTTGCATACTGTTGATGCTGACTGGACCCTGCCAACGCACTTCCCTTCAAGAGGATGCCGTAACGTTGGTTCCGATTCCTTGACACATATTTCCATAAGTATGTGACGGTGTTCTTTTACGGCCGGCCTGGGCTCGTGACAACAGGTAGTTACAACGCTCCGGACACGGAGAAGAGACGAATTTGGTAACCGCTCCTCTGGAGAAGGAACGATACGCTCTTTTCTGCATTAACTTCCAGAAAGGTAGACCAACTGTTCCATACCGGACGTCTCCATCTCCGCCAAGTTGCCGTGTTTGGTCCGCAAGAGTTATTATATTCCGCTCAAGTCTGCTGGCACGGCGGTGGGGACCCCGTATCCATCACCTGGGACACGCCACGTACTACGGCAGTGTAACTGGTTCTTGGAAAATATTCATCAATACAAAACGAAATACCATTTTACTGGAAAACTAATTGAGAACCTGCTAAGTCACTTCTAACAGAAATCACGTAATACCATAAAGAAGAATTGCAACAGTCTAATGCAACTTTGCTTAGCATGATATGCCACGAAACGTATGGTATACAAGCAAGTGTCCTATTTTCTGCCGTCTGTTGTTTTGTGGTGGTAATATCAATATATTGTGTGGTGATCAAGTGGTCTAGCCTGTCGTATCTCGAATCAATATCTCCGTTTTTTATCCACTCATTTTGTGCTACGAGTGCAGTAACAACACGGTGTCGAGCCACCCACTACTTTAATTGTGAGGAAGTCATGCATTCCACCGGGCCATGTGAATTCAGTGCATACAGCATCGATAGGAAATTACCACATCATATTATGATGTATTTTTCCGTACCTGATAGTTTCCCGATGCTCCTATTGCAAGCGAATCTCACTTTGAATCATGAAATTTGTATTTCTCGGTCGTCTTTCCTAGTATCTAGAATCACCTTGCGGTGGGAAGACAGGCACAGACTTCGATTATATCCAACAATGTTATCATATCCCTAAACATTATCACATGCTCCTTGAAGTTTTGTAATAAACGTTATCTCATTTCTTCCTTCACATAGCAGCGAAATCCGCAACAGTGCGTTTCAATCTCCTGTTATGTTGAATTTTCGTTCAAGCCTTGATTTTCATGCTCCTTTTAGCTGTAGTGTTAATGTAACACTTGTACGAATATTCAAGAACGTGATAGCTTGCATTTCGGTTCAGACATTTCAGGTTTT
The DNA here is from genome assembly GCF_040414725.1 of Anabrus simplex. NCBI lineage: Eukaryota > Metazoa > Arthropoda > Insecta > Orthoptera > Tettigoniidae > Anabrus > Anabrus simplex. Next base: position 5,089,766 of record NC_090277.1, read on the forward strand.
CAAAACATAGTAATAAAACATTACAAACTGAGCCACACCCACCCCATCTATCACTACATTAGGGAAATATTCATGGCGAACAATATTTGAGGCCCGGGTCGTGTCGACTGGGCACGGCACATACATAACCCTGAGCTGAAACCCCCCCCCTAATAATCAGGTAACAAGGGCAAGACTACATCTATTTGAAATAAAAGAAGAAATGGTTTAAAGCAGGGTTTTTATTAAATAAATATGAGAGAAAAAATTTCAACCAAGAGAAACAAATCACACAAAATAAATAAGGAAATCAATCGTAATACTCATGGACATACCTTGTTCTTTTTCACATAGTTGAAACATGGCACGAACTGAAGCTGGTACTCTTAAAAATATTGATACGTAATTTAAAATGCTCACTGCCCCTCGACACATCGCTATTACATTACCAGCAGCTTCCTTTCATCATAAACTATTCAACCAGGTCGCCCGTTTTACCAGGATTCACATATCCAAGGCACTGCACCACATATTACCTCAGGCAACTAACAATGTGAAACGTTAGCACAACAATAAGCCGCGCCGAAGAACAAAAAGCAGATAAGAATAACGGCAGATGAGACTGAGCACAGCCTCCATGGGCCAATCAAAGCCAAGACAGATCAAAGAATACAATAGCTACGCCCATGCGCAAATATGAAACCAACATGGCGAGTACTCAAGCTGAGCATCAGCCATGAATAACAAATAAAATATATAGCTGTGCGCTGAGAAAAAACAAGGCGCAGAATTAGAAAGATAAACACAACAGGTCGATCGACATATCATCATTTTCTCCCCCACACATCCAAAGTCACATGCATACCACATGCACGCACACACAATGAGGGTATCGGGAAAATAAAACACGAACGGCCGTTCAGATTTCGTAGTCAAATACAAACCATAAATTATGACTCCACGGTCATTATCAGCGGGTCTCACGTACTCAAATGTTTGCGTGCGGCGTGCAATTACACATAAGGTCAGAACTGAACATTACTTTATTCACATCACTGGCATGTTGCGCCTTGTACAAGCTGGATTGGTATCTCCTGCGGTCGAGACAAGGGGCACATCATGAGGATCACGCAGTATTAAAGCACGCAGTGCACCAAATCATAACCAGAGAGACCCTTTTTCAATTATCACAACAAGACCACAAACACATTCATTCAAAGCACATCGTACGACGGAGCGGAAAGATGTATGCCATCGACCGTAACATACGGTAATAACTCGTCACCAAATCCAAATATAAACCGAACTATCACATACCTGTGATTATCAATGGTAAAATCGGATAGCAGTTAGCGTGAAAGGTCCAGGCTTGAACACATTGAATGAATATTTAAAGCATCAAAATGCCACTCCAAACATAGCGGCAGCCATTGCTAGTATCCGCCACACGTAGAACAGAAGAACTCCACAGAGGACAAATTATCGCTCCAGCGAAACGAACGACCTCACAGATAAAAACATAGCGTGTGCTGCTCCCTACTGGACGTCATTAGACTGACACATGTAAAGATTGGAAGACAAAGCTGAAGGAAGCCATTTGCATAATTAAATGACAAATCGTGGAACATGCGATAAGCATGATTCAAACCAAGCCATATTATTTGTCGCCATCATAATGTCTATGACATCAGTATTTGGAGGTGAAATGAATGCGTCTATGTTATGGAAAGTGCCGTCATCTGTATGCTCTCTTTCAGCTTTTCGAAGGTATAATCAGAATTAGTGGCTTCTGTGTTGCATACGGTCTCTGTTAAACACAGCAATTAAGACGTAGACTGATATATTACATGGTAGTATGGATCAACTTCCTTGTATGAACCTACCGTCCTAAATATAGGTCGGCTCTGTTTGTTTCCACATGAAAGCTACGTAATTACAAATAACCAAACTGTGACGTAATAGAATTCCACACTTAAATGATAATAAATTACAAATACAATACGTATGTTTGCGCGACTGTATTGAATTTTTATAAACGAGTTCCCATTGTACAGCATATCTCGCTGACTGTCGGGAAGCAATGTTTTCAACTTTATTAATATCTGCTACACTGTGATTCTCTCAAAACAACCTCAACAACATGGGCTTTTACAAAGAATATTACTTGTCTGCCAGAAACTGCAGAGTGGTTGAACAAGATCAGATCTCCAAATCATGTGCCGTCCTTTACGTACGAGAACAGACCTATAAGGTTTTAATAGATGTTTGCCGGATTAAATAGCTTGTATTTCAACTTTTAGGTTGGACCACTTCTCATGCATTATTAAAAAGAAGTTATCTGTGAGCTCGCACGTTCCTAAATTGTCAGAAGTTTCTAGCACGTGATATCGTGATCAATGGGAAAGGACAACATCCACGTAACAAGTGACAGCTTTTCAAATGTATGACTACACTGAATGTGACATGAGTTGTTGTTTACGCCCATAGTATGTTGATGTGTAATGAGCTTTGTGCATGGGATATCTGTTAGTGGAATGTTCAGTATCATTTCCAGTCTGTGACAGTTGTAGTGGAGTTGAACTATTGGTTACATCGTTTTAATTTGTTACTGTAGTTCGAGACCAGGCGTGAGCTACGTGGATCATCGACCTCCAGATGGCGGAGCACCTTTTTTCAGATGCGTTGTCTGTGCCAAATACTTCAGCCAGAAAGTGAATTTAGCACGCCACATGCGTACTCACACGGGCGGGAATCCAAATTGTTGCATTGTGTGTGGAAAATCCTTCAGCAATAAAAGCCATCTTACAGTTCATATGCGGATTCACACAGGCGTTAAGCCATCCTGCTGTAATGAGTGTGGAAAATACTTCAGTTATAAAAGCCATCTGAATGTTCATATGCGGAATCACACAGGCGTTAAGCCATACTTCTCTAATGTCTGTCGGAAATCCTTTGGCCAAAAATGCCATCTTACAGATCACATGCATACTCACACAGGGGAGAGACCATACAGTTGCCCTGTCTGTGGGAAATCCTTCAGCCGTACAGGCAGTCTTAGTGTTCATAGGCGGATTCACACAGGCGAGAAGTCGCTATGGTGCAGCGTCTGTGGCAGATCCTTCGCACAAAAAGGCCATCTGACAATTCACATGCTTACTCACACTGGAGAGAAGCCATACAGCTGCCATGTCTGTGGTAAATCCTTCAGCCATACAGGCAGTTATAGTGTTCATAGGCGGCTTCACACAGGCGAGAAGTCGCTATGGTGCAGCGTCTGTGGCAAATCCTTCGGGCAAAAAGGCAGTCTTACAGTTCACATGCGTTCTCACACTGGAGAGAAGCCATACAGCTGCCATGTCTGTGGTAAATCCTTCAGCCATACAGGCAGTTACAGTGTTCACAGGCGGCTTCACACAGGCGAGAAGCCGGTATGGTGCAACGTCTGTGGCAAAAACTTCGGCCAAAAATGCCATCTTACAGATCACATGCTTACTCACACAGGAGAGAAGCCACACAGCTGCCATGTCTGTGGGAAATCCTTCGGCCGTACAGGCAGTCTTAAAGTACATAAGTGGATTCACACAGGCGAGAACCTTCAGCTGGAGAGGACACCTAGGAGATAACTTGCGCACTCACAAAGGCGAGAAGCCAGCACAAAATCCCACCTAGTACGTCATGTACGGACTCAAGCGTGCGACAATCCGCACTGTGCAATATCTGTATCAAATCCTTCAAGAAGAAAGGCATCCTAGCAGGTCACATGTGGACTCTCACGGGTAATAACTCTAACCGCTGTATTATCTGTAGTAAGCACTTTTGCAGGAGAATTCTACTCTCGAAACACATACAGAAGAGATGCCATACTGCTGAAATATCTGTGGCAAGTCTAAAGCTAGAAAGTTAGTCTAACAGAGCACTACCGAACATGCGTGTGATGGTAAACGAGGGCTCAGTAATGTGACAAAATGTTTAGAACATCATGTAACTTAACCATGCACGTATGAACCACACTGGAGGAATGCCGATTTCCTGCGTCTTTGGTGGCAAATCGTTTGTCCGCAGCACCACGTCATGCCAGGCTGAATCCGCACGCGATGTATTAATGTTATTTTTCATTTATATCCCACTAACTACTATTACAAGACCTCAAATTCTGGAGATGCAGCCAGGTACATGCGATCGCACACAGCGTAGAAGTATTTCTTTTTTCAGCCGGACAGCAACATCTCGTCACACCTCATGATGTACACCGGAGAATGGTCCCTATGAGGCATTTTCTCTGCGGTAGGATCTTCAGACAGAAAAAATGCGTGGTCCGTGTTGTGAAAAGTGCAAAGGACATTTCTTGAGTTTTCTCCTGATCAATCCCAGATCATGTACATCCACTTCTTCTCAGCCCAGGACGACCCCTTTTCTGCTTCCAGACATTAGTAGAAGTGTGGTCAGTAACACTCATTGAGGAGCCGTCTAGATGCGAGTGTAAAATGTAAGCCGGATGTACACAGGAATCATACGACAAAGATGAATGTCAGTGGTACAAGGCTAGAAACGCAGTAGAAAGATATTCAAACGTTAGAATAAACAATTCAAGGGAATAAATAAGTGCCGAATTAAGTCATAATAAATTGTTGCTGAAGACTTAACACACCTGTGCTCCCGCTTAGTACATTTCACTGGTGTGTTCCGTTAATTATAAGTAGACCAGTGGCTCAAAACTGTACCTTCGTCTTCGGCTCTTGTACGAGAATGTTGTGTCTGTCGACTTGTTCTGAATGCAAATTTGAAGTTCAATTTCAATGCCCGTAGGTTCTCATGAAGGTCACGTCAGTGGAAGTGAACTTAATTTTCACGAGATCGTTGTGCCTGGCAACGATTAACTTCGCAGCGGTGCCTTACTCGGAAGATAAAACAAGTCCTGTTGCAAAGGGGTTATCACGTACCATCATTGGAAGACTTTGTGGGTAGCGACCACGTTTCCGTTAGCTGAGACTGCAACCTACTCACAGTGTCCGGTTTGTGAAACCTAGGGTGTTTTGCCGACATCTTCATTCTTGGAAGTGGTTGACCTCTACCCCCACCACCAGTCCCATACGTCAGAGAGAAAGGATCCTCTCTGGGACAAAGTACTGACATCTCAGCGAACATAGTGAAGGTTGGGTAGGAAAGCTGCCACAAGCTAACTACCCTTTTAGTGGTCTTGTACGACAGGCAGGGGTCGGAACAGTTCCACACCACCCTTGCTTATACAAGTGCAACTAATTGCACATCTTTAGGCTATATTTCGACAAACCATTATTTCTTTTGTTCAGTCACAAGCTTTGAAGCGATTTAGATCACACAACATTTTGTGTGGATTTTACTACCAGATTTCATACCTCTGTGCGAATGGGCGATAGAATAACACCCACGGTATTCCCTGCCTGTTGTAAAAAGCGATTAAAAGGGGCCCAGATGCTCTAAACTTGGGAGCATGGGTTGGCAGACACAGGGTCCTGATCTGAGTCCTGGCATTGCTTCCATACACTTGTGCCAGGCTCCTCACTTTCATTTATCTTATCCGACCTCCCTTGGTCAATTCTTGTTCTTCTACAAGCCTGACATATTAGAGCACTCGAGGCCTATGAATTCTTTCATTTTCATGCCCTTCATGGCCCTTTCCTTTCATTGGCTGATGTCTTCGTTTTTGGTATGTTGGATACCTTCCACATTTCTCCTCTGATTAGTGTTATATATAGGATGGTTGCCTAGTTGTACTTCCACTTAAATCAACAATCACCACAACCTCATACCAGATGTAAAGATTGGTTTCCAGAAATTTGATAACTATTAGTTCTAAGAAACAGTGGGCCTATTATTATTATTATTATTACAATAATCCATGGCGTTGGACGAACCGACCCTAGGTGAGCTCAGGAGTAAAGGATAGAGGGATAGAAGAAGAAAAATCCCAAAACCATCCATGATATCATTCTGTAAATACCTCACTATTTTTCAGGTATGAAAGAGGTTAGTGTCATCTTTCATCCTGGATCTAATTATCCTATAGAATTAGTATAGGTCCAGAAGAGATTCCTGGGACACTCCTAGCTTTATAGGTTTTATAGATGTACATATTGTGCCCTATGTTTTAAAAACCATCTTACAGGTGTTCCACATATACCAGTTTTGATTAGTTATGCCATTAGCAACTCCTGGTTCAATGTATCAAGCTTTTCGTGAGTAAGCCTACGGCTAGATAATCTTTATTTAAGGCATCTTGCAGCTGAATCAAAATATCAACCATTGCATTCATAATATTTTTATTACGTAGGAAACCGCATTGGTAGTCATAAAATAATGCTTAGAAATTAAGATTTAGCCACTCAATTATCACTGGTTACCAGATAATAACATGCAGGTCAAATCAAAAAGACCTGCATCTGGCTAGCCGAACTTGTCCTCGGATACTACCGGCACTAAAACAATACACCATTACTATTATTAGATAAAGACAAATGTTGAATGAAAAATCCTCATTGTACCTGCTAGATTTTGCAATTGCAGCACATACATAAATAATATATAATGGCAATGTTTGCTCCAAAGCTGAGTTTTGTGCGAGTGGCTATACTGGTGAGATCTCCAGTAACAATGTTAAAAAAAGGAAAAATGTTCCACCTTTTCAATACAATAACACTGTTGCACAAATCAATGTAGCAACATATTTAATTTAATTTATTAAGGGACTGGTTTCGACATCTGTCCATGTCCTCATCAGCCTACACAAAAAATGGCAAGAAGTTAACACAATGGTAGCACATGACACTTTTCTTGAATTACAAATAGAAGTTCATGTAGAGGTTCTTGAGCACTCTTGCTACTCTTGCTGATCATGAGGTTAAAAAGATGTAGTATAGTTTACAATTGTTGTTATTCAAGGAATAACATTTTCGTTGCTAGGTAACAAATGATATAATTTTGTTTTAGTACTTCAAAACGAGGATAGTGGTATATATAAAGACTCTTAGAATATGAGACTATTAGTACTGATATGGATTTTTTGATATCTAAGGAAAGGAAATGAAAATAAAAATAAGAAATAGAAAAGTGAAAATGGTAAGGTAAGTATTATTATGAGGTTCACATTTAATTTAGCCTTGTCATGAAATACAAGAGGAAGTAAGCACCGAAAACTGAATATAGGTAGGGGATTGTAGGGGGTAAGGGAGTAATGGGAGTAGTTTAAGGAGGGTCAGGGTTGTGTTGTGGTAAGAGCAAGTAGCGTGAGAAGGTGTTGTGTATTACGTGGAAGATTGAACGCCTACTGGTCAATTTGAAGCTTTTGAAAACTAAAATAAGGAAGTCAGAAAGAATGTTCGGTTTCTCAGACAAATCGTTAAGGTTTTTGGTTAGGTTTAAAATATTGATCAAGGTGTATTAAACAATTTTCAGTGATGTCAAGAAGAGGGCCTTTGTTTAGGGTACTGATAATTTCAATGTCTTGGTCTAATGTAGTGAAGATGCCTCCTCCTCCTGTGGGAAATTTGAATTTTGGCGCGAGATTTGAATTTGTAAACAAAGCCACGTGCTTCTTGACAGCTGCCATCGACAACAACGCATCGCTAACCTCACTGCTGCCATCTTGACCGGCCTAAACCACACTGCTGCAACTAAACTTCACTAGCGCGAGATTTGTATTGGTAAACAAAGCCACGTGCTTTTTTGACAGCCACGCGCTTTTTGACAGCTATCTTTAAACAACGCATCGCCAACCCCAGTGCTGTTATCTTGTCGGGCCTAAACCTCAGTGCTGCCAACTAAACCTTACTAGCACGAGATTTGAATCGGTAAACATAGCCACGTGCTTTTTTGACAGCTGTCTTCCACCATCCTGCTTCGCAAACCTCAGTGCTGCACTCTTTAGCTACTACCTTTCAAAAGTGGTGGCGGCAATTAGAAAAATTCCACGTGCTCTTCTTTGGAAACAAAACCACGTGCTTTTTTGACAGCTGACAGCAGCCATCTTTAATGAACAGAGCATCGTGCTGCCCTCTTTATCTCTCTTGTTTGGAAACAAATCCACGCGCTTTTTTGACATGCAGCCATCTTTAATCAACAGAGCATCGTGCTGCCCTCTTTAGCTACTTACCTTTGAACTGTGGTGGCGGTAATTTCCACGTGACAGCTCTCATCTGCCATCTTGCATCGCTTACCTTTCCGCTGTACAGCTGTTATCCTCCATTTTGCATCGCAAACCTCAGTACTGCCCTCTTTACCTATTACCTTTGAAATGTGGTGGCGGATAATTTGAAAAATTCCGTCAGCTGTTACCCGCCATCTTGCATCGCTTACCTAAGTGCTGCTATCTTTACGGTACTAAAACTTATCGTGGTGGTGGTGGGAAATTTAAAATCTCAGTGCTTTTTTGACAGCTGTCATCCGCCATCATTAATCACGAGAGCACCGTGCTGCTATCTTTACGGCACTGCGGGTAATTTGAAGAAAATCCGTCCGCTGTCATCCGCCATCATTAATCAACAAAGCATCGTGCTGCTATCTTTAGCTACATACTTTTAACATGTGGTGGCGGCAATTTGAAATTCTATCCAGATGCCATCTTTAATCCACTGAGTACTGTGATGCTATCTTTAGCCACTACTTTTGAATTGTGGTGGCGGATAATTTGAAAAAAGTATTCCGTTAGCTGTTATTAACTTTAATGCATTTGCGAACCTAACCTCTCATCTACTATCTTGAAGGAGACCATCCTTAGTTTACAACAAGATGCCCCTCCCGACGCTAATTACTACTTTGAGGTTACTACCCACGATGGCGGTGGCTGTTATGGGTACCTCCTCCTCCTCCCCTACCTCCTCCGCTTCCTCTATCTCCCGAAAAGTAACAGAAGTAGCGAGAATGATTGCGGGTACAAGATGTTGTAGATGTTTCACTACTTCTACAATCATCTGTCCGTTCTTATCCTGTGAAATTCAAATACCATCCTGGAACAAAATAATGTAGCCTTGAGTATATTCGTTTGTGAACGGAGAAATAAATCACGTTAAGGGAGGGAATCGTCATTTCCTGTTCATGTGTGTGTTAAAATGTTCAATATGTGCTCGCAAGAATTTGGAAGGGTTGATGTTTTAAAATATCCGGTTATTAGTTATCCGGAAAGATAGAATAACCCTTTGATAAGTGTAAGCACCACGGTAGCATACATCGAATATGGAGTTTTCCGGATATGATGAGGTAGAATTATTCTGATTAAAGGATTGGCTAAAAACTTCCTGATGTACATCTGTGGCAGTGGTCGGTAGTTAACTTCCAAAGAATCAAGGATTAGCTGAAGGTCGTGGATCAGGCGATCAACCACAGCACACTTTTTATCCATGTACCAGAACACTATCAGGCTTCCACACTGTTAGTAAGATATTTAGGTATTAATTCTGTTATCATATATCCTCTGAACTCGAACAATCCCCGTTCGGTTCAGTGACTGGTCGCCATAGACTGAAGAGTGTACACCTTTCAACCTTGTGGTGCCACTACATAATCTAATATACACAGTTACTACATTGTACTCTATGTGTTCTCTTACTTTGCGATTTCCTTTCAGATATCTGTGTTCAAAACTGTATTAATGTTCAACTATCCATGTGCTACTTTCATTGGGTATAAATTAAACTCAAATGTTTTTCTGAAAACTTTTCATTTCATTTTACAGTTCTGTGTTTTCCATTACTGTTCAAAAGTCTGCCAGGTTCTTTTCAAGTATTTGTATTTCTTCTTTATTAGAATCGAAATTTATTTCTTTTCTTTCTTTCTTTCTATCTTTCTTTCTCTCTTTCTTTCTTTCTCTATTTATTTATTTATTTATTTCTCCTATCTCAACCCGTTTACCGTACAGGGTCGGATCTTCCTGTTCCGGGGTTATCTGAGAGGTGAAAGAAGGTGCGGGCTGAATGGGTCTATCTACGAAAGTCAAAGATTCTTATAAAACTTAGGAATGAAGGTTATATTTCTTTTCAGAAAATCTAATTGCTAACAAACAAAATTTTTCACTTGAGAAAGAACACGGAATCTGGTACAATGACAATTTTGACTCCAGAATAGAGAACCCGAGAATAGATAATTTACAGGTTCATTGAGATTCAAGCTCCAAATTTACAATTTTACAACGTCACTAATGCAGCGATTAGTTATATAAGGCGGGATATATCCCAATAAATAATTTTTATCCAGAGCACTTTGCTCCAACCGTTACAATTTTCGGCCTTCCAAAGGCACCACTCATCATTACAAAAATCTCATAAAAGAGCTTACGTGCTCTCCAAATTTTACCAAGGAGGCTGGCTCCCAATTTCTTACAGCCAACTCAAGGGAAATTAAACAAACCTTACAACTTTTGGCCTCTCTAGGCCCAACCTACCATTGACAATTTAGTTAACACAGGCGTATCTAGTACCCATGCTACCGGGCCTTCGTGAAGAAGGACAGGTTAAATTACTGGCCCAAACTCAAAAATGTATGGATGCGACACTTGCGCTCCTGGAAAACCAAGATTTAAAACACTACTTGGGCTTATTACCGACGTAATAATTTATACCCTCTCCGTAAATACTTTAGTACTGGCTGCATGGCTATTTAAATTTGTGTCTTTAAATTGGTTTGCCGCTACGTTATTCATCAAGTGATTCATGGTCTCAGATACCATGGTTTTCAATACTCATAAACATGAATTTCCGCCGGCTTTAAAGGTAATTAATGTGCCCATCTGTGGTGTATGGCCAGACGGTGCCTTTTTCCAGTATTCTCCTGCATTCTAGTTTCGTCGGTATGAACTACCTCGCCACTCGCTCCCCTCCACTGGGCATGTATGCGCACGTGATCATTGCGGTTGTGGACTGTCTTGCAGGCTTCTGGGAAGTCGCCATTATCGTTCTGAGAGTGAGGCGAGATGGAAGGGCGGCGTGCTTCTCTGCTTGGCGGGATGAATAGTGTAATTATCATGGACCCAGGGTGAATTTGTTTGATAGGGCTTACGCCCTCGTGAACTTCGAAAGTTTTCTTTAAATTTTTATTATAATTTCATCTTCATCGCCTGGAAATTTTGACTGCCTTCTAAGGATTTCCTCCAGCATACGTAAGTAAGGATACGAAGCTGAAGCTACTTCTCGACTACGGCAAGATGGTACACTGTAAGTGTTTTTCCAACTCTCCGTGTGGTGAACTGAATGTTTCGAAAGGTGAAGTGCGTACCCAGACATAATGTAGATTTGTCTTTAGCCGTGTGGTTTTCGAACATTTTTCCGGTTATAAAAAGAGGAATATCTAAACCACCTTTGTTTACTGTAAATTAATATTAATTCTTTTTCTTGGAAATTGTATATTTAATACTTAATGCTTGGTTGTGGCCTGCTAGGCCTAATAGGTAGGGGTTAACACAACGTTTTGGCAAGGTTACTAACCAAGCGAGTTGCCACAAGGGTGTGGGGTTTACGTTCATATTCCATTTCAATTTTAACTTCATTTCCTTCTTCTTAATTATATTTGAAGATTTATGTGCTTAGTGTTTTCGTGGTAATTCGGCGTTCTGTTTTCTTTTGTCTCTTAATATGAATTTGCGTATTGTTGATTGGTGGCCTGTGATTGGCTCTTTCCCTTGACTGACCGAGTCGCCATGCGAATGCTAATGTTGATTGGCGGTGATGCTGATTGTTGATGTAATTTAGTACTGTGGCTGCTTTAACCTGCTTTTCTTTTAATTCAATTTGGCATTTTTCCTCTCCCTGATAGCACGTTTTCCTACGGACCTGGTTATTCTTATTTTGGGGTAAACTTTTCTTGAAACTTCATCGCGATATTCCGCCCTTCTGGTAGAAGCTCCTTGGAATATACTCCAAATAACATATCAGAATTTAAAGAAGCAATTAAGTGAAAGTTGTTTCTCGGTCTGATAACGTATATGATGGTGGTATGAACCTTGCCATGAAATCTATTGGTATTTAAAGAATATATAAAGGTTAAAGAGGTGTTTCAGAATTTCGTGTAGTCTTTGTTAATTAATTAATTAAATTATTTTCTAATGAAACGGTCGACCGTAGTTTTTTTAATCTTTGAGCACTAAGATTTTTTGGTATATTTCCAGTGAGGATTATTTTATTAAAATTGTAAGCTTCTTAAAGTCTATTATTAAATCTCCCTTTGTGGTGGTTGTTTTTGAAAGTGGGTAAGTATTATAAAATGATGACCAGTTCTCCATTTTATCCCCCCCTCTTGTGTCATCGGTTTACTTAATGGTGAGTACTTGTTAATTTTTCTTACTTGATATTTGTTTGGACTCACACGTTTCCACAACTCTGATCTGTACTTATATTTTTCATGTATGGTCAGAGCATTTGTGCTGTCACTTGTGTGTACAGCTTGTGGCCCGATCATGCCGAGGCTAATCCCACATTACTGAGGTGACTAGAAAGAAAGGTTAATTAATGCTTTACAGGAAGAGAAACAGTTACAAAATCGTAGTCGCCTCAAGTTAAATTGAAGGGGAACTCGAGAGGGTAACGCACTCTCTATCCCAGTTTTACAGTTCAAGCCTTTATTAAATGTTACATTAGCAAGAAAAAGGTTACATTTTAGGACCCAGAAGGTTACATAGTAAAACATTAGAACCTTCTCCTCGGGGCAATTTGCGGAGATAGCTACAGAGATAGAAAATTGGTGGCCATTACCTGGGCTGATGTTCTGCCTGCCGAAGAATGAGGCACCCCGCCTCCTCTCTTAACACACACACTCAGATATTCGAAGATGAATAAGACAAGGTAACATGAAAAGCCGCAGCTTATATCCCCGAGACGAGGGTTCGCAGAGGCTCTGGATTAAATCCGGACACACTCTCTCATTTTTATTGGCTAAACAAGAAGCTACAAGAAGCTTACGATTGGCTGAAAAATAATTACAGAAAATTTTTAATGGCCAGACTCATAAGCTGGCGGGATGGGAAGGAACTGTTGCAAACCTGGAAGTACCAAAATAAATGAAAGTTAATTTAGTTGAGAAAACCTATAAACACAAAACATCTTTAAATCACTAATTCTTCCACCTTGAACCAGATTGCATGACCTCACTTTTTATAGAGACATCTATGGAGAAAATTTCAAACTTCTTGATGTACACTAAATCAAAACAAATAAATCCAATCAGTTTAGGAAACTTTAAAATAACCTATTACTCAGTTTTTCAGTAGTAACATTTTCTTGGCATTAGCAGTTTCACGTTTTGTTCGGTAGATAGTGTGCTTTAAGGCGCTTCTTTTAAATGTGTGGTGTAGAGGGCGTACCTCCCGGTACAGACTTCCTCATAAGGTTATTCCCAGCTGTAAAACAGCAGAACTTTGAAAGGAAGGAATGTTGGAATTTCACAGATCAGAAATTACTCCCTGAAGGTCCATTTTTAGAAAAATAACTTGTAAAACTAGTTTGAAGCCTTCTTGCAGTCGTAGAAGTTTGACAGACACAGTTCAAATCTGACCGCAAGTGCGGCCGCCGCTGCCGATACCCAGGTGATGTCCCCCGGATCACCCAAGAACCCTCAGATACACCTCTCCCGCTACTATGAAAGGGGTAGTCGTGAGTAGTATAATGCAGGGATTCTGCGGCCTCCTCCTCCTCGGGCTCCCAGGGGCCTCCTCCTCCCGAGGGGCCTTCCCAGGGGCCCACTCCTCCTCCCAAGGGGCCTTCCCAGGGGCCTGCTCCTCCTCCCGCGGGAAATTTGAATTGGTAAACAAAGCCAAGTGCTTTTTGACAGCTATCATCGACAACAACGTATCGCAAACCTCAGTACTACCATCTTGACGGGCCTAAAGCTTAGTGCTACCAACTCAACCTAACTAGCGCGAGATTTGTTCGGTAAACAAATCCACGTGTTTTTTGACAGCTGACATCCGCCATCTTTAATCAACAGAGCACCGTGCTGCCCTCTTCATCGCTGTAGCTGCAAATTCGTCACCTGTCATCCGCAGTGCTGCCATCTTAACGGGCCTAAACTTTAGTGCTACCAACTTAACCTCACTAGCGCGAGATTTGAATCGGTGAACAAATCCACGTGCTTTTTTTTACAGCTGTCATCCCCCATCTTTAATCTATAGAGCACAGTGCTGCCCTCTTTAGCTACTCACCTTTGAAATGTGGTGGCGGATAATTTGAAAAATGCTTTCTGACAGCAGCCATCTTAAATCCAGAGAGCACCGTGCTGCCCTCTTTAGCTAGATACCTATGAAATGTGGTGGCAGGCAATTCTACGTGACAGCAGCCATCCTTAATCAAGAGAGCACCGTGCTGCCCTCTTTGTGGTGGTGGCAAATTCCACGTGCTCTTGTTTGGAAACAAACTCACGCGCTTTTTGTCATCCGCCATCTTTAATCAACAGAGCACAGTGCTGCCCTCTTTAGCTAGATACCTTTGAAATGTGGTGGCGGCAAAGTGTATGTGCTCTTGTTTGGAAGCAAAGCCACGTGCTTTTTTGTCGGCTGTCATTCGCCATCTTTAATCAATAGAACACTGTGCGACTAACATGCGGGCAATTTCGTCAGCTGTCATCCGCCATCTTTAATCCACAGAACACTGTGCTGCCCTCTTTGACATGTAGTAGCGGGCAATTTAAAAAGTTCTGTTAGCTGTCATCCGCCATCTTTAATCAAGAGAGCACCGTGCTGCCATCTTTAGCTAGATATCGTTGAAATATGTTGGCGGATAATTTAAAAAGAAAAATTCTACAGCAGCCATCTCTCGACGCTGGTTGCACAAGATGGTGGCTATACATGACTCCTTAAAAGTGCTTATGCAAGATGGCCGCTATACATAGGTTCTTACGAGAGGCCCTTGGGATGCTTGCGCATGACGACGGTTATACAAGGCTCCTTATGAGACACACCAGGGATGCTTGCGCAAGATGGCGTTTGCTCTTATGAGGCGGCTTAAGGGTCCTTGCACAAGATGGCTTTAGACGCCCTAAGGACGCTTGCACAAGATGGCGGACGAAAGATTGCGGCTATACACGACTCCTTATGAGACGAATTAAGGGTGCTCGCGCAAGATGGCTGCCGCTCTTATGAAGAAAGATAGCTTAGAGGCTAACGTGTCGTGCTAGTTCGATTCATTAAATTTAGGGCTACCGGGCGAGTTGGCCGTGCGCGTAGAGGCGCGCGGCTGTGAGCTTGCATCCGGGAGATAGTAGGTTCGAATCCCACTATCGGCAGCCCTGAAAATGGTTTTCCGTGGTTTCCCATTTTCACACCAGGCAAATGCTGGGGCTGTACCTTAATTAAGGCCACGGCCGCTTCCTTCCAACTCCTAGGCCTTTCTTATCCCATCGTCGCCATAAGACCTATCTGTGTCGGCGCGACGTAAAGCCCTAGCAAAAAAATTTAGGGCTTAAATGCAAAATGTTAAATATCTCGAAAACGGTGCACCGTACAGCAAAACGGACAAAATTTTTCTGCCAAATACCCAGGTTCGCAGTATGAGGAACAAGAAAACATAGTCTAATGATGGGATCATCGGTTCGGTTCCTACTTAGGCCCTTTGGCATTTGCTCTGTTTTAGTTTGTATTGAAGCGAGTCTTCGTAACATGATCAGGTCTAGCTATGGTAGAGAGTATAAGGTACCGTGCTGGTTCGATTCATAAATTTGGGGCTTAAATTCAAAATGTTAAATATCTCGAAAACGGTGCATCGTAAAGCAAAACGGACAAATTTTTTCCGCCTAATACGTAGGTTCGCAGTATCAGGAACAAGAAAAACATAGTCTAATGATGAGATCAACGGTTCGATTCCTACTTAAGCCCTTTGGCATTGGCGGCTATCTAATTCTACAAGATGGTGGCTGCTCTTATGAGACACAAGATGGCTTGAGACGTCCTAGGGATGCTTACGCAAGATGGCGGTCACAAAATGGTGACTATACATTGCTCCTTATGAGACAGCCTAGGGGTGCTCGCACAAGATGGCGACTACTCTTATGAAGAAAGCTAGCTTAGAGGCTACTGCGAAAGATAACGGCTGCTGTTATGCATGCGGTGGAGGGCAATTTGAAGTTCTATGTGTTTAATCAACAGAGCACCCTGCTGCCCTCTTTAGCTGAAATGTGGTGGCGGATAATTTGAAAGAGTATTTTGACAGCTGTCATCTTTAAACAATGGCGACCATACATAGACTGTTAAGGCCTTATTCTCCTCCTCCTTCTCTACCTCCTCATCCTCCGCCTCTTATGTCACGGCATAGCTTTATATCGAACAATTTAAACCTGCATCGCGATGGCAAGCGTGTGCAGCGATAACATTATTGTGCACGTTTAGACTTGCGAAACATAAGAAGAGTAGAATCAAACGCTGTACTCGATGCAACATGTGATCAGAACATTGATTGATGTGTTCAGAACACGAAATAAGTTATCAAGACTAGAATCGAACTCTGTACTCAATACATCATGTGTTTAGAACATGTCAGGGAATACCCTTGTTCTAAGAAGATCAGATTGAAACATAACAAGACTAGAATCGAACACTGTAATCGACGTTGTTAACTTCAAAATGTGATCAGAACACAAAATAAGTGATCAAGTCTAGAATCAAACACTGTACTCAATACAACATGTGTTTAGAACATGTTAGGGGGTACCCTTGTTCTAAGAAGATCAGAATGAAACATAACAAGACTAGAATCGAACACTGTAATCGATGTTGTTAACTTCAACATATGATCAGAACATTGTTTGATGTGTTCAGAGCAAAAGTACAATTTTAATAATGATTTGCTTAGTGTAAAATCAAAAACTATGGAAAGAAACTGTGCATATATCGCTTATATAACTCGCTCGGTAAACGATATAGCAACAGTACAACTTCAAATGATTTACCTTCCATTATTCGTCTTGTGTGAAAATCAGTCGAACAAGTTATCGCATAAACATGTAACATGAAGTATCAGTCAATCTGTTGGCATGGGTTACAAGCATGTAGCTTATGCGGGAAGTAATATTAAACAGAACGCGTTTGCTATAAGAAGAACTCTGCTTACATTTATGTCCGTAGCTGTTGAACAAGTTATTACACTGACTGACAGTGACAATGCAACACCAAGGAGGAGTGGTTCGAAAGGGATGAAAGTTGGGGAAAAAACAGAGACGGCACGGATGAATAATTGATGTTTATTTCAAACCGATATGCAGGTTACACAATGCGCACGGCATCGACTCAGTAGGATGTAGGACCACCGCGAGCGGCGATGCACGCAGAAACACGTCGAGGTACAGAGTCAATAAGAGTGCGGATGGTGTCCTGAGGGATGTTTCTCCATTCTCTGTCAACCATTTGCCACAGTTGGTCGTCCGTACGAGGCTGGGGCAGAGTTTGCAAACGGCGTCCAATGAGATCCCACACGTGTTCGATTGGTGAGAGATCCGGAGAGTACGCTGGCCACGGAAGCATCTGTACACCTCGTAGAGCTTGTTGGGAGATGCGAGCAGTGTGTGGGCGGGCATTATCCTGCTGAAACAGAGCATTGGGCAGCCTCTTAAGGTACGGGAGTGCCACCGGCCGCAGCACATGCTGCACGTAGCGGTGGGCATTTAACGTGCCTTGGATACGCACTAGAGGTGACGTGGAATCATACGCAATAGCGCCCCAAACCATGATGCCGCGTTGTCTAGCGGTAGGGCGCTCCACAGTTACTGCCGGATTTGACCTTTCTCCACGCCGACGCCACACTCGTCTGCGGTGACTATCACTGACAGAACAGAAGCGTGACTCATCGGAGAACACGACGTTCCGCCATTCCGTCATCCAAGTCGCTCTAGCCCGGCACCATGCCAGGCGTGCACGTCTATGCTGTGGAGTCAATGGTAGTCTTCTGAGCGGACGCCGGGAGTGCAAGCCTCCTTCAACCAATCGACGGGAAATTGTTCTGGTCGATATTGGAACAGCCAGGGTGTCTTGCACATGCTGAAGAATGGCGGTTGACGTGGCGTGCGGGGCTGCAACCGCTTGGCGGCGGATGCGCCGATCCTCGCGTGCTGACGTCACTCGGGCTGCGCCTGGACCCCTCGCAAGTGCCACATGTCCCTGCGCCAACCATCTTCGCCACAGGCGCTGCACCGTGGACACATCCTTATGGGTATCGGCTGCGATTTGACGAAGCGACCAACCTGCCCTTCTCAGCCCGATCACCATACCCCTCGTAAAGTCGTCTGTCTGCTGGAAATGCCTCCGTTGACGGCGGCCTGGCATTCTTAACTATACACGTGTCCAGTGGCACACGACAACACGTTCTACAATGACTGTCGGCTGAGAAATCACGGTACGAAGTGGGCCATTCGCCAACGCCGTGTCCCATTTATCGTTCGCTACGTGAGCAGCACAGCGGCGCATTTCCCATCATGAGCATACCTCAGTGACGTCAGTCTACCCTGCAATTGGCATAAAGTTCTGACCACTCCTTCTTGGTGTTGCATTTGCTCTGTATGTCAGTGTACATAAATATGTAACATGAAATATCGGTTCGGAAACATATTGTTTCAATCTGTTGACATGGGTTACAAGCATGTAAGTAGTATAATACAGGGATTCGGCGGCCGCCACCGCCAACCGAGGGGCCCTCCCAGGGGCCCATGCCTCCTCCTCCTCCCGGGAGCATTCCCTGGGGCCTGCTCCTCCTCCCGCGGAAAATTTCAATTGGTAAACAAAGCCACGTGCTCTTTGACAGCTATCATCGACAACAACGCATCGCTACCATCACTGCTGCCATCTTGACGGGCCTAAACCTCAGTGGTACCAACTTAACCTAACTAGCGCGAGATTTGAATTGGTAAACAAATCCACGTGCTTTTTGAGAGCCACGTGCTTTTTCGCAGACAACAACACATCGCTAACCTCAGTACTACTATCATGACGGGCCTAAACCTTAGCGGTACCAACTTAACCTCACTAGCGCGAGATTTGAATCGGTAAACAAATCCACGTGCTTTTTGACAGCTGTCATCCGCCATCTTTAAACTACAGAGCACCGTGCTGCCCTCTTTATCGCAGTAGCTGAAAATTCGTCAGCTGTCATCCGCAGTGCTGTCATCTTAACGGGCCTAAACCTTAGTGCTACCAACTTAACCTCACTAGCGCGAGATTTGAATCGGTAAACAAATCCACGTGCTTTTTTGACAGCTGTCATACGCCATCTTTAATCCATAGAGCACAGTGCTGCCCTCTTTAGCTGAAATGTGGTGGCGGATAATTTGAAAGATGCTTTTTGACAGCAACCATCTTTAATCCAGAGAGCACTGTGCTGCCCTCTTTAGCTAGATACCTTTGAAATGTGGTGGCAGGCAATTCCACGTGACAGCAGCCATCTTTAATCAATAGAGCACCGTGCTGCCCTCTTTGTGGCGGTGGCAAATTCTACGTGCTCTTGTTTGGAAACAAATCCACGTGCTTTTTTCTGACAGCTGCCATCCGCCATCTTGCATCACAAACCTCAGTGCTGCACTCTTTAGCTAGATACCTTTGATATGTGGTGGCGGCAATTTGAAAAATTCTGTGTTCTTGTTTGGAAACAAAGCCACGTGCTTTTTTGACAGCTGTCATCCGCCATCTTTAATCAATAGAGCACTGTGCTGCTAGCATGCGGGCAATTTCGTCAGCTGTCATCCGCCATCTTTAATCCACAGAGCACCGTGCTGCCCTCTTTAGCTAGATATCTTTGAAATGTTGTTTGCAGCAAATTGAAAAATTCCATGTGCTCTTGTTTAGTAAACAAACTCACGCGCTTTTTGTCGGCTGTCATCCGCCATCTTACATCTCAAACCTCATTGCCACACTCTTTAGGTACATACCTTTGAAATATGGTGGCGGATAATTTAAAAAGAAAAAATCTACAGCAGCCATCTCTCGACGCTAATTGCACAAGATCGTGGCTATACATGACTCCTTATGAGACGCCTTAAGGGTGCATGCGCAAGATGGCTGCTGCTCTTATGAAGAAAGCTAGCTTAGAGGCTAACGTGTCGTGCTAGTTCGATTCATTAAATTTGGGGCTTAAATGCAAAATGTTAAATATCTCGAAAACGGTGCATCGTAGAGCAAAACGAGCAAAATTTTTCTGCCCAATATATCGGCTCGCAGTATGAGGAACGTGATAGCATAAGAAAATGATAGTCTAATGATGAGATCAACGTTTCGGTTCCTACTTAGGCCCTTTGTCATTCGCTCTGTTTTAGCTTGTATTGAAGCAAGTCTTCGTAACTGATCAGGTCTAGCTATGGTAGAGGGTATAACGTGCCGTACAGGTTCGATTCATCAAATTTGGGGTTTAAATGCAAAATGTTAAATATCTCGAATACGGTGCACCGTAGAGCAAAACGGACAAAATGTTGCCACCTAATACCTAGGCTTGCAGTATCAGGAACATGATAGCATAAGAAAAACATAGTCTAATGATGAGACCGGCTATCTAATTCTACAAGATGGCGGCTATACATAGCTGCTTACGAGACAGCTTAAGAGCGCTTGCACAAGATGGCTGCTGCTCTTATGAGACTCCCTAGGGGTGCTTGCGCAAGGTAGCAGCGACAAGACGGTGACTATACACAGCTCCTTATGATACGGCCTTGAGGTGCTCACTCAAGATGGTGGCTGCTCTGATGAAGAAAGCTAGCTTTGCATCGTGCAGGTATCTTTACAGCACTAAACCTCATACCTTTGAAATGTGTGCCCCACCAGTTAGGTTACCCGGTGCCGACTAAACTGATTGGCAGTCAAAGACACAACACAGGACAAAGATCCTGTTGAAAGGAACAAAACGGAAGCGTGATAAACACTACACACCCAGAAAACACCAAAAGGAACATAGTAAAAGGTAAACTTACCTCCAGGTGGTAGAAAAAACAGGTGGATCAAACTACCAACCGACAGTGTGCCAAATAAATGTTGCGTGGAAATAAAGACAAAACTTCTTTTTTTCAAAAGGAAAATATATAATTCATCAAACTCAGATTAACAAATTGAATAAAATGACATCCTCGTAGTTAGTATTATTAGGAAAAAAATTAGGTACCAGGAACTAAATAAAATCAGATGACATAGGATTAAAATAAGGAGGCCTTTAAAATTGAAAGAGATTAATTTAAATTAGATAAAATAAGGGAAGCAGACCTCACTAAAACCACAGGAAATCCACAATTAAATTCAAGAAACACCCAAAGATAAATTAATGAAAAATCATTTGAAACCGCCGGTCGGTAAGAAAATAATGAAAATAAATTAAATGGTACCTTGAGTTTGAAACAGACCAAAATTAAAAAATTAAAACACAAAACGCCAGTCGGCAGGAAAGATATAGTCTGCAGGAAGGATTACCTCAACCTGTTTACTTAGCAACAACCACCAAATCATTTATCAGAGGATTCCATTTGGAAAGGATACTTTGTTAAAAATTAGAAAATACAACCTTCTTGGTTCACCGTTATTCCTTGAGAGGTTCCTACTCTCTATCCGTTTCACATCAGCAAACGGGGAACCATTAATACAGTGGGAGTTCCAGTCATGGGATGCTAAGTGCTTTTCATAATAAGTTACCAAGGGAAAGAAACCCACCACTACAAACATAGAAGGAAAAGGGAAAGAGAGCAACTGGGGTGCCCAAGAAACAGTAAATACACAACGGGGTGTCAAAAATACTGAATCAACATCAGACAGGGTAGTCTCCCAACATAAAAATCATCACCAACATCACTCCATTTCAAAATCAACATCCATTACCCAGGCAACAAAGCAATTGTTAAACATGGGAGAACCAATCCCGATGGAAGGACCAACAATGGCACCAAAACAATGGAGGCCAGAAGGGCAAAAATCATACGCAAAACACGTTTAAAGCCCGCCAAAAAATAAAGGATATTAAATTAAAATAAACCAGCATAGCACAAGTAATCCCTACTGGATCTCCCATGTATTACCCTACCTTTAAAAAACAAAATAATTTCAGAGCAGCAGTAACATCATTACGGTGTGATGATAATAATAATAATAATAATAATAATAATAATAATAATAATAATAATAATAATAATAATAATAATAATAAAAATTTTACACCACTGCTTTTCTTTGGAAATTACCCCAAGTAACACTTAAATTCCATTACGAGAAAGGTAATACACTAGGTACTCTGAATTAACAAAGTCTTTTCAACCCGATACTTTGTTTTGAAAGGGCAGTATAATTTTACCCAACAATGAAAAGGTCCACATCATTCTAATCGAACGCACAACTTTGATAATTAAAAAGTTTCCTCCGAAGAAATCACACGAACAGTTCACCGCCGATGAAAATACCAAAATAACAAAGGTTGACTTACAGGTTGGTTGCTTGCTCAATCAGTAGTATTATTTATACATGGCTCGGCCATGTGCACCTTACCAGTTGGAGATCTTCCTTCGCAGCATATTAAAAACAATCACTCACTACGAGGTTACAAATTGAGAATATAAAGAAAACATGATGAGGGTGTGGAGCACATCCCCACATCCTTATGATTTACTATCCACCGTCCATGATGATATCCCAAAGCATTGCTTTGAGCTCAGAACGCCAACGACTTTTAGCCATGATTGCAAAGCAGCAACTGCTCGCTTCGCTTCCCTCTCTCTCGCGCCAGAGAGAGTGTCTTCATCAAGATGGCTGACACCAAGCGCTGATTGGCCGGAGCAGCTTCAAAGAGAAAGGGGATAAATAGTTCCCATTATAGCCGTAGATAGCAGTAAAAATCAGAGCTCACAAGCGCTCGCAGAGTTAAACATGAGAAATTGTGAGAACACCGTTTCAAAGCAGAAGAAAATTACAATACAGTTTTCTACACCGTAATAGGCAATCCCAAAACGTTGGTGGAAAGGAGACAAAAACGAAACCTCGGTTTCAGCCTCCCCCCCTTTAAGGGTTACATATCTTATTACATCACTCCATGACGTAGTCCAGTGTATGAAATTAAGCTAGATTTTAAGTGTTTCAGTCCACAACAAATAAAAGTCACTGGTACCAAGTCCATCTTTAGATTGTCATAGCATGCCGAATTGAAAGCATTCCAAAACGGGCAATGTACATAGCTCACCACCAATCAACCATTAAGTTCATTGAACACAGTTCAAGGTCCGGAAGTTATAGGTTACGATAAACTTACACAGCGCCACAACACAGTTTTTCTTTTGAAATTCACAATCTCCAAACAGTTTAAGGATTCAATTTTCCTACATGTTTTACACCAAGTTCGCTTTAGATTACCTTTCACATACAGTTTCATAGCAAACGCTTTACCATAACCATTCCTGAGTTCATGTGGAAGCTGGAAGTTTTAAAATTTTTCACATAACCAGAACCAATGTTCTTCGCTTGCAGACTTCAATCACCAAACACACCTTGGTTTACAAGTTCAATGGACCATTAGAAAACAGTATTTTAAGTCCACTACAGTTCAGGATAGATCACCTAACACCTCTTACAATACCCTTCCAACCTTTAAACCAATTTTCTTTATTAAATCGGGTTGCTAATAAAGAAACGCACCATCAAGATTGTTTCAATTACAGCGAAATGGCCCGCAAAAGAAAAAACAAGGACCAAAGGGAGGGAAGGAAAATGCAACGTTGGTGAGTAATCATAAATAAGGTGATAAAATCCAAAATATACAGGTCACGTGATTAATTAGGTTGGCACTAGTGTATATCTTTGGCTTGAGAAGGTACCAAGAGCAAGGAAAAGGAAAAAAATAAGTAAAGAAAAGGAAAGGAACCTTACTAAACAGAATATTTTTTGCTTAAAAAAATTGCAAGGTGCATAATTACCAAAATAGATAAGTCACATGCATACAATCGGAGCACAATCAAGGTTTCCGATATCAGAAAGGAAACACCTTAAATAAGGTCCATTAATATTTACACCAATTAATTAAGGAGAATTAATGCCCTCAACGAAGGAGCACACTTACACATTAAATACAACACGGTAGCTAGGCTACGCACAGACACAGCTTAACCTTAGGAAAGGAAAACTAAACGAACCCCAATTACTCACTTTAGGGAGTTTCAACAAGATGACGAGACGGTGGATACATGATTGCAAAAAATAAAATACCACGTACCTCGAAAAGTACAGTTTAGGATATAGGCAACATGACCATGCAATTCCACAGAACTGCCACAGAAACGCCGCAGAATCACCCATAATGGAGCCAACTAAAGGCTAGCTTACCAAATATACTACAGAAATCTTCCCAAAAATTAGTAATACTCAGGTTTACAGTGCCACACAAGAAATCACATACGTAACCCAGTAGAAGGAAAATATGAAACAGTATAGCGATCAGAATAAGTACACCAGAATGCCAAGTTTAGCAAAAAACAAATCCATGGCTACAGAGTAAAGGTTTACTCAGGAAGAGCAAATTGATAGAACGGACGGAGACTTCTAGAGCTCAAATAGATGGAGGGCACGCGTTCAAGTTGGTCATCGACGACCAAACTATCAACAGCATCAAGCAACGAGTAACCGGGATGGACAGAATTAAATTTCACAAGACCATAGCAGTACCATGGGAAAAACAGAACAGGAGAGGTTTTGAGAAAATAAATTTCATGAGGTTAAACACAAGCACAACCCAAAGACCAACCAACGTCCGCAAACACCAGTTATTTCCCACCCGGACAGCTAATCAAATTAAAAGGAACGTGAAATAGGCCTCAGATCAGATGACTAGCAGGGAAAAGGGGAACCATGTCCTACACAACATAACCTACCAGTAACCCGTCAGGACCTCGACACAAATTGGACTAAAAATAAGTGACATCACAATCACCCTGTTGCTCAACAGCAGACAGGTACCTATTTCCATTTCCCGAGGAGATGAGGTAAATAAAAGAATAAATGGCAGAGACGAGGCAGGATGATAGAAAAATTTTCCATCAGACTAGGAAGAAGGAAGGCTACCCACATACCTAATGATCATTTAGCGGAAGGACGCTAGCATACATGCAGAGTTTCCTCAAATAGTCCCATACTTATTCGAAGAAACACAGAACGGTAGATGTGTAAAACGGCCATATCGACAAGCATCGAAATCCACCAAGAAACACCTAGAGCGGTAGGTCGACATTAAATGAACTTATAGCAATAATAAAGGAATACATGATGACGTCAGAGAAACAGGTTATGCATGAAAACAAGGGAATGGCAGAAACAAAATACAACAGGAAGACAGTTACCTAAATCCACCTTCATACAATTCTACAAGAGTTGCGTGCAACCAAAAACCAACAATTCCCAAATCTACCAGGACACAGGAGAAATCACAAGGCCATACAATCTTCTATCAAGAATCATAACTACCAAAAACTACTACACAACATCAAAACCTCAATAACTTCCAGAAACATGAGTCAGCCCATCAAGGTTTAAAAGATTACACAATCTTCAACACCATGCTAAGAAGTCATCATGCGACCATCAAAAATTTACACATCAAACAACACTTCGGTACCGAAATAACACCACCAGATACAGGCCCAACACCAAACCTATCGCGGCTAAAGAAGTAGAATTCTCAGGTTAAGGACCTTACTTGACAACCAAACACTACAACAACAGGTAGATAAGGTAGGATACTCTACATACTACAAGAGCACACAACTCGCATAGAACAGCACAGAACAGGAAACAGAACAAATAATTTGAAACAAGGAACCTGGCGAATAAAGCTTCCAGAGGAGCACAGAACTAAAAGATTATCGTGGGGCTACAGAAAACAATAATGAAAAGGAAATTTCCAACAGTTATCAAATTGAGTACGAAGATCTTTTAGGTACAACGAACTAGCGACGAGCCAATCTCAAAAGGAACTCACAACTCCCAAAGACATGGGAATGGTAAGGAACAGGACATTAGATGAATTAGCAAGGGAGGAGCACCTATTACCAACCTTCAGACAGTGGAGAACCAGGAAGACTCAAGTCCATGCACAAGGCAAACAGGTTACCACTCTCAACACCAATTAACAGAGCTCCTTCACAACTAATCACTTCCGCCAAAGATTTAACATAAAGAAGGCTTCACTGACATTAGAAGAGTTTCTCAACCTACACCAATTAACAAATGATATTACAAGGGAAGCCAAATCCTGCGATGACACCTTACTATCAGCACGAGAGAGCAATCATACAGTAAAAATGAAACAAACAGCCCAGAGACAGAAGAACCAGTGAAAACAGAGATAATGATAATGTACAACATCTCGAAAGGGAGCCCTAACCCCACAGTGCATACGCAAATCACGATGAAAATCAATGGCTACAGATTATGCAGACTTAATTTTTTTGGAAGAACAATCCAGGGTTGTAGACAAACCCAATCTACCCTAGGATGGGAACAAGAAATAGAACCTAGCAGGGCGCGGAAAGATAGCACAGGCAGGACGATTTTAACCAACAAGTTTTAATTCAACACAGGTAGATTGACTAGAAATTCACCATATAGCGGAGCTACAAGGTCTACATAAGATAATTAAGCTTCACATGCCAAGTCCGTTTCATTACGAAATATCAACAAGAGACCTTACAGGATAATTTTTCCAGACCTATCAAAGGAAAAGCTCGCACAGGAAACCATCATAAGCCAGGGAATCAATACAGAGATTAAAAATCAGAAAATATTACACGGTTTTACACACTACCCATGAATTAACCCTAATTAGCCCACTAAAAGGTAGTTCTTAGGCGCATCTTTAAACCGTACACCACATCCTACCAAAGGTTGTACCAAACACCAAAATTAAAGGGAAACAAAAGGGAAACTACACCTTAACCAGATTTTATTTGAGACAGATGAACTCGCCTAATTCTCTTAGCGATGGGATCACTAACACTGATACAGGGGACAAGAACTGCAAAATGGTACAAGGTCCTTGGTACCTGGGAGCCAGTTTAGCAGTAAATTTTTTGATAGCTTTACTAATTGGGTAGCATTTAATGAAGATTTGGTCTCCAACCTTCAACCTTGTTGATTTTCTACCCTTGTTGTACCGTTTCTTAGCCTTCTCGTACGATACAGACAGATTTTTCCTCGCTTCATCCCAAATTTTCTGAAGATCATTGGGCTTGGGCAGGTCAGGAAGAAGGTCATCGATTCCAAGTAGGTTGGACATGGGCGAATACGGAGGGTAACCAAACATCAGAGACAGGTGTCTTACGATGAGTTTCATGTAAAGCTGAGTTGAACGCATGGGCCAACAAATGCAGGCAAGAATCCCACTTGGACTGATTGTTATGATGAAACACAATCAAGGCCGACTTTAGATTCCTGTTCATTCTCTCAGCGTAAGATGGGTTAGGATAGTATGGAGTGGTAGTTACATGTGAGATGCACAACCCGAACAAATATTTCCTGAAAGAATGGCTGGTGAAAGTACTGGCATTGTCGGAGACTAAAAACTTGGGAGGACCAAAGGACGCAAAGATAGAGTTCAAACAACTGATAGTCGTTCGAGTGTCAGTAGATCTCGTAGGGATAATCCAGCTGAATCGAGAAAAGGGATCAATGCACACGAAAATGTGGGTGTTTCCTAAGGCAGAACGGGGGAGCGGACCCAGGAAATCGATGAACAGCCGTTCCATTGGGCGAGAGGCTTGAGAAGAAGATAAAAATCCCACACGGTTATTCAAACTCGGTTTGCTAATAGCACAGGCCTGACAAGATTTCACCATGTTTTTAATGTCATCATCCATCTTTTCCAAATGAAGATCTGTCTAATCTTTTCCCTAGTCTTTAACGTACCCAAATGTCCGCCAATGGGAGAGCAGTGATAATATTTGAAAATTTCCGGGACAAGGACCCTAGGGACAACAATTTTGAAATTCCGACTCTTTCGACCTTTACAACAAAGAACACCCTTAACAAGAGAGTATGGCTTTACTACAGATCCTTTGTTATGCTTATCAATGATCTGCAATTTCATGATATAGTAGAGGAAGATCCTAACTCCAAAGACGTTAGTTACAATTTTTTTATCATCAGGATTTACATCGGTGCCACAATTATCTTCAAACATCCTACTTAGGCCGTCGGCGATGACGTTCTCAGAACCCCTGATATGCCTGACATTGAAATTGAAAGATGAAATCCTCAAAGCCCATCTAGTGATACGACCAGTTCTCTTGGGTCGGTTCAATACCCAAGAAAGAGCTTGGTTGTCTGTCTCGAGATCAAAATTAACATGCTCGATGAAGGGTCGGAATTTTTCCAGGGCAAACAACATGGCCAGAGATTCCAACTCATAAATGGAGTACTTGTTTTCTAGGTTGGTAAGAGTCCTAGACACGTAAGCTACGGGCCTACGCCCATCCTCGTACTCTTGTAGAAGAACACCAGCAATCGCTTTGCCAGAGGCGTCAGTTTGCACAATGAACCTTTTATTAAAATTTGGAATAGCCAAAACGGGAGCATTCATCAGAGCGGATTTCAAAGCTTCAAAGGCTTCTTGCTGAGGACGACCCCAGAAGAACTTCACGTCTTTACGTCTAAGATGATTTAACGGAGCAGCTATCTCTGCAAAATTAGGAATGAACTTCCTGAAAAAATTGACCATGCCCACGAACCGTGCGATGCCTTTGACATCTTTAGGGGGTCGAAAGTGTCGTTCTCTATATGCGATTTTCTATTTTACGCAATAAAAATATCACACGAGAACACTTTTACGTATTCTAAAAGCAACTTTATTATCGCTACGAACTTATGCTGTCGGAAAGAAGAAAACATTCAGTGCCTCTCTCAGAATACAAAAAGAAAACAATCGCTCTCTAAAACAATCTACATAGAATTTATATATGTTTTACATCAAAGATCTAATGGTGCTGTTCCTTGACGCCATATTGGAAGTCTGTGTCCCGTACGTCCGCACGTTATACGTCCATGGATACGAAACATAAATATAATAACATAATAATTTCGGCTCATCGTAAAACTCAAAATAAGAGTATTGAAGGTTTTATCCAAATTAGGATACCTGTCCTACGACAATTATCCCCCCTAAAACCTTCAATACTGATTCCGGACCTTCTCTTCTCCAGGTCCCAAATTATAACTAGTCGTCTTGTTATCTATGTCTTCAGCTATTCCATCCTCCAGAACAGGTATCAGTGTATGTTGATCCTCTCCGGTCCCTCCGCTATCCTGTAGGGGTCGAGATAACATCTTCTCCTTGAGAAACCTCACTGCCATTTCAGTCGTCTTTTTTCTTTTTCTTGGAAGATTTACCTGTTGTATCTTCTGAGCTTTTCTCACCATCCTTCTCACTTTTTTTCTTATTTTCCGCTGTTTTACTATCTGATTGATCTTTCTCTCCAGATGTCTTTCAGGACCTTGCTTCTTTTTCAGAATCTTTCTTGCCAACTTTTTCTGATGAAGTCTCTCAGCCTCTTTTCTAAGAAATCTATCTTCACGATAACGTACATATCGCCGTAAGCGTGCCCTTGAGTGATAATGGATGGTTAGAACACTCTTGTTCTTCATACAATGACAAGTAGGTACGACACCAATCATAGTAATACACCCCCACCTTCCGGGCATATTCAGCACCTATGGTTTCAGTTTTGTCTTCAGATTTGGGTGCGATTTCCTTCTCTTCTTCTCCCCCGGCTTTCTTTTCAGCTTTTCCATCTCCTCCGCTTTCTCCTTCCTTACTACCAACAGAACCTACTGAATCAAGAATCATAAAGTTGACAAGGTTGAGCTCCTTTACATCATCTTTTCCACCACTCTCTTCATCGTCACTCTTGGATTTGTCGGCCAAGAGAGCCTTGAACTTGATGTGATCTAAGGAACACAGATGATGTTCATAAGACATTAGTGTATTGAATCTTTGTTTACATACCCGGCAGTATGGATTCAAGAATTTCACCATATTCTCATGATCCTCAGAAGTCATGTGTGTTGATTTGGGCTGCTTGTAATTGAGCTTACAAATGGCACAGAACTTCGTTCTATCAGACAGTGTATGCCGGAACTCTTCAGTTTCATCTAGCATGCGGTGCTTTTGACGTTGATTCATACGCATTCGCTGCAAGGTCTGCTTATGTAGTAATGATTGTTTCCTCATGACATTTATGTGTTTAGGTGAATAGAGGTGCATTTTGTACTCCTGTACTGTGTCACATTGTATTAAGCAATGAAGACAGGACAGATCATACGCAGGTTTCTTTCGTTGATCTTCTTCAGTTGCAGAATGGGCATCGAAATCTTGATCTTTTGCATTGTTACCCTCTGAAATGGTTTTCTCTTCGTCTTTCTTCTCCTTGACTTCGTTTTCCAAGGTGTTCATATCACTTACTACTTTATCTACCGGTACATCTAATTCTACGCTGTTGTTTTGGTCATTAATTTTGGAAATATCCTCTTTCAGATCTCTTACCAAGGAATCGATTCGGCCTTTTATCTCTTCAGATTGTGTCCTGATCAAGGTAGTTAGTTGCGTAAGCATCCGGTCGTTGGCTTCCTTCTCCGAGACAACTTCAAAATCGAAACTACCTGGGTCTTCCTCATTTTCTATCAGATCCCGGCGTAGTCTCTCTTGTAGTTCCGACTTGCTCCCATCCGTCGGTAACCCTCGGGATATCAGCGCCTTTCGTACAATCACTACGGTCATTTGATCAATCTTCATCATTAAACTTCGAAAGTCCTGTCACGGTCGCCAATTTGTCGTTCTCTATATGCGATTTTCTATTTTACGCAATAAAAATATCACACGAGAACACTTTTACGTATTCTAAAAGCAACTTTATTATCGCTACGAACTTATCCTGTCGGAAAGAAGAAAACATTCAGTGCCTCTCTCAGAATACAAAAAGAAAACAATCGCTCTCTAATACAATCTACATAGAATTTATATATGTTTTACATCAAAGATCTAATGGTGCTGTTCCTTGACGTCATATTGGAAATCTGTGTGCCGTACGTCCGCACGTTATACGTCCATGGATACGAAACATAAATATAATAACATAATAATTTCGGCTCATCGTAAAACTCAAAATAAGAGTATTGAAGGTTTTATCCAAATTAGGATACCTGTCCTACGACAAAAGTCCCTAATAGCCTGAGTCCTAGAGTGGTCGATGGAGATACCATCGGAGGAAACCACATATCCAAGGAAGGACATACTCGGCTTAGCAAACGCTACCTTTGACAACTTGACAGTCAGTCCAGCTTTCCTCAAGCGATCCAGGACTTCTCTAACATGTTCGACATGTTCTTCGAAGGTTTTTGAGAATATAACCAGGTCATCAAGGTAATTAAAGACGAACCTAAACTTAATATCAGAGAGAATAGTGTCAGCCTCGTGAGAACAGCCGCGCCACAAGAGATGCCAAACGGAAACCTCAGAAATTCATAGAGGTTCCAATCAGTGATGAAAGCGGTCAGTGGAATGGAAGACTTAGACAATGGGACTTGGTAATATGCCTGATTGAGATCTAACACGGTGAAAAACTTGGCACCCGAGAACCACCCAAAGCAAGTGTGCAGATCGGGTAAAGGGATGGATTGCAAGATGACCTTGCGGTTTAAAACTCTGTAGTCGATAACAGCCCTGAAACCTCCAGAGGGTTTAGGTACCAGGAAGACCGGGGATGTATAGGGAGAGGTAGATGGACGGATCACACCGTCAGCTAACATTTGCTCAATAATCTTTTTAAGCTCGAGCATACGAGGAGGTGAGAGGCGGTAAGGAGGGGATCTGACAGGAGTGTTATCTAATAACTCAATCTGATACTCGAGAACATCAGTAACTCCTAACTTGCTAGTAAACACATCAGGGAAATCATTACATAGAACACGAATACGTTCAGCTTCCTCCTCACTTAAATGGCTGAGATCCAATATATCAATTTCACCAACTCCTTCCGGTACTGACTCATCTACACAGGAAACCTTGATTGCACACGAGGAAAGATCCCTTGAATTAAATTTTGAATCAGGAGAAAATTTAAAGAAAAACATCCTAGCTTGAAGATCTATAACTAGTTCCGTTTTCGACAAGAACCCTGTCCCTAAAATCACGTTGCAAGACAGGTTGGGTGCCACAAGGCACGTGATTTTCCAGGTGAAATTCCCAATTCTTACTTTTACCTTTACATCCCCCAGAATTTCCAACTTGTTCCCATTAGCAGCCACACACTTCACACCAACAGGTAATAATTCATCCAGTTTACAAGCACTCTTCAGCTTGGAATACCATCCAAAATTAATCACGTTGACAATACTACCAGAATCAATCAAAGCTAACAGGGGTTCGTTATTTATTTCGACTTCAGCAAAGGTACCCTGGGAAACACCACAGGTAGAAATCTTATTACACCTTTGGGGACAGATAACCTTAGCAGAGCCCGGAGACTTTCCAAAATTAGAATTTTTACACATTATTTGGGAAACTTCTAGTCATTGACCAGATTTAGGAGGTGACAAGGGGCAATTATTCTTAAGATGCTGAGCAGATCCGCAAGTATAGCAACAACCCCTAGAGTTGCGCTTAACTATGGTACAAGCATTCCTGAGGTGATTCCTAGAACCGCAGTTAAAACACTTCTTGGCATTGGCATCCTTATACATAGAAGAGTGGACAGGAGGAACAGGTTTGGCAGGTGGAGGTAAACTTACAGGTCTGGAGGCATCTCCATGCTTGACGTCTTCAGCGAAGGAGCATGCAACCTCCAGTTCATCAAAAGTAGTTGGGCACTTACTCAGAGAAAGGTAGGACCTGTATGAAGGAGAGATCCCTTTTAAAATTCTTGCCACCATTTCTTCCTCGGGAACAGTAATTTTGAAAACTTTACAGAAAAATCTGAGGTTAAGGATATAAGAAAGTAAATTTCCATGAAGGAACTGCGTCCGAAAACAATTTTGAGGAATTAAGCTCTGTAACGCCAAGGAGGAAATAAATTTTTTCAACACCGATTCATGAAATTCATCAACCTTAAGTTTTGATGAAATGGCCTCTGAGATTTCCCGTTTCAGAATACCTTCACAATGGGAGAAAAGAGCACGAAGGATACCCAAATCGTCGATAGAATAAACTTTACCGGAATCCTTCATTTCTACTAGAAACCGCAGAAAACGAATGCTTTCCTCAATCGAATCTACTGAGAAATTTTTCACCCCATGGAAAAGCTCCTTTAAAGGGTTGTAGATGGGAGTAAGGCTCGTTTTAGACAACAAACTTTCCAGGACGGGAGAGGCAGCACAACATAAGCCTTGGTTATTAGGAGGGGTAACTACATCGTTTGAGGAACACTGAGGAATAGGGTCAGAAGGATTACATTTTGGACTGATTTTTAGGTTATCCATATCTCTGCTGGCAATCATCAGGTCCAGCTCAGCGGAAATGCTAGAGGCAATAGCCAACAATTTGGTGCACTGAGAGATAAACTCGGGTTCAGGTTTAAGCGACAACAAATCATGGATCCTTCCCAAGTAGTGATATACTCTGGCCTTTAAACGGTCAATTTGTGCTTTAGTAGGAGACAATTCCAAGAACTCTTCCCTTATTACTTCTATCTCGGTCAAAGCCTCAGTGATAAAATGAAGTGACTCACCAACATTGCTGGGGCGAACACGAGAAGGATTAATGGGCACCTGAATAAGCTCGGAAAGAAGATTAGCACAATCAGCAACAGAACCCGCTGGATTAGCTCCACGTATCGCTAGCTCATAGGTTAACTCTGCCTTACGGAGCTTGTGGGGAAACCGGACCGCTCGAGACATCGTGGAGGTACATGCAACAAAATTCCAACAAATTAATCAAGATAAATGCGCTTCTTTTCACAAAAGTAAGTAACCTCTAAGACCATTTGCCTTTTTTCCACCACTCAACCATTTGACACACTGTACAGTTTTCAAGAAAGGGGGATACAACCGACCTACAGGTAATTAACAGTAGCACGAGCGTAGTCAACTTAGGAACCACGCTCTGAAACTACCACTTACTGCCCCACCAGTTAGGTTACCCGGTGCCGACTAAACTGATTGGCAGTCAAAGACACAACACAGGACAAAGATCCTGTTGAAAGGAACAAAACGGAAGCGTGATAAACACTACACACCCAGAAAACACCAAAAGGAACATAGTAAAAGGTAAACTTACCTCCAGGTGGTAGAAAAAGCAGGTGGATCAAACTACCAACCGACAGTGTGTCAAATAAATGTTGCGTGGAAATAAAGACAAAACTTCTTTTTTCAAAAGGAAAATATATAATTCATCAAACTCAGATTAACAAATTGAATAAAATGACATCCTCGTAGTTAGTATTATTAGGAAAAAAATTAGGTACCAGGAACTAAATAAAATCAGATGACATAGGATTAAAATAAGGAGGCCTTTAAAATTGAAAGAGATTAATTTAAATTAGATAAAATAAGGGAAGCAGACCTCACTAAAACCACAGGAAATCCACAATTAAATTCAAGAAACACCCAAAGATAAATTAATGAAAAATCATTTGAAACCGCCGGTCGGTAAGAAAATAATGAAAATAAATTAAATGGTACCTTGAGTTTGAAACAGACCAAAATTAAAAAATTAAAACACAAAACGCCAGTCGGCAGGAAAGATATAGGCTGCAGGAAGGATTACAATCACCTCAACCTGTTTACTTAGCAACAACCACCAAATCATTTATCAGAGGATTCCATTTGGAAAGGATACTTTGTTAAAAATTAGAAAATACAACCTTCTTGGTTCACCGTTATTCCTTGAGAGGTTCCTACTCTCTATCCGTTTCACATCAGCAAACGGGGAACCATTAATACAGTGGGAGTTCCAGTCATGGGATGCTAAGTGCTTTTCATAATAAGTTACCAAGGGAAAGAAACCCGCCACTACAAACATAGAAGGAAAAGGGAAAGAGAGCAACTGGGGTGCCCAAGAAACAGTAAATACACAACGAGGTGTCAAAAATACTGAATCAACATCAGACAGGGTAGTCTCCCAACATAAAAATCATCACCAACATCACTCCATTTCAAAATCAACATCCATTACCCAGGCAACAAAGCAATTGTTAAACATGAGAGAACCAATCCCGATGGAAGGACCAACAATGGCACCAAAACAATGGAGGCCAGAAGGGCAAAAATCATACGCAAAACACGTTTAATGCCCCCAGAAAAATAAAGGATATTAAATTAAAATAAACCAGCATAGCACAAGTAATCCCTACTGGATCTCCCATGTATTACCCTACCTTTAAAAAACAAAATAATTTCAGAGCAGCAGTAACATCATTACGGTGTGATGATAATAATAATAATAATAATAATAATAATAATAATAATAAAAATTTTACACCACTGCTTTTCTTTGGAAATTACCCCAAGTAACACTTAAATTCCATTACGAGAAAGGTAATACACTAGGTACTCTGAATTAACAAAGTCTTTTCAACCCGATACTTTGTTTTGGAAGGGCACAATAATTTTACCCAACAATGAAAAGGTCCACATCATTATAATCGAACGCACAACTTTGATAATTAATAAGTTTCCTCCGAAGAAATCACACGAACAGTTCACCGCCGATGAAAATACCAAAATAACAAAGGTTGACTTAGAGGTTGGTTGCTTGCTCAATCAGTAGTATTATTTATATATGGCTCGGCCATGTGCACCTTACCAGTTGGAGATCTTCCTTCGCAGCATCTTAAAAACAATCACTCACTACGAGGTTACAAATTGAGAATATAAAGAAAATATGATGAGGGTGTGGAGCACATCCCCACATCCTTATGATTTACTATCCACCGTCCATGATGATATCCCAAAGCATTGCTTTGAGCTCAGAACGCCAACGACTTTTAGCCATGATTGCAAAGCAGCAACTGCTCGCTTCGCTTCCCTCTCTCTCGCGCCAGAGAGAGTGTCTTCATCAAGATGGCTGACACCAAGCGCTGATTGGCCGGAGCAGCTTCAAGGACAAAGGGGGTAAATAGTTCCCATTATAGCCGTAGATAGCAGTAAAAATCAGAGCTCACATGCGCTCGCAGAGTTAAACATGAGAAATTGTGAGAACACCGTTTCAAAGCAGAAGAAAATTACAATACAGTTTTCTACACCGTAATAGGCAATCCCAAAACGTTGGTGGAAAGGAGACAAAAACGAAACCTCGGTTTCATGTGGTGGCGGGTAATCTGAAAAATTCTACGTGCTTTGTTCTTAGGAGCAGCTATCTTTAAACAATAGCGGCTATACATAAGCTGTTAAGGCCTCCTCTTATGTCAAGGCATAGCTCTATCGAACAAGTTTAAACCTGCATCGGGATAGCTAGAGTAATCACGTGCTGCAGTGATGACGTCATCATGCATGTTTAGACTTGCAAATCACTAAAGAAACATAACAAGACTAGAATCGAACACTGCACTCTATGCCGTTAACTTTACCATGTGATCGGAACATTGATTGAAGTGTTTAGAACACTAAATAAGTGATCAAGTCTAAAATAGAACACTGTACTCGATACAACATGTGTTTAGAACATATCAGGGGATATCTTTGTTCTAAGAAGATTAGATTACCGCACATTCCTTGTAGGGCTAATAGGCTAAATGGCTAATGGGCAAAAGGGCAAAAGGGCTAAAGGGCGAATGGGCAAAAGGGCTAATGGGCTAAAGGGCTAGGGTGCCTCTCCTCTCTCTATCCGGGCTTGAGACAGGCTCTACAACTAGAGGCGGAGTTAACACCCTAAGGAAGGGAGAATGTTAGGAAAGAATCTATACGAATATAGCTACTCGATCGAGTATATACTACAGATGGATGACTTAGGTGAGGGTAAGCGCTTACTTAATAATACCTACACGACGTAATTCATGCTCTATTTCAAAAATATCTTCTTTGTACTGTGTGTAACCAGCATCATGATAGGCTCTTAGCAGTTGTAAACGTTTTACGAGTACGTTGGGGTCTTTACAGTATTTTATATTTACATAGGGTAATAGAGGCTTGTTGTGAACTTTGAGCCTATATGCAGACAGTTGATGTGTAGGGACTTGTTTCGATGTAATACGTGCTTCAGCAGTAGCGTTTCTAGGTACAAACTTAACTTGTTTAGATAGCGATGAAGCGTTGAAATTTCCTTCTTCTTTACCTTGCATCTCTTCTTGAGATGTTTGCACTGCGACAGAACGTGTAGTAGGCTTAGGAAATGAAGTAAAATTATCAAGCTGTAATGGCAATGAAACATTAAGATCTTCTTCTTCTTCTTCTTCTTCTTCTACTTTCCCTTTACTACTGTTTTGATCAACATCATTATCCTTTCTATCATAATCATGATCTTGCCTCTCTTTATCTTGATGTTTGTGCTTAGTAACAGAACTTGCAGCAGGCCTAGACAACAAGGGAGAATTAAAAATCTCTCGCAGAGGTGTTTGTATTTTGTTCCCGATGAAGCTACATTACACGCGGCTTCATGACGTTGAGCGTTGTATGCGTTCTTGAACTCTCTTCTACAATGTTTGCATTGAAAAGTTGTCCTACATGATATCTCATGACGTCTCTTGTGATAGCTTCGGGAAAATGCTTTTCCACACTCTTCGCAAATATACCTAGTAATAGGTTTTTCTATGACGGACTTTTATCTTCTGCTAACAGATTCTTCTTTAAATCTACTTGACATTTGTTACTATCTACTTCGATGATGCGAACAGCTTAGCGATTAACAGTAAACTAACACAAAAGCGTATAACCAAGGTAGCAACAGTAAGGTGTAAGCCCATGAAGATGGCAAGAGTGAGGTTAGCGACGTTCTGTTGTTGGATTTTAAATTCCGCGCTATAACATGCATAAGGTGGCAGCCTTGAGGTTTACCGCCGTAAAGATGGCAGCAGTGAGGTTAGCGACGTTCTATTGTCCTTCAATGTGAGGTTAGGGTCCGTCAAGAAGACAGTTGTCAAAAAAAGCACGTGGCTTGGTTTACTAAACGACAGAACGTGGCTGTGACGTCACGGTTACGCGGTATGCTACGTCAGCATGCGAAGTTGAAAAATCCTAGCCTACGCAGTTAACACTCTGCTATGTTCACAAGATTCTTTTACACATAGTTATTCTTTATGCTTTTTGTTCGTGCACATACGTTATGTTATGATAACAGCGCATGCACGCTCGCGTAGAAGTTGTTTAGTACGTTAGTTGATGTATGCATTATCAAAAGGTGATATGTCCACGCTTTTAAACCTTGCTATTCTTACTGCTACTATGTTCGCAAGATTTTTAAACATCGCTATTCTTTGTGCTTTAAGTTCGTGCGCATAGGTCATGCTATGTGGCAGCACAAACACATGTGAACGTTGTACATTCTAGCGGAAATTGTTTAGTATAATAGTTGATGCATGCAAAATCGATAGGCGTTGTGTACACGCTTTGAAACTTAAGTATTCTTCGTGCTTTAAGTTCGTGCACATAGGTTATGCTATGATAGCAGCACACTCCAGCGGGATAAGTTTAGTACTCTAGTTGATGCATGTATAATCGATAGGCAATGCGTACACGCTTTTAAAACATTGCTATTCTTACTGCTGCTGCTATGTTCACAAGATTTTTATACATCGCTATTCTTTATGCTTTAAGTTCATGCGTATAAGTTATACTAAGTTAGCAGCATACTTATAAGTTTGTCGCACGCTCTAGTGGAAGAAGTTTAGTACGAAAGTCGATGCATGCAAAATCGATACGTGATGTGTACGCGCTTTAGACATAGCTCTTCTTTATGCTTTAAGTTTATACACATAGGTTAGCAATACACATATGCAATCGTTGTACACTCTGGCGGTAAAAAGTAGTCGATGCATGAAAAACCAGTAGGTGATGTGTACACGCTGTTAAACGTTATTCTTTATGCTTTAAGTTCACGCGAATAGGTTATGCTAAGATAGCAGTACAATCTAGCGGAAGAAGTTCAGGGTGATGTGTACACGCTTCGGAACATGGCTATTCATTGCATTTTAAGTTCATGCACATAGGCTATGCTAAGATAGCAGCATAATCTAGCGGAAGAAGTTTTAGTACGAGAGTCGATGCATGCGAAATCGATAGGTGATGTGTACACGCTTTGAAACATGGCTATTCTTTGCACTTTAAATTTATGGATATAAGTTATGCTAAGATAGCAGCACAATCTAGCGGAAGAAGTTTAGTAGGAGATTCGATGCATGCAAAATCGATCGGTAATGTGTACACGGTTTGAAACATGGCTATTCTTTGTACTTTAAGGTCATGCGTATAGGTTATGCTAAGATACCAGCACAATCTAGCGGAAGAAGTTTAGTACGAGATTCGATGCATGTAAAATCGATAGGTGATGTGTACACGCTTTGAAACATGGCTATTTATACTGCTGCTCTGTTCCCAAGATTTTTAAACATAGCTAATCCTAATGCTGCTCTTAACGACGTAGAGCTAAGGATTGATTACGTGACCGTGACGTCACAGCCACGTGCTCTCGTTTAGTTTTGCTCTACGATGCACCGTTTTCGAGATATTTAACATTTTGCATTTAAGCCCCAAATTTAATGAATCGAACCAGCACGGTACGTTATACTCTCTACCATAGCTAGACCTAATCATGTTACGAAGACTCGCTTCAATACAAGCTAAAACAGAGCAAATCCCAAACGACCTAAGTAGGAACCGAACCGTTGATCCCATCATTAGACTATGTTTTTCTTGTTCCTCATACTACGAACCTACGTACTAGGCGGAAAAATGTTGTCCGTTTTGCTCTATGATGCACCGTTTTCGAGATATTTATCATTTTGCATTTAAGCCCTAAATTTAATGAATCGAACTAGCACGACACGTTAGCCCCTAAGCTAGCTTTCTTCATAAGAGCAGCAGCCATCTTGCGCAAGCACCCTTAAGGCGTCTCGTAAGGAGTCGTGTATAGCAACCATCTTGTGTCCGCCATCTTGTGCAGGCATCCTTAGGCCGTCTCTAACCATCTTGTGCAAGGACCCTTAAGCCGCCTCATAAGAGCAACCGCCATCTTGCGCAAGCATCCCTAGTGCTTCTCATAAGGAGCCTTTTATAACCGCCATCTTGCGCAAGCATCCCAAAGGAAGTCTCATAAGAATCTATGTATAGCGGCCATCTTGCATAAGCAACTTTAAGGAGTCATGTATAGCAGCCATCTTGTGCAATTAGCGTCGAGAGATGGCTGCTGTAGAATTTTTGTTTTTTAATTATCCGCCACCATATTTCAAAGGTATGTACCTAAAGAGCGCAGCACTGAGGTTTGCGATGTAAGATGGCGGATGACAGTTGATAAAAAGCGCGTGAGTTTGTTTACTAAACAAGAGCACGTGGAATTTTTTAATTTGCCTCCACCACATTTCAAAGGTATCCAGCTAAAGAGGGCAGCACGGTGCTCTCCTGATTAAAGATGGCGGATGACAACTAGCAGAACTTTTCAAATTGCCCGCTACTACAGAGGGCAGCACGGTGCTCTGTAGATTAAAGATGGTGGATGACAGCTGACGAAATTGCCCGCATGATAGCAGCACGGTGCTCTATTGATTAAAGATAGTGGATGACAGCTGTCAGAAAAGCACGTGGCTTTGTATCCAAACAAGAGCACATAATTTTTCAAATTGCCGCCACCACATTTCAAAGGTATCTAGCAAAAGAGTGCAGCACTGAGGTTTGTGATGCAAGATGGCGGATGACAGCTGTCAGAAAAAAGCGAGTTTGTAAAGCACGTGGAATTTGCCACCGCCACAAAGAGGGTAGCACGGTGCTCTCTTGATTAAAGATGGCTGCTGTCACGTGGAATTGCCTGCCACCACAGGTATCTAGCTGAAGAGGGCGGCACGGTGCTCTCTGGATTAAAGATGGCTGCTGTCCAAAAGCATTTTTCAAATTATCCGCCACCACATTTCAGCTAAAGATCGCAGCACTGTGCTCTATAGATTAAAGATGACGGATGGCACCTGTCAAATAAGCATGTGGCATTGTTTCCAAACAAGAGCACGTGGAATTTTTCAAATTGCCGCCACCACATTTCAACTAGAGAGTGCAGCACGGTGCTCTCTTGATTAAACATGGCGGATGGTAGCTGTCAAATAAGCAATGAAAATATGAAACGGTAACACTGAACTGAGCAATGACAAGTTCAACAATAATATGTGTTATCGAGAATGGTAGTAAGCTATTAGACGATATAGTGACACACCCACCTTACATACTCGTGTTTTAAGAAGCAACGCTCTGTTTTACTCTGATATTTGTACACTTTAATACGCAGATACTTTGAATATACGATATTCTAATTCTGATATTCTCCGACATTTTAGTATTCGACGAGTGAAAGCAGATTTGTGGGCTATGTTACGTACTGTTCTTCAATGAATTCAACGTGGTTGTGTGTGTGGTACACAGACTAAATTTTTTTGTTAGTTACAGCTTTCACCATTTCAAGACAGAAGAGGACCGTAACATGTTCTGTAAACTTCGCCAGGATGTTTCAACTACCGTCTGAAGGATTTCTGATCTGGACTTGGCTGTCATCATGATGAATTAAAATGTAGGCACTATCTAACATGGGGAGATAGCGATTGGGGCAGATCACCTACAACATGTGGTCGAGCAGTTCCAGAACATCGACTAAGATCCACGTCCATCGGACATTTAAGTACCAATTTATAATATTTTTCCTGTTCATCTTTGTAGAAATAATACTCACTTATTCATTAGTGGCATTATTTCTCTTAGATTTGTAAATTTTGATTATATTTCTATCCTTATTGCACAAGGGTAATGATAGAGTTGTTACGTTGTGAGTGTATGAGATATTGGATTCTATTAGACTAGTTAGACTGTGTTGCTCTAAATGTCCCAACCAACAGCTTAGGGCGCTATTTAAAAGTCATTGTCCTCACCGATAAATGATAATTATTTTTGAGAGGATTTTCAAATTTTGAGCTCGTTTGGGACAAATTTGCGGCATATTTAATATGTTGAATTTCAGTGTAAATTTCCTCTCACCTATTTCGTTGGATTTTATGCGAGTTAGTATCAAACTCAGATTTATGTGGAAATAATATCCCGCACTACTACTACTACTACTACTACTACTACTACTACTACTACTTGTATCTCGGGTTAAACTAAAGTTAAAGGGTCACGAGTTTATATGTTACGTGTTCCTATTGTGAAATATTGATATGTGCTCAATTAAGTGGAATATGAGCCTGAAATACGGCGGAATCCTGAGGGATCAATTATTGAATTTACACTGACTGACAGTGACAATGCAACACCAAGAAGGAGTGGTTCGAAAGGGATGAAAGTTGGGGAAAAAACAGAGACGGCACGGATGAATAATTGATGTTTATTCCAAACCGATATGCAGGTTACACAATGCGTACGGCATCGACTCAGTAGGATGTAGGACCACCGCGAGCGGCGATGCACGCAGAAACACGTCGAGGGACAGAGTCAATAAGAGTGCGGATGGTTTCCTGAGGGATGGTTCTCCATTCTCTGTCAACCATTTGCCACAGTTGGTCGTCCGTACGAGGCTGGGGCAGAGTTTGCAAACGGCGTCCAATGAGATCCCACACGTGTTCGATTGGTGAGAGATCCGGAGAGTACGCTGGCCACGGAAGCATCTGTACACCTCGTAGAGCCTGTTGGGAGATGCGAGCAGTGTGTGGGCGGGCATTATCCTGCTGAAACAGAGCATTGGGCAGCCCCTGAAGGTACGGGAGTGCCACCGGCCGCAGCACATGCTGCACGTAGCGGTGGGCATTTAACGTGCCTTGAATACGCA
The DNA here is from genome assembly GCF_040414725.1 of Anabrus simplex. Lineage (NCBI taxonomy): Eukaryota > Metazoa > Arthropoda > Insecta > Orthoptera > Tettigoniidae > Anabrus > Anabrus simplex. Next base: position 5,132,614 of record NC_090277.1, read on the forward strand.
CTAGAGGTGACGTGGAATCATACGCAATAGCGCCCCAAACCATGATGCCGCGTTGTCTAGCGGTAGGGCGCTCTACAGTTACTGCCGGATTTGACCTTTCTCCACGCCGACGCCACACTCGTCTGCGGTGACTATCACTGACAGAACAGAAGCGTGACTCATCGGAGAACACGACGTTCCGCCATTCCGTCATCCAAGTCGCTCTAGCCCGGCACCATGCCAGGTGTGCACGTCTATGCTGTGGAGTCAATGGTAGTCTTCTGAGCGTACGCCGGGAGTGCAGGCCTCCTTCAACCAATCGACGGTAAATTGTTCTGGTCGATATTGGAACAGCCAGGGTGACTTGCACATGCTGAAGAATGGCGGTTGACGTGGCGTGCGGGGCTGCCACCGCTTGGCGGCGGATGCGCCGATCCTCGCGTGCTGACGTCACTCGGGCTGCGCCTGGACCCCTCGCAAGTGCCACATGTCCCTGCGCCAACCATCTTCGCCACAGGCGCTGCACCGTGGACACATCCCTATGGGTATCGGCTGCGATTTGACGAAGCGACCAACCTGCCCTTCTCAGCCCGATCACCATACCCCTCGTAAAGTCGTCTGTCTGCTGGAAATGCCTCCGTTGACGGCGGCCTGGCATTCTTAGCTATACACGTGTCCTGTGGCACACGACAACACGTTCTACAATGACTGTCGGCTGAGAAATCACGGTACGAAGTGGGCCATTCGCCAACGCCGTGTCCCATTCATTGTTCGCTACGTGCGCAGCACAGCGGGGCATTTCACATCATGAGCATACCTCAGTGACGTCAGTCTACCCTGCAATTGGCATAAAGTTCTGACCACTCCTTCTTGGTGTTGCATTTGCTCTGTCAGTCAGTGTATTTGGGAAGTATATGTTGGGTGAACCATGACTTCTTCAAATGTTGGAAAACGTGTTAAATGATGTGGGTAAGATTTAAAGTAATAATAATTTTACCGTGACTCGTGAACCACGGGTTCGAGGTGTTGATGTTTGACCTGTATTATGTGCGTGTGTGTAGTCGACAATTCTTCTAAATATCAAACCGCTGATATTCTTATGACCAACGTTGTGAGAACTTTATTACCTCTGAATAAGTGATCGCATATATTTTACCACATTTCATTGAGGGTCGTAAGTTGCTTATTTGACCGGTACCGTCATCTTAAGATTCCGGGATTAGATAATAATAATAATCAAAATTTAATATTCAAATTCTAGAATCCGCTTGTAATATATATAAATAATATTCGTGTGTCATTTGTGGGAGTGTTGAGTGAGTGTTGGAGTGATTAACATTGTTCTGTGATTTATTGAAATGTGGTTCTGATCTGCCCACGTGTTCACCATGTTGGGCCCAGGTTATTGTCAGCGTTGTTTAGGATGACTTAAGTTGTGTGGATTTAAACATTTATTGAATTTTATTTGAATGTTACCTTGGGGCAACATTAAGGTACCAGGCACAAATGCATAAGTGTTCGTTATTTCACAAGTGAGGGCAAAGATTCCCCTACTTGTAAATATTGTAAGGTTAATTTTTAAGGCGTCAGATAATAAGAATTAATTTTCACGTGGTATTCAGTGAAATATTGTAGGAGTTTCGTGGAAATAATAATTATGAGAATGTAATTTAATAGTGATAAATCTGAAATTGACATGCTTTAATTAAAATTTTTATAATACATATTTTCGGAGCATAGTTCAGTGGAACTCACACTAGATAGAGGCAATAATGTAAATGGAAACTATCCACGAGAAAGACGACTTTGTTAAAATATTTCTGACAGATTTTGTGATATCAATGACGCCATAACTAATTAATTTCGTGAGAGAATGTGAATTTTTTCATGTGAGTGTAGATCTTATCATGAAAGTATAAAATAATCTAGGATAGCCTAGGGTGGCATAGGATCGTTTACGAGCCATGAAATCTCAGTGACATTTAATTCCCTTACAACTTGTAAATAAGTTCACCATTATAAAGAGGAGATCCTCACAACATAATTTATTTTCTTTATTCAAGCCAGATGTAGGCTAATAACAATTCTCTTATACTTTTCAGATAAAATTCAGCTTCGAAAGGTTTGGAGTACGATGGTGTTATATCTCAGGCAACTTGCAGGGAAGAATTTTCGAGTAAAAGCCATCAAGATTTGATTGTTAAATTTGTGTTTGTATGCTAGTTTATAAATAAATATCAAGCCTGTTGTTTTTGTGATTGTCGTCAGTCCTTGTGTCTTTCCTGCCTTTTGAAAGCAAGCAAAGCCAGACAGCATTGAGCCTTCCGGGAATAAAGAGGGCAATACATTACCTTCGCCCCTATTTGATCATTTTCCTAAACCGTAATTTGTTGCGTCACTGATTATTTGGTATAATCTTTTCCTATTTTTCATTCTTGTCCAGTCTGGTTGTGTATGGTGTACATGAGATGGGGTACCAGAACTAAACTGGAATTTATTAAATGCTTATGGTCGCAAAGCTTGTGATTTTGATAAGTATTAAGATCACTGTTTTGTAGTTCTTCACCTCTAACGATCTAGACTTTTCACTGTAATTCTGGTTTCTTGAAACTATGTTAATATTATGTGTTTTAATCTATTTTGCAGTGCTCACTTGTTCTATGCTAGGTGTACTTGTATTTGGTGTTTGTGTACTATAATTTGGGTTATTCTCCTTACCTGTTAAGCTAATGTATCACTGTGCTGTGAATGAGCATTCTAATGCATGGAGAGTATTTTCCTGCTTATGTGAACTGTTCCTGAATGATTTGCTCTATTGTATCATTTCTGTTTGAAGTTGTTAAATGAAGATTTTGCGATGCCTTACCTTTACCTTGACTCTGTGCATGATTTCCTAAGTGTTTCTTAGTTCTGTGAGTGAGTGTTGTGGCGATGAGTCCATTGATAGTCAATTGATTACTGCCTAAAGTTATGTTAAAACTAATTTATTGTAATTGATGTCATGTTGTTGCTCATTTGCCTATTTCGTGACTTCCTTGTTCTCCTTTGCCGCCTTGCGTTATTTCTTTTCGGTCATGTTAACTTGATGCTAGGGGTAAAGCATGAATTTGAACTACTTCACCGTTGAAAACAAAATACTTACGACTAAAGCTAAGATTGTAATTTACTATTTTACAAGAGACCGATTTGATCAAGAATCAGAAGGTAGGGTGAAATTAAATTAATTATCTTGGATAAAGTTTTGGGGGTATATGAAGAATATGTTTGTTGTTAAGAGCAGATATGTGTATGTGAACTACCGGAACTCATTGGTTAATGGTGAAACTTATCAAATAACCACTGGTTATGTTCGATCATTACCAAAGTAACTACACGTGTGGAATCTAACCTATTTTCCAAAATGCGTGATTTAATGTGCATTGGGTGCAAGGAAATTAACTACCTATCTATATCTATATCTATATAAATGTCATTGTATGCTTGTATGTATGTATGTATGTATGTATGTATTACATCTCCTCCTAAACCACTGGAGCGATTTGCACCAAACTTGGTACACTTGACTTAGTATCAGGAGACAAACCACCTGGGGGTAAAACACTCCAAATACCCTTAGGGGCGGGTGGGGGGCGAGGGGGTCTCATCTAAAAATATTCGAAAATGGTGTCGAATACATACTTTTGGGGTCACTGCGATGAATGGTGACACTCCGGAATTTTTCAAAGTCCAAATTCAGCCCCCTTTGGGGAGGGGGCGAGGTGGAGTGATATATCAAAATAATCGAAAATAGTGTCGAATCCATCCTTTTCGGGGTCGCTGAGGTGAATAGTGACACTCTAGATTTTTTGACAAACCGCGTTGGGGTAAGACACCCGAAGTACCCTTAGGAGTAGGGGCGGGCGAGGGGGTCACGTTTAAAAATATTCGAAAACGGTGTCGAATCCACAATTTTCAGGGTCATTGGGATGAATAGTGACACTCCGGAATTTTTCAAATTCCAAATTCAGCCCCCTTTGGGGTGGGGGCGAGGGTAGTTATATAACAAAATAATCGAAAATATTGTCGAATCCATCCTTTTCGGGGTCGCTGAGATGAATAGTGACACTCCGGATTTTTTGACAAACCGCGTTGGGGCAAGACACCCGAAGTACCCTTAGGGTCGGGGGGGGAGGGGGCGACATTTAAAAATATTCGAAAATAGTATCCAATCCATACTTTTCGGGGTTGCTGAGATGAATACTGACACTCCACAATTTTTTAAAGGCCAAATTCAGCCCCTTTTATAGTGGGGGGCAAAGTGGATTGAGATATCATAATAATCGAAAATAGCGTCGAATCCATCCTTTTCGGGGTCGCTGAGACGAATAGTAACACTCCGGATTTCTTTTGACAAACCGCGTGGGGTAGGACACCCCACGTACCCATAGGGGCGTGGGGGAGCGAGGGGGTGACATAAAATATTCGTCAATAGTGTCGAATCCATACTTTTCGTGGTCGCTGAGATGAATACTGACACTCCGGAATATTTTAAGTCCAATTCGCGTGGGGTAAGGCAACCCATATACCTTCAGGGGTGAATTTTTCCACGTCCGAATTCAGCCGCTTTTGCGTGTGGGGCGAGGAGGGAGTGATATATCAAAGTAATAGGAAATAGTGTTGAATTCATCCTTTTTGGGATCGCTGAGATGAATAGCGACTCTCCGGATTTCTTTTGACGAACCGCGTGGGGGTAAGACGCCTCATGTACCCATAGGGGCGGGGGCGGGGGCGTGGGGGTCACATATAAAAATATACGAAAATAGTGTCGAATCCATCGTTTTCGGATTCGCTGAGATGAATAGTGATACTCCGGAATTTTTCCAAGTCCAAATTCAGCCCGCTTTTGCGTGTGGGGCGAGGAGGGAGTGATATATCAAAGTAATAGGAAATAGTGTTGAATTCATCCTTTTTGGGATCGCTGAGATGAATACTGACGCTCCGGAATTCTTTGACAAACCGCGTAGGGGTAAAACACCACCATGTACCCATTGTGGCGGGGCGGCGAGGGGGAGACATATGAAATATTTGGAAATGTGTCGAATCCGTAGTTTTCGTGGTCGCTGAGATGAATAGTGACACTCTGGAGGATTTTAAAGTCCAAGTTCAGCACCCTTTGGTGTGGGGGCGAGGGGCGGAGTGATATTAAAAAATTATCGAAAGTAGTGTCAATTCATACTTTTTGGGGTCGCCAAGATTAATAGTGTCAGTGCGGATTTTTTAAAGTACATGTTCAGCCCCCTTTGGGGTGGGGCGAGGGTGGAGTGATATATCAAATTGACCGAAAATACCGTCGAATACACCCCTTTCTGGGTCGCTTAGGTGAATGGTTACACTCCGGATTTGTTTTGACTAACCACTTGGGGGTAGGACGCCCCATGTACCAATTGGGGAGCGGGAGCGAGGAGGTGATACATAAAATATTCCAAAATAGTGTCGAATCCAGACTTTTCGTGGTTGTTGAGATGAATAGTGAGACCCCGGATTTTTTATATGTCCAAATTCAGCTCCCCTGGGGTGGAGCAGACGGGGTAATGATACATAAAAATTGTCGAAAATAATGTCGAATCCACATTTTTCGGGGTCACTGAGATGAATAGCAGCAGTCCGAATTTTTAGTATCAGGAGACAAACCACGTGAGAGTTAGACACCCCACCTACCCTTAGCGAGGGGGTGAGATACAGAAATCATCAAAAGTAGTGTAGGATCCATAATTTTCGCTGTCGCTGAGATGAATAGTGAGACGCTGGAAATGTCTTATGTCCAATTTTAGTCTCCTTCGGGGTGGGGGAACGATGGGGGAATGATATATAAAAATAATCGAAAATTGTGTCGAACCCATACATTTATATTTTTTTGCTAATTTGTTTTATGTCGTACCGACACAGATATGTCTTACGGCGACGATGGGATAGGAAAGGCCTAGGAATTGGAAGGAAGAGGCGGTGGCCTTAATTAAGGAAGGACAAGGTTTTACTCGAAAATTAAATCATCTAAAACTTGGAAATCAGATATATCTAAATAACTCTAAAACTACATAATAGGTCTTAATACCACCATCTCAAAAATAAGTCAATAAGCATCCACTCACACTTAACTAACTCGTAATACAAATACTAAAGGTAAACATTCAAAAGTTACCCGGACAACAGCTAGTATATATATAAATGTCGTTGTATGTATGTATGTATGTATGTATGTATGTATGTATGTATGTATGTATGTATGTAATGTATGTATGTATGTAATGTATGTATGTATGTATGTATGTATTACATCTCCTAAACCACTGGAGCGATTTGCACCAAACTTGGTACATATACGACTTAGTATCAGGAGACAAACCGCGTGGGGGCAAGACATCCCATGTACCCTTAGGAGGGGGCGAGGGTGTCACGTATAAAAATATACGAAAATCGCTTTCGGATTCGCTGAGATGGATCGTGATACTCCGGAATTTTTCGAAGTCCAAATTCAGCCCTCTGTTGGATGGGGGGTGGGGGGAATGATATATCAAGATAATATAAAATAATGTCGAATCAATCCTTTTTCAGGGACGCTGAGATGAATAGTGACACTCCAGATTTTTTGACAAAACGCGTTTGGTAAGAAACCCGTAGTACCCTTAGGGGCGTGGGGGCGAGGGGGATGACATTTAAAAATATTCGAAAATAGTGTCGAATCCGTACTTTTCGGGGTCGCTGAGATGAATACTGACACTCCGGAATATTTTAAGTCCAATTCGCGTGGGGTAAGGCAACCCATGTACCTTCAGGGGTGGGAGTGCGAGGGGAGTCACATATAAAAAGTACGAAAATAGTGTCGAATCCATCGTTTTCGGATTCGCTGAGATGAATAGTTACACTCCGGATTTGTTTTGACAAACCGCATGGGGGTGAGGGCGTGATATATAAAATATTAGAAAATAGTGTGGAATCCATACTTTTCCTGGTCGCTGAGATAAATAGTGACAATCTGGATATTTTTAAAGTCCATGTTCGGCCCCCTTTGGAGTGTCGGCGGTGGAGTGTTATATAAAATTAATCGAAAATAGTGTCGAATATATAGTTTTTGGGGTCGCCAAGGTGAATTTTGGCACTCCGGATTTTTAGTATCAGGAGAAAAACTGCGTGGGTGTAAGGCACCCCAGGAACCGTCAGGGGCGGGATACAAATATCATCGAAAATAGTGTCGAATGCATACTTTTCTGGGTCGTTAAGGTTAATAGTGACATTCCAGAATTTTTTAATGTTTAATGTTTGTATAAAAATAATCGAAAACAGTGTCGAATCCATAATTTTCGGGGTCACCGAGATTATTAATATTATTATTATTATTATTATTATTATATTATTTTTATGGAAAGAATCAAATACTTCCCAGTCAATTCTAGCTTCCACAATAATAAAGATTTACTCGAAAATTAAATAATCAAAAACTTGAAATCAGATACATCTAAATAACTCTAAAACTACATAATAGGTCGTAACATCAACATCTCAAAAATAAGTCAATAAGCATCCACTTCACACTTAACTAACTCGTAATACAAATACTAAAGGTAAACATTCAAAAGCTACCCGGACAACGCCGGGTACTACAGCTAGTATATATATATATATAAACTAGCAAATGTACCCGTGCTTCGCCATGGTATTCTGCATTGTATACGAATATTGAAGTAAATACTGTACATGCAGTAAATAAGATCTTTTTAAAATAGCCTGTATCTTAGCGTTATCCGAGAAACAGCATTGGGAGGTTCCCAATACGGTGTTTCCAATGTAAAGTACTTGTTACGGATTTGTGATGACAACGTCAGGTTCACTTGCCTACTGCCCTTCAAAATCGAGTTGGGAAGTTTTCATTATAATTGCAGGCCCCATCGCCTACTGCGCGGTCACAATCGATTGGGGAGTTTTCGTTACAATGGCAGGACCCCTTTCCTACTTCCAGACATATTACAAATTGAGGAGTTTTATTATAATGGCAGGAAACTTCCCTACAACCAGTCAAAATTGAGTTGTGCAGTTATCATTATAATGACACGCCCCTTTTCCAACTGCCAGCCAGCTTACTGCCAGTCACACCAAGTTGATGAGTTTCCATAAAAATAGCAGGCCAGAATGCCTAATGCCAGTCACATTTTAGAAGGGTACATCTGTTTATAACTGCGGGAACGCTTGCCTACAGCCAAACATAATCGGGTAAGGGGAGTTTTGAACAAAACTGCATGCTCCCTTGCCTTCTGCAAGTCAAATCGAGAAGTCAATTATTCATTACAATAGTAGGCCTGCCTTATTAATGCCAGTTACACAGGAATTGGAGAAGGACCACATTCCTACTGCCACAGTCAAGGTCGGTGTGGGGAGTACTGATTACAATAGCAGACACACTCTCTCTCGATCCCTACAAAATTGACATCAGTGATTATATATAGTTTGACATACGAAAGTATGTGCTTGTTTACAATATTGCAGACCTTTATTTACAGATTAACTGCTGTTAAACGGTACATCATATCGAGAAAGGATTGTACCATAAGACGCCGGATTTAGCGGCCTAAATTTCTGGTCTTATGATATCACATCTATTCATGTGTCAGATTGAGTTAGAAACGTGGAATACGGTAAAATTTGTGTAATTTATCTCACATTGCATTGCTTTTCGGATAATTAAGTGACAGCTACAAACATAGCATTTGGGTCATATATGGCTACTGGGTGGCCCAAATTTCGTGTAGAGTTTGATGATTCTATCTTTCGTATAAGTGATGGAAGGTATGAATTATGTAACTGAAAAGTCCAAATTTACTTAACATCCAGAAATAGAGAAAAATCAAACGTAAAAGGGATAGCAATACGACAAAAAGTCGTAAGAGCAAGGTTGTAGATCACTCCAAATTGAACGGGGATTGTGCCATCCGTTATGTGATGATACTTCCCGAAGGTCTGCACCATCATTAAAATTGCCTCCATATTTCGATATTCTTCGGGATAAAAAGGGAAAAATTGAAAGATCTTGGAAGTTTTCCGTCCGTTACAGGCTAAAACGTATAATTTTGCCTAATTTCAATATCCTTCTTCGACTGGCAGATTATGCCGCAATCTGGGTTTTTGGTGAGAAGTGTAAAAATGAGGACTTTCAAGAAACTAAACCAAAAAATATGCAGATGGTAATTATTACCCCTTAAACGTGTAGCTGTATGAAAATTTCGCCAAAATAGTCAATGTACAGGCACACAGTCGTTACGATTTTATTTACATAGATAGATAAGGAACTTGCTCCACGTACAACGCCTTTTGGACCATATCCGCTGGACTTAACCTGAAAAACGGACCGTTTATGATATCTCCCTTATTAATCCTCCTGTCGAAAAAATGCACATGAAAAAAAGTTTTATAGGTGGAATTCCATCACGTTTGGTCGATTTCCACCCAGGTTGGTCTTGTACTGTATATATTGTGTAAGAGTAAAATCACCATTTCGGTTACCTATAAACCGCCAGTTCATTCCGGGAACATGAAATGTTATTGACGATTAACACCTACCATTGGACAGGTGGATGTTAATGTAGAGTTTGACTCAAATATCTTCAGTAGTTTTCAAGTTGTAAAATATACGCTTTACACGCACCCGCTCGTGAGTTAAGTCCGGTGGGACTTGTACCGGAAAACGGTCCGTTAATGATATCTCCCTTATTAATCCTCGTATTGAAATTATGCACATGAGGAAAAGGCTTAGAAATTATTTTCCATTAAGGCAGGTAAATTTACATTGTTTGGTTGTGTATATTTTGTGGGAATGCAAAATCACGGTTTTGGTTTCGTATAAATCCCCAGTCAGTTCAGGGATTTAGAAACAATATTTGCCCTAAAACCTACCAAAGGACAGGTGGATTCTAAATATCATTTTGGTGGAAATATATCCAGTAGTTTCCAAGTTATAGACAAACAGACAAACAAACAGACACCAAAACTGAATATATGCAGATGGTCATTATCACACCTGAAACGGATAACTGTAAGGAAATTTCGCCCAAATTGTCAATGTACAGACACACTCTAGAAGTGCAGACCTTTATTTCGATAGTTACTGCTTTGAAACTGTACGACGTATCCTCAAACGGGCTTCACCATCAGACGCCCCCCTCAGTGCTCTACATGGTTGGTCCCATGACATCTTCTCGTATCTCCTATATTTATGGGTTAGATTGAGTTATATTAATTGAATGGGGTTAAATTTTGTACAGTTTTCACATACTACTTTATATTTTTGATACTCATGTGACAGCTAGAATCATAAAATTTGGCTATAACATGGCCAATGGTCATCTCAATGTGCGTGCCGAATGTCATGATTCTACCTTTCCTATAAGTGTAACAAATGATAACATATACGTGTAAAAGTACAAAATCAACTTGAAATCGAGAAATACAGCTGTATTTAACGTATTAGGGATAGAAATACGATGAAAAGTCATAGGACAATAGTTGTAGATCTCTCCAAAAGGAAACGCTGTTTGCTTTCTGACTTGTGATACGACTTACTGATTAGCCACTAATTACCCCGAAACGAAGGTCTGCACCGTCGTTAAAATTGCATCCACTTTTCGGAATTTTCCTGGGCCAAAAGTTATGCATTTGCATAGCTTAGAATATTTCCTCAAAGAAAAGAGTGTCCAGCATTCGGGATTAGCACTCGCATACATATGTGGTAATTAAGGCAGAAAATAATACAGTTTAGCAAGTTGAAATTAATAGAAAATGGATTATAACTGAGGACATCCGGATGACGACAAACATGTAAATACAAAGTGAATGTATTGGAAAATCAAATGCTCCTCAATAAATTATGCCGGTGCGAGTTATTGATATAAGAAAGCGGTAATCGGAGAGAAATTTAGAGGCAGGGATTCTTAGGTAATCACCTAAGAAGATGAATATTTGTGTTATTACTTAAGCTATTCGAGGACGGTTATAACCTCCAATGATATTCCGCCAATATCCCGCAGAATGGCCGATTGACGACTCTCTTGCTTTCTACCCAAGGAACAACCACGAATTTAAAGGAATGATGAGGAAAATGGCAATACGTTACTTCCCTGCTGGCAAGCAGTCAGAGACGTTGCCATGGTAACCCATATATTCGTTGTCGGTCTGTCGATCAGTCAATGCAGAGCATGGTATCGGCAGAAAATAGTAAATTTCTCCGTCATTTGAAGAGTAAGGTAAATTACGAACATAACGAAAGTTGTTTATACTGAAGAGACCTTTTACATACGGTCCACAGAGTTTACAGAAAATCAATAGTATAAGAGAAAATGGAGGAAAACCGTTGTGGTGTTCCTATAAAACCACCGTCTTTTCAAAGATTTTAAAATGATATGCATATCGAAACCTTCCCCGGGATGACTATACTCTAAATATGAAGTTTGGTTGAGATCTATCCAGACGTTTCGACGTGATGGTGGAACAGACAAACAGACAAACAAACAGACACGAAAAGTAAAAACCACCGATTCGATCTTGAGTTGACCTAAAACGGATACATATTTGAATATTTGGCAAAACAAAAGTAATTACTGACAGCGGAGCCCCTACAACTTTATTTATAAGATGTCACAGTATACATGTATGTATTACATCTCCTAAACCACTGGAGTGATTTACACCAAACTTAGTACACTTACGACTTAGTATCAAGAGAGAAACCGCGTGGAGGTAAGGCACCCCAAGTACCCTTAGCAGCGGGGGGGGGGGCGATGGGTGTCACATATACAAATATACGAAAATAGTGTCGAATCCATCGTTTTCGAATTCGCTGAGATGAATAGTGAAACTCCGGAATTTTTCCAAGTCCAAATTCAGCCCTTTTTTTTGGTGGAGGGCAAGGTTGGGTGTGATATATCAAAATAATAGAAAATAGTGTCGAATCCATATTTTTCGTGGTCGCTTTGATGAAGAGTGATAAATCCGGATTTTTTAAAGTCCAAGTTCAACCACCTTGGGGGGGGGGTGAGGGAGGAATGAGATGTAGAAATAATCGAAAAAGCGTTCGGAGCCATACATTTCGGGGTCTCTGAGATGGATACTGACATTGCGGAATTTTTGAAGTCCAAGAAAAATTATCGAAAATAGTGTCGAATTGATTGTGTCCGGGGTCTCTGATATAAATGGTGATATTCCGGATTTTTAAAAGTCCAAGTTTAGTTCCCTTTTGGGGTGGGGGTGCAGGGGCGGCGACATACGGCAATAATCGTAAATAGAGTCGAATCCATAGTTTATGAGGTGAATGGTGACACTGCGCTCTCTGGGATGGGGGCGACGGAGCATTGAGATATAAATAGTGTTGAATCCATACTTTTCGGGGTCGCTGACACTCCGGATATTTATCCCTTGGGGATGGTGGGTGAGGATGCGATAAAAAATCCAAAATTAGTGTCGAATCGACAGTGTCCGTGGTTCCAGTCATACCAAAATCGACTCCGGCGGATGAGCTCAATGCTTGCCTTAAAACGTCGCCTCTGTGGAAGTTTGTTAAAAGATTCGCGTTAAAAACAAACATGAGGGTTCGGCTCTTTGGAGATGAGACTGCCATCATTTTGCGTACAAATTTGTGATGGTACATTACCAACTGAATCAAACGGAGACATTACCTCTCCAGATGATTTCTACACTCAGGTTGTAACGGTTCAAGAACTGATCAACAAAATTTATCCACGCATGGCCGAAAATTACAAAAAAAACACGAATGGTTATGTGAAAGAGCCAGAAACGATGTTGTGCATGACATGATATGATACCAGGCTCCATTACTGAGTATAAATCTATAGACACAGTAGTGAACAACGGTAATGTAGTGAATTCTTGAACTCACTAAACCCTCCTGGAATGCCACCACATCAACTTCAGCTTAAAATCGGCTCTGTCATTATGCCTTTACGTAATTTAGACCCACGAAAACTTTGCAACGGTACCAGGCTCAGTGTGAAAAGACTGTCAGCTAACATCATGGAAGCTACAATATTAACAGGGGAAGACAAAAGTCAAGACGTTTTCATTCCTCAAATACCTTTAATCCCAACAGATTTACCATTCAGTTTCAAGCGATTACCATCAAAATTAACAAGGCCCAAGGACAATCAGTCAAGTGGTGTGGAATAAACCTAGAATCCCCCTGTTTTTCCCACGGACAGCTTTATGTTGCATGTTCCAGGGTTGGCTCACCCAAGCACCTCTTTATCCTAGCACCAGCAGTAAAGACAAAAATATTGTTTACAAACAAGCATTGGAATAGTCTGTCATTGCAGACTTGAACTCAGTTGTACTGCACTTAAATGAAACTCCATTTTCACTGGCAGTAGGTATCGGAGCCTGCCCGTATAATGAAACCTACGCAACTCAACTGTGACTGGCACTAGGCATGGGGTCCTACTATCAAAACGAAATCTCCCCAATTGAACGGTGACAGGTAGTAGGCAAAGGAGGCATGCCATTACAATGAAAACTCCTTCTTTAACTGTGAGTGGCAGTAGGCAAGGGGACCTGCCACTGTAATTATAACTCCCCAGATCGAGAGTCACCGGCAGTACGCATGGGGGGCTGCCATTATAATAAAACCTCCAAATCGATTGTGACAGGCAGTAGGCAAGGGGGCCTGCCATCATAATGTAAACTGTCTACTTCGATTGTGACTGGCAGTAGGCAAGGGGACCTGCCACTGTAATGTTAACTCCCCAAATAGGCAGTGACCGGCAGTAGGCACAGGAGCCTACCATCATAATGAAAACTTACCAATTGAACTGTGACTGGCGGTAGGCAAGGGTGCCTGCCATTATAACGAAAATTCACGAAATCGGTTGTGACTGGCGGTAGGCCAGGGACCTGCCATCATAATTAAAACTCCCCAAAACGATTGTGAATTGCAGTAGGCAAGGGGGCCCGTCATTGGAATAAACATCTCCAACTCGATTGTTATTGGCAGTAGGCAAGTGGGCCTGCCATTATAATGAAAACTTTCTACCTCGATTGTGACTCAAAGTAGGCAAGGGGACCTGCCACTATAAAGAATATTCCCCAAATCGACAGTGACTGGCACTAGGCATGGGGCCTACCATCATAATTAAAACTCCCCAAATCGATGGTTTCTGGCGGTAGGCCTGTGGCCTGCCACCATCTTGAAACCTCCCCAAAACGTTTATGAATAGCAGTAGGCAAGGGGCCTGTCATTGGAATAAAAATTCTCCGATTCGATTGTGACTGTCAGTAGGCAAGTGGGCCTGCCATTTCTACCTCGATCGTGATTGGCACTAGGCAAGGGGATCTGCCACTATAAAGAATACTCCCCAAATCGGCAGTGACTGGCACTAGGCATGGGGTCCTACCATCAAAACGAAAACTCCCCAATTGAACGGTGACAGGTAGTAGGCAAGGGAGGCATGCCATTACAGTGAAAACTCGTTCTTTAACTGTGAGTGGCAGTAGGCAAGGGGGTCTGCCACCTTAATGAAAACTCCCCAGATCGACAGTCACCGGCAGTACGCATGGGGGGCTGCCACTATAATAAAGAAATCTCCAAATCGATGTGACTGGCAGTAGGCAAGGGGACCTGCCATATAATGAAAACTTCCCAAATCGACAGTGACTGGCAGTAGGCATGGAGCCTGCCATGATAATGAAAACTCCCCAACTGAATTGTAACTGGCAGTAGGCAAGGGGGCCTGCCATTATAATGTAAACTTTCTACTTCGATTGTGACTGGCAGTAGGCAAGGGGACCTGCCACTTTAATGAAAACTCCCCAAATCGACAGTGACCGGCAGTAAGCATGGCGCCTGCCATTAGAATAATAACTCCTCAACTCTATCCTAACTGGCAGTAGGAAAATGTGTCTACCATTATAATGAGAGTTCCTCAATTCGATTGTGATTGGCAGTAAGCAAGCGCTACCATTATAATGAAAACCTGATTGTGGATTAGAGTACGCAAGGTGTCTGCCATTATAATGAAATCGTCCCAACTGGTAGTAAGCAAGGGGGCCTGCCATTGTAATCAAAACTCCCTAACTCAATATGAATGCCAGTCGGCAAGTAAGCCTTCCGTTATAGTAAAATCGCCCAACGGGATTGCGAATTGCAGTTAAAAAGGGGACTTGTCATTATCATCACAACACCGCAACTCGCACATTAGATAGGAAACAACGTGTGTGGACCTCCCCATGTGCTTCTCGGACAACGCTAAGAGACATACAATTTAAAAAATCTTATTCTATGCGTGTACAGTAATTGACATAGAAATCCGTATACAATGTAGAATAACAGAATTTCTAAATTCTAAGTTCAGTGACCTATGGGGTGGGAGGCATGGGGGTGTCTATATTGTGCCGTTTCACAGTTCTTTATAAGAGCTGTAGTAACAAAGATGGAGTCTCTGCGATCAAAATGTCAAATAAAATGCATTTAACGTCAGTACGGGCCGAAATGTAAGTCTTTTCGTCGGTCGGTTACGGAAATGACCGCGTATAGAAGGCGCAGGAAAAAATGACAAATGGACATTATTTGAAACCATTATTCAAGAAAAAAAAGTGCTCATCACTTATTATATAATCTGACTTCGATGTGTTAAGAAGACGCAAGACTAGATTTGAAAAGAATTATCCAGCGGAGCTAAATACTAGGAATTGGAAACGAAAATAATACGCGACCACACGCCAGTCTGCGGATATCAAGATTCAAACGTCGCGCGGGAGATTAAATACGTAAAAAGAAGAGATAAAAGGACCACAGTAGAACTACGTCACGAAGTGGCGCAAGTCCCCAATAAAATTTTTCCCGATACCGCTTAATATTGAAGGTCACCTACAGACCAGTTGTTGATTGCATTTACGCCAAAAAACAGATAGCGGAAAGAAATTTACTATCAAATTGAAATATATACAGAACATTTGTCTTAGTCGATTTTGAAACTAGATTGTTGGATCAACTGTACCCCAGCAAAACCTATGCAATCTGAGCAACGCAAGAGCTATATTAATTGAAAGATGTCAGCAATGAGTCAAATATTCTATTATTGTTCTGTTTCATACGCTCGAGTCTTCACCATGGGTCTGTAAGGAAGCAAGGCGATGCTGCTTGGATCCTGACGAGGCGAGACGATGTTGGCTGTCCCGGATGACCAGTGATCAATGTTGAGAAGCTACGATGTACCCGACCACTTGTGGAGGAACCGGATGACGAGATCCTAGTCTCAGATGACCGGAGATGAGGAAACACCGAGACCATCTTGAGCAAAGCTAAGTCCATTATCCAAGTCGTTTTCGTAAGTAAGAGTATATTTTTCTTTTATCGTATGTTGATGTTTATTTTCCGCGAAGATAGTGCGTAGATAAACGTACAGCTGATGATTGGAAGTAGGTACTCATCCATATGAAACGTCAATTCCATTTGTAGGCGTGGTCACCAAGTGATTTTCCGATCGTAATGTTTTCCAGTGATATGTGAGGAGAAATAGCTAGAGTTATTATTATATTCAGTGAAGTGTAAAGAGTGAAGTTGGCATTAATACCTGTGTGTTCTAATTTAAGCAACGTCAATCAGTTCGAGATCGTATATAGGATGTGTTTTATGAAGGAATATGGCAGTAGACTAATCCAAGTTCATGTTAAATTTGGCACTATGACAGTAGTAAGTAAAGTAGACATTTATGAATGTCTCGGCACGTTGATGTGCAAGTTAAGGTAGTGATTTACATATGATGAAGTGAAAGTGTTGCTATATATGAATATAAGTACTAATTAACGCGTCATGGATATGATATAGAGTTGTTAATGATTATGATGGTTGTATTTATTGTTTTCTTCGAGAGAGACAGTCATAGTTGTGCGAAGTGAGATCTTGTGATCTCGAGTGATGTTTCTGAGAGTGTCACTGAATTCTCGCCAATTCCACGCAATAATTCTGGATCCTACTCATTTTACCTAGCTCAGGATATGATCTCGAGACGTGTAGTGCCATATTTTTATCCCTGTTAGGATTACCTAGAGAATTATATATGTACTCAAGATAAGATTTGAGTCTTCACTGATTTATTTAGGATGATCTTGAAAACGCTCACGGTGTATAACATCATTCTGGACAAAATTCGACCTACTAGGCTAATCACTGGTGACCTAGGTTTTCAAAGAGAATTATTTTTTTTTGTCGTAGACAGTGTCATATGATCAAGTAGATTTTCCATTGGTAGTATGAGTTATGATAACTATGTATGATAAGTGTGGTGACGTTTCTTGCTACCTTGTACGCACGTAGTCTAATATCAATAAGCTAAGGTCATGTTACCTTAAGTACATAAATTGAATCTTGCGATAATGTTACTTGTAGGGTGATTACGACTTGCAATGGACGTAGCTTAGCTCATGATAGGTGACACAAGGAAATATGAGCGTCTTAGAGGCAACTAAGTAGGCAGAAGTGAATGTTTAAAATGTAGAACTTATAAGAGTGTACTTGTCAAATCAAAGCAAGGAGAGCTTTATAATAGCCTTATTGAGAGTCCTAAACCTGCATCTAGACAATCAATCAGTGAAAATTAAGTGATGTGACAGTTTATAGAGTAAGGAATAGGTGGTGACTAACAGAATCAAATGCAGATCCCATGAATAATTGATTCAGACAACTTGAACTCCATTTCTTGACTGAGCATCCACTCAACAATTCCACTAGCGTTTCTTTATTTTCTCAAGAGAGTACCACTAGAAAGACTGTAAATAGTAGTTAATACAATTTTATTTTTCTTCTTTGAGGATGCATCCTATATTCTTAGTGTACTTGATTTTAATGTTTATTTTCTTGCCAGTATGGCACATGTAAATACCATTATCTGTATTCATATTAATTTATTTATTATCACCCAGCTTTGAAGGTGAATTATATACGAAGGAAAACATAGCTTTTTCGAAACTTTCCCAGATGTTACAGGGAATTCATGCTAACAATTTATGATTTTGGAGATCAATGAATTCACTAAAGGAAATAATATGATCCGATGAGACATTTATTTAGGTTGAATTCGGAAGATGTAATTTCTCTGAAGGTTATTGACGGATATGAACTATTAGGTTGGGAATGATTCACTCATTTCAAGAATTACTTCATTGGTAGAAATTTTGAGACAATTTCCTTAAATATTTGACTTAATGTTTAAAATAAATATGGAATAGTGAAACCTAAACACTCTTTCTCTGTGTTCTTAGCATAAGGATTAGTTGTAAGACTGTAGTAGTTTCAAACGACGAGAATTTCCATAAGAATTAATAGGAATATGGTATCTAACTAGATACGAGTAAGAGACGTCTTTCTGCGTTAGTTAGAAAACACCATTAGTCGACCTGGACGTTTTTCTGTTACGGAACTCACACCCGTTGAACTCAGTTACCAGATTAATTAAATTTAGAGCTAGTCAGGATCTCTTGTGTCCATGCCTGGACGCGGGAACGGCGCAAGTAGAAAATGGCGCCTCAACGTGATGCGAATGGAGAAAAACGCCACGGGAACTGTTGGTCGCAAACCAAGTAGAATTTTGAGATACTCATGTATGTGGAAATTCAAGAGAAAGTCGTCGTGGGAATTCCAAGAGAAAGAATACGACACAGAACTGTGAAGAGGTCGATTCCCATAAGTAGCAGTAAGAATGAGGAAAACATAGGGAAACCTGTTAAGAAGATGACAGAGATGATAGTCGAATGACGGATCTTTGGTGCAATATTAGAGTAAAACGGGAGAATTTACTCAAAAGAAGTGGGTAAGATAAAGGAGATATTTTAGGAATTAATGGATGAGGAATTATGGATTGTAACTGCAAGATGATTGCATGGAGATGGAGATGTCGTACGGTAATTTCTTTACTGGACTGTTATGCATTATTATTTTATGGGATTGAAGTGGACACAGCAAGGTATTAGACTGTGAGAACGAGTAGATGCCCAGTATAGATAATGGAATAGGAGAAAGAAGAAATGGATGACTGCTCTGAAGAGAATAGCAGAAAGTAGCTGGTAGCAGTCAGAACTAGGAAAGAAGGATGTAGATTACCGCTAATATGTTAATTTATTTAGATGTAACTTAGATATAAGAGATAGATTGCAAGAGGTTATTTGAGTTATTTTCAGTTAAGAATTGGAGTCATATGTACATGAACAAGTACCTCATATTTCCTAGTGTGATTGGGTCAACATCGTGAGCTGAGTCAGATCCAAGTAGTGAAGCCTGCCTGTTTATTTGCTGAATATATATATTGTTGATTGGAGTAGTGGGAGAGACATTGCTGGAGAACTTGAGTTGTGGAGAACGTAGGGAAAATATAGAGTTTGTTAGGATTTTTAGAATTTAGAATACTAACTGAATATCGATATGACGACGTTAAGCCATTTGAAAGCTCAATTTGAGGAGTATCAAAGGGAACAACGAGAAGAACAAGAACAGTATCGGAAAGACCAAGAAGAGAAACAAGAGAAATATCAAAAAGAACAGGGAGAGAAAGAAAGAGGACAGAAAGAAGAGCATCAGGGATTGTTGCAGGCTATAAAAGAAATGATGGAAGAGAACAGAAAACGTGATGAAGAAGCTAGAAAGGAGAGGCTGGAAGAGAATAGAAAGCGCGATGAAGAAGCTAGAAAGCGTGATGAAGAAGCTAGAAAGGAGAGGTTGGAAGAGAACAGAAAGCGTGATGAAGAAGCTAGAATGCGTGATGAAAAACGGATGGAAGAAGCTAGAAGACGCGACGAGGAAGCTAAGAAAGAGAGGCAGGAAGAAATGAGAAAGCAGGAAGAGACGTTGAAGAAGATGATGGAAGAAATGAATAAGAAACAGGTGGAAGAAATGGCTAGGAAGCAGGAAGAAGAGAAGAATAAAGAGAGACAAGAACGAGAGGAGAAGGAGAAGAGGCAGGAAGAAGAGAGGAAGAGAGAGAAGCAAGAACAAGAGGAACGATACCAAAGATTTATGGAAGAGAAACATAAAGAAATGATGGAGGAAATAAGGAGAGGTCACCAAGAACAAAAGGAAGAAATGAATAAATATCAGGAGAAGATGGCAGAGGTGACTAGGGAACAAGAAGAGAGACATAAGATAATGATGGAGGAGATGAAGAACAATATAGATGAATGGAAAGCTGAAATTAGTAGAAATATGGAGGAGGAGAAGAACCGAGAGATACGAGAAGAAATAAACGAAATTAGGAAAGAAATGACAGGGAACAATAACTATCTCCAGTCTTTAAAGGAGAATGTAATCAAGGATTTATCAGACAACATGGAAAAGTTAAGCCTAGATTCCCAAGAAAAGTGGAGATTGTGTGAGGAAAGTATAGGAAAACTAGGTGAGGACGTGCAAACCACGAGTACAAGTCTGGAAAGGAAGTACGACCAGGCTGCAGACCAAATTGGAAGCAGAATAACGGAGATAAGGGACGAAATGGAACAACATAAGGATGAGTTAAACCAAAGAATATCGAAATCTGAAGAAGGGCTTAGACAAATGCAAGCTCAGTTACGAGAAATTCGTGAGGAAGGACCAGGAAAGACTGTTATGATGTCTGGTAGCGAGCGGAACAGAGGAGTTGAGTTTCAAATAAATGAAAGAGAAGTGACACCCATACCAGTCACACGTTCTAACCACAGTATGGGGGAGACAAATGTGGATAACGGAAACAATGGTTATCCTACGATTATTAACGTCATAAAAACTTTCGATGATAGACCGAAGCACTTTAATAATTCCACCAGTACTTCGCCCAAACGTTTCCTTAGGGAAATGGAGGATTACTTTAAGGAACATGGCATAGCTGAGGAGAAGAAATTGAAAATAGTGGAAAAGCATTTAGATGCTAATCCAAGCTTATGGTTCCAAGCATTTAAGTATACTTTCCATGAGTATAGCGACTTTAAAACGGCGTTCTTACAAAAATTTTGGGGTCCAGAGGTGCAGCAGAATTTACGTCTAGAGTTGTACTCTCGCAAGTATGCTACTAATGGTCAAACAGGGTTTAGTGATTACTTCGCTTACCAGTTTCACCGTTTTCAAGATCTTGATTCGCCACCCAGTGAGCTTGAAGCGATCAAGACGATACAACGACAGTTTCCCTCAGATGTACAAAGACTGCTGGCTACTGCTAACCCAACTACGGCAGTGCAGATGGAAACGACACTTAGACAGATCGATATGACTACAGCACCACACCCTCAAAGAATGATTAGGAATGCATACGGTGAAGAAACGGTTAATGTGCTCACACAGGAAAGCATTGATAGGAATACCCCTGAAGAAAGAGGAAAAATGAACAGGAAGAGACAATGGGGAAACCAGGAGAGTGGAAGGAGAGATGAAGAAAAATGCTATTGCAGGAAAGGGTCCTACAACCAAGAAGCATATATGGGAAATAGAGCATATAGACCCAACATGCGGTACAGGAACCCGTATAGAGAAAACAGAGGAAGAAGTAATTTCAGAGGAAGGTATGGTTACGGAAAAAGAAATACGAGAGGCAACCAAGGAAGGGAAACTTATAATCGGAGACCTATACGCGAAGCAAATGAGGACCGAAACGAGAAGGTCAAGTGGGAGAAAGCAATTAGAGAATAAGACGTCATCGCTGATGTAGAGGGAGCGGAGAGTCTTGAGTTACAGAGATACAAAAAGAGGAAACAGGAAGAACAAATCCTCGATCCAAACGCAAGAGAATTCGAATGTAGAAGAGAAAATGAGAAGATATCAAACAAAAAAAAACGCCGATTTTGAATTAGAAGGTGAGGTTGAGAACATAAAGAACGCATTGGATTCCAAAATTCACAGTTATTTCATAACGCAGGTTGATTCATGGGAAATTGATTCGGAAGAACTGATAAAGGATTTGACAGTACATCACATGAAAAGAAAATATGAATTGCCTATTATCGTAGCAAGAGTTGGAGAGCTGAAAGTACGTTGCCTAGTTGATTCTGGGGCTAGCATCAGTGTGCTTTCGAAGGAATTATTCCAAGATATGAGTAGAAGAATGAAATTATTAACCATCCCAGTTTCGAAAATTAAAATAAGAGGTATAATTCCGGATAAAACTGTAGACTGCAATATACAAACATATTTAGAAATCAATATTGGAAACAGGCACTTTGAACATCCATTCATCGTCATGAACAAGATTAAATATAATATTATATTAGGAATAGACTTCATGACGGTAACTGGAATGACGATCGATATGGAGAAACAAGAAATAAGATTCCCTATATCTGACGAACACACCAGGGAAAACCAAGAACGGATTAAGATCAATGACGACATTATGATCATAGATAATAAGGAGGTATCAGAAGAAGAAAACGTACCATCGGAAGAGCATCCGAACTTTCAATCAGAGGAAGGAGAGATATCTCTGGCAGATGAAAACATTGTTGAAAGCATAGAAAAAGTAATGGCTATGGAGGAGGAAGAAGACATGCCGAACATTGCAGAAGCAGTGGCGAATGCTAAGATTTCCTCGGTCGAAAGGTCAAAACTTCATGAAATCTTACAGGAATACGCGGATTTATTTAAGAATAAACCAGGACAGATTCCAAATTTTAAATATAAACTAATAGTGAACGATTTGACACCCTATAAAGGCAAACTCTATGGAATTCCGGAGAAACACTTCCCAGAAGTGAAAAAGATCATAAAGGAAATGGAAGACGATGGCATTATAATGAAGACATCTAGTCCCTATTTGAATCCCTTGGTAATTGTGGTGAAAAGCAACGGGAAACTCCGTCTGTGCCTTGACGCGCGTTTTTTGAACGGTCGATTGATTCCAGAGTATAATCAAACTCCAAAGATAAAAGATATTATTCAGAAATTCCGTGACATGAGGTATTTTTCAACCATGGATTTTACGTCCTCATACCATCACATCGTTCTGGAGGAAAAATCCCGATTGTTAACCGGATTTATGTTTGATAATCAGACATATATCTATAGTCGTCTCCCATTCGGTTTGAGAAATAGTTGTGCAGTTTTGGTGAGAGCATTAGACAGAAATTTAACACCGGAAGTAAAGGAGTTTTTAACTTACTACGTGGGCGATCTAATCCTGGCAACTAAAACATTTACAGAACATTGTGAGAAGCTTGAAAAGTTGTTTCGGAACCTAAGAGCCACGGGATTTAAGATCAACCTTGCAAAATCAAAATTCTGTCAAGAAGAGGTCCTATTCGTCGGTCACATGATAGACGGTAGAGGAGTACGGCCAAACCCAGTTAAGATCCAGGCCATATGCGATTTTCCCCGACCGAAGCGTATAAAGCACGTCAGACAATTTCTTGGTATGGCGCAGTTTTTCTCTAACCACTGTCAAGGATATACCCAGACCGCCGCACCTTTACAGGAATTGTTAAAGATCAACAACAGGTGGAAATGGGATGAGAAGGCAGAGAGAGCATTCCAAGAATAAAAGACCTTGTTAACCAAAAGCATCAAATTAGGCTATCCGAACTATGAAAAAGAATTTATAATACAGTCAGACGCATCTAATGTTGGCATCGGAGCCTGTTTGTACCCAGAAGAAGAAGGAATACCTCCCAAAAGAATATATCTAGCATTCACTAGCCGAAAATTAAGGAGCCACGAGGTTAACTATACCACGACAGAACAGGAGCTGTTAGCAATCATTTACGCCTTACAGCAATGGAGAAAAACTATTTACGGATACCCAATAACGGTCAGATCAGACCATAACGCATTAACGTTTGGATTGAAAGCTGCAATGACTAATGAGCGGATAACAAGGTGGATGTTGTTCACGCAGCAGTTCCAGATAAAAATCGAGTATTGTAAGGGAAAGGAAAACATCCTTGCTGACGCCTTAAGTCGTAACCCAGTGGAGAAAGAGGAAGTAATTCATAAAATAGAATTGGTCCCGGAAGATGAAGAAACATTAGAGAAACTACTGAACCTAGTACACTTGCAGCGTCAAGACGAAAGATTGAAACAAATTATAGATAAATTTTAAGACGGAAACTGTGAAAGTGAAACAAGGTCGAGGATGGCGAAAATCTACAGCTTAGAGCAAGGAATACTGATGGCTAGAACAGGTAAAGGACATAAAAGGATACGTATAGTACTACCTTCAATGTTGTACAAGGAAGTAATCTGGCACATACATAGGATTACAGGTCACGGTGGCGTAGAGAAGGTAACCCAAGTCATACTCGAGAAATTTACTTGGAAAGGCATTCGAAGAACCGTGAGGAATACAGTAAGAACATGCGACATATGCCAGAAGGTCAAACATGGCAGTGGTACCGTAAGACACGAACCCAGAGCTATACTACCTCAGAAAGCTCGAGAATTATATGCTATAGATATCTTTGGCAGACTCCCAACTGCCAGAAAGGGACATAAGTACATAGTCGTAGTGATGGATGTATTCTCTAAATATGTGTCGTTACAACCAATTCAACGCGCCAACACAAAACAGGTGTTACAACGTCTAATCAAAAACACCTTACCTAATATGGGAAAGCCTGAGAAATTACTGTCAGACAGAGGGACACAATTTACGTCGCTCCAATTCAGAGAAACCATGGAAGAGTTAGGAATTAAACACATTCTTTGCTCGGTGAGACATCCAGCGTCTAATCCTGTTGAAAGATGCATGAAAGAAATAGCGAAGTTCTGTCGAATCTATTGTCCGAACCAACACTGGAGGTGGTTAGAGGTAATTGGAATAATAGAAGACAGCATGAATAACACAATACATGAATCCAGCGGACAAATACCTAAAATTATTCACCATAGTATTAAACCAGAAAGACCTTGGGACACAATTATTCACCTACCTGCTGAACCTAACTTAGATATCAACGAAATTAACAAACTGGTTCGAGAGAGAATGTACAGACAAGCCCAGAGAACGTTAAGGAGAGTACAACATAAGAAATTCAAACCTGAGTTGAAGAAAGGCGACCTTGTATTAATAAAGAAACCCGCAATTTCCAGCGTAACGAACAAAATCTTCGCGAAATTCTTGCATTTATTCGAAGGACCATTTATAATCACCCGTTCATTCAGAAATAATGCATACGAAATGCACGACTTAAATGGAAACAGTAAAGGAGTACATAACAGTGCAAATATCAAGTTATATTTCAAGGAATAGAGAAGTGGCAGACCATCTCATATGATGACGGAGCAAAGAAGTATAGATTGAAACCACTTACATCGTGGATGAACAGATTGTTCCGAAGAAAAGAGTAATAATATAAATGAGAACTTATAAAGAACAGTGAAAAGTCCCATTATAAGAAGGAAGGCGAATATAATAAATATATAGCAAGCCATATATTTCTTTCAACGTAGGGGAAGTTAATGTGCCGTTTCACAGTTCTTTATAAGAGCTGTAGTAACAAATGCGATCAAAATGTCAAATAAAATGCATTTAACGTCAGTACGGGCCGAAATGTAAGTCTTTTCGTCGGTCGGTTACGGAAATGACCGCGTATAGAAGGCGCAGGAAAAAATGACAAATGGACATTATTTGAAACCATTATTCAAGAAAAAAAAGTGCTCATCACTTATTATATAATCTGACTTCGATGTGTTAAGAAGACGCAAGACTAGATTTGAGAAGAATTATCCAGCGGAGCTAAATACTAGGAATTGGAAACGAAATAATACGCGACTACACGCCAGTCTGCGGATATCAAGATTTAAACGTCGCGCGGGTGATTAAATACGTAAAAAGAAGAGATAAAAGGACCACAGTAGAACTACGTCACGAAGTGGCGCAAGTCCTCAATAAAATTTTTCCCGATACCGCTTAATATTGAAGGTCACCTACAGACCAGTTGTGGATTGCATTTACGCCAAAAAACAGATAGCGGAAAGAAATGTATTATCAAATTGAAATATATACAGAACATTTGTCTTAGTCGATTTTGAAACTAGATTGTTGGATCAACTGTACCCCAGCAAAACCTATGCAATCTGAGCAACGCAAGAGCTATATTAATTGAAAGATGTCAGCAATGAGTCAAATATTCTATTATTGTTCTGTTTCATACGCACGAGTCTTCACCATGGGTCTGTAAGGAAGCAAGGCGATGCTGCTTGGATCCTGATGAGGCGAGACGATGTTGACTGTCCCGGATGACCAGTGATCAATGTTGAGAAGCTACGATGTACCCGACCACTTGTGGAGGAACCGCATGACGAGATCCTAGTCTCAGATGACCGGAGATGAGGAAACACCGAGACCATCTTGAGCAAAGCTAAGTCCATTATCCAAGTCGTTTTCGTAAGTAAGAGTATATTTTTCTTTTATCGTATGTTGATGTTTATTTTCCGCGAAGATAGTGCGTAGATAAACGTACAGCTGATGATTGGAAGTAGGTACTCATCCATATGAAACGTCAATTCCATTTGTAGGCGTGGTCACCAAGTGATTTTCCGATCGTAATGTTTTCCAGTGATATATGAGGAGAGATAGCTAGAGTTATATTTATATTCAGTGAAGTGTGAAGAGTGATATTGGCATTAATACCTGTGTGTTCTAATTTAAGCAACGTCAATCAGTTCGAGATCGTATATAGGATGTGTTTTATGAAGGAATATGGCAGTAGACTAATCCAAGTTCATGTTAAATTTGGCACTATGACAGTAGTAAGTAAAGTAGACATTTATGAATGTCTCGGCACGTTGATGTGCAAGTTAAGGTAGTGATTTACATATGATGAAGTGAAAGTGTTGCTATATATGAATATAAGTACTAATTAACGCGTCATGGATATGATATAGAGTTGTTAATGATTATGATGGTTGTATTTATTGTTTTCTTCGAGAGAGACAGTCATAGTTGTGCGAAGTGAGATCTTGTGATCTCGAGTGATGTTTCTGAGAGTGTCACTGAATTCTCGCCAATTCCACGCAATAATTCTGGATCCTACTCATTTTACCTAGCTCAGGATATGATCTCGAGACGTGTAGTGCCATATTTTTATCCCTGTTAGGATTACCTAGAGAATTATATATGTACTCAAGATAAGATTTGAGTCTTCACTGATTTATTTAGGATGATCTTGAAAACGCTCACGGTGTATAACATCATTCTGGACAAAATTCGACCTACTAGGCTAATCACTGGTGACCTAGGTTTTCAAAGAGAATTATTTTTTTTTGTCGTAGACAGTGTCATATGATCAAGTAGATTTTCCATTGGTAGTATGAGTTATGATAACTATGTATGATAAGTGTGGTGACGTTTCTTGCTACCTTGTACGCACGTAGTCTAATATCAATAAGCTAAGGTCATGTTACCTTAAGTACATAAATTGAATCTTGCGATAATGTTACTTGTAGGGTGATTACGACTTGCAATGGACGTAGCTTAGCTCATGATAGGTGACACAAGGAAATATGAGCGTCTTAGAGGCAACTAAGTAGGCAGAAGTGAATGTTTAAAATGTAGAACTTATAAGAGTGTACTTGTCAAATCAAAGCAAGGAGAGCTTTATAATAGCCTTATTGAGAGTCCTAAACCTGCATCTAGATAATCAATCAGTGAAAATTAAGTAATGTGACAGTTTATAGAGTAAGGAATAGGTGGTGACTAACAGAATCAAATGCGGATCACAAGAATAATTGATTCAGACAACTTGAACTCCATTTCTTGACTGAGCATCCACTCAACAATTCCACTAGCGTTTCTTTATTTTCTCAAGAGAGTACCACTAGAAAGACTGTAAATAGTAGTTAATACAATTTTATTTTTCTTCTTTGAGGATGCATCCTATATTCTTAGTGTACTTGATTTTAATGTTTATTTTCTTGCCAGTATGGCACATGTAAATACCATTATCTGTATTCATATTAATTTATTTATTATCACCCAGCTTTGAAGGTGAATTATATACGAAGGAAAACATAGCTTTTTCGAAACTTTCCCAGATGTTACAGGGAATTCATGCTAACAATTTATGATTTTGGAGATCAATGAATTCACTAAAGGAAATAATATGATCCGAGGAGACATTTATTTAGGTTGAATTCGGAAGATGTAATTTCTCTGAAGGTTATTGACGGATATGAACTATTAGGTTGGGAATGATTCACTCATTTCAAGAATTACTTCATTGGTAGAAATTTTGAGACAATTTCCTTAAATATTTGACTTAATGTTTAAAATAAATATGGAATAGTGAAACCTAAACACTCTTTCTCTGTGTTCTTAGCATAAGGATTAGTTGTAAGACTGTAGTAGTTTCAAACGACGAGAATTTCCATAAGAATTAATAGGAATATGGTATCTAACTAGATACGAGTAAGAGACGTCTTTCTGCGTTAGTTAGAAAACACCATTAATCGACCTGGACGTTTTTCTGTTACGGAACTCACACCCGTTGAACTCAGTTACCAGATTAATTAAATTTAGAGCTAGTCAGGATCTCTTGTGTCCATGCCTGGACGCGGGAACGGCGCAATATATATACATAAATTTCATTGTACGTGGGTATGTACGTATGTATTACACTTCCTCCTAAATCACTGGAGTGATTTACACCAAACTTGGTATACTTACGACTTAGTAACAGGAGACGAACCACATGGGGGGTGACGTATAAAAGTATTCGAAAGTAGTGTCGAATCTATACTTTTCGGATTTGCTGAGATTAGTAGTGACACTCCGGAATTATTTGAATTCCAAATTCAGTCCACATTGGGGTGGGAGACGAGGGGGAGTGATATATCAAAATATTCGAAAATAGTGGCGAATCCATCCTTTTCGGGGTCGCTGAGATGAACAGTGGGGAGGGAGTGGGTAGACATATCAAATATTCGAAAATAGTG
This sequence comes from Anabrus simplex, assembly GCF_040414725.1. Classification (NCBI taxonomy): domain Eukaryota; kingdom Metazoa; phylum Arthropoda; class Insecta; order Orthoptera; family Tettigoniidae; genus Anabrus; species Anabrus simplex. The sequence goes on from NC_090277.1 coordinate 5,161,502, forward strand.
TCGAATTCATACTTTTCATGGTCGCTGAGATGAATAGTGACACTCCGGATTTCTTTTGACAAATCATGTGGGGGCAAGACACCCCATGCAGCTGTAGGGGCGGGGAGGGAGTGGGTAGACATATCAAATATTCGAAAATAGTGTCGAATTCGTACTTTTCATGGTCGCTGAGATGAATAGTGACACTCCGGATTTTGATTAAGACCCCGCTGGTGGTAGGAAATCGGCGGGATTGATATGCAAAAATAACGGAAAATAACCGATATTTAGGTCGAATCCATTGTTTATGTGCCGCTGATACCAATTCTGATGCTCTGGATACCGTCTAGGTCCACCTTCAGTCTCCATTAAGAGAGGGGCTTGAAAGCAAATAGTCTAAAATGACAGAGATTAGTGCTTTTGGGGTCGCAAGCCTGGTTGGTGACAGTGTACATGATATCTGTAGCGCGAAAGGTAAATGCATATATAGTTCCGTTTTTATGAGTTTCGACTTGACAGTTAGCCGGAAGTCAGCCGGTGGTGCCAAACTGCCACGAATACAAACAGCTGATTTAAGACACACAACACGAACAGAAATGTAAATACTGGAATATAAGTTCATAACCGGTTATTCTTTGTAGCAACATACATGATTCACGTAAGATCAATAGTGCACAACACATTTAGGATAAGGCTACAAGATAAAAATATGTCAATGCTCGAACAGATAAACCGTGAGAAAATTAAATTGAATTTCTACTCACTATGTAGAAGAGCTCGCGTTGCTCTTAGATTCAGTTTCCTGTAACGAAGGAAATAATCCTACAAAACGAATATACCACTCATTTCTCAGTCACTATCGGTATTGTCATCGTCTGTTGAGGTTTCACTCTCGCTTGACTCTAAAGAGATAATAAAGTCTTCAGCATAATCGTCTGAACTACTTTATGCCCGTTCCTTCTGGCTATCCACCACATAAACTGAGTACTGGGGCTTGTCTTGTTTCAAGAGATGCATAAGATCCCCCTTCCCCATGTCATCGCGAACCGAAATATTGTGCTCCTTCAACCACTTAATCAACTCATTCTTTCTAGCCGCCATTGTTGGTGCTTTGTCAAGAATGACTCTCTAACATTACAAACAATTTTCCGGGCCCGGCTCCTTAGTGGAGTACCTCGTTCTTCTCTTGGGAGCTTCATCCTTAAACGTAGGCGTCGACATGACAGAACATCAAGTTCACACACGGGCCTAAAATTAACCCACTATATAACTACCGAACGAAATGCTAAACTAAGCTACTATATAAACTAGATCACCTGTAACACACTATTTACTACAATATAACGCGCTATACTATTAAAAATACTAAACAATACATTTATAAACTCTACACTGCGAAATATAAACGAACAACAACTTAGCACAAAGACACACTAAGGTCGCGAAAAGAACTGAGCACAATACAACACACAGCTGATAGCACGTGGTTACAGTAAACAACAAATCGACAACACTGCTAAACGCAACGGAGTCTAACGCACTCTATCGGAGCGATCGGCTGTCTATTCACTTACCCTCCGCCAAAAAGCAGCGCTCAAACATCAAGTCGAAACTCATAATAACTGAACTATAGCTATCGCTATTTTCTTTTTGAAAGGATCAAATACCTCCCAGTCAATTCGAGCTTCCACAAGGACAAAGTTTTACTCAATAATTATATAATCTAAAACTTCAAATAAAACACATCTAAATAACTCTAAAACTACATAAAAGATCGTAAAATATCAATCAACATTTCAAAGGAACTCACTTCGCACATAACTAACTGGTAATAAAAATCTGAGGTAAACATTCAAAAGAATATCCGGGCAACGCCGGGTACTACAGCTAGTGTATGTGTGTATGTATTACATCTCCTCCTAAACCACTGCAGCGATTTCAACCAAACTTGGCACACTTACGACTTCGTATCAGGAGACAAGCAGCGAGGGGGTAAGACACCCCAAGTACCCTTAGGGGCGGGGGGCGAGGGGGTGACAAATAAAAAATTCGAAATTAATGTCGAATCCATACTTTTCGGATGCGCTGAGATGAATAGTGATAGTCCGGCTTTTTTAAAGTCCAAATTCGGCCCCCTTTTGGGTTGGGGCGAGGAGGGAGTGATAGACCAAAATATTAGAAAATAGTGTCGATTTCATCCTTTTCGGGGTCGCTGAGATGAATAGTGACACTCCGGATTTCTTTTGAAAAACCGCTTGGGGGTTAGACACCCCATGCACCCGTTGGGACGGGGGGGGGGGCGTGGTCGACATATGAAGTGTTCGAAAATAGTGTCGAATCCATACTTTTCGTGGTCGCTGAGATGAATAGTAACACTGGAAATTTTTAAAGCCCAAGCTCATATCTTTTTGGGGTGGGGGCGATGGGGGTGTGATATATCAAAATAACCGAAAATGGTGTCCAATCCATGCTTTTCTGGGTCACTGAGATGAATAGTGGTACTGCGGATTTCCTTTTACATCCGCGTGGGGCCAAGACCCATAGGGGCGGGGCGAGGGAGGTGACATACAAAATATTCCAAAATAGTGCCGAATCCATACTTTTCGTGGTCGTTGAGATAAATAGTGACACTCCGGTATTTTTAAGTCCAAATTCAGCCCCCTTCGGAGAGGAGGCGAGGGGGAGTAATATATGAATATAATAGAAAATCGTGTCGAATCCATACTTTTCAGGGTCGGTGAGGTGAACAGTGACACTCCGGAAATTTTTAAAGTCCACGTTCAGCCCCCTTTGGGGTGGTGGCGAAGGGGATGTGGTATATAAAAGGAATCGAAAATAATGCCGAAATAATCCCTATTTTTGGGGTGGCTGAGATGAATAGTGACATTCCGAAATTTTTGTTAAGTCCGTGTTCTGTCTCCTTTGGGATAGGGGCAAGGGGGGAGTATTATATCAATATAATCGAAAATAGTGTCGAATGCATACATTTCGGGATCGTTGAGATGAATAGTGACACTCCGGCTTCTTTATAAGTCCAAGTTCAGCCCCCCGTTTGAGGTGAGGGCGAGGGGAGAGTGAGATAAAAAGTTAATCAAAAATAGTATCGAATCTGTAGTCCTCGGGGTCGCTGAGATGATTAGCAACACTCTGGATTTTTTAAAAGTCGATTTTCAGCCCCCTTTGGGATAACGCGAGGGGAGAGTGATATATAAAAAGAGTCGAAAATAATGTCGAATCGGTTGTTCTCGGCAATGATGAATAAATAATTTAACTCAGGATTTTTTATAACTTCACGTGCAACTTCCTTTTTTATAGGTGTGAGAGTGAAGAAATAAAGTGACCAGAGTGACCGAGATTATGGATGAATCTGAGCATTTCCCAGCAAAGCTAACCACTAAATTTGGTGAAAAAATTATTTACTATCTGTGAAAAAATGTGTGGGGGTAAAACACCCCTAGAAATGCTATGGAAATTCGGTGAAATATGGATAAAAATGATCAATGATAGCATCGAATCCATAGTTTTAGGACTAACGTAGTGATTTGAACATAACTTGGTAGACTTATGACTTACTAGCAGGAGACTATCCGCGTGGTGGCAGGACACCCCTAGCATCTTTAGGGTTAGGGGTGGGGATGAGATGTTTGTAGTATAAAAATAATCGAAAATAGTGGCGGATAATCGTTTTCGGGTTCGCTGAGATGAATAGTAACACTTCGGAATATTTAAATCGATGTCCAGCAACCCCAGGAGCGAGAGAAGTGTGATATATAAAATTAATCGAAAATAGTTTCGAATCGGTAGTTTTCGGAACTGCTGAGATAATTAGTTTCACTCCGGATTTTGTATAAGTTCCAATTCAGCCCCCTTAGGGGTCGGAGAGAGAGGGATTTATATATAAAATATTCGAAAATAATGTGAAATCCCCAATTTTCTGGGTTGCTGAGGTGGATAGTAAAACTCCGGATATTCTATAAGTCAAAGTTCAGCACCCTTTCTCGTTGGGTGGGGGGGTGGCGAAGATGGAAGTGAGATATACAAATTGTCGAGAATAGTGTCGAATCCATACCTTTCGGGGTCGTTGAGATGAATAGTAACACTCCGGAATTTTTTAAAGTCCAAGTTCGGCTCACTTCGTGGTGGGTGCGATGGGAGAGTGATATATAAAATAATCGAAAATAGTGTCGAATCCATAGTTGTGGGGGTCGCTGAGGTGAATAATGAGACTCCGGAAATTTTATAAGTCGAAGTTCATCCCCCTTTCTGGTGGGGGGCGAGGGGGGATCAGGATATAAAATCAATCGAAAATAGTGTCGAATTCATAGTTTTCGGGCTCGCTGAGATGAATAGTAAGACTCCCGATTTTTTAAAACTCAAAGTTTAGCCCCCTTTATGGTGGGGGAGTGAGATATAATAATAATCGATTTTCCTGCCGAATCCATAGTTTTCCGGGTCGGTGAGATGAATAGTAACATACCGGATTTTTAAAGTCCAACTTCAGCCCCCTTTGACATATGAGATGAGAAAGGGTGAAAAATTAAATTGTAAAACATGACCGAGATAAAGGACGTGTGTATGTTCCAGGATGACTTACTGTTGGAGTAAGACGCCCCCAGAACCACTGGATATAATCCATATTAATAAAAGGAAGACAGTGTGGTGCGATCTATGTACACTGTACTATATAAATATATATATATAAATTGAGGCATAAAAAATGAAAACACGTGAATTAATGAGACCATTCTAGGATCTTAGAAACTTAAAACTTGGTGCCAGACAAGCTGATGACTTCAGGATCCCTAAAAAAATCTAAAATTCTCTAAATTCTCTGTAGGGCACGCTGGGAGTTTCAAATCTGCATAAGAACACAGTCGGTGATATTTATCCAGAACGATAACGTATAGGTTTCATGGCTTAAAAGTTTCCTGAAAGTCCATATTGTTTACCCCCTCTCCTATATCAAGATGGTAGCATAATCTTCCAGACGAGTTAGGAAATTGAAATTTGGCAAAATTATAGCTTTTGGCCTGTAACCGACGGAAAATTTACGAGATGTTTAAAAATGTAATTTTACCCTTGAAAATATCGAAATAAGGAGGCAGTTTTAATGACGGTGCAGTCCTTCGTCGATGTATTTCGTGGCTAAACGCTAAGTCATATGGCACAATCTCAGTTCAATTTGGAGTGATTTACAACTTTGGTCCTATGACTTCTTGTCGTATCTCTATCCCTAATACGTTAAAAATTGCTCTCTGGATTTACCTAAATTTTTTTTACTTTGTACACGTGTAATTAATGGTTTGATTCACTTATTGGAAAGATGGGATCATCAAATTCTACACGAATATTGGCCTACCCAGTAGCCATATGTGAGCCAAATTCTATGTTTGAACCTGTCGCGTAAGTATCTGAAAACAATTCACTGTGTGAAAACCTTATACAGATTTCCCCCTATTCAACGTTTCTAAAACAATCTTACCTTTAAATAGATGACATACGATGAAATATCATAGGGCCAGCCATTTAGATCGTTAAATGAGGCCAGAGGCGTCTTATCGTACAATCAGTTTTCGATATGATGTACCGTTTAGCAGCAGTTATTCTGTAAATGAAGGTGAACATGCATATACTTCCGTATGTCGATCTACATTTATTCATTTAAGTCGATTTTCAGCGATCCAGAAGGAGTGTGTCTAACATTGTAAATAATACTTTACAAATCAATAGTGACTGTCAGCAATAGTGCGCCTGCTGTTGTAATCACATCGACTTTAACTGGCAGTAGGAACGGGTTCCTGTGTACCATTGTAATGAATAATTCCCTTCTCAATTTGACTAGCAGAAGGCAAGGGAGCGTGCATTTTTTTCAAAACTCTTTTACCTTATTCTCTTTATCATTAGGTATAGGTGCCCCCATGCGAGGGTGCCCCAGATTATAAACAAATTTACCCATCAAAATGCGACTTACGTTACGCATAGTGAATTACGGTAGACAAGTGGACCTGTCGTTATCATGACAACTCCGCAACTTGCACTTTACATTGGAAACAACTTCTGCGGATTTCCCTATGCTCTTTCTCAGATAACGCCAAGAGACATGCAATTTAACAAAATCTTTTTCACTTCATTTATGTAGCGTTATGTTCTAGACTACGCGTACACAAAATAATAATAATAAATAAATAGAATAATAATAATAATGAAAATTATAAAAATACTATTAAATGTAGACATAAAATATGAATAAGGAAATAGTAAAATGACGCAGTGGCGGTGAATACACGTCAGAGCAGGGAAATGTGACGGATAACTTTCAATGCTCAAACTTAAATCAAACACAAGGGAACACTTACAGGCCTAAAAATGACAACTAAGACAGGATTGTGGAACGTGCGGAGGCCCTATGCGGTCCATGGGAACGAATGACGTTATGGGGGAGAAAAGATTTACAATAATCCCACAACAGGCAAATAATTATTGAGAAAATGAACATACAATTATAAATGAACAAATAAATGAACTGCGGATTAACTGGCACTTGAGACACAAAGCAAAGGTGTGTAAGGGAAACAATTAAGCTCTTCGGTCACGAACAAACTTTGACATAGAGATTCACATTGAAGTTAAATTTACGGAATGAAAGGAGGCAACTTCGAAAAAATCAAAAATTGAACTGCGCTATTCAAGGAAGAGTGTTGCAGTAACTTACAATTACAACTAGAGTTAGAAAAGAAGGTCCGCTTCCGAAAATAACACGTTGTGGACTAGCATAATAGCTAAGTCATACAAATTCTCTATTTTGGAAAATGTGGAAAACTAGAGGAAACTCCGGCACACAAGATGAAATTCTACATAATTACTGAAGTTACATTAAGTGGGAAAGGTCCGAAACACAAGAATGCATTTAAATAACATAAGGCAATAACATGGCGCTTACCTTGGCCGGCTGAAGACCCATTGCGGGATGGACACAAAACGCGTCCGTCCGCTGTAGTGATCCAAATTCAAGGACGCGGACAAATTAAGTCGCACACGCGAGGAACCACAAACAGGAAAAAGAGTGATTAGAATAGCAACACTCCAGTTTGTCACATTCACCATTAAAACTCCTAATATACTGGCCAACAGAAACGCTTGTATTTTGGCCAATGACAATGATCTTCTGGAGTAATCCTTTCTGCTGAATTTGCATATCAGCGGATATTACATAACGACAGGAAAGGGCCACTTACACTTGGCACACCCTACCTCACAAGTCAGGTATAAAAATTTTACATCCCTTTCTATAATTTACAGAATAACACAACTTAAATCAGGAAATGTAAATACCCGGATCTCTTTGAACATAAATCTTCTTCATAGGCCTAAATATTTACATAAGAAAACTACGTACAGTAATTTGCTTTGCATAAACTCCTAAGTTTTTTAAATAGTTTTGTTTACCCAAAATGATGACAAGAGAAAAATTTACATAATAAGGACTTATTTTGCTTCAGTGCTTTCTGTTCAACAACGGCCACAATGTTACTCCTGTATCCGTATACAATGTAGAATACCGTAGCGGTACATTATAACTAAAAGCGACCTATACTAGTGTTGAATCCACACTTTTCGGGACTGCAGGAGTGAGATCAACCAAACTTGGCACACTTATGACTTATTATCAGGCGAGAAATTCCGTGGAGGGGTGACGAGCGTAGCACCCCTACCAGGGGGTGAGATGTAGATATAAGTGAAAACAGTGTCGAATCCATTCTTTTGGAGGTCCCTGAGATGAATAGTGACGGTCTGGAATTTTTTGAAGTCCAAGTTCAGCCTCCTTACGCACAGGGGTGAGAGAAAGTGAAAAGATAATTATAAAAAATGACCGAGATAATGGACGTATGTGTGTATGTTCCAGCATAAGTCTCAACCAAAATTGGACTTACTGTCTGGAAATAATACTTTAGAGGTTGGAGACCCCTAGCCCCCAAAAGACCGATATATCGTTTGATCCATAGTTTTTGGGGTCGCTGAGATGAATTGTGACACTCTGATTGCCGTGGATGATAATGTTCAGTCCTAAACGGCAGGGGGTGACGAAATAACCAAAGTGGCCGAAGTTAAGGACATGTTTGTATATGTTCTAGCAAACCTCTCAGAAAAACTTGGTACACACATGACTTACTATATAGAAGAAATTGCCATCGGGCGGGGATGAATTATAAAAACACAGAGAGAGCGGTGAAATATAAAAATGATAGACAACGACAAATATTAATATACAGTCCATAGTTTTTGTGGTCGCTGAGGTGAATAATGACACTTCTGATGTCATTAGTCAGCCCCCATCGCCATGGAGAGTAGAGGGGTTGGAAAAGAAAATGTTCAAAATGTACGAAACTACGGATGTATGTGAGTTTATTCTAGCACGGCCCTCATACAAACTTGGTACACATATGACTCATAATATGTAAAAAATACTGTGAGGGGTAAAACAACCCTAGGACTCCGGGGGGAGGTGGTGAAATGTAAAAATAAACGAAAATGACTAATATTAATGTCGAATATATTGTTTACAAGGTCACTGTGTTGAACTGTCAGACTCTGTTAAGTCACGAATACATTGTTGACAAGGTCACTGAGTTGAACTGTCAGACTCTGTTAAGTCACGAATACATTGTTGACAAGGTCACTGAGTTGAACTGTCAGACTCTGTTAAGTCACGAATACATTGTTTACGAGGTCACTGAGTTGAACTGTCAGACTCTGTTAAGTCACGAATACATTGTTGACAAGGTCACTGAGTTGAACTGTCACACTCTGTTAAGTCACGAATACATTGTTTACAAGGTCACTGAGTTGAACCGTCACACTCTGTTAAGTCACGAACACATTGTTTACAAGGTCGCTGAGTTGAACTGTCACACTCTGTTAAGTCACGAACACATTGTTTACAAGGTCACTGAGTTGAACTGTCAGACTCTGTTAAGTCACGAATACATTGTTTACAAGGTCACTGAGTTGAACTGTCAGACTCTGTTAAGTCACGAATACATTGTTTACAAGGTCGCTGAGTTGAACTGTCACACTCTGTTAAGTCACGAACACATTGTTTACAAGGTCGCTGAGTTGAACTGTCACACTCTGTTAAGTCACGAACACATTGTTTACAAGGTCGCTGAGTTGAACTGTCACACTCTGCTAAGTCACGTATACATTCTTTACAAGGTCACTGAGTTGAACTGTCACACTCTGTTAAGTCACGTATACATTGTTTACAAGGTCACTGAGTTGAACTGTCACACTCTGTTAAGTCACGTATACATTCTTTACAAGGTCACTGAGTTGAACTGTCACACTCTGTTAAGTCACGAATACATTGTTTACAAGGTCACTGAGTTGAACTGTCACACTCTGTTAAGTCACGAACACATTGTTTACAAGGTCACTGAGTTGAACTGTGACACTCTGTTAAGTCACGAATACATTGTTTACAAGGTCACTGAGTTGAACTGTCACATTCTGCATGGTTAAGTCATACTTAAGCCGCAATCAGTATGGAGGTTGAGAAGGGGTGGAAATGAATGTAAAAATAACCAAGATTTTGGATGGATGTGGGAATGTTCGAGAATAGCTCTCAACGATACTTGGTTGGCCTACACATAATGTCTGACCATCTGAAAAAGTAATACTATGCGTATGAAACTTCACAGCCCAAGCTGGGGGTGGGAAATGGTAGGGTATGACGTGTAAAAAAATGGAAAATAACCGATATTTACGTCGAATCCATTGTTTATGTGTCGCTGATAAGAATTTTGATGCTCTAGATACCGTCTAGGTCCACGATTGGCCTCCATTAAGAGAGGGGATTGTAAGTAAATAGTCTAAAATGACCAAGGTCAGTGCTTTTGGGGTCGCAAGGCTGATTGCGACAGTTGGAATCGTGTACGTGATATCGGTAGCGCGACGGGTAAATGCATATAGTTATCACTACTTTCCTCTTGAAAGGATCGGATACTTCCCAGTCAATTCGAGCTTCTACAAGGAAAATAATCTAAAACTTGAAATAAAACTCTAAAAGTACGTAATAGATGGTAAAATATCAATCAACAGTTCAAAGGAAACATGACTAACGCCGGGTACTGCAGCTAGTCATTGAAATAAAACCAGCAACGTCGTAATGCAAAATTACATGTTATGTTTTTATAGTGACATTTATAAACTAGACATTCTTAGTAAAGAAAATCACAATATCATGTCCTTATTTAGACAACATAAAAAGTACAATTTTTTTAGTTCATCGATTTACAAAGGTGGTTATGGAATAGGCAAGTTGGTGTTAAAAGACCTGGCGGGAGCAGCTCTACAGTTTGCTTTGAGCGATCCCCTCTTAAATACTTCCGCTGAGTCAAGAGGGCGCCACCTGCCACGTTCTCAAGTGTAACTAGTGCTGCCTCTCTGTGGTCGAACGAAGAATTGCTGTCAAGTGATGTCTGCGCGGTCTGGGTCCACAGCCTATCGGAAAAGTTGTGCACGCATGCGCAAAAGGCAGAGTTCCTGCTTTGTGGTAGAAATTCTCGCTGAGCTGTGATCGCGTGGAGCACATGAGAGTTGAATACTTTCCTATTCTTTGGCTGGCGTCTTTTTCAATGCACTGTATTTCATTGCAGATAATATTTTAAAAGTAATTTATTTTTCAAGTAAACAGTGTGCACATACGGTACGGCCGCCCCTGGGTAGTAGTGATTTTTGTTTTAAGAGGGAAACCCTCCTCTATTAAAACTAATTAGGAGGAAATATTGAAGGGATACGACCCTCCGAAAAATGTCCGTTTGAAATTATACTTTCTCAGATAATGAAGGAAGATGAAATAGTCGATCCTAATCTTGAAACAACATATCTCGGTAATCAGAGTTGCGACGTGGTATACCCGCTAATCCTAAAAAGTGTTGCGGGAAGAAAGTTAAGTTTATCCCCACAAATATAGTTGTAAATTGAATTTTTAATCATTTAGGATTTAATGTTAATCCTGTAAATAAAGGATATGATTGGATAAATCCAGCTATGATTGCAAATACTGCTCCTATAGATAAAACATAATGCAAGTGGGCAACAACATTCTATGTATCTTGTAACATAATATCGATTGAGGAGTTGGCTAATACAACTCCTGTTAATCCTCCAACGGTGAAGAGGAAAACAAACCCTGATACTCAAAGTAAGGCTGGTCGGTAGGTTAGTTGGGTCCCATGTAGGGTGGCAAGTCAACTGAAAATGTTAATTCCTGTAGGGATAGCAATAATCTTAGTGGCAGAAGAAAATAAGCTCGTGTATCTACGTCTATACCTACAGTAAATATATGATGTGCTCATACAACAAAACCTAAAAGACCAATTGCTATTATTGCATAAATTATACCTAAAGTTCCGAAGGCTCCTTTCCTTCCTCTTTCCTGACTAATAATGTGTGAGACCATCCTAAATCCTGGAAGAATTAAAATATATACTTCAGGGTGCCCAAATAATCAAAAAAGGTGTTGATAGAGAATAAGATCTCCTCCTCCTGCAGGGTCAAAAATTGAGGTATTTAAGTTTCGGTCAGTAAGTGATGGCACCTGGCAATACTGGGGAAGGAGAAGGACGGTACGAATAAAGGTGTTTGATCTAGTGATATTCCAGGGGCTCGTAGTGATAAAGTTAACAGCTCCTGCTAAATGAAGAGAGAAAATTGCTAAATCAACAGCATGGCCAATTCCTGAAGAGAGAGGAGGGCACACGTTCCAACCAGTACGTGCACCGCTTTACACTAAACTTCTTCTAAGTAATGAGGGTGGTAGTAATTAGGAGCTCCTAACATTAGTGGAAGTAATTTTAATAGGCATTAGCATAAAGAAAACTATTACAAATGCGTGAGCAGTGACGGTTACATTATAAATCTGGTCACCACCAATTAAGTAACCGGATTGTCTGCTCGAATCAATAAGCTGAGAGATGTACCTACTATTCCTGCTCCAGCGCCACAAATGAAGTATAATGTTCCAATATCCTTATGATTAGTTGAAAAAGTCATGGGTGTCTGAGATTATAGGCGGTAAACTGTAAATTTATTTAGGAGAATTTTCTCCCCTACCAGGCTTTTTAGTCAATAATGACATTAGACTGCATTCTAAAGGAGTAGGCTTAAACATTTTGTCTTTATTTATAGCTTTGAAGGCTATTAGTTTTATTAACTTAAAGCCTTAAAACATAAAATAGATGATGGATCTAAAAGGTAAACCTAACGTTGAGATTCTGGTCAGAGTGAGTACAATTGGGAAAAAACCGCGATTAAAAGAATTAATTAAAGTTAGCTATAATTCAGTATAGGAGAATAGAAATGCGAGGAAGGTCAGTCGGAGGTAATAAAATAGTGTAACGAGAGTTATGATTACCATCGTGATTACAATAAATTGATAATTTAAACCAGTTAAGGTTTATTCTTTAATTATGATCATGTGATTTTAGGTCTAAGACATGCACACATCGACCGTCGCTCTCACTATAAGGTGATATAAGTCGTAACATAGTAGATGTACTGGAAAGTGTATCTAGAATGCAAAAATAAAGCTTAAAGTGAAAAAATCTCCAGGCCTAGAGTGTTCTAGTTCTGTAGGTAAGAAGGGAATGCTTCGAAAATAGTAGGTACTACATTCTCCTTCAAAACAAATTTATTCATGGACCGATCAACAATTCCAGTTTGAAATGTGCTGAACATATTCTGGTGTAAGGAGAAGGTATCCAATTTTACTTCTAATGGCCTTAATGCACTCTGTTCTCCTTTCTTCATGAACAGGAAACCACAGGAATAATTGACGATAAACAACATGGCTAACCTAAAATTTTTTACGAAATGTGGACTCCGAAATACTAGCACAATAACAATGGAGGTACGGTAATACAATATACTGTACTACATACTACAAGCCATAGGTACTTAGAATATTACCCGTGAAATATTCCAGGAATATTTTTCGATTTCCGATTCGTGCGACCATATGCACAACGCGACATTGTAAGAGCTACAACAACATTAACTAAATATTAGTAAAGTTTTTACGTTTTAGCGTGTCTTACAGTGTTTGCACCTGAAAATTCCCGCAATTACAATTTGCGTCCACCGTATTCACTTCCTTGAGCTGTGAGATATTTGACTATAAAGAAGTAGCAGGCGTTGTCGCGCCTATTTACGACCACGCCCCCTGTGTAGACCACTGTCATTGGGCTTCAGTCTCAGAGCCCCGAGGTATTCTTAACTCCCTGGTTAAGATGTGGTATTAAGGATCGGGGAAACCACATAGGCAGACGTTCCTTCTCTCTTATGTATCCACTTTGGGCCAGACCAGGGGTGTGACACTTCATAAGGAGCGTCCCAAGCAGTTCCGAGATGGGCCCCTCAATATCCGCCAACTAGTGAAAACTAAAATTCCCTTTGGGTGGCATTAAACATGCAATTGTGAGCGACACAGCAAATTCAAAACACCGTTAAACGTTGCGCGCGAAGGGAACTTGGTCGTACGGCAAGTAATAGTGCTGGTTAGACGAAAATTTGTTGAGATTCTTTCGCATTGAACGAGATTTTTGATCCAGTATGTCACATCATAAACGGTGTGTTGCGCCAGGGTGTCAGGAATACGCTGACAGGTTAAAAATACAGCACTTTTTAGGTTTCCGAGGGACACTGCTAGGTAAGCGAGTTTTACTTAAGATATAATTTAAGAAGAATTTTGCATCCTATTACAATATTCAGGGGGCCAGTTATTTCGTACATTGAATTGAAAGTAATTCTGATAAGTTGTCTGAAGACAATATGTACTATCTTGAAGTCTACTTTTCTTAGGTGCAGCACATGGGTCCAAAATTGTGGAAATAGGGGATTATTAAAGCTCCATGTGAAGAAGCTTTATGACATGAGATATCTCTGTGGAAAGCAGACTAGAACATTGCCATCTTCAACTTTCTTCTGAATGTGAGGAGAAATCATTGATTGAAGTGGTTTCATTGACTCCAGGACTCTCTGATATGCAGAAAAGGCTGCAGGGTATGTATGATTCAGCAGGGTAATTACATCTGGATTTTTTGTGTTTGTATTGAAGTTCGTTTGCTGTGATGTTATCTGTATTTTATACAGGACATCTGTCTGCCTAACATCTTACTGGATTTGCTGTCCTCGATGCCAGTTTCACACAGAGAGAAGATTCTCAGCTATCTTCCACAGAGAGTAAGTTTCAATGTACATCAGGAGCAGGAACTATGGTCATTTGATTGTTATCCGTATTGTGATTTCCTGTATTAACTTCAAGGTACAACATTCTGTTTAGGGTGACAGAATGTAATGTAGCCTTGTCTAAAATGTTGAGATGACTAGTGGGTTATTGATGCTTGTATTACTGCTCTGGATGTTTTGTGTTAACAGGATTAGGTTTCTCATTCCTGAATGTATTTTTGATTCAAATGAACTGTTAGAGAGGCAGCAATAGGCTTCTCTCTGAAGTAAATCCACTCAGTTCTTTCCATTAACGTCAAACATTGAATCCAGCATCCAGTGGTCCATTGGAGCATTTAAGAGTAACTTTTTGTATCAGAAGAGGAAAATTGAATCCTGGGTTTCAAATACTTAATGGGCAATTGCATAACTTATATAGGCCTACCTGTAGGGCAAAAATATAATATCCCTGCTGTGCTCAGTGTCTCAGACAGTAGAGTGCTGGCCTTCTGAGCCCAACTTGGCAGGTTCGATCCTGGCTGAGTCTGGTGGTATTTGAAGGTGCTCAAATATGTCAGTCTTGTGTTGCTGGCATGGAAAAGAACTCCTGTGGGACAAAATTCTGACACCTCAATGTCTCCAAAAACCAAAAAGTACTTAGTGCGACGTATAAACAATAACATTATTATAATATCCCTCTGTCACTTCAAATCTGTGGTGACTGGTATCGCAAGTTTTTCTTACATGAATTAGGCCATTTGCAAAGTAATTAATCAACATGAATGTTTTCCTTTCGTTTGCATCAGTTTAAGGACCAGTTCCTGAAGACGTTCTCAATTTAAAGGATAGGTCTAGGTATTGAAAGTCAAGTAGACAGTCTTGTAATTTGTAAGAGAACATCTTTATGAGTCATATGGTGCTTCTTGAGCTCTTTCGAATATAACACCCAATGAACCGTCATGATCTTGGTGCTATTTGAAAAATTATGGAACTGGTCTCGGTAACTGGTGCAGTAACCACGCTGTATCCTATGGCACAGAGTGCTGTTATGGCTGCCGATGGTAGAAATAAGTGTGGCCTAAGTTTTATAGCATTATGATGTACTTGAAATACGTAGTGCAATATGGAATACGTTGTAGAGAAGAGATGTGTTTACTGCAACAGCCAGGGACCCACCTGCCAACCCCTTTAAGTACATTTACTTTTATAACCTAATTTAATTTACCATGCGTCATTCTCCATAGCTCAAGCACGCAGTACCATATCCATTGGCTGAGATACAACAGGATATGACATCATTCCATTCAGTCAAGTCAAATCTATACCATTACCAACCCACGCACAATATATACAAACTAAATGCAATCTGTAACGAAACAATGTACAGTACAGAACAGTAGCGGGGGATACAGCACACTCACAGCCTTGAACAGTTGTGTTAGCAGGGAAGGATGTCTTGAAGAGGAATTCCGCCAAGTACCCTGCAAAGTGCGCTTTCTGCCTGCCAAATCTCTTAATGGAATACATGCTGTGCTTTAAAATGTCAGTGTCAGCTTTTCACCACTGTCCAACATAGAATGTACTATGGAATGATAGAGGCCTGACAGCTGCTCTGCGGCTGGGTCTCACCCTGTTTGCTACATCACAGACCAATGGTTTTGTCGCTAACAGTAGCCCAACCAATCCAGACCAACGGCTTTTTCACCAGCCGGCATGACAAATTAATTCATCTTTTCACCACTGTTCTACATTGAATGCACTGCTGTACGATCGGTTCTCAAGTTCAAAATTTGGCACTGTGCTGAAACAAAGGCCACATTAAGTGAACATATGCCCTGCCAACAATTGATGATACTTCCTGTGTGACCCATAAGCTGCTCCAGACTATAGTGCTTTAATGTAACCTGCCACTCTCAGCAATTTTGTCATTAATTAATCCAACCCTCCGTATCTATAATTTTGATACTAACATTAATGAGTAGGGTACATTGCTGCACGACCTAAACAAACACTGTCAATAAGTGATTTCCGATGAACCAGAATCTCTACTGTCACTACCAGTTACCATGTGAGAGGCCACCTAGGAGACATTGTGACTAACAGTAATATTTGACTTCACCATGGTTAGCGCTCTTTGCACTTGGTTATACTGCCAACTATGTTGAACCGCTGTCAGTTAACACCCTGGGTGGAAAACGGTGCAGTGGGAAGATAGCGTACCGGGCGAGTTGGCCGTGCGCGTAGAGGCGCGCGGCTGTGAGCTTGCATCCGGGAGATAGTAGGTTCGAATCCCACTATCGGCAGCCCTGAAGATGGTTTTCCGTGGTTTCCCATTTTCACACCAGGCAAATGCTGGGGCTGTACCTTAATTAAGGCCACGGCCGCTTCCTTCCAACTCCTAGGCCTTTCCTCTCCCATCGTCGCCATAAGACCTATCTGTGTCGGTGCGACGTAAAGCCCCTAGCAAAAAAAAAAAAGATAGCGTGACATCACTATCATTATGACAATACCCTACTCTAAAATTTATATTATGCAAATTGTCTGGGCTAATTATCATGAGTTTCATGTTAGAAATAAAAAATTCCTATTAAGTTGTGAAGCTTTATATATAACCTACAGCTAATTGCTATCCAATAATATCTATGGGGAAAAGGAAGCGAAGCTGCATTGGACATCTGGATGAACAAGGTTATTTATTTCTCTGTTATAATGTTACATTTCTAGATAATATCATATTTTCTATTCTCTTACACAATATCACACAGTGTGCATATCATCATCATCATTAATGTCCTACTCCAGTCGCCTCCTCCACTCCATTCCTTCCTTCCACTTTTCCTGCTCCATTACTTCCTTCTCCTTCTTCTTCTCCTCCTTCTTCATGTGCCATGTCCTCGCAGAACGTTGGCGATCAGTAGCATGTTCTGTTGTTTGTTCATAGCTGTTCTGAACAGAGTAAGCTTTGTCATCCCAAACCACTGGCTCAAGTTGCCGAGCCTTGAATTCCTACTTCTCGCCGGACCACGTTTTCCATTAATTTTCCCCTGGAGTATTACTTGCAGAAGGTGGTATTTACAGTTCTGCATCATATGACCAAGGTATTCTAGCTTCCTTCTCTTGATGGTAGTGAGAATTGCTGGTTCTTTGTTCATACGGAGCAAAACGTCTATATTTGTCATTTTAGCTGTTCATTGTATCTTCAGCATCCTTCGGTACGTCCACATTTCAAATGCTTGCAACTTCTTGCACATGGTCTCAGTTAGTGTCCATGCCTCAACGCCGTATAATAGAATGCTGAAAACGTAGCACCGGAGTAGTCGTGTCCGTAGTGAAATGGAAAGGTCACGGCTTGTCGAAAGTTTCCTAAGTCCACTGAAAAGAAGTTCTGGCCTGCTCAATTCTGCATCAGATCTCGTGAGTAAGGTCCCAGTCATCATTGATGTGACATCCCAGGTATTTAAATGTTGCCACACTCGCGATCTGGTCCTTTGCTGCTGTGAGATTACCTCGAATGCCATCTTCTTTCCTACTTATGACCATCCACTTGGTCTTCTTTACATTAAGCTTCAGGCCATTGCGCTGCTGGCTTCAGTGACTTCCGCCACATCCAATCCAGCTTCCCTAATGTGCATATACGCGCCATTATTTAAATAAATATCTAAACTTGAATTGACTGTAATGGCACTATCCCAAAATGGCTGCAGGTAACCGTCTCTCCATTTTCGACCTACAAATGCCCATGAAAAGTACCAACCTAACGAACGTTAAAGCTTGGCGATTCCCTTCAACCCTGAACGCCAACACTTACCTGCTTATTGACGAAGAAAGTAGATCATATGATAACATTTTCCTGATTAGTTTTACTTAAAATGTTCACAATGTTTTTTCGCCTTGATTATGCATTTCTTTTAATAATCCATTACAAGCCACGAATATTTGCATATTTAGATGACCCCAAGCACATTAGGACTGAGGAAGGGTTGGCGGCCCTGGCTTACGTCACATTCTCACAGGTGTGCTGTCTATAGAGGAACAGGGGGTGTTTGACATCACAGTCATTTTTCTTGTCCACGATGAAATGTTAAATAATTAATGTGCGCATGCGCAGTAGCAAAAATTTGGACTTAGTTTTTGGACTCTAATTCACTGTCTCTAACCACCAATGATGTCATCACCCCTCACTCACTAAGTAAACATGGTTACCATGTGCTCTCCCAGTCATATACAGTACTCTTCTGTGTCATATCTGTCAGCTAATAGTACAAAAACACATCTACTCCCTCCTTGTACCTTAATAGGATTTGACGGTGCCTACAAGTGAACTGGCGATGTTCGATTTGTGTACCGTAACGGAGATTCAAGAACAGTCGTCATGAAGGAAGGAGACCAACAATGTGAGAAACATACTGTAACTCATACTTACATTCATCTTCATTATTGACCTATGCATCCGGGAGATAGTGGGTTCAAATCCCACTGTCGGCAAACCTGACGATAGTTTTCCGTTGTTTCCCATTTTCACACCAGGCAAATACTGCGGATGTACCTTAATTAAGGCCAAGGCTGCTTCCTTCCAACTCCTATGCCTTTCCTATCCTTATCGTCGCCAAGAGACCTATCTGTGTCGGTGCGACGTAAAGCCACTAGCAAAAAAAAAATGCTGACTGTGACAATAATCGTCTTGATCTTCCTCTACTTCCTGTACTCTTCACGACAGAGACCATTATTCTCCTGTGTATCCTATCCTCCATTCGCCTCACATGACCCCATCACCGAAGCCAGTTTATCTAACTTACTCTCAACCATTGATTGCACCTTCGCTTCCAAAATGCCAGTGAAAATCTTACTGGGTATAATGATCCTAAACCTTCTTACTGTCTATTGCTTGGAACTTTTCTTAATTATATCCGTGTTCTTCTGTATAACTTTGTTGACAGGGAGATTCTGTGCTCTTATTTGTCTCCAGACCAGAGGTCACTTTCTCTATAATACGGCTGTCCTAGGTGTCCAGATGCTTAGGTCACTACAGGTCAGATAGTGGTGTGTATATCAGCAAAAAATTCTAAACAGAATAACCAAAGGATCATCCATGCACTTACATTTCTAGGCTCACTTTATGACTACGAAATTAATGCATATCTTTTTTATTAAACACTTTTCTTTTGGGTTGGTACACTCAACATTAATTCTTATACATTGGTTTCCATTACAGATGATAAAGTCAAGAGAAACAGATGATAAAGTCAAGAGAACGGGTGAAGCGGAAAAAGGTCTCGCCAGTGCTGAAGAATTAATATGAATAAAATTATGTAATGGTTCCTGCTTTTCAATACATGTAAGCTTAGTTTTTTTTTTGCTAGGGGCTTTACGTCGCACCGACACAGATAGGTCTTATGGCGACGATGGGATAGGAAAGGCCTAGGAGTTGGAAGGAAGCGGCCGTGGCCTTAATTAAGGTACAACCCCAGCATTTGCCTGGTGTGAAAATGGGAAACCACGGAAAACCATCTTCAGGGCTGCCGATAGTGGGATTCGAACCTACTATCTCCCGGATGCAAGCTCACAGCCGCGCGCCTCTACGCGCACGGCCAACTCGCCCGGTTGTAAGCTTAGTAATGTAAGGTTACATCACTAGTTGATCATAAACGGTACCGGGTCATAATCAGCCCATCACTTAAAACAGAAACAACAACGCACAGATAAATAACCAATAATGTATATATGTTTCACCAGAGGTAAGTTCAGGTGGAGCAGTATAACATATGTGACTGTGGCACTGTGTTTTAAAAGTTTCTATAATCTTGAAGAGAAGATTAAATATCTCCAGGAAACAATCTAGGAATCGTTACCAGACGTAAGTTCGTGTGGAGGAGTTGTGACTGTATGTTTTAAAAGCTTTTAAAATTTTGAAGAGAAGAAAGATAAATAGCTCGAGGATCAGTGTTGTAGTTGTGTGCTTGCCGTATGAAGATGTTGTTGATTAGTCTTGTGTCACCTGGAGTGTGGTTATTGATACAGGGCGAGCTCCAGAATTTTTCACGACAGTCAAGTGGAAGGAGATGGCCTTCTCGACAGAAAACTTTCGCTTTGCTGACATGATGTTTATGAATTATGTCACATACTTCCACACAATACTTAAAATACCATATAACATTCCACGAAAAATTCAGGTCTTAGCGTGTGTTCCAGTATTTGGCAACTCGATGGAGGTTAGGTACTGTATACTTTCAGTTTTGAAGTATCATTTCATTGATCCCGTTTGTTGTGCCTTCTAGTTTGTTCGTAGAGTGCAAACATTTGTTATTGGTGCTGTTATATATATTTTGAGTTATTTTTGTGATTTTATGTGATGTGAGTAGTCTGCTTGTGCAAGATGAATTTCTTTCATTCCAGGTTTAGTTCTTCAAGTCTTACTTGTTTTTTGAGAGTATGGAGTGAAATTAGAACCATACGCGTTCTTATTGTGAAGAAATATTATGATCATGAACTTACCTCACATTGAACTACCTAGCTGTTGCGAGTAAATATGTGTGTGTGCTTCTTACCTGTTGTTTGGAATAAATAAACTCAAATATATACAGTGTGCATTATGCTGTGTTTTACTTCTTCCTTTCCTTCTCTTGTTTTCCTTTTCCATACACAAAAGTCATGGGAAGGGTTCAAGGAAAGAGCAAAAGAATGAGGTTATGTTAGATCATGATTTAGGTAGTATGGGCGTTTTGGGGTTTTATATGAATTGCATTAACATTTTCAGTAATGAATGTTGCATTTATTGTTGAATAGATGTAAATTTACATTGAAATGCGAACGGTGAACCAGCGATACAAGCTAGCATAATAAAAGGATTGCCAACATAACAAATAAGGTAGTAGCAGTTTACTTTTCAAGTAATAGACACGATAAAAGCTTGTGATACAACTTTCCTACGGAAATGCAATCATCATCCTTATCACAATTAAAAATTTAACGAAGTAACAGCTGTCATTATCAAGTTTATTACGAGGTACTATAGTAGTATTTATTTCCATACGTTGGCGGAGAATGAGGGGCCACTATAGCTTCCATGACCTGTTTTCTCAACGTATTTTATTACACAGGAGTGACGGGTCTATTTCTCTTACATGATCCTTGGGCCAGGCCGTTGCCTACAAGATACACAAGGCACACTAGACTCGTCCTCGAGATACTTCCGGGAAGTGCCGCTAGGGTTCTCTTTACTGATCTGTCTCGCCCAAGGTCTGTCTAGGGAGGTCAAGTCACGAATGCTTCTTATGGAACGCCATATTGGGTCTTTAAGCGAGCGTAACCAAAGGCAAGTGTATTTGAATTTAGAGGATTTCGGTGCCGTACAATGGAATAAAACAGAACATCAACTAATTTTCGTAAAGAATTTAATTTGGTATGTACTGTTCATGTATATATAACATTCACAGCTATTTGAATAGGAAGATAATTAGCAGAGCCTGAAATTCTTTTTTCTTTTTTTTTGAAACAAGAATCAACAGGAAAGCTCATGTCCTACTCTTTTACTTCCTTGCAGTGTTTCCTATTAATATCAGCTGACAAATGCGTAATCTTATTGAGAGAAACATAGAAATCTGTACAGGACCTGTGTCATATTATGATTACCGGTACAAGAAATACTGAACTTGAAGTACTAAAAGACAGTTGTAATAAATTACCTTCAGCGTTTTCTTTATTAAGGAAGTAATTACCGATACTGCGTTTCTAAGGGGTTACCCCAGTGTGTTGACGAACACCGAATGCCTCTTGAGTTGAGTGCATTAAATTATGTATGGTAACTGTTGTTATCCATTCATGTGGTATTTCTTTGGGTTCTAAGGCAAAAATACTCTGCACATGTGCAACAAGGGTGATGTTCTTAGCTATTCTTAACTAGTTTATTGATAACCCATGCAGCTATATAGTACCAAGTGGTGGTGGTGAAGGTTGTTTTAAGAGAAAGTACAACTGGGCAACCATCGTCTATAAACACTAATCAGAAGAAAACAAATGGAAGGGGTCCAACACTTCGAAAAATGAAGGTATCGGCAAAAGAAAGATGAAGCCCACAAAGTGCGTGGAAATGAAAAACTTCCTTGACCTTGCATGCGCTAATGCTGTCGCGGTCGGAAAAGAACAAGTGTTGACCTGGCGAAGTCGGATGGGATAGAATAGGTGTGAGCCTAACACAAGTGAAAGCAATGTTAAGACTCAGCTAAGCGCCTCGTAGTCACAACCCAAATTGATTTCCCCCTGTGGGCGGGGGAAATAGAATAACACCCACGGTATCCCCTGCCCGTCATAAGAGGTGACTGAAAGGGGCGTCAGGAGCTCCTAACTAGGGAGCGTGGGTTGGCGACCACGGGGCTCTCAACTGAGTCCTAACGTTCATGCATATCATAATAATAATAATAATAATAATAATGATAATAATAATAATAATAATAATAATAATAATAATAATAATAATAATAATAATAATAATAATAATAATAATAATAATAATAATAATAATAATAATAATAATAATAATAATAATAATAATAATAGTGGTTAGAAAATTACAGCCATTGGTAGACGCGATTCCTTAAGAAATAGAAATTCAGTCACTATTGAGTTAACCTAGGTTAGGCTATTTTAGGGATTACATTAGGATATTATGTTAGGGTACGGTACGTTAAATTACAGTAGTTGGTTAGTGCGAGGGTTGTGATCTTTTAAGTATTTGTCCAGCCAGATAATGTACTCAATAGAGCATTTAAGATTAATGAAATATAGCTGTAAATAGTAACTACAGTACTGTAAAAGACTGCTATTAACAATTATTGTTGTAATGATGACAAGCTGGACACAAATTGTTGGTTTGAAGAGATAGGCCAGCGAAATTAACCAATTACGATTAAAATTCCAGACCTTGCCGGGAATCGAACCCCGGACCGCTATGACCTAAAGGCAAGCACGCTAATCATTTAGCCATGGAGCCGGACGCATGAAAAGGAATTTTTTTCATAAACTACAATACTACTATTACACATTTCCTGTTACTTTCCTTGCTTGTTTTGATTATTATTTATTATTATTATGTTATTTGCTTTACGTCCCACTAACTACTTTTACGGTCTTCGGAGACGCCGAGGTGCCGGAATTTAGTCCCGCAGGAGTTCTTTTACGTGCCAGTAAATCTACCGACACGAGGCTGTCGTATTTGAGCACCTTCAAATAACACCGGACTGAGCCAGGATCGAACCTGCCGAGTTGGGGTTAGAAGGAAAGCGCCTTAACCGACTGAGCCACCAGCCCGGCTGCTTGTTTTGAAAGACAGTTCCCTTTCTTTGGGAGGTTCCCTATAATATGTCAAAGACTTGGGTGGATTAGGGACGTTGAAAATTGTTGGGATGGAATTCCACTTGAGTAGTTTCCGTCCATCTGCCCTCTCTAGTTCAAATAGCGATTCTTCAAAATTATGCTAGAAGAAAATACATAATAAGACCTATAAATATAAAACATCGTTCATACAAACATATTACTGTATTATTCAGGAGTAATACGAGTGTATAAGTTCACAAAACCGCGCACAAGACGGAATTATCTGTCATGCCTACAGTTTTGTACCCACTGAGCTCTCCTTTGCTTAACTTTCGGGAAGCGAAACACTCTAATTCCGTCAGTTGTCTTATTTTGACAATTTGGAGCGGCACAGTATCCCATTTTCCTTCAAAATACAAGTAATAACTCACATCATTACATCGTGCACGCCCACATAACAACGATATTTGAGACCCAATATGGCCGCCACCGCAAAGGATTGTGGTAGCGTGACCAGACCTCCCTAGACAGACCTTGGTCTCGCCCGCTCATTGCAACACTTTCGAATATGAAAATCTATAAAAATTCATTAAAAGTAGAAATTTCAGAAGGCAGCAAACAGATATGAGATCAAAGATAGACCAAGAGCAATTGTTTGACTTATTTTCTACAACGTATTTTTACAATATGCTTAAACAAAATAAGTAACTCACGAAAGAAGCAGAGAAATCTGATAGCGAGTTTGTCACTTCTTACCGATTCCTTTAATTGTGCCTCAGAGTATCCGATAAGGGGATCGAGATTGCGGTCATAAATAACTTTGGGTTTAATCGCCCTTTCACCAATTATCAGCGATCCAATCTTTTCCTCCGCACATCTGATATTTTGACATTTGTATTGAAGCCGCTGTTTGGTGAGCGATGTTATGCGCGTTACGCAAATATTTAGCGTCGTTTCACCGTATTTATCTTTTTTCTTCCCCTAAAATGAGTAAAAATCGATGCAATTGGCCTCAGGAACGAAGCTCGTATTACACGTGTAAGAAATTGTAGTATTCACTGTTAGTGCAGTAAGTTTACTTTTACAGTAGAATAACACAAAGTGACTAACAAACACTGCTCTTGGCTGAAATGAATTCTTGCTTGCTTGTTGTTTAAAGGGGCCTAACATCGAAGGTCATCGGGCCCCATGAAATGAATTCAGTGAGGCACCACTCATAGTATTCAACACAAGTTCCGTACCGCCTGGGGGACAATAAAAACTGCTAAACATTTAACCCTACTCTGCATGAATTTATTTACACCCACAAATCTGATGTGAAAATATTATTAGAGGGAGATAAGATATGTAACATCACACTGACAATATATTTTTGATGTATTTGATCATACTGGTGAGCAGAAAGGAGAAAATTCAGGAATGTGCAAAAGCGCTACATCATGCATTGAAGGCTACTTATGTACAAATGTTACCCAGTACAGTATACGAACAGAATTATTGTTCATTACTTATAATAACATAGAAAACTAAATAATGGAAACAAGGCCGGCACAGCTATGACGACATACTTACGGGACCTGGGTAGGAGGGGTTTCGGGTGGGGAGAACTTAAAAGATACTGAAGAACTTTCACCTTGTATTTCCTCTCCCTTCACTTTCTTTCAGCCCTCGCCTGTATTTCACCGGCATCCATTTAACCTATTTTATACGTAGTTATTTCACTTATATATTCGCAAACTAATCTAATTTTACTTACCTGTTATAAATTCCTGGCGACAGGCCGTCTTGAACCAGCGATCTTCAACTCCGTAATCCATCAGCTTGTCCACTCAGCTAACATGTTACTTGATAATTTGAAGCGTAAACGATGTATATATAGATACATATAGTACTTTACCAGTAATAGAGATGGCATTGCAATGTCATTAATATTTACCCCAAAAGATGACTCAGTCGTCTCTCTCTGAACTGTCGCCAACTTAACTTTTACGAGGAACAAAAATACATCAAACTCAAATCACGAGTTTCATTGCCATCAGTGTGATTATTGTTTGAAGAGGGAGTACAAGTAGACGAAAACAAAGCAGTCGTGTGTCCAGCTATGTTATAGTCTTGATTGCTATCTTAAGAAGAAGTAGGCCAAGACCAACTACAACCTAATATTGTAGTTGGTCTTGAGTAGGCCTACAACTAGACAAAAACAATCGAGTTGTGTGTCCAGCTCTGTCATAGTCGTGATTATAGTTTTAAGAGGAAGTATAACTAGAGATAAACAGTCGAGTCGTGTGTTCAGTTCTGTGATAGTCGTGATTATTGTTTTAAGACGAAGTAGAACTAGCCAAAACAATTAAAACTCCCATTCAGTGCTGCATCCATACTAGTAATTACTATTTTAAGAGGGAGTACATCTACGCAAACAGAAGAAGCCCATCTTCTGTCTACTTCTGTGCCATCTTTTGGTGAGTACCCATAAATTCATACCCTGTCTCAGTGGTTGCAATATACTCGTGTGTATAGTGTTGCTTTCCTATTCGTGATGTCATCACCAAAAGTGTACCTTCAACAACAGTCGCTCAATTAGCAATGCTGTCGCACCTAACCGAACCTAACCTAACGTGTCACTACCAGTGGTTTTCGGTGGATCACAACCTAACCTGTCACTATCAGTGGTTTTCGGTGGATCACAACCTAACCTGTCACTATCAGTGGTTTTTGGTGGATCACAACCTAACCTAACGTGTCACTACCAGTGGTTTTCGGTGGATCACAACCTAACCTGTCACTATCAGTGGTTTTCGGTGGATCACAAACTAACCTGTCACTATCAGTGGTTTTTGGTGGATCACAACCTAACCTAACGTGTCACTACCAGTGGTTTTCGGTGGATCACAACCTAACCTGTCACTATCAGTGGTTTTCGGTGGATCACAACCTAACCTGTCACTATCAGTGGTTTTCGGTGGATCGCAACCTAACCTGTCACTATCAGTGGTTTTTGGTGGATCACAACCTAACCCGTCACTATCAGTGGTTTTTGGTGGATCACAACCTAACCTGTCACTATCAGTGGTTTTTGGTGGATCACAACCTAACCTGTCACTATCAGTGGTTTTTGGTGGATCACAACCTAACCTGTCACTATCAGTGGTTTTTGGTGGATCACAACCTAACCTGTCACTATCAGTGGTTTTTGGTGGATCACAACCTAACCTAACGTGTCACTACCAGTGGTTTTCGGTGGATCACAACCTAACCTGTCACTATCAGTGGTTTTCGGTGGATCGCAACCTAACCTGTCACTATCAGTGGTTTTTGGTGGATCACAACCTAACCTGTCACTATCAGTGGTTTTTGGTGGATCACAACCTAACCTGTCACTATCAGTGGTTTTTGGTGGATCACAACCTAACCTGTCACTATCAGTGGTTTTCGGTGGATCACCCCGCTAAATTAGTAATGCTGTCGGCAGCCCTGAATATGGTTTTCCGTGGTTGCCCATTTTCACACCAGGCAAATGCTGGGGCTGAACCTTAATTAAGGCCACGGCCACTTCCTTCCCATTCCCACCTATCTGCGTCAGTGCGACGTAAGCAACTAGCAAATAAAAGTGTTTTTCGGTGAATCACAATTGCTTTCGTAAAGAATGCTAGGGGCTGTTGGCCGCTTCGCGGCCCTAACATGGGGGCTTATGCCCACCGACCCCCTTTTGCTTGTCTCTAGACCAATGGTTTTGCCACTAGCCGGACTTAACCAAACCAGATCAGTGCTTTTTCCTACTTGCCGGACGTACTTAATATTCGTAAAGTTTTCGCGAAATCAAGTCAGCTCCATCATATCGCGCCGTTAATATCTATTTCACTATCCAACTAGTCAATTTTTAACCCAATCTAGTGCCAATCTAGTGGCTGTGAATTGTGTTACGCAGTCTCAAACAACTAAATATATCAGACCATTAATTCATACATTTAGCGGCTGCTACAGGTTCCTTCGAATTATCCGCCATGTTTGCAAACATCAACTCGCTAAACACGTCATACATGACGTCATATAGACGCACGAGCAGCAGCCGCGGAGCCCGTGCTCGCCCGTGCCGGCGGATCCTGGACTTATACCTAAATAATGATTTTTAAACAATTAAAAGAGATTTATTGCAAATAAGTGAAGGAATTTCAAAATAATAGCTTGCTCAAATGGGTAGGTCATGCCCGCAGTTCAACGGTGGTGATAGCCTTTGAAACAATCTGCTTTCTTTTTCAAACACACTGCTCCTCAGTCATGGCCATCCATCAACGGCTGCTAATTTCAGATGACCACCAGCCATTAGACATAGATTGCATGGTTGTTGGGTAACATTGCTCGGCCATCCATCCATCCATACTTCACGCCACACCCTGCACGGTTGCTAGGTAACAATGTCTGGCCAGCCATCTATAATTTACATCACAGCCTGCACGGTTGCTAGGTAACAATATCTGGTCATCCATCCACACCTTACATCACAGCTTGCTTGGTTACTAGGTGACACTGTCTGGCCATCCAATCTTACCTTATACCACAGCCTGCAGAGTTGCTAGTGTTACACTTTTGTCAAGCTACCTTCCGTAATGCATATTTTCAGTTGATCCCCAGATATAAGACATTTATATCAAAAGGAATTATGAATATATTTGATAAAGGTAAACAAACCCATGTTGAGAAAACACAATATAAATTACAATACATTATTATTATTATTATTATTATTATTATTATTATTATTATTATTATTATTATTATTTTGCTAGGGGATTTACGTCGCGCCGACACAGATAGGTCTTATGGCGACGAATTATTATTATTATTATTATTATTATTATTATTATTATTATTATTATTATTATTTGGACTTATTTCTTGGAGCATTAATGAAATAATCATTAAATAGAACACTTTCAATAAGTACTTCAAGTCATTGCTGCCCATGATTTTAAAACCTGCATCTGAAAATAAATGCCTTAGCTGCATGATGTAGCAAAAATGCTACAATCATATTTCATGACTTTTTAGTAACAAATATTGTAAATTAAACATTATTAGACATTTATGCTAAAAGATAAATATATTGTGGATAGTGCAGTATTTTTGTTAAACTTCAATCGTCAGCGAATCACCCGGAATTACACTTCAATGCTACTAATGAATGTACAGCCGCCATGACACATGTCCAGCTAAGACAGGCTAAGACAACATAGCACACAGATGGAAAAAATCATTGCCTTTAGCCCCCAGTAGCATAATTTCTGGAAGCAGAGATTTCAAAGATATTAAATACACAGCTAGGTTTGCCATCTTTTATCATATTACTGAACTACAAGAAGAAGAATATTATGTAGCGAAAACGCTACACTAACACTATGCAGTGTAGGGTTAAACCAATTGTTTGACACGGTACTCCATTCAAGGTGTGCTCTGGTAAGCAATCCTTGGTTGTGCCATTAGTCATGACATGCACAGACAAATAAAGATAGGACACTTAAATAAAGGTTGGTGGCATTTATTCAATGAAATGAGCTGATGGCAGTGTTGTATAAATTTTAGCCTCCAGTTCAACAGATTTTTCTTCTTCGTTTTCCATTTCCAGTCGTCTGGGTACAGTTGTGAATCAAGGACCTCAGTTTTCTATCTCTCCACCACTCCCTTCCTTCTTCCAATATATTTTCTACACATACTCCCATCTTCTCTGTACTCTCCTACACCATATCCATCCACCTCTTCCTGGGCATTCCCTGATATCTTTCTCCTATCAGTTTCTCTGTAAATACTCGCTTTGGAACTCTATCCTCTTCCATTCTCATCATGTGTCCATACCATTTCAGCTTACTGGTCTCTATAGTCTTGCAGTATAGGGAATCCAATTCTGTACCTGATTTCTATGTTCCTGATTTTATCCCTTCATATCTTCCCTATTATTCCTCTAAGGAATTTTATCTTTCCCTCTTGGATTCGGCTTTCATCATGTTTTGTTGTTGTCCATGTGCCCGCTGCATATGTCATTGTTGCAAAATGCAGTGGGTGCAATATTTTCTTGTATTCCTGTGGGATGTCCCAGTTCCAGACTATACTTATATCACATTGGTAAAACCCATTGGCTTTTTCAATTTTCTTTCCACTTTCTTAGTTTATTTTCCCATCTTCTGCAATTATTCTCCCAAAATACTTGAAGCTTTCCACAACTTCATATTTTCTTCCATTTACTTCAATATTCCCTCTTCCTTCTCTATTACATCTTGTCACCGCTGTAACTGAGGTTACACTGTTGTTCCCTTCATTAACATTTTTAGATATGGCATTCTGCAGTGGAAATTTGTGTTTCTGGGAATGCACGCCTGCATGTCTGTATCTTGTAGGAGTGATTTATGTATTATGGTACGGCTGTCCCATTAACTGCAAGTAGTGCCTAGTATTAAATATTAGTGTGTTTCGGCATTGAATTAAAAATCCTTCTGGAAAAAGACACCAGCTTCTCACGCTCATGATTTTGAACTCTGTCACGGAGCTTGTGAATATCATGTCTTTGAAAATGTTTTCTTCTTAAATTTATTTCTGGTGTAACTTAAAATTTAAAATTTAAGCCTGGTAACAAGTTATGTGTTTTCCATTTGGGTCGAGTTAAACTGTCTCACTCATGTGAAGTTGAATTATTACATTTAATATTATTATTATTATTATTATTATTATTAACGCAAGCAATCTCCTTTTAAAATATTATGTAATGCATTATTAATTTCAAATTTATGTTAAAGGCAGTTTAACTACCATGTGAGTTTCTGCAAGAATTTTTAATTATTATCTGATCCCATTTTTAATACTAATTTTCTTTTTGCCTTTTATAATTTTATATTAACACGTAATTCTTCGAGTTATGTTATCTAACTGATTCCTTTTGTTTCATATCGTGTGTGCTTCCCATTGTTGTGCAGTGTTTTGGGGTTCTTTGTTCTGCCTCCTTGTTTGGTCATTGCTGTGGTGATGGCAGCCGGCGTGGCAGTTTTGTCTGTGGATATACACAGTGTAGTGGTGTATTTAACTCAACTCCAAGTGATGCTTGCACTCTTTCTTTTGCTTCTTCATGGAGATATGTTTCTGGTTTATTTACATTTTAATGTAACTGATATAAACTCAAACTAGTGGTTTATTTTAGTGATGTTCCTTACGGAAACTCAGTAGGACGTCTAGGAACCAGCAGAACTTAACTAAGGCTGAGAATTTGTTAAAGGAAAGAAAATAAGAGTGTACCTGAATTTATTTGAATTTAAGTTTCTGTTAATTTGTGTTTCCGGGAATGCACGCCTGCATGTCTGTATCTTGTGGAAGTGATTTGCGTATCATGGTATTGCTGACCCATATGCTGTAAGTAATACCTTGAATTAAATATTGGTGTGTTTTGGCATTGAATTAAAAAATCCTTTTGGTGCAAGACAGCTTCTCGTAGTCATCATTTTGAACTAGGTCGCAGAGCTTGTGAATATTACATCTATATTGCGAATCTTTGAAGATGTTTTCTTCTTATATTTATTTCTGGTGTAATTTAAAATCTAAAACTTAAGCTTGCTAACAAGTTATGTGATTTCCATTTCAGCTATGTCCATTCCCTTTCAGCTATTTTCCTTTTGCATCGGCCGATCACGTTTCAAGTAGGGTTAGTCTCCTAGTTGTTAATCTTGTTCTCATTTAAAACGTGTTATTGTTTATACCTTTTTTGTATTTTAATTGAAGATGACCTTAAATTTTCTTTCTGTTAATTTAATTTTAAACCCTAATTTTGCTCTTTGCTAATTCAGTTTGAAAGCTTAATTTTTTCCTAAATTAAATTTAGTTGTTCAGTTTTAAGATGTGTTTTTCTTTTATTGGGTATTAGACTGGTACTGTATAGGTATGTATCCTGATCCACTCCTTCCAGATCTCTCTCTGGGTTTTAGGCTAAGTTTCCTTCCTAGTTTTTTTTTTTTTTGCCCGGTGTTTTAATTCTGTTATTGTTATCATTCTGTGATATTACTTGTGTGTGCTCATTTCGGTACTCTTGCAGCGCACCACTGCTATTGTAGACTGTTTTTGCACACTTATTTTGATTCCATATTCCTGTATTTCCTGATTCCATACAGTAAATAGTTTTTGTACTTCTATTTCGCCTTCTCTCCATATTACTTTGTCATCTTACTATGCCTCCTTGGTTTCCATTTCTATTCTTTTCTGTCTTATAATATTGACAGTCATGTTAAATTACAAGCTTGTTGTTTAGTCTATTGACAAATAACCTATGTAGCAATGACAGCAATAAGGTAATATATATTTCTGGCGTGTGTTTCAGTGTAAAGACTTCGGGAGTAACCAACAACCCCAGTACCTTCTAACTACTTTGCTTGTAGTGTGAAATGGACCTGGAAGTGAACATCAAGGAGGAACCAGCCTGGCTTGAAGAAACAACAAATGCATCACTTGTAAGTCTGATCCAGTTAACTTTATAGAGATCAGAATTGAATCCTTAGTAGCCGAATAAGTTTGGCAGGGGCAAAATTTACTGTGCGCTTACCCAATATTAACACCAGCAGTCACCATTTGCTGCATTGGCTTCTAGGCGTGGTTTGTCTTTTGTTTCTTTGTCTGTGAATATGCCACACTGTGCTAAACAAAGCTGCCAACTGCTAGGAACTATAAACGACACTATTGATGTACATCTATGGGTCCAGCTAGTGACAGAGCATTGTTCATGGGAATAGGAAAGAGGTTCTGATGGCATAAACCCCCAGATAAGGGCCGCTTAGTGGACAATTGGCCTGAAGCCTTTGCTAGGGAGATGGCAGTGCATTCTATGTTTTGTAATGGCAGAAAGCTGAAATTATGTTGTGGGCTTGATAGTGATGGAGCTTTGGTTAGGTCCAGCTTGTGACAAAGTTGTGAAGGCAGTGTCTCAAGTTCGAGGCTTCAGGGCATTTCCTGTATTAAGTACCAATTGACTGATTGGCTGTTTTTAATTGATTACCTCTGTTGGTTATTGAAACGGATTTCTGGAGGCTGCGTGGTTATGAATTTATTCTGCATGGTTTGGTAATGGAATCCTTGTGTGATTGACATAATTTCCTATCATATGTTAGCCAAATGCAGTGCTAGTAATTACTGAGGTGGTAGAAAATGGTGGGTGCTAAATTGATTTAGGTTATGGACAATAGGTCTCAATATATTTTTCCTCAGAAAGAAATTCCAGGTAAGATTTGCATCATTTAAACTTTTTTACAATGTTAGTAATGTTGGGTGAGCATGTAATAAAATTCTGCCTTGGCAGTTTATTGTGAGTATAACTCGCCCAAGACAAACACCCTGATGAAGGCGGAGATGCAGTGGAATATTTAGGGTAGAAGGAAGATATTTTCATCATCTTTCCTTGCTCTTTGTTGCTGCTGTATACACAGTCCGTTGCAATCCTCTGAGTGTGTATCTTTCAGTTCAATGACTTCTTTTGATAGCTCAGACGGTAAACTGGTGACATGCTAATTTCACACCGGCGAATTATGAATTATCCCAGCATATATTTGTAGTGATACCAGCATGAACGTGAATTCCTGCACTTCAGTATGGCACCTGAGAATCTTTAAAAAACTTGAAAGTTGGTAGAGGGATGTTCAATGAATAACTGTGACTTGACAGTAATAATCTATTGCAAATAGTATGAAATGCTAATTTATGAATGAGATATTGCCCAATGGTTGGTTAAAGCTAAAATTCTGCAATAAATGCACACTATTCTCAGAATTAATGTGTGCTTGTTGAGTTCTAAGTTCCAGGTGCTACAGAAGAGAACGGTTTCTGAACATATCCGAGATGTGAGCGTACTCAAATTTCTGTAAAATATTTTCACCGCCTTGTCAATACTTATACATTTTATTTTATTTAATTACCGTACATGTACATGTTTCGCTCTCTTCTTCAGCGGTGCCAAACATTAATTGATCCTTGCACTATGGTATAATGGTATAATATAACAAGTATCTATGAATTTTGAAAATTTTTACAACAATTTCTCTTAGTTTCACCTTTCCTATTTAGTATGTCATTTGTTGCAGATTTTACTGGAAATTTCCTAACTAATGTAATCTATTAAATTAACTTCTATATGTTAATTTATGTCCTTATTTACATATGAAAGAATAATTATTTCTTCTTGTCTAAATTTAACATTTACTTGTCATTTAGTGGAAATCCTTAAATAAATCAATTATCTATTATTTTACAAATTGATTACTCAGGGTTACCCTCACATCCACAATCTGCTGGGAGATGTGTGTGTTAAGGAAAGAGCAGATTTGCCTGTGGCAAATGAGAGATCAAATAGCTCAAAATTCAAATGTAATTTCTCTCAAAATTAGTATTTTGCTCAGACGTTGAATTCATTTAGAAGGCCAGATTTGTGGTAAGCTCATTTTATTCCTCAGATACATGTCAGTGTCTATGTTACATACAGAACCATGTCTAAGGACTATAGAATTCATTATTTCTGAGAAAATCTGCCCCTTCTTAGTGGCCTCTGATACCTTGGGAACTTAAGGCACATTAAAGACAAACTTTTCTTTCCTATTTATCATTATTTCCTTCTCTGTTTTGTGCATCTTTTTTCATCCTTTCCTTTGTATGGCTACTGTTCTCTTTCTTCGGTATTGAATGGGTCACGTCAGTATATTCTAGACTTTTATACTTCAATTCACTTTTATTAGTAAATGAACTTATATTAGAATGTAAGCTTTTGATCGCATCTTCAGTGCCAACAAGATTTTATGAATTCAAGTGAGAAATTTGATGGTCTTGTAGTAGATCATGAAAGAGCTTCTGAAACTGTGGATGTACACTCCAACTCTCCACTGATGGTGTTCTTATCCCCACAGTTCTTCACAGAACACTACATAACATCTTTGTAGTGGTAAAACATTCTCATTTGTACAGTAGTTGCTTTGGGTTTGGACTACATCGCATCTTTCCCTGGTAACTGACTGTGATGAGCCTGCTTCTTTCATGATAGTTTTTAATATTTACATCTGGAAGCATTGAAATATGCTACCTGAAACAGGACTGTCTCAATGCAGTATGTAGTCCCTGTGAGCTCGGCAAAACCAGAGTAGAGAATGTGATCAAAATATTTCAAGGTATTTTAATGTCTGTAAACAAACTCTATGCTGAGAATAAAAAAAAGATTTAGAACAGTTTCAACACTTCAAATTGGTCAAACAACCTCTAAGATTTGATTGATATGTTTGGACATATGAAACAGTTCATAAGATTCAGTGTTTATGTCTATGACAGCTTCCTTCCAAATTCTGGGCAAGATGGCCTCAATTCAATTCCTGGCAGGATATCTTCTGATATGGCTAGAAAATGTTTCTCATTTTATATTTGGTTCTCAGTCTCATCCTTTCTCTGATGTAAGGAATGAGCAAGGATAACACCTTTATTAGTAGAGCCTGTGGTTTTCCGAATCCTCTGCTGGTAGAAATCTTCCATAAACATTAGGGACATTTTGAAAGTAACTGTAATACTGGCAGGTAATTTGTTTTAGACTATATTTGTAGATGTGTGTTATGTGCATACCTAATATATATTATTTTCCTCAGGAAAATATTGAACGTGTATCAGAAG
This sequence comes from Anabrus simplex, assembly GCF_040414725.1. Classification (NCBI taxonomy): domain Eukaryota; kingdom Metazoa; phylum Arthropoda; class Insecta; order Orthoptera; family Tettigoniidae; genus Anabrus; species Anabrus simplex. The sequence continues at coordinate 5,196,677 of NC_090277.1, forward strand.
TGATAGCTCTGAAAAAAGAAGCCAAGTCAGAGTTAACAGAGCCAGAGTCAACACAGGAAAACTCTCTTGAGGACATGTACATAATTTTGTAAGCCATCATCACGTAATGAAAATAGTTAGAAAATGGCTGAACAGACATCAGTGGTTGACCCTTCCTTTCAATGCATACGATTGATAGTCCTATGGAAAATATACTTTTTTCTGAGATAGCCTGTTTACATACCTAATTTTCACTTTTCTTTCAAGTTGTTCCATGATCTTGCATAAAGTATTGTGTAGCAGTTACGATTGGTGCAAAGACCTTTATGTTATATCATTTCGGTGCTGGTGTCATTCCTACTAATTCTTTTGACTTTGTAAGTGTTTTTGAGCACAGAGTTGCTATAAGATTCATTCTTTTGTTACTGTTACTGGATATTTTACTAGTTTTTGGCAAGTGATATAAAAATAAACTTGTTATATTATTGATTACATTCATTACTAGCAAATGTACCGGGGCTGATGACCTTCGATTTTATGCCCCTTAAAACAACAAGCATCATCATCATCAGCAAATGTACCCATGCCTCTCTAAGGCATTCTACATTGTATATGGATATTGAAGTAAATTACTGTACGTGCAGTGAATAAGAGTTTTAGAAATTGCATGTCTCTCAGCTTATCCAGAAGCAGCAGGGTGAGGTTCCCATATTTTGTTTCCAATGTAAATGCCCCTTGTTTCATTGTTTGCAAGTTGGCAACAGTATTTATTCGGTCTTAAGCATTGTCAAATTCATTGTGCTAATGGAGGAGTTTATCTGCTGTTTTCCGGTACAAATCCTTAAGTAATGTATTTACAGAATTGAGGGCCACATTAAGCACATATACACTGGAATCGTTTTTGGTTAAGAAGATGAAAATGTCATCACGGGGAAGGATGTTTCAAGAATAACTACACTGAAAATCATCTGCCGGATGCGAAACAGGTTACAAAGAATGTTTTATCATTGAATTAACAGTTAGTGTGCAAAAGTTATTGTGTAATGTGATATACTTAAGAATAGATTGCATCAGGATGGAAGAAGTGGGGTATTATTATCGAGAATGGAGGACGTGCTTTGGACTTAAACATTTTCTGAAGAGACTGATTAATGATTATCCAGTTCGAAAGCTGGCACCTCTACCTACTGCGTGGTCACAATAGATTTGATGAGTTCTCATTACAGTGGCAGGTGCCCGTTCCTACTTCCAGACACATTAGAGTTGAGGAGTTTTTATTATAATAGCAGGCACCTTCCCTAATGCTTGTCAGAATTGAGTTGCACTGTTATCATAATGACAGCACCCTTTTCTTAATGAAAGTCACACTGAGTTTGTGAATTTCCTTCGTAATAGCAAGGCCACTATGCCTAATGCCAGTCACATTTTAGATGGGCAAATTTTTTATAATGGCAGGCACACTTGCCTACTCCCAAACACAATTAATTAAGGTAGTTTTTACCAAAATTGAATGCTCCCTGGACTTCTACCAGTCAAATAAAAAAGGGAGTTATTCATTTGGATGGTAGTTCCTGCTTACTAATGCCAGTTACACAGGGGTTGGAAAGGATTCCATTCCTACTGCCATTAAAAGTCTCTATGGAGAGTAATGATTACAGTAGCAGATGCTACTATTAATTAATTATGACAGACACCCTTTCTACATCCCTAAAAACAGATGTTAATGAATACACACATCGATTGCATATTAACAATATTGCAAACTTTCATTTACAGATTAACTGCTGCTATACAATACATCATATCGACAAAGGGATTGTACAATATGATGCCTCATTTAGTGGTCGAAATGGCAGTCTTAAGACATTTTCTTCTGTCTCATCTATTTAGTTGTAAAATTGAGTTAGAAACATTGAATAAGGTGAAATTGGATAAGGTTTTCTCATTTTTGGGTACTAATGTGACAGCTACAAATATAGAAATTGGCTCAGTTGTGGATACTGGGTGGGCCAATGTTCGTGTTGAATTATGTGATTCTATCTTTCGTTTAAGTCATTCGAACTACAAACTACGTGCACAAAGAGGAAAATATAGGTATTTTCGAGGAATACATAAAATTGTAACATATAAGGAATAGATATACGATGAAACATCATAGGACCGAAGTGGTAGATCACTACAAATTGAACAGAGATTGTGCCAACCATTTGGTGATACAACGTACCGTTTAGCCGTGAAATGGCTCAAAACGATTGTCTACTCCGTTGTTAAAATTGCCTCCATATTTCGATATTCTTTGGTAATAAAAAGTCAAAAGTTTCAAGATCTTTGAAGTTTTTCATCAGTTACGGGCTGAAATGTATAATTTCACCTAATTTCAATTTTCTAGCTCATCTAGAATATTGTGCCACAGTCTTGATTGTGGCCGAGGGGGTAATATATAGGACTTTCAGGAAACTGTAGCTAAAATTTTGCAGATAGCCATTATTACACCTGAAATGGAAATGGAAACGACAGGTCCACTTGTCTACCGCAATTCGCTATGCGTAATGTAAGTCGCATTTTGATGGGTAAATTTTTTTTATAATCGGGGGCACCCTTGCAAGGGGGCAGCTACACCTAATGATAAAGAGAATCAGGTAAAAAGAGTTTTGAATGAAATGCACGCCCCCTTGCCTTCTGCTAGTCAAATCGGGAAGGGAATTATTCATAACAATGGTACACAGGCGTTGAAGGAGGACCCCGTTCCTACTGCCAGTTAAAGTCGATGTGGGGAGTACTGATTACAGCAGCAGACGCGCTCCTGCTGACAGTCACTATTGATTTGTAAAGTATTCTTTACAATGTCAGACACACCCTTTCTAGATCAACTTAAATGAATAAATGTAGATCGACATACGGAAGTATATGCATGTTTACCTGTATTTACAGAATAACCGCTTCTAAACGGTGCCTCATATCGAAAAACGGATTGTACTATAAGATGCTTCTGGCCTCATTTAGGGATCGAAATGGCTGACCCTATGATATTTCATTGTATCTCATCTATTTAAAGGTAAGATTGTTTTAGAAACTTTGAATGGGGGGAAATTTGTGTGAGGTTTACACACAGTGAATTATTTTCAGATACTTATGCGACAGGTTCAAACATAGAATTTGGCTCACATATGGCTACTGAGTAGGCCAATATTCATGTAGAATTTGATGATCCTATCTTTCCTATAAGTGAATTAAACTATTAATTATACGTGTACAAAGTGTAAAATTTAGGAGAATCCAGAAATAGAGCCAAATTTAACGCATAAGGGATAGAATTACGACAATAAGTCATAGGACCAAAGTTGTAGATCACTCCAAATTGAACTGAGATTGTGCCATCCGGTTTGTTATACGACTTACCGTTTATCCGTGAAATGTCTCGAAACGATTGTCTACTCTGTTCTTAAAATTGCCTCCATATTTTGATATTCTTTGCTAATAAAAGTCAAAAATTTAAAGATCTTGGAAGTTTTCCATCAGTTACAGGCTGAAATGTTTAATTGTTCCCACTTTCAATTTTCTAGCTCGTCTAGCAGATTGTGCCACATTCTTGATTGTGACTTATAATCTCATATTTTATCCCGTATTGGCTCAACACAACTAAGGTTAAGTTATAAGTAGGTTCCCACCTTCCAATACTTATCAATTCTATATAATAGTTTTATTAATTACATGATATAAACCAGCTTAATCTCTAGGACATATTTTGTTCTGATTATGGAACGTCTTCAGCTGAAGGATTTGACAAAATGGCAAGACATTTAAAACACATGTGATAGTTATGATGATACAATAGCTAAGAGATTTGACAAAATGGCATGAAAATTAAAACATATTTGATAGTTATGATGATAAAATGTTCATTCATGTCGGTTAAAATTTCAACAAGTCAGTGTCCAAGTGACGAAGTAAAATCGGCGATAAGGTTCTTCTTTTATGTTGGAGACGTGTATATTTGTTAGTCTTGAAGATAAAATTAGATATACAAGATTTTCTTAACGTATAGTTATTGGGGAACTCTTGATAAAACAACTGTAGTTGAAGTTGAGTTGCTGTTGGAGTATTAAAACGAGTCTAAGACGAGAAGGGAATAAGTGAAAAGGAGGGTATTTTAAAGGAGAAAACCTTGCAAAAATGTATGTTCATGGGAATAAAAGGATAATGGAGTTGATTACCTTATAGTCGATCGTGTTGTATTTGACGTCCTCCCTTAAACCGTGTCGTTAACTGACTGAGTTCTGTGTACGTGTGTGAGCACTTGCGGTGGGCGGGGAATATCAGAAGGAGAGGTAGGTGAAGTGAGGAAAGCGGGTGAAATGTTGTGTAGGTTGGAACTAACTGAGGAGTGGCGCTGTGATAGGCTAGGGGAAACGGAAGGGAAAGTCGGGGGAATGTTGTGTAGGGTGGAGTTAATCGGAAGGCGGTGTGTTGGTTACTTTTGGGATCCTTTTTGATGGTTTTTCTAGTTGAGTCTAATTTGGTAGCCTCTTTAAATAATATATTGATATTTTCCATGATTTCATTAATATTCTGACCGGGATTTCATTTCTGATCAATCTCAATATTGATATTTTCAAGTATACTCATTAATTTGCCTTTGTGTAATATTCATAGAATGGTCAATTGCCTTTCTATTGGTGTAAACTGTGTTTATATTCGGTCATATGAAGACTCATGGCCATGTTTTCACCATGCTGCATTGCCATTTGTTTAGATTAACAAAGTTGGTGTTGTCCTCCTCTTTTATTGTCCAAAATAGTTGAATTTCGTTATATAGGTGGCGTAAGAATAGAAATTGATAAGCCTTAGTTTTTATCTTCCTTTCTTGTTAGTAGGTAGCTACAACTGACTACTTTTTAACATTGTGAACTCACCTTCACCGCATTCGTCATTTACTGCTGCATTCTTCTCCGCATTTGATATGCGCACACTGCCACAGTTACGGGACTACAGTCAGCTGATTATCTGCGTCAAACATGGATGACATCATCGGTTTTAGATTGTACACTCTTCATGGATGCTCTCAGCAGTTCTAGTGCCATGTGTCATGTCTTCTCCTGTACCTCCCCTCTTCAGCTGGTCTATATAATTACAGTAAAACCACGTAAATTCAAAGTTGTTGAGACACAAATATCCGTCTTCAAATTACGTGATTTTGAATTTACCGTCAACTCATAAATGAGAAATGCCAACACTTGACGCGTCAAAAAATATTCTAAGACCCGTTACTGCATGGAATTAACCATGATTCACAGTTTAAACCTTCTAGATGCCATCGATTAAAAGCTATTCCAAAAATGTATTCAAGGTGCATTAGTAGTATTCAAATAATGCACTTGCATAACTCACTGACAAACAAACTCCCGCAATGAAAGAAAAAAAGCATGATCCAAAGACGAAGAGAAATCTGTGTTGGCTTCCCTGTGCAAGCCCTTTATTCACTGGATTAGTGTATTGTTCCATTTTAGATGCCCTGTACTTGCACGGAAAATAAATAATCCCCTTCAAAATTTCGTGGCTTATCAAACTTTCCTATCACGTCGAGAGAAAGCCTCTTGCTTCCATTTACATTACAACACCGTACAGTGACTATCCTTGTACAATTTCCCACCATGACACTTCTCTCATAATTCAGAAATGCCAACCCGTGCCCGTCACGAGGTATTCTAAGACCCATTTATCCATGAGTTTAAAGGAGGGTTCAGACCTTTTAAATGTCATAGAAAAAACTATTTCCGAAATGTATCCAACAAGGTGCATTTACATTTTTCAAATAATGCACTTGAATAAATCACTGGCAAACAAAACCTCACTCAAAGGCAGAAAAAGCACTTTTCTGGATTACTCTGCTGTTTCCATTTTTAGATGCTTTGTACGTGCACGGAAAGTGCCCAACGCCCTTAAAACTTCTCGCCTTACCAAACTTTCCCATGAAGTCTCTCGCTTCCTTGTGCATTGCAACACATTACAGTGACTCCCACCTTTGTACAATTTCTCAGCTGGCACCTCTCTCCTGTAAAACGGTAAGTCAGTTTGAGCTCTGCATAAAACATGCAGTTTCATTGGCATTGACAATTTTGTTCGCTGTGTACAAGTTGATTATATGAACCATGCTTTTTCGCCAATTGTGGGCATCGTCAGTGTTTGCGGATCCTGCTTCTCCGCACACTGCCTGATACGTAGTGATGTGACGTTCTTTAAAGCGCTGAATACAAAATTATTATGATTTCACTCGATGTTAGCAAATATGGAGCACACTGTGCTTCGTTATGGTATTCTACGTTGTATGTGGATATTGAAGTAAATACTGTATGTGCAGTAAACAAGATTTTTAAAAATTGCATGTCGCTTAGCGTTATCCAAGAAATAGCATGGGGAGGTCCCCATATGTTGTTTCCAATGTAAAGTGTGGGTTGCAGAGTTCTGGTGATAACGGCAGGCTCTCTTGCCTACTGCCATTCGCAATCAAGTTGGGAAGTTTATATTATAATTGCAGGCTCCATTGCCTACTGCGCGGTCACAACCTATTTGGGGAGTTTTTGTTACGATGCCAGGCCCCCTTTCCTACTTCCGGACAGATTACAGTTGAGGAGTTAATATTATAATCGCAGGCAACTTTCCTACTACCAGTCAAAATTGAGTTGTGCAGTTATCATTATAATGACAAGCCCTTTTTCCTGCCGATGCCAGCTTACTGCCCGTCATACACAGTTGGTGAGTTTCCAGCAAAATAGGAGGCCACTATGCCTAATGCTAGTCACACTTTAGATGGCTACCTTAGTTTATAATGGAGGGCACCCTGGCCTACAGCCAAACACCATCAGATACGGGAGTTCTGAACAAAATTGTATGCTCCCGTGCCTTCTGCAAGTCAACTTGAGAAGTGAATTATTCATTACAATGGTAGGCCCTCCTTACTAATGCCAGTTCCACAGGAATTGTAGAAGGACACCATTCCTACTGCCAGTCAAATTTGGTGTGGGCAGTACTGATTACAATAGCTGACGCACACTTTCTCGATCGCTACAAATCGACATCAATGAATATGTATAGATCGACATACGAAAGTATATGCATGGTTGCAATATTGCAGACCTTCATTATCAGATTAACTGCTGCTAAACGGTACGTTATATGGTCAAAGGATTGTAACATAACCGCATTATTTTGTTGCCTAATGGCTAGTCCTATGATATTTTCTCGCATCTCATCTATTCATGGGGCAGACTGAGTTAGAAACATTGAATAGGGTGAAATTTGTGTAAGATTACCTCGTATCTTACATTGTATTGCTTTTCGTATAATTATGTGACATAGCATTTGACTCGCATATGGATACTAGGTGGGCCAATATTCGTGTAGAGTTTAATGTTTCTATCTTTCCAGTAAGTGATTGAAAGTATGAATTATGCATGTAAAAGTCCAAATTTAATTAAAATCGAGAAATAGAGACAAATCTAACGTATAAGGGATACAGATACGACAAAAAATCATAAGACCAAGGTTGAAGATCACTCCAAATTGACAGGAGATGGTGCCATCCGTTATGTGATAGGACTTCCCGTTTATCGTACGAAATACCTCAAAACGAAGGTGTGCACCATCATTAAAATTGCCTCCATGTAACGATATTATTCGGGGATAAAAAGTGAAAAATTTAAAGATCTTGGAAGTTTTCCATCCGTTACAGGTTAAAACATATAATTTTTACAAATTTAATTTTCTTGCTCGTCTGGCAGATTATGCCGCAATCTGGATTTTGGGCGAGGGGGTTTAAAATGGGGAATTTCAGGAAACTACCCCCAAAAATATGCAGATGGTCATTATTACCCCTCAAACGGGCACCAAAATAGTCAATGTCCAGACACACACAGAGTCATTACGGTTTTGTTTACTCGTATGTAGATAGATAAGAAATCTGCTGCACGTACAACACCTTTTGTGCAATGTCCGCTGGACTAAACCTGCAAAATTGACCGTTCATGGTATCCCACTTATTAACCCTCCTGTCGAAAAATGCACATGAGAAAAAAGTTTTGAAAATGGATTTCCATTAATTTCAGATGTGCATATTCTGAGGGAGTTCAAAACCATGGTTTCGGTTTCGGATAGACCCCCTGTAAATTTAGGTATTCAGAAATAATATTGGCCCTAAAACCTACTCAAGGACAGGTGGATTCCAAATATCGGGGTTGGTAGAAATTTATTCAGTAGTTCTCAAGTTATAAGAACTCATACAATCAAACAGACGAAAAGCCACTCAGACATCAAAGCTAAGAAATATGCAAATGGTCATTATTACACCTGAAACAGATAACTGTACAGAAATGCTGCCAAAATAGTGAATGTACAGACACACGGTGGTAACGATTATATTTATATAGTTGACAGATAAGCATGGGCATATTTGTCAGTGCAAACCTTCATTTCGAGATTTACTGCTCCTAAACGGTAAAACATATCAACAGTTTACACCCTCAGATGTCCCTTTTGTCGCTCTACATGTTGGTATTAAAACCTTTTTCCATATTTCCCATATTTATGGGTTCGATTGAGTTACGATATTTGAATGGGTTGAAATTTGGGTACATTTTTAACATTTTACATTATTTTTCACATACTTATGTGGAAGATAGAATTATGAAATTAGGTGCGCATATAGCTATTGGTCGTGTCAATGTGCGTGCTGAATTTGATAGCTCTATCGTTCCTATAAGTGTGTCAAACTATGTAACATACGTGTAAAAAGCACAACATTTACGAACAATCGAAACATACAGACATATCTACCCTATAAGGGAGGGGGAGAGGGAGAGAGAGAGGGTGGGGGGTGGGGAGAAAGATGGCAAAATATTACAGGACCAAAGTTGCAGATCACTCCAAATTGAACATAGGTTGTGCCATCCGTTTTGTGATAGAAATTACCGTTTAGCCGCTAGATACCTCGAAATGAAGGTCTGCACTGTCTTTAAATTGCCTCCATATTTCGATATTCCTTGCCAGAAAAGTGGAAAATTTAAAGATCTTGGAAGTTTTCCGTAGGTTACTGGCTAAAACGTATAAATTTGCTTAATTTCAATTTTTCAGCTGGTGTGGCAGATTGTGAGGCAATCTTGATTTTGGGCGAGGGGGATGAAAGTTAGGGCTTTCAGGAAACTGTAGCTAAAAAGTATGTAGAGGGTCATTATTTCCCCTTAAACGGAAAGCTGTACGAAAATTTCGCCGAAATAGTCAGTGAACAGACACCCGGTCATTACGATTTGATTTTTATAGATAAGGAATCTGTTCCATGTACAACTACTTTTGGGCTATGTCCGCCGGACTTAGCCTGAGAAACCGACCTTTCATGATATCTCCTTTATTAATCCTTCTGTCGAAAAAATGCACAAGAGAAAATAAATTTTTGTAATGGATTTCCATCAATGTTGGTGTATTTTCAGTCAGGTTGGTCTTGTACTGTATATATTTTAGGAGAGTAAAATCACCATTTCTGTTCCCTATAAAACCCCAGTCCATTCCGGAAATTTGAAATGGTATTCACCTTAAAACCTAACCGTGGACAGGTGGATGCTAAATATAAAATTTGGTTCATATTTCTTCAGTAGTATTCAAGTTGTAAGAAATACGCTTTCCACGCACCCGCTCTTGTGTTAAGTCCGGTGGGACTTGCACTGAAACACGGTCCATTAATACTATCTCCCTTATTAATCCTTGTATCGAAATGATGCATATGAGGAAAAAGGTTAAGAATTAATTTCCGTGAAGGCAGGTAGATTTCCATTAAGTTTGGTTGTGTGTATTTCGAGGGAGTGCAGAATCACGGTTCCGGTTTCGTATAAACCCCCAGTCAGGTCAGGGATTTAGAAACAATATTTAAACTAAAACCTACCCAAGGACAAGTGGATTCTAAATATGAAGTTTGGTGGAAATATATCCAGTAGTTTTCAAGTTATAGAAAAACACACAAGCAAACAAACGGACCAACAAACAGACACCAAAGCTAAAATATATGCAGATGGTCATTATTACACCTGAAACGGATAAATGTACCGAAATTTCGCCAAAATAGTCAATGTACAGACACACTGTCGTTAAGATTTTATTTATATACATGAACTTTCTGTGTGTCATTTCTCTCAAAAACTTCTTTACATTCCTGAACTGTGCAATAGTCTTACCTACGGTATGCCAAGATTTTGTAATTGAAAATGCTGATCATTAATTCCTTCTCCTACTCTTTGTTTTCTACGATATTGCACGGCTGTTCTCTTTCATTAATCCAGTTTTAAATATTAGTGTCACTCTCACTGATCTCTCTAATATTTTCTTTGTGATTTGTTGTGATATATGTTTTGACATTTTTTGTGCTGTACTCTTTCTAACTTGTTGTGTCTTGTCTTTCAATAAGTAGCCAATTCTTGTTCATCCACTGGTGTCCTTGTATCTTCCTGACTTCTTGTATATTATTTATTTCTTCCGCCTGTGTACCATCCATGGTATATCCCTTGTTGGCCAGCACTTGCATATGTCTCTTCGACGGTCACCTTTTATCTATCGTTTCTAATTATACTAACCTATCCATCACAGAGTCATCTCAATTTTATGTTTTGGACAACTGGTTAGTTTTCCAAACCATTATTTAATGCTGCATCAAAAGTTGAGTCCCTGGGAATTGGTCTGATTGAGGAGTGTGGAAAATGGGATCAGCAAGTCTCTAGGGATGTTCCATTAGGAAAGGTAACGATCAGTTATTTTAGGAAGAACAATGCAGTAATAGTTAAAACTGGTTCTTTTTCAGAAGCTCGCTAGCCAGTGTGAAGTCGGTGAAGAAATTGTCTGTAGTGACGTTTCTCCCTGTTCCCTCAGTATGCTTGACAAGTCTCAATAAAACATTCGTTCCTGGGTTCACATCTCTCTGTCTGGTTACTGGTTTACCATTGTAAACTTCAGCGGCTCATACATAAGCGTGTCCAAATCCGAGAGTAACCATACTTTTCTCTTCATTTGGTAGATAAATACTGCCTAAGGGCATTCTCCCCTAAAGCGAACTTTCTGTTCATCCACAGTTGTATTTTCGTATGGAACAAACACTTCAGGTAGTTGTGAAATGAACATGTCAAAGACATTCCTTGTTGCTGCTAACTTATTACTTCTTAGGGCTGGTCTGTCTTACATATTACAAACCTCAAAACTGGGTTATTTGGAACTCTTGATGAGATACTGTAGCTCGAAGGATAGGACGACCATCTGCTTCATTCCATAATTCTCAAACAGCAACTGCTGCTGTTACAAAATTGCGTAAATCGTACATACCGTACCTGAAAATGCTTCAAGCTCTATTGGAGAAATGGGCTTGTGGGTTTTCTCTTTATGTACAAAAACCATCTCCATTTCACAATTTGGTTCCTATAAAGTGGTTTCCAGCACTTTATCAGTGACGAATAATTTCCTTGCCAACATCTGAAAATAACCTGTCCTCTGAAGAGCATCTCATGTGTACTCGATACAACATGTCAGGGGGTATCTTTGTTCTAAGAAGATTAGTTTACCGCACAGTCCGTGTAGGGCTAAGGGGCTAATGGGCTAATGGGCAAAAGGGCTAAAGGGCTAATGGGCTAAAGGGCTAAAGGAGCAACAACCTCATCGATCGCTATCAGCGAGAACGCTTGTACTTTGTTAAGTGTAGAAAATTAATCTTTATTTGTAAATGGTTTCACGTTCAGAACAAGGAATGGAACCTAGGGGTTACGTCTTACCTAATAAAATCCCCGAGGTGCGATGAGTTACGTTTTTCGAACTAGTGTTTGGAACACTGAACTTTTCAAGATGATAGCAGAGAGTTTAGCAATGTTCTGTTGTTGGATTATAAATTCCGCGCTACATCATTCATAAGGTGGCGGCCCTTGAGGTTTACTGCCGTAAAGATGACAAGAGTGAGGTTAACAATGTTCCGTTGTTGGATTTTAAATTCTGCGCTACAACATGCATAAGGTGGCAGCCTTGAGGTTTACCGCCGTAAAGATGGCAGCAGTGAGGTTAGCGACGCTCTATTGTCCTTCAAAGTGAGGTTAGGGTTCGTCAAGAAGACAGCTGTCAAAAAAGCACGTGGCTATGTTTACCAAACAAGAGCACGTGGTCGTGACGTCACGGTCACGTAATCAATCCTTAGCTCGACGTCGTTAAGAGCAGCATTAGGATTAGCTATGCTCAAAAGTCTTGGGGACAGAGCAGCAGTATGAATTGCCATGTTTCAAAGCGTGTACACATCACCTATCTATTTTACATGCATCGACCATCGTACTAAACTTCATCCGCTAGATAGTGCTGCTATCTTAGCATAACCTATACCCATAAAATTAAAGTACAATGAATAGTCATGTTTCAAAGCGTGTACACATCACCTATCGATTTTACATGCATCGACCATCGAACTAAACTTCATTCGCTAGATCGTGCTGCTATCTTAGCATAACCTATACCCATAAAATTAAAGTACAATGAATAGCCATGTTTCAAAGCGTGTACACATTACCTATCGATTTTGCATGCATTGACTCTCGTACTAAACTCCTTCCGCTAGATTGTGCTGCTATCTTAGCATAACCTATACGCATGACCTTAAAGTACAATGAATAGCCATGTTTCAAAGCGTGTACACATTACCTATCGACTTTGCATGCAACAAATATCGTACTAAACTTCTTCCGCTGGGTTGTGCTGCTATCTTAGCATAACTTATACACATGAACTTAAAGTACAAAGAATAGCCATGTTTCAAAGCGTGTACACATTACCTATCGATTTTGCATGCATTGACTCTCCTACTAAACTCCTTCCGCTAGATTGTGCTGCTATCTTAGCATAACCTATACGCATGACCTTAAAGTACAATGAATAGCCATGTTTCAAAGCGTGTACACATTACCTATCGACTTTGCATGCAACAAATATCGTACTAAACTTCTTCCGCTAGGTTGTGCTGCTATCTTAGCATAACTTATACACATGAACTTAAAGTACAAAGAATAGCCATGTTTCAAAGCGTGTACACATTACCTATCGATTTTGCAAGCATCGACTCTCGTACTAAACTTCTTACGCTAGACTGTGCTGCTATCTTAGCCTAACCTATACGCATGAACTTAAAGTACGAAGAATAACCATGTTTCAAAGCGTGTACACGTCACCTATCGATTTTGCAAGCATCAAATATCGTACTAAACTTCTTGCGCTAGATTGTGCTGCTATCTTAGCATTACCTGTACGCATGAACTTAAAGTACAAAGAATAGCCTTGTTTCAAAGCGTGTACACATTACTTAATGATTTTGCATGAAACGACTATCATACTAAACTTTTTCCACTAGATTGTGCTAAAATCAAGTAAGTGTGCTGCTATCTTAGCAAAACCTATCGATTTTACATGCATCGACTATCGTACTAGACTTCTTCCGCTAGAGGATGTAGCAATCGCTTTTGTGTATTCCTAACCCATGTGCATGAACTAAAAAGCATAAAGAAGAGCTATGTTCTGAAGCGTGTACACATCACCTTTCGATAATGTATGTATCGAATATCGTACTAAACGTCTCCTGCCAGAGCGTACGGCTATCGCTTGTGTGTGCACGAACTTGAAGCATAAAGAATAGCAATGTATAAAAATCTTGTAAACAAAGCAGCAGCATTAAGTATAGCCATGTTTAAATGCGTGTACACATCATGTATCCATGATGCACGCAGTACTAAACTTATTCCATTAGAATGTACAAATTTCGCATGTGTTTGTGCTGCTATCTTAGCATAGCCTATGTGCATGAACTTAAAGCATAAAGAATAGTTATGTGTAAAAGATCTTGTGAACATAGCAGAATGTTTACTACGTAGGTGTAGACATTGAACTTTGCATGCAAAGGCAGCATACTACGTGACCGTGACGTCACGACCACGTGCTCTTGTTTGGTAAACATAGCCACGTGCTTTCTTGACAGCTGTCTTCTTGACGAACCCTAACCTCACTTTGAAGGACAATAGAGCGTCGCTAACCTCACTGCTGCCATCTTTACGGCGGTAAACCTCAAGGCTGCCACCTTATGCATGTTATAGCGCGGAATTTAAAATCCAACAACGGAACATTGTTAACCTCACTCTTGTCATCTTTACGGCAGTAAACCTCAAGGGCCGCCACCTTATGCATGTTGTAGCGCGGAATTTATAATCCAACAACAGAACATTGCTAAACTCTCTGCTATCATCTTGAAAAGTTCAGTGTTCCAAACACTAGTTCGAAAAACGTAACTCTTCGCACCTCGGGGATTTTATTAGGTAAGACGTAACCCCTAGGTTCCATTCCTTGTTCTGAACGTGAAACCATTTACAAATAAAGATTAATTTTCTACACTTAACAAAGTACAAGCGTTCTTGCTGATAGCGATCAATGAGGTTGTTGCTCCTTTAGCCCTTTAGCCCTTTTGCCCATTAGCCCTTTAGCCCATTAGCCCCTTAGCCCTACAAGGAATGTGCGGTAAACTAATCTTCTTAGAACAAAGATACCCCCTGACATGTTGTATCGAGTACAGTGTTCGGTTCTACTTATTTAGTGTTCTAAACACTTCAATCAATGTTCCGATCACATGATAAAGTTAACGGCATAGAGTGCAGTTTTCGATTCCAGCCTTGTTACGTTTCTTCTGTGATTTGCAAGTCTAAACATGCTTAATGACGCCACCAATGCAGCACGCGCTTACTCTAGCTATCCCGATGCAGGTTTAAACTCGTTCGATAGAGCTATGCCTTGACATAAGAGGAGGCCTTAACAGCTTATGAAAAAGCACGTCGAATTTTTCAAATTACCCGCCACCACATTTCAAAGGTATGAGGTTTAGTGCTGTAAAAATACCTGCACGATGCAAAGCTAGCTTTCTTCATCAGAGCAGCCACCATCTTGTGTAAGCACCTCTAGGCCGTATCATAAGCAGCTGTGTATAGTCATCGTCTTGTCGCTGCTACCTCCCGCAAGCACCCCTAGGGAGTCTCATAAGAGCAGCAGCCATCTTGTGTAAGCGCTCTTAAGCTGTCTCATAAGAAGCTATGTATAGCCGCCATCTTGTAGAAATAGATAGCTGCCAATGCCAAAGGGCCTAAGTAGGAATCGAACCGTCGATCTCATCATTAGACTATGTTTTTCTTATGCTATCATGTTCCTGATACTGCAAACCTAGGTATCAGGTGGAAAAATTTTGTCCGTTTTCGAGATATTTAACATTTTGCATTTAAGCCCCAAATGTAATGAATCGAACCTGCACGGTACGTTATACTCTCTACCATAGCTAGACCTGATCATGTTACGAAGACTTGCTTCATTACAAGCTGAAACAGAGCCAATGCCAAAGGGCCTAAGTTAGAACCGAACCGTTGATCTCATCATTAGACAATGTTTTAACTTGTTCTCTATACTGCGAACCGAGGTATTGGGTAGAAAAATTTTGTCCGTTTTGCTCTACGATGCACCGTATTCGAGATATTTAACATTATGCATTTAAGCCCCAAATTTAATGAATCGAACTAGCACGACACGTTAGCCTCTAAGCTAAGAGCAGCAGCCATCTTGCGCAAGCACCATTAAGGCGTCTCATAAGGAGTCGTGTATAGCCGCCATTTTGCGTCCGCCATCTTGCGCAAGCATCCTTAGGGCATCTCTAGCCATCTTGTGCAAGGACCCTTAAGTCGCCTCATAAGAGCAACCGCCATCTTGCACAAGCATCTCTAGGGCGTCTCATAAGGAGCCTTGTATAACCGCCATCTTGCGCAAGCAGCCCAAGGGCATCTCATAAGAACCTATGTATAGCGGCCATCTTGCATAAGCACCTTTAAGGAGTCATGTATAGCCACCATCTTATGCAATTAGCGTCGAGAGATGGCTGATGTAGAATTTTTCTCTTTAAATTATCCGCCACCATATTTCAACTAAAGAGTGTAGCACTGAGCTCTATAGATTAAAGATGGCAGATGACAGCTGACGAAATTGCCCGCATGATAGCAGCACAGTGCTCTATTGATTAAAGATGGTGGATGACAGCTGCACGTGGCTTTGTTTACTAAACAAGAGCACATAGAATTTTTCAAATTGCCGCCACCACATTTCAAAGGTAACTAGCTAAAAAGCGCAGCACTGAGGTTTGTGATGCAAGATGGCGGATGACAGCTGTCAGAAAAAAGCACGTGAGTTTGTAAAGCACGTGGAATTTGCCACCGCCACAAAGAGGGCAGCACGGTGCCCTCTTGATTAAAGATGGCTGCTGTCACGTGGAATTGCCTGCCACCACAGGTATCTAGCTAAAGAGGGCAGCACTGAGGTTTGCGATGCAAGATGGCTGCTATCAAAAAGCATTTTTCAAATTATCCGCCACCACATTTCAAAGGTAAGTAGCTAAAGAGGGCACCACCGTGCTCTATGGATTAAAGATGGTGGATGACAGCTGTCAAAAAAGCATGTGGATTTGTTTACCGATTCAAATCTCGCGCTGGTAAGGTTAAGTTGGTAGCACTAAGGTTTAGGCCCGTTAAGATGGCAGCACTGCGGATGACAGCAGTGACGTACCACATTTCAAAGGTAAGTAGCTAAAGAGGGCAGCACTGTGCTCTATAGATTAAAAATGGCGGATGTCAGCTGTCAAAAAAGCACATGGCTTTGTTTCCAAACAAGAGCACATGGAATTTGCCGCCACCACATTTCAAAGGTATCTAGCTAAAGAGGGCAGCACTGTGCTCTCTTGATTAAAGATGGCGGATGACGGCTGTCGAAAAAGCACGTGAGTTTGTTTCCAAACAAGAGCACGTGGAATTTTTCAATTTGCCGCCACCACATTTCAAAGGTATCTAGCTAAAGATGGCAGCACGGTGCTCTCTTGATTAAAGATGGTGGATGATAGCTAGTAAAACTTTTCAAATTGCGCGCTACTACGTGCTTAAGGTAGTAGCCATAAAGAGGGCAGCACGGTGTTCTGTGGATTAAAGATGGCGGATGACAGGTGATGAAATTGCCCGCATGATAGCAGCACGGTACTCTGTTGATTAAAGATGGCGGATGACAGCTGCACGTGGCTTTGTTTCCAAACAAGAGCACGTAGAATTTGCCGCCACCACATTTCAAACTAAAGAGGGCTCTATAGATTAAAGATGGCAGATGGTAGCTGTCAGAAAAAAAGCACGTGAGTTTGTTTCCAAACAAGAGCACGTGGAATTTTTCAATTTGCCGCCACCACATAGAGGGCAGCACGGTGCTCTCTTGATTAAAGATGGCTGCTGTCACGTGGAATTGTCTGCCACCACAGGTATCTAGCTAAAGAGGGCAGCACTGAGGTTTGCGATGCAAGATGGCTGCTGTCAAAAAGCATTTTTCAAATTATCCGCCACCACATTTCAAAGGTATGTAGCTAAAGAGGGCAGCACTGCTTAAAGATGGCGGATGACAGCTGTCAAAAAGCACGTGGCTTTGTTTACCTCATGCTAGTTAGATTAAGTTGGCACTACTGAGGTTTAGGCCCGTCAAGATGGCAGTACTGAGGTTAGCGATGCGTTGTTGTCTGTCAAAAAGCACGCGGCTGTCAAAAAACACGTGGCTTTGTTTACCTCATGGTAGTTAGGTTAGGTTGGCACTAGTGAGGTTTAGGCCCGTCAAGATGGCAGCAGTGAGGTTAGCGATGCGTTGTTGTCGATGACAGCTGTCAAAAAGCACGTGGCTTTGTTTACAAATTCAAATCTCCCACCAAAATTCAAATTTCCCGCCAAAAAATCAATTTTCCCGCCAGAATGCAAATTTCCCGCGCCGCGGCGGCGGAGGAGGCGGCGGAGGGTGCGGCAGAACTCTCCCATTATACTACTAGTGCTTAATTGACTAGTGTTTGTATGTTTATGTATTGATTAGTGTAGTGTATGTATGAAGCAGCTATACGAAATTAATGAAGAATTGGTGTAGTAGACCCTGTGTATAAAGAAATGTGATAAGCATAATGCCTATAATTACACACTTCATCTTGGCTGGTGTTACATGGAAGCTCTCGGAATTCATTCTTTCTGATTATATTATACGCATATTACAAAAATTACTAACTAGTTCGATAGAAGGTCGTTTAGTTTTAGAAAACATTATTCCACTGAAGCTCATCTTGTAGATTCCTGCAAGATATAGCTGATATTTTAGATTCAGGAGGTCAAGTGTGTCATGATGGACTTATCTAAGGCTTTTGATACGATAGATCTTGGGAGACTACTGGCAAATATAAGTGCAATTGGTCAAGGTAAAATAATGACTGTATCGGTGGCTATCATTTTAGAAAATACGACTCTTTAACATTAGAGTATGTGTAGCTTTATTTGATCCTATAAAAACTATGGGATTGGGTCCCATAGGGTAGTATGATGGGACGTATATTTTCATATGTGCACAATATGAATAATTAACTGGAATCAGAGATATGGATTGTGAGTGACTGCAGAAAGACCTTGACAATATTGTGAGGTTGTGTGTTTCACAAATAGTCTTCTCTGTTTTATTATTCTGTTGAAGGGGTGAAAGTTCCTCTGTAAGTACCTAGGCATTCATAATAAGGATAGATCTTCATTGTGGTAATCAGATAAACAGGATTGAAAATAAAATTTACATATCTCATAATATGATTTTGAGGTTATTGAGGGGTTTTAGAGGAGAGGGCACGTAGATCTCCAGCAAGGCCACAATTGAAGTATGGGAACGTCACCAAGATTACTTGATTAGAGAACAGGAAATAATCTACAGAAACAGCTCCATTTCTTGTGGGTGATTTCTGACAAAAGAGTTGTTACAGAGATGTTGCAAAGTTTGGGCTGGAAAGGCTTGGAGAAATGAGACAAGCTGTTCGACTAAGCAGTATATTCTGAAATGTCATCGAGGGATGGCTTGGAATGACATTAGTTGATGAATAAATTTAAGTCATCATCTTTATATGTAGGAAAGGTCACAACATGAAGATAAGTTGGAATTCAAGGGGACAAATTTTGGCTAATGTTTACTTACAGGAAGACATAATTTACCAAGTGAGTTGTTTCATAAATTTCCACAATCTTTTTCTACATAAACATCTGATAAACAATCAAAACAATTATAGTTGATTGATTGAAACATTGAGTGAATTATTGGTCTTAATGTGATGTACAGAGAAGGATGATGGATATTTCTGTAGTTATGATTTAAGTATTGTCCAATTGTTGGTAAAAAGGTACGAATAATGTGGGATTACTTGATATTACAGTGAAGTGTTTTGGGAATGAAGGTATATAGCGTCCCCTATTTTCCTGATAGGCTAAGCTGGTGAACGAGAGTCCCAGAGATGGACCGTTCGTTAACTGGCGTCGCTGATTTTTGGGGTGACAAAAATGGAAAAAACTAACAATTTAAAAACATGGTTTGACATTTATTGTTAATAGCACTCTTTTAAACAAAAATTAAACATAATTTAACAACAAAATCTTGAGGTCGTTATGCCTCATAGGACAGTTTTATACAATTCTGACTCTCTGGTCCTTCCTCATCGAAGCCTGAATTACACTGAAATGTAAATAAAAATTAGCCTCATCTGGCTTGAAGAAAACAAAATTGTTGAGGGTGAAAATCTTCTTAACTTCTTTGAACCATGAACTTAACAGAAACTGGCTACCATGACAGCATGTTTTCAACTTAGAAAAAGAAGATATTTTATATTAATAAAATAATAAATGATAATAGAGTCATGAAAATCTCAAAATTAACACTGAGAATTTTTACATCATAATTTTATCTTAATTATGGATAAACTCCACTGATATTGAAAAAATTTCTGACCAAAGCTTGCATTCTCGAGAATTATTTTTAATAATATAATTTCAAATAATTATTTTGATTTAAGACTTCACAAGCATTATTATGACCTTAGAAAAGCATTCTTTTCCTGAAAATCCTTCAAAATGTGATTGAAATTAATTTATGACTTTTTACAATATCTAAAATTTTATAAACTTTGTTCGGGCGAGGTTAAAATAGTACGGGCCTATTCATTTTTAGTGGCACGTCATTGTAGAACATTACTTAAATACATAATGAGATTCACTAAACATAATTATTTCGACAAGATAAATGAGCACAAACAACGCCGGAATTACCTGAGCCCACCGTGGTCAGGTCAAAACCACATTTTAATAAATCACGAGAGAAAATATTCCCAACTAATTCATTCTCTCCACATTCACACATATGATACACAAATTTCATTAATATTATTTACAAACAAATTCTAGAATTTAAATTTAGATCTGATTATCATAATCCTATAAATAGAATAGTCAGGCGACAGCTCCTGGTAAATCATTACGTCCGACAATCAGTGACACGTGATTGAATATTGGTAATCATGTTTAAAGAGATAATAGCAGGATTAATACAACGTCGATCACAGATATTCAGCAAATTGATAGTCAGAATAAAATGGATGACAATTATCACGCACATTATTAAGCTTAAACATCAATGTCACTGGACATGTGGTCAATGAGTCACGATAAATTATTATTAAAAATTCCCGACTCGTTGGCTGAATTGTCAGCGTACTGGCCTTCGGTTCAGAGGGTCCCGGGTTTGATTCCAGTCGGGTCGGGGATTTTAACCTTCATTGGTTAATTCCAATGGCCCGGGAACTGGGTGTTTGTGCTGTCCCCAACATCCCTGCAACTTACACACCGCATATAACACTATCCTCCACCACAATAACACGCAGTTACCTACACATGGCAGATGCCGCCCACCCTCATCGGAGGGTCTGCCTCGCAAGGGCTGTACTCAGCTAGAAATAGCCACATGAAATTATTATATTATTAAAAACTTTGTTCGGGCGAGGTTAAAATAGTACGGGCCTATTCATTTTTTAATCCCATAAATATCACTTAACAAATGCTCAAAATTCGCAGAACGCATTGTAATGCAAGACACATACTTCTCCAAATAATCCACGAATTAATCCCACAGGATCGCCGTATTCCAGGCTCATAATTCATCAACAGGGCATACATCAAATATCTCCCAAGACCAGCAAATATTTATCACTCATGACCATTAATCTTTATTTTAACCTGGCCTAAAAATTTATGACTATTATTATCATTAATATTATTATTAGTGGTGATTGTTAATTCTACATAATACTGAATTCGATGACACTATCCTGCACAAATACACAGAAATGCATAATATGAAATGCACAGTGAAATTTATCATATAAGGCACAACGAAAATTATTTCCACACAAGTTCATAAATCTGGAATTGTTTAATTAAATTATATTTTATCCGGGAGCTCCATTACTTTTAAATATTAAGTTTAAGCATTTGAAGGGAATTGGAAATAATCTCAGAAGACATTAAATGGCAACTACACTAATAGAATCCAAATAACATTCGCACTCACTGTACCAACACTACCATGACACCAGAAGAATGAAGTATGAAATTATTGCAAAATTGCACTGATCTAATAGAAATAGTAATGCAAATGAAGAGGCACATACTACTTCCACATAGATGGACAGTAACTATGTTACAAAAGTTTACTTAAATTTGCGATGAGACTCGATCCCTTCCCAGGTAGTTGAATCTGCTCACATGTCGCAGGTCGTCCTGGTCGTTTTCTCCCTCATGTTAGAATGTGCCTACATTTAGCACGGCATGATGACAGCAAAGTCCATTTCCATATGTGAATGATTAGCTCCTCTTGAGGATAGGCGAGGCATCTTGGTGTAGCTGGTTATTCTGAATTGTAAAGGTCCTCTTCTTTCTTGAAGTTCCG
This sequence comes from Anabrus simplex, assembly GCF_040414725.1. Lineage (NCBI taxonomy): Eukaryota > Metazoa > Arthropoda > Insecta > Orthoptera > Tettigoniidae > Anabrus > Anabrus simplex. Next base: position 5,218,541 of record NC_090277.1, read on the forward strand.
ATGGTGGCTGAAATAGACACAGACAGCTTTAGAAAATTTATCAAGTATGATCACGTCAAATAAATAGCTCGATGAACAAACTTAACTGCGAAGCTCGCAAAAATTTGTGGCAATACGGAATCAGAGATTTTATTCGTTCTTCCTAGCTTATATTCCCTCAGCTGTGGACGTGTGACACTAGAGTTCCGCGATGGGCTGTAATTCTTCTAGAAATTACTGGGCTCCGAGCAAGACATGACTACCATGTGTTTATCGATCGCCAGGCTGGAATAATCAATAGTCTGCATACTCCCCAAAACCGGTCGAAGCACTTTTTGACTGAGAACACAGCCATTCATGAATAAAACTTTAGACTGCTCTCCCAATGAAAGAATGTAATCAGCTGTTAAGAACACACAATAAAATGCATAGTATGGGCCAAATATGAAAGGGACAATAGGAACATGGAATTTAACAAAGAGATAAGGAGTCAAGTGATGTATAGAAGGATGGGAACAGGGGAATGTGAAATAAAGAGGATAAGGAAAATAGCTAGTCAGTGTGGAAACAGGGATCAACAGATAGAGAAAGAGAAGTAAGGAATAGTATTGGGTGTGGATTTGGAGATAGTATTTGTCCTTTCATGTTCCTCCTTTTCTATCACTTCCTTGTCTACTGCCATCCTATTGTATGTACCTTTTCATGTTCTTGTCTCTCTTATCACTCTCTGAAAAATGGTGCAAAAGGGCCCTGGTTAATATGCAGCATGTCGTTATGCTTCTTAGGTTACAAAAAGGGCTAAAAAAAGAAAATAATTGCAATTTAAATGCAATGCTAAAATTTACATGCAATGTAAAGTTTAATCTTGTAGCACTTGCATGGAATTATTTAAAGTCATTCCACACACTGTATATGAGTTGATAATGTTTGTAAGTACACAAGATGTTATGAGTAAAATTTTGTAAATAATTTAAATTCATTAAGGATGGGCTGTGTGATTAAATTGTTAGTGTAAATTGTATAACACTCTATTTTAGGAAAATGTCTTCTTCTCTTGTCAATTTAAAAATTAGTGCTTGATAATAATGTATTTTTATGTACCATTTGCCACTGAGGTAGACACCTCTTTTGTAATTAAAGTGATTTTGAAATTCATTTTCTCAGCTGTTTCTTGTTTAGGTCAATATACTAATATTTTCATTCCCTTACTTCTCTATTCTACTTCTCTTATTTCTTGCTTACAGCCTTCCAAAGACAATAAGAAGGAAATATTCATAGAACAGCATACTGATGATCAGCTGCTGGCCTACATCAAGGAAGAAACAAAGTATGTACACCGTGAAGCCTGTACAATATGGAATATTTTGTATCTGTATACAGTTGTGTTCAGTAGTGGTTGTTTTACATCTGAAACTGACCATTTTTATCGGTTTAATTCTTTCTTTACAAGGTTACATTTAAACACTAATATTTTAAAATTCTATTGGTTAAAAATTACATAAAATATTCACATACTTTAATATCAGATTCATTGTTCCTTCTTGTAGTTTTATTGAATATATATCTACAAAAAATCTCCGGTAGATCTAGATATTTCTGAAGTGTTTTTGTTTACAGTACTTTAAGCAACCACGGGGCCCGCAGTCCTATGTTGCGTTAAGTAGTTTTTTTCTATTTGTGAACGCCAAAGCAGATAATGAGTCATGGAAAGGAAACGTTCAGTTCATTAGTGCTACATCTTTGATATCATAGTTTTCTAATAAATCTTCCACATTGTATAAAGATATCATGGTATTGAATTTATGCTTGTTCCAGTGTTGTGGTCAGACTTGCTGATTGTTGCCATTTCCTACTATTTAATTTAGTGCTCATTGTCAGTCATTTGCTTGTACTTTGTTGTTTGCAAACACATTTACACAATTATAAACTAATCAAATGGCAGCTATAAGATCAGTTTAAAATTTATGCAGGTTGCTTAAAAATTTCCAGAATTCTTCAATTAGGTGAATTTATTACCTCATAGGAGTAGGTAAATATTGATGTAATGTTAGAATATCATTTCTGAATTGTTCTTCTTATCTGTGACATAACAGAGTAATACGAGGGTGTATCATATTTTCAAACTTTTAAAGCAGTAGTGTTTTTGAATTAATTGCTAATTAATATTTTGCTCTCACACCTTTGTTGGTTACTGTGTGGAACGATCTTTGATAGTCCCTGGGAAATGATTGTATAAGCTCGGCATTGTTCTCTTAGAGTGCCCTTTTATCGGGAGGTTCTGCAATGGCTATTCATAGCCTAAGGATTGACTTCAAACCTAATTATTGATGGAAATGCCGAAATTATGAATGGTTTATTTGATTTTGTGGGTGGTTAGAGTCTTCTCATCTGTTATGTGACACATTGACTTGTTCCTACTGTATATTCACAACTAGTGAGAAGAAATATTCATTTAAGTCCTCAGAACTGCCCGCTCCAGCTTACACTCTCTCATTAGTCAGAGTAGGACCATACACACAACAGAAGAACACCCAAATACATCAACTCTTCAAGGTTGAAATTCTGTTGTTTCTTTGTAATTCTTATGTAACAGGACACAATAGGCTACAATAGAGATCAATCTTGTAATATGACCACCAATAAAAATGTTTCTTTGAATACTTTTCAAACACAAAATGCGTATTACTATTTTTGGTTGGAGTTTAATTTAGCTTTGTTCTCCCTAAATGTATATTGTGCAGAGGTGCTCTCAAGCCGGCAAAGTGACAAGCCTTTTGTGTGTAATCTTTTGTCTGGGTATAGAATGCAGGGGACAGTCCATTGTGTATGTAGCTTAGTCCGTTGTATATCAGAGGTTTAAGATGGTTCTGAAGGATTGAGTTGACCGGATCTTAGTGTATCTACTGCTTCCCACTTTGCCCCACATCTGGCGCTGTGTTATCCTGACTCTCAATTCAGCCGTCTACAAATATTTTGTAGCAACTTAAATGAATTCTTTCAATATGTCTAAGAGATATGCTGTGACAATTTTTTCCTGAAAGACATAAGGACAGGTTTTAAGATACATAAAATATCCTAATTGCTGACTTTTGGAAAGACACGTATTGCTGAGCTAAACAATTAGTTGTGAGGTTAACTTCCGTTTGTGTAGAGACACATGGTCCTGAACTAACCACTAAGTGCTGCATTTTCCTTCCACTTGTAGAGTGTCGAGTGTCACATGGCCCAGAGCTGACTACTTTGTGCCACTCCTCCATGGTCTTCATATTCATAGATTGATCGGGCTAAAAATAAATTCATTGATCTGATCTGCTACCTATGATGGATGTAAGCCGGAATATGAATTGTGAAATTCCATTCACCCTAGAATACACTGACTTGTTAGTACCCACAGAATTTCACCGGATATTCCAACTGTCACTCCTGATTAACAAAGATAATCTTGATTTATTAGTTTCATTATGTTCCGTATTGATAGTTATTATATATCATAGAAAAGGAAAGAAAAGATCCACCTAATCGATACAAATTTTATTGTAACTCTTAGAATGACAGTACCGGTTTCGACTCTTTACGAAGTCATCCTCAGCTGTTGTATACCCGTACATTAGATAGAGTTTGGTGTTATGCCTTCTTAAGTGATAATGTGTGACAGACGTTGACATATTACAAAGTGGCTAGTTATAAGCTGCTAGTCTTGAGTATGTCTGATGACCAAAAACTCATGTTGAACACCTTGTTAAAATATTAATCATATAACACATTAAAATGCTCACAACACTTGATCAAAACATTTTAAAATAAATATGTATTGTTACAGTCCAAGATAACGGGTAAAAACAAGTTCTTGAATGAATTTGTCATCTTGCGTTGTTTGTTGAATCGTCCAGCATGAGCTATGCTTGAGTTCGTATGGGGTACTTTTGTACTATTATAATTTGTATGAAATTTAACCACTTATCAGCTTACAAATATTCTAATATTGTTAAATACGTGTGCATTTGAAGGTGACATGTGCAGCCAAAGTTTTTGATGGTCTTGAAAGCGTAAAATACAGTGCACTTTAGTGTGTAAAATCAGTTGTTGGTGGTGGCTCTTTCCCTGTCTATGACTATTGATAAATATCTGCAAAAAGCGAAAGGTAAAATTAAAATTAGAAGTTTTAAAAATATTATTCTGAAAGCGCCTGCTTGTGTGTTTGTATCATAATAGTTACTTACTGAAGCTGAGTGGATGAGATGTGCACAATCTGGCTGCCTGACGTGTACTGTACCGTGTTCTACTGGTGTTTGTATCTGTTGCTGTAAGGGGAATGTCGTATGTGTAGGGGCGGAGTTGGGCGTGCCAGTCATCTGCGCTGTGGTTTGCTTCCGACGTTGTTTGTTGACTATTTTAAGATAGTAATTTTTTGCAATGGGGATAACTTTATTAAATATGATATTGGTATTTTTGGTTATTTCATTAATATTGTAATTAGGGTTAGTGTATTGATCCAGTGTTATGTATAATTCTTCTGTTATATTGAGCAAGGGGCCTTTGGGGTTTGTGCTTAGTATTTTCATATCGTTATCTATATTCGTAAAACTATGTTTGTATTCGTCCATATGTTGACCTATTGCAGAAAAATGGTTGTGTTTTACGGCATTAATGTGTTCATTCTATCTGATAGCAAAATTCCTACCGGTACGTCCTACATAACTTGTTGAGCAATTATTGCAGCTGATTCCGTATACTCCAAAGCAATGGTATTTTTTAGTATTGTTGATTGTCTAGGTATTATGTAAGATACTGCTGCTATTATGTGTGGTCCTGAAGGCTATTTCAAGATTTTGTTTTTTGAAAATATTGGTCAAAAGGTATATGTGTGTGTTGTTGAAGGTGAAAGTTGCATAGTCCTTCTTGGGTTTGTAAATTTTCATCAGTTTAGTTTTTGGTCGAGACTTGATCTTATGCATGATTGAATTGATTATTTCTTTCTTGTAGCTGTTTTTTTGTGGCTATTTCTTGAATCAAACGTATTTCTTCATTAAAGTCGGATTTTGATAGTCATATATTGAAGGCCCTGTAGATCATACTGTGGTATGCTGCTTTTTTATGGGTACTGGGGTGGATGGAGTCTGTTTTTATCATATTTAATGTGTGAGTGGCTTTACGATAAATTTGGAAAGTCAAATGATTTTCATACCTGGTAATAGTCAGATCGAGATAATTTAATTTGCAATTATTCTCAGATTCTTTTATAAACTGTATGTGTGGGTCTATGGTGTTTATTCTGTCCATAATGGTGTTGTCGGTAGTTTGTGTGTTGTCAATGGTAAAAGAAATGTCATCAACAAATCTACACAAAAAAAAATATTCTGTCTAATTTACTGATCGACATATACTCGAGGTGGCTATGTATATTTCAGCTAGTATACCGGATGCAGGGGAGCCATCGGTAGGCCTTTTTGTTGATAAATTGTATCATGGAACCTGAAGAAATTATTATTAACGGCGAATTCAAGTAATGCTATGAATTCTTCAATCTCTAAGTTGCTTAATTTACTGTAATTTTTTAGATTGGATAGAATTATATCTATGTTCTTTCTAGTGGGAATGTTCGGATACATATTAGTTATATCATATGGAGCTATGGAATGGTATTGTTCTATCTGCAGTTCTTTAGTCTTATTACAGAATTCTATTGAATTACGTACAGTTCTGTAAGCTTGAAAAAAGCAATGTTTTTAAAGAAATTTTTGAATAAATTGTGAAAGCTTCTATGTGGGGCTTGTCCTATAATTTACTATAGGTCTCATCGGTGTGTTGTCTTTATGTATTTTCGGAAGAGCTTTTGCAGTCGGTAGTTGGGGGTTCATTATCGTGTGGTTCGGCGCTTCTGTTTCTGTGAGTAAGAAGTGTGTGTTTTTGAGTAGATGACTGACACGCCGAAGTCTGCCCCTACACATACGACATTCCCCTTACAGCAACAGATACTAACACCAGTAGAACACGGTACAGTACACGTCAGGCAGCCAGGTTGTGCACATCTCATCCACTCAGCATCAGTAAGTAACTATTATGATACAAACACACAAGCAGGCACTTTCAGAATAATATTTTTAAAACTTCTAATTTTAATTTTACATTTTGCTTTCTGCAGATATTTATCAATAGTCATAGACAGGGAAAGAGCCACCACCAACAACTGATTTTACACACTAAAGTGAACTGCATTTTACGCTTTCAAGACCATCAAAAACTTTGGCTGCACATGTCACCTTCAAATGCACACGTATTTAACAATATCAGAATATTTGTAAGCTGATAAGTGGTTAAATTTCATACAAAGTATAATAGTACAAAAGTACCCAATACGAACTCAAGCATAGCTCATGCTGGACGATTCAAGAAACAACGCAAGATGACAAATTCATTCAAGAACTTGTTTTTACCCGTTATCTTGGACTGTAACAATACATATTTATTTTAAAGTGTTTGGATCAAGTGTTGTGAGCATTTTAATGTGTTATATGATTAATATTTTAACAAGGTGTTCAACATGAGTTTTTGGTCATCAGACATACTCAAGACTAGCAGCATATAACTAGCCACTTTGTAATATGTCAACGTCTGTCACACATTATCACTGAACAAGGCATAACACCAAACTCTAACTAATGTAAGGGTATAGTAGAGCTGAGGATGACTTCGTAAAGAGTCGAAACCGGTACTGTCATTCTAAGAGTTACAATAAAATTTGTATTGGTTAGATGGATCTTTCCTTTCCTTTTCTATGATATATAACAAAGATAATCCAGAAATTGTTCTTTTGTTGAGTTATATATATTTCTACATAATACATTTAATGCAGTCAATTAAACACGTAATCCAGAAGCGTCCTGTCATTCAAACATTATTTTATGAAAATAATTCATGCATAGATTTCGGACGTAGGCTTTAGGGAAGATAGTTCGAACGTACTGGGTTGAATGCTAGGATGTGTAAAACATTAATTTTACCTCATTTTTACAGTAGAATGTTCATCAATCTGCTTATTTAGTGTTTGTTCTGCCTGGTGGCAGTGTCCAGTGTTGTGGTACGTTGTCTCCAGTTATATTGGTGTCTGGCCATGTCTGCAAGTAGTGTCACAGCCTTCATGTCGGTTTGCTCTGTATCTGCCCTTTGCTGTGTTGTTCGTCCTTTGCGCCTCTTTCTTCTGACTTCCTGTGCATACGCTGACTTTCACAATATATCGCCCGCTACATACAAGATTTTCCCAAACCAGCACACACGGCTTTCCTGAATTTTTTCTGGATACGTCGCACCGCCTAAATATTTCCTAATAACATAATTTGAAATGTGATTCAGTCTAGTTATCCCAGCCTTCCACCTAAGCATCTTCATATCCATGATGCTTAGTTGGTGATTTACCTCCTCTGTAGCTGGCTAGAATTCCTTAAAACGACAGAATGGATAATATTTCACTACCGTAGATTTGAGATGGTCCTTCATCCGACAGTCGCAATGGCACTCCTTGTCATTTTCCACTTCAGCCAGGTTTTGTATATCCTTAAGATGACTTCTTCAGTAAGTTGGCCATCATCGGAGATTGTGGAACCAAGATACCTAAATTTCTCTACTCATGCTATATCATCACCGTCAACATGCATGGTTCCAAATTCTCAACGATGTAATGTCATGCATTCTCTCTTCTTTCCATTGAGGCCCGGGAATATTGCGTTAGTCGATTGTTCCAATTTTCTGTTTGGCGCTGCAGATCATCAGAGATTGTGCAGATCTTTGAAGCTAAAATGTCGTAGGTGTGCAGGTGTGATGTAATGGTGTCCACCACAAAAATGAACAGCAGGGCCTTGGTGGACTCCTACTGTTATGTGGAAGTCATCAGGTGCTCCTCCCGCAGCTTGAACATGACTCCTTGGTTCTACGTAGAGCAATATTACCTCCTCAGCAAGTTGCTCTGTAATGGCATGTTCTTGTAGTGTCCAGTGTTGTGGTAAGTTCTCTCCAGTTATATTGGTCTCTGGCCATGTCTGTATGTAGTCTCACAGCCTTCGTGTCGGTTTGCTCTGTATCTGCCCTTTGCTGTATTGTTTGTCCTTTGCGCCTCTTTCTTCTGACTTCCTGTGCATACGCTGACTTTCACAATATATCGCCCTCTGCACGCAAGATTTTCCCAAACCAGCACACACGGCTTTCCGGAATTTTTTCTGGATACGTCGCACCGCCTAAATATTTCCTAATAACATAATTTGAAATGTGATCCAGTCTAGTTATGCCAGCCTTCCACCTAAGCATCTTCGTATCCATGACGCTTAGTTGGTGTTTTACCTTACCTGTAGCTGGCCAGCATTCGTTGCGGTAGAAAACGACAGGATGAATAATATTTCGGTATCATGGATTTGGGATAGTACTTCATTGGACGATCGCAATGGCGCTCCTTGTCGTTCTCCACTTCAACCAGGTTTTGTACATCCTTAAGATGACTTCTTCAGTAAGTCGGCCATCACCAGAGATTGTGGAACCAAGATACCTAAATGTATCTACTCATGCAATATCTTCAACCTCAACATGTATGGTCCCAACTTCTCAACGATGTAATGTCATGCATTCTGTCTTCTTTTCGTTGAAGTGAGGGGATTATTGCGCTAGTCGATTGTTCCAATTTTCTGTTTGGCGCTGGAGATCAAGCTTATTCTCTACAGCCAGAATGACATCATTTGCATAGAGAAGTGTCCATGGTATTGGTTTGTGGGGGGCTAATGTAATGGTGTCCATCACCAGAATGAACAGCAGTGGTGATGAGGCAGGGCCTTGGTTGACTCCTACAGTTATATGGAAGTCATCAGGCACTCCTGCCGCAGGTTGAACAGGACTCCTTGGTTCTACGTAGAGCTATTTTACCCCCTCAGCAAGTTGCTCTGGCCAGATAAGGTCACGTGGTAGGCTTTCTCAAGGTCCAGAAAGTCTGAGATGAAGCCTCTGTCTCTTAACTAACAGCCATGCAGCGAGGATTGCTCCTGTTGTGCCTCAATTTTACACAAATCCAGCTTTGTTGTATGTTTGGCTAAATCGCTCGTCCTGTTTTCGAGGATTTGTTCGAAAATTAACATATTATACCTCAAAATTCTAATCGGGCTGTAAGTATAAAAATCGGCAGGTCTTCCCTTATTGTTTTTATTTTTTTAATGGATACCCTTGGCAATCTGTTGGTTTTTGGCCTTCTTTGAGATCTGCTTGAAAAGCTTGTTTTAGCTGCAACTCGTGCATTCCACAAAACAAAACTTCGCTGGAAATCATCGGGACCGATGGCTTTCCCTGGTTTTATTTCCTTCAGCAGAGCCTGGACTTCAGTACCGTCAATTTCCTTCATCGGACCTTCAACAACGGAGGTAAAATGAAATGGCATATGGGTTTTAGTGCCGGGAGTGTCCAAGGACAAGTTCGGCTCACCAGATGCAGGTCTTTTTTATTTGACTCCCGTAGGTGACCTGCGCGTCATGATGAGAATGACATGATGATGAAGAGAACACGTACACCCAAACCTCGTGCCAGCGAAATTAACCAATTATGGTTAAAATTCCAGACCCTGCCAGGAATCGAACCCAGGACCCCTGTGACGAAAGTCCAGCACGCCAACCATTTAGCCATGGAACGGGACAACTGCGCAGGGGAAAGGGACCGGTATATGCGGAAATTCGAAGATTGAAATTGTCAAAGCAGTTCCGCCAGCACTTTCGCGCTTCCCACCAGTCGAGTAGCAAATCGTGTTTCCTCATTGATGCCATAAATACGTTGGCTTTCTTCCATGTAGCAATGCCCCGATTTGACAAGCCGTTAAATATCCTGTTCCTGTTTGCGGCATTTCAAGTTTCATATATAGTAGAGCTGCATAGCTGTTTGGTTTTGTTATGGCACTGACCCCTTTCACTTTACTACTGGCTGCTTTCTAGGCATTCGAATGATTAGATATAATGGACAGTTCTGCCGCCTCCGCCGGGCTCCCAGGGGCCTCCTCCGTCTCCTCCCGGGAGGCCTTCCCAGGGGCCCGCTCCTCCTTCCGCGGGAAATTTGAATTGGTAAACAAAGCCATGTGCTTTTTGACAGCTATCATCGACAACAGCGCATCGCTAACCTCAGTGCTGCCATCTTAACGGACCTAAACCTCATTGCTGCCAACTTAACCTCACTAGCGCGAGATTTGAATCGGTAAATAAATCCACGTGCTTTTCTGACAGCCACATGCTTTTTTACAGCTGTCATCGACAACAACGCACTGCTAACGCCAGTGCTGCTATCTTGACGGGCCTAAACATCAGTGGTGCCAAGTTAACCTCACTAGCGCGAGATTTGAATCAGTAAACAAAGCTACGTGCTTTTTTGACAGCTGTCATCCGCCATCTTTAATCAACGGAACACCGAGCTGCCCACTTTATGGCTACTATCTTAAGCACATGGTAGCGGGCAATTTGAAAAGTTCCATTAGCTGTCATCCGCCATCTTTAATCAAGAGAGCACAGTGCTGCACTCTTTAGCTACTTATCTTTGAAATGTGGTGGCGGCAAATTCGAAGTGCTTTTTTGACAGCTGTCATCCGCCATCTTGCGTCACAAACCTCACTGCTGCACTCTTTAGCTACTAGCTGAATCAGTAAACAAAGCCACGTGATTTTTTATCAGCCATCTTGCTTCGCTAACCTCAGTGCTGCACTCTTTGGCTACTTACCTTTGAAATGTGGTGGCGGACAATTTGAAAAATTCTACAGCAGCCATCTTTAATCAATAGAGCACCATGCTGCACTTTTTACCTACATACCTTTGAAATGTGGTGGCGGAAAATTAGAAACATTCTATTTGACAAGCTGCCATCTTTAATCAAGAGAGCACTGTGCTGGTATCTTTATCGTATTAGTAGGCGATTTCTACGTCACAACTGTCATCTGCCATCTTGCATCGCTAACCTCAGTGCTGCCCTCTTTAGCTACTTACCTTTGAAATGTGGTGGCGGACAATTTGAAAAAATTTCTACAGCAGCCATCTTAAATCAAGAGAGCACCGTGCTGCTATCTTGCGAGCAATTCCGTCAGCTGTCATCTTTAATCAGCAGAGCATTGTGCTGCCATCTTTATGACACTAAACTTCATTCTTTGACATGTGGTAGTAAGTAATGTGCTTTTTTGACAGCAGCTATCTTTAATGAAGAGAGCACCGTGCTACTATCTTTATCGTAGTGGCGGACAATTTAAAAGAACATGTCAAGGAATACCTTTGTTCTAAGATCATATTACAAAAGAAGTGATTAATAATATAATCGAACACTGTACTCGATACAACATGTGATTAGAACAATGATTGATGTGTTTACAACATATCTGGCGTATACCTTTGTTCTAAGAGGAAAAAAGACTAGAATTCTGAACAGCTTGTGCAAGATAGCAACTCTAACTTCCTTTACCTTTACTTACTCTGCCAAGGCATAGCTTTATCGAACATACAACGCCATTTTATGCATAAGGCAGTGCACATATCGCATAGCTGCAGTGATGCATGTTTAGACTTGAACACACACTGCTGTTAAAGACATATTACAACTAGAATCGCATACTATAGTTCAGTGGTGTAGAACACTGCATTGCTAGACTGAAATCAAACACTGTTTAGAAAGAAAAAAATCCTTCTCCACATTCTTAGTAAGCTGCTCTCTCTTCTCTGTCAAGGCATATCTCTATCGAACATGCATTGCAAAAGCAGGAGTGTGCATGATTAGACTTGAACACATACTACCATTCAAAAACATATACATGCTATAGTTCGATGTTGTAGAACACTGCATTGCAAGACCAGAATCAAACACTGCTTAGAAAAAAAATTTCTTCTCAACTTACTTACTGAGCTAGACGATAACATATGAATCTGCTAAACACTTTCTTTCTTGACATACTTACTCGTCTTTATCTTCGAGAGAAAGGAGTGTGAGGGGGGGAAGGTAATACCTAATCTAAAATAAAAGAATATGCCAATTCTACATTATTTACATCTTGTATGTACAAGTTTTATCTCGAATCATTTTAGCGTTGTGATGTTTGCGTACTTCTCCCTTCTCAACACATCTCTTGTATGGCATGCTTTATCTTACAAGTTCAAACTTGAACCATTTGCTGTACTACGCTCGCAGCGTGCCTCTCCCTTCTACTCTATCTTTATACAATATGTACAGTAAATTGTGATGTAAGACAGCTTAACGTATATATTACAAAGTACACACCTCTAGCATGATGTTTACACACACACATATCTGCTTTATGTGAAGTAGTACCTATCAATTCTACTATGCCCCCAGGCTAGAGTGTTGGTGGAATTTGGGATGAAAAAACCGTTCACAGTCATCATTATTAAGGGCTACCTTACTAATTAAATGAGTGTACAACTGATGCTTCTTGCTTCTAATAACAGATATTTGCTTATGTAAACTAGGTGGATTACTCATAATACAATTTTTATAATTTTCTAAACTTAACTGATTCTGAACTACATTCTTTTTAATCCCTTTCTATCTCTTTATTTGTAGTTGATTTAAGAGCATTATGCAATATGACTTGGATTTAGTACCTACAAATGAATCGATAATATTTCCACCACATTCGTCTTTCATTTTACCTAGAACCTTTTTGTTCAGTAGCGGTCGATGATATTGATTTTTTCGGGATAGTTACTAGTATCAACCCTACCCAAGTCTGGCTTTATATCATTGTAATAGTCATCAGTTTTGATTTGGTAAATAAACAAATTGGTATCTGTGTAGAGCAATTGCGCATTATGAGCGTACTTCTTCATCATATAATCGTAATGGAATTCATACATGAGTGTTTTAGCTAATTCGAGTACTACAAAGCCGACGTAGGTAGGTTTGTTGTACTTAACCTTAACACGATTCATCTGTATAATAACTAAATTTTCATGTATGATAGTACAGCTGTGGAAATTTGGTTTAATTATTAAATGGTGAACACCATACCTTTTCTTAATATTTTCCCAGTTTGTAATCAGTTTTACATTAACACGTTTGTCAAAATTTTCCATAGTCTTACCAAACACACTGTTATTCATGAGCTTGTAGAAATCTTTCTCAAACTCGTTAACTGTATTTGTTCTTAAATTATTGTTGGGATCGCTATATGGCTTTAGCCATGGTGATTTATTATTTTCTAGTACGCGATGAATTTTGGTTAACTTCAAAACATGCTGCAAACACTGTTTTAAATTTCAATAATGAATGACATACTTAGATTTGTCACACAAATTAGCAATTAGCATTTTTGTTGTTGATGTGATGTACGGGGACTTCATATTTTCAGGGCAGAACGGTAAGTCATTATGAGAAGTGTGTAACTCTTTAGGATACTGTAAGTCAACTTCGAGGAAATAGCCTTTATTAGCTTCATCGTCTAGGGCGTGCAGTTGTAAATCATCAATTTCACACTGCGTTAGCCAGTGGAAACTACTTACTGGTAGATGCTGACTCATCACCCATTCATACTGATTGTTAGCATCGAGATAAACAATATACTGAGATTCCTGACTAGTCAAAACTCTGCATGTACTTATTATTTGCCTTAGAATACCGCCCGCTACGCTGACTTAGTCCACCTCGAATAGACGATTTTATAAAGTGCAACATATCAATATCGGTTAGCAGTTCCAAAGTCACCCGCGTGTATTTTAACATGGCATCCCAACTTAACCCAGGTGCTGTAAGATACTGACATGGATCAAGGCTGTAGGTTTTCTTGCAAACACAGTGATAATTTTCGAAAACATCAGCTAACAGAAGTACATCCGTCTTTAAATACAAGTCAGAGTATTCACCTAGCGTTTGCATGTGGAACTGCTCCCAGATATGTTGCGCATGTAAATAGTCATCATCACTAATATCCGCTGAATTCAGCGAGCAGTAAAATGATTGTTTTGATGGTAAGGCACGTTCTTCGAGGCGTTCTAAGCAGTCAAGTTATTCACAACAAGACACCCTTGCGCCGAAGTAAATTAAACTGCGCTTCTTCAGGAAAAACACGTCGAATTTCTGTAAATTGTTCTGGCTGCAAATTACTAGAAAGTTTATCAAGGCTACTCGCCATAAAGCGAAACGAGTCAAGAAATATCAGTTTTATAGTATGCTTCTGATCTACTTTTACGCACTTTGTAAATGCAATGTACCGCTCTTTGTTCTGAGGGATTATATCTACTTTTTCATTTGATGCTCCGAATTGTGAAACGATGATGTGCGAGTCGTAACCAGATATGTTATGAAAAATTACAGGAGTAAATTTTGGAACTCTATACTTAAGATTACAGCTATTATGAGCAGAACATCTGTACAAGCCAGTTAAAAGATCATGATCGAAAACTTTAGGGTCATTTTCGGAAAATTCCCCATCACAAATACTACATTTTGTAGCACGTTCATGTTCTTGTAACTGAATTTTGGTGAGTGGTTCATAGGAATATTAGTATTTAGAATACTGCTAAGACATACTGCATCACTTTCAAGTCTTTCTAAAAATACTTTAGCAGCTTCAGGTCCTCGATACAGCTCTAACTCGTTAAGGGTACTATCATAACTACACTTGTTATAATACGCGAAACTATACAGGACATGCATGTGTGTAGTATTAGTGAAAGAGTTGTCAGGATTAGGCGTGCATGTGCTGCATGGTTTGAGGATAGCTTCAAAGTCTGCGTAAATGACGAAAGGCACCCACATCTGCTTGTCATAATTTATAAATTTCAAAACATTATTGCCTGTAGCGGGTATCTCTGTACATACATGATTGCAGTCATTCTTGAAATGGTTTGTTAACTGATCTTCAGTTCTAAAATACTGCAAGCATCCATCATATAGCCACTTTTTACCATCATGTTTTGACAACTGACTACCAACAAGTCTACTCGAATTTTTAATCCAACAAAAGTGTTTATTCTCACTGTTTTCGATATAGAGTAAGTTAACATGACTACTCTTCTTATTACATCAGAGTACCTAATACAGACTTTTTGTCTACACCATACACATTACACATTAATGCTAATATTATGTAGTTGTTCAAAGCGCTTAATGTCCTTTATGCATAGGAAATTCTATACTATCTAAATTTAGTTGTGTTGAATAGTGGGGATACGATGATGATCTATTCGCTACATTCGATTTCGCAGGATTTAAAGCCGACACCACAGCGAATGCAAAACAGCCTCGTCATAGTTTTGGATGTTTACAACAGCTTCTTTTCGCTGTATCCATGTCGGCAGCTCAATGTACGATGAACCTCGCAGGAGATTGTACTAACTGATGTTAACTTCTAGATACAAAAATTCAACTAAAGCCCACCCTGATTCCTTTTCCTGAAATTCCTCGCTCTTAGTTGAAATAATGTTCGAGACATCCCTAAATACATCACCAAAATTAGTCGACTCACTTACTACAAAATTCTTCGTATTAAATGGTTTAATTTCCATTATTTCAGATACATCTGTGCTCTTAATATGCAAAGCAAAAAGTTAGAAATTAACTTTGAATAAATTATGATTAGACAAAGTTTTGTCAAGAAGCTGTTGCACATCCGGTTGAACGCAATTTACAAAGTTTTCAGTACTTTGAAACTTCTGACTAGCACGAATTCTGCAACTAAAAGTACAAGTTTTAAATGCAGTATTAATTTCCTCGATGTTTTTATTACTAGCACTTCTACATGCAATATTTTTATGCGCATTACTCCATAAGTGACCCTGCAAATGTGAAGATGGTACATTAGTGTTACAGTGTGTGCAGGGTATAGTTTGAAGTTCTTGATTTTTCCTTGGTTTTTACTACTACTACTACTACTACTACTACTACTACTACTACTACTACTACTACTTTCTACAGCTACATCAGTATTTACACGCTTTTTTCCTACTACCTGAGGGTTATAGTTTTAAGTAGATACCTGATGTGCTTCTACTAAGTGAGCCTGGTATTGCTCTACATTAGCGAAATACACCCCACAAACTTCACATAAAGCAGATGTTATGCTAGGGTGTTTTGTTTTTAAATGCCGTTTGAGGGTATCCTGTCTTGCGAATGTTACAGCACACTGCTCGCAGGGGAACAAAACGGATACCTGTTTATGTTTCATTTTTAAATGACGTGTCAGGTTATCCCGTCTGGCGAACGTTATGTCACACTGCGAGTAGGGGAACATGCTGTCTTCAAGTTCTGAAAATAGAACAACGAGTTATCAATAGAGATTCGACAGAAGTTGTAGTGTTCAGAAAAACCAAGTTTTAACCTATAGAGGTTAGATGTTATCGTAAATTTAAAAAGCAGGCAGAGAGGGATGAATGTTCTATACCTAACAATGTAGCACTCTTGTTGTTGAAAATATAGTAACTCAATGTCCTACCCTCATTTCGCAAAGAAAAAACGAAAATTCAATTAATAACGGTCAAACAGCATGAGGATTGAAGAGAACAACTATTTATCAGTAGAGATTAGACTACAGTTGCAATGTTTGGAAGAAACGAAGTTTCAACCTATAGAGGTCAGACATTGTTGTGAGTTCGAAGTTACAAGATTAACCTCTTCCCTGTCTATACCTTCTAATCCTCCTATCCTAGAATGCTAAAAACAATGTAAACATATAAGATCGATAAAAAAGTTCGAAACATACCTTAAAATGTACGCGCTGCAGAATGCAAACTGTTACTCGTATGAATAAAATGTGCACGTTCAAGCCTGTAGCTCGATGAAATGTCGACGATAATATTCTTGATGTACCTAAGAAAAGAACAAAAATATATGAATGTAGCGTAGGGATATGAAAGAGTAAGTCAGCTAGCCTAGCTATCTTTACAAACATGCAACTCAAAGATGTTTATTGCCTAGCGTGAAAGCACTTGTGATGATAGGGTGTGAAAGAGTAAATTGGTTTATTAGCCAGCGTAGAAGGTGCTTTCGAACAAAAATGCAAACACTAACCAACAGATTAGGCTTACCTTAAGTTGAAGGCTGCAAACTGAAGAATGGTTACTACAATAGTATTCACAGCAGACAGTGATTTTCTAAAAAACAAAGAAAAAAGAAATCGTAAATAACAATAATAATAATATTCCAGGATTTAATCTTACCTGTTGTTTTTACTACTAGACGGTAGGTGAGAAAGTAGAGGATGCTCACACAATTAACACACTCGAAGAACTGCGAGCACAGACTACACCGAGTCAATATGCTGCTTGTTACTAAGCGGATGTGTTATTTGCAAACGTCTGCACTACAGTTGTAACGAAATGTTTATGCAACAAGAGTTCTTCCGAGTGTCTTTAGAAGATACGCTGAGTTCTGCAGGTTGACGTATTTAAGCACTATCGGACTAAGTCAGGATCGAACCTGCCGAGGTGCCGGAATTTAGGAGTTCTGCAGGCTGATGTATTATACTAGCGGATCGAACCTGGGAGGGCCAGCGCGCGATCCTCGACCTCTGAACTTAAACGGGGCACTAAGATAAGCAAAAAGAGAAAGAGCCATCATCTACGGTATCCCCTACCTGTAGGTAAACAGGGGCGCTGAGCTGAGTTGCGATCCTCAGGGGCACTGAGCTAAGCTAACATCTACGGTATCCCCTGCCTGTAAGTAGACGGAGCGCTGATCTGAGTACAAAGAGAAGGAGCCATCTTCTACGGTATCCCTCGCCCGTAGGTAGACATAGGGCGCTAGGCTGAAAAGCGATCCTCAGGAGCATTGAGCTAAGACCAGATCTACAGTATCCCCTGCCTATACTTCGCAGCGTGCTAAGCTAAGCAAAAAGAGAAGGAGCCATCATCTACGTTATCCCTTGCCTATAAGTAGACAAGGGCGCTAGGCTGAGAAGCGATCCTCAGGGGCATTGAGCTAAGACCACATCTACGGTATCCCCTGCCTGTACCTAGCAGGGTGCTAAGCTAAGCAAAAAGAGAAGGAGCCATCATCTACGGTATCCCTTGCCTATAAGTAGACAAGGGCGCTAGGCTGAGAAGCGATCCTCAGGGGCATTGAGCTAAGACCACATCTACGGTATCCCCTGCCTGTACCTAGCAGGGTGCTGAGCTAAGCAAAAAGAGAAGGAGCCATCATCTACGGTATCCCTCGCCTGTAGGTAGACAAGGGCGCTAGGCTGAGAAGCGATCCTCAGGGGCATTGAGCTAAGACCACATCTATGGTATCCCCTGCCTGTACCTAGCAGGGTGCTGAGCTAAGCAAAAAGAGAAGGAGCCATTTACGGTATCCCCTGCCTGTAAGTTGATGGGGCTCTGAGCTAAACAAGAAGATAAGAAAACATAATTTACGGTATCCTTTACCTGTAGGTAGACAGAGGCGCTAGGCTGAGAAGTGACCCTCGGGAGCACTAAGCTAAGCCTCCATCTACGGTATCCCCTGCCTCTTAGCGACCTTTGAGCCAGGGTAGGAACAACACGAGACGCTGAGCTGCCGAAATATAGAAGTTCTGCAGGCAGACGTATTTGTTCCGCGATTAAACCAGAAGGCATGCACCTCTGAACTCAGTCTAACAAGCTGCTGCTGATAATTTTGATGCGGACTGTACATGTGCTGTGAACTTCGTACTCAGCGAAAGTAGCTGAAGCATCACATTCTAGCAGTGTGTATGTGCTTGCCGGCCTGATGTAGCTCGTGTGTGTAGGCTTGCTTCAAGCTTACTGTAAAACACATCACATTCTAGCAGTGTGTATGTAGCTCGTGTGTGTAGGCTTGCTTCAAGCTTACTGTAAAACACATCACATTCCAGCAGTGTGTATGTAGCTCGTGTGTGTAGGCTTGCTTCAAGCTTACTGTAAAACACATCCCCGATATTTGTTCTTGTTCAGGAACTCTAAAGTCTGCTTATTCGAAACCCAGTGCTAGTACATACCTACTCGCAAGGCATAACACCTGAACTACACTACGAAGCAGCTAGCTGCTGCTTCCCACTCCTAGTCCTGTTTTACAGCCGAATGCCCTTCCTAACGCAATATTTTAAATCGCAAGATTTGTTTTACCATCGGAAGCTCTTGTTAAAGCAAAGATTTTAAATAGCAATAATCTGTTTTACAGCCGGATACTCTTTTAGGATTTTAAATTACAGTATCTAATGTCTCACATCATAAACCATTCTTTTACGGCTGAGTGCCCTTTCTGACGCCGATGGACCGGGATTTAGCCGGTTGCCCTTCCTGACGTAAGAGGACCGGGATTTATTTTTTCGCTAAGTCACTTCCTGCACAAGAGCATGTTAAGTGCAAGTCATGCTAAGCAGCATTAGCTTTAACTCGAATCCTAAAGCACATCTGTTGGATAGGGACCGTCAAAGCGTCTAACAAATTACTAGCGTAAAGTTGCAAACATGCGGATTTAGCTAGCACATCGTTGATGGTCGCTGTAAAATTACCTACCACCACATTGCAAAGGTATTAAAGATAACGGATAACAGCTGTTAAAAAAGCACATTACCCATCACCACATGTCAAAGAATAAAGTTTAATGTTATTGTTACCGAGTTTTTCGTGGTAGGTAGAGGTGAAAGAAGGTGCGGGGTGGTGAACAGGTCTCAAGCTACGGAAGAGAATCTAATTTGAAATTTAACAAGGTTATATTTTCTTTTCAAGATTAAGTAATAACAAATAGAACAGGTACTTAGTAGCCGAACCACAATTTGAAAGGTACAATTACACAGGTACCCCATTTGGGGCTTCTAGAGTCAGATACATAATTCTTGAGCAATGAGCCCAACTTTACAATGTACACCATTCAACAAAGGGGCCGAAAAACCCCAATCATGCCAGAAACACCAGCTTCCAATTACACCGAAAAAGCCTCCTTGAGGCAGAAACCACAATTTTCAAAGGGGTTACTTGCCCTAAAATAAAAGCCTATCATAGGCCACTCCTAATTCGACCTTTGAGCTGTCCTCCAAAGGCATATACACAGGGGTAAAATACCCAACCTACTGAGGTCTATTAAATGAAAAGAAGGTTGATTACATGACCTCTAAAATAACAATTTGAGAGGAGGCGAACTTGCACTCCTAATACACTTTGTTTAAGACCTACTTGGCACTAGGCCGATAATACAAGGGCTAATCCCATACTAAAGAGGTGACTTAAAAAGAAACAATTTACATTACGTCAGTGAAAAATAGGTTGAGAAAACTAAGTTCACCTCGAAACAATATGAGTGGGAGCTCGAGAGGGTAAAGCACTCTCTATCCCAATATGTAGTTTAAAAGATAGAATTGATACCAATTGTCTTTACATTTTAGAGGAAAGTTACATGGTGGAAGGCTTAGAACCCGCCCCGAGAGTTAAACTGCTGAGCTAGCAAAGAAAGAAGTAATTAATCGGCCATTACCTGGTTGGTGACCGCTGCCGGAGAAAGAGGCGCTACCCGGCCCCTGCTATGTACTTTACACACAGAAAGATGGAACAGAAGTGGCCCGGAGACCCTAAAATCAGCAGTTTATATACTCTCGCGGAAGGTTCTAGGCGTTAGGGGAATGAAAACACCCTCCCTCAATGTTTTTATTGGTTCATCAATAAACCCCCTACACAATACGAAGAAGAAACACATAATTGGTGGAAAATTAATTTAAGAAATTCGAGATTGGCTAGTTTTAAAACAAGGGGAAAGAAAGGGGTAATATTGCCAACTTAACCAAAGACTGAAAGAAATTTAACAAAGAACAAACTTTTGAAATAAAATTTTCTCCAAGGAACAGTTCTTTTTCTTCGCACTAGGGTGCACTATTGTAGTTCTTCAGTAGTGTCCTCTAGAAGAGAAAGTTCACACTTCTTACTTCAAGCAAAACAAAAACACATCAAAAATGACACAGTTCTAAAACTCCAAAATTTACGGGTAGTGACATCTTCTGAGAAGGTAGAAAATTAATACCGTCAATAAAGTTCAGATTTCCTCCAGCAGGGGAGTTTTAACTGGCGCACATTTTAAATTAGCGGCGTGGAGGTGTACCGCCCGGTACAGTTATAAAGATAACAGCACGGTGCTCTCTTGATTAAAGCTGGCTGCTGTAGATTTTTTTCAAATTGTCCTCCACCATATTTCAAAGGTAAGCAGCTAAAGAGGTTAGCGATGCAAGGTGGCGGATGACAACTGTGGCACAGAAATTGCCCACTACTACGATAAAGATAGCACGGCTCTAGCTTAATTAAAGATGGCGGATGACCGATTCAAATCTCGCGTTAGTGAGGATAAGTTGGCAGCACTGAGGTTTAGGCCCGTTAAGATAGCAGCACTGAGTGGGCGGAGTAGGAGGCTCCTGGGAGCCCGACGGAGGCGGAGGCGGCCGAACTGTCCATTATATCTACTCCAATGATCAAAACATCACCTGTTCCTTCAACGTTACTGCATCCTGAATATCGTCATTCAGAAGCCACGTGTCATTGTGGTCTTTTTTCCTCCGCCCGACGTCCATTCAGATCGCCGGCAACAATAAGATAGTCTAGGGTCTTGTCATGCCATGCCCCGAAGGCATCTTCGGTTTCTGTGCCCAGGCCAGTTTGTGGAGAGTTGCACTGAAAAATTGTATTTTCCTTCTATCACCAATGTAGACAAGTTATGTAGTAGGGCTAGGTGCGTTCTAAATACGCTGAGTCAGCATTTTTTGCTGCGTCAGCACCCGAGGTCATTGACCTCGGTCGCGTGACCGTGACGTCTTGACCACGTGCTCTTGTTTGTAAACAAAGCCACGTGCTCCATTGTTCTACAAAAAAGCGAAATACTATATTTTAGAATTTAGAAAAAAATTTAAACATATGAGATCGATAAAATGATCGAAACATACCTTGAGATGTGCACGTGCAATGGAGAAGAAGACTGCAAACTGCGACTCGAATGAATGACGATGACGGCGATAATTCTTGATGTACCTAGAAAACAAGAAATATTAATGTATGTCTGTAGCTTGAAAGATAGCCTAGCCGTACAAAGAAAGGTAGCTATTTTATGAAGCAGCTATTACTAAAGTGAAGCTTCTTCTGAAAAATGCAATTACTTGCGTCGCACATAGGTCTTACAGTGACGATAGGATAGGAAAGGGCTCGAAATTTAGTCGGATCGTCAACAGCTAGCGTAGAAGTTGCTTTCGATAAATGCAAGCACTAACCGACCGAATAAGCAGCAGTTTTACACTAGGCTGACCTTAGGATGTTCACGTGCAATGTAGATGAAGACCGCAAAACTGCAGAATGCTTTAGCAGATCTCACTGGAATAATGTTGACAGTAGACGATGATTTTCTGAAAAAAAGGACAAAAGAAACCGTAAAAAATCCAAAATAATAATAATAATCAAAGAATTAAACTTACTTATTTTAGCAGATATCAGTCACGATGGTGATCTTCGTTGAAAGTGAGGGAATACAGTAAATTGCCTATTCGTTTATATGCACATACGATTTTATATAATCAGTACTTAACACACTGCCGTTCGTTTCACACAGAGTACATCCGGTGAACTGGGACTTGTTGCTAGAGAGCAAGGCAGAAAGTGCGTACGTTTGCATTACAGTTGTAACAAATGTTTACGCACTGACTTCCTTCAGGTAAGTGTCCTCAAGGAAGCGGTCGGTGCTATGTCTAGTTAAAAACTACTAAAGCACAGGACATTAGGGTCAGCCGTAGACTAAGGCCCTTCGCCTAGCTCTTGCTTCCCGTGTCGGTATCACCCAGCCTAGTATAAGAGAGGATCTGGGGTCTCTTAACCACGCCTACACCTCACTGTTAACTTGGGAGCGACCCTCGGGGCCTTGAGCTGAGCGCTTAGTTTTATAGAATCAAACGAGGCTTCTAAGAGAGCATGTATAACAACGCCTACCGTATTCCCTGCCCGTTAACTTGGGATGGACACTTGGGGCCTTGAACTAGGCGGTTAGAGGCGGTTGACGGTATCCCACTGCCTAGAGTCCCCAGGTCTCTTCTGAACTTAAGATTTGGGGCGCTTAAGAACACTTTAGAAAGAGGGTAAAACCCGGTGCCGGCACATAGCCTACTCCAGCATCAAGGGGCCTGCACAAGGCTTGACATCCCCATCCAACAGATGAATCACCATCAACAGCGTTGTTATGCCCTCAAGCACTACGAAGAGGTTTGGAATTTAAAGCACACTTTTAGAAATTGTATACTTCCACCTCGCCTACCGTGCCAGCTAACATTCTGATGGTGAAAATTTAGCGGGACTCGAACCGGCTAACCTTGGTGTCGAACCGGCTAACCTTGGTGTCAAACTTCAGCGCCTTAACGATCATAGTCACCAAAGATGCTGTTTTACCGTTGGATAAATTTCCTATCAACAACAAGCTCTGTTATATTAGCCTAGGAGAAGGGTGCAGTAGTCTTTTACACAGCTAGAAGTTTGCACCTGCATGCATTACACTTAAGTGCGGCTAGTATTCGGGAGATAGCTGGTTCGAACTACTCTGTCGTCAGCCCTGAAAATAGTTTCCTATTTTACATCGGGCAATTGCTGGAGCTGTACTTTAACGGCCGATTCCTCCCCGCTCCTAGACCTTTCCAGCTCCAGGGACTGTACCTTAATTAAGGCAAAGACCGCTTCCATCCCGCTCCTAGCCCGATCGTCGCCGTAAGACCTATCTGTGTCGGTGCAACGTAAAACAAAATCAAAGATACTGTTTTACCGATAAGAGGTAATTGCTAGAAACATAAGGATCTGGTTTACGGCCGGATGCCCTTCCTAAAGTCAATCACGTAGCAGGACATTAAGTCACTGGGATTGTGAATTGCAGTATCCAGTGTCTTACTTGAGTATGTGTGAACAAAGTAATGTGTATTTTGCTCACTTGATATGTTACTTCCGTTCACGTTTTGGCAAGCAGTAGCAGAAACTCGCAGTACTAGTAGCGGACTACATGCAAATGATAATGATTTATCCTTTTTCCTCCACTCCTTTTTACGTATAAGTATAAGGCTGTAGATGTTTAGTTTTTTACTTGCATCTACCGTCGTTTAGGGTGCATGCTTTGACTCCTGAGTTCGTTTCCTTACCAGGTCAGAAATTTTGCAGACCAAAAATGCATCCGTACAGTTGCCGCACAAGAAGCAAGCATGTCTACTTGTCCCAGACACCTCGAGTTCGAGGATACGAGTAGTCTAGAATAACAGTCGCTGTAGAGTTTTACTTTTCTGCTTGCCTCCCCCGTCGTATACGGTGCGTACTTTGACTGTGAGTTCGAATCCCTACTAGGTCAGAAATTTTTCCGTCGGATGGGGTCCGTCAGGAAGGGTATCCGGTCGTTTTCTGAGATAATAGTATGTTGAGAAGGACACCTTGCTGTAAGATGGCGGTGTGTCTACAAGTTGCAGCTTGCTTGCTTGTCCCGTTAAATACCGCGCTATAAAGTTTACTAAGATAGCTGTAGGCCATGTGAACATCGTGTCTTCTTTAACGATGGTCGCTGACCGCTGTCATAAAGCACACGGCTAACGTAGATGTTTAGTGGCGTAAAGATTGCAGCACGGTACAGGCTTGTTTAAAGATGGCAGCTGTAAAAAAGCACATGGCTTTGTTTACAAACAAGAGCACGTACAGTTTCAAATTGCCCGCCACCATGTGCCTAAGGTGACACCCATGAGGATTTAGCCCCGTCATTATAGCAGCATGATGCTCTCTTGTTTAAATATAGCCGCTGACAGCCGTCAAAAATCCATGTATGATTTCAAATTGCCCGCCACCACGTAGCTTAGAAGGCAACTATGAGGTTTAGTGTGGTAAAGATGGCAGCACTGAGGTTAGCGATGCTCTGTTGTTTGAATATGGCAGTCGTCTGCTGTCAAAAAGCACGTGTCTTTGTTTACAACAGCTGAGAGCTGTCAAAATTCATGAGGAATTTCAAATTGACTGCCACTATGGCAACTATGTGGTTTAGTGCAGTAAAGATGGCAGCACTAAGGTTAGCAATGCTCTGTTGTTTAAAGATGGCCGCTGACAGCTGCCAAAAACACGTGGAATTTCAGATTGCCAGCCACTACGTGCCTAAGGTGGCAACTATTAGGTATAGTGCAGTAAAGATGGCAGCACTAAGGTTAGCAATGCTCTGTTGTTTAAAGATGGCCGCTGACAGCTGTCAAGTAGCACGTGGCTGTCAAGAAACCACGTAGCTTTGTTTACAAACAAAAGCACGTGGTCGTGACGTCACGGTCAGGTGACTGGGGTCAATGACCTCAGTTGCTGACGCAGCAAAAATGCTGACTCAGCGTATTTAGAGCGCACCTAGCCCTACTACTAAGTTACATCAAGTGATTGTCATACATTTGCACCTCGGAGACTCAACGGTCAAAATTTTGCTGATATAACAATGCCAACGCAAGTAGTTCTTCATAGGTGTGCGCAGTATTTCAGTTAGTATCCGCACCCCAATATGGCTGATTTTCTCCACTCGCATTTTTTCCTGCACCTCACAGATGCCTATGTGCTTTCTCTCGTGTGCTATGCCTATTTCGCTACTTCGTCCAGACGTATTTCAGTGATGCGATAGAGAATGGGGGTACTTGTTTGCTTAGCCGTCTAACCAAGACCAACTACAATATTATCAGACCTGAAGGCACATATCGATACGTCACAAAATGGCCGCCGCATTGGGCTACGCGTATCCGGCATGTAGGGCCATGTTTACATTCAGTTTGGCGTAAGCTCAGCACGTGTCTAGTTCGTTGAGGTTATCTTGCTACTGGAATTCGCAAATTAATTATCCACCGAATATGTTTGTGTGTTAAGTAATGTTTCAGTGTCCTTTTATTTGTTATCTAGTTATTTTTTAAAGTGCTAGTGATGTTTTTAGTTGTATTCAGAGGTTATTACGGCCGTATGTAATGTGTTGGTGATTCAGTGAGTTTGATCTGGTGGAGTGGAATTAGTTTTAGTATTTTAGAGGTTATTAGTGCCGTATATTATTTGCTGCTGCTTCGGTGAGTTTGGTCTGGTGGAGTGTATAAATGTGTTAGATAAGTACAATGGGTCGTAAATGTTCTGTGCCTGGTTGTCGATCAAATTATGGATCTTCCAATACTACAACTTTTAGGTTTCCTAAGGACAAAGTTTTACGAGACAAATAGGTTAGGAATATTCATCGTGACCATTTTGAGGTTACTGATAATACTTCGGTATGCATTAAACATTTTGACCCTAAGTGAAGATGTTTTTCCTGTGCTCAAAGGTGATCCCATTAGAGTGCCCAGAAAAATACCAAAACTGACTTCTGATGCATACCCCACTATATTTCCTAATCAGCCCTCTTATCACACTGTTAGTGTTTCAAAACAAAGGACAAATCCCGAAGACAGAGTCCAAGAGCTTATTAGGAGAGATGAGGAGAATTTTAATAAGTGGTGCGAAAATGACAAAATTACTGATTTTAACACATTCATCTGTGAAGTCGAGAAAAAATGTGTTAAACCATTCACTGCAATAGTGAAGGAAGATTACGTGTTGTTTGTGAAGGTGGATGATGAGTCATTTACTAACGTTCCATTCATTTTAGTGAGCTTTAAGGTTTCCAGTTCTTTTACAGTTCAAGTGTTTTACAAAAATGTGTGTTTGCTGACAGAGCATTTTAGATTTATATTGAAATCTGATGGTTGTGAAGACCTGAAGTGTGACAGATGGACGAAGTTTGACACTTTGGTAAGTCACCTCGCAAGTTATTCTGATGATAATATTGGTTTCACTGATAAACTTTCTTTTTTGATGAAGCTTGTGAAAAATGCACTTGAGTTAGACTGTGAGTTTAGTAAAGAGAGAACTAGTAAAATACATTTTGTCTTGGAACAATTAGAGCTCTCTATAAACAATCAAATACGATACTCCCCAGAACTACTGATATGGGCTGCGACTTTCTCTTATTCGTACCCTGGTGCATACAATTTTTTGCGTTAAACAAATGTAATGACATTGCCTCACCATGTATATTTAAGACAGTTTTTATCAAAAATAGGCCCCAGCAGTCCAGGAATAGGTCCTGCACAGGTAGCTTTTTTGAGAGAAAAAAGCAAACTTTTGAAGGAGAATGAAAAGGTTGTGTCAGTAATGCTTGACGAGGTTCATGTAAACTCAAAAATCTCATATAAAGCTGGTAAATTAGTAGGAATGGCTGAAAATAGTTCAGAGTATGATGCAGCATCTACCATGCAAGTATTTATGGCTTCATCATTGCATTCTGGTAATAAAGATGTAATTGGTCTTTTTCCGGTGAAGAATATGAACTCTGAAACACTGCATGATCTCACACTTAAGGTTTTAAGAGTTATGGTTGAATTAGGTTTTGATGTTGTCTGCTTGATTGCTGATAACCATCGCACCAACAGGAAAATGTTTGAACTTTTATGTGGTAGTAATAACTTGAAACCTTGTATTTAAAATCCAGCAGATCCATGTAAGTCCTTGTTTCTTCTTTTTGACAGTGTACATATTCGAAAGTGCATTAGAAATAAATGGTTGAACAGATCAGATGAAACCTTCATTATACCAAACGTTGACGAGACATTTGCTGTTTTAAGTGAAATGGTGAACGTTGATGTTGGTACAGAGTCAGTCTGTAAATTTACAACTACTGAGGCCAAATTTTCAGACCTCAGAGAGTTGTTTCACTCAGAGAAGAGATTGTTGTTAAAAATGGCTCCAAATTTATCTAGAAAGGCTCTGTATCCAACACCAATAGAGAGACAAAATGTATCGTTAGCAGTAAAAATCTTTGATCCTAAGAATATTGCTGCTTTGGAATTGCTTAAAAGTCAAGGTGTGGATGTTTCTGATGGCACAATCCAGTTTGTAAAATTAATTCAAAAGTGGTGGTCAATCTGTAATGTACAGCATCCCATGAAAGGTACATATACCAGGAATGAAGAGGCTAGTCCAATTATTGGGCCTGATGACAAGAAACTTTCATTCCTTACATGTTTAAAAACATACATAGACATATGGCACATGTCACAAACAGAAGGAAGATTAACAAGTGAAACGTATACTGCTTTGACACATACTCTTACCACAGTGGTAGAACTGTGTAAATATATTTTCAGGAAGTGCCACTGGTCTTATGTGCTTACTGCCAAATTGCAGACAGACAGTTTAGAGGAAAGATTTGGTGCCTACAGAAGATTGAGTGGTTGCACTTATAATGTTTCTGTGGAACAAATTCTTGAGTCTGAAAGAAAGCTCAAAGTGTTAGGAGTATTGAAGATGAGGTCTGCAAAACTTGGTGAATTTTCTTTGAAAGACTTTGCCCATAATGTCCATAACAATAGCCATGATGGAATTATTGATAATTTAGATGCATTAGAAGAAGTAGTTCACATCACAGTTCCCCTTGAAACACTGCGGATTTTAGTGTGCATTGCTAGCTACACCAGTTTGCAAGTGATTGAAATATTGTGTAAAAAGTGTGATGACTGCATTAAAATGTTGCAGAGTGAAAATGAATTACTTGTGGATAGTGACAGGGAAGTGATGATGTATTTTAATCTAGTGAACAGAGGTGGTTTGAAGTGTCCATCGTCTATGGTCATGTCCTTGTGTTGTAACATTTTCAGACTTTTCCAGGCATTAATTAGTGACAGTTACGAACCAGAATTTCTTAAGTTACACAATCAAAGAGAGGCACTGGTAGTGTTAGGATTTCAGTTAATTGAGAGTAGTGTGTGCAACCTTGATGATGAGTGTCAGTGTGGTATGAAGTTGAAAACAATGATTAAAAAGTGCATTCATGTGATAGCAAATGTTTTCATGAATAATTATGGTAAAGCCCTTGAGGAAAGAAGTGTCTCAAAAGAACTGGCAAAGAAACTTCAATCTAAAAACTTCAAGAGAAGTACCTGTGATGCTGCAAATGCAGAACCAAGTCAAAAAGCTAAGCAACGTAAAGTGTTGAAACTTAGCAGTAAATGATCGTCTTCAGAAGATAACGTGTCAGTTTAATTTGTTAAGAAGGAAGCCCTATTTTCCAGTATTGACTCATTCACACTTGTTACATTAGCGCTTAACGAATCCCACAGGAGGTAATCTCTGACTTAAACGCCTGGAATGTGGGTTAGGATATTCTTATCTATAGTAGGTTCTGTGAACTTACGTACCGCCCTCGCCACTTGAGATGATCCTTGAATTGATTATCATTTATCACTAAAAATAACATCTTACAAGGACTCTCTAATTAAAAATGTTCTGGTATAATAGGCAGACCATTAAATGCTCATTAAGAACCCTTGCGTAGTTTAAAAAAAATGTAATATAAGAAATAATAATGATAGCAACTACAATGAATAGTATTACTATGAACATACTAGAGGTAAAGCACCTGAAGGAGGAGTGCAGCAAGTCATTGACCTGACCAGGTGGAACAGTGATGTAATAAAGAGCAGAGGACTTGTAGCTGTTGGGATTTGAGCAATTGAAGGAGTAACAGTTTTGCAGACGCCTCACAATGTACGGTGGAGTTGGAGAAGGCACGACTTTATTAACGTAAGTTCCAAATTTCAAATTCATAGGTGTTTGGACAAAGTAAACAAATATTTAAAAATATTGAATGTGACTTGATAGAATCTGATGTTCTTTTAAGAATGAAGCATGTCATTCTTTGTTTAATAATTTGTTTTTTTACAGGTATCTTATAGTGCAATATTTAGCCTATATTTAACTTGTGTGCTCGACAAATTGAAAAGCTTTTTTAAATGTATCAGTTAAGTTTGTCTCTAATCTCGATTAGTGTCATTGAAAATAACCTGATGTTCTTATAAATATACCTTTAATTCCATATTTAAAGTACAATGTAGCTGGTGAATGTGTATTTGTAGAGCATGTTATTTCACTGTCCTGGTTAATTTGTATTTTTCATGTAATATGCCTTTGCTGGCAAGACCTAGTGTTCTCAGTGCACAATGTCTTCTGGTATGGACTAGAGCAATTTTGTTACTTCCATTAACCTGTCTCAGTCTCATCCTTGGCTTTGACAACATGAAAGTGATATAGATGTCGATTCCCATAGGGAACATGATGGCCTGGCAGGCATCAATTTTTGAAAATGAGACAAAGTCTCTCATAGTGCATTGGCACTGCCAGTGGCTCCAGTAGCCTACGCAGTGACCTCCACGGTATGCACTAGCCATGCGTCTTGGTAGGTGTGCTATTCACCAACTGGTGAGCCCAACTAAGCACACTGGGGCAAAACGTTGGCAACCAGGAATGAGTTAGCTGCAGAATTTATTATGTCCTATAACAGACCAAGAATATTGGTATTAACATGAAAGTGACCGAGGTATGAGTGATGCTAGCAATGCCATTTCTTATGCAGCCAGTCTCTGTGATGGACGGTGTGAAAATATTGCTCATAGGGTCAGTCGGTGCGTTCATTTTAGTGGGCTTGGCAGACTGATATATAATAGCAACTTTTGGCTCAACGAGGAAAGCAACGGAGAGCTACTTCACTTTCCCTAATATGCCTCTTCAGTGACACCTAGGCCACCTCTGACAGCTGATGGTGGAACTGGGAGGATCAAACCAGCCTCCAGTTCTGAGCACTTAACATACGTACGTGTTGTGTATTGATGTGATTTACCAACAAATGCTGCTTTAATTCTGTCATTTTCAAGTGTACTGGCTGTAGGGTTATGTTAGTGAGTCATGTGAGTATTTAAAGTAGACTTGGTTGCTGAATGTCTTATTTTCTGAGTACGGTACACTATTTCAGTTCTATGAGTTTTTTTCTCTTGTAATGTGTTGTAATGTGTTACGTGTGCACTGTTGTGTTTTACCAACAAATATTTATTAAATGTTGTCAATTTCAAGTGTTGCAGGGTTATGTTACTGAGTCGTGTGATATTTAAAGTTGACCTACTTGCTAAATATCTTATTTACTAAGCACAGTGTGTCATTTCACTCTTATGAAGTTTTTTGTAATGTGTTGTGCGTGGTTGTTTTACCAACAAATATTAATTACGGTACTTACATTTTGTCATTGTAGGGTTATGTAAGTTGAATACTTATTTCGATTTTGGTATATTATTTTAAACCGTTTCGTGTTTTATAACTATGGAAACATGATTTATATTTCATGTACTAATTCTTCTTTACGATTATGAATTATGAAGGTTATCGGCGTTAATTATATTAGTTAGGAATTAATGCCTAGCTGCTTCCCACAGCAGACAGTGAGCCCAATGTTTCCGCCATGTTGGATTCTGCATTAAGGTCTGATAGGTTGTAGTTGGTCTTGGTCTAACCTCGTGCGACGGTAACACTTGCATACTGTTGATGCTGACTGGACCCTGCCAACCCACTTCCCTTCAAGAGGATGCCGTAACGTTATTTCCGATTCCTTGACACATATTTCCATAAGTATGTGACGGTGTTCTTTTACGGCCGGCCTGAAAAACTTTTAGGGCTCGTGACAGCAGGTAGTTACAACGCTCCGGGCACGGAGAAGAGACGAATTTGGTAACCGCTCCTCTGGAGAAGGAACGATACGCTCTTTTCTGCATTAACTTCCAGAAATGTAGACCAACTGTTCCATACCCGACGTCTCCATCTCCGCCAAGTTGCCACGTTTGGTCCGCAAGAGTTATTATATTCCGCTCAAGTCTGCTGGCACGGCGGTGGGGACCCCGTATCCATCACCTGGGACACGCCACGTACTACGGCAGTGTACCTGGTTCTTGGAGAATATTCATCAATACAAAACGAAATACCATTTTACTGGAAAACTAATTGAGAACCTGCTAAATCACTTCTAACAGAAATCACGTAATACCATAAAGAAGAATTGCAACAGTCTAATGCAACTTTGCTTAGCATGATATGCCATGAAACGTATGGTATACAAGAAAGTGTCCTATTTTCTGCCGTCTGTTGTTTTGTGGTGGTTATATCAATATCTTGTGTGGTGATCAAGTGGTCTAGCCTGTCGTATCTCGAATCAATATCTCCGTTTTTTATCCACTCATTTTGTGCTACGAGTGCAGTAACAACACGGTGTCGAGCCACCCACTACTTTAATTGTGAGGAAGTCATGCATTCCACCGGGCCATGTGAATTCAGTGCATACAGCATCGATAGGAAATTACCACATCATATTATGATGTATTTTTCCGTACCTGATAGAGTTTCCCGATGCTCCTATTGCAAGCGAATCTCACCTTGAACCATGAAATTTGTATTTCTCGGTCGTCTTTCCTAGTATCTAGAATCACCTTGCGGTGGGAAGACAGGCACAGACTTCGATTATATCCAACAATGTTATCATATCCCTAAACATTATCACATGCTCCTTGAAGTTTTGTAATAAACGTTATCTCATTTGTTCCTTCACATAGCAGCGAAATCCGCAACAGTGCGTTTCAATCTCCTGTTATGTTGAATTTTCGTTCAAGCGTTGATTTTCATGCTCCTTTTAGCTGTAGTGTTAAAGGAACACTTGTACGAATATTCAAGAACGTGATAGCTTGCATTTCGGTTCAGATATTTCAGGTTTTCAAAACATAGTAATAAAACATTACAAACTGAGCCACACCCACCACATCTATCACTACATTAGGGAAATATTCATGGCGAACAATATTTGAGGCCCGGGTCGTGTCGACTGGGCAAGGCACATACATAACCCTGAGCTGAAAACCCCCCCTTATAATCAGGTAACAAGGGCAAGACTACATCTATTTGAAATAAAAGAAGAAATGGTTTAAAGCAGGGTTTTTATTAAATAAATATGAGAGAAAAAATTTCAACCAAGAGAAACAAATCACACAAAATAAATAAGGAAATTAATCGTAATACTCATGGACATACCTTGTTCTTTTTCACATAGTTGAAACATGGCGTGAACTGAAGCTGATACTCTTCAAAAAATATTGATACGTAATTTAAAATGCTCACTGCCCCTCGACACATCGCTATTACATTACCAGCAGCTTCCTTTCATCATAAACTATTCAACCAGGTCGCCCGTTTTACCAGGATTCACATATCCAAGGCACTGCCCCACATATTACCTCAGGCAACTAACAATGTGAAACGTTAGCACAACAATAAGCCGCGCCGGAGAACAAAAAGCAGATAAGAATAACGACAGATGAGACTGATCACAGCCTCCATGGACCAATCAAAGCCAAGACAGATCAAAGAATACAATAGCTACGCCCATGCGCAAATATGAAACCAACATGGCGAGTACTCAAGCTGAGCATCAGCCATGAATAACAAATAAAATATATAGCTGTGCGCTGAGAACAAACAAGGCGCAGAATTAGAAAGATAAATACAACAGGTCGATCGACATATCCTTTTCTCCCCCACACATCCAAAGTCACATGCATACCACATGCACGCACACACAATGAGGGTATCGGGAAAATAAAACACGAACGGCCGTTCAGATTTCGTAGTCAAATACAAACCATAAATTATGACTCCACGGTCATTATCAGCGGGTCTCACGTACTCAAATGTTTGCGTGCGGCGTGCAATTACACATAAGGTCAGAACTGAACATTACTTTATTCACATCACTGGCATGTTGCGCCTTGTACAACCTGGATTGGTATCTCCTGCGGTCGAGACAAGGGGCACATCATGAGGATCACGCAGTATTAAAGCACGCAGTGCACCAAATCATAACCAGAGAGACCCTTTTTCAATTATCACAACAAGACCACAAACACATTCATTCAAAGCACATCGTACGACGGAGCGGAAAGATGTATGCCATCGACCGTAACATACGGGAATAACTCGTCACCAAATCCAAATATAAACCGAACTATCACATACCTGTGATTATCAATGGTAAAATCGGATAGCAGTTAGCGTGAAAGGTCCAGGCTTGAACACATTGAATGAATATTTAAAGCATCAAAATGCCACTCCAAACATAGCGGCAGCCATTGCTAGTATCCGCCACACGTAGAAGAGAAGAACTCCACGGAGTACAAATTATCGCTCCAGCGAAACGAACGACCTCACAGATAAAAACATAGCGTGTGCTGCTCCTTACTGGACGTCATTAGACTGACACATGTAAAGATTGGAAGACAAAGCTGAAGGAAGCCATTTGCATAATTAAATGACAAATTGTGGAACATGCGATAAGCATGATTCAAACCAAACCATATTATTTGTCGCCATCATAATGTCTATGACATCAGTATTTGGAGGTGAAATGAATGCGTCTATGTTATGGAAAGTGCCGTCATCTGTATGCTCTCTTTCAGCTTTTCGAAGGTATAATCAGGATTAGTGGCTTCTGTGTTGCATACGGTCTCTGTTAAACACAGCAATTAAGACGTAGACTGATATATTACATGGTAGTATGGATCAACTTCCTTGTATGAACCTACCGTCCTATATATAGGTCGGCTCTGTTTGTTTCCACATCAAAGCTACGTAATTACAAATAACTAAACTGTGACGTAATAGAATTCCACACTTAACTGATAATAAATTACAAATACAATACGTATGTTTGCGCGACTGTATTCAATTTTTATAAACCTGTTCCCATTGTTCAGCATATCTCGCTGACTGTCGGGAAGCAATGTTTTCAACTTTATTAATATCTGCTACACTGTGATTCTCTCAAAACAACCTCAACAACATGGGCTTTTACAAAGAATATTACTCGTCTGCCAGAAACTGCAGAGTGGTTGAACAAGATCAGATCTCCAAATCATATGCCGTCCTTTACGTTCGAGAACAGACCTATAAGGTTTTTAATAGATTTTTGCCTATTAAATAGCTTGTATTTCATCTTTTAGGTTGGACCACTTCTCATGCATTATTAAAAAGAAGTTATCTGTAAGCTCGCACGTTCCTAAATTGTCAGAAATTTCTAGCACGTGATATCGTGATCATTGGGAAAGGACAACATCCACGTAACAAGTGACAGCTTTTCAAATGTATGACTACACTGAATTTGACATGAGGTGTTGTTTACGCCCATGAGTACGTTGATGTGTAATGAGCTTTGTGCATGGGATTTCTGTTAGTGGAATGTTCAGTAACATTTCCAGTCTGTGACAGTTGTAGTGGAGTTGAACTATTGGTTACATCGTTTTAATTTGTTACCGTAGATCGAGACCAGGCGTGAGCTACGTGGATCATCGACCTCCAGATGGCGGAGCACCTTTTTTCAAATGCGATGTCTGTTCCAAATACTTCAGCCAGAAAGTGAATTTAGCATGCCACATGCGTACTCACACGGGCGAGAAGCCAAATTGTTGCATTGTGTGTGGAAAATCCTTCAGCAATAAAAGCCTTCTTAAAGTTCATATGCTGAATCACACAGGCGTTAAGGCATACTGCTGTAATGTCTATCGCAAATCCTTCGGCCAAAAATGCCATCTCACAGTTCACATGCGTATTCACACAGGAGAGAAGCCGAACAGCTGCCAGGTCTGTGGTAAATCCTTCAGCTATACAGGCAGTCTCATAAATCATAGGCGGAATCACACAGGCGAGAAGGCGCTATTGTGCAACGTCTGTGGCGAATCCTTCGGCTATAAATGCCATCTTACAGATCACATGCGTACTCACACTGGAGAGAAGCCGTTCAGGTGCCATGTCTGTGGTAAATTCTTCAGCTATACAGGCAGTCTTAGTGTTCATAGGCGGATTCACACAGGTGAGAAGTCGGTATATTGCA
Source organism: Anabrus simplex (assembly GCF_040414725.1). NCBI lineage: Eukaryota > Metazoa > Arthropoda > Insecta > Orthoptera > Tettigoniidae > Anabrus > Anabrus simplex. The sequence continues at coordinate 5,254,229 of NC_090277.1, forward strand.
ACGTCTGTGGCATATCCTTCGGGCAAAAAGGCAGTCTTACGGTTCACATGCGTACTCACACTCGAGAGAAGCAAACAGTTGCCATATCTGTGGGAAATCCTTTAGCCATACCGGCAGTCTTACAGTTCATGGGCGGATTCACACAGGCGAGAACCTTCAGCTGGAGAGGACACCTAGGAGATAACTTGCGCACTCACAAGGGCGAGAAGCCAGCACAAAAACCCACCTAGTACGTCACGTACGGACTCAAGCGTGCGACAAACCGCACTGTGCAATGTCTGTATCAAATCCTTCAGCAAGAAAGGCATCCTAGCAGGTCAAACGGGTAATAACCCTAAACGATGTATTATCTGTAGTAAGCGCTTTTGCAGGAGAATTCTACTCTCGAAACACATACAGAAGTGATGCCATACTGCTGAAATATCTGTGGCAAGTCTAAAGCTAGAAGGTTAGTCTAACAGAGCACTACGGAACGCACATGCTTGTGATGGTAAACGAGGGCTCAGGAATGTGACAAAATGTTCAAAACATCGTGTAACTTAACCATGCACGTATGAACCACACTGGAGGGATGCCGCACTGCTGCGTGTTTGGTGGCAAATCGTTTGTCCGCAGCACCACGCTATCTGTGCCCACGACCGTCACGTCATGCCAGGCTGAAGCCGCACGCTATGTAATAATTTTCTTTATCTTTTATATACCCACTAACTACTATACGAGGGTTTTGAGTCCCACAAGACCTCAAGAGATGTAGCCAGGTACATGCGATCGCACACAGCGTAGAAGTATTTCTTTTTTCAGCCAGACAGCAACATCTCGTCACACCTCATGATGTACACCGGAGAATGGTCCCTATGAGGCACTTCGTCTGCGGTAGAATCTTCAGACAGAAAAAATGCGTGGTCCGTGTTGTGAAAAGTGCAAAGGACATTTCTTGAGTTTTTTCCTCATCAATCCCAGATCATGTACATCCAGTTCTTCTCAGCCCAGGACGACCCCTTTTCTGCCTCCAGACATTAGTAGAAAGTAGTATAATGGGAGAGTTCGGCGGCTTCCTCCGCCGCCCGCCTCCTCCTCCTCCTCCTCCGCCGCCGCCGCCGCCGCCCACGGGAAATTTGAATTTTGGCGGGAAATTTGAATTTTGGCGGGAGATTTGAATTTGTAAACAAAGCACGTGCTTTTTGACAGCTGTCGTCGACAACAACGCATCGCTAACCTCACTGCTGCCATCTTGACGGGCCTAAACATCACTAGTGCAAACTTAACCTAACTAGCATGAGGTAAACAAAGCCACGTGTTTTTGACAGCCACGTGCTTTTTGACAGACAACAACGCATCGCTAACCTCAGTACTGCCATCTTGACGGGCCTAAACCTCAGTAGTGCCAACTTAACCTCACTAGCATGAGGTAAACAAAGCCACGTGCTTTTTGACAGCCACGTGCTTTTTGACAGATTTGTAAACAAAGCCACGTGCTTTTTGACAGACAACAACGCATCGCTAACCTCAGTACTGCCATCTTGACGGGCCTAAACCTTAGTGCTACCAACTTAATCTCACTAGCTCGAGATAAACAAATCCACGTGCTTTTTTGACAGCTGTCATCCGCCATCATTGAGCACCGTGCTGCCCTCTTTAGCTACTTACCTTTGACAGCTGTCATCCGCCATCTTGCATCCGAAACCTCAGTGCTGCCTGGTGACGGCAAATTCCACGTGCTCTTGTTTGGAAACAAAGCCACGTGCAGCTGTCATCCGCCATCTTTGAGCACCGTGCTGCCCTCTTTAGCTACTTACCTTTGAAATGTGGTACGTCACAGCTGTCACCCGCCATCTATAATCCAGAGAGAACAGTGCTGCAATCTATGTGGTGGCGGCAAATTCCACGTGCTCTTGTTTGGAAACAAATCAACATGCTTTTTTTGACAGCTGTCAACCGCCATCTTTAATCACCGTGCTGCTCTCTTTAGCTACTTACCTTTGAAATGTGGTGGCGGTAAATTCCACATGCTTTACAAACCTATATGCTTTTCTGACAAGCTGTCATCCGCCATCTTTAATCCAGAGAGAACAGTGCTACCCTCTATGTGGTGGCGGCAAATTCCACGTGCTTTACAAAGCCATGTGCTTTTTTGACAGCTGTCATCCAGCCATCTTTAATCCAGAGAGAACAGTGCTGCCCTCTATGTGGTGGCGGCAAATTTCTGTTAGCTGTCATCCGCCATCTTTAATCAAGAGAGCACCGTGCTGCCCTCTATGCGGTGACGGTAAATCCCGCGTGCTCTTGTTTGGAAACAAACTCACGTGCTTTTTTAACAGCTACCAGCCGCCATCTTTAATCAACAGAGCATAGTGCTGCCCTCTATGTGGTGGCGGTAAATTCCACGTGCTTTACAAAGCCATGTGCTTTTTTTGACAGCTGTCATCCGCCATCTTAGAGCACCGTGCTGCGGGCAATTTCGTCAGTTATCATCCACCATCTTTAAACACCGTGCTGCCCTCTTTATGGCTACTACCTTAAGCATGTAGTAGCGGGTAATTTGAAAAGTTCTGTTAGCTATCATCCGCCATCTTTGAGCACCGTGCTGCCATCTTTAGCTGAAATGTGGCGGCGGATAATTTGAAAAAATGCTTTTTGACAGCGGATATCTTTGAGCACCGTGCTACCCTCTATGTAGTGGCGGCAAATTCTACATGCTTTACAAACCCACGTGCTTTTTTTGACAGCCATCTTTAAGCAACAGAGTACAGTGCTGCCCTCTTTGATGTGGCAGCAAATTCCACGTGCTCTACAAAGCCACATGCTCTTTTCACAGCTGTCACCCGCCATCTTTAACCAACAGAGCACTATGCTGCGGGCAATTTCGTTAGCTGTCTTCCGACATCTTTAATGAACAGAGCACCGTGCTGCCCTCATGCGGGGCAATTTCGTCAGCTGTCATCCGCCATCTTTGAGCACCGTGCTGCCCGGTGGCGGCAAATTCCACGTGCTACGCGCAGCTGTCATCCGCCATCTTACATCGCAAACCTCAGTGCTACAATCTATGTGGTGGCGGATAATTTTAAAAAGAAAAATTCTACAGCAGCCATCTCTCGACGCTAATTGCACAAGATGGTGGCTATACATGACTCCTTAAAGGTGCTTATGCAAGATGATCGCTATACATAGACGCCCTTGGGATGCTTGCGCAAGATGGCGGTTATACAAGGCTCCTTATGAGGGATGCTTGCGCGAGATGGTGGTTGCTCTTATGAGGCGGCTTAAGGATCCATGACTAGAGACGCCCTAAGGATGCTTGCGCAAGATGGCGGATGCAAGATGGCGGCTATACATAGCTCCTTATGAGACAGCCAGTACTCGATACAACATGTGATCAGAACATTGATTGATGTGTTCAGAACACAAAATAAGTAGAATCGAACACTGTACTCGATACAACATGTGATTAAAACATTGTGTGGTGTGTTCAGAACACTGCATAAGTAGAATCGAACGCTGTATTAGGGGATACCTTTGTTTAGATTGAAACATAACAAGACTAGAATTGAACACTGCACATTGATTGATGTGTTCAGAACACAAAATAAGTAGAATCGAACACTGTACTCGATGTCGTTAACTTCAACATGTGATTAAAACATTGGCTGGTGTGTTCAGAACACTACATAAGTAGAATCGAACGCTGTACAACATGTTAGGGGATACCTTTGTTTAGATTGAAACATAACAAGACTAGAATTGAACACTGCACTCGATGTCGGAAGATCAGACTGAAACATAACAAGACTAGAATTGAACACTGCACATTGTTTGATGTGTTCAGAACACAAAATAAGTAGAATCGAACACTGTACTCGATGTCGTTAACTTCAACATGTGATTAAAGCATTGTCTGGTGTGTTCAGAACACTACATAAGTAGAATCGAACGCTGTACAACATGTTAGGGGATACCTTTGTTCTAAGAAGATCAGATTGAAACATAACAAGACTAGAATTGAACACTGCACTCGATGTCGTTACATGCGATCAGAACAATGATTGATGTGTTCAGATCACTAAACAAGTAGAACCGAACACTGTACAACATGTTAGGGGATACCTTTGTTCTAAGAAGATCAGCTTGAAACATAACAAGACTAGAATTGAACACTGCACTCGATACAACATGTAATCAGAACATTGATTGATGTGTTCAGATCACTAAACAAGTAGAACCGAACACTGTACAACATGTTAGGGGATACCTTTGTTCTAAGAAGATCAGCTTGAAACATAACAAGACTAGAATTGAACACTGCACTCGATACAACATGTAATCAGAACATTGATTGATTGATGTGTTCAGATCACGAAACAAGTAGAACCGAACACTGTAAAACATGTTAGGGGATACCTTTGTTTAGATTGAAACTAACAAGACTAGAATCGAACACTGCACTCGATGTCGTTACATGTGATCCGATACAACATGTTAGGGGATACCTTTGTCCTAAGAACCGAACACTGTACAACATGTTAGGGGATACCTTTGTTTGGATTGAAGCTAACAAGACTAGAATCGAACACTGCACTCGATGTCGTTACATGTGATCCGATACAACATGTTAGGGGATACCTTTGTTTAGATTGAAACATAGCAAGCCCAGAATCGAACATTGTTTGATGTGTTCAGTACAACTGCAATGATTAACACACACTGTGCACATATCGCATAGCTAAAAACACACTGTGCACATATCGCATACCTAACACTTCAAATGATTTGCTTAGTACGAAAATAAAAAAATCTATACCGCGTAGCTAACTCGTTCATCACACTGCTAAGACGCTTAGTAATTGTGAATACACTCATACGAAAATCAAGAAAGCACACTGCGTAGCCAACTCGCTCGGCTCACTCGCTTAGTAATTGCAACACACACGGATAAGAATGTTCCGAGATACTTACATGTTTTTTAAGGGGGGGTGAAAGATCATAAATTATATGTACACATGTTGTCTCCTCCAAGTTGTAAGATGAAATAGACGCAGTACTGCGAGTTTCCGCTCTAGCTGGCGAACTGAAGCAGCATGATATCTCAGCAAAAAATAATACGCGTGAGCTTGCAAGTCAGACACAATGATGGATACCGCGATTCAAATCCTGGTAAATTATGCCGTCGGGAAGGGTATCCGGCGAGCATCTAGCTGTAAATCCCCGATTCTCGACAGATTCTTAATCCCAGTTCTTTGACGTCAGGAAGGGCAACCGGTCGAAAACAATAGTGTATGATGTAAGAGGTTAGATGCTGCCATCTTTACGACAGTAAACCTCAAGGCTGCCACCTTATGCAAGTTATAGCGCGGAATTTAAAATCTAACAGCAGAACGTCGCTAACCTCACTCTTGCCATCTTGATAGGCTTAAACCTTACTGTTGCTACCTTGGTTATACGCTTTTGTGTTAGTTTACTGCTAATCGCTAAGCTGTTCGCATCATCGAAGTTGAGAGTAACAAATGTCGAATAGATTTAAAGAAGAATCTGTTAGCAGAAGATAAAAGTCCGTCATGGAAAAACCTATTTCTAGGTATATTTGCGAAGAGTGTGGAAAAGCATTTTCCCGAAGCTATCACAGGAGACGTCATGAGATATCATGTAGGACGATTTTTCAATGCAAACATTGTAGAAGAGAGTTCAAGAACGCATACAACGCTCAACAACATGAAGCCGCGTGTAATGTAGCTTCATCGGGAACAAAATACAAAGAGCTCGACCATATTCCAGCGAACACTGATTTATGTTTAAAAAGTACACCTCTGCGAGAGATTTTTAATTCTCCCTTGTTGTCTAGGCCTGCTGCAAGTTCTGTTACTGTGCACAAACTTCAAGATAAAGAGAGGCAAGATCATGATTATGATAATAAGGATAATGATGTTGATCAAAACAGTAGTAAAGGGAAAGTAGAAGAAGAAGAAAATTCATTGCCATTACAGCTTGATGATTTTACTTCATTTCCTAAGCCTACTACACGTTCTGTCGCAGTGCAACATCTCAAGAAGAGATGCAAGGTAAAGAAGAAGGAAATTTCAACACTTCATCGCTATCGAAACAAGTTATGTTTGTACCTAGAAACGCTACTGCTGAAGCACGTATTATATCAAAACAAGTCCCTGCACATCAACTGTCTGCATATAGACTCAAAGTTCACAACAAGCCTCTGTTACCCTATGTAGATATAAGCTACTGTAAAGACCCCAACGTACTGGTAAAACGTTTACAACTGCTAAGAGCCTATCATGATGTTGGTTACACACAGTACAAAGAAGATATTTTTGAAATAGAGCATGAATTACGTCGGGTTGGTATTATCAAGTAAGCGCTTACCCTCACCTAAGTCATCCATCTGTAGTATATAGTCGATCGAGTAGCTATATTCGTATAGATTATTTCCCATCATTCTCCCTTCCATAGGGTGTTAACTCCGCCTCTAGTTGTAGAGCCGGTCTCAAGCCCGGATAAAGAGAGGAGAGGCGCCCTTTAGCCCTTTAGCCCATTAGCCCTTTAGCCCATTAGCCCTTTTGCCCTTTTGCCCATTAGCCCTTTAGCCTATTAGCCCTACAAGGAATGTGCTGTAATCTAATCTTCTTAGAACAAAGGTATCCCCTGACATGTTGTATCGAGTACATTGTTCTGTTCTACTTATTTAGTGTTCTAAACACTTCAATCAATGTTCCGATCACATGATAAAGTTAACAGCATAGAGTGCAGTGTTCGATTCTAGTCTTGTTATGTTTCTTTAGTGATTTGCAAGTCTAAACATGCATAATGACGTCATCACTGCAGCACGTGCTTACTCTAGCTATCCCGATGCAGGTTTATGCCTTGACATAAGAGGAGGCCTTAACAGCTTATGTACAGCCGCTATTGCTTAAAGATAGCTGCTGTTAAGAAAAAGCACGTCGAATTTTTCAAATTACATTTCAAAGGTATGAGGTTTAGTGCTGTAAAGATACCTGCACGATGCAAAGCTAGCTTTCTTCATCAGAGCAGCCACCATCTTGTGTGAGCACCTCTAGACCGTATCATAAGGAGCTGTGTATAGTCACCGTCTTGTCGCTGCTACCTTGCGCAAGCACCCCTAGGGCGTCTCATAAGAGCAGCAGCCATCTTGTGCAAGCGCTCTTAAGCTGCTTCATAAGAAGCTATGTATAGCCCCCATCTTGTAGAATTAGATAGCTGCCAATGTCAAAGGGCCTAAGTAGGGATTGAACCGTCGATCTCATCATTAGACTATGTTTTTTTTTCTTGTTCCTGATACTGCAAACCTAGGTATCAGGTTTTGCTCTACGATGTACCGTTTTCGAGATATTTAACATTTTGCATTTAAGCCCCAAATTTAATGAATCGAACCTGCACGGCACGTTATACTCTCTACCATAGCTAAACCTGATCATGTTACGAATACTTGCTTCAATACAAGCTAAAACAGAGTGAATGCCAAAGGGCCTAAGTAGGAACCGAACCGTTGATCTCATCATTAGACCATGTTTTTTCTTGTTCCTAATACTACGAACCTACGTATTAGGCGGAAAAAATTTGTCCGTTTTGCTCTACGATGCACAGTTTTCGAGATATTTAACATTTTGCATTTAAGCCCCCAAATTTAATGAATCGAACTAGCATGACACGTTAGCCTCTAAGCTAAGAACAGCAGCTATCTTGCGCAAGCACCCTTAAGGCGTCTCATAAGGAGTCGTGTATAGCCGCCATCTTGCGTCCGCCATCTTGCGCAAGCATCTCTAGGGCATCTCATAAGGAGCCTTGTATAACCACCATCTTGCGCAAGCATCCCAAGGGCATCTATGTATAGCAGCCATCTTGCGTAAGCACCCTTAAGGAGTCATGTATAGCCGCCATCTTATGCAATTAGCGTCGAGAGTGGGCCGCTGTAGAATTTCTCTTTTTAAATTATCCACCACCACATTTCAAAGGTATCTAGCTAAAGATGGCAGCACTGCGGATGACAGGTGACTAATTTACATCTAAAGAGGGCAGAACGGTGCTCAAAGATGGCGGATGACAGCTGTCAAAAAAGCACATGGCTTTGTTTCCAAACAAGAGCACGTGGAATTTGCCGCCACCACATTTCAAACTAAAGAGGGCAGCACTATGCTCTGTTGATTAAAGATGGCGGATGGTAGCTGTCAAAAAAGCACGTGAGTTTGTTTCCAAACAAGAGCACGTAGAATTTGCCGCCACCACATAGAGGGCAGCACTATGCTCTGTTGATTAAAGATGGCGGATGGTAGCTGTCAAAAAAGCACGTGAGTTTGTTTCCAAACCAGAGCACGTGGAAGTTTTCAATTTGCCGCCACCACATTTCAAAGGTATCTAGCTAAAGATGGCAGCACGGTGCTCTCTTGATTAAAGATGGTGGATGATAACTAGCAGAACTTTTCAAATTGCCCGCTACTACGTGCTTAAGGTAGTAGCCATAAAGAGGGCAGCACGGTGTTCTGTGGATTAAAGATGGCGGATGACAGGTGATGAAATTGCCCGCATGATAGCAGCACGGTGCTCTGTTGATTAAAGATGGCGGATGACAGCTGCACGTGGCTTTGTTTCCTAACAAGAGCACATGGAATTTGCCGCCACCACATTTCAAACTAAATAGGGCAGCACTGTGCTCTATAGATTAAAGATGGCGGATGGTAGCTGTCAGAAAAAAAGCACGTGAGTTTGTTTCCAAACAAGAGCACGTGGAATTTTTCAATTTGCCGCCACCACATAGAGGGCAGCACGGTGCTCTCTTGATTAAAGATGGCTGCTGTCACGTGGAATTGTCTGCCACCACAGGTATCTAGGTAAAGAGGGCAGCACTGAGGTTTGCGATGCAAGATGGCTGCTGTCAAAAAGCATTTTTCAAATTATCCGCCACCACATTTCAAAGGTAAGTAGCTAAAGAGGGCAGCACTGTGCTCTATAGATTAAAGATGGCGGATGACAGCTGTCAAAAAACACGTGGCTTTGTTTACCTCGCGCTAGTTAGGTTAAGTTGGTAGCACTAAAGTTTAGACCCGTCAAGATGGCAGCACTGCCGATGACAGGTGACGAATTTTGCAGCTACTGCGATATAGAGGGCAGCACATTGCTTTGTGGTTTAAAGATGGCGGATGACAGCTGTCAAAACAGCACGCGGCTGTCAAAAAGCACGTGGCTTTGTTTACCTCACGCTAGTTAGGTTAAGTTGGCACTAGTGAGGTTTAGGCCCGTCAAGATGGCAGTACTGAGGTTAGCGATGCGTTGTTGTCTGTCAAAAAGCATGTGGCTTTGTTTACAAATCTGTCAAAAAGCACGTGGCTGTCAATAAACACGTGGCTTTGTTTACCTCACGCTAGTTAGGTTAAGTTGGCACTAGTGAGGTTTAGGCCCGTCAAGATGGCAGCAGTGAGGTTAGCGATGCGTTGTTGTCGATGACAGCTGTCAAAAAGCACGTGGCTTTGTTTACAAATTCAAATCTCCCGCCAAAATTCAAATTTCCCGCGGGCGGCGGCGGCGGCGGAGGAGGAGGAGGCGGGCGGCGGAGGAGGCCGCAGAACTCTCCCATTATACTACTGATGACAGCTGTCAAAAAGCACGTGGCTTTGTTTACAAATTCAAATCTCCCGCCAAAATTCAAATTTCCCGCCAAAATTCAAATTTCCCGCGGGCGGCGGAGGCGGCGGAGGAGGAGGAGGCGGGCGGCGGAGGAGGAGGAGGCGGGCGGCGGAGGAGGAGGAGGCGGGCGGCGGAGGAGGAGGAGGCGGGCGGCGGAGGAGGAGGAGGCGGGCGGCGGAGGAGGCCGCCGAACTCTCCCATTATACTACTGTAGAAGTATGGTCAGTAACACTCACTGAGGAGCCGTCTAGATGCGAGGGTAAAATGTAAGCCGGATGTACACAGAGGAATCATACGACAAAGATGAATGTAAGTGGTACAAGACTAGAAGCGCAGTAGAAAGATATTCAAACGTTAGAATAAACAATTCAAGGGAATAAATAAGTGCCGAATTAAGTCATAATAAATTGTTGCTGAAGACTTAACACACCTGTGCTCCCCCTTAGTACATTTCACTAGTGTGTCCCGTTAATTATAAGTAGACCAGTGGCTCAAAACTGTACCTTCGTCTTCGGCTCTTGTACGAGAATGTTGTGTCTGTCGACTTGTTCTGAATGCAAATTTGAAGTTCAATTTCAGTGCCCGTAGGTTCTCATGAAGGTCACGTCAGTGGAAGTGAACTGAATTTTCACGAGATCGTTGTGCCTGGCAACGATTAACTTCGCAGCGGTGCCTTACTCGGAAGATAAAACAAGTTCTGTTGCAAAGGGGTAATCACGTACCAGGAGTCCACAACCATCATTGGAAGACTTTGTGGGTAGCGACCACCTTTCCCTTAGCTGAGACTGCAACCTATCAATGAATATTCAAGATAAACTTAAATATTATAATTGAGCGGTCCGCCTATTCAATACAATATATAATTTAGTAATATCTAGGACATTTTTCGTCCCCTAAGGGACATCATCAGCTAATAACAAATTAACATTAATATATCAGTATTAAATATTAAAATTGGAAAGACACATTAAATGTTTGACAATTTAAAATAAGATCTTCAAATTTTGTTAAAATTGTAAGTCATAAGACAGGTAAAACAGTCAAATTGTCCATATTTCTCTTGTTGATGTTCTTGGAAAGTACCAGTTTTGCTCATAAAATCTGAAAATATCTTTTGTTGTAAAAAGCACACTTGATTTGTATTCCTTCGTGAAAGATTTGTTAAAACTTAAGAAGCATTCCTTAGATGGTATACTAAAATGCAAGTGCTTCAGAATTTAAAGTCAGATCGGGGCCGTGATGGTAAAGTTCTGTGTGGTAATGGATATATAACTTTATCTGAAATAAAATGAAAAAATAATGGAAGTGTAAGTAACGTGAAGATCTTATTTTAAAATGTCAAACATTTAATGTGTCTTTCCAATTTTAATATTTATTACTGATATATTAATGTTAATTTGTTATTAGCTGATGATGTCCCTTAGGGGACGAAACGTGTCCTAGTTATTAATAAATTATATATTGTATTGAAAAGGCGGACCGCTCAATTATAATATTTAAGTTTATCTTGAATATCCATTGATTGATTATAGTCAATATGGATTAGTATTACTTGAAATGATGCTGTTAAAGCTGATCACTTGTACTGCAACCTACTCACAGTATCCGGTTTGTGAACCCTACGGTGTTTTGCCGATATCTTCATTCTTGGAAGTGGTTGACCTCTACCCCCACCACCAGTCCCATACGTCAGAGAGAAAGGATCCTCTGTGGGACAAAATCCCGACATCTCAGCGAACATAGTGAAGGTTGGGTAGGAAAGCTGCCACAAGCTAACTGCCCTTTTAGTGGTCTTGTACGACAGGCAGGGGTCGGAACAGTTCACCACCACCCTTGTTTATACAAGTGCAAGTTATTGCATATCTTTAGACTATATTTCGACAAACCGTTATTTCTTTTGTTCAGTCACAAGCTTTGAAGGGATTTAGATCACACAAAATTTTGTGTGGATTTTATTACCAGATATCATAACTCTGTGCGAATGCGCGATAGAATAACACCCACGGTATCCCCTGCCTGTTGTAAAAAGCGATTGAAAGGGGCGCAGATGCTCTAAATTTGGGAGCATGGGTTGGCAGACATAGGGTCCTGATCTGAGTCCTGGCATTGCTTCCACTCACTTGTGCCAGGCTCCTCACTTTCATTTATCTTATCCGACCGCCTTTGGTCAGTTCTTGTTCTTCTACCAGCCTGATGTATTAGAGCACTCAAGGCCTATGAATTCTTTCATTTTCATGCACTTCATGGCCCTTGCCTTTCATTGGCTGATGTCTTTGTTTTTTTTATATTGGATACCTTCCATATTTCCCCTCTGATTAGTGTTATATATAGGATGGTTGTCTAGTTGTACTTCCACTTAAATCAACAATCACCACCACCTCATACCAGATGTGAAGATTGGTTTCCAGAAATTTGATGACTATTAGTTCTAAGAAACAGTGGGCCTATTATTATTACAATAATCCATGGCATTGGATGAACCTACCCTAGGTGAGCTCAGGAGTGAAGGATAGAGGGATAGAAGAAGAAAAATCCCCAAACCATCCATGATATCATTCTGTAAATACCACACTATTTTTCAGGTATTAAAAAGGTTAGTGCCATCTTACATCCTGGATCTAATTATCCTATAGAATTAGTATAGGTCCAGAAGAGATTCCTGGGACACTCCTAGCTTTATTAGTTTTATAGATGTACATATTGTGCCCTATGTTTTAAAAACCATCTTACAGGTGTTCCACATATACCAATTTTGATTAGTTATGCCATTAGCAACTCCTGGTTCACTGTATCAAGCTTTTTGTGAGTAAGCCTATGGCTATATAATCTCTATTTAAGGCATCTTGCAGCTGAATCAAAATATCAACCATTGCATTCATAATATTTTTATTATGTAGGAAACCGCATTGGTAGTCATAAAATAATGCTTAGAAATGAAATTTTAGCGACTCAATTATTACTGGTTACCAGATAATGACATGCAGGTCAAATCAAAAAGACCTGCATCTGGCTAGCCGAACTTGTCCTCGGATACTACCGGCACTAAAAGCCATACACCATTACTATTATTAGATAATGACAAATGTTGAATGAAAAACCCTCATTGTACCTGTTAGATTTTGCAATTTCAGCGCATACATAAATAATATATAACGGCGATGTTTACTCCAAAGCTGAGTTTTGTGCGAGTGGCCATACTGGGGATTTAACCAGTGCCATTTAATTCCTACAAGATCATCCATTTCAGTGTTGTTTTTACAAAAGTTGCAGAATAGAAGGGCATCTTAATTCTAAAGATACGCACTTGAGAGAGTTAAAAATAACATAATAAATTCACAAAGCCATACAGAAACATATTGATATTAGTATACATACAACAAAAATACACATGATAGGACTACTTATAAATAAGAAAATTACATGGCCAATGTAATTGTAACACTAGATCTGGCCCTTCCCTTGCTTTTCCCCTCAACCACTCTTCAAATATAACAGATCCTTTGTTGTGGTTAAGTCACGACTTTGGAATTCACTCCCAGCTCTTCTCAGAAACTCAGTTTCAATATCGAAATTTAAGACTGCATTTAGAGATTACCTGTTGAATACCACTGATTGTTTCATGTGTATGATGACGTATGATAAGTTGTGTGATTGTGAGTGTTATTATTATTATTATCACTATTTTATTATAGTGTAAAGTACATATTATCTGTAGATTAATTATGTGGTTAAGTTAAGAGAGGGCCACGAGCCCTAACTTCGCCACTGCTAAAGTCAATAAATAAATAAATAAATAATTAAATAAATAAATAACCGCACTAACCCTACATAATTATTATGAAACTTGTAAACATATTCCAAGTAAATATAAAATCGGGAGATATTTAGACATCAGCACATTGTCCAGGCCCATGGATGAATGGTTGTCCTTCAGTCCTTGGGGCTCCAGGATGGAATCCTGGCCGCGTCGAGGTTAACGTTTAATTTCTTTGCTTCAGGGACTCTGATATTATGCTATACTCAACATCCCAGCTTCCCCTGTTGGTGGGGTCAGTAGAATGACACCCACGGTTTTCCCTACCTGTTGTAAGAGGTAACTAAAAGGGGCCCCAGGGCTCTGTGCTTTGGAGCGTGGGTTGGCGACCACGGGGCCCTTAGCTGATTCACGGCATTGCTTCCACTTGTGCAAGGCTTCTCACCTTCATCTATCACATCTGACCTCGTTTGGATAACCCTTGTTCCTTTCCAACCCCGACGGTATTAGAGCACTAGAGTCATAGGAAGTCTTTCATTTTCATGCCCTTCATCGCCCTCATCTTCCTTTGGCCAATACATTCAGTTTTCGAAATGTCAGATCGCTTCCATTTTTTCCCTCTGATTAGTGTATAATGAGGATGGTTGCCAAGTTGTACTTCCCCTTAAAACAATCATCACCATGGCCACCACCACTGAACATCCCTGACTCACAACACCCTCCACGCAGTATCCTATACATGGCAGACAACGCCCACCCTAAACGGAAGGTCTGCTTTCAGGCGTTGGACCTACACGAAACTGTTATTAAATAAATTAATGATCTTACTGGTTAATTTCTAATAGAATGAAATGAAACTGTCGAAAGTGTTTGTCACAAATGAATAGGCCCTACTGGTATTTCTTTGGAGAACGGAAATTAATATAAACAGCTAATGATATCAACTTATTGTCATATAGCTTTTGCAGTTTGTTATGTGAATTCTTAACTTACTGTCGTTTATACAGGCGCAATGATGAAGGGTAAAAATTGAATGGGTTAGTTCAGGTAACCAGGAGTCACCTGTGAAACTTTTGATGTTCAGAATTCCCAGTAGCCGTGCAAGAACTAGGTGCAGTAACGGGCTCTCTCATACTTATCAGGTTCCTGCAACTCTTGAATGGAGTCATCGTGTATAGACGCAGTTCCTTTACCTCGGTCCCTCTTTGACAATTCGAATACCAATATGCCACCTCCTGAAACAAACGTCGTAATGATTTCGTAGGAAACAGAATCAAAGGAGTGAACATTCCCTGCCAAATCAGATGTGCGATGCTTGCCAGCTTCCATCTTTGTCACTTTAGCCAGTTTCGTGTCTCTTTCCTGATCGCCCTTTGCGTGGATACAATGGACTTGGTAACCCAATAACTTTTCACTAAGAACACGTGCCGATGCCTTGTGCACTGGATCTTCAATTAATGTACAAACAACAGGCAAGCCGCCTAACAAGGTGCGCATTGATTTTAAATATTGGTAACTGAATCTCACAGAAAGCAATCGCATCTTCCTCTCTGTTATCTGACGGAAATGGGGCCGTTTCTATAAATTACCCTGTATTTGTTTACAACCTCCGATGCTTTGATACACACAATATGGCGGTCGCGCGTGTCCGCTGGCTTCAACTCAGGCACCATATTGACGGCATTCTGTACTCGTCACTTCCGACTCATGGTGGAGCACGGTTGAGATGCTCTACTATTTTTGTTGATAGTTCCACGTGCAGTGCTCACATCGAGCGGTTGCTGATTCTCCAATCCCGGAACCACGGCCTTTATTTATTGGTCTGCGCACAGCCTGACTAGGGACAGAAAACCATTGGTCTGTTTAGCAGATCGTGGTTGTGTTAATTGTTTTAAGTTTAAATACAACCATCCTCTATTTACATTAATCTGAGGGTATAATGGAGGAGATCTGACTTTTGGAAAGATGAAGGTGTCTGCTAAAGAAAAACAAGAGCCACGAAGGGCGTAAGAATGAAAGACTTCTTAGGTCTCGATACCTAATACTGTCCGGGTCGCGAAAGAACAACAGTTGACGAAGTGAGGTCGGGTAGGGTAAATGAAAGTGAAGAACCTGGTACAAGGGGAAGCGATGCCAGAATTCACGTGAGGGCCCTGTGGTTGCCAACCCACTCTCTTACGTCATGAAGGGGGTGCGCTGGGTGCTACTCTATCGCCCCCACCCACAGACGGATGTTTAGCGGTGCTGCCCCCTCCTCCTCTTTTAACCACTGGCTCAGATTGTTTAGATTTTTTCTGCGGTATTTGGTAACTATATCTAACTCTGTTTTTCCTGGCTCTTACGTCATACTGCATGAACCAATGGCTGTGGTAGTAGCCATAGGAAATAAGTAGGATGATGTGCTTACGTGCTTGCCTGTTTTGGTTTACAAGTAACGGTTGAAACATAGGCTATGTCATCAGGATTGAAACAGTAATTTGTTAGCGTATCTCTGTATTTGTGTACTTTTGTGTCAACACGGTTACTTGCGGAGATCCTACATTTAGCGTATCTCTGTATTTGTGTACTTTTGTGTCAACACGGTTACTTGCGGAGATCCTACATTTAGCGTATCTCTGTGTTTGTGTACTTTTGTGTCAACACGGTTACTTGCGGAGATCCTACATTTAGCGTATCTCTGTATTTGTGTACTTTTGTGTCAACACGGTTACTTGCGGAGATCCTACATTTAGCGTATCTCTGTATTTGTGTACTTTTGTGTCAACACGGTTACTTGCGGAGATCCTACATTTAGCGTATCTCTGTGTTTGTGTACTTTTGTGTCAACACGGTTACTTGCGGAGATCCTACATTTAGCGTATCTCTGTATTTGTGTACTTTTGTGTCAACACGGTTACTTGCGGAGATCCTACATTTAGCGTATCTCTGTGTTTGTGTACTTTTGTGTCAACACGGTTACTTGCGGAGATCCTACATTTAGCGTATCTCTGTATTTGTGTACTTTTGTGTCAACACGGTTACTTGCGGAGATCCTACATTTGTCGTATCTCTGTATTTGTGTACTTTTGTGTCAACACAGTTACTTGCGGAGATCCTACATTTGTCGTATCTCTGTATTTGTGTACTTTTGTGTCAACACGGTTACTTGCGGAGATCCTACATTTAGCGTATCTCTGTATTTGTGTACTTTTGTGTCAACACGGTTACTTGCGGAGATCCTACATTTAGCGTATCTCTGTATTTGTGCACTTTTGTGTCAACACGGTTACTTGCGGAGATCCTACATTTAGCGTATCTCTGTATTTGTGTACTTTTGTGTCAACACGGTTACTTACGGAGATCCTACATTTAGCGTATCTCTGTGTTTGTGTACTTTTGTGTCAACACGGTTACTTGCGGAGATCCTACATTTAGCGTATCTCTGTGTTTGTGTACTTTTGTGTCAACACGGTTACTTGCGGAGATCCTACATTTAGCGTATCTCTGTATTTGTGTACTTTTGTGTCAACACGGTTACTTGCGGAGATCCTACATTTAGCGTATCTCTGTATTTGTGTACTTTTGTGTCAACACGGTTACTTGCGGAGATCCTACATTTAGCGTATCTCTGTGTTTGTGTACTTTTGTGTCAACACGGTTACTTGCGGAGATCCTACATTTAGCGTATCTCTGTGTTTGTGTACTTTTGTGTCAACACGGTTACTTGCGGAGATCCTACATTTAGCGTATCTCTGTATTTGTGTACTTTTGTGTCAACACGGTTACTTGCGGAGATCCTACATTTAGCGTATCTCTGTATTTGTGCACTTTTGTGTCAACACGGTTACTTGCGGAGATCCTACATTTAGCGTATCTCTGTATTTGTGTACTTTTGTGTCAACACGGTTACTTGCGGAGATCCTACATTTAGCGTATCTCTGTGTTTGTGTACTTTTGTGTCAACACGGTTACTTGCGGAGATCCTACATTTAGCGTATCTCTGTATTTGTGTACTTTTGTGTCAACACGGTTACTTGCGGAGATCCTACATTTAGCGTATCTCTGTATTTGTGCACTTTTGTGTCAACACAGTTACTTGCGGAGATCCTACATTTAGCGTATCTCTGTATTTGTGTACTTTTGTGTCAACACGGTTACTTGCGGAGATCCTACATTTAGCGTATCTCTGTATTTGTGTACTTTTGTGTCAACACGGTTACTTGCGGAGATCCTACATTTAGCGTATCTCTGTGTTTGTGTACTTTTGTGTCAACACGGTTACTTGCGGAGATCCTACATTTAGCGTATCTCTGTATTTGTGTACTTTTGTGTCAACACGGTTACTTGCGGAGATCCTACATTTAGCGTATCTCTGTGTTTGTGTACTTTTGTGTCAACACGGTTACTTGCGGAGATCCTACATTTAGCGTATCTCTGTGTTTGTGTACTTTTGTGTCAACACGGTTACTTGCGGAGATCCTACATTTAGCGTATCTCTGTATTTGTGCACTTTTGTGTCAACACGGTTACTTGCGGAGATCCTACATTTAGCGTATCTCTGTGTTTGTGTACTTTTGTGTCAACACAGTTACTTGCGGAGATCCTACATTTAGCGTATCTCTGTATTTGTGTACTTTTGTGTCAACACGGTTACTTGCGGAGATCCTACATTTAGCGTATCTCTGTGTTTGTGTACTTTTGTGTCAACACAGTTACTTGCGGAGATCCTACATTTAGCGTATCTCTGTGTTTGTGTACTTTTGTGTCAACACGGTTACTTGCGGAGATCCTACATTTAGCGTATCTCTGTGTTTGTGTACTTTTGTGTCAACACGGTTACTTGCGGAGATCCTACATTTAGCGTATCTCTGTATTTGTGTACTTTTGTGTCAACACGGTTACTTGCGGAGATCCTACATTTAGCGTATCTCTGTGTTTGTGTACTTTTGTGTCAACACAGTTACTTGCGGAGATCCTACATTTAGCGTATCTCTGTGTTTGTGTACTTTTGTGTCAACACAGTTACTTGCGGAGATCCTACATTTAGCGTATCTCTGTATTTGTGTACTTTTGTGTCAACACGGTTACTTGCGGAGATCCTACATTTAGCGTATCTCTGTATTTGTGTACTTTTGTGTCAACACGGTTACTTGCGGAGATCCTACATTTAGCGTATCTCTGTGTTTGTGTACTTTTGTGTCAACACGGTTACTTGCGGAGATCCTACATTTAGCGTATCTCTGTGTTTGTGTACTTTTGTGTCAACACAGTTACTTGCGGAGATCCTACATTTGTCGTATCTCTGTGTTTGTGTACTTTTGTGTCAACACGGTTACTTGCGGAGATCCTACATTTAGCGTATCTCTGTATTTGTGTACTTTTGTGTCAACACGGTTACTTGCGGAGATCCTACATTTGTCGTATCTCTGTATTTGTGTACTTTTGTGTCAACACGGTTACTTGCGGAGATCCTACATTTAGCGTATCTCTGTATTTGTGTACTTTTGTGTCAACACGGTTACTTGCGGAGATCCTACATTTAGCGTATCTCTGTATTTGTGTACTTTTGTGTCAACACGGTTACTTGCGGAGATCCTACATTTAGCGTATCTCTGTATTTGTGTACTTTTGTGTCAACACGGTTACTTGCGGAGATCCTACATTTAGCGTATCTCTGTATTTGTGTACTTTTGTGTCAACACGGTTACTTGCGGAGATCCTACATTTAGCGTATCTCTGTGTTTGTGTACTTTTGTGTCAACACGGTTACTTGCGGAGATCCTACATTTAGCGTATCTCTGTGTTTGTGTACTTTTGTGTCAACACGGTTACTTGCGGAGATCCTACATTTAGCGTATCTCTGTATTTGTGTACTTTTGTGTCAACACGGTTACTTGCGGAGATCCTACATTTAGCGTATCTCTGTATTTGTGTACTTTTGTGTCAACACGGTTACTTGCGGAGATCCTACATTTAGCGTATCTCTGTGTTTGTGTACTTTTGTGTCAACACGGTTACTTGCGGAGATCCTACATTTAGCGTATCTCTGTGTTTGTGTACTTTTGTGTCAACACGGTTACTTGCGGAGATCCTACATTTGTCGTATCTCTGTGTTTGTGTACTTTTGTGTCAACACGGTTACTTGCGGAGATCCTACATTTAGCGTATCTCTGTATTTGTGTACTTTTGTGTCAACACGGTTACTTGCGGAGATCCTACATTTGTCGTATCTCTGTATTTGTGTACTTTTGTGTCAACACGGTTACTTGCGGAGATCCTACATTTAGCGTATCTCTGTATTTGTGTACTTTTGTGTCAACACGGTTACTTGCGGAGATCCTACATTTAGCGTATCTCTGTATTTGTGTACTTTTGTGTCAACACGGTTACTTGCGGAGATCCTACATTTAGCGTATCTCTGTATTTGTGTACTTTTGTGTCAACACGGTTACTTGCGGAGATCCTACATTTAGCGTATCTCTGTATTTGTGTACTTTTGTGTCAACACGGTTACTTGCGGAGATCCTACATTTAGCGTATCTCTGTATTTGTGTACTTTTGTGTCAACACGGTTACTTGCGGAGATCCTACATTTGTCGTATTCAATTTTCCCTTGTTTGAGTTTATACAATCAAGACGTTTAGCAATAGAAACGATATAGAAGCTGCATAGTACTTGGGATAGTTCTGCGTCAAAACTGTGTTCATAGGAGACTTCAGTATGCTAAAGGCCCCCGAAAAAGCCTTTTATTTTGTACTTCATACTTCATGGCAACCTTTATTTTTCCTAGTACACGGTGATTACAAAGCATGTTGTAGAAACGCAGTGTTGAGCACATTTAATTATGGATGTCCTTATATGAAAGACTACGCAGTACCGTAGTGTGCGCCGCTATCTGATGACGTCCTGGGCTATACTGAGAGTCTCCTCAAGACCTAAGCGGTCTTCCTTTGATATTAGCCAGACTTCTGGTCGGTGAAGAAGTTTCCGCAACGGTAAATCGTTCGTATGTTTGTTGCGTGTTGCTGCAGTCAGAAGCTTCCCTCAATGTGGTTAGATATTCTGGTGAACTGACTTGACCAATTACAAATGTGCGCTTTAAAAATATAAAACGTATTTCACAAGTTGTATGTTATTCGGGTTCGTTAGCAGAATTTCATAGGTAGATGGCTGTGAATAGTTATTTTTCTCGATAGTGTATGCAACAAAATAAATAATTATTTAACATGAGTTTGATATCTTATTGCATTGTGTACTTTTAAGCTTTGCTCTAGTTCATTCCATTGCTGTATAGTTCGCATAATTTATACGGCGATGAACGTGGATCCAAGAGAGCTGTTGGCAGTACTGGCTGCAATAGCATACCTAATATTCATAATGGCTGCCCGCCGTGAGCAACACATGGGTGAAGCTGTGACGCTTGAGTCGCAAGTGAAATACTTTACAGCTAATAAAAAGAGGGGGGTAATTAGTAGGAAGTCTAAACAAATTGTTATGAACGCTTACAGTAGCGTACAAGATTAGAATCCGCTGTGGACTGTGGAGGAATTGGTAAAAACGATCCCGCTGCTGACCGGCGTTTCTACGTACAGTAGTAGAGGAAGAGTGGGCGTTCTGAACCCTCCTCCTCCTCAGGCCCTTGGGAGAGGCCCTCCTCCTCAGGCCCTCGGGAGAGGCCACCTTCACACGCTCTCGGAAGATGCCTCCTCCTCCCGTGGGAAATTTGAATTTTGGCGCGAGATTTGAGTTTGTAAACAAAGCCACCTGCTTCTTGACAGCTGTCATCGACAACAACGCATCGCTAACCTCACTGCTGCCATCTTGACGGGCCTAAACCACACTGCTGGCAACTAAACTTCACTAGCGCGAGATTTGTATTGGTAAACAAAGCCACGTGCTTTTTTAACAGCCACGCGCTTTTTGACAGCTATCTTTAAACAACGCATCGCGAACCTCAGTGTTGCTATCTTGACGGGCCTAAACCTCAGTGCTGCCAAATAAACCTTACTAGCGCGAGATTTGAATCGTTAAACATAGCCACGTGCTTTTTTGACAGCTGTCTTCCGCCATCCTACTTTGCAAACCTCAGTGCTGCACTCTTTAGCTACTACCTTTCAAAAGTGGTGGCGGCAATTAGAAAAATTCCACGTGCTCTTCTTTGGAAACAAAACCACGTGCTTTTTTGACAGCTGACAGCAGGCATCTTTAATCAACAGAGCATCGTGCTGCCCTCTTTAGCTCTCTTGTTTGGAAACAAACCCACGCGCTTTTTTGAAAAGCAGCCATCTTTGATCAACAGAGCATCGTGCTGCCCTCTTTAGCTACTTACCTTTGAACTGTGGTGGCGTTAATTTCCACGTGACAGCTCTGATCTGCCATCTTGCATCGCTTACCTTTCCGCTGTACAGCTGTCATCCTCCATTTTGCATCGCAAACCTCAGTACTGCCCTCTTTACCTACTACCTTTGAAATGTGGTGGCGGATAATTTGAAAAATTCCGTCAGCTGTTACCCGCCATCTTGCATCGCTTACCTCAGTGCTGCTATCTTTACGGTACTAAAACTTATCGTGGTGGTGGTGGTGGGAAATTTAAAATCTCAGTGCTTTTTTGACAGCTGTCATCCGCCATCATTAATCATGAGAGCACCGTGCTGCTATCTTTACGGCACTGCGGGTAATTTGAAAAAATTCCGTCCGCTGTCATCCGCCATCTTTAATCAACAAAGCATCGTGCTGCTATCTTTAGCTACATACATTTAACATGTGGTGGCGGCAATTTGAAATTCTATCCAGATGCCATCTTTAATCCACTGAGTACTGTGTTGCTATCTTTAGCCACTACTTTTGAATTGTGGTGGTGAATAATTTGAAAAAAGTATTCCGTTAGCTATTATTAACTTTAATGCATTTGCGAACCTAACCTCTCATCTACTATCTATCTTGAAGGAGACCATCCTTAGTTTACAACAAGATGCCCCTCCCGACGCTAATTACTACATAGAGGTTACTACCCAAGATGGCGGTGGCTGTTATGGGTACCTCCTCTACCTCCTCATCCTCCCCTACCTCCTCCGCCACCTCTATCTCCCGAAAAGTAACAGAAGTAGCGAGAATGATTGCGGGTACAAGATGGTGTAGATGTTTCACTACTTCTACAATCATCTGTCCATTCTTATCCTGTAAAATTCAAATACCATCCTGGAAAAAAATAATGTAGCCCTGAGTATATTCGTTTGTGAACGGAGAAATAAATCACGTCAAGGGAGGGAATCGTCATTTCCTGTCCATGTTCTGACTGTCCCCTCTAGGAGAACAATAATTGAACGAGAAATGCAACTATGCAAGCTAAGGGCGCCAATCTTTAAGTTGGTGACTTAAAAACAAAAATTTATAATAAAGCTTGGACGGACTCTCATCACAGGGATGGGATGATAGTGCACTAATCATTAAGCAGGAGAATTAGAAATCAAAAGGCTAATTAAGGCAGATTGATTAAAGTGAACTAGGAAAATACTATTTATTATATTGAATATAAATGACAACGGTTTAACGAGGACTGAATTTAAAATAGGAAATGAATTTAACAAAAAAATTGAATGACCCTACTTCGCGAAAACTTGCAATATTTTTAACTTGCTTGCTCACCATGTAGTCTTGTTCTGCCGGTCCTTGGAAAGCTTCCATCCTTGTAGCTGGAACATCACCGGTCGTCTTTGAGATATCTTCATCTGCAGCTAAGTACTATTCCTGCCTTGCAGATTGCATCAATCACTAATTGGATGATGGCTTTGAAACTATCACTCCCTGTTATGCTCTATCCCATATATTGGAGATGAGCCCTAAATCATAGTTAGAAAAACCTCCTTGGGTTATGTGGAGAGGATACTCAATTAACAATCCTTCCAACTTTACTGAAAATGTGCACTGAAGTTTCATTTCTATCTAGTTTAATGCTACCAATTCTCTTAGACTGGTATAAACTGGTCTAATACAGAGCTGTTCGTACTTCCTGATGAGAGTGGCTATACACCCATCATTCAGAAATTCCTAAGTACCACGTCGTGGTAACGAAGTAATGAATGTAGAAGTGATAAACTATCACACTAGTCCACTATGGTACAACAACCATAAGACAAGTTATCAGACCTAAAGCGAAATACAAGATAGAAGAATGTTGATGCCAAGAGCTACAACACGCCCTTTTATAACCTTTTCTGGCTCTAATTACAGGCCGCTACACGTGGTCCAATCAGTTGACACGTCTCTCCCCACTCCAGATATTAAAGTTGATGGGTCCCAACCATGATATCAACTGTTCTTCTATTAGCCCTTTCACTCAGTATCCATGGCAACATGACGCTCCTTTGAAAATATAGGCGGTGATCAGTTTGAATTATTCTGGTCGAAATACAGTAGCTGTCGTTACAACGCTTGAACACGTGCTCGCTTTTCCCAGAATTTGATGTCTAAATTTGTCCTTCCTTCTTCCTCAGTGATGTGGCAAGATAGAGGAAAATCTACTGCAAGTTAAATTTAAACGAATATCGCAAGAATCTAAGTTAATATTAGGATATTCAGCCCTCGTTTACAAGTCGTAGTTGCAAAGTAATGAAATGATAGTGAGCAAATGATCAACCATGAATTATAATAAAATTACATACCAAGATAAATATCATGACGTTAAATTCCTGAATTAATTACACATAATAAAATTAACATAATTACACTGTGACGTCTGGAACGTTACAATGTGTGTGTTAAAATGTTCAATATGTGCTCGCAAGAATTTGGAAGGGTTGATGTTTTAAAATATCCGGTTATTAGTTATCCGGAAAGATAGAATAACCCTATGATAAGGGTAAGCACCACGGTAGCATACATCAAATATGGAGTTTTCCGGATATGATGAGGTAGAATTATTCCTAATGAACATCTGTGGCAGTGGTCGGTAGTTAACTTCCAAAGAATCAAGGATCAGGCGATCAACCACAGCACACTTTGTATCCACGTACCAGAACACTATCACACTGTTAGTAAGATATTTAGGTATTATGCACAGTTATCATATATTCTCTGAATTCGAACAATCCCAGTGACTGGTCGCCATAGACCTTTCACCCTTGTGGTGCCACTACATAATCTAATATACACAGTTGCTACATTGTACTCTATGTGTTCTCTTACTTTGCGATTTCCTTTCAGATATCTGTGTTCAAGACTGTATTTATGTTCACATACCCATGTGCTACTTTCATTGGGTATAAATTAAACTCAAATGTTTTTTTCTGAAAACTTTTCATTTCATTTTACAGTTCTGTGTTTTCCATTACTGTTCAAAAGTCTGCCAGGTTCTTTTCAAGTATTTGTATTTCTTCTTTATTAGAATCGAAATTTAAAATTCTTTCTTTCTTTTCTTTCTTTCTTTCTTTCTTTCATCATTTATTTCTCCTATCTCAACCCGTTTACCCTACAGGGTCGGATCTTCCTGTTCCGGGGTTATCTGAGAGGTGAAAGAAGGTGCGGGCTGAATGGGTCTATCTACGAAAGTCAAAGATTCTTTTAAAACTTAGAAATGAAGGTTATATTTCTTTTCAGAAAATCGAATTGCTAACAAACAAAATTCTTCACTTTGCGAAAGAACACGGAATCTGGTACAATGACAATTATGACTCCAGAATAGAAAACCCGAGAATAGATAATTTACAGGTTCATTGAGATTCAAGCTCCAAATTTACAATTTTACAACGTCACTAGTGCAGCGCTTAGTTATATAAGGCGGGATATATCCAAATAAATAATTTTTATCCAGAGCACTTTGCTCCAACCGTTACAGTTTACGGCCTTCCAAAGGCACCACTCATCATTACAAAAATCTCAGAAAAGAGCTTACGTGCTCTCCAAATTTTACCAAGGAGGCTGGCTCCCAATTTCTTACAGCCAACTCAAGGGAAATTTACACAAACCTTACAACTTTTGGCCTCTCTAGGCCCAACCTACTATTGACAATTTAGTTAACACAGGCGTATCTAGTACCCATGCTACCGGGCCTTCGTGAAAAAGAAGAACAGGTTAAATTACTGGCCCAAACTCAAAAATATATGGATGCGACACTTGCGCTCCTGGAAAACCAAGATTTAAAACCCTACTTGGGCTTATTACCAACGTAATAATTTATACCCTCTCCGTAAGTACTTTAGTACTGGCTGCATGGCTATTGAAATTTGTGTCTTTAAATTGGTTTGCCGCCACGTTATTCATCAAGTGATTCATGGTCTCAGATACCATGGTTTTCAATACTCATAAACATGAATTTCCGCCGGCTTTAATGGTAATTAATGTGCCCATCTGTGGTGTATGGCCAGACGGTGCCTTTTTCCAGTATTCTCCTGCATTCTAGTTTCGTCGGTATGAACTACCTCGCCACTCGCTCCCCTCCACTGGGCATGTCTGCGCACGTGATCATTGCGGTTGTGGACTGTCTTGCAGGCTTCTGGGTAGTCGCCATTATCGTTCTGAGATTGAGGCGAGATGGAAGGGGGCGTGCTTCTCTGCTTGGCGGGATAGATAGTGTAATTATCATGGACCCAGGGTGAATTTGTTTGACAGGGCTTATGCCCTCGTGAACTTCGAAAGTTTTCTTTAAATTTTTATTATAATTTCATCTTCATCGCCTGGAAATTTTGACTGCCTTCTAAGGATTTCCTCTAGCATACGTAAGTAAGGATATGAAGCTGAAGCTACTTCTCGACTACGGCAAGATGGTACACTGTAAGTGTTTTTCCAACTCTCCGTGTGGTGAACTGAATGTTTCGAAAGGTGAAGTGCGTACACAGACATAGATTTGTCTTTAGCCGTGTGGTTTTCGAACGTTTTTCCGGTTATAAAAAGAGGAATATGTAAACCACCTTTGTTTACTGTAAGTTAATATTAATTCTTTTTCTTGGAAATTGTATATTTAATACTTAATGCTTGGTTGTGGCCTGCTAGGCCTAATAGGTAGGGGTTAACACAATGTTATGGCAAGGTTACTAAACAAGCGAGTTGCCACAAGGGTGTGGGGTTTACGTTCGTATTCCATTTCAATTTTAACTTCATTTCCTTCTTGTTAATTATATTTGAAAATTTATTTGCTTAGTGTTTTCGTGGTAATTCGGCGTTCTGTTTTCTTTTGTATTTGCGTATTGTTGATTGGCTCTTTCCCTTGACTGACCGAGTGGCCATGGGAATGCTAATGTTGATTGGCGGTGATGCTGATTGTTGATGTAATTTAGTACTGTGGCTGCTTTAACCTGCTTTTCTTTCAATTCAATTTGGCTTTTTTCTTCTCCCTGATGGCACGTTTTCCTACAGGTCGCGGACCTGGTTATTATTATTTTGGGGTAAACTTTTCTTGAAACTTCATCGCGATATTCCACCCTTCTGGTAGAAGCTCCTTGGAATATACTCCAAATAACATTTCAGAATTAAAAAAATTAAGTGAAAATTGTTTCTAGGTCTGATAAGGTATATGATGGTGGTATGAACCTTGCCATGTAATCTATTGGTATTTAAAGAATATATAAAGGTTAAAGAGGTGTTTCGGAATTTCGTGTAGTCTTTGTTAATTAATTAATTAAATTATTTTCTAATGAAACTGTCGACCGTAGTTTTTAAAATCTTTGAGCACTAAGATTTTTTGGTATATTTCCAGTCAGGATTATTTTATTAAAATTGTAAGCTTCTTAAAGTCTCTTATTAAATCTCTCTTTGTTTCCAAGTAAGTGGTTGTTGTTTTTGAAAGTGGGTAAATATTTTAAAATGATGACCAGTTCTCCCTCTTGTGTCATCGGTTTACTTAATGGTGAGTACTTGTTAATTTTTCTTACTTGATATTTGTTTGGACTCACACGTTTCCACAACTCTGATCTGTACTTATATTTTTCATGTATGGTCAGAGCATTTGTGCTGTCACTTGGGGTAATTATGTAATTAATTGCGCTAAGTTCAGCTTGTGGCCCGATCATGCCGAGGCTAATCCCACATTACTGAGGTGACTAGAAAGGAAGGTTAATTAATGCTTTAGAGGAAGAGAAACAGTTACAAAATCGTAGTCACCTCAAGTTAAATTGAAGGGGAACTCGAAAGGGTAACGCACTCTCTATCCCAGTTTTACAGTTCAAGCCTTTATTAAATGTTACATTAGCAAGAAAAAGGTTATATTTTAGGAACCAGAAGGTTACATAGTTAAAAATTAGAACCTTCCCCTCGGGGCAATTTGCGGAGATAGCTACAGAGATAGAAAATTGGTGGCCATTACCTGGGCTGATGTTCTGCCTGCCGAAGAATGAGGCACCCCGCCTCCTGTCTTAACACACACACTCAGATATTCGAAGATCAATAAGACAAGGTAACATGAAAAGCCGCAGCTTATATTCACGAGACGAGGGTTCGCAGGGGCTCTGGATTAAATCCGGACACACTCTCTCATTTTTATTGGCTAAACAAGAAGCTACAACAAGCTTACAATTGGCTGAAAAATAATTACAGAAAATTTTTAATGGCCAGACTCATAAGCTGGCGGGATGGGAAGGAATTGTTGCAAACCTGGAAGTACCAAAATAAATGAAAGTTAATTTAGTTGAGAAAACCTATAAACACAAAACATCTTTAAATCACTAATTCTTCCACCTTGAACCAGATTGCATGACCGCAGTTTTTATAGAGACACCTATGGATAAAAGTTCAAACTTCTTGATGTACACTAAAACAAAACAAATAAATCCAATCAGTTTAGGAAACTTTAAAATAACCTATTACTCAGTTTTTCAGTAGTAACATTTTCTTGGCATTAGCAGTTTCACGTTTTGTTCGGTAGATAGTGTTCTTTAAGGCGCTTCTTTTAAATGTGCGGTGTAGAGGGCGTACCTCCCGGTACAGACTTCCTCATAAGGTTATTCCCAGCTGTCATTCGCCATCTTTAATCAATAGAGCACTGTGCTGCTATCATGCGGGCAATTTCGTCAGCTGTCATCCGCCATCCTTAATCCACAGAACACTGTGCTGCCCCCTTTATGACATGTAGTAGCGGGAAATTTGAAAAGTTCTGTTAGATGTCATCCGCCATCCTTAATCAATTAAACATAGCCACGTGCTTTTTTGACAGCTGTCTTCTTGACGAACCCTAACCTCACTTTGAAGGACAATAGAGCGTCGCTAACCTCACTGCTGCCATCTTTACGGCGGTAAACCTCAAGGTTGCCACCTTATGCATATTATAGCGCGGAATTTAAAATCCAACAACAGTACATTGCTAACCTCACTTTTGCAATCTTTACGACGGTGAACCTCAAGGCTGCCACCTTATGCATATTATAGCGCGGAATTTAAAATCCAACAACAGTACATTGCTAACCTCACTTTTGCAATCTTTACGACGGTAAACCTCAAGGTTGCCACCTTATGCATATTATAGCGCGGAATTTAAAATCCAACAACAGTACATTGCTAACCTCACTTTTGCAATCTTTACGACGGTGAACCTCAAGGCTGCCACCTTATGCATGTTGTAGAGCGGAATTTAAAATCCAACAACAGAGCATTGCTAACCTCTCTGCTATCATCTTGAAAACAGTGTTCCGAACACTAGTTAGAAAAACGTAACTCATCGCACCTCGGGGATTTTATTAGGTAAGACGTAACCCCTAGGTTCCATTCCTTGTTCTGAACATAAAACCATTTACCAATAAAGATTAATTTTCTACACTTAACAAAGTACAAGCGTTCTTGCTGATAGCGATCGATGAGGTTGTTACTCCTTTAGCCCTTTAGCCCTTTTGCCTATTAGCCCCTTTGCCTATTAGCACTTTAGCCCATTAGCCCTTTTGCCCAGCAGCCATTTAGCCAATTAGCCCTACAAGGAATGTGCGGTAAGGAGGAGGAAGAGTCCTTTCATCCATTTTGCCCTTCTGATAAGACGTAACCCCTGGGTTCCATACCATATCACGATTATTTTTTCTGCTCTGCATTTTGCATAGTACCCCTCGCCTGCACAAGCTACATGCTTGTAATCCATGTCAACAGATTGAAGCAATATGTTTCCGAACCGATATTTCATGTTACATATTTATGTAATAACTTGTTCAACAGCTAGGGACTTAAATGTAAGCAGAGTATTTCTTATAGCACTAGCGTTCTGTTTAATTTTACTTCCCGCATAAGCTACATGCTTGTAACCCATGCCAACAGATTGACTGATATTTCATGTTACATGTTTATGCGATAATTTGTTCGACTGATTTTCACAAAAGACGAATGATGGAAGGTAAATCATTTGAGTTATACTTTTGCTATATCGTTTACCGAACGAGTTAGCTGCGCAGTATGTGTACAGTGTGTTTTTGATTTTTACATTAAGCAAATCATTGAAGTTGTAGTTTTGCAATATCGTTTACTGAGCGAGTTAGCTACGCGATATGTGCACAGTGTCTTTCCATAGTTTTTGATTTTACACTAAGACAATCATTAAAATTGTACTTTTGCTCTGAACACATCAAACAATGTTCTGATCATATGTTGAAGTTAACATCATCGATTACAGTGTTCGATTCTAGTCTTGTTATGTTTAATTCTGATCTTCTTAGAACAAGGGTACCCCCTAACATGTTCTAAACGCATGTTGTATTGAGTACAGCGTTCGATTCTAGGCTTGATCACTTATTTTGTGTTCTGAAAACATCGATCAATGTTCTGATCACATGTTGAAGTTAACGACATCGAGTACAGTGTTCGATTCTAACCTTGTTATGTTTCAATCAGATCTTAGAACTAGGGTATCCCCTGACATGTTCTAAACACATGATGTATTGAGTACAGTGGTCGATTCTAGTCTTGATAACTTATTTCGTGTTCTGAACACATCAATCAATGTTCTGATCACATGTTGCACCGAGTACAGCGTTTGATTCTACTCTTCTTATGTTTCGCAAGTCTAGACATGCACAATAATGTTATCGCTGCACACGCTTGCCTTCGCGATGCAGGTTTAAACTTGTTCGATATAAAGCTATGCCTTGACATAAGAGGCGGAGGAGGAGGAGGTAGAGAAGGAGGAGGAGAATGATAAGGCCTTAACAGCCTATGTATAGTCGCCATTGTTTAAAGATGACAGCTGTCAAAATAATTTTTCAAATTATCCGCCACCACATTTCAGCTAAAGAGGGCAGCAGGGTGGTCTGTTGATTAAGCACATAGAACTTCAAATTGCCCTCCACCACATGCATAACAGCAGCCGTTATCTAGCGCAGTAACCTCTAAGCTAGCTTTCTTCATAAGAGTAGCCGCCATCGTGTGCGAGCACCCCTAGGCTGTCTCATAAGGATCTATGTATAGTCACCATTTTGTGACTGCCATCTTGCGTAAACATCCCTAGGACGTCTCAAGCCATCTTGTGTCTCATAAGAGCAGCCACCATCTTGTAGAATTAGATAGCCGCCAATGCCAAAGGGCTTAAGTAGGAACCGAACCGTTGATCTCATCATTAGACTATGTTTTCTTGTTCCTTATACTGCGAACCTGGGTATTAGGCAGAAAAATTTTGTCCGTTTTGCTCTACGTTGCACCGTTTTCGAGATATTTTACATTTTGCATTTAAGCCCTAAATTTAATTAATCGAACTAGCACGACACGTTAGCCTCTAAGCTAGCTTTCTTTATAAGAGCGGCAGCCATCTTTCGCAAGCACCCGTAATGCCTCTCATAATGAGTCGTGTATAGCCGCCATCTTGCGTCCGCTATCTTGCGCAAGCATTCTTAGGGCGTCTCAAGCCATCTTGTGCAAGGACCCTTAAGCCGCCTCATGAGAGCAACCGCCATCTTGCGCAAGCATCCCAAGGGAGTCTCGTAAGATCCTATGTATAGCGGCCATCTTGCATAAGCACCTTTAAGGAGTCATGTATAGCCACCATCTTGTGCAATTAGCGTCGAAAGATGGCTGCTGTAGAATTTTTCTTTTTAAATTATCCGCCACCATATTTCAAAGGTATGTACCTAAAGAGTGTAGCACTGAGGTTTGCGATATAAGATGGCGGATGACAGCTGACAAAAAGCGCGTGAATTTGTTTACTAAACAAGAGCACGTGGAATTTTTCAATTTGCCGCCACCATATTTCAAATGTATCTAGCTAAAGATGGCAGCACGGTGCTCTCTTGTTTAAGGATGGCGGATGACAGCTAACAGGTTTTTTCAAATTGCCCGCTACTACATGTCATAAAGAGGGCAGCACAGTGTTCTGTGGATTAAAGATGGCGAATGACAGCTGACGAAATTGCCCGCATGATAGCAGCACAGTGCTGTACTGATTAAATATGGCAAATGACAGCTGTCTAAAAAGCACGTGGCTTTGTTTCCAAACAAGAGCACATAGAATTTGCCGCCACCACATTTCAAAGGTATCTAGCTAAAGTGGGCAGCACTGTGCTCTGTTGATTAAAGACGGCGGATGACAAAAAGCTCGTGAGTTTGTTTCCAAACAGGAGCACGTGGAATTTGCCGCCACCACAAAGAGGGCAGCACGGTGCTCTCTTGATTAAAGATGGCTGCTGTCACATGGAATTGCCTGCCACCACATTTCATAGTATCCAGCTAATGAGGGCAGCACGGTGCTCTCTGGATTAAAAATGGCTGCTGTCAAAAAGCATTTTTCAAATTATCCGCCAGAACATTTCAAAGGTGAGTAGCTAAAGAGGGCAGCACTCTGCTCTATAGATTAAAGATGGCGGATGACAGCTGTCAAAAAGCACTTGGATATGTTTACCGCTCAAATGTCGCGCTAGTTAGGTTAAGTTGGTACCACTGAGGTTTAGGCCTGTTAAGATGATAGTACTGAGGTTAGCGATGCGTTGTTGTCGATGACAGCTGTCAAAAAGCACGTGGCTTTGTTTACCAATTCAAATTTTCCGCGGGAGGAGGAGCAGGCCCCTGGGAAGGCTCCAGGGAGGTGGAGGCACGGGCCCCTGGGAAGGCCCTTCGGGAGGAGGAGGAGGAGTGGGCCCCTGGGAAGGCCCCTCGGGAGGAGGAGGAGGCCCCTGGGAGCCCGAGGAGTAGGATTCCGCAGAATCCCTGTATTATACTACTGTCGTGGTGATGGTCGCGCAATATCAGATGTAGAAATACAGTCCCCAGGTGTGTTAGCAGTAGAGTTACCGCACCACTGCCCTTGCCGGAAAGATGGAGCTGCGGCGCGCCGCTCAGAAGGAGACATGACTAGAGTGGAGTGGGCCCATTCCCTACTCCGGTATCGCTCACCAGAAATTGAGACATGAGAGGGCACTGAAACAATCATATCTCAGCGACATGGATTGCTTAATAGAGTTTGAGCGTACTATATCTATTAATCAGCGGGTAGAGAGGCGGGCGTAGTTGATGGTGGGTGTATGTCAGCGGTGCATGGGTTGTGGGAGTAGGGGCTAGGTAATGACCACCAGGTAATGAACAACAGGAGTTTCAATCGAAGGGGAAAATTGTACAAATGCGTAATATACTTTTTTATTCCCAGGGCAGAAGGCCTCCATATTACCATCTAATTAATTTTAAGATCTTCTACTCTTCTAAAAAGAAAGATAACCTTCAACTCCTGCAAAGATTTAGTGGCTAATTTTTCACACCACACTGGCTTCACCTGAGACAGGTGAACACTAAATATCCTCTCTGTGGCTGGGTTACTGGCCAGTTAAGTGACAGGTGTTAAGAAATCTAAAATAATGCATGGCCCATGAAATCTGGGGGCAAGCTTGCCCATAGGAACAACATTTTTAACCATGGCCTGATCTCCAACTTTAAAATTGGTGGGCTTCCGTCCTCGATCACACCTTCATCTAACCTTTTCATGTTGCCCCACCAGCTAGGTAACCCGTACCACCCAGCTGATCGGCAGTAATACTGCATCACCCATAGTTAAAGGCCCAGTGCAAGATAATTAAATCAAGGAGCGTCACAAACCACTAAGCACCCAGAATTAAATGGAAAGTAGAAACAGGTTCAAACGTACCTCCAGGTGGTAGAAAACAACATAAAACAGGTGGATCAAGTTACCAACCTGTCAGTGTGTCAAATAGTTCTGAGCAGAAACAAGACAAAATTTCCTTTTATCCAAGAAAAAAAAAATCATCAACTCAAAAGGTAATTAACAGATAAAATAAATTAATTTTCATCCTCGAAGATTTGATTAAAAATTAAAATATAGGTTACCTGAACTGAAACAAAATCAGTTTGAAATCGAATATGAATCAAAATGTCATCAAAATAACATTTAAATTAAATTAAATTGATTAAAATTTGCGTTTAAAATCCACAGTAAAATTCCTATTAAATTCAAGTTGACAGAACCAATTAAATTAAATAAACGAAATTAAATTAAAAACCGCCGGTTGGCAAGAAACGAATTAAAGGAAATAAAATGGTACAATCATGCCTTTAGGTTACTTTCGGACCAACCAAATTACTTTCATTAACGGAGAAATTATACTTTTAAAATTAGATAATGACATTTGGTAGGGACTTGAAATTACAGACTTCCTCAACCTTTCCAAATACACTTTGAGAGATGTTTTCTTTCTTTCTTTCTTTCTTCCTTCCTTGAAACTAGCCTTTCCATTTTAACAGAGTGGCAAGATGCACTGGGAGGTCCAGCACAGGATATCAGATCCTTTTTAGTAAAATACCCAAAGGGAAAGGAAAACCCCCACAACACCAACAGGGGAAACGAAAGGAAATGAGCGTAAATGAGCTCCAAACACCCAACACGGGTTACATCAAAAACCACGGAGCAATATCACAAGGGGCTGTCCACCATTTTAGATCATGATCATCAAAAAACAATGATCATCACCAAGGATACTATAACTAATTGTTATACATGGCGAGAACCAATCCCGTAGGGGGACCAACAATGGTAGGGAAAATGGAGGCAAAAACAAGAGGACATAACCCAAACACACGCCACAACCCAAATAAGAAATTTTAAAAAATAAGAAATTTAAGGAACAAGAAACAAACTTAGTACGAAAGGAATCCCACCATGATTATCCTTACTGGAACTCCCATGTATTAACCCAGTTTTTAACAAAGATTATTTCGAACCAGAATAACAGCAAAAGCTGGTAATAATAACAATAATATTTTCCTACTTTCCTTCTTTTCTTTACCATTTTGCCCAAAATACTTTTTAAATTCCATAATGTGATCGTTTTAAACACTACGTGTTTAAATAAGCCAAGCTAATACATTTTAACCCGATAATAGTATTACAATATGTTCATTAAATTTTCACAAGAATGTTTGTCATAATTTTACCCCACACACCACCTTTTTGATGATTTAAAGGGTTTCTTCGAAGAAGTCACTGAAGTATTTCACCGCGGATAAAAATAGCAATGTAAACTTACAGTTTGGTTGCTCTAGCAGTAGAAAAGTTTCAGACATGGCCTGGCCATGCTAGCTTACCAGACGAAGATCACAAATTGCAGGAAAACAACAAACGAGGATGAAAAAAGGAACTCCTGAAGGTGTGGAGCACAACCCTCCACCTCTTATACTGTTATCCGTAGTCCATGCCGCTACATAACACGGCGACAAATACACAAGCGTCTTCTCTCCATGATGGGACCTCGGCGAGTGCGAGACTTCGCTTCCCTTCCTGCCTGGCCGACACAAAGCGTTGATTGGCCAGAGCAAGACGAAAGGGGAGAGCACCAGATAGTTGCCACTACTGCCGTAAGGTGGCAGTGACAACCAGGACTTATAAGAGCTCGAAGAAGAAAACATAACTTAGCGAAGAACAAGAAATAATTGTGAGAACACAGTTTAGGTTGTAGAATAATTGACACAATTTCTACGCCGTAACAGCCCATGAGAAAACGTAGGTGGAGGGGAGACTTATACGAAACCTCGGTTTCAGCCTCCCCCCCTTAGCTTTTCATATTTCCATACGTCACCCCTTTGAGGTAGTCCAGTGTTTAAAATTAAGCTATTTTTTTGGTGTTCCAGTCCACAACAAATAACAATCACTGGTACCGATTCCAACTTCGGATACCCATTGTATGCAGAAGTGAAGGCAATGTTCCTAACTCGCCACCAATCAATAGAACACAGTTAACAGTTACCTTTAAACTTACACTGTGCCACAACAC
Source organism: Anabrus simplex (assembly GCF_040414725.1). Taxonomy (NCBI): domain Eukaryota; kingdom Metazoa; phylum Arthropoda; class Insecta; order Orthoptera; family Tettigoniidae; genus Anabrus; species Anabrus simplex. The sequence continues at coordinate 5,289,764 of NC_090277.1, forward strand.
TGATTATTTTTGAAATCCACTTTTCAGAAACAGTTGAGGTTTCAATTTTCCTACATGTTTTACACTAAGTTCGCTTTAGATTTACGTTTTACATACAGTTTCGTAGTAGAACACATTACCTTTACCAGTCCCCGAGTTCATCTGGAGTTTGATAAGTATTTTAAATTTTTCACATAACTTGAAGAAATGTTTTTCGCTTGCTGACTTCAATCACCTAACACACTCTCGGATATAAGAGAAGTTCATATGACCATTTAAGATCAGTTGTTTAAGTCCACTACAGTTCAGGATTGACTACCTAACACTTCTTAAAATACATTTCCAACCTGTAAACATTTTTTACTAATCATCGGGTTGTTAATAAAGAAACGCACCATCAAGATTGTTTCTGTTGCAGCCAAATGGGCCTCAATATGTAATAGAAAAACAAGCGCGTTTAGGGGGAAGGAAAAATGCAAAATTAGTGAGTGATAACTACTTAAATAATAAAATCCAAAAATATACACCTCACCTCTTTAATAAGATTGGCACTAGAGTTTACAATTGGCTTAATAAAGTACCAAGAGGAGAAGATGCAAGCGTCCAAAACAAGTCGAAGCAAACATTTAACAGAATCAATAAGACAGAACGTAACACCCGAAGAACATCAATTACACGGGGTAGAAAGGAGTTACACAGGGAAATGCCCAAGAGCAGTATAATAAATAAATTAAAGATAAGGGATGGAACATTACCTAACAGAAAATTTTCCCTTTTCAAAATTATGCTCCAATATTACAAGAAATAGAGATTTCACATGCACACCACCATACAGCAATACAAGATCAAGCTTTCCAATAACACATGGGAAACACAGAAAATTAAGTAAATAAATATTTACACCAATTAAATGAGAAACGATGCACTCAACGAAGGAGCGCACTACTACAAATGTAGTTCGGCTACGCACAAACACCTTAGGAATGGACGCCAAGTACTCACATAAGAGAGTTCAACTACGAGGCTAGAAGGAAGGTACATGTTCGCACGAGCGGAAGGGTGTTGATCAGGTTATAGACAAATTTTTGATAAAATGCCACAGAACTACCAATGTTTGAGCCAACCAATGGCCAACTTACCAAATACACTACAGAAACCATTTAGTAAATTGTAACTATACAGGATTACAATGCCACACACATAATTAGGAATGAAAATATGAAACGGTAACACTGAACTGAGCAGAGACAAGAATAATATGTGATATCGAGAATGGTAGTAAGCTATCAGGTGTAAGAACGACGTCCAATTACTAGACGATATAGTGACACACCCACCTGGTAAATGCTTACATACTCGTGTTTTACGAAGCAACGCTCTGTTATACTCAGATATTTGTACACTTTAATACGCAGATACTTTGAATATACGATATTCTAATTCTGATATTCTCCGACATTTTAGAATTCGACGAGTCAAAGCGGATTTGTGTGCTAAGTTACGCACTGTTCTTCAATGAATTCAACGTGGTTGTGTGTGTGGTACACAGACTAAATTATTTTGTTAGTTTCAGCTTTCACCTTTTCAAGACAGAAGAGGACCTTAACATGTTCTGTAAACTTCGCCATGATGTTTCAACCACCATCTGAGGGATTCCTGATCTGGACTTGGCTGTCATCATGATGAATTAAAATGTAGGCACTCTCTAACATGGGGAGGTAGCGATTGGAGCAGATCACCTACAACATGTGATCGAGCAGTTCCAGAACATCGAAGAAGATCCACGTCCATCGGACATTTAAGTACCAATTTATAATATTTTTCCTGTTCATCTTTGTACAAATAATACTCACTTATTCATTAGTGGCATTATTTCTCTTAGATTTCTAAATTTTGATTATATTTCCAACCTTATTGCACATGGGTAATGGTAGAGTTTTTACGTTGTAAGTGTATGAGATATTGGATTCTATTAGACTAGTTAGACTGTGTTGCTCTAAATGTCCCAACCAACAGCTTAGGGCGCTATTTAAAAGTCATTGTCCTCACCGATAAATGATCATTATTTTTGAGAGGATTTTCAAATGTTGAGCTCGTTTGGGACAAATTTACGGCATATTTAATATGTTGAATTTCAGTGTAAATTTCATCTCACCTATTTCGTTGGATTTTATGCGAGTTAGTAACAAACTCAGATTTATGTGGAAATAATATCCCGCACTACTACTACTACTACTACTACTACTACTACTACTACTACTACTACTACTTATATCTCGGGTTAAACTAAAGTTTAAGGGTCACGAGTTTAAATGTTACGTGTTCTTATTGTGAAATATTGATATGTGCCCAATTAAGTGGAATATGAGCCTGAAATACGGCGGAATCCTGAGGGATCAATTATTGAATTTATTTGGGAAGTATATGTTGGGTGAACCATGACTTCTTCAAATGTTGGAAAACGTGTTAAATGATGTGGGTAAGATTTAAAGTAATAATAATTTTACCGTGACTCGTGAGGTGTTGATGTTTGACCTGTATTATGTGCGTGTTTGTAATCGACAATTCTTCTAAATATCAAGCCGCTGATATTCTTCTGACCAACGTTGTGACAACTTTATTACCTCTGAATAAGTGATCGCATATATTTTACCACATTTCATTGAGGGTCGTAAGTTGCTTATTTGACCGGTACCATCATCTTAAGATTCCGTGATTAGATAATAATAATAATAATAATCAAAATTTAATATTCAAATTCTAGAATACGCATGTAATATATATGAATAATATTCGTGTGTCATTTGTGTGAGTGTGGAGTGAGTGTTGAAGTGATTAACATTGTTCTGTGATTTATTGAAATGTGGTTCTGACCTGCCCACGTGTTCACCATGTTGGGCCCAGGCTATTGTCAGCGTTGTTTAGGATGACTTAAGTTGTGTGGATTTAAACATTTATTGAATTTTATTTGAATGTTACGTTGAGGCAACATTAAGGTACCAGGCACAAATGCATAAGTGTTCGTTAATTCACAAGTGAGGGCAAGGATTCCCATACTTGTAAATATTGTAAGGTTAATTTTTAAGGCGTCAGATAATAAGAATTAATTATCACGTGGTATTCAGTGAAATATTGTAGGAGTTTCGTGGAAATAATAATTATGAGAATGTAATTTAATAGTGATAAATCTGAAATTGACATGCTTTAATTAAAATTTTTATAATACATACTAGCTGTAGTACCCGGCGTTGCCCGGATAGTTTTTGAATGTACTTTTAATATTTGTATTACCAGTTAGTTGAGTGTGAAGTGAATGCTTATAGAATTCTTTTTCAGATGTTGATTTTACGACTTATCATGTAGTTTTATAGTTATTTAGATGTATCTGACTTCAAGTTTTAGATTATTTAATTATCGAGTAAACACTAATCTCGGTCATTTTATACTATTTACTTTTAAACCCTTCTCAGCTCCTGCCTCGATGGAGGCTGAACGTGGACTTAAACGCTATCCACAGCGTCACAGGTCGTATCAGCGACACATAAACAATGGATTTCGACATTAATATTGGTTATTTTCCTTATTTTTGCACGTCAGGCCCTCTCATTCCCCAACACCAGCGGGGGCTAGGTGTATCTGACCTCCACAGTAATGTTTTCTATATAGTAAGTCATGTGTATACCAAGTTTGATTGAGAGATATGCTAAAACATACACACATCCTTAAACTCTGTCCCTTTGGACGTTTTCAATTTTTTGCCAGTTCTCATCCGCCTGCCGAGTAGGACTGAGCTTTATCTTAAACGGCATCCAGAGTGTTACAGTTCATCTCAGCGACCCGGAAAACTATGGATTAGACACAAATTTCGGTCATTTTGGTTAATATTTACATTTCGCCCCTACTTTAGAAGCTAGGAGTCTCTTACCCCTAGGGTATATTTCTCCAGACAGTAGGTCCAGTATACACACATGCGTCCATTCTCTCGGTCATTTTCGAAATTTTGTTTTTCACTTTTTCTCACCGCTATGCGAAAGGAGGCAGAATTTTGACTTCTAAAATAATTGGAGCGTTACTATTCATCTCAGCGACCCCGAAAAGAATGGATTCGACACTATTTTCGATTATTTCTACATCTCATCCCGTCGTAGGTGTGCTAGGGTTGTCATACCTCCACGCACTTTGTCTCCTGATAATAAGTCATAAGTGACCAAGTTTGTTTGAAATTGTTCCCGTAGTCCCGAAACGTATGGATTCAACACTAATATCGGGCATTTTCAGCCTTAATTACATTTCGTACCCTTATCTAAGGCTTCAAGGGGTGTCTTTCCCCCTTAGTATTTTTTTCAGGTATTAGGTAATATTTGCATTAAGTTCTGCTGACAGTTATACTGGAACGTACAAAAACATCCTTAATCTCGGTCATTTGGATATTTTCTGTTCTTGACTCCTTCTCACCCGCCTGGCAATTGGGGATCAACTTGGACTTAAACGACAACCGGAGTGTCACTCCTCATTTAATCGACACGTAAAACCATGGATGTGACATTATTTTCGATTATTTTATATCTAACTCCCTTCCTAACCACTCACTACAAAAGGGACTTTAATTTGGACTTTAAAATCCAGAGTGCCACTATTCACCTCAGCGACCCTAAAAACTGTGGATTCGACACTAATTACGATTATTTTTTGTATATCACCCCCCTTGCCCCCCACCCTAAAGGGGGCTGAACTTGAAATTAAAAATTTCCCGGGATGTCACTGTTCATCTAAGCGACCCTGAAAAGTATGGATTCGACTCTATTTTCGTTTATTTTTATATATGCCCCCCTTGCCCCTAATGGTTCCTGGGGTGTCTTATCCCCACGTGGTTTGTCTCCTGATACTAAAAATCCGGAGTGTCGCTATTCACTTTGGCGACCCCGAAAACTACGTATTCGACACAATTTTCGATTACATGTATATATCACTTCCCCCTCGTCCCAACGCGAAAGGGTCTGAACTTGGACTTAAAAAAATTGGAGTGTCACTATTCATCTCAGCAACCCCAAAAAGTATGTATTCCACACTACTTTGATGATTTTCATATCTCAAGCCCCCCGCCCCCACCTCTAATGGTTCCTGGGGTGTCTTATTCCCACGTGGTTTGTCTCCCGATATTAAAATTCCGGAGTGTTACTATTCACCTCGGCGACCCCGAAAACTGTATATTTGACACTAAATACTATTATTTTTATATCTCACCCCCTTGCTCCCCCCCAAAGGGGGATGAACTTGGACTTTAAAAAATCCCGGGGTGTCACTATTCATCTAACCGACCCCAAAAGGATGCATTCGACACTACTTTCGATGATTTTTATATCGCACCCCTTCGCCCCCTGCCCCTATGGGTTCCAGGGGTGCCCTACCCCCACGTGGTTTGTCTCCTGATAGTAAAAATCCGGAGTGTCAGTATTCATCTCAGCGACCCCGAAGAGTACTTGACATTCTTTTCGATTATTTTTATACATCACTCCCCACTTGTCCCCACCCTAAAGGGGGCTGAACTTGGAATTTAAAAATTCCCGGGTTGTCACTATTCACCTAAGCGACCACGAAAAGTATGGACTCGACACTATTTTCGATTATGTGTATATATCACTCCCCCCCTCGCCCCCACCACAAGGGGGCTGAACTTGGACTTTTAAAAAATCGGAGTGTCACTATTCATCTCAGCGACCCGGAAAAGTGTGGATTCGACACTATTTTCGTTTATTTTTATTTATGACCCCCTCGCCCCCCACCCATAAGGGTTCCTGGCGTGTCTTACTCCCACGTGGTTTGTCTCCTGATACTGAAAATCCGGATTGCCGCTATTCACTTTGGCGACCCGGAAAATTATGTATTCGACACTATTTCCGATTATTTATATATATCGCTCCCCCCTCACCCCCACCCCAAAGTGGCTGAACTTGGACTTTAAAAAAAATTGGAGTGTCACTATTCATCTCAGCGACCCCGAAAAGTATGGATTCGACACTATTTTCATTTATTTTTTTATATGACCCCCTCGCCCCCCGCCGCTAAGGGTTCCTGGTGTGTCTTACCCCCACGTGGTTTGTCTCCTGATACTGAAAATCCTGAGTGTCGCTATTCACTTTGGCGACCCCGAAAACTATGTATTCGACATTATTTTCGATTATTTGTATATATCACTCCCCCCTCGCCCCCACCCCAAACGGGCTGAACTTGGACTTTAAAAAAAATTGATGTGTCACTATTCATCTCAGCGACCCCGAAAAGTATGGATTCGACACTATTTTCATTTATTTTTATATATGATCCCCCTCGCCCCCCCCCCCGCCCCCAGGGGTGTTTGGGATGTTTTACCCCCACGTGGTTTGTCTCCTGATACCAAAAATCCGGAGTGTCGCTATTCACTTTGGCGGCCCCGAAAACTATGTATTCGACATTATTTTCGATTATTTATATATATCACTCCCCCGTCGCCCCCACCACAAACGGGCTAAACTTGGACTTTAAAAAAATTGGAGTGTCACTATTCATCTCAGCGACCCCGAAAAGTATGGATTCGACACTATTTTCATTTATTTTTATATATGACCCCCCTCGCCCCCCCCGCCACTAAGGTTTCCTGGGGTGTCTTACCCCCACGTGGTTTGTCTTCTGATACCAAAAATCCGGAGTGTCGGTATTCACTGTGGCGACCCCGAAAACTATGTATTTGACACTATTTTCGATTTTTTGTATATATCACTCCCCCTTCGCCCCCACCCCAAAGGGGGCTGAACTTGGAACTTTTAAAAATATCGGAGTGTCACTATTCATCTCAGCGACCCCGAAAAGTATTGATTCGACACTATTTTCGTTTATTTTTATTTATGACCCCCTCGCCCCCCGCCCCTAAGGGTTCCTGGCGTGTCTTACCCCCACGTGGTTTGTCTCCTGATACCAAAAATCCGGAGTGTCGCTATTCACTTTGGCGACCCCGAAAACTATGTATTTGACACTATTTTCGATTTTTTGTATATATCACTCCCCCCTCGCCCCCACCCCAAAGGGGGCTGAACTTGGAACTTTTAAAAATATTGGAGTGTCACTATTCATCTCAGCGACCCCGAAAAGTATGGATTCGACACTATTTTCATTTATTTTTATATATGATCCCCCTCGCCCCCCCCCCCGCCCCCAGGGGTGTTTGGGATGTCTTACCCACACGTGGTTTGTCTCCTGATACCAAAAATCCGGAGTGTCGCTATTCACTTTGGCGACCCCGAAAACTATGTATTCGACATTATTTTCGATTATTTGTATATATCACTCCCCCCTCGCTCCCACCACAAAGGGGGGCTGAACTTGGACTTTAAAAAAAATTGGAGTGTCACTATTCATCTCAGCGACCCCGAAAAGTATGGATTCGACACTATTTTCATTTATTTTTATATATGACCCCCCTCGCCCCCCCGGCCCAGGGGTGTTTGGGATGTCTTACCCCTACGCGGTTTGTCTCCTGATACCAAGTCATAAGTGTATCAAATTTGGTTGAAATCGCTCCGATGGTTTGGGAGGAGATGTGGTACAAACCCACCCACCCACCCACATACATACAATGACTTTTATATATATATAGATAGATTTTCGAAGCATAGTTCAGTGGAACTCACACTAGATAGAGGCAATAATGTAAATGGAAACTATCCACGAGAAAGACGACTTTGTTAAAATATTTCTGACAGATTTTGTGATATCAATGACGCCATAACTAATTAATTTCTTGAGAGAATGTGAATTTTTTCATGTGAGTGTAGATCTTATCATGAAAGTATAAAATAATCTAGGATAGCCTAGGGTGGCATAGGATCGTTTGCGAGCCATGAAATCTCAGTGACATTTAATTTCCTTACAACTTGTAAATAAGTTCACCATTATAAAGAGGAGATCCTCACAACATAATTTATTTCCTTTATTCAAGCCAGATGTAGGCTAATAACAATTTTTTTATACTTTTCAGATAAAATTCAGCTTCGAAAGGTTTGGAGACCGATGGTGTTATATCTCAGGCAAGTTGCAGAGAAGAATTTTCGAGTAAAAGCCATCAAGATTTGATTGTTAAATTCGTGTTTGGAGTGCTAGTTTATAAATAAATATCAAGCCTGTTGTTTTTGTGATTGTCGTCAGTCCTTGTGTCTTTCCTGCGTTTTAAAAGCAAGCAAAGCCAGACAGCATTGAGCCTTCCGGGAATAAAGGGGCAATACATTACCTTCGCCCCTATTTGATCATTTTCCTAAACCGTAATTTGTTGCGTCACTGATTATTTGGTATAATCTTTTCCTATTTTTCATTCTTGTCCAGTCTGGTTGTGTATGGTGTATATGAGATGGGGGACCAGAACTAAACTGGAATTTATTAAATGCTTATTGTCGCAAAGCTTGTGATTTTGAAAAGTATTAAGATCACTTCACCTCTAACGATCTAGACTTTTCACTGTAATTCTGGTTTCTTGAAACTATGTTAATATTATGTGTTTTAATCTATTTTGCAGTGCTCACTTCTTCTATGCTAGGTGTACTTGTATTTGGTGTTCGTGTACTATAATTTGGGTACTTCTCCTTACCTGTTAAGCTAGTGTATCACTGTGCTGTGACGATGATATCGTATCAAGGTATTTGTTTATGTCTGCATGTGGGTGGAAATTTCTATGTCCTTTGCACCTTAACGTGTTATGCACTCATCTTGAATTAGCATTCTAATGCATGGAGAGTATTTCCCTGCTTATGTGAACTGTTCCTGAATGATTTGCTCTATTGTATCATTTCTGTTTGAAGTTGTTAAATGAAGATTTTGGGGATGCCATACCTTTACCTTGACTCTGTGCATGATTTCCTAAGTGTTTCTTAGTTCTGTGAGTGAGTGTTGTGGCGATGAGTCGATTGATTGTCAATTGATTACTGCGTATTGTTATGTTAAAACTAATGTATTGTAAATGATGTCATGCTGTTGCTCATTTGCCTATTTCGTGACTTCCTTGTTCTACTTTGCCGCCTTGCGTTATTTCTTTTCGGTCATGTTAATTTGATGTTTGGGGTAAAGCATGAATTTGAACTACTTCACCGTTGAAAACAAAATACTTACGACTAAAGCTAAGATTGTAATTTACTATTTTACAAGAGACCGATTTGATCAAGAATCAGAAGGTAGGGTGAAATTAAATTAATTATCTTGGATAAAGTTTTGGAAGTATATGAAGAATATGTTTGTTGTTAAGAGCAGATATGTGTATGTGAACTACCGGAACTCATTGGTTAATGGTGAAACTTATCAAATAACCACTGGTTATGTTCGATCATTACCAAAGTAACCACACGTGTGGAATCTAACCTATTTTTCAAACTGCGTGATTTAATGTGCATTGGGTGCAAGGAAATTAACTATCTATCTATATCTATATAAATGTCATTGTATGCTTGTATGTATGTATTACATCTCCTCCTAAACCACTGGAGCGATTTACACGAAACTTGGTACACTTAAGACTTAGTATCAGGAGACAAACCGTCTGGGGGTAAAACACTCCAAATACCCTTAGGGGTGGGTGGGGGGCGAGGGGGTCTCATCTAAAAATATTCGAAAATGGTGTCGAATACATACTTTTGGGGTCACTGCGATGAATAGTGACACTCCGGAATTTATTAAAGTTAAAAACTTTTATTTTATAACCACGGTTATAAAATAAAAGTTTTTAACTTTAATACATTATCTTCAATACGGTCTAATTATGAGATTTATCACATGTAACTCCGGAATTTTTCAAGTCCAAATTCAGCCCCCTTTGGGGAGGGGGCGAGGGGGAGTTAGGGGGAGTTATCTATCAAAATAATCGAAAATAGTGTCGAATCCATCCTTTTCGGGGTCGCTGAGGTGAATAGTGACACTAGATTTTTTTGACAAACCGCGTTGGGGTAAGACACCCGAAGTACCCTTAGGGGCGGGGGAGGGCGAGGGGGTCACATTTAAAAATATTCGAAAGTGGTGTCGAATCCACAATTTTCAGGGTCATTGGGATGAATAGTGACACTCCGGAATTTTTCAAATTCCAAATTCAGCCCCCTTTGGGGTGGGGGCGAGGGTAGTTATATATCAAAATAATCGAAAATATTGTCGAATCCATCCTTTTCGGGGTCGCTGAGATGAATAGTGACACTCCGGATTTTTTTTGACAAACCGAGTTGGGGCAAGACACCCGAAATACCCTTAGGGTCTGGGGGGGCGAGGGGGTGACATTTAAAAATATTCGAAAATAGTATCCAATCCATACTTTTCGGGGTTGCTGAGATGAATACTGACACTCCACAATTTTTAAAGGCCAAATTCAGCCCCTTTTATAGTGGGGGGCAAAGTGGAATGATATATAATAATCGAAAATAGTGTCGAATCCATCCTTTTCGGGGTCGCTGAGGTGAATAGTGACACTCTAGATTTTTTTGACAAACCGCGTTGGGGTAAGACACCCGAAGTACCCTTAGGGGCGGGGGAGGGCGAGGGGGTCACATTTAAAAATATTCGAAAGTGGTGTCGAATCCACAATTTTCAGGGTCATTGGGATGAATAGTGACACTCCGGAATTTTTCAAATTCCAAATTCAGCCCCCTTTGGGGTGGGGGCGAGGGTAGCTATATATCAAAATAATCGAAAATATTGTCGAATCCATCCTTTTCGGGGTCGCTGAGACGAATAGTAACACTCCGGATTTCTTTTGACAAACCGCGTGGGGTAGGACACCCCACGTACCCATAGGGGCGTGGGGGAGCGAGGGGGTGACATAAAATATTCGACAATAGTGTCGAATCCATACTTTTTACAGTCACTGAGATGAATAGTGATATTCCGGAAATGTTTAAAGTCGAAGTTCTGCCCCCTTTGTGGTGGGGGACGAGGGGGAGTGATGAATCAAAATAACCGAAAATGGGGTCGAATCCGTCCTTTACGGGGTCGCTGAGATGAATAGTGACACTCCGGAATTCTTTGACAAACCGCGTAGGGGTAAAACACCACCATGTACCCATTGTGGCGGGGGGGGGGCGAGGGGGAGACATATGAAATATTTGGAAATGTGTCGAATCCGTACTTTTCGTGGTCGCTGAGATGAATAGTGACACTCTGGAGGATTTTAAAGTCCAAGTTCAGCACCCTTTGGTGTGGGGGCGAGGGGCGGAGTGATATTAAAAAAATATCGAAAATAGTGTCAATCCATACTTTCTGGGGTCGCCAAGATTAATAGTGTCACTGCGGGTTTTTTAAAGTACACGTTCAGCCCCCTTTGGGGTGGGGCGAGGGTGGAGTGATATATGAAATTGACCGAAAATACCGTCGAATCCACCCTTTTCGGGGTCGCTTAGGTAAATGGTTACACTCCGGATTTGTTTTGACTAACCACTTGGGGGTAGGACGCCCCATCTACCAATTGGGGAGCGGGAGCGAGGAGGTGATATATAAAATATTCCAAAATAGTGTCGAATCCAGACTTTTCGTGGTTGTTGAGATGAATAGTGAGACTCCGGATTTTTTATAAGTCCAAATTCAGCTCCCCTGGGGTGGAGCAGACGGGGTAATGATACATAAAAATTGTCGAAAATAATGTCGAATCCACATTTTTCGGGGTCACTGAGATGAATAGCGGCACTCCGAATTTTTAGTATCAGGAGACAAACCACGTGAGAGTTAGACACCCCACCTACCCTTAGAGGTAGGGGGCGAGGGGGTGAGATACAGAAATCATCAAAAGTAGTGTAGAATCCATAATTTTCGCTGTCGCTGAGATGAATATTGAGACGCGGGAAATGTTTTATGTCCAATTTTAGCTTCCTTCGGGATGGGGGAATGATATATAAAAATAATCGAAAATTGTGTCGAACCTATACATTTATATTTTTTGCTAATTTTTTTTACGTCGTACCGACACAGATATGTCTTACGGCGACGATGGGATAGGAAAGGCCTAGGAATTGGAAGGACAAGGTTTTACTCGAAAATTAAATCATCTAAAACTTGGAAATCAGATACATCTAAATAACTCTAAAACTACATAATAGGTCGTAATATCAACATCTTAAAAATAAGTCAATAAGCATCCACTTCACACTTAACTGACTCGTAATACAAATACTAAAGGTAAACATTCAAAAGTTACCCGGACAACGCCGGGTACTACAGCTAGTATATATATAAATATCGTTGTATATATGTATGTATGTATGTATGTATGTATGTATGTATGTATGTATGTATGTATGTATGTATGTATGTATGTATGTATGTATGTATGTATTACATCTCCTCCTAAACCACTGGAGTGATTTGCACCAAACTGGGTACATATACGACTTGGTATCAGGAGACTAACCGCGTGGGGGCAAGACATCCTATGTACCCTTAGGAGGGGGGTGAGGGGGTCACGTATAAAAATATACGAAAATACTGCCGAATCCATAGTTTTCGGATTCGCTGAGATGGATCGTGATACTCCGGAATTTTTCGAAGTCCAAATTCAGCCCTTTGTTGGGTGGGGGGTGGGGGGATGATATATCAAGATAATAAAAAATAATGTCGAATAAATCCTTTTCGGGGTCGCTGAGATGAATAGTGACACTCCAGATTTTTTTTTGACAAAACGCGTTTGGGTAAGAAACCCGTAGTACCCTTAGGGGCGTGGGGGCGAGGGGGGTGACATTTAAAAATTTTCGAAAATAGTGTCGAATCCATACTTTTCGGGGTCGCTGAGATGAATACTGACACTCCCGAATATTTTAAGTCCAATTCGCGTGGGGTAAGGAAATACATGTACCCTCAGGTGTGGGGGTGCGAGGGGAGTCACATATAAAAATGTACGAAAATAGTGTCGAATCCATCGTTTTCGGATTCGCTGAGATGAATAGTGACATTCCGGATTTCTTTTGATAAACCGCGTGGGGTAAGACTTCCCATGTACCCATTGAGGCGGGGGGGGGGGGGGGGGGCGAGGATGGTGACATAAAATATTCGAGAAAAGTGTCAAATCCATACCTTTCGTGGTCGCTGAGATGAATAGTGACACTCCGGAAGTTTTTAAGTCCAAGTTTAGCCCCTTTGGGATGGGGGGCGAGCGGGGAGTCATATAGGAAAATTAACGAAAATAGTGTCGAATACATACTTTTTGGGGTCGCCAAGATTAATAGTGACACTGCGGATTTTTTAATTTCTAGTTGGGGTGGGGTCGAGGGAGGTGCGATATATCAAAATGACCGAAAATACTGTCGAAACCACCCTTTTCGGGGTGGCTGAGGTGAATAGTTACACTCCGGATTTGTTCTGACAAACCGCATGGGGATAAGACACCCCCATTGTGGATGGGGGGCAAGGGGGTGATATTAAAATATTAGAAAATAGTGTGGAATCCATACTTTTCCTGGTCGCTGAGATAAATAGTGACAATCTGGATATTTTTAAAGTCCATGTTCGGCCCCCTTTGGAGTGTCGGCGGTGGAGTGTTATATAAAATTAATCGAAAATAGTGTCGAATATATAGTTTTCGGGGTCGCCAAAGTGAATATTGGCACTCCGGATTTTTAGTATCAGGAGAAAAACTGCGTGGGTGTAAGGCACCCCAGGAACCGTCAGGGGCGGGATACAAATATCATCGAAAATAGTGTCGAATGCATACTTTTCTGGTTCACCGAGATTATTATTATTATTATTATTTTATTTTTTTGGAAAGAATCAAATACTTCCCAGTCAACTCCAGCTTCCACAATAATAAGGTTTTACTCGAAAATTAAATAATCAAAAACTTGCAATCAGATACATCTAAATAACTCTAAAACAACATAATAGGTCGTAACATCAACATCTCAAAAATAAGTCAATAAGCATCCACTTCACACTTAACTAACTGGTGATACAAATACTAAAGGTAAACATTCAAAAGCTACCCGGACAACGCCGGGTACTACAGCTAGTATATATATATAAACTAGCAAATGTACCCGTGCTTCGCTACGGTATTCTGCATTGTATACGAATATTGAAGTAAATACTGTACATGCAGTAAATAAGATCTTTTTAAAATAGCATGTATCTTAGCGTTATCCGAGAAACAGCATTGGGAGGTTCCCAATACGGTGTTTCCTATGTAAAGTGCATGTTACGGATTTGTGATGACAACGTCAGGTTCACTTGCCTACTGCCCTTCACAATCGAGTTGGGAAGTTTTCATTATAATTGCAGGCCCCATCGCCTACTGCGCGGTCACAATCGATTGGGGAGTGTTCGTTACAATGGCAGGCCCCTTTCCTAATTCCAGACATATTACAAATTGAGGAGTTTTATTATAATGGCAGGAAACTTCCCTACAACCAGTCAAAGTTGAGTTGTGCAGTTATCATTATAATGACAGGCCCCTTCTCCTACTGCCAGCCAGCTTACTGCCAGTCACACCAAGTTGATGAGTTTCCATCAAAATAGCAGGCCAGAATGCCTAATGCCAGTCACATTTTAGATGGGTACATCTGTTTATAACTGCGTGAACGCTTGCCTACAGCCAAACATAATCGGGTATGGGGAGTTTTGAACAAAACTGCATGCTCCCTTGCCTTCTGCAAGTCAAATCGAGAAGTGAATTATTCATTACAATAGTAGGCCTGCCTTATTAATGCCAGTTACACAGGAATTGGAGAAGGGCCACATTCCTACTGCCACAGTCAAGGTCGGTGTGGGGAGTACTGATTACAATAGCAGACACACCCTCTCTCGATCCCTACAAAATTGACATCAGTGATTATATATAGTTCGACATACGAAAGTATGTGCTTGTTTACAATATTTCAGACCTTTATTTACAGATTACCGGGCGAGTTGGCCGTGCGTGTAGAGGCGCGCGGCTGTGAGCTTGCATCCGGGAGATAGTAGGTTCGAATCCCACTATCGGCAGCCCTGAAAATGGTTTTCCGTGGTTTCCCATTTTCACACCAGGCAAATGCTGGGGCTGTACCTTAATTAAGGCCACGGCCGCTTCCTTCCAACTCCTAGGCCTTTCCTATCCCATCGTCGCCATAAGACCTATCTGTGTCGGCGCGACGTAAAGCACCTAGCAAAAAAAAAAAAATATTTACAGATTAACTGCTGCTAAACGGTACATCATATCGAGAAAGGATTGTACCATAAGACGCCGGATTTAGCGGCCTAAATTTCTGGTCTTATGATATCACATCTATTCATGGGTCAGATTGAGTTAGAAACGTGGAATTGGGTAAAATTTGTGTAAGATTATCTCACATTGCATTGCTTTTCGGATAATTTGGATAATTTGGTTCATATATGGCTACCGGGTGGACCAATTTTCGAGTAGAGTTTGATGATTCTATCTTTCCTATAAGTGATGGAAGGTATGAATTATGTAAGTGAAAAGTCCAAATTTACTTAACATCCAGAAATTGAGAAAAATCAAACGTAAAAGGGATAGCAATACGACAAAAAGTCGTAAGACCAAGGTTGTAGATCACTGCAAATTGAATGGGGATTGTGCCATCCGTTATGTGATAATACTTCCCGAAGGTCTGCACCATCATTAAAATTGCCTCCATATTTCGATATTCTTCGAGATAAAAAGGGAAAAATTTAAAGATCTTGGAAGTTTTCCGTCCGTTACAGGCTAAAACGTATGATTTTGCCTAATTTCAATATCCTTCTTCGACTGGCAGATTATGCCGCAATCTGGGTTTTCGTTGAGAACTGTAAAAATTAGGACTTTCAAGAAACTAAACCAAAAAATATGCAAATGGTTATTATTACCCCTTAAACGTGTAGCTGTATGAAAATTTCGCCAAAATAGTCAATGTACAGCCACACAGTCGTTACGATTTTATTTACATAGATAGATAAGGAACCTGCTCCACGTACAACACATTTTGGACTATATCCGCTGGACTTAACCTGAAAAACGGACCATTTATGATATCTCCCTTATTAATCCTCCTGTCGAAAAAATGTACATGAAAAAAGTTTTATAGATGGAATTCCATCACGTTTGGTCGATTTCCACCCAGGTTGGTCTTGTACTGTATATATTGTGTAAGAGTAAAATCACCATTTCGGTTACCTATAAACCGCCAGTCCATTCCGGGAACCTGAAATGTTATTGACGATTAACACCTACCGTTGGACAGGTGGATGTTAATGTAAAGTTTGACTCAAATATCTTCAGTAGTTTTCAAGTTGTAAAAAATACGCTTTACCCGCACCCGCTCTTGAGTTAAGTCCGGTGGGACTTGTACCGGAAAATGGTCCGTTAATGATATCTCCCTTATTAATCCTCGTATTGATATGATGCACATGAGGAAAAAGCTTAGAAATGATTTTCCATTAAGGCAGGTAAATTTACATTAAGTTTGGTTGTGTATATTTTGTGGGAATGCAAAATCACGGTTTTGGTTTCGTATAGACCCCCCAGTCAGTTCAGGGATTTATAAACAATATTTGTCCTAAAACCTACCAAAGGACAGGTGGATTCTAAATATCAAGTTTGGTGGAAATATATTCAGTAGTTTCCAAGTTATAGACAAACAGACAAACAAACAGACACCAAAACTGAATATATGCAGATGGCCATTATCACACCTGAAACGGATAACTGTACGGAAATTTCGCCAAAATTGTCAATGTACAGACACACTCTAGAAGTGCAGACCTTTATTTCGATAGTTACTGCTTTGAAACTGTACGACGTATCAACAAACGGACTTCACCATCAGACGCCCCTTTCAGTGCTCTACATGGTTGGTCCCATGACATCTTCTCGTATCTCCTATATTTATGGGTTAGATTGAGTTAGAGTAATTGAATGGGGTTAAATTTTGTACAGTTTTCACATACTACTTTATATTTTTGATACTCATGTGACAGCTGGAATCATAAAATTTGGCTATAACTTGGCCAATGGTCATCTCAATGTGCGTGCCGAATCTCATGATTCTACCTTTCCTATAAGTGTGCCTAATGATAACATATACATGTAAAAGTACTAAATCAACTTGAAATCGAGAAATACAGCTGTATTTAACGTATTAGGGATAGAAATACGACGAAAAGTCATAGGACAAAAGTTGTAGATCTCTCCAAAATGAAACGCCATTTGCTTTCTGACTTGTGATACGACTTACTGATTAGCCACCAATTACCCCGAAACGAAGGTCTGCACCGTCGTTAAAATTGCATTCATATTTCGGAATTTTCCTGGGCCAAAAGTTATACATTTGCATAGCTTAGAATATTTCCTCAAAGAAAAGTGTCCAGCATTCGGGATTAGCACTCGCATACATATGTGGTAATTAAGGAAGAAAATAATACAGTTTAGTAAGTTGAAATTAATAGAAAATGGATTATAACTGAGGACATCCGGATGACGACAAATATGTAAATACAAAGTGAATGTATTGGAAAATCAAACGCTCCTCAATAAATTATGCCGGTGCGAGTTATTGATATAAGAAAACGGTAATCGGCGAGAAATTTAGAGGCAGGGATTCTTAGGTAATCACATAAGAAGATGAATATTTGTGTTATTACTTAAGCTATTCGAGGACGGTTATAACCTCCAATGATATTCCGCCAATATCCCGCAGAATGGCCGATTGACGACTCTCTTGCTTTCTACCCAAGGAACAACCACGAATTTAAAGGAATGATGTGGAAAATGGCAATACGTTACATCCCTGCTGGCAAGCAGTCAGAGACGATGCCATAGTAACCCATATATTCGTTGTCGGTCTGTCGATCACTCAATGCAGAGCATGGTATCGGCAGAAAATAGTAAATGTCTCCGTCATTTGAAGAGTAAGGTAAATTATGAACATAACGAAAGTTGTTTATACTGAAGAGACCTTTTACATACGGTCCACAGAGTTTACAGAAAATCAATAGTATAAGAGAAAATGGAGGAAAACCGTTGTGGTTTTCCTATAAAACCACCGTCTTTTCAAAGATTTTAAAATGACATGCATATCTAAACCTTCCCCGGGATGAGTATACTCTAAATATGAAGTTTTAGTTGAGATCTATCCAGACGTTTCGACGTGATGGTGGAACAGACAAACAGACAAACAAACAGACACGAAAAGTAAAAACCACCGATTCGATCTTGAGTTGACCTAAAACGGATAAATATTTGAAAATTCGGCAAAACAAAAGGAATTACTGACAGCGGACCACCTACAACGTTATTTATAAGATGTCACAGTATATATGTATGTATGTATGTATGTATGTATGTATGTATGTATGTATGTATGTATGTATGTATGTATGTATGTATGTATGTATGTATGTATTACATCTCCTAAACCACTGGAGCGATTTACACCAAACTTAGTACACTTACGACTTAGTATGAAGATGCAAACCGCGTTCGGGTAAGACACCCGAAGTACCCATAGGGGCGGGGGAGCGAGGGGGTTGACATTTAAAAATATTCGGAAATAGTGTCGAATCCATATTTTTCGTGGTCGCTTCGATGAAGAGTGATAAATCCGGATTTTTAAAGGCCAAGTTCAACCACCTTGCGGGGGGGGGGGGTGAGGGAGGAATGAGATGTAGAAATAATCGAAAAAGCGGTCGGAGCCATACATTTAGGGGTCTCTGAGATGGATAGTGACATTGCGGAATTTTTGAAGTCCAAGAAAAATTATAGAAAATAGTGTCGAATTCATTGTGTCCGGGGTCGCTGATATAAATGGTGATATTCCGGATTTTTTAAAGTCCAAGTTTAGTTCCCTTTTGGGGTGGGGGCCAGGGGCGATGACATACGAGAATAATCGAAAATAGAGTCGAATCCATAGTTTATGAGGTGAATGGTGACACTGCGGAATTTTTAAAGTCCGAATTCAGCCCTCTCTGGGATGGAGGCGACGGAGCATTGAGATATAAATAGTGTTGAATCCATACTTTTCGGGGTCGCTGACACTCCGGATTTTTATCCCTTGGGGATGGTGGGTGAGGGTGTGATAAAAAATTGAAAATTAATGTCGAGTCCACATTTTCCGTGGTTTCTGAGGTGAATAGTGACAATCCAGAATTTTTTTAATTCCCAGTTCAGCTTCCTTTGGTTTCGGGGTGAGGGCGGAGGGAGAAATAAAAATAATCGAAAATAGTGTAGATCCAAAGTTTTGGGGGTTGCTGAGATGAATGGTGACACTCCGGATGCCCCCTTTGGCATAGAGGAGAGAAATGGTGAAAAAATAAAATGCCCCTAATGAGATAGATTATGAATGTATGTGTGTTCCAATGTACCTATCAATCAAAATTGATAAAAGTATGAGTTACCATTTGGAAAAAAAGTACTGTGGGGGGTAAGAGACCCATACACCCCTGGGGTAGGGATGAAATGTAAACGACCGAGATTATGGATGGCTGTGTCTATGTTCTAGCATAGCTCTGAATAAAACTTCCTGCACAAATAAATTGACCCCAAAGTATATTCTGCAGATATTACAATCCTAGCGGAAACAAAAAAATAATAGACAATTTCCTATATGAATATACAAACCGTATTTTTCGGGATAGCTGACATGTTGTTCAAGTCGTGGTGAGAAGGGGTGTATATTGACACACCATGAGCATGAAGATGAGAATCACATCTATAGCGCGACACATACTCCACATCTCCTCGCAAACCACGTCTAACCATCTACCGCTGCAATATAAATACGTACAAGTTACCTTTCGTACTCAATTTGCCCGTCTTTGTTCGTTCTTGGTGGGGCCGCTCAGGTTCGTCTGCCAATGGAACTGTATATAAACATTGCTCTCTACTATGACTGTGCAGTCCACTACATGCTCGATATGTATCCGAAGCAGCCATTTGATGCATATCGATCAGGCAGTGATCTAACGTGTCACGCATCTGCCATACCGTTCATGGCCGACCAAACCTACGCTGTAATCCAGCTGGCTAGAACGATGTATCAAGTCGGCCGTGAATTTGCCGTTGATTCTTCTTAAAAGTAAGATATCCAAGGCCTGGCATTTGTTCTTATTACTATCTTTATCGTCCTCTTACATCTACACAAGCATTCATCAATGTGTGTAAACACACATGGTAGCTCATTCAAGTACACAGGAGCATATGTTAAGATCGAAGAACGAAGTAAAAACCTCAGTTGAAAGTGCATAATTTCAGATAGAAACTGTACAACACATTTCTTTCACAGGGAGTGAATTTAGATCATAGTGTTTAGTGATAGTTTGGACACAATTATCCTTGAGAAGTGTATAAACTTTACCGTACTGATCTAACAATGCCTAAAACGAAACGTACGTCAATCGGCCAAATTCAACCCAGTGCAAAGAAAGCAAAGATTTTGCGAGCAGACGGAACATATGTTCAACAACAGAAACGGCTTCAGGCTATGCAGGAACGTGCCACAACATTGCGAGCGGCTGAATCCCAAGACCAACGTGAACGTCGTCTTCACGAAATGCGGGAGAGAGCTAGCACATCGCGATCAAGCGAATCCCAAGACCAACGTGAACGTCGTCTTCACGAAATGCGGCAGAGAGCTAGCACATCGCGATCAAGCGAAGACCAACGTGAACATCGTCTTCACGAAATGCGGGAGAGAGCTAGCACATCGCGATCAAGCTAATCCCAAGACCAACGTGAACGACGTCTTCACGAAATACGGGAGAGAGCTAGCACATCGCGATCAAGCTAATCCCAAGACCAACGTGAACGACGTCTTCACGAAATGCGGGAGAGAGCTAGCACATCACGATCAAGCTAATCCCAAGACCAACGTGAATATCGTCTTCACGAAATACGGGAGAGAGCTAGCACATCCCGATCAAGCTAATCCCAAGACCAACGTGAATATCGTCTTCACGAAATGCGGGAGAGAGCTAGCACATCGCGATCAAGCTAATCCCAAGACCAACGTGAATATCGTCTTCACGAAATGCGGGAGAGAGCTAGCACATCGCGATCAAGCGAATCTCAAGACCAACGTGAATATCGTCTTCACGAAGTGCGGGAGAGAGCTAGCACATCCCGATCAAAAAATATAAAGGCGAACCTCCGGGCATGTGCTGCTGCAACGGGAAAGTCAATCTACCAGCACTCGAAACGCCACGAGAGCCATTAGTATCTTACATGGCTGGGACTACTTCGAGTCAAAACGTTTCCTTAAAAATATCAGGAGATACAATTCAGGTTTTCAAATGACTTCATTCTGGACCTCATGCGATCTTCAACAAAGTCGATTTGAAACCACCTTCAAGGTGGACGGTCAAATATACCACAGAGCAGGCTCACGTCTCCCACTTTCAGGTGAAAACGCAAAGTTTTTACAAACTTATTTCATGGGAGACGAAGAACTGGAAGTGGATCAACGGTGTAGCAACATAACAGGAGTGAGACGTGGTATTGTATTTAATCTTAAACAAAATAATCACCTTATAAAACTATTTAAGACAGCTTTAGAGGATATGCCTTCGGATGAGTCATCCGTGGCGATAAAAGACCAGTAGGGGAGCATGAGGGACGCTTCAACAGTCCCCAAATAAATGAGGTGACAATAATCATAGCAGAGAGTGACTGTGACCGAAGGGACATTGTCATTCAAAAACGAGTAATCCAGCATAGGCAACTCATGGGCAGACATCTATTGATCGTCATGATTTATTAGCCAGGGTTTTTCGACAAAAACAAAAAATTAATCAATGTATTTGGAGAAACCAGCTGTTGGATATATTCTATTGAATGGGAGAAAAGAGGTCTTCCGCATTCTCATAACTTAATCTGGCTGAAACATAAAATGCATCCGACCCCAATAGACGATGTTATTTCTGCAGAGTTACCAAATCCTGAAGTGGACCAAGTTCTTTCCGATATAGTGGAAAAAAACATGATACATGGACCATGTGGAAACATTAACCTGAACGCACCTTGCATGAAAGATGGCAGATGTAGCAAGAAATATCTTAGACAAATGATTAAGGAGACGCAAACAGGAGATGATGGTTACCCGAAGTATAGGAGAAGGTGTCCACAAGATGGTGGATACACAGCAAAATGAAGTATTCGAGGTGAGGAAATTGAGATCGACAACATATTCCCCTTTCCTTTCTAAAATGTTCCAAGCTCATATAAATCTGGAATACTGCAATTCAGTCAAATCAATAAAGTGTATATTAAAATATATCAACAAGGGTAGTGATACGGCTGTTTTCGGTTTAGCGAAGTGAAATGAGCATGATGAGGTATCACATTAGTTTGGCGAGTACTAAGTTTCCCCATTCATGAGAGGTACACGTAGCGTGCCTTTAGAGAACGGCCAAAGAGTCCATTTCACGAGAGAAAATGCACAAGCAGTTGCCGCTGAGCCTTCTTTCACTTATGTCAACATGATCCATTTGCAAGGACATTGTTATATTCGGAAGTTCCTCGCTACTACACCTGGGATTCAGGAAGGAAAGTTTTTTCGAAAAGAAAAAAAAGGAGTAATTGTTTTGGGCAGTGATGATGTAGCGAGTGAGGTTATAGGACGTGTTTACACTGTTCATCCGAATAATGTCGAATGCTTTTTCCAAAGAATGTTGCTTCATACAATCAAAGGACCAACATCTTACGAAATGCTTAAAACTGTAAATGGTAATGTGTGTAACACCTTCAGGGAAGCCTGTCAAAAACTTGGTTTACTGGAAGATGACGAACACTGGGACAAAACAATGTCCGAAGCAACGTTAACATCAGTTCCTCAGCAAATACGGAATTTATTTGCTGTTATACTGACTACATGTAATGCAATAAATTCCGTGAAAGTATGAGTGAAGGTATCCTTGCCAGATTTCGGCGAAACAACATGAATGATGACATGACAGAAGTATTTAACGAAGTTCTCATTATACTAGAAGACAAATGTAACAGTTGGGGCTTCAGGCTCCGGATATAATGCAGACCTTCTTCGCGAAAACAATTACAATACAACAGAGTTGGTAAAATTTGTTGAATTTAATAAACCATTGTTGATGGATGATGAAAGGAAGGCTTATGAATATATCATGCAGTGCCCAAACAGATAAAAAGGGGGTATACTCTTTCTAGACGCTCCGGGAGGAACTGGAAAAACCTTTCTAATCAATTTGATACTAGCCGAAATTCGATCAAAAAGTAATATAGCACTTGCGATGGCTTCCTCTGGGATAGCGGCTACTCTCATGGATGGTGGATGGACCGCGCATTCGGCACTGAAGTTGCCTCTAAAAATAAATGTGGATGAATATCCCGTTTGCAATATTAGCAAAACAAGTGGCCAGGCAATAGTGCTACAAACGTGCAAAATTATTGTGTGGGATGAATGCACAATGGCTCATAAGAAGCCCTTGATAGGACACTCCGGGACCTGCTCACTTGCTGGGAGGTTCTCTGCTGATTGTTGCTGGTGACTCCCAGTCATACCAAAATCGACTCCGGCGGATGAGCTCAATGCTTGCCTTAAAACGTGGCCTCTGTGGAAGTTTGTTAAAAGATTCGCGTTAAAAACAAACATGAGGGTTCGGCTCTTTGGAGATGAGACTGCCCAACATTTTGCGTACAAATTTGTGATGGTACATTACCAACTGAATCAAACGGAGACATTACCTCTCCAGATGATTTCTACACTCAGGTTCTAACGGTTCAAGAACTGATCAACAAAATGTATCCACGCATGGCCGAAAGTTACAAAAAACACGAATGGTTATGTGAAAGAGCCAGAAACGATGTTGTGCATGACATGATATGATACCAGGCTCCATTACTGAGTATAAATCTATGGACACAGTAGTGAACAACGGTAATGTAGTGAATTCTTGAAGTAACTAAACCCTCCTGGAATGCCACCACATCAACTTCAGCTTAAAATCGGCTCTGTCATTATGCCTTTACGTAATTTAGACCCACGAAAACTTTGCAAAGGTACCAGGCTCAGTGTGAAAAGACTGTCAGCTAACATCATAGAAGCTACAATATTAACAGGGAAAGACAAAGGTCAAGACGTTTCCATTCCTCAAATACCTTTAATCCCAACAGATTTACAATTCAGTTTCAAGCGATTACAATTGCTTTTGCCATCAAAATTAACAAGGCCCAAGGACAATCAGTCAAGTGGTGTGGAATAAACCTAGAATCCCCCTGTTTTTCCCACGGACAGCTTCATGTTGCATGTTCCAGTGTTGGCTCACCCAAGCACCTCTTTATCCTAGCACCAGGAGTAAAGACAAAAATATTGTTTACAAACAAGCATTGGAATAGTCTGTCATTGCAATCTTGAACTCAGTTGTACTGCACTTAAATGAAACTCCATTTTCACTGGCAGTAGGTATCGGAGCCTGTCCGTATAATGAAACCTACGCAACTCGAATGTGACTGGCAGTAAGCAAGGGGGCCTGTCAATGGAATCAGCCCACAACTCGAATGTGACTGGCAGTAAGCAAGGGGCCCTGCCATTATACTGATGACTCCCTAACTCAGTTGTGGCTGGCAGTAGGCAAGAGGGCCTGCCATCATAATGAAAACTCTCCAAATTGACAGTGACCGGAAGTAGGCACAGGGGCCTACCATCATAATGAAAACTTACCAATTGAACTGTGACTGGCGGTAGGCATGGGGCCTACCATCATAATGAAAACTTACCAATTGAACTGTGACTGGCGGTAGGCAAGGGGGCCTGCCACTATAAAGAAAATTCCCCAAATCGACAGTGACTGGCACTAGGCATGGGGCCTACCATCATAATGAAAACTCCCCAATTGAACTGTTACTGGCAGTACGCAAGGCAGGCATGCAATTACAACGAAAACTCCTTCAAATGTGAGTGGCAGTAGGCAAGGGGGCCAGCCGTTGCAATTAAAACTCCCCAAATCGATGGTTTCTGGCGGTAGGCCTGTGCCCCGCCACCATCTTGAAACCTCCTCAAAACGTTTATAAATAGCAGTAGGCAAGGAGGCCTGTCATTGGAATAAAAATTCTCCGATTCGATCGTGATTGGCACTAGGCAAGGGGACCTGCCACTATAAAGAATACTCCCCAAATCGACAGTGACTGGCACTAGGCATGGGGTCCTACCATCAAAACGAAATCTCCCCAATTGAACGGTGACAGGCAGTAGGCAAGGGAGGCATGCAATTACAATGAAAACTCTCCAAATCATTTGTGATCGGCGGTAGGCCAGGGGGGCTGCCACCTTAATGAAAACTCCCCAGATCGACAGTCACCGGCAGTACGCATGGGGGGCTGCCACTATAATAAAGAAATCTCCAAATCGATTGTGACTGGCAGTAGGCAAGGGGACCTGCCATTATAATGTAAACATTCTTCTTCGATTGTGACTGGCAGTAGGCATGGAGCCTGCCATGATAATGAAAACTCCCCAACTGAATTGTAACTGGCAGTAGGCAAGGGGGCCTGCAATTATAATGTAAACATTCTTCTTCGATTGTGACTGGCAGTAGGCAAGGGGACCTGCCAATATAATGAAAACTCCTCAAATCGACAGTGACCGGCAGTAAGCATGGCGCCTGCCATTAGAATAATAACTCCCCAACTCTATTCTAACTGGCAGTAGGGATATGTGTCTATCATTATAATGAGAGTTCCTCAATTCGATTGTGATTGGCAGTAAGCAAGCGCTACCATTATAATGAAAACCTGATTGTGGATTAGAGTACGCAAGGTGTCTGCCATTATAATGAAATCGTCCCAACTGGTAGTAGGCAATGGGGCCTGCCATTGTAATCAAAACTCCCCAACTCAAAATGAATGCCAGTCGGCAAGTAAGCCTGCCGTTATAGTAAAATTGCCCAACGGGATTGCGAATTGCAGTTAAAAAGGGGAACTGTCATTATCATCACAACTCCGCAACTCGCACATTACATAGGAAACAACGTGTGTTGACCTCCCTGTGTGCTTCTCGGACAACACTAATTATTCTATGCGTGTACAGTAATTGAAATAGAAATCCGTATACAATATAGAATAACAGAATTTTTAAATTCTAAGTTCCGTCACCTATGGGGTGGGGGGCATGGGAGTGTCTATATATACATAAATGTCATTGTACGTGGATATGTACGTATGTTTTACACTTCCTCCTGGAGTGATTTACACCAAACTTGGTATACTTACGACTTAGTAACAGGAGACGAACCGCATGGGGGGTGACGTATAAAAGTATTCGAAAGTAGTGTCGAATCTATACTTTTCGGATTCGCTGAGATTAGTAATGACACTCCGGAATTATTTAAATTCCAAATTCAGCCGACTTTGGGGTGGGAGGCGAGGGGGAGTTATATATCAAAATATTCGAAAATAGTGTCGAATTCATACTTTTCATGGTCGCTGAGATGAATAGTGACACTCCGGATTTTGGTTAAGTCCCCGCTGGTGGTAGGAAATCGGCGGGGTTGATATGCAAAAATAATGGAAAATAACCGATATTTACGTCGAATCCATTGTTGATGCTCTGGATACCGTCTAGGTCCACCTTCAGCCTCCATTGAGAGAGGGGCTTGAAAGAAAATAGTATAAAATGACAGAGATCACTGCTTTTGGGGTCGCAAGCCTGGTTGGTGACAGTGTACATGATATCTGTAGCGCGACGGGTAAATGCATATATAGTTCCGTTTTTATGAGTTTCGACTTGACAGTTAGCCGGAAGTCAGCCGGTGGTGCCAAACTGCCACGAATACAAACAGCTGATTTAAGACACACAACACGAACAGAAATGTAAATACTGGAATATAAGTCCATAATCGGTTATTCTTTGTAGCAACATACATGATTCACGTAAGATCAATAGTGCACAACACATTTAGGATAAGGCTACAAGATAAAAATATGTCAATGCTCGAACAGATAAACCGTGAGAAAATTAAATTAAATTTCTACTCACCATGTAGAAGAGCTCGCGTTGCTCTTAGATTCAGTTTCCCGTAACGAAGGAAATAATCCTACAAAACGAATATACCACTCATTTCTCAGTCACTATCGGTATTGTGATCGTCTGTTGAGGTTTCACTCTCGCTTGACCCTAAAGAGATAATAAAGTCTTCAGCATAATCGTCTGAACTACTTTATGCCCGTTCCTTCTGGCTATCCACCACATAAACTGAGTACTGGGGCTTGTCTTGTTTCAAGAGATGCATAAGCTCCCCCTTCCCCATGTCATCGCGAACCGAAATATTGTGCTCCTTCAACCACTTAATCAACTCATTCTTTCTAGCCGCCATTGTTGGTGCTTTGTCAAGAATGACTCTCTAACATTACAAACAATTTCCCGGGCCCGGCTCCTTAGTGGAGTACCTCGTTCTTCTCTTGGGAGCTTCATCCTTAAACGTAGGCGTCGACATGACAGAACATCAAATTCACACACGGGCCTAAAATTAACCTACGATATAACTACCGAACGAAATGTTAAACTAAGCTACTATATAAACTAGATCACCTGTAACACACTATTTACTACAATATAACGCGCTATACTATTAAAAATACTAAACAATACATTTATAAACTCTACACTGCGAAATATAAACGAACAAAAACTTAGCACAAAGACACACTAAGATCGCGAAAAGAACTGAGCACAATACAACACACAGCTGATAGCACGTGGTTACAGTAAACAACAAATCGACAACACTGCTAAACGCAACTGGAGTCTAACGCACTCTATCGGAGCGATCGGCTGTCTATTCACTTACCCTCCGCCAAAAGGCAGCGCTCAAACGTCAAGTCGAAACTCATAACAACTGAACTATAGCTGTCGCTATTTTCTTTTTGAAAGGATCAAATACCTCCCAGTCAATTCGAGCTTCCTCAAGGACAAAGTTTTACTCAATAATTATATAATCTAAAACTTCAAATAAAACACATCTAAATAACTCTAAAACTACATAATAGATCGTAAAATATCAATCAACATTTCAAAGGAACTTACTTCCCACATAACTAACTGGTAAATATCCGAGCAACGCCGGGTACTACAGCTAGTGTATCTATTGTGTGTGTGTATGTATTACATCTGCTCCTAAACCACTGCAGCGATTTCAACCAAACTTGGCACACGTACGACTTAGTATCAGGAGACAAGCGGCGTGGGGGTAAGACACCCCAAGTACCGTTAGGGGCGGGGGGCGAGGGGGTGACAAATAAAAAATTCGAAATTAACGTCGAATCCATACTTTTCGGATGCGCTGAGATGAATAGTGACACTCCGGATTTTAAAAAGTCCAAATTCGGCCCCCTTTTGAGTTGGGGCAAGGAGGGAGTGATGGATCAAAATATTAGAAAATAGTGTCGATTTCATCCTTTTCGGGGTCGCTGAGATGAATAGTGACACTCCGGATTTCTTTTGAAAAATCGCTTGGGGGTTAGACACCCCATGCACCCGTTGGGACGGGGTGGGGGGCGGGTTCGACATATAAAGTGTTCGAAAATAGTGTCGAATCCATACTTTTCGGGGTCGCTGAGATGAATAGTGATACTGGAAATTTTTAAAGCCCAAGCTCATCCCTTTTTGGGGTGGGGGCGATGGGGATGTGATATGAAAATCGAAAATAGTGTCGAATCCATACTTTTCGGTGTCGCTGAGATGAATAGTGACACTCCGTTTTTTTAAATTCCATGTTCAGTCCCCTATGGGATGGTGGCAGGGGGGGAGTGATATACAAATGTAATCGAAAATAGTGTCGAATACATACTTTTCGGGATCGCTGAGAAGAATAGTGACACTCTGGGTTTTTACAAGTCGATTTTCAGCCCACTTTGGGAGGACGCGAGGGGAGAGAGATATATAAAAAGAGTCGAAAATAGTGTCGAATCGGTTGTTTTCGGCAATGATGAATAATTAATTTCACTCAGGATTTTTTATAACTTCACGTGCAACTTCCTTTTTTATAGGTGTGAGAGTGAAAAATAAAGTGACCAGAGTGACCGAGATTATGGATGAATCTGAGCATTTCCCAGCAAAGCTAACCACTAAATTTGGTGGAAAAATTATTTACTATCTGTGAAAAAATGTGTGGGGGCAAGACACCCCTAGAAATGCTATGGGAATTCGGTGAAATATAGATAAAAATGATCAATGATAGCATCGAATCCATAGTTTTAGGACTAACGTAGTGATTGGAACCAAACTTGGTACACTTATGACTTACTAGCAGGAGACTATCCGCGTGGTGGCAGGACACCCCTAGCATCTTTAGGGTTAGGGGTGGGGATGAGATGGTTGTAGTATAAAAATAATCGAAAATAGTGGCGAATAATCGTTTTCGGGTTCGCTGAGATGAATAGTAACACTTCGCAATTTTTAAATCGATGTTCAGCAACCCCAGGAGCGAGAGGGGTCGGAGCGAGAGGGATTTATATATAAAATATTCGAAAATAATGTGAAATCCACAATTTTCTGGGTTGCTGAGGTGGATAGTAAAACTCCGGATATTCTATAAGTCCAAGTTCAGCACCCTTTCTCGTTGGGGGGGGGGGGTGAAGATGGAGGTGAGATATACAAATTGTCGAGAATAGTGTCGAATGCATACTTTTTAGGGTCGCTGAGATGAACAGTGACATTCGTATTTGTTAATGTTCCATTTAGCCCCCTTTGCCATAAGGAGATGAGAAAGTGTGAGAAAGAAATTGTCCAAAATGATCGAGCTAAAGGACGTAACCTATGTATGTTCCAGCGTAGTTATCAACCAAAATTGATACAAGAATGCCTTACTATCTACAGGAAGTATTGGTTAGGATAGGACACCCATAGAACGACTAGGGGAGGGGGTGAAATGTATATAAGTAACTAAAAACGAACAATTACAATATCGAATCAATAGTTTTCGGGACTACTCGGGCGATTCCAACCAAACCTGGTACACTTATGATTTACTATCAGGAGATAAACCGCGTGGGGGTATGACAACCATAGCACACCTCCGGGTGGGTGTTGGAGGGGGTGAGATGTGAAAATAATAAGAAATAGGATCACATCCATAGTTTTCGGGGTCTCTGAAATGAACAGTGACACTCCGGATGTCGTTAAGTCCATGTAGAGCCCGAATTGGCAGGCGGGTGAGAAGGAGTGAAGAAAATAAAATGTCCAATGACCGAGCTTATGGATGTTAGTGTGTACGTTCCACTATAGCTGTCAACTGAACTTGGTCCTGATACTGTGGGGGCAAGACTCCTCTACAAGCCCTAGGGAAGGGGCGAAATATAATCTTACTATATATATGAAAATGGACGTATGCATGTGTGTAAATGACACGTCTCCTCCTAAACCACTGGAGCAATTTCAACCAAACTTGGTACACTTATGACCTACTATCTGGAGACGAGCACAGTGGTGTAAGCCATCCATAGCTCCCTTAGGGGTGGGTGGACAGGGGGCACAAGTTATAAAAAATAATCGAAAAGAGTGTCGAATCCACACTTTTCGGGGTCGCTGAGATGAATAGTGACACTCCGAAACTTTTTGAGTCCAAGTTCAGTCCCCTTCGTGGTGGGGGCCGAAGGGAGTGTGATATATACAAATAATCGAAAATAGTGTCGAATCCACAGTTGTCGGGGTCATTGAGATGAATAGTGAGACTCCGGATATTTTATAAGTCCATGTTCATCCCCCTTTGGAATGGGAAGCGAGAGGGGAGTGATATATAAAATTAAACGGAAATATTGTCGAATATATAGTTTTCGGTTTCGCCGAGTTGAATTGTACACTTCGGATTTTTAGTGTCAGGAGACAAACCACGTGGGGCACCCCAGGAACGCTTAGGGGCCGCGGGGGCTAGGGAGTGAGATATTATATCATCCAAAGTAGTGCCAAATCCATACTTTACGGGCTCGCTCAAAATGAATAGAAACACTCCGGAAATATTTAATGTCCAATTTCAGCCCTCTTCATGGTGGGAGGCGATGGGAGAGTGACATACAGAAATAATAGAAAATAGTGTCGGTGAGATGAATAATGACACCCCAGATTTTTAATATCAGGAGACAAACCACGTAGGAGTAAAGCACCACAGGAACCCTTAAGACCGGAGGGGGGGATGGGGCTCAGGTATACAAATCATAGAAAGTAGTGTCGAATCCATACCTTTCGGGGTCGTTGAGATGAATAGTAACACTCCGGAATTTTTTAAAGTCCAAGTTCGGCCCACTTCCTGGTGGGTGCGATGGGAGAGTGATATATAAAAATAATCGAAAATAGTGTCGAATCCATAGTTGTCGGGATCGCTGAGGTGAATTGTAACACTCCCGATTTTTTTAAACTCAAAGTTTAGCCCCCTTTATGGTGGGGGAGTGAGATATAATAATAATAATCGAATTTACTGCCGAATCCATAGTTTTCCGGGTCGGTGAGGTGAATAGTAACATACCGGATTTTTAAAGTCCAACTTCAGCCCCCTTTGACATATGAGATGAGAAAGGGTGAAAAATTAAATTGTAAAAAATGACCGAGATAAAGGACGTGTGTATGTTCCAGTATGACTTACTACCTGGAAAACGTACTGTTGGAGTAAGACGCCCCTAGAACCACTAGGGAAGCGGGACAGATATAATCCATATTAATAAAAGGAAGACAGTGTGGTGCGATCTATATACACTGTACTATATAAATATATATATATAAATTGAGGCATAAAAAATGAAAACACGTGAATTAATGAGACCATTCTAGGATCTTAGAAACTTAAAACTTGGTGCCAGACAAGCTGATGACTTCAGGATCCCTAAAAAAATCTAAAATTCTCCAAATTCTCTGTAGGGCACGCTGGGAGTTTCAAATCTGCATAAGAACACAGTCGGTGATATTTATCCAGAACGATAACCTATAGGTTTCGTGGCTTATAAGTTTCCTGAAAGTCCATATTGTTTACCCCCTCTCCTATATCAAGATGGTAGCATAATCTCCCAGACGAGTTAGGAAATTGAAATTTGGCAAAAATTATAGCTTTTGGCCTGTAACCGACGGAAAATTTACGAGATGTTTAAAAATGTAATTTTACCCTTGAAAATATCGAAATAAGGAGGCAGTTTTAATGACGGTGCAGTCCTTCGTCGATGTATTTCGTGGCTAAACGCTAAGTCGTATCACAAACCGGATGGCACAATCTCAGTTCAATTTGGAGTGATTTACAACTTTGGTCCTATGACTTTTTGTCGTATCTCTATCCCTAATACGTTAAAAAATTGCTATCTTTCTGGATTTACCTAATTTTTTTTTACTTTGTACACGTGTAATTAATGGTTTGATTCACTTATTGGAAAGATGGGATCATCAAATTCTACACGAATATTGGCCTACCCAGTAGCCATATGTGAGCCAAATTCTATGTTTGAACCTGTCGCATAAGTATCTGAAAACAATTCACTGTGTGAAAACCTTATACAAATTTCCCCCTATTCAACGTTTCTAAAACAATCTTACCTTTAAATAGATGACATCCGATGAAATATCATAGGGCCAGCCATTTAGATCGTTAAATGAGGCGAGAGGCGTCTTATCGTACAATCAGTTTTCGATATGATGTACCGTTTAGCAGCAGTTATTCTGTAAATGAAGGTGAACATGCATATACTTCCGTATGTCGATCTACATTTATTCATTTAAGTCGATTTCCAGCGATCCAGAAGGAGTGTGTCTGACATTGTAAATAATACTTTACAAATCAATAGTGACTGTCAGCAATAGTGCGCCTGCTGTTGTAATCAGCACTCCCCACATCGACTTTAACTGGCAGTAGGAATGGGTTCCTGTGTACCATTGTAATGAATAATTCCCTCCTCAATTTGACTAGCAGAAGGCAAGGGAGCGTGCATTTTTTTCAAAACCCTTTTACCTTATTCTCTTTATCATTAGGTATAGGTGCCCCCATGCGAGGGTGCCCCAGATTATAAACAAATTTACCCATCAAAATGCGACTTACGTTACGCATAGTGAATTACGGTAGACAAGTGGACCTGTCGTTATCATGACAACTCCGCAACTGGCACTTTACATTGGAAACAACTTCTGCGGATTTCCCTATGCTCTTTCTCAGATAATGCCAAGAGACATGCAATTAAAAAAAATCTTTTTCACTTCATTTATGTAGCGTTGAGTTCTAGACTACGCGTACACAAAATAATAATAATAAATAAATAGAATAATAATAATACTGAAAATAATAAAAATACTATTAAATGTAGACATAAAATATGAATAAGGAAATAGTAAAATGACGCAGTGGCGGTGAATACACGTCAGAGCAGGGAAATGTGACGGATAACTTTCAATGCTCAAACTTAAATCAAACACAAGCCTAAAAATGACAACTAAGACAGGATTGTGGAACGTGCGGAGGCCCTACGAGGTCCATGGGAACGAATGACGTTATGGGGGAGAAAAGATTTACAATAATGCCCACAATAGGCAAATAATTATTGAGAAAATGAACATACAATTATAAATGAACAAATAAATGAACTGCGGATTAACTGGCACTTGAGACACAAAGCAAAGGTGTGTAAGGGAAACAATTAAGCTCTTCGGTCACGAACAAACTTTGACATAGAGATTCACATTGAAGTTAAATTTATGGAATGAAAGGAGGCAACCACGAAAAAATCAAATATTGAACTACGCTATTCAAGGAAGAGTGTTGCAGTTACTTACAATTACAACTAGAGTTAGAAAAGAAGGTCCGCTTCCGAAAATAACACGTTGTGGACTAGCATAATAGCTAAGTCATACAAATGCTCTATTTTGGAAAATGTGGAAAACTAGAGGAAACTCCGGCACACAAGATGAAATTCTACATAATTACTGAAGTTACATTAAGTGGGAAAGGTCCGAAACACAAGAATGCATTTAAATAACATAAGGCAATAACATAGCGCTTACCTTGGCCGGCTGAAGACCCATTGCAGGACGGACACAAAACGCGTCCGTCCGCTGTAGTGATCCAAATTCAAAGACGCGGCCAAATTAAGTCGCACACGCGAGGAACCACAAACAGGAAAAAGAGTGATTAGAAATAACCAATACCAACACTCCAGTTTGCCACATTCACAATTAAAACTCCTAATATACTGGCCAACAGAAACGCTTGTATTTTGGCCAATGACAATGATCTTCTGGAATAATCCTTTCTGCTGAATTTGCATATTAGCGGATATTACATAACGACAGGAAGGGGCCACTTACACGTGGCACACCCTACCTCACAAGTCAGGTATAAAAATTCCACATCCCTTTCTATAATTTACAGAATAACACAACTTAAATCAGGAAATGTAAATACCCGGATCTCTTTGAACATGCATCTTCTTCATAGGCCTAAATATTTACATAAGAAAACTACGTACAGTAATTTGCTTTGCATAAACTCCTAAGTTTTTTAAATGGTTTTGTTTACCCAAAATGATGACAAGACAAAAATTTACATAATAAGGACTTATTTTGCTTCAGTGCTTTCTGTTCAACAACGGCCACAATGTTACTCCGGTATCCGTATACAATGTAGAATACCGTAGCGGTACATTATAACTAAAAGCGACCTATACTAGTGTTGAATCCACACTTTTAGGGACTGCAGGAGTGAGATCAACCAAACTTGGCACACTTATGACTTATTATCAGGCGACAAATTCCGTGGAGGTGTGACGAGCGTAGCACCCCTACCAGGGGGTGAGATGTAGATATAAGTGAAAACAGTGTCGAATCCATTCTTTTGGAGGTCCCTGAGATGAATAGTGACGGTCTGGAATTGTTTGAATTCCAAGTTCAGCCTCCTTACGCACAGTGGTGAGAGAAAGTGAAAAGATAATTATCAAAAATGACCGAGATAATGGACGTATGTGTGCATGTTCCAGCATAAGTCTCAACCAAAATTGGACTTACTGTCTGGAGAAAATACTTTAGAGGACGGAGACCCCTAGCCCCCAAAAGACCGATATTTCGGTTGATCCATAGTTTTTGGGGTCGCTGAGATGAATTGTGACACTCTGATTGCCGTGGATGATAATGTTCAGTCCTAAACGGCAGGGGGTGAGGAAATAACCAAAGTGGCCGAAGTTAAGGACGTCTTTGTATATGTTCTAGCAAAACATGGTACACACATGACTTATATTATGTAAAAAATACTGTGAGGGGTAAAACAACTCTAGGACTCCTGGGGGAGGTGGTGAAATGTAAAAATAAACGAAAATGGCTGATATTAATGTCGAATATATTGTTTACGAGGTCGCTGAGTTGAACTGTGACACTCCGTTAAGTCACGAATATATTCTTTACAAGGTCACTGTGTTCAACTGTCACACTCTGTTAAGTCACGAATATATTCTTTACAAGGTCACTGTGTTCAACTGTCACACTCTGTTAAGTCACGAATACATTGTTTACAAGGTCGCTGTGTTGAACTGTCACAGTCTGTTAAGTCATGAATACATTGTTTACAAGGTCACTGTGTTGAACTGTGACACTCTGTGAAGTCACGTATACATTGTTGACAAGGTCGCTGTGTTGAACTGTCACACTCTGTTAAGTCACGAATACATTGTTTACAAGGTCACTGAGTTGAACTGTGACACTCTGTGAAGTCACGAATACATTGTCTACAAGGTCACTGAGTTGAACTGTCACACTCTGTTAAGTCACGAATACATTGTTTACAAGGTCACTGTGTTGAACTGTCACACTCTGTTAAGTCACGAATACATTGTTTTCAAGGTCACTGTGTACATGATATCGGTAGCGCGACGGGTAAATGCATATAGTTATCACTACTTTCTTTTTGAAAGGATCAAATACTTCCCAGTCAATTCGATCTTCCACAAGGAAAATAATCTAAAACTTGGAATAAAACTCTAAAACTACGTAATAGATGGTAAAATATCAATCAACAGTTCAAAGGCCACATAACTAACGCCGGGTACTGCAGTTAGTCATTGAAATAAAAACAGCAACGTCGTAATGCAAAATTACATGTTATGTTTTTATAGTGACATTTATAAACTAGACATTCTTATTAAAGAAAATCACATTATCATGTCCTTATTTAGACAACATTAAAAGTACAATTTTTTTAGTTCATCGATTTACAAAGGTGGTTATGGAATAGGCAAGTTGGTGTTACAAGACCTGGCGGGAGCAGCTCTATAGTTTGCTTTGAGCGATCCCCTCTTCATTACCACCGCTGAGTCAAGAGGGCTCCACCTGCCACGTTCTCAAGTGTAACTAGTGCTGCCTCTCTGTGGTCGAACGAAGAATTGCTGTCAAGTGATGTCTTCGCGCTGTTGTTTCCACAGCCTATCGGAAAAGTTGGGCACGCATGCGCAAAAGGCCGAGTTCCTGCTTTGTGGTAGAAATTCTCGCTGAGCTGTGATCGCAGCCACCCTGCGTGGAGTTACCTGGTTGTGAGCAGAGTTGAATACATTCCTATTCTTTGGCTGACGTCTTTTTCAATGCACTGTATTTCATTGCAGATAATATTTTAAAAGTAATTTATTTTTCAAGTAGACAGTGTGCACATACGGTACGGGTGGTATTAAAACTAATTAGGAGGAAAATTGTCGGTTTGAAATTATACTTTCTCAGATAATGAAAATACCAATAAATGAAATAGTCGATCCTAATCTTGAAACAACATATCTGGGTAATCAGAGTAGCGACGTGGTATACCCGCTAATCCTAAAAAGTGTTGCGGGAAGAAAGTTAAATTTACCCCCACAAATATAGTTGTAAATTGAATTTCTAATCGTTTAGGATTTAATGTTAATCCTGTAAATAAAGGATATGATTGGATAAGTCCAGATATGATTGCAAATACTGCTCCTAAAGATAAAACATAATGCAAGTGGGCAACAACATAATATGTATCTTGTAACATAAAATCGATTGAGGAGTTGGCTAATACAACTCCTGTTAATCCTCCAACGGTGAAGAGGAAAACAAACCCTAATACTCAAAGTAAGGCTGGTCTGTAGGTTAGTTGGGTCCCATGTAGGGTGGCAAGTCAACTGAAAATTTTAATTCCTGTAGGGACAGCTATAATCTTAGTGGCAGAAGTAAAATAAGCTCGTGTATCTACGTCTATTCCTACAGTAAATATATGATGTGCTCATACAACAAAACCTAAAAGACCAATTGCTATTATTGCATAAATTATACCTAAAGTTCCGAAGGCTCCTTTCTTTCCTCTTTCCTGACTAATAATGTGTGAGACCATCCCAAATCCTGGAAGAATTAAAATATATACTTCAGGGTGCCCAAAGAATCAAAACAGGTGTTGATAGAGAATAAGATCTCCCCCTCCTGCAGGGTCAAACATTGAGGTATTTAAGTTTCGGTCAGTAAGTAGTATGGTGATGGCACCTGCCAATACTGGTAAAGAGAGAAGAAGAAGAAGAAGAAGAAGGGCGGTAATAGGTACGGCTCATACGAATAAAGGTGTTTGATCTAGTGATATTCCAGGGGCTCGTATATTAACGGATGTAGTGATAAAGTTAACAGCTCCTGCTAAATGAAGAGAGAAAATTGCTAAATCAACAGAAGCACCAGCACCTGAAGAGAGAGGAGGGTACACGTTTCTACCAGTACGTGCACCGCTTTCCACTAAACTTCTTCTATGTAATAAGGTTAATAAGGGTGGTAGTAATCAAAACCTTATATATCAGGAGCTCCTAACATTAGTGGAACTAATCAATTTCCGAAACCCCCAAGTTTAATAGGCATTACCATAAAGAAAATTATTACAAATGCGTGAGCAGTGACGGTTACATTATAAATCTGGTCATCACCAATTAAGTAACCGGGTTGTCTGCTCGAATCAATAAGCTGAGAGATGTACCTACTATTCCTGCTCAAGCGCCAAAAATGAAGTATAATATTCCAATATCCTTACGATTAATTGAAAAAGTCAAGGGTGGCTGAGATTATAGGCGTTAAACTGTAAATTTATTTAGGAGAATTTTCTCCCCTACCAGGCTGTAATGACATTAGACTGCATTCTAAAGGAGTAGGCTTAAACATTTTGTCTTTATTTATAGCTTTGAAGGCTATTAGTTTTATTAACTTAAAGCCTTAAAGCATAAAATGGATCTAAAAGGTAAACCTAACGTTGAGATTCTGGTCAGGGTGAGTACAATTGGGAAAAAACTGCGATTAAAAGAGTTAATTAAAGTTAGCTATAATTCAGTATAGGAGAATAGAAATGCGAGGAAGGTCAGTCGGAGTAATAAAATAGTGTAACGAGAGTTATGATTACCATCGTGATTACAATAAATTGATAATTTAAACCAGTTAAGGTTTGAATAATCAGTCATTTAGGAAAGAATCCTAGAAAAGGAGGTAACCTACCGAGAGACAATAAAAGGAGAAATAAACAGGATTTTACAATTCAGTCGCTGTTTATTGTCAGTAAGTTTTGGTTGAAATGGTAAATACGATGTGTGTTAAATACTAGAATGATAGATGAACTAAGAAATGGATAAATAGTGAAATATAGTTCTCATAAATTTTCTCCTACTACTATAGCAGCAATTATTCAACCAATATGGTTAATGGAAGAATAAGCTATTAATTTTCGTAAAGAGTTTTGATTTAATCCCCCTAAAGATCCAATTAAGACTGAAGAGAGAATAATTATTCTAACGAAAATATATATTTCGATAATGTAGGCTAAAAGTATTAAAGGGGCAATTTTTTGCCAAGTTATTAAGATAAAGCAATTCCTTCATCTTAATCCTTCTATTATTGCTGGAAACCAAAAATGGATGGGGGCGGCTCCCATTTTTAGTAACAATGCTGAACATATTAGGGTTGAAAAGATTTCGGAACTTATAATAAAACGGTTGTGAGAAAATGCAAATATTGAGATAATGGAAAAAGTAATGCAGCGGAAGCCAGGGCTTGTACTAAAAAGTACTTTAAGGAGGCTTCTGCTGATATAAGATTTTTGTATCAGTTATTAAGGGAATGAAAGATAAAAGATTGATTTCCAATCCCATTCAAACCTCTAATCACGAAGTGGATGTAATAGCAATAAGTGTTCCTAATATTAAAGTTGTGGAAAATAAGAGCTTCTCAGGAGTGGTGAAGATTAAAAAGGAGTACAATCCCATTTATGGGTACGAACCTATTAGCTTATATTCAGCTTACCTTTTTGTAAGGATTATTGGTATATCTAGGTGTATGAAGCACGAAAGTTTTTGATACTTTAGGGAATAGTTTAAATCTATTAGATGTAATGAAGGTAAATAATTACATGATTTACTCTATCACAGTAATTCTTTTTATCAGGCACTTCATTGTAAAAAAACTTTTATGTATAAACGATATGGACTGGTGCAAGGTAGTTATTAGTGTTATAATGGTTAAGTAAAAAGGATTGGCCTTCAAGGGGGTAGAATGTTTTGAAAAAAGGTGCACATTTTTGCATTTTTGGTTAGCAGCAGATTTTGGAAAATTTGAAATTATAAAAAAAATGATTGAAATAGGTGTAGACCATAGAAATTAGTAACAATTTTAAAATTACCTGAAATTTAAAAATGTTTGAATAAAGGCCGTAGTTGAGATTTATTTTAGATTGGTTGATAATTTTAGTAACATTTTTTGGTCAAGTCCAATAATTAAATATACATATAAATATAATATTAATTACATATAGAAACGGTATATAAATTAATAATAATTTATTAATATACAAACCCCCGATAATGTTAATAACAAATATACTTGAGAGACAAAAAGAGGATCTTATAGATATTTCTATCATTGTAGGGGGGATATGTCTACATGTACATTATATATAAATGTATATATTAATAAATGTTTAAATAATATATATCTGAGATATTGGGATAAATATATAATAACCTATATTCATTATCTATTTAGTTTTCAACAATATATTAAAGTATTTATTATTATATATGCATTTATATTAAATATACCCATTTAAGTATATATTTCAAGAATTATATATAAAAATGTACTATGATTTGTTATTTAATTAAATATTTATTACGCTCTCCCGAAGGCTTGCTTTTTTAATTTCTATTTAAAAGTGAAATTTTTAGTGTATAGTAAATGTGCTCCATATGTTACTATGTGAGTAAGTGAATATTTTCTCGTGTAAGGGGCGAAAATACGCGATGAAAATCCTACGCCAGGAAATACTCAAAACGGTTTCATTATGTTGTATCTAATTAATTTTCTGATGTTATTTTTATTAGTAATAATATTTTTGACCCATTGTTTAATTATGGGTTTTAAAAGTTTTATTCATGCTTAGTTGTTTACTTTTTGTATGTTTTACATGTGAATTTTTGATTAAATAGATTTATAATACTTATATAGTAGAATGTATTTGCAGTATTTAATAGTATTTATCAAGGTGACTTGGAATTAGTAATATAATATGTAGCCGGCTAAAGTCGTGAGAGCCACCGCGGTTATACGTAGTGTTAGAGTAAACATTATTAGTATAGAAGTTAATAAGTATTTACAAGTTTTAAGGTAGAATTTTGAATTTATGTAAGGCTTGGGAAGATATATGAAGCTTTGAAAATTGGATTATAAACTAGGTTTAGATACCCTATTATTCCAATTATAAAGATTTTACTTGAGTAGTAATAGTTATGTTCTTGAAACTCAAAGAATTGGGCGGTGTTTTAGTCTTTTCAGAGGAATCTGTCCTGTAATCGATAGTACACGTTATATTCGACTTGGTTTTGTTTTCAGTTTGTATACCGCCGTCGTAAGATAATCTTTTTAGAGGGATACTTTTCTGTAACTCTTATTAGAGTGAATTTCAGGTCAAGGTGCAGCTTATAACTAAGTAGGAGATGAATTACAATAAAAAAATTTAAATGGATCTTGCATTGAAAAATTGGTGCATTTGAAGGTGGATTTGAAAGTAATATTGTTATACTATAATAATGTGATTTTAGGTCTAAGACATGCACACATCGCCCGTCGCTTTCATTATAAGGTGAGATAAGTCGTAACATAGTAGATGTACTGGAAAGTGTATCTAGAATGCAAATTAAAGCTTAAAGTGAAGCGTTTAATTTACACTGAAGGGATGTTCGTGCGATTCAAATTATTTTGAAAGTATCAATTTAGAATAAGTGGATAGGAAGAAATTTATTTAATTGAAATAACATTAATTATTATGTGTTAGTATAGGAATAGAACAAATTTATTTATTTATAGTGAAGTAGTACTGTGAAGGAAAATTGAAAAAAATTGAAAATAAATTTTTATAAAAGTAGATTAATATTGTACCTTGTGTATCAGGGTTTATTAAAATTGGAATAGAGATTTATTTTTCCGGAATTGAAAAGGGCTAATTTGTTATGTTGGTTAGCGTAATATTATTATAAAAATAACAAGGTTGTAATGAAATATTAGTCGGTTTTTAAGATATCTGCTTTTCCAAGAAAAGATTTTAATTCAGTATTTAATAGTAGTTTTTATACGGTGTATAAACTGTTAGTTGAATGTAATATTTTAAGGGATAAGCTTTAGAATAGAATTATAATTATTATAAGAATTGTAAAGAATTGTAGGCTTTAAATTAGCCATCAGTTGAATAATGTTGTAAGTTATTTTATTTTAATATAATTTTATAATAATGTTAAATTGGATATTGGAGTGAGTTAAATAATATAAGTTTAACTGTAATAATGATAAAATTAGTATATAAAAATGTAAGATATTTGTTGATTGTTAATTTATATAAAGGAACTAGGCAAAATCTTTATGTTCGCCTGTTTATAAAAAACATGTCCTTTAGAGATGTATTTAAGGTCGGGCCTGCCCCCTGATAGTAATTAAAGGGCCGCGGAATTTTGACCGTGCAAATGTAGCATAATCATTAGTCTTTTAATTGAAAGCTTGAATGAATGGTTTGACGAAACATTAACTGTCTCTATATAATAGATAAAATTTAACTTTTGAGTCAAAAGGCTTAAATGAATATAAAAGACGAGAAGACCCTATAGATCTTTATATGAAATTATATTTATTTTGTTTAGTAGTATTGTTAATAGATATATTATCGTATTTTGTTGGGGTGACACAAAAATAAATGTAACTCTTTGTAATTTAAACATTGATTTATGGATATTTGATCCGTTAATGACGTTTATAAGATAAAGTTACCTTAGGGATAACAGCGTAATTTTGTTTGAGAGTTCATATCGACAAGAAAGATTGCGACCTCGATGTTGGATTAATGTGTAGAAGTTTAATTAATAAATCTGTTCGACTTTTAAATCCTTACATGATCTGAGTTCAGACCGGCGTAAGCCAGGTCGGTTTCTATCTTTATAGAAGATGAATATTTTAGTACGGAAGGACCAAATATTCAAAATAATCTTTGTTTATAGTGATAAATACTTTGACAGAGAAGTGCATTGGATTTAGAATTAAAAAATGTGAGGGTATTACAGGTAGTATTGTTAAAAGTGGTTTTAATAAGAATATTATGAGTTGTTATATTAATTATTTGTGTATTGATTGGAGTGGCCTTTCTTACATTATTGGAGCGTAAGGTTTTAGGGTATATTCAAATTCGTAAAGGGCCCAATAAAGTAGGATTTATTGGATTACCTCTACCCTTTGCTGATGCAATTAAATTATTTTCTAAGGAGGGGACATATCCTGTAGCGTCAAATTATTTATTTTTCTCCTGTTCTTGTATTAGCTTTGATAACTTGGATAATTTATGACTACTTTGTTTACTTTTTTACTATGCACGAGTTTGGGAGTTAACACTGTTATAATTGCGGGATGATCTTCTAATTCTAATTATGCATTATTAGGGGATTTACGGGCTGTTGCTCAAACGATT
Source organism: Anabrus simplex (assembly GCF_040414725.1). Classification (NCBI taxonomy): domain Eukaryota; kingdom Metazoa; phylum Arthropoda; class Insecta; order Orthoptera; family Tettigoniidae; genus Anabrus; species Anabrus simplex. The sequence continues at coordinate 5,332,637 of NC_090277.1, forward strand.
TCTTATGAGGTGAGATTAGCATTAATTTTTTGAGATTTATTTTTTGGTTGATAATTATTGTCTTATAAGATTTATGAATTTTCAAGGGTATGTATGATTTATGTTTTTAACTTTCCCCCTCATATTAGCGTGATTTGCATCATGTTTAGCTGAAACTAATCGGACTCCTTTTCATTTTGCGGAAGAAGAGTCAGAATTGGTTTCAGGATTTAATGTTGAATATAGAAGAGGATGGTTTGCTTTAATTTTTTAGCTGAATATACTAGAATTTTTTTATAAGAATGTTATTTTGTATATTTTTTTTCGGTGGAGATGTTTTATCAGTTTATTTTTTTTATTAACTTTTTTAGCTTTCATATTTATTTGGGTTCGTGGAACTCTACCTCGATTTCGTTATGATAAGGAAGACAAGGGCCACGAAGGGCGTGAAAATGAAAACTCTCCAGGCCCCGAGTGTTCTAATTCTGTAGGTAAGAAGGGAATGCTTCGAAAATAGTAGGTACTGCATTCTCCTTCAAAACAAATTTATTCATGGACCGATCAACAATTCCGGTTTGAAATGTGCTAATCATATTCTGGTGTAGGGAGAAGGTATCCAATTTTCCTTCTAATGGCCTTAATCCACTCTGTTCTCCTTTCTTCATGAACAGGAAACCACAGGAATAATTGACGATAAACAACATGGCTAACCTAAAAATTCTTACGAAATGTGGGCTCCGAAATACTAGCACAATAACAATGGAGGTACGGTAATACAATATACTGTACTACATACTACAAGCCATAGGTACTTAGAATATTACCCGTGAAATGTTATTCCAGGAATATTTTTGGATTTCCGATTCGTGCAACCATATGCACAACACGACATTGTAAGAGCTACAACAATATTAACTAAATATTAGTACAGTTTTTACGTTTTAGCGTGTCTTACAGTGTTTACACCTGAAAATTCCCGCAATTACAATTTGCGTCCACCGTATTCACTTCCTTGAGCTGTGAGATATTTGACTATAAAGAAGTAGCAGGCGTTGTCGCGCCTATTTACGACGACGCCCCCTGTGTAGACCACTGTCATTGGGCTTCAGTCTCAGAGCCCCGAGGTATTCTTAACTCCCTGGTTAAGATGTGGTATTAAGGATCGGGGAAACCACATAGGCAGACGTTCCTTCTCTCTTATGTATCCACTTTGGGCCAGACCAGGGGTGTGACACTTCATAAGGAGCGTCCCAAGCAGTTCCGAGATGGGCCCCTCAATATCCGCCAACTAGTGAAAACTAAAATTCCCTTTGGGTGGCATTAAACATGCAATTGTGAGCGACACAGCAAATTCATAACACCGTTAAACGTTGCGCGCGAAGGGAACTTGGTCGTACGGCAAGTAATAGTGCTGGTTAGACGAAAATTTGTTGAGATTCTTTCGCATTGAACGAGATTTTTGATCCAGTATGCCACATCATAAACGGTGTGTTGCGCCAGGATGTCAGGAATACGCTGACAGGTTAAAAATACAGCACTTCTTAGGTTTCCGAAGGACACTGCTAGGTAAGCGAGTTTTACTTAAGATACAATTTAAGAAGAATTTTGCATCCTATTACAATATTCAGGGGGCCAGTTATTTCGTACATTGAATTGAAAGTAATTCTGATAAGTTGTCTGAAGACAATATGTACTATCTTGAAGTCTACTTTTCTTAGGTGCGATTATTGCAGCTCCCTGTGAAGAAGCTTTATGACATGAGATATCTCTGTGGAAAGCAGACGAGAACATTGCCATCTTCAACTTTCTTCTGAATGTGAGGAGAAATCATTGATTGAAGTGGTTTCATTGACTCTAGGACTCTCTGATATGCAGAAAAGGCTGCAGGGTATGTATGATTCAGCAGGGTGATTACATCTGGAATTTTTGTGTTTGTATTGAAGTTTGTTTGCTGTGATGTTATCTGTATTTTATACAGGACATCTATCTGCCTAACATCTTACTGGATTTGCTGTCCTCGATGCCAGTTTCACACCGAGAGAAGATTCCCAGCTATCTTCCACTGAGAGTAAGTTTCAATGTACATCAGAAGCAGGAACTATGGTCATTTGATTGTTATCCGTACTGTGATTTCCTGTATCAACTTCAAGGGACGACATTTTGTTTAGGGTGTGAGCATTTAATGTAGCCTTGTCTAAAAATGTTGGAATGACTCGTGGGTTATTGACGCTTGTGTTGCTGCTTTCTCATTCCTGAATGTATTTTTGATTCAAATGAACTGTCAGTCCACTCAGTTCTTTGCATTAACTCAAACATTGAATTCAGCATCCAGTGGTCCATTGGAGTATTTAAGAGTAACTTCTTGTGTCAGAAGAGGAAAATTGAATCCTGGGTTTCAAATACTTAATGGGCAATTGCATAACTTATATAGTCCTACCTGGAGGGCAAAAATATAATATCCTTGCTGGGCTCAGTGGCTCAGACAGTAGAGTGCTGGCCTTCTGAGCCCAACTTGGCAGGTTCGATCCTGGCTCAGTCTGGTGGTATTTAAAGGTGCTAAAATATGTCAGCCTTGTGTCACTGGCATGTAAAAGAACTCCTGTGGGACAAAATTCTGACACCTCAGTGTCTCCGAAAACCAAAAAGTACTCAGTGGGACGTAAAAACAATAACATTATTATAATATCCCACTATCTCTTCAAATCTGTGGATTCTGGCATAGCAAGGTTTTCATACATGAATTAGGCCATTTGCAAAGTAATTAATCAACATGAATGTTTTCCTTTCATTTGTATCAGTTTAAGGACCTGTTCCTGAAGAGGTTCTCAATTTAAAGGATAGGTCTAGGTATTGAAAGTCAAGTAGACAGTCTTGTAACTTGTAAGAGAACATCTTTATGACTCAGGTATTTCATATGATGCTTCTTGAGCTCTTTCGAATATAACACCCAATGACCCGTCATGATCTTGGTGTTATTGGAACTGCTCTCGGTAACAGGTGCAGTAACCACTCTGTATCCTATGGCACAGAGTGCTGTTATGGCTGCCGTTGGTAGAAATAAGTGTGGCCTAAGTTTTATAATGTATTTGAAATAAAAACCAAACCAAACCCCATGGCACTACAGCCCTTGAAGGGCCTTGGCCTTCCAAGCGACCGCTGCTCAGCCCGAAGGCCTGCAGATTACGAGGTGTCGTGTGGTCAGCACGACGATTCCTCTCGGCCGTTATTCTTGGCTTTCTAGACCGGGGCCGCCATCTCACCGTCAGATAGCTCCTCAATTCTAATCACGTAGGCTGAGTGGACCTCGAACCAGCCCTCAGGTCCAGGTAAAAATCCCTGACCTGGCCGGGAATCGAACCCGGGGCCTCCGGGTAAGAGGCAGGTACGCTACCCCTACACCACGGGGCCGGCATGTATTTGAAATACGAAGTGCAATATGGAATACCTTGTAGAGGAGAGATGTGTTTACTGCAACAGCCAGGGACGTAGTGCAGATTTTATGTTGAATACCTTGTAGAGGAGAGATGTCTTTACTGTAAGAGCCAGGGACGTAGTGCAGATTTTATGTTGAATACCTTGTAGAGGAGAGATGTCTTTACTGCAACAGCCAGGGACGTAGTGCAGATTTTATGTGGAATACCTCGTAGAGGAGAGATGTGTTTACTGCAAGAGCCAGGGACGTAGTGCAAACTTTATGTTGAATACCTTGTAGAGGAGAGATGTCTTTACTGCAACCTGCCAACCCCCTTAAGTACATTTACTCTTATAACCTATTGTAATTTACCATGCGCCATTCTCCATAGCTCAAGCACACAGTAATATTTCCATTGGCTGAGGTACAACAGGATATGACATCATTCCATTCAGTCAAGTCAAGTACATTCCATTACCAACCCACGCACAATATAAACAAACTAAATGCAAACTGTAACGAAACAATGTACAGTAGCGGAGGATACAGCACACTCACAGCCTTGAACAGTTGTGTTAACAGGGAAGGATGTCTTGAAGAGGAATTCCGCCAAGTACCCTGCAAAGTGCGCTTTCTTCCTGCCAAATCTCTTAATGGAATTCATGCTGTGCTTTAAAATGTCAGTGTCAGGTTTTCGCCACTGTCCAACATAGAATGTGCTGCTAAAGCCCTATGGAATGATAGAGGCCTGACAGCTGCCTCCACACCCTGTTTGCTACATCACAGACCAATGGTTTTGTCGCCAACAGTAGCCCAACCAATCCAGACCAGTAGTTTTGTCGCTAGCCAGACCTAACCAATCCAGACCAATGATAAATGAATTCACCTTCTCACCGGTGTTCAGCAATGAATGCGCTACTGTACAATCGGTTCTCAAGTTCAAAATTTGGCACTGCGCTGAAACAAAGGCCACATTAACTGAACATATGCCCTGCCAACAATTGATGATACTCCCTGTGTGACCCATAAGTTGCTCCAGACTGTAGTGCTTTAATGTAACCCGGCACTCACAGTAATTTTGTCATTAATTAATCCAACACTCCCTATCAGTAATTTTGATACTGACATTAATGAGTAGGGTACATTGCTGCACGACCTAAACAAACACTCTCATTAAATGATTTCCGATGAACCGGAATCTCTCCTGCCACTACCAGTTACCGTGGAAGACCTACGGCCAACTAGAAGACATTGTGACTAACAGTAATATTTGACTACACCATGGTTAGCGCTCTTTGCACTTGGTTATACTGCCAACCATGTTGAACCACTGTCAGTTAACACCCTGAGTGAAAAACGGTACAGTGGGAAGACAGTGTGACATCACTATCATTATGACAATACCCTACTCTTAAATTAATATTACACAAACTCTCTGGGCTAATTAACATGAATTTCATGTTAGAAATAGAAAAATCCCATTAAGTTGCGAAGCTTTATATATATGCTGTTCAATACTGGCTATGGGGAGAAGGAAGGGAAGCTGCATTGGACATCTGGATGAACAAGGCTATTTATTTCTCTGTTATAATGTTACATTTCTAGTGTTTTCGCACATCTACTCCCTCCTTGTACCCTAATGAATAAGTCTTAATAGGATTTGACGGTGCCTGCAAGTGAACTGGCGATGTTCCGCTTGTGTACCGTAACCAAGATTCAAGGACAGTTGTCATGAAGGAAGGAGCCAACGATGAGAGAAATACTGTAACTCATACTTACATTCATCTTCATTATTGACCTATGCATCCGGGAGATAGTGGGTTCAAATCCCACTGTCGGCAGCCCTGAAGATGGTTCTCCGTGGTTTCCCATTTTCACATCAGGCAAATGCTGGGGCTGTACCTTAATTAAAGCCGCTTCCTTCCAACCACTAGTCCTTTCGTATCAAATCGTCGCTATAAGGCCTATCTGTGTCGGTGTGACGTAAAGCCACTAGCAAAAAAAGGACTGTTATGCCTTTCAGCGCTCATCCTGCAAGCCTTAGTTAATTTAAAACATCTCCACAATCCTCTATTTGTGGTCTTGTTTACTGCCATGCATCTCGTCTTTAAATCATTACAAACTGACTGCACCGGGCGAATTGGCCATGGGGTTAGAGGCGTGCAGCTGTGAACTTGCATCTGGAAGACAGTAGGTTCGAATCCCACTGTCGGCAACCCTGAATATAGTTTTCCGTGTTTTCCCATTTGCGCACCAGGCAAATACTGGGGCTGTACCCGAATTAAGGCCACGGCTGATTCCTTCCAAATCTCAGGCCTTTCCTATCCTTATCGTCGCCATGAGACCTATCTGTGTCGGTGCGACGTAAAGCAAAAAAAGCTGACTGTAACAATAATCGTCTTGATCTTCCTCTATTTCCTGTACTCTCCACGCCAAAGTACATTATTCTCCTGTGTAACCTATCCTCCATTCGCCTCACATGACCCTATCACCGAAGCCAGTTTATCTAACTTACTCTCAACCATTGATTGCACCTTCGCTTCCAAAATGCCAGTGTAAATCTTACTGGGTATAATGATCCTAAACCTTCTTACTGTCTATTGCTTGGAACGTTTCTTAATTATATCCGTGTTCATCTGTATAACTTTGTTGACAGGGAAATTCTGTGTTCTTATTTGTCTCCAGACCAGAGGTCACTTTCTTTATAATATGGCTGTCCTAGGTGTCCAGATGCTTAGGTCACTACAGGTCAGATAGTTGTGTGTATATCATCAAAAAATTCTAAACAGAATAACCAAAGGATCATCCATGCACTTACATTCCTAGGCTCACTTTATGACTACGAAATGAATGCATATCTTTTTTATTACACCCTTTTCTTTTGGGTTGGTACACTCAACATTAATTCTTATACCTGGGTTTCCATTACAGATGATAAAGTCCAGAGAACGAATGAAGAGGAAAAAGGTCTCGCCAGTGCTGCAGAATTAATATGAATAAAATTATGTAATGGTTCCAGCTTTTCAATACATGTAAGCTTAGTAATGTAAGGTTACATCACTAGTTGATCATAAACGGTACCGCTTTCGACCCAAATTTCGGGTCATAATCAGCCCATCACTTAAAACAGAAACAACAACGCACAGATAAATAACCAATAATGTATATATGTTTCACCAGGTGGAGCAGTATAACATATGTGACTGTGGCACTGTGTGTTAAAAGTTTCTATAATCTTGAAGAGAAGATTAAATATCTCCAGGAAACAATCTAGGAATAGTTACCAGACGTAAGTTCGTGTGGAGGAGTTGTGACTGTATGTTTTAAAAGCTTTTACAATTTTGAAGAGAAGAAAGCTCGAGGATCAGTGTTGTAGTTGTGTGCTTGCCGTATGAAGATGTTGTTGATTAGTCTTGTGTCACCTGGAGTGTGGTTATTGATACAGGGCGAGCTCCAGAATTTTTTTACGACAATCAGGTGGAAGGAGATGGTCTTCTCAATAGAAACCTTTCGCTTTGCTGACATGATGTTTATGAATTGTGTCACATACTTCCACACAATACTTAAAACATCATATAACATTCCACGAAAAATTCAGGTCTTAGCGTGTGTTCCAGTATTTGGCAACTCGATGGAGGTTAGGTACTGTATACTTTCAGTTTTGAAGTATCATTTCATTGATCCCGTTTGTTGTGCCTTCTAGTTTGTTCGTAGAGTGCAAACATTTGCTATTGGTGCTGTTATATATATATTTTGAGTTATTTCTGTGATTTTATGTGATGTGAGTAGCCTGCTTGTGCAAGACGAATTTCTTTCATTCCAGGTTTAGTTCTTCAAGTTTTACTTGTTTTTTGAGAGTATGGAGTGAAATTAGAACCATACGCGTTCTTATTGTGAAGAAATATTATGATCATGAACTTACCTCACATTGAACTACCTAGCTGTTGCGAGTAAATATGTGTGTGTGCTTCTTACCTGTTGTTTGTAATAAGTGAACTCAAAATATATACAGTGTGCATTATGCTGTGTTTTACTTCTTCCTTTCCTTCTCCTGTTTTCCATTTCCATACACAAAAGTCGTGGGAAGGGTTCAAGGAAAGAGCAAAGAATGAGGTTATGTTAGGTCGTGATTTAGGTAGTATGGGCGTTTTGAAGTTTTATATGAATTGCATTAACATTTTCAGTAATGAATGTTGCATTTATTATTGAATAGATGTAAATTTACATTGAAATGCGAACAGTGAACAAGCGATACAAGCTGGCGTAATAAAAGGATTGCCAACATAACAAATAAGGTAGTAGCAATTTACTTTTCAAGTAATAGACACGATAAAAGCTTGTGATACAACTTTCCTACGGAAATGCATTCATTATCCATATCACAATTAAAAATTTAACGAAGTAACAGCTATCATTATCAAGTTTATTACGAGGTACTATAGTGGTATTTATTACCATACGTTGGCAGAGAACGAGGGGCCACTATAGCTTCCATGACCTGTTTTCTCAACGTATTTTATTATACAGGAGTGACGGGTCTATTTCTCTTACATGATCCTTGGGCCAGGCCGTTGCCTACGAGATACACAAGGCCGGGAAATACAGCACACTAGACTCATCCTCGAGATACTTCCGGGAAGTGCCGCTAGAGTTCTCTTTACTGATCTGTCTCGCCCGCTCATTGCAACACGTTCGAATATGAAAAACTATAAAAATTCATTAAAACTAGTAATTTCAGAAGGCAGCAAACAGATATGAGATCAAAGATAGACCAAGAACAATACTTTGACTTATTTTCTACAACGTATTTTTTACAATATGCTTAAACAAAATAAGTAATTCACGAAAGAAGCAGAGAAATGTGATAGCGAGTTTGTCACTTCTTACCGATTCCTTTAATTGTGCCTCAGAGTATCCGATAAGCGGATCGAGATTGCGGTCATAAATAACTTTGGGTTTAATCGCCTTTTCACCAATTATCAGCGATCCAATCTTTTCCTCCGCACATCTGATATTTTGACATTTGTATTGAAGCCGCTGTTTGGTGAGCGATTTTATGCCCGTTACGCAAATATTTAGCGTCGTTTCACAGTATTTATCTTTTTTCTTCCCGTAAAATTAAATTTGTATTCGCCTCTGTGGTGTAGTGGTTAGTATGATTAGCTGTCACCCTCGGATGTCCGGGTTCGATTCCCGGCCCTGCCACAAATTTTGAAAAGTGGTACGATGGGCTGGAACGGGGTCCACTCAGCCTCGGGAGGTCAACTGAGTAGAGGTGGATTCGATTCCCACCTCAGCCATCCTCTAAGTGGTTTTCCGTGGTTTCCCACTTCTCCTCCAGTCAAATGACGGGATGGTACCTAACTTAAGGCCACGTCCGCTTCCTTCCCTCTTCCCTGCCTGTCCTTTCCAATCTTCCCATCCCTCCACAAAGCCCCTGTTCAGCATAGCAGGTGAGGCTGCCTGGGCGAGGTACTGGACATCCTCCCCAGTTGTATTCCCGACCCAGAATCTGAAGCTCCAGGACACTACCCTTGAGGCGGTAGAGGTGGGATCCATCGCTGAGTCCGAGGGAAGAACCGAACCTGGAGGGTAAAGGGATGAAGAAAGAAGAAGAAAATTAAATTCGTTCTAACAGGAATAAAGCTCCTAAATGAACAATTTTAACATGCTTTTCAATTTGGTTTGCTTTTTGGTCAAGTTCAGATACCGTAAAACTTATTTTCTGATTTCATTACCCGTATCCTACTTCTCAATTTACAAATTGTTTTCTGTAATCTGGTATTTAATTTTCTCATCCGTATACTTTTTAGATTTAACAGAGATACTCGTAGAATTTCCTTGATATAGAAACGAGACTTGTACTTCTTTTTCGTTTGTGGCTGACGTATGAAGATATGATATGTTTATCGTTATCCGAATCGGAACTTTTACTAAACTTTGATGGCAATACATCATATTTGGGAGCTGGACGCTTCCTGCGTGTGACATTTTCCTGTTTGAAACCAGAAGGAATTTGATTGATGTGCTTAAACTGAAATCTGTTTTATGAGAAGAATTGCTAGGTACCTAAAGAGATCCTACTATATCACCTTGCCTAAACATAGTTGTATCCATTTCTCCCTTAAACGCACTCGGAAGAGAAACTATGGAACGTCAATTTTCATGCTTTTTTAGTGTCATCCGAAATACAGAGAAGTACACAACAGTGCACCTTCTTCTCAACCTCAGAGGCACTCACCGTCAGAAACAATATCCACAATAAATTGCACAATATCAACATAGCATCACAATTACTGCGCATATCACAATGTTGAAGACCGCCAAGAACAGAACGGAATCTTGACATCTAGCGGCCAAACCGTGAACACGGTCGGGCCGCTTTTTCAGCAACAAATTAGTAGCTATGTCACGGCCTCGTATATCTCGTAGGCAACGGCCAGGCATAGCGCCACATTGCACAGAGTGCTCTTTTCAATAAGTGTCGTATACTTCGGAGTTGTCAGTGGTAATAAATCATAACTGTCAGTCCCTGCGGTGCAGTGAACATCGTTCCTCAGCTGACGTGTGCTTCAGTGTAGTATAGTTCGTAGGGAGTGAGTGTGTTAAATGGAGAATGCAGTTGGAGGCGGTGGCACCAACCGTCCCCCGAATCTGGACATGGATTTGGAGGTCGACCACGAAGAAGAAATTCCCGTACAGAATGAACAGGTAGCAGTGAACTCTAACGATGAAAGGCATCCAGCTGACAGAAATCTCTCAAAAAGCGACAATAGCTCATCACCTACAGAATTGTATCCACGTACTCATAGGGTACCTTATTTGATTAATGTTGAACCTGTGGGTAATAATAATACAGGCAATTTGCATCCTATGGCCTTAGGTCGACTTTTTTATGACAATAAAATCAGTGGCATAAAAACTGTTAGTCGCAAAGGTGCTCGCCGGATTCAAATTGCATTTAAGTCTGGTCAACACGCCAATAGTTTTTTGCACCATCCAATCTTACCAGAAAAGTATCTAAAAGCCTACATTCCATCATCCAGTATTTATCGTATCGGAATTATTCGTGGTGTGGATAAAAATTTAACCAACGAAGACATAATGCAATTCATTGACTCTACCGAACCCATTAAACAAGTGCAGCGTATGAACAGAAGGATTAGTGTTGGTGATAAAATAGATTACGTGCCTACTGGTTCCATGAAAGTAACCTTCAGATCTCAAAATCTACCGGATCATGTATCTATTTTTAATGTGCTCCTAGAGGTTGAAGTATTTATTTATAATCCTATTATATGTCAAAATTGTCAGCGATATGGACACATTGCTAAAAATTGTAGGGCCAGCAATTCTCGTTGTGGGAGATGTTCTCTATCCCATTCAACACGGGAATGTCAGCAAACAATGTTAAAATGTCTACACTGCAATCTTAATCATTCAGTGGGATCACATTTATGCGAAGTTCATAACAAACAAGTTACTATTAAAAAATTATGTGCATTCAAAATATATCTTCTGAAGAGGCACAAAATCAAGTACAGCCACAGGCATATAACCCACTTTCAGTAACGCAGCAATTTCCCCCACTACACTCTTCCGAATCAAACCAAACAGTCGAGCTTCCTAAAAAAAGAAAATTTACGGAAGTTATCTATCGTGAACCTCGGGTCACACCTCCCCCTGGTTATGATAGGGACGGTTACCTTCAAATACTTGGACCCACCAGAACAGAACATCGTTCATTTCCCATAACTAATACTACCCACGCGCCGTGTGGTTCAGGGATTCGGTCTACAGTGTCATCCTCTAATAATGAACCAGGAAGTTGTTTCCAGAATGATAATGCATTATCCTTTAACCCAAGTAAACTACAATCGGCACTACGTGCTGAGTTTTTAATACTCATGGAATTATTAGGGGGTAACCCACAATGGAGGTCCTTGGTTAAGAGTATAAATGACAAAGTCAATAGTCTCATCGAACATTGCAATTTCGATTCTCCAGTGGAATTGTAAAAGCATACTAGGTAAGAGACATGAGTTAGTTAAACTTATTAATGAATATCATCCCCGTATAATATTAATTCAAGAATCCTGGTTGAAACCCATGTATACTTTTCGACTTGCGGGTTATAAAACGGAACGAATGGATGGTGGTGGATATGGCGGCGTACTAACGCTTATTGCCACTGGAATAACATATCATCGGTTGGAGGTTGCCCATCATATAACAGGCACCTTTCTTGTAGCAGTGAAAATTAATGAACTGGTGATTGTGAATCTTTGTTGTCCCCCTCGTATACAGGCTACAGCTACACAGTGGTATAATTTTTTCTCTCAGTTTACTCCTTATCCTCATTTTATAATTGCCAGCGATATGAATGCCCATCACACCGCATGGGGATCTCAGCACATTTCTGCTAAGGGTAGGAAAATTCTACATGTAACGCAGACCCTAGACCTACTAATATTAAATGATGGATCTCCTACACGACTCACAGCACCGGGGCAAGCTAAAAGCGCTGTCGATCTTTCTATTTGTAGTATCTCATTGGGTCACCGTAGTTTTTGGCAAACAATTAAAGATACCCATCTCAGTGACCATTTCCCCATATTTCTTTCACTTAGTGGGAATATCGGCTCTATAAATTTCGATTCTTCTACAAATAACCAACACCGGCTCGACAGGTCACTCCATGATTTTGATATGTTTCATAGCTATTTACATGCCAAGCTGAAACACAGTTCTTCCCCTATCATGTAATATTCATCATTTCTTACTGCAATTACCGAATATCTCAATATGTATCATCCTATTCATCCCAAAACACTCACGTCCAAGCCTGAACAAATTGTAATAAGATGGTGGGATAAACAATGTGATGCAATGGTCAAACGCCGCAAAATTCTTTTTCGACAACTTCGAACTAACTTCACATATTATCACTATATCCTTTACCAGAAGTATACTGCACTTATGAAACGCACGTTTAATCATAAACGAAAGGAATCCTGGAAAAAATTCATCTCTACTATTCATAGAAATACTAATCCACAAATTATTTGGTCTGCTATTCGATCCCTAGGTCGCATTCAACGACGACACAATACTGTTACCATTCATCCTGATAATCTACAGACATTTTATAATGAACTAACTCCAGATTTCGTGATACCCCAATTTCCGCTGTCATCGTCCGTACATAATGTTCAATTTGACACACTTATGCAACCCATTGAACTAATAGAATTCCTCACCGCTGTTGAAGGTAAGACTTCCACTTCCCCGGGTCCGGAATGCATTACTTACAAAATGATTCAACATCTTCCACACAGAGCTCAAAAAATTTTAATCACGTACTTCAATTCGGTTTTAACGTCCGCCACAACTCCACAGGATTGGAATCAATTTCTCCTCGTGCCATTAGAGAAACCACCAACTGAAGGACATGTATATCCACGGTACCGAGGCATAACCTTGGGATCCTGTATTAGGAAGGTTTTTCTACGTATACTGCTCAGTCGCCTACTATGGTGCTTGGGATATTATAATTTATTGCCAAAATACCAATTTGCTTTTATCAAAGGAAGAAGTACTTTTGACGCTATAAACATTTTCTTAACGGATCTCACTTTAGCTAGATTTCGAAAACAAGATAATCTTGCCATTTTCATCGACATCAAACAGGCATATGATAATATTAATATTCACGTATTACTCCAAAAATTAACGGATATGCAATTTCCTCCCAATTTTATAAGTATCATACGGCAACTTTTATACTATCGATGCCTACACATTAAATCATCATGGCAGCCTCATAACATTCGTTATAGTTCCAAGGGCTTACCCCAAGGTGGCGTACTAAGTGGTATATTATTTGCACTATACCTCAAGGATCCCGAAACACTCATTACTCGTGATGCTCGCATAATTACGTACGCGGATGATGTCCTAATATACGTTACTAAAAGTACAGTATTGGAAGCCAGGCAAACCATCTCGCAAGTACTAGACAACGCAAATAATTGGTTCAAAGACCATGGATTCGAAGTTTCGCAGAATAAGTGTGCTGCAATGGTATTCACCAATAAACGAAGTTATGATCAATCACCAATACAAAGTAGTACTTTAATCATTCCGATTCGTACAACCTATAAATATTTAGGTATATATTTAGATAATAAGTTAACCTGGAAATATCATTTTGAATCCCTACACTATAAGACAAATAACTTTTCAAATATTCTCAAAGCTATCGTAAGGAGGAACTGAGGGGCGGACCCAGTCATGGCGTTGACAATCTATGAGAATACCATACGATCACGGTTAGATTACGGATGCTTCTTTTTTAACATGGCATCTGCCACCCTTGTCCATAAATTAGACGTTATTCAATACAAAGCGATACGACTATGCATTGGTGCATTGAAATCTACCCCCACTAATGCGTTGCTGGTTGAAACTGGAGAAATGCCGTTGTTCTTACGGAGAAAGTTTCTAGCAAACAAGTTCTTACTAAGAAAAATCTCGCTTACCTCCTATTTGTTATTTCCTAAATTACAACTTCTCTCGGAATATTTTCGAAAATACCCTAATACTAAATTAAAACCGCCTGACCTCTTAACAGGCTTTGAAAACATTAGAGATTATAACAATCAAGTCATTAAATGTCCCTCTCTACCTCATTATTCCTTCGCATACTCTGTATCATTGTATAAACCACAACTTATTATATCCCAATTCGGATTCAATACCAAACAATGCATACAATCTTCTCATATTATTTATTTTCCATTCCCAGTATGCCTATCTCCTCATCAGGATACATTAAGTATTTACACGGATGGTTCTCGAAATGACCAAGGTGTCGGAGCAGCCTACTATATACCTTCATCTAAAACCTCCGGTAAATTCACACTACCAAAACATGCTTCTATCTTCACTGCTGAAGCATTCGCCATTCGGCAGGCCCTATTATATGTCAAAATTCATGCTATACCCAAAGCCATCATATTTTCTGATTCACAGAGTGTTCTAAAATGCATTCAATCAACTCAATGTCCAAGTTCGTGGTATGTCCTCAATATTAAAAAGCTATTATTTAACCTAGACCAAAACCATCAGGATATAACGTTGGTCTGGATTCCAGGCCATTCTAATATTAATGGCAATCTTAAAGCTGATTTACTTGCCAAAGACGCTGCTTTAGGAAATGGGTTCAACTGTAACATCGCTATTCCCGCTACCGATATGCAACCTCTCATAAAACATGCACTTTGTCAAGAATGGCAGGTGTATTAATCCAGCCCGGGGGCCACTATATTCGTAATGTTATAAGTGAGTGTAAATTAATGCAATCTTACTTGGAGAGCATCTGAGAGGAGAGATGTGTTCATTGCGATGTCCCGCCCCAAGAAGTATATTTACTTTTATAACCTATTGAAGATTATTTCACGCCATATTCATTTCTCAAGTAGCTTCTTGTATTCCTATTGGGCAATGTAAAGAGTCACGTGATCTCCTCCGCGAGAAGGAACTTCATCATAATGCGTTACCAACCGCAGCACGATAAAAGCGCAAGTAAATGTAACATGTGAAGAAAACAATGTACAATACAGAACAGCAACAAAGATACGTGAAACTTACCTTAATGTAGAGGAGGGTAGAGGGTTGCTGCCGCCTTGAGGAATTCGTGTCCAGACCAATCGTCTTTCCCCTGGAAACTAGGGGCCTAGCGCCGCTTCGCGGCTTCTAACCGTCCAGACCAATGGTCTTGTCCACGGCAAGAATCCTAACTGTCCAGACCAATCGTCTTTCCTCACGAAACTAGGGGCCTAACGCCGCTTCGCGGCTTCTAACCGTCCAGACCAATGGTCTTGTCCACGGCAAGAATCCTAACTATCCAGACCAATGGTTTCCTCCACGGCAAGAATCCTAACTATCCAGACCAATGGTCTTGTCCACGGCAAGAATATAACTAATAATCACCACCACCACCACCACCAGGTATCGAAGCAAGCACAGTTCCTAAGTACGGAGGTTGGCAGCACTGACCACTGCTAGAGAACATCTTTCTGAGTAGGCAGCGAGCGAGGAAACAAACGACAGTCGCTACGCGTGAGTGCCCCCCGGGCTGGACTAATGATGTGGCAGGACGCTTGGAAAGAATCTGCGACTTTAAAGGGTGGTTTTTATTTTAATGTGCAACCTTCTATCTGTTTACGGCCATGGTTTGCTAAAGGGAAATACACACGTTGGCATGTTACCACTATCATTCGCCTACGTTTTAACCATGCACTCACACCAGCCTATAAATTTCGATTTCAGTTAAATGACTCACCGCTATGTAATTGTGGTAACGCTATCGGGGATGCTAATCACATTATTCTCCAATGAAAATATTTAACTCACAACGAAACATTCTCTTTCAACGATTATTAGAACAACAGGTTGCCTTTCTCACATGTGTCTCTTGCAACGAGCTAGAATAACATAGAGAGGCGGAAGCGCTGCCTGGGTGAAGCTAATAAAACGAAAGTCCGCCATGTTTCCTGTTGTCACACAAGCAAGGGGGCATGGCTTTTAAGTGACGAAAAGTGTAGGAAATACGCATTTTAGAATCACTGGGGGAGAATTAAAGACCGTTGCCGAAAGCTTGAAGCATTAAAGCGAATACCGCCACTTCATCATATTGCGGCACGAGGCCAACAGCACGATCAGTTGATTGTAGGGTAGTTCGAAATCATCGCACAGTGACATACGAATAGGCCTCGAAATTGGAACAAGAGCGTTACCCTGCATGGCTGTTGTGGTTAAGCGTAAATTAGAATAAAAACGATGGACATAAATATTTATGACAGGAAGCCTTAAAATCATAGGGACCTACAATAGGTTACAACCTCATTCTGTTCATATTTTTAAAATTATTGCATCCTCATTAGTACTGTGTTCCTTTCTTAATCTGTTTACCCTCACATTGTACGGCTGGCATTCTTGAAAGCGAGAATCTATGTTTTCACTTCTTAAAACTTAGGGAATTAAATTGGCATGCACGATCTCCCTGTCACCTCAACATATGCTCTCGCGCCAATTCGCTTTGTTTTGACAACCGTCAACCGGCTGCCCCTCGTCAACTTGCTTCAAGCAGGGAGGGAGGGCTGCACCTGCTATGCTGAACAGGGGCCTTGTGGGGGGGGGGAGAAGGAAGCGGCCGTGGCCTTAACTTAGAAATGCCTGGATGAGAAGTGGGAAACCACGGAAAATCACTTCGAGGATGGCCCACTTCTACTCAGTTGACCTCCCCAGGCAGATAGAATCCCGTTCCAGCCCTCGTACCCGTTTTCAAATTTCGTGGCGGAGCCGGGAATCGAACCCGGGCTTCCAGGGGTGGCAGCTGCTCGCGCTAACCAGTACACCACAGAGGCGGCCCATGAATACATTACCACAATAATCGTTTAGTGTAATTATTTGTTATAATATTGGGGGATATCATTGTTTCTCCCATTACCATATCATACTGGGATTACTAGCTGAAAGGTAAGCTTGAAAGTTGTCCATTATGAAGAGTGGCATAGTTTTAAAAACCAAGGCAACAGACATCTACAAAAATAGCAGTAAAATACTGTATTTACCATACTTAGTGTACGTTTGAACGAAATAAGTGGGTTTTTTTTGTGGTTACGTTTTCTTGGTTGTGGGCGCTCCATTTCCTTTATTTGTAAATTCGAATTAAAATTAAATAAGGCTGGAAATGTACAGGGCATAAGCAATTGAATTGAGTGGGATACGATTTATCTCTTTTCGCTCTCACAACGCATTGTTACGTTAATTCCTTGTTCTTTAAACGAAATCTGAAACAAAATTCGACAAATAATTTCCGTGGCTATCCGTACTTTCGCTAAGTAAACAATAAAACGGATTTAATTACAAACAGAAATTACAAAAAGGAATCTCGGCTATAATTCAGTAATACTTGCTTAAAGTACGATATATCCTTGGTTTTATTACTTCGATTAGAACAACCATACGCTGAGCTTACGGCTGGCATTCTTGAAAGCGAGAATCTATGTTTTCACTTCTTAAAACTTAGGGAATTACATTGGCATGCACGATCTCCCTGTCACCTCAACATATGCTCTCGCGCCAATTCGCTTTGTTTTGACAACCGTTAACATGGCTGCCCCTCGTCAACTTGCTTCAAGCAGGGAGCGCTGATGACAGGCTTACAGCTCCTCTATGTTATAGGGATGTATCACGCAAAACTTGTCCGCTAGGCAGCGTAATGGTATCACCCGGTATGCGCTTTCCGCTGCTCGATTGTTTTACATGAGACTTATATGGAGTATTCCTACATTTGCGATCATCGATACGAAAGTTTTGCTTTAAATGCATTAAAATGGAGTTACCATATTCTGCTAATGTTTTCAACAAGACGGGAAATGGTATAGGTGCAATGACGATTGCGCATTTGGAAGCAGAATTGAAGAAAAGAGGCGAGAAAATATCCGGAAAAATGCAAGAGTTGATTGAAAGGTACCAGTAAGGAACAAATGCAGCAACTTCTTATTTTAGCGTTTTTGTTAAGATTGAATTCTTAAAGTACAAATAGCATTTTGAAAACATTCCTAATATGGTATTTTTTTCTTTTCTTTACCGGTTATAGGCGTAATAAGCCACGACATTTGTGTGACAGCAGTGCCTGGGGCTACATCCAGTACGACTGAACTTCATTTCCGTGTAGCGCACGAGTTTCAGGATCTTGTTTCGGACCATAAGACAAATACCGGTATAAAAATTTCAAATTTGGAAGTAATGTTCAGGAAGTCTGAAATTGATGATGCTCCAGTGTCAAATTATAGGTCACTGTGTGATTCGGGGCTCCGTACCGCACACGGTGTTATGGCTGTTTTTATACTTCTATATCTTCTTGCTCTCGGAGTTATTTCCAAGGTACCGGTGCCATACCATGACAATATCGAAGGTACAGCGTTCTCCCTAAGTCTTCGTCTTTCGCCTAAAATTATTGTAATAGGTCATATTAACTTTCAGGATGAACTACCTTATTATAAAATTATTTCTTAATTAGTACTAATTAGCTTACTTACCAGTTTCAGTAATGATATAATCTTCAACTGTAAAATGTTTCGAGCAGACTTTGATATTAGGAGTCATATTTTTATTTCGTAGGTCCTGCCTACGAATCGCATGCAACCACTTTTTACGGAAAGCATCTTGCTTAGGAAATTGATGGTATGAATACGCTCGACATTGATTTTGGGACACTGGGACACAGCAATAGTCAGGCATCACAATTTTCTTGTCATCTTTGCTGTCGTAACGTTATATTAAATCTTTAACTTCAGCATTTAACTAGGTAAGTTCCATTAAAAACACATATGAACAAATGACGATCGACAAGCGCATACCGGGTACTACACGTGAGACATCTATCGGTAGTGTTTCAGTACATCCCTATTCTAGCTCGTTGGACTACAGTGTTCCAGTATTGTGTCTGGGTGAAATAACGAGCCCAAATCAACTTCACGAACGGAACAGAACAGGACTACAGTGTTCAAGCGAGTATACATTTGGTGACTGGGTAAATTGCGTGTGTGCAGCGCCCAACAACACAAAAGAAGAAGAGAAGAAGAAGTGGTAATAAATCATTTTCTAAATTTACCCTGTGCTACGGAATGATACTATTCAAATTTGTTCTTCAAGCGTTTGTTTTTAAGTGATTAAACTACATTAAAATATCTGATTTTGTTTCAAGTGGCAGGTATGTTGTTATACAAGGCGCGTTTTAGCCAGTTGTACAGCTTAACCGTTGATGTGTTACAGATTTTCTTCATTGAGGAATTGTGATTTTTATCCTTTTACAGTGTGTTCACAACCTCTAGCATATTGTCGGTAATGTTCAAGTTTCAATAATTTACTTTTGCCGAACTTATAGATCTCAATTGGGAACCGTAAAAGTTAACACGAAGATTTCTCAGTTAGCCTACATATTTTTATATTTAATATTTTTAATTGTCTTAAATTTATTTTTAGATGGTAGTTTCAGAAAGAAGTTACAAAATGTAGTGTATAGGCCCTAATTGTAATTATTGTGTTGATATGTTATTTATATGTGAGTGCGAATTGAAAGTGATGCTGTGAATGTTGAGTTTTTCTCTACACTGTAGGCTGCAAAAGAAGGATTCGAAATCTTGAGAGTTGTTCCGTGTAGAATATCTGTAATATTATCTGAATATGTAGAATTCTTGGTATATCAGTGGTTATGGAGGTTCTTCTGTATCGCATCATTACGCCACAACAGCTATATCCAGTATTTAGTCCTCATGTTTTACTTCACAGTAGGCTGTTTCTCTTTTGTAACATATTTCCTGATAATTATTTTGTGTCAAAGATCTTCTTTTGGGGCGACTGGCGGTGAGTTGGCGTGGGTTCGAATTCCGCGATCGGCAGCCCTGCAAATCGTTACTGTGGTTACCCCATTTTCTCATTAATTTATCTTCATCTTCCGAATCCTAGCCCTTTCCCTTTGAAGTGTTAGTGCGATATTAAACTATTAGCAACAAAGGAAGAAATGTCTTCAGGAATGCATTCTGGCTCTGGAAAGTGTAAAATACAGTTACTTGAAAGTAAAACCAATACTATATCAATAGATTAACCAGTGATGGCCAGAACAAGTAAACGTAGAACACTTAAGTAGTGTACCCTATGTTGAAATATACAAAATACAATTAACCATAGTTTCCTGAATAGATATGTTTTTAATTAGTAATCTGTTTCCTGGCAATGAGTAAGAATCGATGCAATTGGCCACAGGAACGAAGCTCGTATTACACGTGTAAGAAATTGTAGTATTCACTGTTAGTGCAGTAAGTTTATTTTTACAGTAGAATAACACAAAGTGACTAACAAACACTGCTCTTGGCTGAAATGAATTCTTGCTTGCTTGTTGTTTAAAGGGGCCTAACATCGAAGGTCATCGGCCCTCATGAAATGAATTCAGTGAGGCACCACTCACAGTATTCAACACAAGTTTCGTACCACCTCGAGGACAATAAAAACTGCTAAACATTTAACCCTACACTGCATGAATTTATTTACACCCACAAATCTGATGTGAAAATATTATTAGAGGGAGATTAGATATGTAACAGCACATTGACAATATATTTTTGATGTATTTGATCATACTGGTGAGCAGGAAGGAAAAAATTCAGGAATGTGCAAAAGCGCTACATCATGCATTGAAGGCTACTTATGTACAAATGTTACCCAGTACAGTATACGAACAGAATTATTGTTTATTACTTATAATAACATAGAAAACTAATTAAATGATTTTTAAACAATTAAAAGAGATTTATTACAAATAAATGAAGGAATTGGAAATAATAGCTTGCTCAAATGGGTAGGTCATGCCCGCAGTTCAACGGTAGTGATAGCCTTTGAAACAATCTGCATTCTTTTTGAAACACAGTGCTGCTCGGTCATGGCCATCCATCAACGGCTGCTAATTTCAGATGACCACCAGCCATTAGACATAGATTGCATGGTTGTTGGGTAACATTGCTCGGCCATCCATCCATACTTCACCTCACAGCCTGCACGGTTGCTAGGTAACAATGTCTGGCCAGCCATCTATAATTTAGGTATAAGTCCAGGATCCGCCGGCACGGGCTAGCACGGGCTCTGCGGCTGCTGCTCGTGCGTCTATATGACATCATGTATGACGTGTTTAGCGAGTTGATGTTTGCAAACATGGCGGATAATTCGAAGGAATGTATAGCAGCCGCTAAATGTATGAATTAATGTTCTGGTATATTTATCTGTTTAAGACTGCGTAACACAATTCACAGCCACAAGATTGGCACTAGATTAGGTTAAAAATTGACTAGTTGTATAGTGAAATAGATATTAACGGCGCGATATAATGGGGCTGACTTGATTTCGCGAAAACTTTACGAATATTAAGTACGTCCTGCAAGTAGGAAAAACACTGATCTGGTTTGGTTAAGTCTGGCTAGTGGCAAAATCATTGGTCTAGAGACAAGCAAAAGGGGGTCGGTGGGCATAAGCCCCCATGTTAGGGCCGCGAAGCGGCCAACAGCCTCTAGCATCCTTTACGAAAGCAATTGTGATTCACCGAAAACCACTTTTATTTGCTAGTTGCTTTACGTCGCACTGACACAGATAGGTGGGAATGGGAAGGAAGTGGCCGTGGCCTTAAATAAGGTACAGCCCAACATTTGCCTGGTGTGAAAATGGGAAACCACGGAAAACCATCTTCAGGGCTGCCGACAGCATTACTAATTTAGTGCGGTGATCCACCGAAAACCACTGATAGTGACAGGTTAGGTTGTGATCCTCCGAAAACCACTAGTAGTGACACGTTAGGTTAGGTTTGTTTAGGTGCGACAGCATTACTAATTTAGCGCGGTGATCCACCGAAATCCACTGATAGTGACAGGTTAGGTTGTGATCCACCGAAAACTACTGATAGTGACAGGTTAGGTTGTGATCCACGAAAAACCACTGGTAGTGACACGTTAGGTTAGGTTTGGTTAGGTGCCGCAGCATTACTAATTTAACGGGGTCATCCACCGAAATCCACTGATTGTGAGAGATTAGGTTGTGATCCACCAAAAACCACTGATAGTGACAGGTTAGGTTGCGATCCACCGAAAACCACTGATAGTGACAGGTTAGGTTGTGATCCACCGAAAACCACCGGTAGTGACACGTTAGGTTTGGTTAGGTGCGACAGCATTACTAATTTAGCGGGGTGATCCACCGAAAACCACTGATAGTGACAGGTTAGGTTGTGATCCACCAAAAACCAGTGATAATGACAGGTTAGGTTGTGATCCACCGAAAACCACTGATAGTGACACGTTAGGTTAGGTTTGGTTAGGTGCGACAGCATTACTAATTTAGCGGGGTGATCCACCGAAAACCACTGATAGTGACAGGTTAGGTTGTGATCCACAAAAAACCACTGATAGTGACACGTTAGGTTAGGTTTGGTTAGGTGCGACAGCATTACTAATTTAGCGGGGTGATCCACCGAAAACCACTGATAGTGACAGGTTAGGTTGTGATCCACCAAAAACCAGTGATAATGACAGGTTAGGTTGTGATCCAACGAAATCCACTGATAGTGACAGGTTAGGTTGCGATCCACCGAAAACCAGTGATAATGACAGGTTAGGTTGTGATCCACCGAAAACCACTGATAGTGACAGGTTAGATTGTGATCCACCGAAAAGCACTGGTAGTGATACGTTAGGTTAGGTTTGGTTAGGTACGACAGCATTAATAATTTAGCGGGGTGATCCACCGAAAACCACTGATAGTGACAGGTTAGGTTCTAATTTAGCGGGGTGATCCATCGAAAACCACTGATAGTGTCAGGTTAGGTTGTGATCCACCGAAAACCAAAGCTAGTGACAGCTTAGGTTAGGTTTGGTTAGGTGCGACAGCATTGCTAATTGAGTGACTGTTGTTGGAAGTACACTTTTGGTGATGACATCACGAATAGGAAAGCAACACTATACACACGAGTATATTGCAACCACTGAGACAGGATATGAATTTATAAGTACTCACCAAAAGTTGGCACAGGAGTAGACAGAAGATGGACTTCTTGTGTTTGCGTAGATGTACTCCCTCTTAAAATAATAATTACTAATATGGATGCAGCACTGAACGAGAGTTATAATTGTTTTGGCTAGTTGTACTTCATCTTAAAACAATCATCACGACTATCACAGTACTGAACACACGACTGGACTGTTTATCTCTAGTTATACTTCCTCTTAAAACTATAATCACGACTATGACAGAGCTGGACACACAACTCGATTGTTTTCGTCTAGTTGTAGGCCTGCTTCCTCTTAAGATAGCAATCAAGACTACAACATAGCTGGACACACGACTGGTTTGTTTTCGTCTACTTGTACTCCCTCTTCAAACAATAATCACACTGCTGGTAATGAAACTCATGATTTGAGTTTGATGTATTTTTGTTCCTCGTAAAAGTTAAGTTGGCGACAGTTCAGACCATTATATTGGTATTAGTTCAGAGAGAGACGACAGAGTCATCTTTTGGGGTAAATATTAATTACATTGCAATGCCATCTCTATTACTGGTAATGTACTATATGTACCTATATATACATCGTTTACCCTTCAAATTATCAAGTAACATGTTAGCTAAGTGGATAAGCTGATGGACTACGGAGTTGAAGATCGCTGGTTCAAGACAGCCTGTCGCCAGGAATTGATAACAGGTAAATAAAATTAGATTAGTATGCGAATATATAAGCGAAATAATTACGTATAAAATAGGTTAAATGGATGCCGGTGAAATACAGGCGGGGGCTGAAAGAAAGTGAAGGGAGAGGAAATACAAGGTGAAAGTTCTTCAGTATCTTTTAAGTTCTCCCCACCCGAAACCCCTCCTTTCCAGGAGGTCCTGTAAGTATGTCGTCATAGCTGTGCCGGCGAATTCTGGCCTTGTTCCATAATTTACATCACAGCCTGCACGGTTGCTAGGTGACACTGTCTGGTCATCCAATCATACCTTATACCACAGCCTGCAGAGTTGCTAGTGTTACACTTTTGTGAAGCTAACTTCCATAATGCATATTTTCAGTTGTTCCCCAGATATAAGACATTTATGTCAAAAGGAATTACGAATATATTTGATAAAGGTAAACAAATCCATGTTGAGAAAACACATTATAAATTATAATACATTATTATTATTATTATTATTATTATTTGGACTTATTTCTTGGAGCATTAATGAAATAATCATTAAATAGAACACTATCAATAAGAACTTCAAGTCGTTGCTGCCCATAATTTTAAAACATGCATCTGAAAATAAATGCCTTAGCTGCATGATGTAGCAAAAATGCTGCAATCATATTTCATGACTTTTTAGTAACAAATATTTTAAATTAAACATTATTAGACATTTATGCTAAAAGATAAGTATATTGTGGATAGTGCAGTATTTTTGTTTAACTTCAATCGTCAGCGAATCACTTAGAATTACACTTCAATGCTACTCATGCATGTACAGCCGCCATGACACATATCCAGCTAAGACAGGCTAAGACAACATAGCACACAGATGGAAAAAATCATTGCCCTTAGCCCTCTGTAGCATAATTTCTGGAAGCAGAGATTTCTAAGTTATTAAATACATAGCTAGGTTTGCCATCTTTTAACATATTACTGAAGTACAAGAAGAAGAATATTATGTAGCAAAAATGCTACACTAACACTATGCAGTGTAGGGTTAAACCAATTGTTTGACACGGTACTCCATTCAAGCTGCGCTCTGGTAAGCAATCCTTGGTTGTGACATTAGTCATGACATGCACAGACAAATAAAGATAGGACACTTAAATAAAGGTTGGTGGCATTTATTCAATGAAATGAGCTGATGGCAGTGTTGTATAGATTTTAGCCTCCTGTTCAACAGATTTTTCTTCTTCGTTTTCTATTTCCAGTCTTCTGGGTACAGTTGTGAATCAAGGACCTCCTCAGTTTTCTATCTCTCCACCACGCCCTTCCTTCTTCCAGTATATTTTCTATACATACTCCCATCTTCTCTGTACTCTCCTACACCATATCCATCCACCTCTTCCTGGGCATTCCCTGATATCTTTCTCTTATCAGTTTCTCTGTAAATACTCACTTTGAAACTCTATCCTCTTCCATTCTCATCATGTGTCCATACCATTTCAGCTTACTGATCTCTATAATGTCTTGCAGTTTAGGGAATCCAATTCTGTACCTGATTTCCATGTTCCTGATTTTATCCCTTCATATCTTCCCTATTATTCCTCTAGGGAATTTTATCTTTCCCGCTTGGATTCGGCTTTCATCATGTTTTGTTGTTGTCCATATGTCATAATGGTTGTGAAATGCAGTGGGTGCAATATTTTCTTGTATTCCTGTGGGATGTCCCAGTACCAGACTATACTTATATCACATTGGTAAAACCCATTGGCTTGTTCAATTTTCTTTCCACTTTCTTAGTTTATTTTCCCATCTTCTGCAATTATTGTCCCCTAATCTGTGAAGCTTTCCACAACTTCAAATTTTCTTCCATTTACTTCAATATTCCCTCTTCCTTCTCTATTACATCTTGTCACCGCTGTAACAGAGGTTACACTGTTGTTCCCTTCATTAACATTTTTAGATATGGCATTCCGCAGTGGAAATTTGTGTTTCTGGGAATGCACGCCTGCATGTCTGTATCTTGTGGGAGTGATTTACGTTTTATGGTACGGCTGTCCCATTAACTGCAAGTAGTGCCTAGTATTAAATATTAGTGTGTTTCGGCATTGAATTAAAAATCCTTCTGGAAAAAGACTCCAGCTTCTCACTGTCATGATTTTGAACTATGTCGCGGAGCTTGTGAATTCTGGTGTAACTTAAAATTTAAAATTTAAGCCTGGTATCAAGTTATGTGTTTTCCATTCGGGTCGAGTTAAACTGTCTCACTCATGTGAAGTTGAATTATTATTATTATTATTATTATTATTATTATTAGCGTATTCTCCCAATAATGGAAGACGTTAAGCAAACACCTCAATCAAGCTTTCTTTGCGTTCTTCTTGTTCTTCCAATGGGCTTTCATTCTCTCTGAGAAGGCTTGTTTACGTATTATTATTATTATTATTATTATTATCATTATCACAAGCAATCTCCTTTTAAAATATTATGTAATGCATTATTCATTTCATATTTATGTTAAAGGCAGTTTAACTACCTACCATGTGAGTTTCTGCAAGAATTTTAAATTATTATCTGATCCCATTTTTAATACTAATTTTCTTTTCGCCTTTTATAATTTTATATTAACATGTAATTCTTTGAGTTATGTTATCTAACTTATTCATTTTGTTTCATATCGTGTGTGCTTCCCATTGTTGCGCAGTGTTTTGGGGTTCTTTGTTCTGTCTCCTTGTTTGGTCGTTGCTGTGGTGATGGCAGCCGGCGTGGCAGTTTGGTCTATGCTTATACACGGTGTTAGTGGTGTATTTAACTCAAGTCCAAGTGATGCTTGCGCTCTTTCTTTTGCTTCTTCATGGAGATATGTTTCTGTTTTATTTACATTTTAATGTAACTGATATAAACTCAAACTAGTGGTTTATTTTAGTGATGTTCCTTACGGAAACTCAGTAGGACGTCTAGAAACCAGCAGAACTTAACTAAGGCTGAGAATTTGTTAAAGGAAAGAAAATAAGAGTGTACCTGAATTTATTTGAATTTAAGTTTCTGTTAATTTGTGTTTGCGGGAATGCACGCCTGCATGTCTGTATCTTGTGGAAGTGATTTGCGTATCATGGTATGGCTGACCCATATGCTGTAAGTAATACCTTGAATTAAATATTGGTGTGTTTAGGCAATGAATTAAAAAATCCTTTTGGACCAAGGCAGCTTCTCGTAGTCATCATTTTGAACTAGGTCGTAGAGCTTGTGAATATTACATCTATATTGCGAATCTTTGAAGATATTTTCTTAAATTTATCTCTGGTGTAATTTAAAATCTAAAACTTAAGCTTGCTAACAAGTTATGTGATTTCCATTTCAGCTATGTCCATTTCCTTTCAGCTATTTTCCTTTTGCATCGGCCGATCATGTTTCAAGTAGGGTTAGTCTCCTAGTTGTTAATCTTGTTCTCATTTAAAACTTGTTATTGTTTATACCTTTTTGGTATTTTAATTGAAGGTGACCTTAAATTTTGGTTTCTGTTAATTTTAAACCCTAGTTTTGCTCTTTGCTAATTCAGTTTAAAAGCTTACTTTTTCCTAAATTAAATTTAGTTGTTCAGTTTTAAGAGGTGTTTTTCTTTTAATGGGTATTAGACTGGTACCGTATAGGTATGTATCCTGATCCACTCCTTCCAGGTCTCTCTCTGGGTTTTAGGCTAAGTTTCCTTCCTTGTTTTTCTTTTTTTTTGGCCTGGTGTTTTATTTCTGTTATTGTTATCATTCTGTGATATTACTTGTGTGTGCTCATTTCGGTACTCTTGCAGCACCCCACTGTTATCGTAGATTTATTTTGCACACTTATTTTGTTTCCATATTCCTCTATTTCCTGATTCCATACAGTAAATAGTTTTTGTACTTCTATTTCACCTTCTCTCCATATTACTTTGTCATCTTACTATGCCTCCTTGGTTTCCATTTCTGTTGTCTTTTCTGTCTTATCATAATATTGACAGTCATGTTATATTACAAGCTTGTTGTTTAGTCTATTGACAAATAACCTAAGTAGCAATGACAGCAATAAGGTAATATATATTTCTGGCGTGTGTTTCAGTGTAAAGACTTCGGGAGTAACCAACAACTCCAGTACCTTCTAACTACCTTGGTTGCAGTGTGAAATGGACCTGGAAGTGAACATCAAGGAGGAACCAGCCTGGCTTGAAGAAACAACAAATGCATCGCTTGTAAGTCTGATCCAGTTAACTTTATAGAGATCAGAATTTAATCCTTAGTAGGTGAATAAGTTTTGCAGGGGCAAAATTTACTGTGCACTTACCCAATATTAGCACCAGCAGTCACCATTTGCTGCATGGGCTTCTAGGTGTGGTTTGTCTTTTGCTTCTTTGTCTGTGAATATGCCACACTGTGCTAAACGAAGCTGCCAACTGCTAGGAACTATAAACGACACTATTGATGTACATCTATGGGTCCAGCTAGTGACAGCATTGTTCATGGGAATAGGAAAGAGGTTCTGATGGCATAAACCCCCCAGATAAGGGCTGCTTAGTGGACAGTTGGCCTGTAGCCTTTGCTAGGGAGATGGCAGTGCATTCTATGTTTTGTAGTGGCAAAAAGCTGAAATTATGTTGTGGGCTTGATAGTGATGGAGCTTTGGTTAGGTCCAGCTTGTGACAAAGTTGTGAAGGCAGTGTCTCAAGTTCGAGGCTTCAGGGCATTTCCTGTATTAAGTACCGATTGACTGACTGGCTGTTTTTAATTGATTACCTCTGTTGGTTATTGAAATGGATTTCTGGAGGCTACGTGGTTATGAATTTATTCTGCATGGTTTGGTAATGGAATCCTTGTGTGATTGACATTATTTCCTATCATATGTTAGCCAAATGCAGTGCTAGTAATTACTGAGGTGTTAGAAAATGGTGGGTGCTAAATTGATTTAGGTTATGGACAATAGGTCTCAATATATTTTTCCTCAGAAAGAAATTCCAGGTAAGATTTGCATCATTTAAACTTTTTTACAATGTTAATAATGTTGGGTGAGCATGTAATAAAATTCTGCCTTGGCAGTTTATTGTGAGTATAACTCGCCCAAGACAAACACCCTGATAAGGGCGGAGATGCAATGGAATATTTAGGGTAGAAGGAAGATATTTTCATCATCTTTCCTTGCTCTTTGTTGCTGCTGTATACACAGTCCGTTGCAATCCTCTGAGTGTGTATCTTTCAGTTCAGTGACTTCTTTTGATAGCTCAGAGGGTAAACTGGTGACATGCTAATTTCACATCGGCGAATTATGAATTATCCCAGCATATATTTGTAGTGATACCAGCATGAACGTGAATTCCTGCACTTCAGTATGGCACCTGAGAATCTTTAAAAAACTTCAAAGTTGGTAGAGGGATGTTCAATGAATAACTGTGACTTGACAGTAATAATCTATTGCAAATAGTATAAAATGCTAATTTATGAATGAGATATTGCCCAAGAGTTGCTTAAAGCTAAAATTCTGCAATAAATGCACTCTATTCTCAGAATTAATGTGTGCTTGTTGAGTTCTAAGTTACAGGTGCTACAGAAGAGAACGGTTTCTGAACATATCCGAGATGTGAGCGTACTCAAATTTCTGTAAAATATTTTCACCGCCTTGTCAATACTTATACATTTTATTTTATTTAATTACTGTACATGTACATGTTTCGCTCTCTTCTTCAGCGGTGCCAAGCATTAATTGATCCTTGGACTGTGGTACAATGGTATAATATAACAAGTATCTATGAATTTTGAAAATTGTTACAATTTCTCTTAGTTTCACCTTTCCTATTTACTATGTCATTTGTTGCAGATTTTACTGGAAATTTCCTAACTAATGTAATCTATTAAATTAATCTCTATTTGTTAATTTATGTCCTTATTTACATATGAAAGAATAATTATTTCTTGTCTAAATTTAACATTTACTTGTCATTTAGTGGAAATCCTTAAATAAATCAATTATCTATAATTTTACAAATTGATTACTCAGGGTTACCCTCACATCCACAATCTGCTGGGAGATGTGTGTGTTAAGGAAAGAGCAGATTAGCCTGTGGCATATGACAGATCAGAGAGCTCAAAATTCAAATGTAATTTCTCTCAAAATTAGTATTTTGCTCAGACGTTGAATTCATTTAGAAGGGCAGATTTGTGGTAAGCTCATTTTTTTCCTCTAATACATGTCAGTGTCTGTTACATAGAGAACCATGTCTAAGGACTATAGAATTCATTATTTCTGAGAAAATCTGCCCCTTCTTAATGGGCTCTGATACCTTGGGAACTTAAGGCACATTAAAGATGAACTTTTCTTTCCTATTTATCATTATTTCCTTCTCTGTTTTGTGCATCTTTTTTCATCCTTTCCTTTGTATGGCTACTGTTCTCTTTCTTCTGTGTTGAATGGGTCATGTCAGTATATTCTAGACTTTTATACTTCAATTCACTTTTATTAGTAAATGAACTTATATTAGAATGTAAGCTTTTGATCGCAGTCCCTCCCCCACATCTTCAGTGCCAACAAGATTTTATGAATCCAAGTGAGAAATTTGATTATCTTGTAGTAGATCATGAAAGAGCTTCTGAAACTGTGGATGTACACTCCAACTCTCCACTGATGGTGTTCTTATCCCCACAGTTCTTCACAGAACACTACATAACATCTTTGTAGTGGTAAAACATTCTCATTTGTACAGTAGTTGCTTTGGGTTTGGACTACATCTCATCTTTCCCTGGTAACTGACTGTGATGAGCCTGCTTCTTTCATGATAGTTTTTAATATTTACATCTGGAAGCATTGAAATATGCTACCTGAAACAGGACTGTCTCAATGCAGTATGTAGTCCCTGTGAGCTCGGCAAAACCAGAGTAGAGAATGTGATCAAAATATTTCAAGGTATTTTAATATCTGTAAACAAACTCTATGCTGAGAATAAAAAAAAAGATTTAGAACAGTTTCAACACTTCAAATTGGTCATACAACCTCTAAGATTTGATTGATATGTTTGGACATATGAAACAGTTCATAAGATTCAGTGTTTATGTCTATGACAGCTTCCTTCCAAATTCTGGGCAAGATGGCCTCAATTCAATTCCTGGTAGGATATCTTCTGATATGGCTAGAAAATGTTTCTCATTTTATATTTGGTTCTCAGTCTCATCCTTTCTCTGATGTAAGGAGTGAGCAAGGATAATAACACCTTTCTTAGTAGAGCCTGTGGTTTTCCGAATCCTCTGCTGGTAGAAATCTTCCATAAACATTAGGGACATTTTGAAAGTAACTGTAATACTGGCAGGTAATTTGTTTTTGACTATATTTGTAGATGTGTGTTATGTGCATACCTAATATATATTATTTTCCTCAGGAAAATATTGAACGTGTATCAGAAGTGATAGCTCTGAAAAAAGAAGCCAAGTCAGAGTTAACAGAGCCAGAGTCAACACAGGAAAACTCTCTTGAGGTAATGTACATAATTTTATAAGCCATTATCACGTAATGAAAATAGTTAGAAAATGGCTGAACAGACATCAGTGGTTGACCCTTCATTTCAATGCATACGATTGATAGTCCTATGGAAAATATACTTTTTTCTGAGATTGCCTGTTTACATACCTAATTTTCACTTTTCTTTCAAGATGTTCCATGATCTTGCATAAAGTATTGTGTAGCAGTTACGATTGGTGCAAAGACCTTTATGTTATATCATTTCGGTGCTGGTGTCATTCCTACTAATTCTTTTGACTTTGTAAGTGTTTTTGAGCACAGAGTTGCTATAAGATTCATTCTTTTGTTACTGTTCCTGGATATTTTACTATTTTTTGGCAAGTGATATAAAAATGAACTTGTTATACTATTGATTACATTCATTACTAGCAAATGTACCGGGGCTGATGACCTTCGATTTTAGACCCCTTAAAACAACAAGCATCATCTTCAGCAAATGTACCCATGCCTCTCTAAGGCATTCTACATTGTATACGGATATTGAAGTAAATTACTGTACGTGCAGTGAATAAGAGTTTTAGAAATTGCATGTCTCTCAGCTTATCCAGAAGCAGCAGGGTGAGGTTCCCATATTTTGTTTCCAATGTAAATGCCCCTTGTTTCATTGTTTGCAAGTTGGCAACAGTATTTATTCGGTCTTAAGCATTGTCAAATTCATTGTGCTAATGGAGGAGTTTATCTGCTGTTTTCCAGTACAAATCCTTAAGTAATGTATTTACAGAATTGAGGGCCACATTAAGCACATATACACTGGAATCGTTTTTGGTTAAGAAGATGAAAATGTCATCACGGAGAAGGATGTTTCAAGAATAACTACACTGAAAATCATCTGCCAGATGTGAAACAGGTTACAAAGAATGTTTTATCATTGAATTAACAGTTAGTGTGCAAAAGTTATTGTGTAATGTGATATACTTAAGAATAGATTGCATTGGGAAGGAAGATGTGGGGTATTATTATCGAGAATGGAGGACATGCTTTGGACTTAAACATTTTCTGAAGAGACTGATTAATGATTATCCACTTCGAAGGCTGGCACCTCTACCTACTGCGTGGTCACAATAGATTTGATGAGTTCTCATTACAATGGCAGGTGCCCGTTCCTACTTCCAGACACATTACAGTTGAGGAGTTTTTATTATAACAGCTGGCACCTTCCTTACTGCTTGTCAGAATTGAGTTGCACTGTTATCATAATGACAGCACCCTTTTCTTAATGAAAGTCACACTGAGTTTGTGAATTTCCTTTGTAATAGCAAGGCCACTATGCCTAATGCCAGTCACATTTTAGATGGGTAAATTTTTTTATAATGGCAGGCACACTTGCCTACTCCCAAACAATTAATTAAGGGAGTTTTTACCAAAATTGAATGCTTCCTGGACTTCTGCCAGTCAAAAAAAAAGGGAGTTATTCATTTGAATGGTAGTTCCTGCTTACTAATGCCAGTTACACAGGGGTTCGAAAGGATTCCATTCCTACTGCCATTAAAAGTCTCTATGGAGAGTAATGATTACAGTAGCAGATGCTACTATTAATTAATTATGACAGACATCCTTTCTACATCCCTAAAAACAGATGTTAATGAATACACACATCGATTGCATGTTAACAATATTGCAAGCTTTCATTTACAGATTAACTGCTGCTATACAATACATCATATCGACAAAGGGATTGTACAATAGGATGCCTCATTTAGTGGTCAAAATGGCTGTCTTAAGACATTTTCTTCTGTCTCATCTATTTAGTTGTAAAATTGAGTTAGAAACATTGAATAAGGTGAAATTGGAAAAGGTTTTCTCATTTTTGGGTACTAATGTGACAGCTACAAATATAGAAATTGGCTCAGTTGTGGATACTGGGTGGGCCAATGTTCGTGTTGAATTATGTGATTCTATCTTTCGTTTAAGTCATTCGAACTACAATCTACGTGCACAAAGAGAATATATAGGTATATTTGAGGAATACATAAAATTGTAACATATAAGGAATAGAGATACGATGAAACATTATAGGACCGAAGTTGTAGATCACTAAAAAATTGAACAGAGATTGTGCCAACCGTTTGGTGATACAACGTAACGTTTAGCCGTGAAATGGCTCAAAACGATTGTCTACTCCGTTGTTAAAATTGCCTCCATATTTCGATATTCTTTGGTAATAAAAAGTCAAAAGTTTCAAGATCTTTGAAGTTTTTCATCAGTTACGGGCTGAAATGTATAATTTCACCTAATTTCAATTTTCTAGCTCATCTAGAATATTGTGCCACAGTCTTGATTGTGGCCGATGGGGTAATATATAGGACTTTCAGGAAACTGGAGCTAAAATTTTGCAGATAGCCATTATTACACCTGAAATGGAAACTGTATGAAAATTTTGCCAAAATAGTCAATGTACAGACACACTGTCGTTATGATTTTATTTCTATGTAAATGAATCTGCTGTACGTAAACTCAAATTCTTTAGTATCTCATGGCCAGAAATATTCATTTCAGGTAAGAAATCAGTACAGCCTTGAGAACCACCCGGTACCTTCTTACACTCTCTCTCTCATTGGTCATATCCACTAGATGCGTTAACACATGCACACATCTGAAGAGTGAGGGGAGGTGGAGGAAACGAAGTATGAGGGTATCTGGTATGATCAAAACACACGCTCGACAATGAAGGCAGAGGGGATGAGGAGAGGAACCACATGGCTCCTTCAAAGCAACAGACGTGATGTGTATGTCAACTCATTGAGGGTCAAATTCTCCAGTTTCCTTTTAATTCTTGTGTAGGAAGTCTGGCTGAAATTTAAGTGTTCTCGACTATGACTTCATTATCAAATGGCTTCATGTTCAATAATTGTAAGAAGGAATGACCTTATTTTTGTCAATATGGGCCCTGTCAAATACTATTGCTACTACTACTACTACTACTACTACTAATAATAATAATAATCATAATAATAATCATTGCTTTCCTCAAAAACCAAAGTATGAAATAATTAAATAATTATGATTATCAGAGTCGCAAGGGCATTTGGAAAATCGTTCAGCGCTGATCAAACAATTAAATGCCATGTGTTGGGGTGGGATTACATCATGAACAGTTCATCGCAATTAAATTACAGTTAATTAATAGTTTTCCTTGTTCAGGAAAAGCTAATGTAGCCAGAATGTTTATCTTAATCAGTTACCAAAAATCATGGAGTTGGGAGTGACCCCTGGGTGTGCAATGTCACAAGCCCCACCTCCTGAAAGACGAACATATGTGATGTTGCCTTGGATATTTCTCCTTCATCCCCAGGGTTGGCCAAAATCTTCGCCCAGACATTACTTGTTTCCTTTTCCACCCAAAATACTTGGGATCATGATACTACAACACCTTTTGGGTTTTGTCCGCTGGACTTAGCCTGCAAAACCAACAGTTCATGATATTTAGTAATCCTCCTGTTGAAAGAATGCACATGAGGAAAATTTTATAAATGGATTTCCATCCAGGTTTGTCAATTTCCAGTCAGGCTGGTCTTGTAAAAATTGTGGGAGTAAAATCACTGTCTCGGTTCCCTATAAACCCCCCATCTTTTCCGGTAATTTGAAATAGTACGGATGTCAAAACCTAACATTGAACAGGTGGATGGTAAATATAAAGTATATTTGAAGTATGTGCAGAAGTTTTCAACTTAAAAGAAGTAACGCTTTACATGCACCTGCTCTTGAGTTAAGTCCGGTGTGAATTGTACCGAAAAACGGTCCTTTAATGATATCTGCCTTTTTAATCCTCATATCGAAATAATGCACATGAGAAAAAAGGTTTAGAAATTTATTTTTTCATTAAGGCAGGTAGATTTTCAGTTAGGCTGTGTGTATTTTGTGAGGGTGCAAAATTATGGTTTCAGTTTCATAGAAATCCCCAGTCAAATCAGGGATTTAGAAACAATATTGGTCCTAAAACCTACTCAAGGACAGGTGGATACTAAATATGAAATTTGGTAGAAATATATCTAGTAGTTTTAAGTTATAGACAGACACCAAAGCTAAAAAATATGTAGATGGTTATTGTTACACCTTGAATAGATAACTGTACAGAAATATCGCCAAAATAGTAAATGTACAGACACACGGTCATTACAGTTTTATTTATATATATATATGAGGAATCTGCTCCATGTACAACGCCTTTTGGGTTTTGTCCACTGAACTTAGCCTGCAAAAGCGACTGTTCATGATATCTCACTTATTAATCATCCTGCCAAAAAATGTCCAAGAAGAAAATGTTTTAGAAATGGATTTTCATCATGTTTGTTCAATTTCTGGTCAGGTTGGTCTTGTATATATTGTGGCAAAGTAAAAGCACCATTTTGTTTCCCTATAAACGCCCAGACCATTCCAGGAATTTGAAATGATATGTGTGTGAGTCATCAGTCCATAGACTGGTTCGATGTAGGCCTCCATGCCACCCTATCATGTGCTAACCTTTTCATTTCTATGTAACTATTGCATCCTACATGTGCTCTAATCTGCTTGTCATATTTAAACCTTGGTCTACCCCTACTGTTCTTACCACCTACACTTCCTTCAAGAACCAACTGCACAAGTCCCGGGTGTCTTAAGATGTGTCCTATCATTCTATCTCTTCTTCTTGTCAAATTTACCTAAATCGATCTCCTCTCACCAATTCGATTCAGTATCTCTTCATTTGTGATTCGATCTATCCATCTCACCTTCAGCATTCTTCTGTAACACCACATTTCAAAAGCTTCTATTCTCTTTCCTTCTGAGCTAGTTATCGTCCATGTTTCACTTCCATACAATGCCCCACTCCTCACGAAAGTCTTCAAAAACATCTTTCTAATTTCTATATCAATGTTTGAAGTGAGCAAATTTCTTTTCTTAAGAAAGCTCTTCCTTGCTTGTGCTAGTCTGCATTTTATGTCCTCCTTACGTCTGCCATTGTTTGTTATTTTACTACCCAAGTAACAATATTCATCTACTTCCTTTAAGACTTCATTTCCTAATCTAATATTTCCTGCATCACCTGCCTTCGTTCGACTGCTCTCCATTAATTTTGTTTTCGACTTATTTATTTTCATCTTGTACTCCTTACCCAAGACTTCGTCCATACCATTCAGCAGCTTAGGCATAGATATCAAGGATAATTTAATAAAAAACCACCTATTCAATACTTTCCATGTTTAATGTGGTTATTAACCACATGATTTTATGTAGATTTATTTAGATCAGGTACATGTTTCACCCATAATCTTGGGCATCTTCAGCCTGTATACAACCTTTAGGTCAAGGTTTGGGACCTTTTTAACCAATATAAACATACCAATATTTACAATATATACAAACATTAGTGAACTCTTAAGACGGGTAACATAAGTTAATACAGCTAAGTATTTTTGGTCCTAATCTATTTAATTTGAAAAATGTCCAAAACTAAAATGGATCTTCTTTTGGTAAAGAGGATTACATACCGGGGTTTATGTGACCCCTATATCATATCACTCAAATGCTTCATCCACCATGCCAAGAGTTAAACCCGCCCATATCGCTTCCAGAAACTCCCCTCCAGCAATAGTACATGCGCCCATAGACCAGCCTGCCCCCACTCTCCCTCCATTACCGCACCAGTACAACACCAGGAGTAGAAATGTTGATAAGACAGGCGCTGCCGAAACAGACAGGTCCATCTAGTATGAATTGAACAAGTAAGTCATTTTACAGTTAAGAGGTGTTAGTTTAATACATTTTATCACACCGCGTGCTCTAAATTTCTAATTCAATATTAATTTTCTACTTCATTACAGATACTCTTAAGATCCCTCCCAAAGACCAAGCAACACATCGACGGGAACAATATTCATACAAGACTGTATTAAGTGTCTAGGATGTTCCTTCTTAATTAAGCAGCAGCCTAAAACTAAGAAACAGCTTAATATTGTACTCTTGTCAATTCCTTGACGTTACATGAGACCCAAAGTCAAGACGCGAACAGTTTCATTCACAACAACGTTCTTTAAATCTCCACTTGTGCATGACAACACATTTTAATATTAGTTACGTCAAGAACATGAAAATTGTGGGTCAAATAAGCCCCAGTTTTAATATCATCCTTTCTCAAGACTTATGTTAATAAAGATCCATTTCATTTTACTTCTGAACATTTTAAGTTAACCAGAATAGAACTGGCAAGTTAAAACACATTTAATTTAAATATATATTTCCAACCTACAATCAACAATCAGTTCAAGTCTCCACTTATTGTTGATGACACATCCTGTCAACAGACGCGGTACGTCAAGAACATGATATGATATAGGGGTCACATAAACCCCTGTATGTAATCCTCTTTACCAAAAGAAGATCCATTTTAGTTTTGGACATTTTCCAAATTAAATAGATTAGGACCAAAAATACTTAGCTGTATTAACTTATGTTACTCGTCTTAAGAGTTCACTAATGTTTGTATGTATTGTATATATTGGTATGTTTATATTGGTTAAAAAGGTCCTAAACCTTGACCTAAAGGTTGTATACAGGCTGAAGATGCCCAAAATAATGGGTGAAACATGTACCTGATCTAAATAAATCTACATAAAATCATGTAGATAATAACCACATTAAACGTGGAAAGTATCGAATAGGTGTTTTTTTATTAAATTATCCTTGATATCTATGCCTAACGTCATCTTCAATACGGAACAATAATGAGAGTTGTTACTTGTAATTCAGCAGCTTCTCGAGATCTACTGCAGTGAATACATACAATTTCCAGAATATTCGTTTAATGTCAACCTAGTCAATACTTACAATACCACATTTTGTGGTTAAATAATTATAAAAAATAGACAGATCGTGAACATGTTTCGCCCTTGTGAATGGGCATCATCAGCACAATGGATAACCTTAAAACAAATAATTACAAATATGACTGTTTACAACTATTAGTCATATATAATTGGAATGAGATGTCGTGATATTAAAAGTTATTTTCGATATTATGATTAAAAAGTTTGATGTGAATATTACAAACACAAGTTAAAACAATAGTAGTAAAATTTTACAATATTGTCTAAAAAATATATGTTTATATTGGTGAGAAGTTTGTCAGTCGGCATTCGTCTGGAATTGAAATGGATCCTTTTCTTTTAACTTTTGGTGAAAGTCAATATTATAGTCGTGTTCACCAGCAAGTAGAATTTGCAGAATAAAATAAATGAAAAACATATGTTCCTATGGTAGAAAATTAGGTCAGGAATGATCATTTGGTGTTTCTTTTTGAGTTAAATTGGTTAAAATCTATTCAGGTAAGAGTACGTTAAAATGGAATATATGTTGAAAATTTATCCGATGTACTGGTTGAAATATCTATCACTTTGACAGTAGTCTTCAATTTGTTGTGTAAATCTCTGTGGTTAGAATGTTGATAAACTGCAAAGAAATATAAAAACGCATTTAATGTGTATGTATATAATGGATGTGGTTGTATAGTGTTATGGGTTACGTAAAAATGTATACTTACTCGAATGCCATAGAGTGCCTATCTTGTTCTGTTATTAGCGTTAGTCTGACTAGCGTTCCTGCTGCACGTGTTGTATGGGTGTGGCGGAGGGAGGGGGACGGGTTGAGGGAGGGAAGAATTGGGCAGATTAATACATATTGGTATCGGCATGGGAGTGGGATTATTCGGAGGGGGAATTGTAGGTTTAGTATTTGAGGGGGTAGATGGAGTTGTTGAATTGGCAACTTTTAATATGTTCAGAATTTTCTTTTGATTAGGGATAACTGTTTTCAGTAACCTAGGTATTAATGTGTATATAGAATTCTTAATCTCTGTGTCGTCATTAAGGTTATGATCTTTATTAAACGTTTTGTCCAGATAAATGTAAATATTTTCTAATTCATTTAGTAATTTTCCCTTGCTGGTATTCTTTATTATTGTCAGATATTTTTCTATTGAGGTAAAATGGTGGCCCATTTCCTTCATGTGTGTACTCAATTTAACTCAAGAAGAAACACCAAATGATCATTCCTGACCTAATTTTCTACTATAGGAACATATGTTTTTCATATATTTTATTCTGCAAATTCTACTTGCTGGTGAACATGACTATAATGTTGACTTTCACCAAAAGTTAAAAGAAAAGGATTCATTTCAATTCCAGGCAAATGCCGATTGACAATCTTCTCACCAATATGAACATATATTTTTTTAGACAATATTGTAAAATTGTACTACAATTGTTTTTACTTGTGTTTGTAGTATTCATATCAAACTTTTTAATCATGATATCGAAAATAACTTTTAATATCACAACATCTCATTCCAATTTTATATGACTAATAGTTGTAAACAGTCTTATTTGTAATTATTTGTTTTAAGGTTATCCATTGTGCTGATGATTCCCATTAAGAAGGGCGAAACATGTTCATGATCTGTCTATTTTTTATAATTATTTAACCACAAAATGTGGTATTGTAAGTATTGACTAGGTTGACATTAAATGAATATTCTGGAAATTGTATGTATTCACTGTCGTCAATACGGACCAAAAAATGAGGTTAATGACATGTAATCTTCTGCAGTCTCAGATAAAATAACAATATTATTGGCAAATCTGAAGGTTTTGGTTTTCTCTCCGTGGATTGTGATTCCCTTTCCAAGTTCCTCTTTGATTTCCTTTACTGCCTGTTCTATGTAAACATTGAAGAGGAAGGGGGACAAACTGCAGCCTTGCCTCACTCCTTTCTGGATTGCTGCTTCTTTTTCAAAGCCCTTGATTCTTATCACTGCAGACTGATTTTTATACAGATTGTAGATAATTCTTCCTTCTCGGGATCTGATCCCAATCACCTTCAGAATCGTAAATAGCTTGGTCCTATCAACATTATCGAATACGTTTTCTAGATCTACAAATGCCATGTACATGGGCTTGTCCTTCTTGATTCGATCCTCTAAGATCAGACGTAAAGTCAGGATTACTTCACGTGTTCCTACATTTCTTCTAAAGCCATATTGATCTTCTCCCAACTCAGCTTCAACTTGTTTTTCCATTCTTGTGTAAATAATACGTGTTAAAATTTTGCAGGCATGTGATACTAAACTAATGGTGCGGTAGTTTTCACACCTGTCAGCACCGGTTTTCTTGGAAATAGGTATAACAACATTCTGCCGAAAATCGGATGGGACATGTCCTGTCTCATACATCTTACACACTAAATGGAATAACCTTGCCATGCTGCTTTCTCCTAAGGCAGTCAGTAATTCAGAAGGAATGTCATCAATTCCAGGTGCCTTGTTCCTGTTTAGGTCTCTCACAGCTCTGTCAAACTCTGACCTCAAAATTGGGTCTTCCATTTCATCAGCATCGACAGCCTCTTCTTGTTCCAGAACCAAATTATCTACATCTTTACCATGATACAACTGTTGGATATGTTCCTGCCATCTTTCTGCTTTGTCTTCTTTCCCTAGAAGTGGCTTTCCATCTGAGCTCTTAATATTCATACACCTAGATTTCCTTTCTCCAAAGGTTTCCTTGATTTTTCCTGTATGCAGCATCTACCTTTCCCAGGACGATACAACCTTCGACATCTTTGCACTTCTCCTTCAGCCATTCTTCCTTAGCTACCTTGCACTTTCTATCCACTTGATTCTTTAATCACCTGTATTCTTTTCTGCCCTCTTCATTTCTAGCATTCTTGTATTTTCGTCGTTCATTAATCAGGTCTGGTATCTCCTGAGTTTTCCACTGATTCTTAGTTGAACTTTTCTTCCTTCCTAACATTTCTTCAGCAGCCCTACTAACTTCATATTTCATGACTATCCACTCTTCCTCTATTGTGTTTCCTTCAGCCTTTTAATTTATCCTTTGTGCCACATGTTCCTTGAAACAATCCCTCACACTCTTTTCTTTCAACTTGTCTAGATCCCATCTTTTTGCAATCTTTCCTTTCTTCAATATCTTCAACTTCAGATGGCTTTTGATGACCAACAAGTTGTGGTCGAGTCCACGTCTGCTCCTGGGAAAGTTTTGCAATCCAACGCTGGTTTCTGAATCTCTGCCTAATCATAATGAAGTCTATTTGATATCATCCAGTGTCTCCAGGTCTCGTCCACGTATACAGCCGTCGTTTGTGGTGTTTGAACCAAGTATTTGCGAGGACTAAATTATGATCAGTGCAGAGTTCAATCAGCCGAGTTCCTCTTTCGTTCCTTTGTCCCAATCCTAATTCTTCTACTGTATTACCTTCTCTTCCTTGGCCTACCACTGCATTCCACTCTCCCATCACAATTAGATTCTCGTCACCTTTTGCATATTGTATTAAATCTTCTATCTCTTCATATATTTTTCTCTTCATATATTTTTTCAATTTCCTGGTCATCCGCTGAACTAGTAGGCATATAGACCTGCACTATTGTGGTGGGCATTGGTTTGGTGTCTATCTTGACAACAATAATTCTTTCACTATGCTGGTCATAGTAGCTTACCCGCTGCCCTATTTTCTTATTCATTATTAAGCCAACTCCTGCATTTCCCTTGTTTGATTTCGTGTTATAATTCGGTAGTCACCTGATCAAAAATCCTGTTCTTCCTCCCAACGTACTTCACTTATACCAACTACATCTAACTTTAGTCTATCCATCTCCATTTTCAGATTCTCTAACCTACCACAACGATTCAAACTTCTAACATTCCACGCTCCGACTCGCAGAATGTCAGTATCCATCCTCCTGATGATCGCCCCCTCTCGTGTAATCCCTACCCGGAGACCCGAATGGGGGACTAGTTTACCTCTGGAATATTTTACCCGGGAGGAAGCCATCATCAGTACATCATTCATACAGAGAGAGCTGCATGTCCTCGGGAGTTAGTTACGGCTGTAGTTTCCCATTGCTTTCAGCCGCGTAGCATTATCAACACAGCTAAGCCATGTTGAGTATTATTACAAGGCCATATCAGTCAATCATCCAGACTGCTGCCCTTAAAACTTCTGAAAGGCTGCTACCCCCCTTTCGATGAACCATTCGTTAGTCTGGTCTCTCAACAGATACCCATCCGATATGGTTGCACCTGCGGCTCGGCTATTTGCGTTATTGGGACTTGCAAGCCTCCCCACCGCGGCAAGGTCATATGGAAATGATATGGACCTTAAAACCTATCTTTGGACAGGTGGATGCTAAATATAAAGTTTGGTTGAAATATCATCAGCAGTTTTCAAGTAATAAAAAATATGTCTTACTTGCACCCGCTCTTGAGTTAAGTCTGGTGGGACTCGCACCAAAAATGGTCCATTAACAATATCTCCCTTATTAATCCTCATATTGAAATGATGCACATGAGAAAATGTTTTAAAAATGGATTTCCGTGAAGGCAGGTAGATTCCCATTAAGTTTGGTTGAGTATGTTTTTGGGGATGCAAAGTCACGGTTTAAGTTTCTTATAAACTCCCCAGTCAGTTCAGGGATTGAGAAACAGTATTGGCCCTATAACCTACCCAACGTCAGGCGTATTCTAAATATGAAGTTTGTTGGAAATATATCCAGTAGTTTTCTAGTTATAGACAAACAGACTATCAGTCATCAATGCCAAAAAATAATAAAAATTGTACCGGGCAGTACACCTCTACTCCGTTTATTTAAAAGTTGCGCCAGTTGAAACTCCTCTTCTGGAGGAAGTCTGAACTTTATCTACACTATTAATCTACTAATTTCTCAGAAGATGTCACTACCTGGAAATTTTTGAGTTTGTGAACTGTGTCATTTTTGATGTGTTTTTGTTTCGCTTGAAGTAAGAAGTGTGAACTTTCTCTTCTAGAGGACGCTAATGAAGATCAACTATGGTGCACTCTAGTGCGAAGTGAAAGAACTGTTTTGTGGAGAAAATTTAATTTCAAGAGTTTGTTCTTTGTTAAATTTCTTTCTGTCATTGTTTAAGTTGGCAATATTAACCCTTTCTTTCCCCTTGTTTTGGATTTAGCCAATCACGAAATTTATTTAATTAATTTCTGACCAATCTGGTGTATCTTCCCCCAACTTTAGTCTGTTGCGGGGTCCTACCCAATAAAAGATTTTGTGGGAGGGTGTTTTCTTTCCCCTAACGCCTAGAACCCTCCGCGAGAGGATATAAACTGCTGATTTTAGGGTCTCCGGGCCACTTCTGTTCCATCTTTCAGTGTATTAAGTACATAGCAGGAGGCGGGAAGCGCCTCTTTCTTCGGCAGCGGTCTACAACAAGGTAATGGCCAAGTAATAACTTCTTTCTTTGCTTGCTCAGCAGTTTAACTTTCGGGGCGGGTTCTTAGCCTTCCACCATGTAACTTTCCTTTAAAATGTAAAGACTACTGGTACCTATCCTATCTTCTAAACTACATATCGGGATAGAGAGTGCTTAACCCTCTCGAGCTCCCACTCACATTGTCCTGAGGTGAACTTATTTTTCTCAAACAATTCTTCCGTAATGTAAAACAAATTGTTCTCTTCTTAAGTCACCTCTTTAGTTTGGGATTAGCCCTTGTATTAACGGCCTAGCGCCAAGTAGGTCTTAATCAAGTTATTAGGAGTGCAAGTTCGCCTCCTCTCAAATTGTTATTTTAGAGGTCATTTAATTAACATTCTTTTCATTTAACAGACCTCAGTAGGTTGGGTATTTTACCCCTGTATATATATATCCCTAGAGGACTGCTTGAAGGTAGAGTTTGGTGTGGCCTTTGAGAGGCTTAAATTTTGAGAGCGAGTGGCTCTTTTGAAAAGGGAGGGTCGTATGCCTCGTGGAGGCTTTTCTGTGTAATTCGGAGCCAGGGGCTCCTAGGTATGAATGGGGTTTTCTGCCCCTCTGTTAAAACTTGTGTTTGGGGTAAAACTGAGCTGATTGTTGAAGTCAGGGCGCGAAGCCCAAAACCTGTAAATATTGTAACTCCCCTTTTGACTAACTACTTTGTACCTGCC
Organism: Anabrus simplex; assembly: GCF_040414725.1. NCBI lineage: Eukaryota > Metazoa > Arthropoda > Insecta > Orthoptera > Tettigoniidae > Anabrus > Anabrus simplex. The sequence goes on from NC_090277.1 coordinate 5,376,772, forward strand.
ATGTTTGTTATTGCTTTGTTTTGAAAAGAAAATATAACCTTGTTAAATTTTAAATTAATTTTACATTGCACTATAATTTCGTAGCTTGAAACCCATTCACACCCGCACCTTCTTTTACGCCTAACTACCGCTAAAACACGGTAACAAGTGGTAGCAGAGCGTGGTTGAATGGGTCTCAATTTAGCCCCTTTTGACGGCTACACATTGTTTTGATCCGAACTCTAACCATTTTCTCAGTTGCTGGAATTTTTTGACTTTTTCAAAATTGTCCTGTCATCATGCCCGGCCCTCGCGACGTTCTCCTCCTTAACTATTTGCGCAAAGAGGAGTTGATATACGAGTTAACTATCAGAAACGTGCAATCTGGAGGCACGGTTGCAATAGACACTAACAAGCTTAGAGAGTCCCTTGATTTGCCCATTTCCATCCCCAATTTGGGAGAGACAGAAATTGACGACTCTCTTTCCACGATCACGGAGAATATTACTGGGCTAGCTTCCGTAGTTAGTTTTTTTGATGAAAATGATCCGTCTTCTAACCAAATTAAGCGTGTGCAAGGCAGACTATATCACTTTTCAAATAGAGTTAATGATCTGTTGTCTCTAAAGGTGAATGACGTTCAGAGGAAGGACGCTCATACGCTCCTTGAAACTATTTCTGAATTGTCTAATAAGGTCACTCAATTGCTAACCGGCGAAGTTCCTCCCAGAACTGATCAACCCATCACGGTGAATGTAGGTAACGAGGAAGAACCTGCTAAGGGAGAAGTAAATAGGAAAACCATTGCTGCTCAAACTATCTCTGCCCCATTGGACAACGAGTCTGAACGCCGTGCATCATTGAGTAACATCCGTTCCGAATTAACTTCTTTGCCATTGAAACCTTTACCTACTATGTCACCCGGGTTTAGCAGCTTGCCTCATCCATTGGCAATGTTGCTAAGAGGTATCTCTAAGTTTTCCGTCAACACCACCAGTGAAGTTATTTCATTTTTAAGATTTTTAGTTGAATTTCAGGATCACGCCCTTGTATTTTCTCTTTCTCCATGTCAAATTTTACAAATTATCTATCCTTATGCTATTGGTGTTCTATCTGATAAAATCGTAAGAGCCATTGCCGAGCAATCATCTATTGAGGATTTCCATGCCCATTTGCTAGCTACCTTCATCCCGGCTAGGGCCAGGTCCTCCCTTATTCAGAAGTACTATTATCGGGTACAGCGCTTGGACGAAAACTTGGCAGATTTCATCCAAGATATCAAATTCTACACTAGGGTGTTTGCTCTGCACTTTCCGGAGGATCAGATTGTACAAGCCATTGTGGAAGGCATCTCACCATCCTATAGGTCATATTTGTGTTTCGCGGCGTGTCCGCAAACTTTCTCTGAACTTGAAGCATTGGCCGTCTCAGCGGAAGGACTTAGATACGCCGATTCCTTGCGTGTCACGAAAGAACCCCCGCCTTCCTTTAGTAACACTCGGCCTCCACCTCGCCGACCAGTCAATCCCCGTAAATGTTATGCTTGCGGGTCGCCTGACCATCTGTGCAACAAGTGTCCACTGATCAAGTCAAGTGGGACAAGGAATGGAGCCGGGGCATCACAAGGCTGTTTTAAATGTGGGGCTTTCTCACATATTGCCAAGAATTGTCCCAATTCGAATAGCACCCCCTCCTGCTCAACTTCTGGTGCAAATTCCACCTATGCCAATAATAAAAAGTGACTAGTGGCTTCGGCTGAGTCGACTAATCCATCTTCCCGAGACTCAGCTCCTGGTAAACAGGTTGTAAATTCAAGGAACGAGCAATTTTCAAATCCATCTTTTGAAGGTCCCAAAGAGTGTCTTAGGATTGCGGCGGATTTCCCCGCACCGGTCCCCTTTCTCAAAATTGAGTTAAATAACGAGCCTATAACAGCTCTCTTAGATTCAGGTAGTGTTTGCTCTATTATTTCGGCTGATTGGTATTCAAAATTGAAATCTGTTTGTAAGCTTCCTAACTATTGTTTGTCGGCGATCCAATACGTTTCGGCTAATTCCTCTCCATTAGAAATTCTCGGTTCCTTATATGTCAAAATTCGTATTTTTAAATTTACATGGAAAATCAAACTGTTTGTGGCCAAGCACCTGTCTTGCCCCATCATATTGGGAGCTGACTTTATTTCTCACACTGGTCTTGTGCTCGATCTTCAGAGTAGGTCTTGCTCTTTCAAATTTGCCCCTAATTGTAATATCCCTCTATTAAAGTGTAATTCTGCATCATGTTCTTCTATTTCGCCTACCCAGGATGAGATGTTGTTAGACCTTAGACATCTACCTGAGGAGCAGGCTGATAGTATTCGCAAACTGTGTCAGTCGTTTCCCGAGGTGTTCTCTGATACTCTTGGTGTTACTGACCTTATTGAATACAAAATTGAGGTCACGGATTCGATTCCTGTCCGTTTTCCACCTTATAGGCTATCTCCACCTAAAATAAAGGCTCTGAAAGAAATTATCGATCAGATGTTGAAGAATGGTATTATTAGGCCCTCTAAGTCAGCGTATTCTTCGCCTATTTTTCTAGTCCCGAAACCCCAAGGAGGCTTCAGGCCTGTCATTGATTACAGGGCTCTCAATCGGAAGGTGGTGTTGCAATCTGTGCCCCTTCCCGACCTTCATTCTTGTTTTTCGTGGTTTCGTAAGGCCAAGTTCTTTACTATCTTGGACTTGAATCAGGCCTATAATCAAATTCTCCTTGCCGAAGAGTCTAAACATCTTACAGCGTTTGCCACGGACTGGAATTTATATGAATACAACCGCGTGCCTTTCGGGCTCCCCACCGGGGCAGCTGTACTCACTAGGCTGTTAGATAGGGTCTTCTCCGACATTAAATTTGAATATTTATATCACTACTTGGATGATGTCGTCGTATTTTCAGAGACTTTTGAAGAACACCTAGATCATCTGCGAGAAGTTCTCGATCGCCTTCGTAAGGCTGGGTTAACTGTCAAGTTGTCCAAGGTTGCCTTTGCTAAGCCCTCTATGTCATTCCTAGGGCATATTGTATCACCTGATGGTGTAGCAGTTGATCATTCTAGAACACAGGCCATCCGTGATTTTAAACCTCCCAAGGACATCAAAGGTATTGCTAGATTCATTGGTATGGTGAATTTCTTCAGGAAGTTTATTCCTAACTTCGCTAATAGAGCGGCGCCCTTGAACCTTCTTCGTAGGAAAGGCATCAAATTCGAGTGGGGACCTTCTCAACAAGCCGCTTTCGAAGATCTTAAATTAGCTCTCTGTAATGCCCCTGTACTTGCTATGCCTGATTTCTCGAAGAAATTCATTGTACAAACCGACGCATCGTCGTCAGCAGTAGCTGCAGTCCTCCTTCAAGAGACTGAACTAGGGAGGCGACCCATCGCCTACGCGTCTAGGACATTGTCGGCTCAAGAAGCCAAGTATTCTATCTATGAGCTTGAAGGGTTGGCAGTCTTATTTGCCTTAGAAAAGTTCCGTCTCTACCTGGAACATGTTAAATTCGACTTGGAGACAGATAATCAAGCCTTAAGCTGGGTCTTAGGTAGGCCGCGTCGTACTGGTCGTATAGCCCGTTGGGCCGTCCGAATTTCTGCCTTCCAATTTGACGTTAGGCATATTAGAGGTACTGAAAATGTCGTTGCTGATGGACTCAGCCGTATGTTTTCCAACGACGTCGAGACCCATGAACCAGTCGACAGTTCATCACCTCCCGAGTCCATACTATCTGAGGTTAATGCCATCCTAACAGATGCTCCCATGCTCTTTAGGGATATCGAGAAATACCAACGTGAAGATCCGACGCTGGCTCCGATAATGGAAACCCTTTCTTCTGGGGAACATGTTGTCCCTTATGTTCTGAGGAATGGAGTTCTATGTTGCCCTTCGAGGCATGATAAGATGATGAAAGTCGTTGTTCCAGCGGTTCTTGTACCTATGATCTTCAAGTATTATCATGAGACCCCATTAGGAGGGCATCTTGGAATCTTTAAAACCCGTGAAAAGATTCGTGATATGTTCATTTGGAAAGGTATGGACGGTGAAATCCGTGAACTAGTAAAGGCTTGTAAATCTTGTTTGCTTAGTAAACCGACCATGTCCACCAAGGTAGGCCTTTTGTCTTCTCATCAAGCGTCGCGCCCCATGGAACGCCTGTATATTGATTATGTAGGACCCTTCCCCCAGTCAAAGGGTAATGCTAACAAGTTCATCTTTGTATGCGTAGATGGCTTTACTAGATTTTCTTGGTTATTTCTGACTAAGCTGGCTACCGCTCAGTCCACCATTACTTGCTTAAATTCTATTTTTGCTTCTTTTCGTCCGTGCCAATATATTGTATCTGATAATGCTAAGGCGTTCACATCAAATCTGTTTCGTAAATTCTGTTTTGACTTGTCCATATCTCATGTAACTACTTCAGCTTATTACCCTCAACCATCTCTGGCTGAACGGGTTAACCGTAATCTCAGGTCCGCACTCATTGCCTATCATCATGAAGATCCTTCCAGGTGGGACACGTCCCTGCATTGGATAGCTTTTGCTTTGAATTCGGCGGTTCATGAATCTCACAAGTTTACTCCAGCTTCTTTGATGTTCAAGTTTGTTCCCAACTCGCCGCTCTCTAACCTCTGGTCTCTGAATGACATTCTACCCGAGACAATAGATCCGGACAACATTAAAGATCTTTGGAAGAAGGCTAAAGCCAATCTTAAAGTGTCTCATGAAAAGGTTAGGGAAAGGTATGATCGTGGACGGAGACCCACCCCTTTGAAGGTAGGTGACCAGGTTATGGTCAAAAATTTTGTTCCCGCGGGCAAGCTTGCCCCCAGATTTCATGGGCCTTGTATCATTCTCGATTTTCTTACGCCGGTTACGTTGTTATTAAGCAATCCAGCCACCGAGAGGATATTTAGGGTTCACCTGTCCCAGGTGAAACCGGTGTAAAGTTTGTATCAACTTGCTTCATATAATTTGATAGGAATATGAAGGTTATATTTTTTTTTGAGTTCCACTCTTACGGCATTCTGCTCCTTCTATTGTATTTTATATGTAAGCATTTCTGTGAAACCTCCCCCGAATTGTTAAACTGCCATCCTGTCCTTGCTATGGCCATTACCACGCTCCCGTCTCCTGCTCCACTACACACAGTGGCTGGCTTAGATGAAATGCCATGGATATCTGCACGCCGCTGGCCCCTCAATCTCGCTACATGCCTGTGCCCTCAAAAGAAACATGATGGTCCAACACAATTCTGCCGCCTAGCTTTAATGTTTCAGTGCCCCCGCAGCCGCGCAGCGCCGTGCAGCAACTGGGGAGGGGGATGGGCCCCCTCCTCTCCAGCGAGGACGACATGTGCCCGGCGAGCCGGAGCTCTCCTCCCGGCCAAGGCTGATGTGCGGCGCACGACCTGCTACTTGCCCGCAGCCTGTATATGTTCACCGCGGGCGCGGCGTGTTTCAACACCTCTGCTCCCCTCATAGTGCGGGCGAGCGGTATCTCAGGGTACTTGAGGGGTCCGAGCGGCCTCCTTTGGACGCAAGCTGCAACGGCCGGTCTGGCCATCCAACTTAATCATCATTAACTACATGAACTATTACAATCAGTAATGATTACACTTGGGAATTCAACAGCAATATTTGGTGGACATTGCAAAATTTTTCATCAACTTTCAAGTATTAAAAGCTTATCTTCAGAACTTAACTCCTACAAACATTAAGATTGTACTTCACCGGCAACAACAAAATTTTGAAACTGAATCAAACCAAATTAAGAAAGTCTTATAAATTTTTGGCAATTAATTTCAATATCTACATCAAACTTGGATTCTGTTTTCAAACAATGTCATGTGTCACCCCTGGAGGAACTTTTGGGGGGGGAGGTCTGTACCGGGCGGTACACCTCTACTCCATTTATTTAAAAGTTGCGCCAGTTGAAACTCCTCTTCTGGAGGAAGTCTGAACTTTATCTACACTATTAATCTACTAATTTCTCAGAAGATGTCACTACCTGGAAATTTTTGAGTTTGTGAACTGTGTCATTTTTGATGTGTTTTTGTTTCGCTTGAAGTAAGAAGTGTGAACTTTCTCTTCTAGAGGACGCTAATGAAGATCAACTATGGTGCACTCTAGTGCGAAGTGAAAGAACTGTTTTGTGGAGAAAATTTAATTTCAAGAGTTTGTTCTTTGTTAAATTTCTTTCTGTCATTGTTTAAGTTGGCAATATTAACCCTTTCTTTCCCCTTGTTTTGGATTTAGCCAATCACGAAATTTATTTAATTAATTTCTGACCAATCTGGTGTATCTTCCCCCAACTTTAGTCTGTTGCGGGGTCCTACCCAATAAAAGATTTTGTGGGAGGGTGTTTTCTTTCCCCTAACGCCTAGAACCCTCCGCGAGAGGATATAAACTGCTGATTTTAGGGTCTCCGGGCCACTTCTGTTCCATCTTTCAGTGTATTAAGTACATAGCAGGATGCGGGAAGTGCCTCTTTCTTCGGCAGCGGTCTACGACAAGGTAATGGCCAAGTAATAACTTCTTTCTTTGCTTGCTCAGCAGTTTAACTTTCGGGGCGGGTTCTTAGCCTTCCACCATGTAACTTTCCTTTAAAATGTAAAGACTACTGGTACCTATCCTATCTTCTAAACTACATATCGGGATAGAGAGTGCTTAACCCTCTCGAGCTCCCACTCACATTATCCTGAGGTGAACTTATTTTTCTCAAACAATTCTTCCGTAATGTAAAACAAATTGTTCTCTTCTTAAGTCACCACTTTCGTATGGGATTAGCCCTTGTATTAACGGCCTAGCGCCAAGTAGGTCTTAATCAAGTTATTAGGAGTGCAAGTTCGCCTCCTCTCAAATTGTTATTTTAGAGGTCATTTAATTAACATTCTTTTCATTTAACAGACCTCAGTAGGTTGGGTATTTTACCCCTGTATATATATATCCCTAGAGGACTGCTTGAAGGTAGAGTTTGGTGTGGCCTTTGAGAGGCTTAAATTTTGAGAGCGAGTGGCTCTTTTGAAAAGGGAGGGTCGTATGCCTCGTGGAGGCTTTTCTGTGTAATTCGGAGCCAGGGGCTCCTAGGTATGAATGGGGTTTTCTGCCCCTGTGTTAAAACTTGTGTTTGGGATAAAACTGAGCTGATTGTTGAAGTCAGGGCGCGAAGCCCAAAACCTGTAAATATTGTAACTCCCCTTTTGACTAACTACTTTGTACCTGCCATGTTTGTTATTGCTTTGTTTTGAAAAGAAAATATAACCTTGTTAAATTTTAAATTAATTTTACATTGCACTATAATTTCGTAGCTTGAAACCCATTCACACCCGCACCTTCTTTTACGCCTAACTACCGCTAAAACACGGTAACAAAAATAAAATGGACAACTGTAGGGAAATTTGGCCAAAGTGGTGAATATACAGGCACACGGTCATTACGATTTTATTTATGTAGATGACGGGTAAGAATGGGCATGTTTGTAAGGGCAGACCTTCATTTTGAGATTTACTTCTCCTAAACGATACATGATATCAACAAACAGTTTGCACTTTCAGACGCCCCTTTTATCACTGTAGATGTTTGGTCTTAGAACATTTTCTCGTTTCTCCCATATTTTTTTTTTTTCTAGGGGCTTTACGTCGCACCGACACAGATAGATCTTATGGCGACGATAGGATAGGAAAGGCCTAGGAGTTGGAAGGAAGCGGCCGTGGCCTTAATTAAGGTACAGCCCCAGCATTTGCCTGGTGTGAAAATGGGAAACCACGGAAAACCATCTTCAGGGCTGCCGATAGTGGGATTCGAACCTACTATCTCCCGGATGCAAGCTCACAGCCGCGCGCCTCTCCCATATTTAGCCTATGGGTTCAATCGAGTTACGATATAGGAATGGGGTGAATTTGGGTACATTTTTAACAATTTACATTATTTTTCACAAACTTACGTGGAAGCTAGAGTCATGAAATCTGGTTCGCATATAGCCATTGGTCTTGTCAATGTGCTTGCCAAATTCGATGACTCTATATTTCCTTTAACACTAGGATTATCAAACATTCTTTCTACCTACTTTTACTGAAGCGGTCATTTTGACCGATAGTGGCAGGTATTCGTTTCTTGAGGATATTGATGTCTGAAAAAGGTTCGAATTTAGTATAAAAATATCATAGACCATAATTTAATGATTATCATGCATGACTTGTAAACACTATTATGAATAAATAAATAAATAAACAAATAAGTACACTAGGAAGGCAGAATGTTCTTCTTACACACTTTACCTTACATTATATACATATCTGCATGAATGTCACTTTCTGCTTTTCAACTTATTTGTCGCACTGAACACACACACACTTTGCTTGGTCACCTTTGAAGTGAACTTAACAACAGACCAGTTGTGTTAGAGATTGCACACCTTTCAATTATCTTGTTCCCTTTACACACTTCTTCCCTGATTGATAAAAAAACTCAGCAAGACGCAATACTACGTGTTCACTTAGGGTCTGATCGGTGGGTCGTGTTTCATCTTTTCCAAGATAGAAAAACCGTTTACAACATACTTGACTTCCACATCCACAGCCAACCAAAATTTCATACCAAACTTTTCTAGTTTATTGGCCATATACTGCATAAATGGGCATCTAGCATTCGATGGAAAGAGTTGTTCATCCACGGTAATGTTCTCACTTGGTCTGAAGCATATAGTAAAATTAGATATAAATTTGTCCCCCACAACAGATACAAGCGCCAATCTATCAATTTTCAGGTGATCTCTGCTGGTAGATCTGTCATCGAATCGAAGAAACCTCATGATATCCAGGAAACAGTTTCATGCCACAGTTTGGGAGAAAATTCCAGGATCTCGCTTCTGTGACCACAGATCGAGAACGTTCGTGTCAGCTCCATAAGTTCCGCGTGCGTATGAAATACCAATGACAGCGTCCCATTCTTCCAAAGAAAGTGTCCGTTCAGGATTGCTCAGAAATTCGCAGGCTCCAACCTCAGTATATCATTCGATGTGGCGCTGCTTGGATTCGTCAATAAAAAGACGACAAGCTGTAGTGGCACAAGTTCCTTCAATGTGGCGTTTTGCATGTCTTGTGGGACCTCAGACTTCCCTCAGTATATTTTACTGTCCTCGACGGCCTGGCAGGCTTTGTAGATCAACAGGAGTCCGCACTGTTCTATCCAAAGCGACTTCTTCCTCGCCGACCGTTTTATGCTGACCACGCTACCTACCACAGCATATGCTCGGCCTTCTGTGGTTGATATCATGCTCCTTGCTAGTAAATTAATTATCTTACTTAGTGTTTCCTTCACCTGCAAAATTTAATACCAAACTTACTTACACTGTGCACAGAATTACGTAAATACAAAATGACTACCTTCAAATAGTCTTACCTTTGTCATCGGCTGCTTTGCTAGTGTGTGTGCATCGCCATTTGGCGGGTAGTTCCCTAACCTTTGAGGTCGAAGGCTGCTGTGTGATTTCATGTTCACGTGGAAATTCTGCAGGCTCGACGCAACTGGAATCACTATCCGAACTATTTTCGTTTGTCAAATTATACAGGTTTTCGCAATTATGGAGGTCTAAATCAGTCCCAGCTTCATCGCTTGATTGTGATGGGGAAATTATATGCTTATGCTTCAGAATTTCGGCATCCATTTGCAGACTACGCGAGAACATGCTTCTTCGAGGGAATTACAATCAGGAAATCTATTTTGAATGTTTGTAATGAGTGAACACGACAATTGACTGCTCATTACGATTGCACACCTTTCTTTCATTACTGAACAAATACTGACTGTATTTTCCTCCCAGTGTATTTGTATCATATTTGAAAAGAGCCATCGGCTGTCCCATAGCAGCACAACAGTAAGTTCTATCCTATACTATGGCAATAAAGTACACTGTAACAGCTTGTTAGAGTGATATCCCGTTCTAAATGAATGCCACAAAATTCTGATGGGGTAGCTACTACAATACCGGTCAAAATGACCGCCCGGTAAAAGTAGGCATATGACCTCATAGCGCTAATTAGAAAGGAGTTACGGGTTTGTGAAGCTATGTGCCGAAAAGTACACTAAATACTGTTAAACGCCATCGATGGGTTTGTATGTTCTAACCGTATAACGAGAGTGATATAGAAAAAAAAACTGAAAACGGTCATGTTGACCGCTGCAGTAAACCTAGTGTTAAGTGTGTCAGACTATGTAATATACGTGTAAAAAGCACAAAATTTAGGAAGAATCGAGAAATACAGCCAAATCTAACATATAAGGGGGAGAGAGACTACAAAGTTCATAGGACCAAAATTGTAGATCACTCCAAATTGAACGAAGATTGTGCCATCTGTTTTGTGAAAGGACGTGACGATTTAGGCACCACATAGCTTGAAACGAGGGTCTGCTCCCGTCATCACAGTTGGCACCATATTTCGATATTCTTCAGGTATAAAAAGTGAAAAATTTAAAGCTCATGGAATTTTTCTGTTGGTTAGCAGCTAATATGCATAACTTTGCCTGATTTGTGTTTTCTAGCTCGTCTGGCAGATGGTGCCGCTATCTTGATTTTGGGCGAGGCAGGGAACTTAGGACTCTCAGGAAATTAAAGCTAAAAATTGTGCAGATGGTCTTTATTACCCCTTTAAGAGATAGCTGTACGTAAATTTCACCGAAGTAGTCAATGCACAGACACAGGGTCGTTACAATTTTATTATACAGATAGATAGATAGATAAGGAATTTGCTCCACATATAACAAAATTTGGGCTATGTCGCCTGGAACTAGCCTGCAGAATCACTTATTAATCCTCCTGTCAAAGAATGCCCATGTGAAAAAAAATTTTATAAATGGATTTCCATCAAGTTTTATCAATTTCCAGTCAGGCTGGTCTTGTATATGTTGTGGGAGAATAAAATCACCATTTTGGTTCCCTATAAACCCTCAGTCCAATCTGGGAATTTTAAATGGTATGGATCTTAAAACCAACCGTTGGACACGTGGAAGCTAAATAAAAAATTTGGTTGAAATATCTTCATTAGTTTTAAAGTTATAAGAAATACGCTTTACACGCACCCACTCTTGAGGTAAGTCCAGTGGGATTTGCACCAAAAAACAGTTCGTTAACAATATCTCCTTTATTAATCCTCGTATTGAAATGATGCACATGAGAAAAAATATAGGTTTACAAATTGTTTTCCATTGAAGCAGGTTGATTTCCATTAAGTTTGGCTGAGTATATTTTGCGAGAGTGCAAAATCATGGTTTTGGTTTTGTATAAACCCCCAGTCAGTTTAGGAATTTAGAAACAATATTGGCCCTAAAACCTACCCAAGGACAGGCGAATTCTAAATATGATGTGTCATGTAAGTATGTCCAGTAGTTTTCAAGTTATAGTCAAACAGACATCAAAGCTAAAAGATATGCAGATGGTCATGTTTACACCTGAAACACATAACTGTAGGGAAATTTTGCCAAGATGGTCAATGTAGTGGCACACGGTCGTTACAATAGATGACAGGTGAGCACGGGCAAGTTTGTATATTCAACCCTTCATTTAGTGATTTACTGCTCCTGAACAGTTGATGATATCAACAAACGGTTTGCACCATCAAACGCCCCGTTTACTGATCTACGTGTTTTGTCTGAAAACACTTTCTCGTATCTGCCTTATTTATGGGTTCGATGGAGTTGTGTTGTTCGAATGCGGTGAATTTGGGTGCATTTTTAACATTTTATATTATTTTTCACATACTTGTGTGGAAGCTAGGATCATGAAATTTTATTCCCATACAGCCGTTGGTCGTGTCCATATGTGCGCCAAATTCAGTGACTCTATCTTTCTTCTGAGTGTGTCAAACTATGTAATATATTGTAAAATGCACAAAACTTACTAACAGTGGAGAAATGCAGCCAAATCCAACATATAAGGGAGAGAGAGATTTGACAAAATGTCATAGGCCCAAAGTTGTAGATCACTCCAAATTGAACCAAGATTGTGCCATCCCTTTTGTGATAGGACTTTCCACTTAGCTGTGAAATACTCGAAACGAAGGTCTGCTCCGTCATTTAAATTGCCTGTATATTTCGACATTCTTCAGGGATAACAAGTGAAAAATTTAAAGATCTTGGAAGTTTTCCGTCGGTTACCAGCTAAAACTTATAATTTCAATTTTCTAGCTCATATGGCAGATTGCGCCGGAATCTTGAATTTGGGTGAAGGGGGAAACTTAGGACTTTCAGGAAACTAAAGCTAAATATTGTGCAGATGGTCATTAGTACCTGTTAAACGGATAGGTGTGTGAAAATTTTGCTAAAATAATCAATGCCCAGACGCACGGTCGTTATGATTTTATGTATATAGATAGATAAGGATCTGCTTCTTGTACAACACATTCTCTTGTTGAAAAATGCCCATGAGGAAAAAAGTTTTAGAAATGGATTTCCATCAAGTTTATTCAATTTCCAGTGAGGTTGGTCTTGTATCTATTGTAGGAGAGTAAAATCTCTACTATGGATCAGACCAAAATATCTGTCTTTTGGGGGCTAGGGGTCTCCAACCTCTAAATAATTTTCTCCAGACAATAAGTCCAATTTTGGGTGAGACTTATGCTGGAACATACACACATACGTCCATTATCTCGGTCATTTTGGATATTTTTCTTTTCACTTTTTCTCACCCCTGTGCGTAAGGAGGCTGAACTTGGACTTAAAAAAATTCTAGACCATCACTATTCATCTCAGGGACCTCCAAAAGAATGAATTTGACACTATTTTCACTTATATCTACTTCTCACCTCCTGGTAGGGGTACTATGCTCGTCATACCTCCACGAATTTGTCGCCTGATAGGAAGTCATAAGTGTACCAAGTTTGGTTGATCTCTCTCCTGTAGTCCCGAAAAGTATGGATTCAACACTAGTATACAGTAGCTCGCTTTTAGTTATAACTAGCAAATGTACCCGTGCTTCGCTACGGTATTCTACGTTGTATATGGATATCGAAGTAAATTGCATGTCTCTTGGCGTTATCCAAGAAAAAGCACAGGGAGGTCCGCAGACATTTTTTCCAATGTAAGGTGCCAGTTGCAGAGTTGTCATGATAACGACAGGTCCACTTGTCTACCGCAATTCACTATGCGTAATGTAAGTCGCATTTTGATGGGTACATTTTTTTATGATCTGGGGCACCCTTGCAAGGGGGCAGCTAAACCTAATGATAAAGAGAATCAGGTAAAAAGAGTTTTGAATGAAATGCACGCCCCCTTGCCTTCTGCTAGTCAAATCAGGAAGGGAATTATTCATAACAATGGTACACAGGCGTTGGAGGAGGACCCCGTTCCTACTGCCAGTTTAAGTCGATTTGGGGGGTACTGATTACAACAGCAGACGCGCTCCTGCTGACAGTCACTATTCAGTATTCTTTACAATGTCAGACACACCCTTTCTAGATCAACTTAAATGAATTAATGTAGATCGACATACGGAAGTATATGCATGTTCACCTGTATTTACAGAATAACCGCTTCTAAACGGTGCCTCATATCGAAAAACGGATTGTACGATAAGACGCTTCTGGCCTCATTTAGCGATCGAAATGGCTGACCCTATGATATTTCATCGTATCTCATCTATTTAAAGGTAAGTTTGTTTTAGAAATGCTGAATGGGGGGAAATTTGTGTGAGGTTTACACACAGTGAATTATTTTCAGATACTTATGCGACAGGTTCAAACATAGAATTTGGCTCACATATGGCTACTGAGTAGGCCAATATTCATGTAGAATTTGATGATCCTATCTTTCCTATAAGCGAATCAAACCATTAATTATACGTGTACAAAGTGTAAAATTTAGGAGAATGCAGAAATAGAGCCAAATTTAACGCATAAGCGATAGAATTACAACAATAAGTCATAGGACCAAAGTTGTAGATCACTCCAAATTGAACTGAGATTGTGCCATCCGGTTTGTTATACGACTTACCGTTTAGCCGTGAAATGTCTCGAAACGATTGTCTACTCTGTTTTTAAAATTGCCTCCATATTTTGATATTCTTTGCTAATAAAAAGTCAAAAATTTAAAGATCTTGGAAGTTTTCCATCTGTTGCAGGCTGAAATGTTTAATTGTACCCATTTTCAATTTTCTAGCTCGTCTAGCAGATTGTGCCACAGTCTTGATTGTGACTTATAATCTCATATTTTATCCTGTATTGGCTCAACACAACTAAACTTAAGTTATAAGTAGGTTCCCACCTTCCAGTACTTATCAATTCTATATAATAGTTTTATTAATTACATGATATAAACCAGCTTAATTTCTAGGACATATTTTGTTCTGAGTATGGAACATCTTCAGCTGAAAGATTTGACAAAATGGCAAGACATTTAAAACACATGTAATAGTTATGATGATACAATAGCAAAGAGATTTGACAAAATGGCATGAAAATTAAAACACATTTGATAGTTATGATGATAAAATATAATGTTCATTCATGTTGGTTAAAATTTCAACAAGTCAGTGTCCAAGTGACGAAGTAAAATCGGCGATAAGGTTCTTCTTTTATGTTGGAGACGTGTGTATTTTTTAGTCTTGAAGATAAAATTAGAGATATACAAGATTTTCTTAACGTATAGTTATTGGGAACTCTTGATAAAACAACTGTAGTTGAAGTTGAGTTGCTGTTGGAGTATTAAAGTGAGTCTAAGACGAGAAGGGAATAAGTGAAAAGGAGGGTATTTTAAAGGAGAAAACATTGCAAAAATGTATGTTCATGGAGTTGATTACCTTATAGTCGATCGTGATGTATTTGACGTCCTCCCTTACACCGTGTCGTTAACTGAGTTCTGTGTACTTGTGTGAGGACTTGCGGTGGGCGGGGAATATCAGAAGGAGAGGTAGGTGAAGTGAGGAAAGCGGGTGAAGTGTTGTGTAAGGTGGAACTAACTGAGGAGTGGCGCTGTGATAGGCTAGGGAAAGTAGGGGGAATGTTGTGTAGGGTGGAGTTAATCGGAAGGCGGTGTGTTGGCTATTTTTTGGGATCCTTTTTGATGGTTTTTCTAGATGAGTCTAATTTGGTAGCCTCTTTAAATAATATATTGATATTTTCCATGATTTCATTAATATTCTGACCGGGATTTCATTTCTGATCAATCTCAATATTGATATTTTCAAGTATATTCATTAATTTGCCTTTGTGTAATATTCATAGAATGGGCAATTGCCTTTCTATTGATGTAAACTGTGTTTACATTTGGTCATATGAAGACTCATGGCCATGTTTTTCACCATGCTGCATTGCCATTTGTTTAGATTAACAAAGTTGGTGTTGTCCTCCTCTTTTATTGTCCAAAATAGTTCAATTTCGTTATATAGGTGGCGTAAGAATAGAAATTGATAAGCCTTAGTTTTTAATCTTCCTTTCTTGTTAGTAGGTAGCTACAACTGACTACTTTTTAACATTGTGAACTCACCTTCACCGCATTCATTATTTACTGCTGCATTCTTCTCCGCATTTGATATGCGCACACTGCCACAGTTACGCGACTACAGTCAGTTGATTATCTGCGTCAAACATGGATGACATCATCGGTTTTAGATTGTACACTCTTCATGGATGCTCTCAGCAGTTCTAGTGCCATGTGTCATGTCTTCTCCTGTACCTCCCCTCTTCAGCTGGTCTATATAATTACAGTAAAACCTCGTAAATTCAAAGTTGTTGAGACACAAATATCTGTCTTCAAATTACGTGATTTTGAATTTACCGCCAACTCGTAATTCAGAAATGCCAACACTTGACGCGTCAAAAAATATTCTAAGACCCATTACTGCATGGAATTAACCATGATTCACAGTTTAAACCTTTTAGATGCTATCGATTAAAAGCTATTCCAAAAATGTATTCAAGGTGCATTAGTAGTATTCAAATAATGCACTTGCATAACTCACTGACAAACTCCCGCAATGAAAGAAAAAAAGCATGATCCAGAGACGAAGAGAAATCTATGTTGGCTTCCCTGTGCAAGCTCTTTATTCACTGGATTAGTGTATTGTGTACTTGCACGGAAAATAAATAATCCCCTTCAAAATTTCGTGGCTTATCAAACTTTCCTATGACGTGGAGAGAAAGCCTCTTGCTTCCGTTTACATTACAACACCGTACAGTGACTATCCTTGTAAAATTCCCACCATGGCACTTCTCTCATAATTCAGAAATGCCAACCCGTGCCCACCACGAGGTATTCTAAGACGCATTTATCCATGAGTTTAAAGGAGAGTTCAAACTTTTCAAATGTCATAGAAAAAACTATTTCCGAAATGTATCCAACAAGGTGCATTTACATTTTTCAAATAATGCACTTTAATAAATCACTGGCAAACAAAACCTCACGCAAAGGCAGAAAAAGCACTTTTCTGGATTACTCTGCTGTTTCCATTTTTAGATGCTTTGTACGTGCACGGAAAGTGCCCGACGCCCTTAAAACTTCTCGCCTTACCAAACTTTCCTATGAAGTCTCTCGCTTCCGTGTGCATTGCAACATATTACAGTGACTCCCATCTTTGTACAATTTCTCAGCTGGCACCTCTCTCCTGTAAAACGGTAAGTCAGTTTGAGCTCTGCATAAAACATGCAGTTTCATTGGCATTGACAATTTTGTTCGCTGTGTACAAATTGATTATATGAACCACGCTTTTTCGCCAATTGTGGGCATCGCCAGTGTTTGCGGATCGTGCTTCTCCGCACACTGCTTGATACGTAATGATGTGACGTTCTTTAAAGCGCTGAATACAAAATAATTATGATTTCACTTGATGTTAGCAAATATGGAGCACACTGTGCTTCATTACGGTATTCTACATTGTATGTGGATATTGAAGTAAATACTGTATGTGCAGTAAACAAGATTTTTTTAAATTGCATAGCGCTTAGCGTTATCCAAGGAATAGCATGGGGAGGTCCCCATATGTTGTTTCCAATGTAAAGTGTGGGTTGCAGAGTTCTGGTGATAACGGCAGGCTCTCTTGCCTACTGCCATTCGCAATCAAGTTGGGAAGTTTATATTATAATTGCAGGCTCCGTTGCCTACGGCACGGTCACAACCTATTTGGGGAGTTTTTGTTACGATGCCAGGCCCCCTTTCCTACTTCCAGACAGATTACAGTTGAGGAGTTACTATTATAATCGCAGGCAACTTTCCTACTACCAGTCAAGATTGAGTTGTGCAGTTATCATTACAATGACAAGCCCTTTTTCCTGCCGATGCCAGCTTACTGCCCGTCATACACAGTTGGTGAGTTTCCAGCAAAATAGCAGGCCACTATGCCTAATGCTAGTCACACTTTAGATGGCTACCTTAGTTTATAATGGAGGGCACCCTGGCCTACAGCCAAACACCATCAGATACGGGAGTTCTGAACAAAATTGTATGCTCCCTTGCCTTCTGCAAGTCAACTCGAGTAGTGAATTATTCATTACAATGGTAGGCCCTCCTTACTAATGCCATTTACACAGGAATTGTAGAAGGACACCATTCCTACTGCCAGTCAAATTTGGTGTGGGCAGTACTGATTACAATAGCTGACGCACACTTTCACGATCGCTACAAATCGACATCAATGAATATGTATAGATCGACATACAAAAGTATATGCATGGTTGCAATATTGCAGACCTTCATTATCAGATTAACTGCTGCTAAACGGTACGTTATATGGTCAAAGGATTGTAACATAACTGCAGTATTTTGTGGCCCAATGGCTGGTCCTATGATATTTTCTCGCATCTCATCTATTCATGGGTCAGACTGAGTTAGAAACATTGAATAGGGTGAAATTTGTGTAAGATTACCTCGTATCTTACATTGTATTGCTTTTTGTATAATTATGTGACATAGCATTTGACATGCATATGGATACTAGGTGGGCCAATATTCGTGTAGAGTTTAATGTTTCTATCTTTCCAGTAAGTGACTGAAAGTATGAATTATGCATGTAAAAGTCCAAATTTAATTAAAATCGAGAAATAGAGACAAATCTAACGTATAAGGGATACAGATACGACAAAAAATCATAAGACCAAGGTTGAAGATCACTCCAAATTGACAGGAGATGGTGCCATCCGTTATGTGATAGGACTTCCCTTTTATCCCACGAAATACCTCAAAACGAAGGTCTGCACCATCATTAAAATTGCCTCCATGTAACGATATTATTCGGGGATAAAAAGTGGAAAATTTAAAGACCTTGGAAGTTTTCCATCCGTTACAGGCTAAAACATATAATTTTTACAAATTTAATTTTCTTGCTCGTCTGGCAGATTATGCCACAATCTGGATTTTGGGTGAGGGGGTTAAAAATGGGGAATTTCAGGAAACTACCCCAAAAAATATGCAGATGGTCATTATTACCCCTCAAACGGGTAGCTTTTCGAAAATTTCACCAAAATAGTCAATGTACAGACACACACAGTCATTACGGTTTTGTTTACTCGTATGTAGATAGATAAGAAATCTGCTGCACGTACAACACCTTTTGTGCAATGTCCGCTGGTCTAAACCTGCAAAATTGACCGTTCATGGTATCTCACTTATTAATCCTCCTGTCGAAAAATGCATATGAGAAAAAAGTTTTAGAAATGGATTTCCATTAATTTCGGATGTGCATATTCTGAGGGAGTTCAAAACCATGGTTTCGGTTTTGGATAGACCCCCTGTAAATTTAGGTATTCAGAAATAATATTGGCCCTAAAACCTACTCAAGGACAGGTGGATTCCAAATATCGGGGTTGGTAGAAATTTATTCAGTAGTTCTCAAGTTATAAGAACTCATACAATCAAACAGACGAAAAGCCACTCAGACATCAAAGCTAAGAAATATGCAGATGGTCATTATTACACCTGAAACAGATAACTGTACGGAAATTCTACCAAAATAGTAAATGTACAGACATACGGTGGTTACGATTATATTTATATAGTTGACAGATAAGCATGGGCATATTTGTCAGTGCAAACCTTCATTTCGAGATTTACTGCTCCTAAACGGTAAAACATATCAACAGTTTACACCCTCAGACGTCCCTTTTGTCGCTCTACATGTTGGTATTAAAACCTTTTTCCATATTTCCCATATTTATGGGTTTGATAGAGTTACGATATTTGAATGGGTTGAAATTTGGGTACATTTTTAACATTTTACATTATTTTTTACATAGTTATGTGGAAGATAGAATCATGAAATTAGGTGCGCATATAGCCATTGGTCGTGTCAATGTGCGTGCCGAATTCGATAGCTCTATCGTTCCTATAAGTGTGTCAAACTATGTAACATACGTGTAAAAAGCACAACATTTACGAACAATCGAAACATACAGACATATCTACCCTATAAGGGAGGGGGAGAGGGAGAGAGAGAGGGTGGGGGGGGTGGGGAGAAAGATGGCAAAATATTACAGGACCAAAGTTGTAGATCACTCCAAATTGAACATAGGTTGTGCCATCCGTTTTGTGATAGGAATTACCGTTTAGCCGCTAGTTACCTCGAAATGAAGGTCTGCCCTGTCTTTAAATTGCCTCCATATTTCGATATTCCTTGCCAGAAAAGTGAAAAATTTTAAGATCTTGGAAGTTTTCCGTAGGTTACTGGCTAAAACGAATAAATTTGCTTAATTTCAATTTTTCAGCTGGTGTGGCAGATTGTGAGGCAATCTTGATTTTGGGCGAGGGGGATGAAAGTTAGGGCTTTCAGGAAACTGTAGCTAAAAAGTATGTAGAAGGTCATTATTTCCCCTTAAATGGAAGGCTGTACGAAAATTTCGCCGAAATAGTCAGTGAACAGACACCCGGTCATTACGATTTGATTTTTATAGATAGATAAGGAATCTGTTCCATGTACAACTACTTTTGGGCTATGTCCGCCGGACTTAGC
This sequence comes from Anabrus simplex, assembly GCF_040414725.1. Classification (NCBI taxonomy): domain Eukaryota; kingdom Metazoa; phylum Arthropoda; class Insecta; order Orthoptera; family Tettigoniidae; genus Anabrus; species Anabrus simplex. The sequence continues at coordinate 5,396,712 of NC_090277.1, forward strand.
CTGAGAAACCGACCTTTCATGATATCTCCTTTATTAATCCTTCTGTCGAAAAAATGCACAGGAGAAAATAAATTTTTGTAATGGATTTCCATCAATGTTGGTGTATTTTCAGTCAGGTTGGTCTTGTACTGTATATATTTTGGGAGAGTAAAATCACCAAATCAGTTCCCTATAAAACCCCAGTCCATTCCGGAAATTTGAAATGGTATTCACCTTAAAACCTAACCGTGGACAGGTGGATGTTAAATATAAAATTTGGTTCAAATTTCTTCAGTAGTTTTCAAGTTGTAAGAAATACGCTTTCCACGCACCCGCTCTTGCGTTAAGTCCGGTGGGACTTGCACTGAAACACGGTCCATTAATACTATCTCCCTTATTAATCCTTGTATCGAAATGATGCATATGAGAAAAAAGGTTAAGAATTAATTTCCGTGAAGGCAGGTAGATTTCCATTAAGTTTGGTTGTGTGTATTTCGAGGGAGTGCAGAATCACGGTTCTGGTTTCGTATAAACCCCCAGTCAGTTCAGGGATTTAGAAACAATATTTAAACTAAAACCTACCCAAGGAGAGGTGGATTCTAAATATGAAGTTAGGTGGAAATATATCCAGTAGTTTTCAAGTTATAGAAAGACAGACAAGCAAACAAACGGATAAACAAACAATTGATGCGTATGAGAAAAAAGTTTAAGAATTAATTTCCGTGAAGGCAGGTAGATTTCCATTAAGTTTATTTGTGTATATTTCGAGGGAGTGCGGAATCACGGTTCCGGTTTTGTATAAACTCCGAGTCAGTTCAGGGATTTAGAAACAATATTTAAACTAAAACCTACCCAAGGACAAGTGGATTCTAAATATGAAGTTTGGTGGAAATACATCCAGTAGTTTTCAAGTTATAGAAAGACACACAAGCAAACAAACGGATAAACAAACAAACAGACACCAAAGCTAAAATATATGCAGATGGTCATTATTACACCTGAAACGGATAACTGTATCGAAATTTCGCCAAAATAGTCAATGTACAGACACACTGTCGTTAAGATTTTATTTATATACATGAACTTTCTGTGTGTCATTTCTCTCAAAAACTTCTTTACATTCCTGAACTGTGTAATAGTCTTACCTACGGTATGCCAAGATTTTGTAATTGAAAATGCTGATCATTAATTCCTTCTCCTACTCTTTGTCTCTACGATATTGCACGTCTGTTCTCTTTCATTAATCCAGTTTTAAATATTAGTGTCACTCTCACTGATCTCTGTAATATTTTCTTTGTGATTTGTTGTGATATATGTTTTGATATTTTTTGTGCTGTACTCTTTGTAACTTGTTGTGTCTTGTCTTTCAATAAGTAGCCAATTCTTGTTCATCCACTAGTGTCCTTGTATCTTCCTGACTTCTTGTATATTATTTATTTCTTCCGCCTGTGTACCATCCATGGTATATCCCTTGTTGGCCAGCACTTGCATATGTCTCTTCGACGGTCACCTTTTACCTATCGTTTCTAATTATACTAACCTATCCATCACAGAGTCATCTCAATTTTATGTTTTGGACAACTGGTTAGTTTTCCTGAGTTTTCCAAACCATTATTTTATGCTGCATGAAAGGTTGAGTCCCTGGGAATTGGTCTGATTGAGGAGTGTGGAAAATGGGATCAGCAAGTCTCTAGGGATGTTCCATTAGGAAAGGTAACGATCAGTTATTTTAGAAAGAACAATGCAGTAATAGTTAAAACTGGTTCTTTTTCAGAAGCTCGCTAGCCAGGGTGAAGTCGGTGAAGAAATTGTCTGTAGTGACGTTTCTCCCTGTTCCCTCAGTATGCTTGACAAGTCTCAATAAAACATTCGTTCCTGGGTTCACTTTTCTCTGGTTACTGGTTTACCATTGTAAACTTTAGCGGCGCATACATAAGCGTGTCCAAATCCGAGAGTAACCATACTTTTCTCTTCATTTGGTAGATAAATACTGCCTAAGGGCATTCTCCCCTAAAGCGAACTTTCTGTTCATCCACAGTAGTATTTTCGTATGGAACAAACACTTCAGGTAGTTGTGAAATGAACATGTCAAAGACATTCCTTGTTGCTGCTAACTTGTTATTACTTCTTAGGGCTGGTCTGTCTTACATATTACAAACCTCAAAACTGGGTTATTTGGAACTCTTGAAGAGATACTGTAGCTCGAAGGATAGGACGACCATCTGCTTCATTCCATAATTCTCAAACAGAAACTGCTGCTGTTACAAAATTGCGTAAATCGTACATACCGTACCTGAAAATGCTTCAAGCTCTATTGGAGAAATGGGCTTGTGGGTTTTCTCTTTATGTACAAAAACCGTCTCCATTTCACAATTTGGTTCCTATAAAGTGGTTTCCAGCACTTTATCAGTGACGAATAACTTCCTTGTCAACATCTGGAAATCACTTGTCCTCTGAAGAGCATCTCGTGTGTCCATGTGCAATTCTCATTGCGTTACCCAATCTGGAATACACATAATTGAAATTTACATTTTGCTGAAGTATTATAAATATAACCTTCTGACATCTTGAAGAGCTTATAGGCCTATTGATATAGGTTGTTCCTGATGTAAGCGAAGCAATAACATAGTTCATATTACAGTACCACCCCGATTTTCCGTGACCCCGATTTAGCATAAACACGCATGTAACAGAAGAAATTTCCAGCCCCGAAAATTATTCGATAAGAGCAATGCATTTGTATATTCGATTTCACATAATTCAAAATAGGGCAAAATTCGCATTTAGCGTTAAGGAAATATTAAAATTCTCAAATATTTATTTCTATTCATTTTGGTTATGGGACACTAAGTACCTGTGCATAAGACTTAACTAAAGTTGGCGTCTGACAGGTAAGGTTGGAGGGAGGAGCACTGTACGTGCCATTTCACGATGTTGCCACATTCCAGCATTCCTTTCTACATGCTCTTACCCGTCACTTCCGGCTCACTTGTTCCCTCCCTCATTCTGACCGCTGTGATCTATTGTAGACTACCTGGCCAGGCGGTGTCGTCCCATTTGCGATCACTCTCATACAAACAATCAGGTTCTTATCAGTGACAGTGACAGGTTTGGCAACTCCCAGCAAGACGAGCTGCCCTTAAGTTTTATCTCCATGGCAACCATAGTCGCCCCACACTCGTTTCCATGGCAACCACACAGCCACTCCCTTTATCCCTCCTCGGCAGGCAGTGAACGGACCTCCCTCTAAGAAATGTAATGCGCCAACTCTTATTGTTAGCAGTATAGCTGAGGATGATTCAAAGCAGAAGACGAATTTGAAACTAGAAATGCTGCTGCGATTGGTAAAATTTCTGGGGATATACTAAAGTCTGTTGGTTGAGATATAGAACCAAATCTGTAGTGCTTAATTGACTAGTGTTTGTATGTTTATGTATTGATTAATGTAGTGTGTGTATGAAGCAGCTATACAAAATGAATGAAGAATTGGTGTAGTAGACCCTGTGTATAAAGAAATGTGATAAGCATAATGCCTATAATTACACACTTCATCTTGGCTGGTGTTACATGGAAGCTCTCGGAATTCATTCTTTCTGATTATATTATACGCATATTACAAAAATTACTAACTAGTTCGATAGAAGGTCATTTAGTTTTAGAAAACATTATTCCACTGAAGCTCATCTTGTAGATTCCTGCAAGATATAGCTGATATTTTAGATTCAGGAGGTCAAGTGTGTCATGATGGACTTATCTAAGGCTTTTGATACGATAGATCTTGGGAGACTACTGCCAAATATAAGTGCAATTGGTCAAGGTAAAATAGTGACTGTATGGGTGGCTATAATTTTAGAAAATACGACTCAGAGCATTAGAGTATGTGAAGCTTTATTTGATCCTATAAAAACTATGGGATAGGGTCCCATAGGGTAGTATGATGGGGCCTTTATTTTCATATGTACACAATATGAATAATTAACTGGAATCAGAGATATGGATTGTGAGTGACTGCAGAAAGACCTTGACAATATTGTGAGGTTGTGTGTTTCACAAATAGAATCTTCTCTGTTTTATTATTCTGTTGAAGGGGTGAAAGTTCCTATGTAAGTACCTAGGCATTCATAATAAGGATAGATCTTCATTGTGGTAATCAGATAAACAGGATTGAAAATAAAATTTACATATCTCTTAATATGATTTTGAGGTTATTGAGGGGTTGTAGAGGAGAGGGCACGTAAATCTCCAGCAAGGCCACAATTAAAGTATGGGAACGTCACCAAGATTACTTGATTAGAGAACAGGAAATAATCTACAGAAACAGCTCCATTTCTTGTGGGTGATTTCTGACAAAAGAGTTGTGTTACAGAGATGTTGCAAAGTTTGGGCTGGAAAGGCTTGGAGAAATGAGACAAGCTGTTCGACTAAGCAGTATATTCTGAAATGTCATCGAGGGATGGCTTGGAATGACATTAGTTGATGAATAAATTTAAGTCATCATCTTTATATGTAGGAAAGGTCACAACATGAAGATAATTTGGAAGTCAAGGGGACAAATTTTGGCTAATGTTTACTTACAGGAAGACATAATTTACCAAGTGAGTTGTTTCATAAATTTCCACAATCTTTTTCTACATAAACATCTGATAAACAATCAAAGTGCTCACCAGTGTGTGTTGATGCGTTTTATGGTTGAGTGATTGAAACATTGAGTGAATTTTTGGTCTTAATGTGATGTACAGAGAAGGATGATGGATATTTCTGTAGTTATGATTTAAGTATTGTCCAATTGTTGGTAAAAAGGTAGGAATAATGTAGGATTACTTGATATTACAGTGAAGTGTTTTGGGAATGAAGGTATATAGTGCCCCCTATTTCCTGGATAGGCTAAGCTGGTGAACGAGAGTCCCAGAGGTGGACCGTTCGTTAACTGGCGTCGCTGATTTTTGGGGGCGGTTAATAGGAAAATGAGTGACAAAAATGGAAAAAAACAAACAATTTAAAAACATGGTTTGACATTTATTGTTAATAGCACTCTTTTAAACAAAAATTAAACATAATTTAACAACCAAATCTTGAGGTCGTTATGCCTCATAGGACAGTTTTATACAATTCTAACTCTCTGGTCCTTCCTCATCGAAGCCTGAATTACACTGAAATGTAAATAAAAATAAAAATTAGCCTCATCTGGCTTGAAGAAAACAAAATTGTTGAGGGTGAAAATCTTCTTAACTTCTTTGAACCATGAACTTAACAGAAACTGGCTACCGCGACAGCATGTTTTCAACTTAGAAAAAGAAGATATTTTATATTAATAAAATAATAAATGATAATAGAGTCATGAAAATCTCAAAAATAACACTGAGAATTTTTACGTCATAATTTTATCTTAATTATGGATAAACTCCACTGATATTGAAATAATTTCTGACCAAAACTTGAATAAATTGCATTCTCGAGAATTATTTTAAATAATATAATTTCAAATAATTATTTTGATTTAAGACTTCACAAGCATTATTATGACCTTAGAGAAGCATTCTTTTCCTGAAAATCCTTCAAAATGTGATTGAAAATAATTTATGACTTCTTACAATATCTAAAATTTTATAAACTTTGTTCGGGCGAGGTTAAAATAGTACGGGCCTATTCATTTTTAATGGCACGTCATTGTAGAACATTACTTAAGTACAAAATGAGATTCACTAAACATAATTATTTCAACAAGATAAATGAGCACAAACAACGCCGGAATTACCTGAGCCCACCGTGGTGAACACGCGGTCAGGTCAAAACCACATTTTAATAAATCACGAGAGAAAATATTCCTAACTAATTCATTCTCTCCACATTCACACATATGATACACAAATTTCATTTATATTATTTACAAACGAATTCTAGAATTTAATTTTAGATTCTGATGATCATAATCCTATAAATAGAATAGTCAGACGACAGTTCCTGGTAAATCATTACGTCCGACAATCAGTGACACGTGATTGAATATTGGTAATCATGTTTAAAGAGATAATAGCAGAATTAATATAACGTCGATCACAGATATTCAGCAAATTGATAGTCAGAATAAAATGGACGACAATTATCACGCACATTATTAAGCTTAAACATCAATGTCACCGGACATGTGGTCAATGAGTCACGATAAAGTATTATTAGAAACGTCCGACTCATTGGCTGAATGGTCAGCGTACTGGCCTTCGGTTCAGGGGGTTCCGGGTTCGATTCCAGTGGGGTTGGGGATTTTAACCTTCATTGGTTAATTCCAATGGCCCGGGGACTGGGTGTTTGTGCTGTCCCCAACATCCCTGCAACTCACACACCGCATATAACACTATCCTCCACCACAATAACACGCAGTTACCTAGACATGGCAGATGCCGCCCACCCTCATCGGAGGGTCTGCCTCGCAAGGGCTGTACTCAGCTAGAAATATCCACATGAAATTATTGTATTATTAAAAACTTTGTTCGGGCGAGGTTAAAATAGTACGGGCCTATTCATTTTTTAATCCCATAAATATCACTTAACAAATGCTCAAAATTCGCAGAACGCATTGTAATGCAAGACACATACTTCTCCAAATAATCCACGAATTAATCCCACAGGATTGCCGTATTCCAGGCTCATAATTCATCAACGGGGCATACATCAAATATCTCACAAGAATTTGACAATTATTATCATTATTATTATTAGTGGTGATTGTTAATTCTACATAATACTGAATTCGATGACACTATCCTGCACAAATCCACAGAAATGCATAATATGAAATGCACAGTGAAATTTATCATATAAGGCACAACGAAAATTATTTCCACACAAGTTCATAAATCTGGAATTGTTTAATTAAATTATATTTTATCCGGGAGCTCCATTACTTTTAAATATTAAGTTTAAGCATTTGAAGGGAATTAGAAATAATCTCGGAAGACATTAAATGGCAACTACACTAATAGAATCCAAATAACATTCGCACTCACTGTACCAACACTACCATAACACCAGAAGAATGAAGTATGAAATTATTGCAAAATTGCACTGATCTAATAGAAATAGTAATGCAAATGAAGAGGCACATACTACTTCCACATAGATGGACAGTAACTATGTTACAAAAGTTTACTTAAATTTGCGATGAGACTCGATCCCTTCCCAGGTGGTTGAATCTGCTCACATGTCGCAGGTCGTCCTGGTCGTTTTCTCCCTCATGTTAGAATGTGCCTACATTTAGCACGGAATGATGATAGCAAAGTCCATTTCCATATGTGAATGATTAGCTTCTCTTGAGGATAGGCGAGGCATCCTGGTGTAGCTGGTTATTGTGAATTGTAAAGGTCCCCTTCTTTCTTGAAGTTCCGATGGTGGCTGAAACAGACACAGACGGCTTTAGAAAATTTATCAAGTATGATCACGTCGAATAAATAGCTCGATGAACAAACTTAACTGCGAAGCTCGCAAAAATCTGTGGCAATACAGAATCAGAGTTAAAGAGAGATTTTATTCGTTTTTCCAAGCTTATATTCCCTCAGCTGTGGACGTGTGGCACTAGTGCTCCGCGATGGGCTGTAATTCTTCTAGAAATTACTGGGCTCCGAGCGAGTTCCGACACGCTGGTCACATGACTACCATGTGTTTATTGATTGCCAGGCTGGTATAATCAATAGTCTGCATACTCCCCAAAACGGCTCGAAGCACGTTTTGACTGAGAACACAGCTATTCATGAATAAAACTTTAGACTGCTCTCCCAATGAAAGAATGCAATTTAAATGCAATGCTAAAATTTACATGCAATGTAAAGTTTAATCTTGTAGCACTTGCGTGGAATTATTTAAAGTCATTCCACACTCTGTATATGAGTTGATTATGTTTGTAAGTACACAAGATGTTATGAGTAGAATTTTGTAAATAATTTAAATTCATTAAGGATGGGCTGTGTGATTAAATTGTTAGTGTAAATTGTATAACACTCTATTTTAGGAAAATGTCTTCTTCTCTTGTCAATTTAAAATCAGTGCTTGATAATAATGTATTTTTGTGTACCATTTGCCACCGAGGTAGACACCTCTTTTGTAAATAAAGTGATTTTGATTTGATTCTGTTTGATTTGATTGTTACTTTCAATTGTTAAAAGTTTGCTTTTATAAATTGGGAGATAACTAATTATACTCTTATTGTGCCAATATGAAATTCATTTTCTCAGCTGTTTCTTGTTTAGGTCAATATACTAATATTTTTATTCCTTTACTTCTCTATTCTACTTCTCTTATTTATGCTTACAGCCTTCCAAAGACAATAAGAAGGAAATATTCATAGAACAACATACTGATGATCAGCTGCTGGCGTACATCAAGGAAGAAACAAAGTATGTACACCGTGAAGCCTGTACAATATGGAATATTTTGTACCTGTATACAGTTGTATTCAGTAGTGGTTGTTTTACATCTGAAACTGACCATTTTTATCAGTTTAATTCTTTCTTTACAAGGTTACATTTAAACAATAATATCTTAAAATTCTATTGGTTAAAAATTACATAAAATATTCACAAACGTTAAGATCAGATTCATTGTTCCTTCATGTAGTTTTATTGAATATGTATCTACAAAAAATCTTCGGTAGATCTAGATATTTCTGAAGTGTTTTTGTTTACATTTCTTTAAGCAACCACGGGGCCCGCAGTCCTATATTGCGTTAAGTAGAATTTTTCTATTTGTGAACGCCAAAGCAGATAATGAGTCATGGAAAGGAAACGTTCAGTTCATTAGTGCTACATCTTAGATATCATAGTTTTCAAATAAAACTTCCACATTGTTCTAAGCGTATAAAGACATCATGGTATTGAATTTGTGCTTGTTCCAGTGTTGTGGTCACACTTGCTGATTGTTGCCATTTCCTACTTTTTAATTTAGTGCTCATGTCAGTCAAGTACTTGTACTTTGTTGTTTGCAAACACATTTACGCAATTATAAACTAATCAAATGGCAGCTATAAGATCAGTTTAAAATTTGTGCAGGTTGCTTAAAAATTTCCAGAATTCTTCAATTAGGTGAATTTATTACCTCATAGGAGTAGGTAAATAATGATGTAATGTTAGAATATCATTTCTGAATTGTTCTTCTTATCTGTGACATAACAGAGTAATACAAGGGTGTATCATGTTTTCAAACTTTTAAAGCAGTAGTGTTTTTGAATTAATTGCTAATTAATATTTTGCTCTCACACCTTTGTTGGTTACTGTGTGGAACGATCTTTGATAGTCCCGGGGAAATGATTGTATAAGCTCGGCATTGTGCTCTTAGCGTGCCCTAGTATCGGGAGGTTCTGCAATGGCTATTCATAGCCTAAGGATTGACTTCAAACCTGATTATTGATGGAAATGCCGAAATTATGAATGGTTTATTTGATTTTGTGGGTGGTTAGTCTTCTCATCTGTTATGTGACTCATTTACTTGTTCCTACTGTATATTCACAACTAGTGGGAAGAAATATTCATTTAAGTCCTCAGAACTGCCCGCTCCAGCTTACACTCTCTCATTAGTCAGAGTAGGACCATGCACACAACAGAACAACACCCAAATACATCAACTCTTCAAGGTTCAAATTCTGTTGTTTCTTTGTAATTCTTATGTAACAGGACACAATAGGCTACAATAGAGATCAATCTTGTAATATGACCACCAATAAAAATGTTTCTTTGAATACTTTTCAAACACAAAATGCGTATTACTATTTTTGGCTGGAGTTTAATTTAGCTTTGTTCTCCCTAAATGTATCTTGTGCAGAGGTGCTCTCAAGCCGGCAAAGTGACAAGCCTTGTGTGTGTATTCTTTTGTCTGGGTATAGAAGGCAGGGGACAGTCCATTGTGTATGTAGCTTAGTCCGTTGTATATCAGAGGTTTTAGATGCTTCTGAAGGATTGAGTTGACCGGATCTTAGTGTATCTACTGCTTCCCACTTTACCCCACATCTGGCGCTGTGTTATCCTGACTCTCAATTCAGCCGTCTACAAATATTTTGTAGCAACTTAAATGAATTCTTTCAAAAAGTCTAAGAGATATGCCGTGTCAATTTGGTCCTGAATGACATAAGGACAGGTTTTAAGATACATAAAATATCCTAATGGCTGACTTTTGGAAAGACACATATTGCTGAGCTAAACAATTAGTTGTGAGGTTAATTTCCGTTGTGTAGAGACACATGGTCCTGAACTAACCACTAAGTGCTGCATTTTCCTTCCACTTGTAGAGTGTCGAGTGTCACATGGCCCAGAGCTGACTACTTTGTGCCACTCCTCCCTGGTCTTCATATTCATAGACTTGATCGGGCTAAAAATAAATTCATTGATCTGATCTGCTACCTATGATGGATGTAAGCCGGAATATGAATTGTGAAATTCCATTCAGCCTAGGATACACTGACTTGTTAGTACCCACAGAATTTCACTGGATATTCCAACTGTCACTCCTGATTAACAAAGATAATCTTGACTTATTAGTTTCATTATGTTCCGTATTGATAGTTATTATATATCATAGAAAAGGAAAGAAAAGATCCACCTAATCAATAAAAATTTTATTGTAACTCTTAGAATGACAGTACCGGTTTCGACTCTTTGCGAAGTCATCCTCAGCTGTTGTATACCCTTACATTAGTTAGAGTTTAGTGTTATGCCTTGTTCAGTGATAATGTGTGACAGACATTGACATATTACAAAGTGGCTAGTTATATGCTGCTAGTCTTGAGTATGTCTGATGACCTCAAACTCATGTTGAACACCTTGTTAAAATATTAATCATATAACACATTAAAATGCTCACAACACTTGATCAAAACATTTTAAAATAAATATGTATTGTTACAGTCCAAGATAACGGGTAAAAACAAGTTCTTGAATGAATTTGTCATCTTGCGTTGTTTGTTGAATCGTCCAGCATGAGCTATGCTTGAGTTCGTATGGGGTACTTTTGTACTATTATACTTTGTATGAAATTTAACCACTTATCAGCTTACAAATATTCTAATATTGTTAAATACGTGTGCATTTGAAGGTGACATATGCAGCCAAAGTTTTTGATGGTCTTGAAAGCGTAAAATGCAGTTCACTTTAGTGTGTAAAATCAGTTGTTGGTGGTGGCTCTTTCCCTGTCTATGACTATTGATAAATATCTGCAAAAAGCGAAAGGTAAAATTAATATTAGAAGTTTTAAAAATATTATTCTGAAAGTGCCTGCTTGTGTGTTTCTATCATAATAGTTACTTACTGATGCTGAGTGGATGAGATGTGCACAACCTGGCCGCCTGACGTGTACTGTACCGTGTTCTACTGGTGTTAGTATCTGTTGCTGTAAGGGGAATGTCGTATGTGTAGGGGCGGAGTTGGGCGTGCCAGTCATCTGCGCTGTGGTTTGCGTCCGACGTTGTTTGTTGACTATTTTAAGATTAAATATGATATTGGTATTTTCGGTTATTTCATTAATATTGTAATTAGGGTTAGTGTATTGATCCAGTGTTACGTATAATTCTTCTGTTATATTGAGCAAGGGGCCTTTGGGGTTTGTGCTTAGTATTTTCATATCATTATGTATATTCGTAAAACTATGTTTGTATTCGTCCATATGTTGACCTATTGCAGAAAAATGGTTGTGTTTTACGGCATTAATGTGTTCATTCTACCTGATAGCAAAATTCCTACCGGTACGTCCTACATAACTTGTTGAGCAATTATTGCAGCTGATTCGGTATACTCCAAAGCAATGGTATTTTTTAGTATTGTTGATTGTCTAGGTATTATGTAAGATACTGCTGCTATTATGTGTGGTCCTCAAGGCTATTTCAAGATTTTGCTTTTTGAAAATATTAGTCAAAGGGTATATGTGGGTGTTGTTGAAGCTGAAAGTTGCATAGTCCTTCTTGGGTTTGTAAATTTTCATCAGTTTAGTTTTTGGTCGACACTTGATCTTATGCATGATTGAATTGATTATTTCTTTCTTGTAGCTGTTTTTTTCTGGCTATTTCTTGAATCAAACGTATTTCTTCATTAAAGTCGGATTTTGATAGTCATATATTGAAGGCCCTGTAGATCATACTGTGGTATGCTGCTTTTTTATGGGTACTGGGGTGGATGGAGTCTGTTTTTATCATATTTAATGTGTGAGTGGCTTTGCGATAAATTTGGAAGGTCAAATGATTTTCATACCTGTTAATAGTCAGATCGAGATAATTTAATTTGCAATTATTCTCAGATTCTTTTGTAAACTGTATGTGTGGGTCTATGGTGTTTATTCTGTCCATAATGGTGTTGTCGTTAGTTTGTCTGTTGTCAATGGTGAAAGAAATGTCATCGACAAATCTACACAAAAATAATATTCCGTCTAATTTACTGATCGACATATACTCGAGGTGGCTATGTATGTTTCAGCTAGTATACCGGAAGCAGGGGAGCCCATAGGTAGGCCTTTTTGTTGATAATTTGTATCATGGAACCTGAAGAAATAATTATTAATGGCGAATTCAAGTAATGCTATGAATTCTTCAATCTCTAAGTTGTTTAATTTACTGTAATTTTTTAGATTGGATTGAATTATATCTATGTTCTTTCTAGTGGGAATGTTCGGATACATATTAGTTATATCATATGGAGCTATGGAATGGTATTGTTCTATCTGCAGTTCTTTAGTCTTATTACAGAAGTCTATTGAATTATGTACAGTTCTGTAAGCTTGAAAAAAGTAATGTTTTTAAAGAAATTTTTGAATAAATTGTGAAAGCTTCTATGTGGGGCTTGTCCTTTAATTTACTATAGGTCTCATCGGTGTGTTGTCTTTATGTATTTTCGGGAGAGCTTTTGCAGTCGGTAGTTGGGGGTTCATTATCGTGTGGTTCGTCGCTTCTGTTTCTGTGAGTAAGAAGTGTGTGTTTTTGAGTAGATGACTGACACGCCCAACTCCGCCCCTACACATACGACAGCTCCCTAAATTCCCCTTACAGCAACAGATACTAACACGGTACAGTACACGTCAGGCAGCCAGGTTGTGCGCATCTCATCCACTCAGCATCAGTAAGTAACTATTATGATACAAACACACAAGCAGGCACTTTCAGAGTAATATTTTTAAAATTTTAATTTTACCTTTCGCTTTTAGCAGATATTTATCAATAGTCATAGACAGGGAAAGAGCCACCACCAACAACTGATTTTACACACTGTGAACTGCATTTTACGCTTTCAAGACCATCAACAACTTTGGCTGCACATACCACCTTCAAATGCACACGTATTTAACAATATTAGAATATTTGTAAGCTGATAAGTGATTAAATTTCATACAAATTATAATAGTACAAATGTACCCCATACGAACTCAAGCATAGCTAATGCTGGACGATTCAACAAACAACGCAAGATGACAAATTCATTCAAGAACGTGTTTTTACCCGTTATCTTGGACTGTAACAATACATATTTATTTTAAAGTGTTTTGATCAAGTGTTGTGAGCATTTTAATGTGTTATATGATTAATATTTCAACAAGGTGTTCAACATGAGTTTTAGGTCATCAGACATACTCAAGACTAGCAGCTTATAACTAGCCACTTTGTAATATGTCAACGTCTGTCACACATTATCACTTAACAAGGCATAACACCAAACTCTAACTAATGTAAGGGTATAGTACAGCTGAGGATGACTTTGTAAAGAGTCGAAACCGGTACTGTCATTCTAAGAGTTACAATAAAATTTGTTTTGGTTAGATGGATCTTTCCTTTCCTTTTCTATGATATATAACAAAGATAATCCAGAAATTGTTCTTTTGTTGAGTTATATATATTTCTACATAATACATTTAATGCAGTCAATTAAACACGTATTCCAGAAGCGTCCTGTCATTCAAACATTATTTTATGAAAATAATTCATGCATAGATTTCGGACGTAGGCTTTAGGGAAGATAGTTCGAACGTACTGAGTTGAATGCTAGGATGTGTAAAACATTAATTTTACCTTATTTTTACAGTAGAATGTTCATCAATCTGCTTCTTTAGTGTTTGTTCTGCCTGGTGGCAGTGTCCAGTGTTGTGGTACGTTGTCTCCAGTTATATTGGACTCTGGCCATGTCTGTATGTAGTTTCACAGCCTTCATGTCGGTTTGCTCTGTATCTGCCCTTTGCTGTATTGTTCGTCCTTTGCGCCTCTTTCTTCTGACTTCCTGTGCATATGCTGACTTTCACAATATATCGCCCGCTACACACAAGATTTTCCCAAACCAGCACACACGGCTTTCCTGAATTTTTTCTGGATATGTCGCACCGCCTAAATATTTCCTAATAACATAATTTGAAATGTGATCCAGTCTAGTTATCCCAGCCTTCCACCTAAGCACCTTCATATCCATGATGCTTAGATGGCGATTTACCTCCTCTGTAGCTGGCTAGAATTCCTTTTGGTATAAAACGACAGAATGGATAATATTTCACTATCGTAGATTTTAGATGGTCCTTCATCCGACAGTCGCAACGGCACTCCTTGTCATTTTCCACTTCAGCCAGGTTTTGTATATCCTTAAGATGACTTCTTCAGTAAGTCGGCCATCTTCAGACATTGTGGAACCAAGATACCTAAATTTCTCTACTCATGCTATATCATCACCGTCAACATGCATGGTTCCAAATTCTCAACGATGTAATGTCATGCATTCTCTCTTCTTTCCATTGAGGCCCGGGAATATTGCGCTAGTCGATTGTTCCAATTTTCTGTTTGGCGCTGCAGATCATCAGAGATTGTGCAGATCTTTGAAGCTAAAATGTCGTAGGTGTGCAGGTGTGATGTAATGGTGTCCACCACAAAAATGAACAGCAGGGCCTTGGTGGACTCCTACAGTTATATGGAAGTCATCAGGTGCTCCTGCCGCAGGTTGAACAGGACTCCTTGGTTCTACGTAGAGCTATTTTACCCCCTCAGCAAGTTGCTCTGGCCAGATAAGGTCACGTGGTAGGCTTTCTCAAGGTCCAGAAAGTCTGAGATGAAGCCTCTGTCTCTTAACTAACAGCCATGCAGCGAGGATTGCTCCTGTTGTGCCTCAGTTTTACACAAATCCAGCTTTGTTGTATTTTGGCTAAATCGCTCGTCCTGTTTTCCAGGATTTGTTCGAAAATTAACATATTATACCTCAAAATTCTAATCGGGCGGTAATTATAAAAATCGGCAGGTCTTCCCTTATTTTTTTATTTTTTTAATGGATACCCTTGGCAATCTGTTGGTTTTTGACCTTCTTTGAGATCTGCTTGAAAAGCTTGTTTTAGCCGCAACTCCTGCATTCCACAAAACAAATCTTTGCCGGAAATCATCGGGACCGATGGCTTTCCCTGGTTTTATTTCCTTCCGCAGAGCCTGGACTTCAGTACCGTCAATTTCCTTCATTGGACCTTCAACAACGGAGGTAAAATGAAATGGCATATGGGTTTTAGTGCCGGGAGTGTCCAAGGACAAGTTCGGCTCACCAGATGCAGGTCTTTTTTATTTGACTCCCGTAGGCGACCTGCGCGTCATGATGAGAATGAAATGATGATGAAGAGAACACGTACACCCAACCCTCGTGCCAGCGAAATTAACCAATTATGGTTAAAATTCCAGACCCTGCCAGGAATCGAACCCAGGACCCCTGTGACGAAAGTCCAGCACGCCAACCATTTAGCCATGGAACGGGACAACTGCGCAGGGGAAAGGGACCGGTATATGCGGAAATTCGAAGATTGAAATTGTCAAAGCAGTTCCGCCAGCACTTTCGCGCTTCCCACCAGTCGAGTAGCAAATCGTGTTTCCTCATTGATGCCATAAATACGTTGGCTTTCTTCCATGTAGCAATGCCCCGATTTGACAAGCCGTTAAATATCCTGCTCCTGTTTGCGCCATTTCAAGTTTCATATATAGTAGAGCTGCATAGCTGTTTGGTTTTGTTATGGCACTGACCCCTTTCACTTTACTACTGGCTGCTTTCTAGGCATTCGAATGAGTAGATATTATGGACAGTTCTGCCGCCTCCGCCGGGCTCCCAGGGGCCTCCTCCGCCTCCTCCTGGGAGGCCTTCCCAGGGGCCCGCTCCTCCTCTCGCGGGAAATTTGAATTGGTAAACAAAGCCACGCGCTTTTTGACAGCTATCATCGACAACAACGCATCGCTAACCTCAGTGCTGCCATCTTAACGGGCCTAAACCTCATTGCTGCCAACTTAACCTCACTAGCGCGAGATTTGAATCAGAAAATAAATCCACGTGCTTTTCTGACAGCCACGTGCTTTTTTACAGCTGTCATCGACAACAACGCACTGCTAACGCCAGTGCTGCTATCTTGACGGGCCTAAACCTCAGTGGTGCCAAGTTAACCTCACTAGAGCAAGATTTGAATCAGTAAACAAAGCTACGTGCTTTTTTGACAGCTGTCGTCCGCCATCTTTAATCAACAGAACACCGAGCTGCCCACTTTATGGCTACTATCTTAAGCACGTGGTAGCGGGCAATTTGAAAAGTTCCGTTAGCTGTCATCCGCCATCTTTAATCAAGAGAGCACAGTGTTGCACTCTTTAGCTACTTATCTTTGAAATATGGTGGCGGCAAATTCGAAGTGCTTTTTTGACAGCTGTCATCCGCCATCTGGCATCACAAACCACACTGCTGCACTCTTTAGCTACTAGCTGAATCAGTAAACAAAGCCACGTGATTTTTTATCAGCCATCTTGCTTCGCTAACCTCATTGCTGCACTCTTTGGCTATTTACCTTTGAAATGTGGTGGCGGACAATTTGAAAACAATTCTACAGCAGCCATATTTAATCAATAGAGCACCATGCTGCACTTTTTACCTACATACCATTGAAATGTGGTGGCGAATAATTTGAAAAATTCTACGTGCTCTTGTTTGGAAGCAAATCCACATGCTTTTTTGACAGCTGTCATCCGCCTTCTTTAATCAAGAGAGCACTGTGCTGGTATCTTTATCGTATTAGTAGGCGATTTCTACGTCACAGCTGTCATCCGCCATCTTGCATCAGTAACCCCAGTGCTGCCTTCTTTAGCTACTTATCTTTGAAATGTGGTGGCGGACAATTTGAAAAATTTCTACAGCAGCCATCTTTAATCAAGAGAGCACCGTGCTGCTATCTTCTGGGCAATTTAAAAAATGCTTTTTGACAAGCTGCTATCTTTATTCTAAAGAGCACCGTGCTGGCCTCTTTACCTTCATAACTTTGAAATGTGGTGGCGGAAAATTAGAAACATTCTATTTGACAAGCTGCCATCTTTAATCAAGAGAGCACCGTGCTGCTATCTTGCGAGCAATTTCGTCGGCTGTCATCTTTAATCAGCAGAGCATTGTGCTGACATCTTTATGACACTAAACTTCATTCTTTGACATGTGGTAGTAAGTAATGTGCTTTTTTGACAGCAGATATCTTTAATGAAGAGAGCACCGTGCTACTATCTTTATCGTAGTGGCGGACGATTTAAAAGAACATGTCAAGGAATACCTTTGTTCTAAGATCATATTACAAAAGAAGTGATTAAGAATATAATCGAACACTGTACTCGATACAACATGTGATTAGAACAATGATTGATGTGTTTACAACATATCTGGCGTATACCTTTGTTCTATGAGAAAAAAAGACTAGAATTCTGAACAGCTTGTGCAAGATAGCAACTCTTATAACTTCCTTTACCTTTACTTACTCTGCCAAGGCATAGCTTTATCGAACATACAACGCGATTTTATGCGTAAGGCAGTGCACATATCGCATAGCTGCAGTGATGCATGTTTAGACTTGAACACACACTGCTGTTAAAGACATATTACAACTAGAATCGCATACTATAGTTCAATGGTGTAGAACATTGCATTGCAAGACTGAAATCAAACACTGTTTAGAAAGAAAAAATCCTTCTCAACATACTTACTAAGCAGCTCTCTCTTCTTTGTCAAGGCACATCTCTATCGAACATGCATTGCAAAAGCAGGAGTGTGCATGATTAGACTTGAACACATACTACCATTCAAAAACGTATACATACTATAGTTCGATGTTGTAGAACACTGCATTGCAAGACCAGAATCAAACACTGCTTAGAAAAAAAAATTCTTCTCAAAATACTTACTGAGCTAGATGATAACATACGAATCTGCTAAACACCTTCTTTCTTGACATACTTACTCGTCTTCATCTTCGAGAGAAAGGAGTGTGAGGGGGGAAGGTAATACCTAATCTAAAATAAAAGAATATGCCAATTCTACATTATTTACATCTTGTATGTACAAGTTTTATCTCAAATCATTTTACCGTTGTGATGTTTGCGTACTTCTCCCTTCTCAACACATCTCTTGTATGTACATGCTTTATCTTACAAGTTCAAACTTGAATCATTTGTTGTACTACGCTCGCAGCGTACCTCTCCCTTCTACTCTATCTTTATACAATATGTACAGTAAATTGTGATGTAAGACAGCTTAACATATATATTACAAAGTACACACCTCTAGCATGATGTTTACACACACACACATATCTGCTTTATGTGAAGTAGTACCTATCAATTCTACTATGCCCCCAGGCTAGAGTGTTGGTGGAATTTGGGATGACAAACCGTTCGCAGTCATCATTATTAAGGGCTACCTTACTAATTAAATGAGTGTACAACTGATGCTTCTTGCTTCTAATAACAGACATTTGCTTATGTAAACTAGGTGGATTACTCTTAATACAATTTTTATAATTTTCTGAACTTAACTGATTCTGAACTACATTCTTTTAAATCCCTTTCAATCTCTTTATTTGTAGTTGATTTAAGAGCATTATGCAATATAACTTGGATTTAGTACCTACAAATGAATCGATAATATTTCCACCACATTCGTCTTTCATTTTAACTAGAAACTTTTTGTTCAATAGCGGTCGATGATATTGATTTTTTTCGGGATAGTTACTAGTATCAAACCTACCCAAGTCTGGCTTTATATCATTGTAATAGTCATCAGTTTTGATTTGGTAAATAAACGAATTGGTATCTGTGTAGAGCAATTGCGCATTATGAGCGTACTTCTTCATCATCTAATCGTAATGGAATTCATACATGAGTGTTTTAGCTAATTCGAGTACTACAAAGCCGACGTAGGTAGGTTTGTCGTACTTAACCTTAACACGATTCATCTGTATAATAACTAAATTTTCATGTATCATAGTACAGCTATGGATATTTGGTTTAATTATTAAATGGTTAGCACCATACCTTTTCTTAATATTTTCCCAGTTTGTAATCAATTTTACATTAACACATCTGTCAACATTTTCCATAGTCTTACCAAACACACTGTTATTCATGAGCTTGTAGAAATCTTTCTCAAACTCGTTAACTGTATTTGTTCTTAAATTATTGTTGAGATCGATATATGGCTTTAGCCACGGTGACTGATTATTTTCTAGTACGCGATGAATTTTGGTTAACTTCAAACCATGCTGCAAACACTGTTTTAAATTTCAATAATGAAGGACATACTTAGATTTGTCACACAAATTAGCAATTAGCATTTTTGTTGTTAATGTGATGTACGGGGACTTCATATTTTCAGGACAGAACGGTAAGTCATTATGAGAAGTGTGTAACTCTTTAGGATACTGTAAGTCAACTTCGAGGAAATAGCCTTTATTAGCTTCATCGTCTAGGGCGTGCAGTTGTAAATCATCAATTTCGCACTGCGTTAGCCAGTGGAAACTACTTACTGGTAGATGCTGACTCATTGCCCATCCATACTGATTGTTAGCATCGAGATAAGCAATATACTGAGATTCCTGACTAGAGTCAAAACTCAGCATGTTCTTATTATTTGCCTTAGAATAACGCCCGCTACGCTGACTTAGTCCACCTCGAATAGACGATTTTTATAAAGTGCAACATATCAATATCGGTTAGCAGTTCCAAATTCACCCGCGTATATTTTAACATGGCAGGTGCTGTAAAATACTGACATGGATCAAGGCTGTAGGTTTTCTTGCAAACACAGTGATAATTTTCGAAAACATCAGCTAACAGAAGTACATCTGTCTTTAAATACAAGTCAGAGTATTCACCTAGCATTTGAATGTGGAACTGCTCCCAGATATGTTGCGCATGTAAATAGTCATCATCACTAATATCCTCTGAATTCAGAGAGCTGTAAAATGATTGTTTTATGGTAAGGCACGTTCTTCGAGGCGTTCTAAGCAGTCAAGTTATTCACAACAAAAGTCACCCTTACACCGAAGTAAATAGAACTGCGCTTCTTCGGGAAAAACATGTTGAATTTCTGTAAATTGTTCTGGCTGCAAATTACTAGAAAGTTTATCAAGGCTACTCGCCATAAAGCGAAACGAGTCAAGAAATCTCAGTTTTATAGTATGCTCCTCATCTACTTTTACGCACTTTGTAAATGCAATGTACCGCTCTTTGTTCTGAGGGATTATATCTACCTTTTCATTTGATGCTCCAAATTGTGAAACTATGAAATGCGAGTCGTAACCAGATATGTTATGAAAAATTACAGGAATAAATTTTGGAACTCTATACTTAAGATTACAGCTATTATAAGCAGGACATCTGTACAAGCCAGTTAAATGGTCATGATCGAAAACTTTAAGGTCATTTTCGGAAAATTCCCTATCACAAATACTACATTTTGTAGCACGTTCATGTATTTGTAACTGAATTTCGGTGAGTGGTTTCATAGGAATATTAGTATTTAGAATACTGCTAAGATGTACTGCATCACTTTCAAGTCTTTCTAAAAGTACTTAAGCAGCTTCAGGTCCTCGATACAGCTCTAACTTGTTAAGGGTACTATCATAACTACACTTGATATAATACGCGAAACTATACGGGACATGCATGTGTGTAGTATTAATGAAAGAGTTGTCAGGATTAGGCGTGCATGTGCTGCATGGTTTGAGGATAGCTTCAAAGTCTGAGTAAATGACGAAAGGCACCCACATCTGCTTGTCATAATTTGTAAATTTCAAAACATTATTGCCTGCAGTGGGTATCTCTGTACATACATGATTGCAGTCATTCTTGGAATGGTTTGTTAACTGATCTTCAGTTCTAAAATACTGCAAGCATCCATCATATAGCCACTTTTTACCATCATGTTTTGACAACTGACTACCAACAAGTCTACTCAAATTTTTAATCCAACAAAAGTGTTTATTCTCACTGTTTTCGATATAGAGTAAGTTAACATGACTACTCTTCTTATTACATCAGAGGACCTAATACAGGCTTTTTGTCTACACCATACACATTAATGCTAATATTATTTAGTTGTCCAAAGCGCTTAATGTCCTTTATGCATAGGAAATTCTATACTATCTAAATTTAGTTGTTGAATAGTGGGGATACGATGATGTTCTATTCGCTACATTCGATTTCGCAGGATTTAAAGCCGACACAACAGCGCATGCAAAACAGCCTCGTCATAGTTTTGGATGTTTACAACAGCTTCTTTTCGCTGTATCCATGTCGGCAGCTCAATGTACGATGAACCTCGCAAGAGATTGTACTTATTGATGTTAACTTCTAGATACAAAAATTCAACTAAAGCCCACCCTGATTCCTTTTCCTGAAATTCTTCGTTCTTAGTTGAAATAATGTTCGAGACATCCCTAAATACTTCACCAAAATTAGTCGACTCACTTACTACAAAATTCTTTGTATTAAATGGCTTAATTTCTGTTATTTCGGATACATCTGTGCTCTTAATATGCAAAGCAAAAAGTTCCAAATTAATTTTGAATAAATTATGATTAGACAAAGTTTTGTCAAGAAGCTGTTGCACATCAGGTTGAACGCAATTTACAAAGTTTTTGTTACTTTGAAACTTCTGACTAGCACGAATTCTGCAACTAAAAATCCTAGTTTTAAATGCAGTATTAATTTCCTTGATGTTTTTATTACTAGCACTTCTACAGGCAATATTTTTATGCGCAGTACTCCATAAGTGACCCTGCAAATGTGAAGATGGTACATTAGTGTTGCAGTGTATAGTTTGAAGTTCTTGATTTTTCCTTGGTTTTTACTACTACTACTACTACTACTACTACTACTACTACTACTTTCTACAGCTACATCAGTATTTACACGCTTTTTTCCTACTACCTGAGGGTTATAGTTTTAAGTAGATACCTGATGTACTTCTACTAAGTGAGCCTGGTATTGCTCTACATTAGCGAAATACACCCCACAAACTTCACATAAAGTAGATGTTATGCTAGGGTGCTTTGTTTTTAAATGCCGTTGAGGGTATCCTGTCTTGCGAATGTTACAGCACACTACTCGCAGGGGAACAAAACGGATACCTGTTTATGTTTCATTTTTAAATGACGTGTCAGGTTATCCCGTCTGGCGAACGTTATGTCACACTGTGAGTAGGGGAACATGCTGTCTTCATGTTCTGAAAAGAGAACAACCATTTATCAATAGAGATTCGACAAAAGTTGTAGTGTTCAGAAAAAACAAGTTTTAACCTATAGAGGTTAGATGTTATCGTAAATTTAAAAAGCAGGCAGAGAGAGATGAATGTTCTATACCTAACAATGTAGCACTCTTGTTGTTGAAAATATAGTAACTCAATATCCTACCCTCATGTCGCAAAGAAAAAACGAAAATTCAATTAATAACGGTCGAACAGCATGAGGATTGAAGAGAACAACTATTTATCACTAGAGATTAGACTACAGTTGCAATGTTTGGAAGAAACGAAGTTTCAACCTATAGAGGTCAGACATTGTTGTGAGTTCGAAGTTACAAGATTAACCTCTTCCATGTCTATACCTTCTAATCCTCCTATCCTAGAATGCTAAAAACAATGTAAACATATAAGATCGATAAAAAAGTTCGAAACATACCTTAAAATGTACGAGCTGCAGAATGCAAACTGTTACTCGGATGAATAAAATGTGCACGTTCAAGCCTGTAGCTCGATGAAATGTCGACGATAATATTCTTGATGTACCTAAGAAAAGAACAAGAATATATGAATGTAGCGTAGGGATATGAAAGAGTAAGTCAGCTAGCCTAGCTATCTTTACAAACGTGCAACTCAAAGATGTTTATTGCCTAGTGTTGAAGCACTTGTGATAATGGGATATGAAAGGGGCATGCAACTTGAAGATGTTTATTACCTAGCATAGAAGCAGTTGTGATAATAGGATAGGAAAGGGTATGTTAGTTTGTTAACAGATACTGTCTAAAAGTAGCGTTAACACATTTTCATGTTTACACACGGAGAACTTGCCTCATACATATTGATGATATGATATGAAAGGGCAAGTCAGCTAACCTAGCCTTCGTTACTAAGTTATGTCAAAGACCTTTATTGCCTAGCGTTATTTAAGCACTATCGGACTAAGTCAGGATCGAACCTGCTGTTTTCGAAGATGCCGAGGTGCCGGAATTTAGGAGTTCTGCAGGCTGATGTATTATACTAGGGGATCGAACCTGGGACGGCCAGCGCGCTATCCTCGACCTCTGAACTTAAACGGGGCACTAAGCTAAGCAAAAAGAGAAAGAGCCATCATCTACGGTATCCCCTACCTGTAGGTAAACAGGGGCGCTGAGCTGAGTTGTGATCCTCAGGGGCACTGAGCTAAGCTAACATATATGGTATCCCCTGCCTGTAAGTAGACGGAGCGCTGATCTGAGTAAAAAGAGAAGGAGCCATCATCTACGGTATCCCTCGCCTGTAGGTAGACATAGGTCGCTAGGCTGAGAAGCGATCCTCAGGAGCATTGAGCTAAGACCACATCTACAGTATCCCCTGCCTGTACTTCTCAGCATGCTAAGCTAAGCAAAAAGAGAAGGAGCCATCATCTACGTTATCCCTTGCCTATAAGTAGACAAGGGCGCTAGGCTGAGAAGCGATCCTCAGGGCATTGAGCTAAGACCATATCTACGGTATCCCCTGCCTGTACCTAGCAGGGTGCTGAGCTAAGCAAAAAGAGAAGGAGCCATTTACGGTATCCCCTCCCTGTAAGTTGATGGGGCGCTGAGCTAAGCAAGAAGATAAGAAAACATCATCTACGGTATCCCTTACCTGTAGGTAGACAGAGGCGCTAGGTTGAGAAGCGACCCTCGGGAGCACTAAGCTAAGCCTACATCTACGGTATCCCCTGCCTGTTAGCGACCTATGAGCCAGGGTAGGAACAACACGAGACACTGAGCTGCCGAAATATAGAAGTTCTGCAGGCAGACGTATTTGTACCGCGTATTAAACCAGAAGGCCCGCACCTCTGAACTCAGTCTAACAAGCTGCTGCTGATAATTTTGGTGCGGATTGTACGTGTGCTGTGAACTTCGTACTCAGCGAAAGTAGCTGAAGCATCACATTCCAGCAGTGTCTATGTGCTCGCCGGCCTGATGTAGCTCGTGTGTGTAGACTTGCTTCAAGCTTACTCTAAAACACATCCCCGATATTTGTTCTTGTTCAGGAACTCTAAAGTCTGCTTATTCGAAACCCAGTGCTAGTACATACCTACTCGCAAGGCATAACACCTGAACTACACTAGGAAGCAGCTAGCTGCTGCTCCCCACTCTTAGTCCTGTTTTACAGCCGGATGCCCTTCCTAACGCAATATTTTAAATCGCAAGATCTGTTTTACCGTCGGAAGCTCATGTTGATGCAAAGATTTTAAATAGCAATAATCTGTTTTACAGCCGGTTACTCGTTTAGGATTTTAAATTACAGCATCTAGTGTCTCACATCATAAACCATTCTTTTACGGCTGAATGCCCTTTCTGACGCCGATGGACCGGGATTTAGCCGGTTGCCCTTCCTGACGTAAGAGGACCGGGATTTATTTTTTCGCTAAGTCACTTCCTGCACAAGAGCATGTTAAGTGCAAGTCATGCTAAGCAGCATTAGCTTTAACTCGAATCCTAAAACACATCTGTTGGATAGGGACCGTCAAAGCGTCTAACAAATTACTAGCGTAAAGTTGCAAACATGCGGATTAAGCTAGCACATCGTTGATGGTCGCTGTAAAATTACCTACCACCACATTGCAAAGGTATTAAAGATAACGGATAACAGCTGTTAAAAAAGCACATTACCTATCACCACATGTCAAAGAATAAAGTTTAATGTTATAAAGATAACAGCACGGTGCTCTCTTGATTAAAGCTGGCTGCTGTTGAATTTTTTCAAATTGTCCTCCTCCATATTTCAAAGGTAAGCAGCTAAACAGGTTAGCGATGCAAGGTGGTGGATGACAGCTGTGACACAGAAATTGCCCAAAACTACGATAAAGATAGCAAGGCCCTCGCTTAATTAAAGATGGCGGATGACAGCTTTCAAAAGTGCACGTGGATTTGCTTCCAAACAAGAACACGGAGAATTTTTCAAATTATCCGGCACCACATTTCAATGGTATGTAGGTAAAGAGTGCAGCGCGGTGTTCTCTTGATTAAAGATGGCTGCTGTAGAAATTTTTCAAATTGTCTGCCACCACATTTCAAAGGTAAGTAGCTAAGGAGTGCAGCACTGTTCTCTCTTGATTAAAGATGGCGGATGACAGCTGTCGCGTGGAAATTACCGCCACCACATTTCAAAAGTAAGAAGCTAAAGTGTGCAGCACTGAGTTTTGTGATGCAAGATGGCGGATGATAGCTAATGGAACTTTTCAAATTGCCCGCTACTACGTGGGGCAGCACGGTGTTCTGTTGATTAAAGATGACGGATGACAGCTGACGAAATTGCTCGGAAGATAGCAGCACGGTGCTCTGTTGATTAAAGACGGCGGATGACAGCTGTCAAAAAGCACGTAGCTGCTTCAAATCTCGCGCCAGTAAGGTTAAGTTGGCACCATTGAGGTTTAGGCCCGTCAAGATAGCAGCACTGACGTTAGCGAAGCGTTGTTGTAGATAACAGCTGTCAAAAAGAACGCGGATTTGTTTACCGAATCAAATCTCGCGTTAGTGAGGATAAGTTGGCAGCACTGAGGTTTAGCCCCGTTAAGATAGCAGCACTGAGGTTAGGGATGCGTTGTTGTCGATGATAGCTGACAAAAAGCACCTGGCTTTGTTTACCAATTGAAATTTCCCGCGGGAGGAGGAGCCTCCCCGTGGGAAGGCCCCCTGCGAGTGGGCGGAGTAGGAGGCTCCTGGGAGCCCCACGGAGGCGGAGGCGGCCGAACTGTCCATTATATCTACTCCAATCATCAAAACATCACCTGTTCCTTCAACGTTACTGCATCCTGAATATCGTCATTCAGAAGCCACGTGTCATTGTGGTCTTTTTTTCCTCCGTCCGACGTCCATTCAGATCGCCGGCAACAATAAGATAGTCCAGTGTCTTGTCATACCATGCCCCGAAGGCATCTTCGGTTTCTGTGCCAAGGCCAGTTTGTGGAGAGTTGCACTGAAAAATTGTATTTTCCTTCTATCACCAATGTAGACAAGTTATGTAGTAGGGCTAGGTGCGTTCTAAATACGCTGAGTCAGCATTTTTTGCTGCGTCAGCACCCGAGTTCGTTGACCTCGGTCGCGTGACCGTGACGTCTTGACCACGTGCTCTTGTTTGTAAACAAAGCCACGTGCTCCATTGTTCTACAAAAAAGCGAAATACTATATTTTATAATTTAGAAAAAAATTTAAACATATGAGATCGATAAAATGATCGAAACATGCCTTGAGATGTGCACGTGCAATGGAGGAGAAGACTGCAAACTGCGACTCGAATGAATGACGATGACGGCGATAATTCTTGATGTACCTAGAAAACAAGAAATATTAATGTATGTCTGTATCTTGAAAGATAGCCTAGCCGTACAAAGAAAGGTAGCTATTTTATGAAGCAGCTATTACTAAAGTGAGGCTGCTTCTGAAAAATGCAATTACTTGCGTCGCACATAGGTCTTACAGTGACGATAGGATAGAAAAGGCTCGAAATTTAGTCGGATCGTCAACAGCTAGCGTAGAAGTTGCTTTCGATAAATGCAAGCACTAACCCACCGAATAAGCAGCAGTTTTACACTAAGCTCACCTTAGGATGTGCACGTGCAATGTAGATGAAGACCGCAAAACTGCAGAATGCTTTAGCAGATCTCACTGGAATAATGTTGACAGTAGACGATGATTTTCTAAAAAAAAACAAGGACAAAAGAAACCGTAAAAAATCCAAAATAATAATAATAATCAAAGAATTAAACTTACTTTTTTTAGCAGATATCAATCACGATGGTGATCTTCGTTGAAAGTGAGGGAATACAGTTAATTGCCTATTCGTTTATATGCACAAACGATTTTATATAATCAGTACTTAACACACTGCCGTTCGTTTCACACAGAGTACATCCGGTGAACTGGGACTTGTTACTAGAGAGCAAGGCAGAAAGTGCGTACGTTTGCATTACAGTTGTAACAAATGTTTACGAACTGACTTCCTTCAGGTAAGTGTCCTCAAGGAAGCGGTCGGTGCTATGTCTAGTTAAAAACTACTAAAGCACAGGACTTTAGGGTCAGCCGTAGACTAAGGCCCTTCGCCTAGCTCTTGCTTCCCGTGTCGGTATCACCCAGCCTAGTATAAGAGAGGATCTGGGGTCTCTTAACCACGCCTACACCTCACTGTTAACTTGGGAGCGACCCTCGGGGCCTTGAGCTGAGCGCTTAGTTTTATAGAATCAAACGAGGCTTCTAAGAGAGAATGTATAACAACGCCTACCGTGTTCCCTGCCCGTTAACTTGGGATGGACACTTGGGGTCTTGAACTAGGCGCTTAGAGGCCGTTGACGGTATCCCCCTGCCTAGAGTCCCCATGTCTCTTCTGAACTTAAGATTTGGGGCTCTTAAGAACACTTTAGAAAGAGGGTAAAACCCGATGCCGGCACATAGCCTACTCCAGCATCAAGGGGCCTGCACAAGGCTTGACATCCCCATCCAACAGATGAATCACCATCAACAGCGTTGTATGCCCTCAAGCACTACGAAGAGGTTTGGAATTTAAAGCACACTTTTAGAAATTGTATACTTCCACCTCGCCTACCGTGCCAGCTAACATTCTGATGGTGAAAATTTAGCGGGACTCGAACCGGCTAACCTTGGTGTCAGACTTCAGCGCCTTAACGATCATAGTCACCAAAGATGCTGTTTTACCGTTGGATAATTTTCCTATCAACAACAAGCTCTGTTATATTAGCCTAGGAGAAGCGTACAGTAGTCTTTTACACAGCTAGAAGTTTGTACCTGCATGCATTACACTTAAGTGCGGCTAGTATTCGGGAGATAACTGGTTCGAACTACTCTGTCGTCAGCCTTGAAAATAGTTTCCTATTTTACATCGGGCAATTGCTGGAGCTGTACTTTAACGGCCGATTCCTTCCCGCTCCTAGACCTTTCCAGCTCCAGGGACTGTACCTTAATTAAGGCAAAGACCGCTTCCATCCCGCTCCTAGCCCGATCGTCGCCGTAATACCTATCTGTGTCGGTGCAACGTAAAACAAAATCAAAGATGCTGTTTTACCGATAAGAGGTAATTACTAGAAACATAAGGATCTGGTTTACGGCCGGATGCCCTTCCTAAAGTCAATCACGTAGCAGGACATTAAGTCACTGGGATTGTGAATTGCAGTATCCAGTGTCTTACTTGAGTATGTGTGAACAAAGTAATGTGTATTGTGCTCACTTGATATGTTACTTCCGTTCACGTTTTGGCAAGCAGTAGCAGAAACTCGCAGTACTAGTAGCGGACTACATGCAAATGATAATGATTTATCCTTTTTCCTCCACTCCTTTTTACATATAAGTATAAGGCTGTAGATGTTTAGTTTTTTACTTGCATCTACCGTCGTTTAGGGTGTATGCTTTGACTCCTGATTTCGTTTTCTTACCAGGTCAGAAATTTTGCAGACCAAAAATGCATCCTTACAGTTGCCGCACAGGAAGCAAGCATGTCTACTTGTCCCAGACACCTCGAGTTCGAGGATACGAGTAGTCTAGACTAACAGTCGCTGTAGAGGTTTAGTTTTCTGCTTGCCTCCCCCGTCGTGTACTGTGAGTTCGAATCCCTACTAGGTCAGAAATTTTTCTATCGGATGGGGACCGTCAGGAAGGGTATCCGGTCGTTCTCTGAGATAATAGTATGTTGAGAAGGACACCTTGCTGTAAGATGGCGGAGTGTCTACAAGTTGCAGCTTGCTTGCTTGTCCCGTTAAATTCCGCGCTATAAAGTTTACTAAGATAGCTGTAGGCCATGTGAACATCGTGTCTTCTTTAACGATGGTCGCTGACCGCTGTCATAAAGCACATGGCTAACGTAGATGTTTAGTGGCGTAAATATTGCATCACGGTACAGTCTTGTTTAAAGATGGCAGCTGTAAAAAAGCACTTGGCTTTGTTTACAAACAAGAGCACGTACAGTTTCAAATTGCCCGCCACCATGTGCCTAAGGTGACACCCATGAGGATTTAGCCCCGTCATTATAGCAGCATGATGCTCTCTTGTTTAAAGATAGCCGCTGACAGCCGTCAAAATTCCATGTATGATTTCAAATTGCCCGCCACCACGTAGCTTAGGAGGCAACTATGAGGTTTAGTGTGGTATAGATGGAAGCACTGAGGTTAGCGATGCTCTGTTGTTTAAATATGGCAGTCGTCTGCTGTCAAAAAGCACGTGTCTTTGTTTACAGCAGCTGAGAGCTGTCAAAATTCATGTGGAATTTCAAATTGATCGCCACTATGGCAACTATGAGGTTTAGTGCAGTAAAGATGGCAGCACTAAGGTTAGCAAAGCTCTGTTGTTTAAAGATGGCCGCTGACAGCTGTCAAAAACACGTGGAATTTCAGATTGCCAGCCACTACGTGCCTAAGGTGGCAACTATGAGGTTTAGTGCCGTAAAGTTGGCAGCACTAAGGTTAGCAAAGCTCTGTTGTTTAAAGATGGCCGCTGACAGCTGTCAAGAAGCACGTGGCTGTCAAGAAACCACGTGGCTTTGTTTACAAACAAAAGCACGTGGTCGTGACGTCACGGTCAGGTGACTGGGGTCAATGACCTCAGTTGCTGACGCAGCAAAAATGCTGACTCAGCGTATTTAGAGCGCACCTAGCCCTACTACTAAGTTACATCAAGTGATTGTCATACATTTGCACCTCGGAGACTCAACGGTCAAAATTTTGCTGATATAACAATGCCAACGCAATTAGTTTTTCATATGTTTCCGCAGTATTTCAGTTAGTATCCGCACCCCAATACGGCTGATTTTCTCCACTCGCATTTTTTCCTGCACCTCACAGATGCCTATGTGTTTTCTCTCGTGTGCTATGCCTATTTCGCTACTTCGTCCAGACGTATTTCAGTGATGCGATAGAGAATGGGGGTACTTGTTTGCTTAGCCGTCTAACCTCGTGCGACGGTAACGCTTGCATACTGTTGATGGTGACTTGACCCTGCCAACGCACTTCCCTTCAAGAGGATGCCGTAACGTTGGTTCCGATTCCTTGACACATATTTCCATAAGT
This sequence comes from Anabrus simplex, assembly GCF_040414725.1. Taxonomy (NCBI): domain Eukaryota; kingdom Metazoa; phylum Arthropoda; class Insecta; order Orthoptera; family Tettigoniidae; genus Anabrus; species Anabrus simplex. The sequence goes on from NC_090277.1 coordinate 5,427,234, forward strand.
ATGTGACGGTGTTCTTTTACGGCCGGCCTGGAAAGACTTTTAGGGCTCGTGACAACAGGTAGTTACAACGCTCCGGACACGAAGAAGAGACGAATTTGGTAACCGCTCCTCTGGAGAAGGAACGATACGCTCTTTTCTGCATTAACTTATAGAAAGGTAGACCAACTGTTCCATACCGGATGTCTCCATCTCCGCCAAGCTGCCGTGTTTGGTCCGCAAGAGTTATATTCCGCTCAAGTCTGCTGGCACGGCGGTGGGGACCCCGTATCCATCACCTGGGACACGCCACGTACTACGGCAGTGTAACTGGTTCTTGGAGAATATTCATCAATACAAAACGAAATACCATTTTACTGGAAAACTAATTGAGAACCTGCTAAGTCACTTCTAACAGAAATCACGTAATACCATAAAGAAGAATTGCAACAGTCTAATGCAACTTTGCTTAGCATGATATGCCACGAAACGTATGGTATACAAGCAAGTGTCCTATTTTCTGCCGTCTGTTGTTTTGTGGTGGTAATATCAATATCTTGTGTGGTGATCAAGTAGTCTAGCCTGTCGTATCTCGAATCAATATCTCCGTTTTTTATCCACTCATTTAGTGCCAAGAGTGTAGTAACAACACGGTGTCGAGCAACCCACTACTTTAATTGTGAGGAAGTCATGCATTCCACCGGGCCATGTGAATTCAGTGCATACAGCATCGATAGGAAATTACCACATCATATTATGATGTATTTTTCCCTACTTGATCGAGTTTTCCGATGCTCCTATTGCAAGCGAATCTCACCTTGAACCATGAAATTTGTATTTCTCGGTCGTCTTTCCTAGTATCTAGAATCACCTTGCGGTGGGAAGACAGGCACAGACTCCGATTATATCCAACAATGTTATCATATCCCTAAACATTATCACATGCTCCTTGAAGTTTTGTAATAAACGTTATCTCATTTCTTCCTTCATATAGCAGCGAAATCCGCTACAGTGCGTTTGAATCTCCTGTTATGTTGAATTTTCGTTCAAGCCTTGATTTTCATGCTCCTTTTAGCTGTAGTGTTAAAGGAACACTTGTACGAATATTCAAGAACGTGATAGCTTGCATTTCGGTTCAGATATTTCAGGTTTTCAAAACATAGTAATAAAACATTACAAACTGAGCCACACCCACCCCATCTATCACTACATTAGGGAAATATTCATGGGGAACAATATTTGAGGCCCGGGTCGTGTCGACTGGGCAAGGCACATACATAACCCTGAGCTGTAAACCCCCCTGGTAATCAGGTAACAAGGGCAAGACTACATCTATTTGAAATAAAAGAAGAAATGGTTTAAAGCAGGGTTTTTATTAAATAAATATGAGAGAAAAAATTTAAACCAAGAGAAACAAATCACACAAAATAAATAAGGGAATTAATCGTAATACTCATGGACATACCTTGTTCTTTTTCACATAGTTGAAACATGGCGTGAACTCAAGCTGATACTCTTCAAAAAAATATTGATACGTAATTTAAAATGCTCACTGCCCCTCGACACATCGCTATTACATTACCAGCAGCTTCCTTTCATCATAAAGTATTCAACCAGGTCGCCCGTTTTACCAGGATTCACATATCCAAGGCACTGCACCACATATTACCTCAGGCAACTAACAACGTGAAACGTTAGCACAACAATAAGCCGCGCCGAAGAACAAAAAGCAGATAAGAATAACGACAGATGAGACTGAGCACAGCCTCCATGGACCAATCAAAGCCAAGACAGATCAAAGAATACAATAGCTACGCCCATGCGCAAATATGAAACCAACATGGCGGGTACTCAAGCTGAGCATCAGCCATGAATAACAAATAAAATATATAGCTGTGCGCTGAGAACAAACAAGGCGCAGAATTAGAAAGATAAATACAACAGGTCGATCGACATATCATCCTTTTCTCCCCCACACATCCAAAGTCACATGCGTACCACATTCACGCACACACAATGAGGGTATCGGGAAAATAAAACACGAAAGGCCGTTCAGATTTCGTAGTCAAATACAAACCATAAATTACGACTCCTCGGTCATTATCAGCGGGTCTCACGTACTCAAATGTTTGCGTGCGGCGTGCAATTACACATAAGGTCAGAACTGAACATTACTTTATTCACATCACTGGCATGTTGCGCCTTGTACAAGCTGGATTGGTATCTCCTGCGGTCGAGACAAGGGGCACATCATGAGGATCACGCAGTATTAAAGCATGCAGTGCACCAAATCATAACCAGAGAGACCCTTTTTCAATTATCACAACAAGATCACAAACACATTCATTCAAAGCACATCGTACGACGGAGCGGAAAGATGTATGCCATCGACCGTAACATACGGGAATAACTCGTAACCACATCCAAATATAAACCAAACTATCACATACCTGTGATTATCAATGGTAAAATCGGATAGCAGCGTGAAAGGTCCAGGCTTGAACACATTGAATGGATATTTAAAGCATAAAAATGCCACACCAAACATAGCGGCAGCCATTGCTAGTATCCGCCAGACGTAGAACAGAAGAACTCCACAGAGTACAAATTATCGCTCCAGCGAAACGAACGACCTCACAGATAAAAACATAGCGTGTGCTGCTCCCTACTGGACGTCATTAGACTGACACATGTAAAGATTGAAAGACAAAGCTGAAGGAAGCCATTTGCATAATTAAATGACAAATCGTGAAACATGCGATAAGCATGATTCAAACCAAGCCATATTATTTGTCACCATCATAATGTCTATGACATCAGTATTTGGAGGTGAAATGAATGCGTCTATGTTATGGAAAGTGCCGTCATCTGTGTGCTCTCTTTCAGCTTTTCGAAGGTATAATCAGGATTAGTGGCTTCTGTGTTGCATACGGTCTCTGTTAAACACAGCAATTAAGACGTAGACTGATATATTACATGGTAGTATGGATCAACTTCCTTGTATGAACCTACCGTCCTATATATAGGTCGGCTCTGTTTGTTTCCACATCAAAGCTACGTAATTACAAATAACCAAACTGTGACGTAATAGAATTCCACACTGAAATGATTACAAATTACAAATACAATACGTATGTTTCCGCGACTGTATTGAATATTTATAAACGAGTTCCCCTTGTTCAGCATATCTCGCTGAGTACGTTGATGTGTAATGAGCTTTGTGCATGGGATATCTGTTAGTGGAATGTTCAGTATCATTTCCAGTCTGTGACAGTTGTAGTGGAGTTGAACTATTGGTTACATCGTTTTAATTTGTTACCCTAGATCGAGACCAGGCGTGAGCTACGTGGATCATCGAACTCCAGATGGCGGAGCACCTTTTTTCAGATGTGATATCTGTGCCAAATACTTAAGCCAGAAAGGCAGTCTAGCACGCCACATGCGTACTCACACGGGCGAGAAGCCAAATTGCTGCATTGTGTGTGGAAAATCCTTTAACAATAAAAATCATCTTACAGTTCATATGCGGATTCACACAGGTGTTATGCCACACTGTTGTAATGTCTGTGGCAAATCCTTCGGGCAAAAATGCCATCTTTCAGATCACATGCGTTCTCACACTGGAGAGAAGCCATACATTTGCGATGTCTGTGGAAAATCATTCGGGAAAAACGGGAATCTTACATTTCACATGCGTACTCACACTGGGGATAAGCCATACAGCTGCCATGTTTGTGGGAAATCCTTCAGCCGTACATTCAATCTTAAAGTTCATAGGCGGGTTCACACAGGCGAGAAGTCGCTATGGTGCAACGTCTGTGGCAAATCCTTCGGGCTAAAATGCAATATTACACTTCACATGCTTACTCACACAGGAGAGAAGCCATACAGCTGCCATGTCTGTGGGAAATCCTTCGGCCGTACAGGCAGTCTTAAAGTTCATAGGCGGATTCACACAGGCGAGAACCTTCAGCTGGAGAGGACACCTAGGAAATAACTTGCGCACTCACAAAGGCGAGAAGCTAGCACAAAATCCCACCTAGTACGTCACGTACGGACTCAAGCGTGCGACAAGCCGCACTGTGCATTGTCTGTGTCAAATCCTTCAACGAGAAAGGCAACCTAGCAGGTCACATGTTGTCCTACACGGGTAATAACCCTAACCGCTGTATTATCTGTAGTAAGCAATTTTGCGGGAGAATTCTACTCTCGAAACACATGCAGAAGAGATGCCATAATGCTGCAATATCTGTGGCAAGTCTAAAGCTAGAAAGTTAGTCTTACAGAGCACTACCGAACGCACATGCGTGTGATGGTAAACGAGGGCTCAGTAATGTGACAAAATGTTCAAAACATCGTGTATCTTAACCATGCACGTATGAACCACACTGGAGGGATGCCGCAATGCTGCGTGTTTGGTGGCAAATCGTTTGTCCGCAGCACCACGCTGTCGGTGCGCACGACCGTCATTTCATGCCAGGCTGAAGCCGCACGCGATGTAATAATTTTCTTTTTCTTTTATATATCACTAACTACTATACGAGGGTTTTGAGTCCCACAGGACCTCAAGACATGTAGCCAGGTACATGCGATCGCACACAGCGCAGAAGTATTTCTTTTTTCAGCCAGACAGCAACATCTCGTCACACCTCAAGATGTACACCGGAGATTGGTCCCTATGAGGTATTTTCTCTGCGGTAGAATCTTCAGACAGAAAAAATGCGTGGTCCGTGTTGTGAAAAGTGCAAAGGACATTTCTTGAGTTTTCTCCTGATCAATCCCAGATCATGTACATCCACTTCTTCTCAGCCCAGGACGACCCCTTTTCTGCTTCCAGACATTAGTAGAAGTGTGGTCAGTAATACTCATTGAGGAGCCGTCTAGATGCGAGGGTAAAATGTAAGCCGGATGTACACAGGAATCATACGACAAAGATGAATGTAAGTGGTACAAGGCTAGAAACGCAGTAGAAAGATATTCAAACGTTAGAATAAACAATTCAAGGGAATAAATAAGTGCCGAATTAAGTCATAATAAATTGTTGCTGAAGACTTAACACACCTGTGCTCCCGCTTAGTACATTTCACTAGTGTGTCCCGTTAATTATAAGTAGACCAGTAGCTCAAAACTGTACCTTCGTCTTCGGCTCTTGTACGAGAATGTTGTGTCTGTCGACTTGTTCTGAATGCAAATTTGAAGTTCAATTTCAGTGCCCGTAGGTTCTCATGAAGGTCACGTCAGTGGAAGTGAACTGAATTTTCACAAGATCGTTGTGCCTGGCAACGATTAACTTCGCAGCGGTGCCTTACTCGGAAGATAAAACAAGTCCTGTTGCAAAGGGGTTATCACGTACCAGCAGTCCACAACCATCATTGGAAGACTTTGTGGGTAGCGACCACGTTTCCGTTAGCTGAGACTGCAACCTACTCACAGTGTCCGGTTTGTGAAACGTAGGGTGTTTTGCCGACATCTTCATTCTTGGAAGTGGCGGACCTCAACCCCCACCACCAGTCCCATACGTCAGAGAGAAAGGATCCTCTATGGGACAAAATCCCGACATCTCAGCGAACATAGTGAAGGTTGGGTAGGAAAGCTGCCACAAGCTAACTACCCTTTTAGTGGTCTTGTACGACAGCAGGGATCGGAACAGTTCCACACCACCCTTGCTTATACAAGTGCAAGTAATTGCACATCTTTAGGCTATATTTCGACAAACCATTATTTCTTTTGTTCAGTCACAAGCTTTGAAGGGATTTAGATCACACAAAATTTTGTGTGGATTTATTACCAGATTTCATACCTCTGTGCGAATGGGCGATAGAATAACACCAATGGTATTCCCTGCCTGTTGTAAAAAGCGTTTAAAAGGGGCCCAGATGCTCTAAACTTGGGAGCATGGGTTGGCAGACACAGGGTCCTGATCTGAGTCCTGGCATTGCTTCCACACACTTGTGCCAGGCTCCTCACTTTCATTTATCTTATCCGACCTCCCTTGGTCAAATCTTGTTCTCCTACAAGCCTGACATATTAGAGCACTCGAGGCCTATGAATTCTTTCATTTTCATGCCCTTCATGGCCCTTGCCTTTCATTGGCTGATGTCTTCGTTTTTGTTATGTTGGATACCTTCCACATTTCCCCTCTGATTAGTGTTATATATAGGATGGTTGCCTAGTTGTACTTCCTCTTAAATCAACAATCACCACAACTTCATACCAGATGTAAAGATTGGTTTCCAGAAATTTGATAACTATTAGTTCTAAGAAACAGTGGGCTTATTATTATTACAATAATCCATGGCATTGGACGAACCGACCGTAGGTGAGCTCAGGAGTAAAGGATAGAGAGATAGAAGAAGAAAAATCCCAAAACCTTCCATGATATCATTCTGTAAATACCTCACTATTTTTAAGGTATGAAAGAGGTTAGTGTCATCTTCCATCCTGGGTCTAATTATCCTATAGAATTAGTATAGGTCCAGAAGAGATTCCTGGGACACTCCTAGCTTTATAGGTTTTATAGATGTACATATTGTGCCCTATGTTTTAAAAACCATCTTACAGGTGTTCCACATATACCAATTTTGATCAGTTATGCCATTAGCAACTCATGGTTCAATGTATCAAGCTTTTCGTGAGTAAGCCTACGGCTAGATAATCTTTATTTAAGGCATCTTGCAGCTGAATCAAAATATCAACCATTGCATTCATAATATTTTTATTACGTAGGAAACCGCATTGGTAGTCATAAAATAATGCTTAGAAATTAAGATTTAGCCACTCAATTATCACTGGTTACCAGATAATAACATGCAGGTCAAATCAAAAAGACCTGCATCTGGCTAGCCGAACTTGTCCTCGGATACTACCGGCACTAAAACAATACACCATTACTATTATTAGATAAAGACAAATGTTGAATGAAAAACCCTCATTGTACCTGCTAGATTTTGCAATTGCAGCACATACATAAATAATATATAATGGCAATGTTTGCTCCAAAGCTGAGTTTTGTGCGAGTGGCCATACTGGGGATATCTCCAGTAACAATGTTAAAAAAAGGAAAAATGTTCCACCTTTTCAATACAATAACACTGTTGCACAAATCAATGTAGCAACATATTTAATTTAATTTATTAAAGGACTGGTTTCAACATCTGTCCGTGTCCTCATCAGCCTACACAAAAAATGGCAAGAAGTTAACACAATGGTAGCACTTATGACACTTTTCTTGTTCATGTAGAGGTTCTTGAGCACTCTTGCTACTCTTGCTGATCTTGAGGTTAAAAAGATGTAGTATAGTTTACAATTGTTGTTATTCAAGGAATAAAATTTTGGTTGCTAGGTAACAAATGATATAATTTTGTTTTAGTACTTCAAAACGAGGATAGTGGTATATATAAAGACTCTTAGAATATGAGACTATTAGTACTGATATGGATTTTTTGATATCTAAGGAAAGGAAAGAAAATAAAAATAAGAAATAGAAAAGTGAAAATGGTAAGGTAAGTATTATTATGAGGTTCACATTTAATTTAGCCTTGTCATGAAATACAAGAGGAAGTAAGCACCGAAAACTGAATATAGGTAGGGGATTGGAGGGGGTAAGGGAGTAATGGGAGTAGTTTAAGGTGGGTCAGGGGGGTGTTGTGGTAAGAGCAAGTAGCATGAGAATGTGTTGTGTATTACGTGGAAGATTGAACGCCTACTGGTCAACTTGAAGCTTTCGAAAACTAAAATAAGGAAGTCAAAAAGAATGTTTGGTTTCTCAGACAAATCGTTAAGGTTTTTGGTTAGGATTAAAATATTGATCAAGGTGTATTAAACAATTTTCAGTGATGTCAAGAAGAGGGCCTTTGTTTAGGGTACTGATAATTTCAATGTCTTGGTCTAATGTAGTGAAGATGTCTCCTCCTCCCGTGGGAAATTTGAATTTTGGCGCGAGATTTGAATTTGTAAACAAAGCCACGTGCTTCTTGACAGCTGTCATCGACAACAACGCATCGCTAACCTCACTGCTGCCATCTTGACGGGCCTAAACCACACTGCTGCAACTAAACTTCACTAGCGCGAGATTTGTATTGGTAAACAAAGCCACGTGCTTTTTTGACAGCCACGCGCTTTTTGACAGCTATCTTTAAACAACGCATCGCCAACCTCAGTGCTGCTATCTTGACGGGCCTAAACCCCAGTGCTGCCAACTAAACCTTACTAGCGCCAGATTTGAATCGATAAACATAGCCACGTGCTTTTTTGACAGCTGTCTTCCGCCATCCTGCTTCGCAAACCTCAGTGCTGCACTCTTTAGCTACTACCTTTCAAAAGTGGTGGCGGCAATTAGAAAAATTCCACGTGCTCTTCTTTGGAAACAAAACCACGTGCTTTTTTGACAGCTGACAGCAGCCACCTTTAATGAACAGAGCATCGTGCTGCCCTCTTTATCTCTCTTGTTTGGAAACAAATACACGTGCTTTTTTGACATGCAGCCATCTTTAGTCAACAGAGCATCGTGCTGCCCTCTTTAGCTACTTACCTTTGAACTGTGGTGGCGGTAATTTCCACGTGACAGCTCTCATCTGCCATCTTGAATCGCTTACCTTTCCGCTGTACAGCTGTTATCCTCCATTTTGCATCGCAAACCTCAGTACTGCTCTCTTTACCTATTACCTTTGAAATGTGGTGGCGGATAATTTGAAAAATTCCGTCAGCTGTTACCCGCCATCTTGCATCGCTTACCTAAGTGCTGCTATCTTTACGGTACTAAAACTTATCGTGGTGGTGGTGGGAAATTTAAAATCTCAGTGCTTTTTTGACAGCTATCATCCGCCATCATTAATCACGAGAGCACCGTGCTGCTATCTTTACGGCACTGCGGGTAATTTGAAAAAATTCCGTCCGCTGTCATCCGCCATCTTTAATCAACAAAGCATCGTGCTGCTATCTTTAGCTACATTTAACATGTGGTGGCGGCAATTTGAAATTCAATCCAGATGCCATCTTTAATTCACTGAGTACTGTGATGCTATCTTTAGCCACTACTTTTGAATTGTGGTGGCGGATAATTTGAAAAAAGTATTCCGTTAGCTATTATTAACTTTAATGCATTTGCGAACCTAACCTCTCATCTACTATCTTGAAGGAGACCATCCTTAGTTTACAACAAGATGCCCCTCCCGACGCTAATTACTACTTAGAGGTTACTACCCAAGATGGCGGTGGCTGTTATGGGTACCCCCTCCTCCTCCCCTACCTCCTCCGCCTCCTCTATCCCGAAAAGTAACAGAAGTAGCGAGAATGATTGCGGGTACAAGATGTTTCACTACTTCTACAATCATCTGTCCATTCTTATCCTGTAAAATTCAAATACCGTCCTGGAACAAAATAATGTAGCCCTGAGTATATTCGTTTGTGAACGGAGAAATAAATCACGTTAAGGGAGGGAATCGTCATTTCCTGTTCATGTGTGTGTTATAATGTTCAATATGTGCTCGCAAGAATTTGGAAGGGTTGATGTTTTAAAATATCCGGTTATTAGTTATCCGGAAAGATAGAATAACCCTATGATAAGTGTAAGCATACATCAAATATGGAGTTTTCCGGATATGATGAGGTAGAATTATTCTGATTAAAGAATTGGCTAAAAACTTCCTGATGTACATCTGTGGCAGTGGTCGGTAGTTAACTTCCAAAGAATCAAGGATCAGGCGATCAACCACGTACCAGAACACTATCACACTGTTAGTAAGATATTTAGGTATTATGCACAGTTATCATATATCCTCTGAATTCGAACAATCCCCGTTCGGTTCAGTGACTGGTCGCCATAGACTGAAGAGTGTACACCTTTCACCCTTGTGGTGCCACTACATAATCTAATATACACAGTTGCTACATTGCACTCTATGTGTTCTCTTACTTTGCGATTTCCTTTCAGATATCTGTGTTCAAGACTGTATTTATGTTCACCTAACCATGTGCTACTTTCATTGGGTATAAATTAAACTCAAATGTTTTTTCTGAAAACTTTTCATTTCATTTTACAGTTCTGTGTTTTCCATTACTGTTCAAAAGTCTGCCTGGTTCTTTTCAAGTATTTGTATTTCTTCTTTATTAGAATCGAAATTTATTTCTTTTCTTTCTTTCTTTTTATCTTTCTTTCTTTCTCTCTTTCTTTCTTTCTTTCTCTCTTTATTTATTTATTTATGTATTTATTTCTCCTATCTAACCCGTTTACCCTACAGGGTCGGATCTTCCTGTTCCGGGGTTATCTGAGAGGTGAAAGAAGGTGCGGGCTGAATGGGTCTATCTACGAAAGTCAAAGATTCTTTTAAAACTTAGGAATGAAGGTTATATTTCTTTTCAGAAAATCGAATTGCTAACAAACAAAATTCTTCACTTTGCGAAAGAACACGGAATCTGGTACAATGACAATTTTGACTCCAGAATAGAGAACCCGAGAATAGATAATTTACAGGTTCATTGAGATTCAAGCTCCAAATTTACAATTTTACAACGTCACTAATACAGCGATTAGTTATATAAGGCGGGATATATCCCAATAAATAATTTTTATCCAGAGCACTTTGCTCCAACCGTTACAATTTACGGCCTTCCAAAGGCACCACTCATCATTACAAAAATCTCAGAAAAGAGCTTACGTGCTCTCCAGGCTCCCAATTTCTTACAGACAACTCAAGGGAAATTTACACAAACCTTACAACTTTAGGCCTCTCTAGGCCCAACCTACTATTGACAATTTAGTTAACACAGGCGTATCTAGTACCCATGCTACCGGGCCTTCGTGAAAAAGAAGAACAGGTTAAATTACTGGCCCAAACTCAAAAATGTATGGATGCGACACTTGCGCTCCTGGAAAACCAAGATTTAAAACCCTATTTGGGCTTATTACCGACGTAATAATTTATACCCTCTCCGTAAATACTTGAGTACTGGCTGCATGGCTATTGAAATTTGTGTCTTTAAATTGGTTTGCCGCTACGTTATTCATCAAGTGATTCATGGTCTCACATACCATGGTTTTCAATACTCATAAACATGAATTTCAGCCGGCTTTAAAGGTAATTAATGTGCCCATCTGTGGTGTATGGCCAGACGGTGCCTTTTTCCAGTATTCTCCTGCATTCTACTTTCGTCCGTATGAACTACCTCGCCACTCGCTCCCCTCCACTGGGCATGTATGCGCACGTGATCATTGCGGTTGTGGACTGTCTTGCAGGCTTCTGGGTAGTCGCCATTATCGTTCTGAGAGTGAGGCGAGATGGAAGGGCGGCGTGCTTCTCTGCTTGGCGGGATGGATAGTGTAATTATCATGGACCCAGGGTGAATTTGTTTGATAAGGCTTACGCCCTCGTGAACTTCGAAAGTTTTTTTAAATTTTTATTATAATTTCATCTTCATCGCCTGGAAATTTTGACTGCCTTCTAAGGATTTCCTCTAGCATACGTAAGTAAGGAAATGAAGCTGAAGCTACTTCTCGACTACGGCAAGATGGTACACTGTAAGTGTTTTTCCAACTCTCCGTGTGGTGAACTGAATGTTTCGAAAGGTGAAGTGCGTACCCAGACATAATGTAAACCACCTTTGTTTACTGTAAATTAGTATTAATTATTTTTCTTGGAAATGGTATATTTAATACTTAATACTTGGTTGTGGCCTGCTAGGCCTAATAGGTAGGAGTTAACACAATGTTTTGGCAAGGTTACTAACCAAGCGAGTTGCCACAAGGGTGTGGGGTTTACGTTCGTATTCCATTTCAATTTTAACTTCATTTCCTTCTTAATTATATTTGAAAATTTATGTGCTTAGTGTTTTCGTGGTAATTCGGCGTTCTGTTTTCTTTTGTCTCTTAATATGTATTTGCGTATTGTTGATTGGTGGCCTGTGATTGGCTCTTTCCCTTGACTGACCGAGTGGCCATGGGAATGCTAATGTTGATTGGCGGTGATGCTGATTGTTGATGTAATTTAGTACTGTGGCTGCTTTAACCTGCTTTTCTTTTAATTCAATTTGGCATTTTTCCTCTCCCTGATGGCACTTTTTCCTACCCGCGTCGCGGACCTGGTTATTATTATTTTGGGGTAAACTTTTCTTGAAACTTCATCGCGATATTCCACCCTTCTGGTAGAAGCTCCTTGGAATATACTCCAAATAACATTTCAGAATTTAAAAAAGCAATTAAGTGAAAATTGTTTCTCGATCTGATAACGTATATGATGGTGGTATGAACCTTGCCATGAAATCTATTGGTATTTAAAGAATATATAAAGGTTAAATAGGTGTTTCAGAATTTCGTGTAGTCTTTGTTAATTAATTAATTAAATTATTTTCTAATGAAACGGTCGACCGTAGTTTTTTAAATCTTTGAGCACTAAGATTTTTTGGTTTATTTCCAGTGAGGATTATTTTATTAAAATTGTAAGCTTCTTAAAGTCTATTATTAAATCTCCCTTTGTGGTTGTTGTTTTTGAAAGTGGGTAAGTATTATAAAATCATGACCAGGTCTCCATTTTATCCCCCCCTCTTGTGTCATCGGTTTACTTAATGGTGAGTACTTGTTAATTTTCCTTATTTGATATTTGTTTGGTCTCACACGTTTCCACAACTCTGATCTGTACTTATATTTTTCATGTATGGTCAGAGCATTTGTGCTGTCACTTGGGGTAATTATGTAATTAATTGCGCTAAGTACAGCTTGTGGCCCGATCATGCCGAGGTTAATCCCACATCACTGAGGTGACTAGAAAGAAAGGTTAATTAAAGCTTTACAGGAAGAGAAACAGTTACAAAATCGTAGTCGCCTAAAGTTAAATTGAAGGGGAACTCGAGAGGGTAACGCACTCTCTATCCCAGTTTTACAGTTCAAGCCTTTATTAAATGTTACATTAGCAAGAAAAAGGTTACATTTTAGGAACCAGAAGGTTACATAGTAAAAAATTAGAACCTTCTCCTCGGGGCAATTTGCGGAGATAGCTGCAGAGATAGAAAATTGGTGGCCATTACCTGGGCTGATGTTCTGCCTGCCGAAGAATGAGGCACCCCGCCTCCTCTCTTAATACACACACTCAGATATTCGAAGATGAATAAGACAAGGTAACATGAAAAGCCGCAGCTTATATCCCCGAGACGAGGGTTCGCAGAGGCTCTGGATTAAATCCGGACACTCTCTCTCATTTTTATTGGCTAAACAAGAAGCTACAAGAAGCTTACGATTGGCTGAAAAATAATTACAGAAAATTTTTAATGGCCAGACTCATAAGCTGGCGGGATGGGAAGGAACTGTTGCAAACCTGGAAGTACCAAAATAAATGAAAGTTAATTTAGTTGAGAAAACCTATAAACACAAAACCTTTAAATCACTAATTCTTCCACCTTGAACCAGATTGCATGACCTCACTTTTTATAGAGACGTCTATGGAGAAAAGTTCAAACTTCTTGATGTACACTAAATCAAAACAAATAAATCCAATCAGTTCAGGAAACTTTAAAATAACCTATTACTCAGTTTTTCAGTAGTAACATTTTCTTGGCATTAGCAGTTTCACGTTTTGTTCGGTAGATAGTGTTCTTTAAGGCGCTTCTTTTAAATGTGCGGTGTAGAGGGCGAACCTCCCGGTACAGACTTCCTCATAAGGTTATTCCCAGCTGTGAAACAGCAGAACTTTGAAAGGAAGGAATGTTGGAATTTCACAGATCAGAAATTACTCCCTAAAGGTCCATTTTTAGAAAAATAACTTGTAAAACTAGTTTGAAGCCTTCTTGCAGTCGTAGAAGTTTGACAGACACAGTTCAAATCTGACCGCAAGTGCGGCCGCCGCTGCCGATACCCAGGTGATGTCCCCCGGATCACCCAAGAACCCTCAGATACACCTCCCCCGCTACTATGAAAGGGGTAGTCGTGAGTAGTATAATACAGGGATTCTGCGGCCTCCTCCTCCCGAGGGTCTTCCCAGGGGCCTCCTCCACCCGAGGGTCTTCCCAGGGGCCCACTCCTCCTCCCAAGGGGCCTTTCCAGGGGCCCGTGCCTCCTCCTCCTCCCGGGAGACTTCCCAGGGGCCTGCTCCTCCTCCCGCGGGAAATTTGAATTCGTAAACAAAGCCACGTGCTTTTTTTACAATTGTCATCCGCCATCTTTAATCTATAGAGCACAGTGCTGCCCTCTTTAGCTACTCACCTTTGAAATGTGGTGGCGGATAATTTGAAAAATGCTTTCTGACAGCTGCCATCTTAAATCCAGAGAGCACCGTGCTGCCCTCTTTAGCTAGATACCTATGAAATGTGGTGGCAGGCAATTCCACGTGACAGCAGCCATCCTTAATCAAGAGAGCACCGTGCTGCCCTCTTTGTGGTGGTGGCAAATTCCACGTGCTCTTGTTTGGAAACAAACTCACGCGCTTTTTGTCATCCGCCATCTATAATCAACAGAGCACAGTGCTGCCCTCTTTAGCTAGATATCGTTGAAATATGTTGGCGGATAATTTAAAAAGAAAAATTCTACAGCAGCCATTTCTCGACGCTGATTGCACAAGATGGTGGCTATTCATGACTCCTTGAAAGTGCTTATGCAATATGGCCGCTATACATAGGTTCTTACGAGACGCCCTTGGGATGTTTGCGCATGATGACGGTTATACAAGGCTCCTTATGAGACACCCTAGGGATGCTTGCGCAAGATGGCGTTTGCTCTTATGAGGCGGCTTAAAGGTCCTTGCACAAGATGGCTTTAGACTCCTAAGGACGCTTGCGCAAGATGGCGGATGAAAGATTGCGGCTATACACGACTCCTTATGAGACGAATTAAGGGTGCTTGCGCAAGATGGCTGCCGCTCTTATGAAGAAAGCTAGCTTAGAGGCTAACGTGACGTGCTACTTCGATTCATTAAATTTAGGGCTTAAATGCAAAATGTTAAATATCTCGAAAACGGTGCACCGTAGAGCAAAACGGACTAATTTTTTCTGCCAAATACCCAGGTTCGCAGTATGAGGAACAAGAAAACTGTCTAATGATGGGATCATCGGTTCGGTTCCTACTTAGGCCCTTTGGCATTTGCTCTGTTTTAGTTTGTATTGAAGCGAGTCTTCGTAACATGATCAGGTCTAGCTATGGTAGAGAGTATAAGGTACCGTGCTGGTTCGATTCATTAAATTCGGGGCTTAAATTCAAAATGTTAAATATCTCGAAAACGGTGCATCGTAGAGCAAAACGGACAAAATTTTTTCGCCTCATACGTAGGTTCGCACTATCAGGAACAAGAAAAACATAGTCTAATGATGAGATCAACGGTTCGATTCCTACTTAAGCCCTTTGGCATTGGCGACTATCTAATTCTACAAAATGGTGGCTGCTCTTATGAGGCACAAGATTGCTTGAGACGTCCTAGGGATGCTTACGCAAGATGGCGGTCAAAAAATGGTGACTATACATAGCTCCTTTTGAGACAGCCTAGGGGTGCTCGCACAAGATGGCGGCAACTCATATGAAGAAAGCTAGCTTAGAGGCAACTGCGCAAGAAACGGCTGCTGTTATGCATGCGGTGGAGGGCAATTTGAAGTTCTATGTGCTTAATCAATAGAGCACCCTGCTGCCCTCTTTAGCTGAAATGTGGTGGCGGATAATTTGAAAAATTATTTTGACAGCTGTCATCTTTAAACAATGGCGACCATACATAGGCTGTTAAGGCCTTATCATTCTCCTCCTCCTTCTCTACCTCCTCCTCCTCATCCTCCGCCTCTTATGTCAAGGCATAGCTTTATATCGAACAAGTTTAAACCTGCATCGCGAAGGCAAACGTGTGCAGCGATAACATTATTGTGCATGTTTAGACTTGCGAAACATAAGAAGAGTAGAATCAAACGCTGTACTCGATGCAAGATGTGATCAGAACATTGATTGATGTGTTCAGAACACGAAATAAGTTATCAAGTCTAGAATCAAACACTGTACTCAATACAACATGTGTTTAGAACATGTTAGGGGGTACCCTTGTTCTAAGAAGATCAGATTGAAACATAAAAAGACTAGAATCGAACACTGTAATCGATGTTGTTAACTTCAAAATGTGATCAGAACATTGATTTCTGTGTTCAGAACACAAAATAAGTGATCAAGTCTAGAATCAAACACTGTACTCAATACAACATGTGTTTAGAACATGTTAGGGGGTACCCTTGTTCTAAGAAGATCAGAATGAAACATAACAAGACTAGAATCGAACACTGTAATCGATGTTGTTAACTTCAACATATGATCAGAACATTGTTTGATGTGTTCAGAGCAAAAGTACAATTTTAATAATGATTTGCTTAGTGTAAAATCAAAAACTATGGAAACAAACTGTGCATATATCGCGTAGCTAACTCGCTCAGTAAACGAAATTGCAAAACTACAACTTCAATAATTTGCTTAGTGTGAAAATCAAAAACACACTGTACACATACTGCGCAGCTAACTCGCTCGGTAAACGATATAGCAAAAGTACAACTTCAAATGATTTACCTTCCATCATTCGTCTTGTATGAAAATCAGTCCAACAAGTTATCGCATAAACATGTAATATGAAGTATCAGTCAATCTCTTGGCATGGGTTACAAGCATGTAGCTTATGCGGGAAGTAAAATTAAACAGAACGCGTTTGCTATAAGAAGAACTCTGCTTACATTTAAGTCCGTAGCTGTTGAACAAGTTATTACATAAATATGTAACATGAAATATCGGTTCGGAAACATATTGTTTCAATCTGTTGACATGGGTTACAAGCATGTAAGTAGTATAATACAGGGATTCGGCGGCCGCCAACGCCACCCGAGGGGCCCTCCCAGGGGCCTCGTCCACCACCGCCACCCGGGAGGCCTTCCCAGGGGCCCGTGCCTCCTCCTCCTCCCGGGAGGCTTCCCTGGGGCCAGCTCCTCCTCCCGCGGGAAATTTGAATTGGTAAACAAAGCCACGTGCTCTTCGACAGCTATCATCGACAACAACGCATCGCTACCCTCACTGCTGCCATCTTGACGGGCCTAAACATCAGTGGTACCAACTTAACCTAACTAGCTCGAGATTTGAATTGGTAAACAAATCCACGTGCTTTTTGACAGCCACGTGCTTTTTCGCAGAAAAAAACACATCGCTAACCTCAGTACTACTATTATGACAGGCCTAAACCTTAGCGGTACCAACTTAACCTCACTAGCGCGAGATTTGAATCGGTAAACAAATCCACGTGCTTTTTGACAGCTGTCATCCGCCATCTTTAAACTACAGAGCACCGTGCTGCCCTCTTTATCGCAGTAGCTGAAAATTCGTCACCTGTCATCCGCAGTGCTGTCATCTTAACGGGCCTAAACCTTAGTGCTACCAACTTAACCTCACTAGTGCGAGATTTGAATCGGTAAGCAAATCCACGTGCTTTTTTGACAGCTGTCATCCGCCATCTTTAATCCATAGAGAACAGTGCTGCCCTCTTTAGTTGAAATGTGGTGGCGGATAATTTGAAAAATGCTTTTTGACAGCAGCCATCTTTAATCCAAAGAGCACTGTGCTGCCCTATTTAGATAGATACCTTTGAAATGTGGTGGCAGGCAATTCCACGTGACAGCAGCCATTTTTAATCAATAGAGCACCGTGCATCCCTCTTTGTGGCGGTGGCAAATTCTACGTGCTCTTGTTTGGAAACAAACTCACGTGCTTTTTTCTGACAGCTGTCATCCGCCATCTTGCATCACAAACCTCAGTGCTGCACTCTTTAGCTAGATACTTTTGATATGTGGTGGCGGCAATTTGAAAAATTCTATGTGTTCTTGTTTGGAAACAAAGCCACGTGCTTTTTGGCCAGCTGTCATCCGCCATCTTTAATCAATAGAGCACTGTGCTGCTATCATGCGGGCAATTTCGTCAGCTGTCATCCGCTATCTTTAATCCACAGAGCACCGTGCTGCGCTCTTTAGCTAGATATCTTTGAAATGTGGTGGCAGCAAATTGAAAAATTCCACGTGCTCTTGTTTAGTAAACAAACTCACGCGCTTTTTGTCGGCTGTCATCCGCCATCTTACATCGCAAACCTCATTGCCACACTCTTTAGGTACATACCTTTGAAATATGGTGGCGCATAATTTAAAAAGAAAAATTCTACAGCAACCATCTCTCGACGCTAATTGCACAAGATCGTGGCTATACATGACTCCTTATGAGACGCCTTAAGGGTGCATGCGCAAGATGGCTGCTGCTCTTATGAAGAAAGCTAGCTGAGAGGCTAACGTGTCGTGCTAGTTCGATTCATTAAATTAGGGGCTTAAATGCAAAATGTTAAATATCTCGAAAACGGTGCATTGTAGAGCAAAACGGGCAAAATTTTTCTGCCCAATACATCGGCTCGCAGTATGAGGAACATGATAGCATAAGAAAAAGATAGTCTAATGATGAGATCAACGGTTCGGATCCTACTTAGGCCCTTTGGTACTCGCTCTGTTTTAGCTTGTATTGAAGCAAGTCTTCGCAACTGATCAGGTCTAGCTATGGTAGAGGGTATAACGTGCCGTACAGGTTCGATTCATTAAATTTGGGGTTTAAATGCAAAATGTTAAATATCTCGAATACGGTGCACCGTAGAGCAAAACGGACAAAATGTTGCCACCTAATACCTAGGTTTGCAGTATCAGGAACATGATAGCATAAGAAAAACATAGTCTGATGATGAGACCGGCTATCTAATTCTACAAGATGGCGGCTATACATAGCTTCTTACGAGACAGCTTAAGAGCGCTTGCACAAGATGGCTGCTGCTCTTATGAGACTCCTTAGGGGTGCTTGCGCAAGGTAGCAGCGACAAGACGGTGACTATACACAGCTCCTTATGATACGGCCTAGTGGTGCTCACTCAAGATGGTGGCTGCTCTGATGAAGAAAGCTAGCTTTGCATCGTGCAGGTATCTTTACAGCACTAAACCTCATACCTTTGAAATGTGGTGGCGGGTAATTTGAAAAATTCTACGTGCTTTTTTCTTAACAGAAGCTATCTTTAAACAATATCGGCTATACATAAGCTGTTAAGGCCTCCTCTTATGTCAAGGCATAGCTCTATCGAACAAGTTTAAACCTGCATCGGGATAGCTAGAGTAAGCACGTGCTGCATTGATGACGTCATTATGCATGTTTAGACTTGCAAATCACTAAAGAAACATAACAAGACTAGAATCGAACACTGCACTCTATGCCGTTAACTTTACCATGTGATCGCAACATTGATTGAAGTGTTTAGAACACTAAATAAGTGATCAAGACTGAAATAGAACACTGTACCCGATACAACATGTGTTTAGAACATGTCAGGGGATACCTTTGTTCTAAGAAGATTAGATTACCGCACATTCCTTGTAGGGCTCTTGGGCTAAATGGCTAATGGGCAAAAGGGCTAATGGGCTAAAGGGCTAGGGTGCCTCTCCTCTCTCTATCCGGGCTTGAGACCGGCTCTACAACTAGAGGCGGAGTTAACACCCTAAGGAAGGGAGAATGTTAGGAAATAATCTATACGATTATAGCTACTCGATCGAGTAAATACTACAGATGGATGACTTAGGTGAGGGTAAGCGGTTACTTAATAATACCTACACGACGTAATTCATGCTCTATTTCAAAAATATCTTCTTTGTACTGTGTGTAACCAGCATCATGATAGGCTCTTAGCAGTTGTAAACGTTTTACGAGTACGTTGGGTTCTTTACAGTATCTTCTATCTACATAGGGTAACAGAAGCTTGTTGTGAACTTTGAGTCTATATGCAGACAGTTGATGTGTAGGGACTTGTTTTGATGTAATACGTGCTTCAGCAGTAGCGTTTCTAGGTACAAACTTAACTTGTTTCGATAGCGATGAAGCGTTGAAATTTCCTTCTTCTTTACCTTGCATCTCTTCTTGAGATGTTTGCACTGCGACAGAACGTGTAGTAGGCTTAGGAAATGAAGTAAAATTATCAAGCTGTAATGGCAATGAAACATTAAGATTTTCTTCTTCTACTTTCCCTTTACTACTGTTTTGATCAACATCATTATCCTTATTATCATAATCATGATCTTGCCTCTCTTTATCTTGAAGTTTGTGCTTAGTAACACAACTTGCAGCAGGCCTAGACAACAAGGGAGAATTAAAAATTTCTCGCAGAGGTGTTTGTATTTTGTTCTCGATGAAGCTACATTACATGCGGCTTCATGACGTTGAGCGTTGTATGCGTTCTTGAACTCTCTTCTACAATGTTTGCATTGAAAAATTGTCCTACATGATATCTCATGACGTCTCTTGTGATAGCTTCGGGAAAATGCTTTTCCACACTCTTCGCAAATATACCTAGTAATAGGTTTTTCTATGACGGACTTTTATCTTCTGCTAACAGATTCTTCTTTAAATCTACTTGACATTTGTTACTATCTACTTCGATGATGCGAACAGCTTAGCGATTAACAGTAAACTAACACAAAAGCGTATAACCAAGGTAGCAACAGTAAGGTGTAAGCCCATGAAGATGGCAAGAGTGAGGTTAGCGACGTTCTGTTGTTGGATTTTAAATTCCGCGCTATAACATGCATAAGTTGGCAGCCTTGAGGTTTACCGCCGTAAAGATGGCAGCAGTGAGGTTAGCGACGTTCTATTGTCCTTCAATGTGAGGTTAGGGTCCGTCAAGAAGACAGTTGTCAAAAAAAGCACGTGGCTTGGTTTACTAAACGAGAGCACGTGGCTGTGACGTCACGGTTACGCGGTATGCTACGTCAGCATGCGAAGTTGAAAAATCCTAGCCTACGCAGTTAACACTCTGCTATGTTCACAAGATTCTTTTACACATAGTTATTCTTTATGCTTTATGTTCGTGCACATACGTTATGTTAAGATAACAGCACATGCACGCTCGCGTAGAAGTTGTTTAGTACGTTAGTTGATGTATGCATTATCAAAAGGTGATATGTCCACGCTTTTAAACCTTGCTATTCTTACTGCTACTATGTCCGCAAGATTTTTAAACATCGCTATTCTTTGTGCTTTAAGTTCGTGCGCATAGGTCATGCTAAAGTGGCAGCACAAACACATGTGAACGTTGTACATTCTAGCGGAATGTGTTTAGTATAATAGTTGATGCATGCAAAATCGATTGGCGATGTGTACACGCTTTGAAACTTACTATTCTCGTGCTTTAAGTTCGTGCACATAGGTTATGCTATGATAGCAGCACACTCCAGCGGGATAAGTTTAGTACTCTAGTTGATGCGTGTATAATCGATAGGCAATGCGTACACGCTTTTAAAACATTGCTATTCTTACTGCTGCTGCTATGTTCACAATATTTTTATACATCGCTATTCTTTGTGCTTTAAGTTCACGCACATAGGTAGCAGAACACAATTGCGAACGTTGTACACTCTAGCGGAAGAAGTTTAGTACGATAGTTAATGCATGCAAAATTGACAGGTGATGTGTTCACGCTTTGAAACATAACTATTCTTTGTGCTTTAAGTTCACGCACATAGGTAGCAGAACACAATTGCGAACGTTGTACACACTAGCGGAAGAAGTTTAGTACGATAGTTAATGCATGCAAAATTGACAGGTGATGTGTTCACGCTTTGAAACATAACTATTCTTTGCGCTTTAAGTTCACGCACATAGGTAGCAGAACACAATTGCGAACGTTGTACACACTAGCGGAAGAAGTTTAGTACGATAGTTAATGCATGCAAAATTGACAGGTGATGTGTTCACGCTTTGAAACATAACTATTCTTTGCGCTTTAAGTTCACGCACATAGGTAGCAGAACACAATTGCGAACGTTGTACACACTAGCGGAGGAAGTTTAGTACGATAGTTAATGCATGCAAAATTGACAGGTGATGTGTTCACGCTTTGAAACATAACTATTCTTTGTGCTTTAAGTTTATACACATAGATTAGCAATACACATATGCAATCGTTGTACACTCTGGCGGTAAAAAATAGTCGATGCATGCAAAATCAGTAGGTGATGTGTACACGCTGTTAAACGTTATTCTTTATGCTTTAAGTTCACGCGAATAGGTTATGCTAAGATAGCAGTACAATCTAGCGGAAGAAGTTCAGGGTGATGTGTACACGCTTTGAAACATGGCTATTCTTTGTACTACAGGGCGAGTTGGCCGTGCACGTAGAGGCGCGCGGCTGTGAGCTTGCATCCGGGAGATAGTAGGTTCGAATCCCACTATCGGCAGCCCTGAAGATGGTTTTCCGTGGTTTCCCATTTTCACACCAGGCAAATGTACCTTAATTAAGGCCACGGCCGCTTCCTTCCAACTCCTAGGCCTTTCCTATCCCATCGTCGCCATAAGACCTATCTGTGTCGGTGCGACGTAAAGCCCATAGCAAAAAAAAAACAAAAAAAATTCTTTGTACTTTAAGGTCATGCGTATAGGTTATGCTAAGATAGCAGCACAATCTATCGGAAGAAGTTTAGTACGAGATTCGATGCATGCAAAATCGATAGGTAATGTGTATACGCTTTGAAACATGGCTATTCTTTGTACTTTAAGGTCATGCGTCTAGGTTATGCTAAGATAGCGGCACAATCCAGCGGAAGAAGTTTAGTACGAGATTCGATGCATGTAAAATCGATAGGTGATATGTACACGCTTTGAAACATGGCTATTTATACTGCTGCTCTGTTCCCAAGATTTTTAAACATAGCTAATCCTAATGCTGCTCTTAACGACGTAGAGCTAAGGATTGATTACGTGACCGTGACGTCACAGCACCGTGCTCTCGTTTAGTTTTGCTCTACGATGCACCGTTTTCGAGATATTTAACATTTTGCATTTAAGCCCCAAATTTAATAAATCGAACCAGCACGGTACGTTATACTCTCTACCATAGCTAGACCTAATCATGTTACGAAGACTCGCTTCAATACAAGCTAAAACAGAGCAAATCCCAAAGGACCTAAGTAGGAACCGAACCGCTGATCCCATCATTAGACTATGTTTTTCTTGTTCCTCATACTACGAACCTACGTACTAGGCGGAAAAATGTTGTCCGTTTTGCTCTATGATGCACCGTTTTCGAGATATTTATCATTTTGCATTTATGCCCTAAATTTAATGAATCGAACTAGCACGACACGTTAGCCCCTAAGCTAGCTTTCTTCATTAGAGCAGCAGCCATCTTGCGCAAGCACCCTTAAGGCGTCTCGTAAGGAGTCGTGTATATTAACAACCTTGTGTCCGCCATCTTGTGCAGTCATCCTTAGGGCGTCTCTAACCATCTTGTGCATGGACCCTTAAGCCGCCTCATAAGAGCAACCGCCATCTTGCGCAAGCATCCCTAGGGATTCTCATAAGGAGCCTTGTATAACCGCCATCTTGCGCAAGCATCCGTAGGGCGTCTCATAAGAATCTATGTATAGCGGCCATCTTGCATAAGCAACTTTAAGGAGTCATGTATAGCAGCCATCTTGTGCAATTAGCGTCGAGAGATGGCTGCTGTAGAATTTTTGTTTTTAAATTATCCGCCACCATATTTCAAAGGTATGTACCTAAAGAGCGCAGCACTGTGGTTTGCGATGTAAGATGGCGGATGACAGCTGATAAAAAGCGCGTGAGTTTGTTTACTAAACAAGAGCACATGGAATTTTTCAATTTGCCTCCACCACATTTCAAAGGTATCTAGCTAAAGAGGGCAGCACGGTGCTCTCCTGATTAAAGATGGCGGATGACAACTAGCAGAACTTTTCAAATTGCCCGCTACTACAGAGGGCAGCACGGTGTTCTGTAGATTAAGGATGGTGGATGACAGCTGACGAAATTGCCCGCATGATAGCAGCACGGTGCTCTCTTGATTAAAGATGGCTGCTGTCACGTGGAATTGCCCGCCACCACAGGTATCTATCTGAAGAGGGCAGCACGGTGCTCTCTGGATTAAAGATGGCTGCTGTACAAAAGCATTTTTCAAATTATCCGCCACCACATTTCAGCTAAAGAGGGCAGCACTGTGTTCTATAGATTAAAGATGACGGATGGCAGCTGTCAAATAAGCATGTGGCATTGTTTCCAAACAAGAGCACGTGGAATTTTTCAACTTGCCGCCACCACATTTCAACTAGAGAGTGCAGCACGGTGCTCCCTTGATTAAACATGGCGGATGGTAGCTGTCAAATAAGCATGTAGCATTGTTTCCAAACAAGAGCACGTGGAATTTTTCAAATTGCCGCCACCACATTTCAACTAGAGAGTGCAGCACGATGCTCTCTTGATTAAAGATGGCGGATGGTAGCTGTCAAAAAAGCACGTGGCTTTTTTTCCAAACAGGAGCATGTGAAATTTTTCAAATTGCCGCCACCACATAGAGTGCAGCCCTGTGCTCTCTTGATTAAAGATGGCTGCTGTCACGTGGAATTGTATGTCACCAGAGTGCAGCACGGTGCTCTGTCGATTAAAGATGGCTGCTATCAAAAAGCATTTTTCAAATTATCCGCCACCACATCTCAAAGGTAAGTAGCTAAACAGGGCAGCACTGTTCTCTGTTGATAAATGATGGCGGATGTCAGCTGTCAAAAAGCACGTGGATTTGTTTACCGATTCAAATCTCCCGCTAGTTAGGTTAAGTTGGTACCACTAAGGTTTAGGCCCGTCAAGGTAGTAACGCTGAAGTTAGCGATGCGTTGTTGTCGATGATAGCTGTCAGAAAGCACGTGGTTGTCAAAAAGCACGTGGCTTTGTTTACCGATTCCAATCTCGCGCTAGCGGGGTTAAGTTGGTACTACTGAGGTTTAGGCCCGTCAAGATGGCAGTACTGAGGTTAGTGATACGTTGTTGTCTGTCAAAAAGCACGTGGCTTTGTTTACAAATTCAAATCTCGCGCTAGTAAGGTTAAGTTGGTATCATTGAGGTTTAGGCCAGTTAAGATGGCAGCAGTGAGGTTAGCGATGTGTTGTTGTCGATGACAGCTGTCAAAAAGCACGTGGCTTTGTTTACCAATTCAAATTTCCCGCGGGAGGCGGAGGAGGCCTCTGGGAAAGCCCCTCGGGAGGCGGAGGCGGAGGAGGCCTCTGGGAGGGCCCCCTTGAGGCGGAGGCGGAGGAGGCATCTGGGAGGGCCTCCCGTGAGGCGGAGGCGGAGGGGCCCCTGGGAGCCCGGAGGAGGAGGTGGCCGCCGAATCCGCCTATTATACTACTCACCAACAGGGGAAACGAAAGGAAATGAGCGTAAATTAGCTCTAAACACCCAACACGGGTTACATCAAAAACCACGGAGCAATATCACAAGGGGCTGTCCACCATTTTAGATCATGATCATCATAATTCCAAAAAACAATGATCATCACCAAGGATACTATAACTAATTGTTATACATGGCGAGAACCAATCCCGTAGGGGGACCAACAATGGTAGGGAAAATGGAGGCAAAAACAAGAGGACATAACCCAAACACACGCCACAACCCAAATAAGAAATTTTAAAAAATAAGAAATTTAAGGAACAAGAAACAAACTTAGTACGAAAGGAAACCCACCATGATTATCCTTACTGGAACTCCCATGTATTAACCCAGTTTCTTAACAAAGATTATTTCGAACCAGAAGAACAGCAAAAGCTGGTAATAATAACAATAATATTTTCCTACTTTCCTTCTTTTCTTTACCATTTTGCCCAAAATACTTTTTAAATTCCATAATGTGATCGTTTTAAACACTACGTGTTTAAATAAGCCAAGCTAATACATTTTTAACCCGATAATAGTATTACAATATGTTCATTAAATTTTCACAAGAATGTTTGTCACAATTTTACGCCACACACCACCTTTTTGATGATTTAAAGGGTTTCTTCGAAGAAGTCACTGAGGTATTTCACCGCGGATAAAAATAGCAATGTAAACTTACAGTTTGGTTGCTCCAGCAGTAGAAAAGTTTCAGACATGGCCTAGCCATGCTAGCTTACCAGACGAAGATCACAAATTGCAGGAAAACAACAAACGAGTATGAGAAAAGGAACTGCTGAAGGTGTGGAGCACAACCCTCCACCTCTTATACTGTTATCCGTAGTCCATGCCGCTACATAACACGGCGACAAATACACAAGCGTCTTCTCTCCATGATGGGATCTCGGGGAGTGCGAGACTTCGCTTCCCTTCCTGCCTGGCCGACACAAAGCGTTGATTGGCCAGAGCAAGACGAAAGGGGAGAGCACCAGATAGTTGCCACTACTGCCGTAAGGTGGCAGTAACAACTAGGACTTGTAAGAGCTCGAAGAAGAAAACATAACTTAGCGAAGAACAAGAAATAATTGTGAGAACACAGTTTAGGTTGTAGAATAATTGACACAAATTTCTACGCCGTAACAGCCCATGCGAAAACGTAGGTGGAGGGGAGACTTATACGAAACCTCGGTTTCAGCCTCCCCCCCTTGGCTTTTCATATTTCAATACGTCACCCCTTTGAGGTAGTCCAGTGTTTAAAATTAAGCTAATTTTTTGGTGTTCCAGTCCACAACAAATAACAATCACTGGTACCGATTCCAACTTCGGATACCCATTGTATGCAGAAGTGAAGGCAATGTTCCTAACTCGCCACCAATCAATAGAACACAGTTCAAGGTCCCGAAGTTAACAGTTACCTTTAAACTTACACTGTGCCGCAACACTGATTATTTTTGAAGTCCACTTTTCAGAAACAGTTGAGGTTTCAATTTTCCTACATGTTTTACACTAAGTTCGCTTTAGATTTACTTTTTACATACAGTTTCGTAGTAGAACACATTACCTTTACCAGTCCCCGAGTTCATCTGGAGTTTGATAAGTATTTTAAATTTTTCACATAACTTGAAGAAATGTTTTTCGCTTGCTGACTTCAATCACCTAACACACTCTCGGATATAAGAGAAGTTCATATGACCATTTAAGATCAGTTGTTTAAGTCCACTACAGTTCAGGATTGACTACCTAACACTTCTTAAAATACATTTCCAACCTTTAAACTTTTTTTACTGATCATCGGGTTGTTAATAAAGAAACGCACCATCAAGATTGTTTCTATTGCAGACAAATGGGCCTCAATATGTAATAGAAAAACAAGCGCGTTTAGGGGGAAGGAAAAATTCAAAATTAGTGAGTGATAACTACTTAAATAATAAAATCCAAAAATATACACCTCACATATTTAATAAGATTGGCACTAGAGTTTACCATTGGCTTAAAAAATACCAAGAGGAGAAGATGCAAGCGTCCAAAACAAGTCGAAGCAAACATTTAACAGAATCAATAAGATAGATCGTAACACCCGAAGAACATCAATTACACGAGGTAGAAAGGAGTTACATAGGGAAATGCCCAAGAGCAGTAGAATAAATAAATTAAGGATAAGGGATGGAACATTACCTAACAGAAAATTTTCCCTTTTCAAAATTATGCTCCATTATTACAAGAAATAGAGATTTCACATGCACACCACCATACAGCAATACAAGATCAAGCTTTCCAATAACACATGGGAAACACAGAAAATTAAGTAAATAAATATTTACACCAATTAATTAATGAGAAACGATGCACTCAACGATGGAGCGCACTACTACAAATGTAGTTCGGCTACGCACAAACACCTTAGGAATGGACACCAGGTACTCACATAAGAGAGTTCAACTACGTGTCTAGAAGGAAGGTGCATGTTCGCACGAGCGGAAGGGTGTTGATCAGGTTATAGACAAATTTTTGATAAAATGCCACAGAACTGCCACAGAACTACCAATGTTTGAGCCCTCCAATGGCCAACTTACCAAATACACTACAGAAACCATTTAGTAAATTGTAATTATCAAGGATTACAATGCCACACACATAATCAGGAATGAAAATATGAAACGGTAACACTGAACTGAGCAGAGACAAGAATAATATGTGATATCGAGAATAGTAGTAAGCTATCAGGTGTAAGAACGACGTCCAATTACTAGACGATATAGTGACACACCCACCTGGTAAATGCTTACATACTCGTGTTTTACGAAGCAACGCTCTGTTATACTCTGATATTTGTACACTTTAATACGCAGATACTTTGAATATACGATATTCTAATTCTGATATTCTCCGACATTTTAGTATTCGACGAGTCAAAGCGGATTTGTGTGCTAAGTTACGCACTGTTCTTCAATGAATTCAACCTGGTTGTGTGTGTGGTACACAGACTAAATATGTTTGTTAGTTTCAGCTTTCACCTTTTCAAGACAGAAGAGGACCTTAACATGTTCTGTAAACTTCGCCATGATGTTTCAACCACCATCTGAAGGATTCCTGATCTGGACTTGGCTGTCATCATGATGAATTAAAATGTAGGCACTCTCTAACATGGGGAGGTAGCGATTGGAGCAGATCACCTACAACATGTGATCGAGCAGTTCCAGAACATCGACTAAGATCCACGTCCATCGGACATTTAAGTACCAATTTATAATATTTTTCCTGTTCATCTTTGTAGAAATAATACTCACTTATTCATTAGTGGCATTATTTCTCTTAGATATGTAAATTTTGATTATATTTCCATCCTTATTGCACAAGGGTAATGGTAGAGTTGTTACGTTGTGAGTGTATGAGATATTGGATTCTATCAGACTAGTTAGACTGTGTTGCTCTAAATGTCCCAACCAACAGCTTAGGGTGCTATTTAAAATGCATTGTTCTCACCGATAAGTGATAATTATTTTTATCACGTGGTATTCAGTGAAATATTGTAGGAGTTTCGTGGAAATAATAATTATGAGGATTTAATTTAATAGTGATAAATCTGAAATTGACATGCTTTAATTAAAATTTTTATAATACATATTTTCGAAGCATATTTCAGTGGAACTCACACTAGATAGAGGCAATAATGTAAATGGAAACTATCCACGAGAAAGACGACTTTGTTAAAATATTTCTGACAGATTTTGTGATATCAATGACGCCATAACTAATTAATTTCTTGAGAGAATGTGAATTTTTTCATGTGAGTGTAGATCTTATCATGAAAGTATAAAATAATCTAGGATAGCCTAGCGTCGCATAGGATCGTTTACGAGCCATGAAATCTCAGTGACATTTAATTTCCTTACACCTTGTAAATAATTTCACCATTATAAAGAGGAGATCCTCACAACATAATTTATTTTCTTTATTCAAGCCAGATGTAGGCTAATAACAATATTTTATACTTTTCAGATAAAATTCAGCTTCGAAAGGTTTGGAGTACGATGGTGTTATATCTCAGGCAAGTTGCAGAGAAGAATTTTCTAGTGAAAGCCATCAAGATTTGATTGTTAAATTTGTGTTTGTATGCTAGTTTATAAATAAATATCAAGCCTGTTGTTTTTGTGATTGTCGTCAGTCCTTGTATCTTTCCTGCCTTTTAAAAGCAAGCAAAGCCAGACAGCATTGAGCCTTCCGGGAATAAAGGGGCAATACATTACCTTCGCCCCTATTTGATCATTTTCCTAAACCGTAATTTGTTGCGTCACTGATTATTTGGTATAACCTTATCCTATTTTTCATTCTTGTCCAGTCTGGTTGTGTATAGTGTACATGAGATGGGAGACCAGAACTAAACTGAAATTTATTAAATGCTTATTGTCGCAAAGCTTGTGATTTTGAAAAGTATTAAGATCACTTCACCTCTAACGATCTAGACTTTTCACTGTAATTCTGGTTTCTTGAAACTATGTTAATATTATGTGTTTTAATCTATTTTGCAGTGCTCACTTGTTCTATGCTAGGTGTACTTGTATTTGGTGTTCGTGTACTATAATTTGGTTTCTTCTCCTTACCTGTTAAGCTAGTGTATCACTGTGCTGTGAATGAGCATTCTAATGTATGGAGAGTATTTTCCTGCTTATGTGAACTGTTCCTGAATGATTTGCTCTATTGTATCATTTCTGTTTGAAGTTGTTGAATGAAGATTTTGCGATGCCTTACCTTTACCTTGACTCTGTGCATGATTTCGTAAGTGTTTCTTAGTTCTGTGGGTGAGTGTTGTGGCGATGAGTCGATTGTCAATTGATTACTGCGTAAAGTTATGTTAAAACTAATTTATTGTAATTGATGTCATGTCGTTGCTCATTTGCCTATTTCGTGACTTTCTTGTTCTCCTTTGCCGCCTTGCGTTATTTCTTTTCGGTCATGTTAACTTGATGCTAGGGGTAAAGCATGAATTTGAACTACTTCACCGTTGAAAACAAAATACTTACGACTAAAGCTAAGATTGTAAATTACTATTTTACAAGAGACCGATTTGATCAAGAATCAGAAGGTAGGGAGAAATTAAATTAATTATCTTGGATAAAGTTTTGGAAGTATATGAAGAATATGTTTGTTGTTCAGAGCAGATATGTGTATGTGAACTACCGGAACTCATTGGTTAATGGTGAAACTTATCAAATAACCACTGGTTATGTTCGATCATTACCAAAGTAACTACACGTGTGGAATCTAACCTATTTTTCAAACTGCGTGATTTAATGTGCATTGGGTGCAAGGAAATTACCTATCTATCTATATCTATATCTATATAAATGTCATTGTATGCTTGTATGTATGTATTTATGTATGTATGTATTACATCTCCTCCTAAACCACTGGAGCGATTTACACGAAACTTGGTACACTTAAGACTTAGTATCAGGAGAAAAACCGCCTGGGGATAAAACACTCCAAATACGCTTAGGGGCGGGTGGGGGGCGAGGGGGTCTCATCTAAAAATATTCGAAAATGGTGTCGAATACATACTTTTGGGGTCACTGCGATGAATGGTGACACTCCGGAATTTTTCAAAGTCCAAATTCAGCTCCCTTTGGGGAGGGGGCGAGGTGGAGTGATATATCAAAATAATCGAAAATAGTGTCGAATCCATCCTTTTCGGGGTCGCTGAGGTGAATAGTGACACTCTAGAGTTTTTTGAAAAACCGCGTTGGGGTAAGACACCTGAAGTACCCTTAGTGTGGGGGAGGGCGAGGGGGTCACATTTAAAAATATTCGAAAACGGTGTCGAATCCACAATTTTCAGGGTCATTGGGATCAATAGTGACACTCCGAAATTTTTCAAATTCCAAATTCAGCCCCTTTGGGGTGGGGGCGAGTGTAGTTATATAACAAAATAATCGAAAATATTGTCGAATCCATCCTTTTCGGGGTCGCTGAGATGAATAGTGACACTCCGGATTTTTTTGACAAACCGCGTTGGGGCAAGACACCCGAAGTACCCTTAGGGTCGGGGGGGGGGGCGAGGGGTGACATTTAAAAATATTCGAAAATAGTATCCAATCCATACTTTTCGGGGTTGCTGAGATGAATACTGACACTCCACAATTTTTGAAGGCCAAATTCAGCCCCTTTTATAGTGGGGGCAAAGTGGAGTGAGATATCATAATAATCGAAAATAGCGTCGAATCCATCCTTTTCGGGGTCGCTGAGACGAATAGTAACACTCCGGATTTCTTTTGACAAACCGCGTGGGGTATGACACGCCACGTACCCATAGGGGCGTGGGGGTGCGAGGGGGTGACAAAATATTCGACAATAGTGTCGAATCCATACTTTTCGTGGTCGCTGAGATGAATAGTGACACTCCGGAATTTTTCCACGTCCAAATTCAGCCCGCTTTTGGG
Source organism: Anabrus simplex (assembly GCF_040414725.1). Taxonomy (NCBI): domain Eukaryota; kingdom Metazoa; phylum Arthropoda; class Insecta; order Orthoptera; family Tettigoniidae; genus Anabrus; species Anabrus simplex. The sequence continues at coordinate 5,458,857 of NC_090277.1, forward strand.
TGTGGGGCGAGGAGGGAGTGATATATCAAAGTGATAGGAAATAGTGTCGAATTCATCCTTTTTGGGATCGCTGAGATGAATAGCGACGCTCCGGACTTCTTTTGACAAACCGCGTGGGGGTAAGTCACCCCTTGTACCCATAGGGGCTTGGGTCGCAAGGGGGGTGACATATAAAATATTCGAAAATAATGTCGAATCCATACTTTTTACAGTCACTGAGATGGATAGTGATATTCCGGAAATGTTTAAAATCGAAGTTCTGCCCCCTTTGTGGTGGGGGACTAGGGGGAGTGATAAATCAAAATAACCGAAAATGGGGTCGAATCCATCCTTTACGGTGTCGCTGAGATGAATACTGACACTCCGGAATTCTTAGACAAACCGCGTAGGGGTAAAACACCACCATGTACCCATTGTGGCGGGGGGGGGCGAGGGGGAGACATATGAAATATTTGGAAATGTGTCGAATCCGTACTTTTCGTGGTCGCTGAGATGAATAGTGACACTCTGGAGGATTTTAAAGTCCAAGTTCCGCACCTTTGGTGTGGGGGCGAGGGGCGGAGTGATATTAAAAAATTATCGAAAGTAGTGTCAATCCATACTTTCTGGGGTCGCCAAGATTAATAGTGTCACTGCGGATTTTTTAAAGTACATGTTCAGCCCCCTTTGGGGTGACGCGAGGGTGGAGTGATATATCAAATTGACCGAAAATACCGTCGGATCCACCCTTTTCGCGGTCGCTTAGGTGAATGGTTACATTCCGGATTTGTTTTGACTAACCACTTGGGGGTAGGACGCCCCATGTACCAATTGGGGAGCGGGAGCGAGGAGGTGATACATAAAATATTCCAAAATAGTGTCGAATCCAGACTTTTCGTGGTTGTTGAGATGAATAGTGAGACTCCAGATTTTTTATATGTCCAAATTCAGCTCCCCTGGTGTGGGGCAGAGGGGGTAATGAAACATAAAAATTGTCGAAAATAATGTCGAATCCACATTTTTCGGGGTCACTGAGATGAATAGCGACACTCCGAATTTTTAGTATCAGGAGACAAACCACGTAAGAGTTAAACACCCCACCTACCGTTAGGGGTAGTGGGCGAGGGGGTGAGATACAGAAATCATCTAAAGTAGTGTAGAATCCATAATTTTCGCTGTCGCTGAGATGAATAGTGAGACGCCGGAAATGTTTTATGTCCAATTTTAGCCTCCTTCGGGTTGGGGGAACGATGGGGGAATGATATATAAAAATAATCGAAAATTGTGTCGAACCCATACATTTATATTTTTTGCTAATTTGTTTTATGTCGTACCGACACAGATATGTCTTACGGCGACGATGGGATAGGAAAGGCCTAGGAATTGGAAGGACAAGGTTTTACTCGAAAATTAAATCATCTAAAACTTGGAAATCAGATACATCTAAATAACTCTAAAACTACATAATAGGTCGTAATACCAACATCTCAAAAATAAGTCAATAAGCATCCACTCACACTTAACTAACTCGTAATACAAATACTAAAGGTAAACATTCAAAAGTTACCCGGACAACGCCGGGTGCTACAGCTAGTATATATATAAATGTCGTTGTATGTATGTATGTATGTATGTATGTATGTATGTATGTATGTATGTATGTATGTATGTATGTATGTATGTATGTATGTATTACATCTCCTCCTAAACCACTGGAGCGATTTGCACCAAACTTGGTACATATACGACTTGGTATCAGGAGACAAACCGCGTGGGGGCAAGACATCCCATGTACCCTTAGGAGGGGGCGAGGGGGTCACGTATAAAAATATACGAAAATACTGCCGAATCCATCGTTTTCGGATTCGCTGAGATGGATCGTGATACTCCGGAATTTTTCGAAGTCAAAATTCAGCCCTTTGTTGGGTGGGGGTGGGGGGGATGATATATCAAGATAATAGAAAATAATGTCGAATCAATCCTTTTTCGGGGTCGCTGAGATGAATAGTGACACTCCAGATTTTTTTGACAAAACGCGTTTGGTAAGAAACCCGTAGTACCCTTAGGGGCGTGGGGGCGAGGGGGGTGACATTTAAAAATATTCGAAAATAGTGTCGAATCCATACTTTTCGGGGTCGCTGAGATGAATACTGACACTCCGGAATATTTTAAGTCCAATTCGCGTGGGATAAGTCAACCCATGTACCTTCAGGGGTGGGGTGCGAGGGGAGTCACATATAAAAAAGTACGAAAATAGTGTCGAATCCATCGTTTTCGGATTCGGTGAGATGAATATTTACACTCCGGATTTGTTTTGACAAACCGCATGGGGGGCGAGGGGGTGATATATAAAATATTAAAAAATAGTGTGGAATCCATACTTTTCCTGGTCGCTGAGATAAAAAATGACAATCTGGATATTTTTAAAGTCCATGTTCGGCCCCTTTGGAGTGGCGGCGGTGGAGTGTTATATAAAATTAATGGAAAATAGTGTCGAATATATAGTTTTCGGGGTCGCCAAGGTGAATTTTGGCACTCCGGATTTTTAGTATCAGGAGAAAAACTGCGTGGGTGTAAGGTTTAATGTTTGTAAAAAAATAATCGAAAACAGTGTCGAATCCATAATTTTCGGGGTTACCGAGATGATGATTATTATTATTATTATTATTATTATTATTTTTTTTTTTTTTTTTTGGAAAGAATCAAATACTTCCCAGTCAATTCTAGCTTCCACAATAATAAAGATTTACTCGAAAATTAAATAATCAAAAACTTGAAATCAGATACATCTAAATAACTCTAAAACTACATAATAGGTCGTAACATCAACATCTCAAAAATAAGTCAATAAGCATCCACTTCACACTTAACTAACTCGTAATACAAATACTAAAGGTAAACATTCAAAAGCTACCCGGACAACGCCGGGTACTACAGCTAGTATATATATATAAACTAGCAAATGTACCCGTGCTTCGCTACGGTATTCTGCATTGTATACGAATATTGAAGTAAATACTGTACATGCAGTAAATAAGATCTTTTTAAAATAGCATGTATCTTAGCGTTATCCGAGAAACAGCATTGGGAGGTTCCCAATACGGTGTTTCCTATGTAAAGTGCTTGTTACGGATTTGTGATGACAACGTCAGGTTCACTTGCCTACTGCCCTTCACAATCGAGTTGGGAAGTTTTCATTATAATTGCATGCCCCATCGCCTACTGCGCGGTCACAATCGATTGGGGAGTTTTCGTTACAATGGCAGGCCCCCTTTCCTACTTCCAGACATATTACAAATTGAGGAGTTTTATTATAATGGCAGGAAACTTCCCTACAACCTGTCAAAATTGAGTTGTGCAGTTATCATTATAATGACAGGCCCCTTTTCCAACTGCCAGCCAGCTTACTGCCAGTCACACCAAGTTGATGAGTTTCCATCAGAATAGCAGGCCAGAATGCCTAATGCCAGTCACATTTTAGATGGGTACATAACTGCGGGAACGCTTGCCTACAGCCAAACACAATCGGGTAAGGGGAGTTTTGAACAAAACTGCATGCTCCCTTGCCTTCTGCAAGTCAAATCGAGAAGTGAATTATTCATTACAATAGTAGGCCTGCCTTATTAATGCCAGTTACACAGGAATTGGAGAAGGACCACATTCCTACTGCCACAGTCAAGGTCGGTGTGGGGAGTACTGATTACAATAGCAGACACACCCTTTCTCGATCCCTACAAAATTGACATCAGTGATTATATATAGTTCGACATACGAAAGTATGTGCTTGTTTACAATATTGCAGACCTTTATTTACAGATTAACTGCTGCTAAACGGTACATCATATCGAGAATGGATTGTACCATAAGACGCCGGATTTAGCGGCCTAAATTTCTGGTCTTATGATATCACATCTATTAATGGGTCAGATTGTGTTAGAAACGTGGAATTGGGTAAAATTTGTGTAATTTATCTCACATTGCATTGCTTTTCGGATAATTAAGTGACAGCTACATACATAGCATTTGGCTCATATATATCTACTGGGTGGCCCAATTTTCGTGTAGAGTTTGATGATTCTATCTTTCCTATAAGTGATCGAAGGTATGAATTATGTAAGTGAAAAGTCCAAATTTACTTAACATCCAGAAAGAGAAAAATCAAACGTAAAAGGGATAGCAATACGACAAAAAGTCGTAAGACCAAGGTTGTAGATCACTCCTAACTGAACGGGGATTGTGCCATCCGTTATGTGATAATACTTCCCGAAGGTCTGCACCATCATTAAAATTGCCTCCATATTTCGATATTCTTCGGGATAAAAAGGGAAAAATTTAAAGATCTTGGAAGTTTTCCGTCCGTTACAGGTTAAAACGTATAATTTTTCCTAATTTCAATATCCTTCTTCGACTGGCAGATTATGCTGCAATCTGGGTTTTTGGTGAGAAGTGTAAAAATGAGGACTTTCAAGAAACTAAACCAAAAAATATGCAGATGGTAATTATTACCCCTTAAACGTGTAGCTGTATGACAATTTCGCCAAAATAGTCAATGTACAGGCACACAGTCGTTACGATTTTATTTACATAGATAGATAAGGAACTTGCTCCACGTACAACGCCTTTTGGACCATATCCGCTGGACTTAACCTGAAAAACGGACCGTTTATGATATCTACATTATTAATCCTCCTGTCGAAGAAATGCACATGAAAAAAAGTTTTATAGATGGAATTCCATCACGTTTGGTCAATTTCCCCCCAGGTTGGTCTTGTACTGTATATATTGTGTAAGAGTAAAATCACCATTTCGGTTACCTATAAACCGCCAGTCCATTCCGGGAACATGAAATGTTATTGACGATTAACACCTACCGTTGGACAGGTGGATGTTAATGTAGAGTTTGACTCAAATATCTTCAGTAGTTTTCAAGTTGTAAAATATACGCTTTACACGCACCCGCTCTTGAGTTAAGTCCGGTGGGACTTGTACCAGAAAACGGTCCGTTAATGATATCTCCATTATTAATCCTCGTGTTGAAATGATGCACATAAGGAAAAGGCTTAGAAATTATTTTCCATTAAGGCAGGTAAATTTACATTAAGTTTGGTTGTGTATATTTTGTGGGAATGCAAAATCACGGTTTTGGTTTCGTATAAACCCCCCAGTCAGTTCAGGGATTTAGAAACAATATTTGCCCTAAAACCTACCAAAGGACAGGTGGATTCTAAATATCATGTTTGGTGGAAATATATCCAGTAGTTTCCAAGTTATAGACAAACAGACAAACAAACAAACAAACAGACACCAAAACTGAATATATGCAGATGGTCATTATCACACCTGAAACGGATAACTGTACGGATATTTCGCCAAAATTGTCAATGTACAGACACTCTAGAAGTGCAGACCTTTATTTCGATAGTTACTGCTTTGAAACAGTACGACGTATCCTCAAACGGACTTCACCATCAGACGCCCCTTTCAGTGCTCTACATGGTTGGTCCCATGACATCTTCTCGTATCTCCTATATTTATGCGTTAGATTGAGTTAGAATAATTGAATGGGGTTAAATTTTGTACAGTTTTCACATACTAATTTATATTTTTGATACTCATGTGACAGCTAGAATCATAAAATTTGGCTATAACATGGCCAATGGTCATCTCAATGTGCGTGCCGAATGTCATGATTCTACCTTTCCTATAAGTGTGACAAATAATAACATATACGTGTAAAAGTACAAAATCAACTTGAAATCGAGAAATACAGCTGTATTTAACGTATTAGGGATAGAAATACGACGAAAAGTCATAGGACAATAGTTGTAGATCTCTCCAAAATGAAACGCTATTTGCTTTCTGACTTGTGATACGACTTACTTATTAGCCACCAATTACCCCGAAACGAAGGTCTGCACCGTCGTTAAAATTGCATCCATATTTCGGAATTTTCCTGGGCCAAAAGTTATACATTTGCATAGCTTAGAATATTTCCTCAAAGAAAAGAGTGTCCAGCATTCGGAATTAGCACTCGCATACATATGTGGTAATTAAGGAAGAAAATAATATAGTTTAGCAAGTTGAAATTAATAGAAAATGGATTATAACTGAGGACATCCGGATGACGACAAACATGTAAATACAAAGTGAATGTATTGGAAAATCAAATGCTCCTCAATAAATTATGCCGGTGCGAGTTATTGATATAAGAAAGCGGTAATCGGAGAGAAATTTAGAGGCAGGGATTCTTAGGTAATCACCTAAGAAGATGAATATTTGTGTTATTACTTAAGCTATTCGAGGACGGTTATAACCTCCAATGATATTCCGCCAATATCCCGCAGAATGGCCGATTGACGACTCTCTTGCTTTCTACCCAAGGAACAACCACGAATTTAAAGGAATGATCAGGAAAATGGCAATACGTTACTTCCCTGCTGGCAAGCAGTTAGAGACGTTGCCATGGTAACCCATATATTCGTTGTCGGTCTGTCGATCACTCAATGCAGAGCATGGTATCGGCAGAAAATGGTAAATTTCTCCGTCATTTGAAGAGTAAGGTAAATTACGAACATAACGAAAGTTGTTTATACTGAAGAGACCTTTTACATACGGTCCACAGAGTTTACAGAAAATCAATAATATAAGAGAAAATGGAGGAAAACCATTTGTGGTTTTCCTATGAAACCACCGTCTTTTCAAAGATTTTAAAATGATATGCATATCGAAACCTTCCCCGGGATGAGTATACTCTAAATATGAAGTTTGGTTGAGATCTATCCAGACGTTTCGACGTGATGGTGGAACAGACAAACAAACAGACACGAAAAGTAAAAACCACCGATTCGGGCTTGAGTTGACCTAAAACGGATAAATATTTGAATATTTGGCAAAACAAAAGTAATTACTGACAGCGGGCCCCCTACAACTTTATTTATAAGATGTCACAGTATATATGTATGTATGTATTACATCTCCTAAACCACTGGAGCGATTTACACCAAACTTAGTACACTTACGACTTAGTATCAAGAGACAAACCGCGTGGAGGTAAGACACCCCTAAGTACCCTTAGCGGCGGGGGGGGGGGGCGAGGGGTGTCACATATACAAATATACGAAAATAGTGTCGAATCCATCGTTTTCGAATTCGCTGAGATGAACAGTGAAACTCCGGAATTTTTCCAAGTCCAAATTCAGCCCTTTTTTGGGTGGAGGGCAAGGTTGGGTGTGATATATCAAAATAATAGAAAATAGTGTCGAATCCATAGTTTTCGGGGTCGCTGACATGTATAGTGACACTCCGGATTTTTTTGACAAACCGCGTTCGGGTAAGACACCCGAAGTACCCATAGTGGCGGGGGAGCGAGGGGGTTGACATTTAAAAATATTCGGAAATAGTGTCGAATCCATGGTTTTCGTGGTCGCTTTGATGAAGAGTGATAAATCCGGATTTTTTTAAAGTCCCAGTTCAACCACCTTGGGGGGGGGGTTGAGGGAGGAATGAGATGTAGAAATAATCGAAAAAGCGGTCGGAGCCATACATTTCGGGGTCTCTGAGATGGATAGTGACATTGCGGAATTTTTGAAGTCCAAGAAAAATTATCGAAAATAGTGTCGAATTGATTGTGTCCGGGGTCGCTGATATAAATGGTGATATTCCGGATTTTTAAAAGTCCAAGTTTAGTTCCCTTTTGGGGTGGGGGTCCAGGGGCGGTGACATACGGCAATAATCGAAAATAGAGTCGAATCCATAGTTTATTAGGTGAATGGTGACACTGCGGAATTCTCTGGGATGGGGGCGACGGAGCATTGAGATATAAATAGTGTTGAATCCATACTTTTCGGGGTCGCTGACACTCCGGATTTTTATCCCTTGGGGATGGTGGGTGAGGGTGTGATAAAAAATGAAAAATTAGTGTCGAATCCACAGTTTCCGTGGTTGCTGAGGTGAATAGTGACAATCCGAATTTTTTAAATTCCCAGTTCAGCCCCCTTTGATTTAGGGGTGAGGGAGGAGGGAGAAACAAAAATAATCGAAAATAGTGTAGATCCAAAGTTTTGGGGGTTGCTGAGATGAATGCTGACACTCCGGATGCCCCCTTTGGCATAGAGGAGAGAAATGGTGAAAAAATAAAATGCCCCTAATGAGATAGATTATGAATGTATGTGTCTTCCAATGTACCTCTCAATCAAAATTGATAAAAGTATGACTTACCATTTGGAAGAAAAGTACTGTGGGGGGTAAGAGACCCATACACCCCTGGGGTAGGGATGAAATGTAAACGACCGAGATTATGGATGGCTGTGTGTATGTTCTAGCATAGCTCTGAATAAAACTTCCTGCACAAATAAATTGACCACAATGTATATTCTGCAGATATTACAATCCTTGCGGAAACAAAAAAATAGACAATTTCCTATATGAATATACAAACCGTATTTTTCGGGATAGCTGACATGTTGTTCAAGTGGTGGTGAGAATGGGTGAAAGAGATATATTAATACATTGACACACCATCAGCATGAAGGTGAGAATCACATCTATAGCGCGACACCTACAGTTATATCATGCTTACTCCACATCTCCTCGCAAACCACGTCTAACCATCTACCGCTGCAATATAAATACGTACAACTTACCTTTCGTACTCAATTTGCCCGTCTTTGTTCGTTCTTGGTGGGGCCGCTCAGGTTCGTCTGCCAATGGAACTGTATATAAACATCGCTCTCTACTATGACTGTGCAGTCCACTACATGCTCGATATGTATCCGAAGCAGCCATTTGATGCATATCGAGTAGGCAGTGATCTAACGTGTCACGCATCTGCCATACCGTCCATGGCCGACCAAACCCACGCTGTAATCCAGCTGGCTAGAACGGTGTATCAAGTCGGCCGTGAATTTGCCGTTGATTCTTCTTAAAAGTAAGATATCCAAGGCCTGGTATTTGTTCTTATTACTATCTTTATCGTCCTCTTACATCTACACAAGCATTCATCAACGTGTGTAAACACACATGGCAGCTCATTCAAGTACACAGGAGCATATGTTAAGATCGAAGAACGAAGTAAAAACCTCAGCTGAAAGTGCATTATTTCAGATAGAAACTGTACAACACATTTCTTTCACAGTGAATGAATTTAGATCATAGTGTTTAGTGCCCCCTCGTGTGTGCTTCTACAATTGTAGGGGGCTAACCTTGGTTACCCTCTTCAATTGAAGATCCTCTTCGCGGTGAGGGGGACTAGTAGCTCCTTTCTTGCGATGCCGAATGGAGCCCTATTGGGTAACCGTTCGGCATACAAGGAGGAGGAAGCTAAAGCACCGCCCAATCCTAAGGTGTAACGTGACCCGTGCCGATGGGGTGCATGGCACATGGGAGATGTGTCTTGAACGGAGCCTTCGAGATACTTGGCGCCCAGGTCTCACCCAGGTATGCGGGGCTCTGCCTGGGCGGACATATACTTCCCTAGCTACTCGTGGGACTTGAATGAATACGGTAGCCATCCATAAACCGGGGAGAAACACTACAACAACAACCGAAGGGGACTCTTCGGAGATACCCTCGGATAGTTCATCTTCGACAGTTAGAGGGCTCACTCAAGAGGTGCGCAATCTACAGGTCCAGAAGAAGAAAAAGAAACAGCGCTCTGGCGCTGAAAACAGGAGATACAAGAAGGCCTTAAAGGCCCGGGAGCAGGCCAAAGAGGGCCTAACTTCTGGGGCTGAGGGGACTTCTACTACCACAACAGCGACAACAGTGGAGGGATCCAATGGGCACAAGAGGCGGGACCCTGAAAAGGGCTCTGCTTCTTGGGCACAGAGGACCCCACCCACTAAGATGCCAGCGGGGAAACGACTTCTGTCGGGGGCAACCCCAGAAGAAGACCGGCAAACCCGCAAGAGACCCAAGGTGGAGTACGCCAGGATAGCCAAAGCTGGGATCAGGATGGCCATAATACCTGTGGGATATCCTGACCAGCAGCTATCCGAGAAACAGGTGGAAGCTGTGGAAGAGGCTATCACCAATCTGATAGACGAGCTTCCGAAGCAGGGGCCCATTAAGCCTCAGTTCCTGGACTGCTATCTGTCAAGGGGTGCGGCCGTCATCATAGCAGAGAACAACGAAACTGTAGCATGGCTTTCTAGTCTTGTTACAGGTATACAACCGTGGGAAGGAGCCAGGCTCACAATTGTGGACATGGACAAACTCCTTTCCTACAAGAGAGTCATGGTCTGGATACCAGGACAACCAAAGGACAATAATGTCCTTTTGGGAAGAATGGCACGCCAGAACCATGGCTTAAATCCCACCAGCTGGAGGGTCTACGACCGCAAGGAGGAGAAGAGAGGTGTCCGCCTTGTGGTCAGCATGGACTCCAGGGATGTGGAGAAAGTGGTGGGGAAGATCTTCTGCGGGGTGCATGTGGCTACCTTCACCTTGGTGGAGGGCAAGCATGACAAGCAGAGGACCAACCCCACCACAGATAAAACCGAGACCAGCAGGGGCAAAGAGCTGGAGCCCGGACAGGAACCGGGGCCAGCCAAGCCCCAGGATCCATCGCGGGAGACGGGGCTGCAAGTTCCGGAGACCGCATAAGGTAAAGTATTCTATGAAAGTAAAGAATGATTACTTTCATACAAGCAAATATACAACATTGTATAGCGGCCTCTAGGGTACTTAATAGAAGTATCCAGAAAGGCGGGTTTTCGGTCGCCCTGATACAGGAACCCTGGCTTCGACAGGGGCATATCATGGGACTAAAATGTGCAGGTTTCACTCTATTCAGTGGAATAGCAGAGGAGAAGCCTAGAGCATGTATACTAGTTAAGGATCATAACGCTTGGGCTATACCGGGTTTCATTACTAGAGACCTAGTAGCAGTCCTAATGAGATATGAAGAGGGCGGACAGCCAAGAGACTTGGTTGTCTGTTCTGCATATTTCCCAGGAGACTCTGAATCTCCACCCCCGCCGGAGGAGTTCAAGAGACTGGTGATATACTGTAGGAAACAAGGATTAAACCTCGTAGTAGGATGTGATGCCAATGCTCATCACAGCATTTGGGGAAGTAAAAATACAAACCGAAGGGGAGAGCACCTCATAGAATTTCTATGTACAACTGATTTTCAGATCATGAACATTGGTGATACCCCAACCTTCATTAATAATAGGAGCTAAGGGATCATAGATCTTACCCTGGGTTCCATGGGAATCGTACAGGAATTTAAAGACTGGAAGGTCTCTTTGGAGCCTTCCTTGTCAGATCATAGACACATTGTGTTTTATATATAGGGCTCCATCGAGATCCCGTCTTACAGAAACCCTAGAGGAACCGATTGGATATCTTTTAGGGAGGACGTGAGGAGGGGACTGGAGGGAGGACCCTCAAACATAATTAAAAACAAAGAGGAGCTGGAGCTCAGTGTGAGTTTTCTCACACGGACACTGGTTACCTCTTATGAATTAAACTGCCCTATTGTTAAGGCAAAAAGAGTAACAGGAAGCTTCAAGTGGAATAGTTATCTTGAACACCTGAGGAGAAATACACGAAGGCTCTGGAATAAATACAGGGAACTTCAGGATCAAGAAAGCCTAGATTCTTACAAAGAATCACAAAGAAGGTACAAGTCAGAAGTCAAGAAGGCTTCTAGGAAATCTTGGAGACAATTTTGTGACTCCATTGAAAGTCAACATGAAGCGGCAAGGCTTCATAAAATTTTAACCTTGGATAGAAGGGCAGGGCTGGGCTCATTGGAGACTCCTTCTGGTGGATACACATCCACAGAGGGGGAGACCCTGAGCTTACTGCTTGATGCCCACTTTCCAGGTTCGGTAGTCACGAATAGTGAGGTAGAATCGAGCGGATCCTTCAGACCCGATAAAAGTGGCTGGAGGGAAGCTGCAGAGATTGTCACCCCAAGAAGGGTTAAGTGGGCATTAGAATCCTTTGCCCCTTAAAAAAGCCCAGGTGTGGATGGGATCTTCCCGGCGCTTCTTCAGGAGGCGGGGGGGGGGGATCCTTATACCATACCTGGTTAGAATCTTTAGAGCCTGTCTCACTTTGGGGTACGTGTACTCCTTGTGGCGTCAGGCGAAGGTGGTATTTATACCTAAACCCGGAAGGTCTTCATATACTAGACCTAAGGATTATAGACCCATTAGTCTAACGTCTTTTCTACTTAAGACTTTGGAAAGACTGGTGGATAGACATATCAGGGAGAAAGTATTAAGAGACTTTCCCCTGCATTCCCACCAACATGCATATCAACCAGGGAAGTCGGTTGAGACGGCACTACACCAGCTGGTCTCTAGGCTGGAGAGTGCCTTGGATCAGCAACAACTTGCTATGGTTGTATTCCTAGATATAGAAGGGGCCTTTAACTATACATCTTTGGGCTCCATAGAACGTAGTCTAGAGAGAAGAGGAGTGAGCAGAATGCTCATAAAATGGATTATGGCCTCACTGCAGGGCCGTCAAGTTCTGTTTACCCTCAACGCTGTAATGTTGAGAGCTAATATAGACAGGGGGTGTCCACAGGGAGGAGTATTATCACCAACATTATGGTGTCTGGTAGTGGATGAACTACCTACCAGGTTAAACGTTGGAGGAATATATGCCCAAGGCTATGCAGACGACATAAGCCTGATGGCGGTAGGAAATTTCCCCAGTACGGTTTCCGAACTCGTACAGAGCTCTCTACGTAGGGTGGAAAGATGGTGCCACGAGACAGACTTGTCGGTTAATCCCGATAAGACGGAGCTCGTGGTATTTACCAAGAGGAGGAGGCTAGACGGACTGTCAGAGCCTTTCCTATTTGGGAAAAAATTAGTTAAGACAACCTCGGTTAAGTACCTAGGGGTAATCCTTGAGGCAAGACTGAGTTGGAAGAAACATATAGATCATAAGGTGGATAAGGCTCGCAAGATTATGTGAGCCTGTCGCAGGGCCGTCGGGAAGACTAGGGGCCTAAGACCTAAGGTGGTCCAGTGGCTCCATATCTCCATTGTACGGCCCACGATCACCTATGCCTGGTGGCCAGGCTTAGAGAGTAAAACTGTGAGCACCAAGTTAAACAGTGTCCAATGACTTGCGTGTCTAGGGATAACAGGGGAACTGGATACTACACCATTACGTGCAATGGAGGCCATCCTAGGTTTTCCCCCCTTACATTTATATGTTAAGGTAATAGCGGGAATGAGTGCCTATCGCCTTTGGTCACTCGGAGGATGGTCCTTCAAAAACCCGAATAGAGGTCATGCCTCTATTCTTACAAGGCTTCACCAGACTTGCCCTATGACAATGATGATCGGGAATCTGATGAAGCCTAGCTTTAATTTGAATTATAAATTTACAGTGGTGATACCCACAAGGGAGGAGTGGGCCGCGGACGCTGGGGCCCGTCTTAAGTCTGGGGGCTGTACATGGTACACAGATGGCTCGCGGACGGAGACGGGCACAGGCGCCGGGGTCTGGGGGCCTAAGACAAGGCTCTCCCTTCCTATGGGTAAATATGCTACTGTTTTCCAGGCTGAAGTATACGCAATACTAGCCTGTGCTGTAAATATATGGAAAATGCCTGGACACAGAAGACACATCACTATATGTAGTGATAGCCAGGCAGCGCTAAAAGCACGATGTGCAGTTAAAACAACATCAAAACTGGTATGGGAATGCCAAAGGATGTTAGATCAGCTGTGTGAGCTTAGCTCAGTTACCCTATTATGGGTTCCTGGGCACACAGGTATCAGTGGAAATGAAGAAGCTGACAAACTAGCGAAACAGGGCTCAATGGGTTCCTTCAGAGCCCTTCCTGGGAGTGTCACTCCGAAGTGTGAGACTGGCAATATCCCAATGGATAAACCAGTCTCACCTAGATATTTGGAAGAGGTTAACCATAGCAAGACAGGCACGCGAACTTATCAAAGGGCCTAGTCAAAGCTATAAAAAGGTCCTAATGAATTTGGATAGGACCAGAATGAGAATGGTAGTTGGACTGTTAACAGGCCACAATACCTTACAGAGACACCTACACATCATGAAAATCACCCAGGATCCGATGTGTAGAAGTTGCGGTAAGGAGGAGGAGACCTCCCCGCATGTGTTATGTCAGTGCGAGGCTTTTGCAAGCACTAGACATCGATACTTGGGCTCACATTTTGTGAGCCTGGAGGACATCAGGAATGCCAAAATCCGGACACTGGTATCCTTTATAGGAGCACTAGGGCTGGACTAGGCAAACCCGTTCAAGGGGCACAAAGGGTCTTCATAGACCTACGTGTGGAGCTCGGCGAAAACAGGGCTCACCCATTTCTTATCTATCTATCTATCTATCTAGTGTTTAGTGATAGTTTGGCCACAAATATCCTTGAAAAGTGTATAAACTTTACCGTACTGATCTAACAATGCCTAAAAGGAAACGTACGTCAATCGGCCAAATTCAACCCAGTGCAAAGAAAGCAAAGATTTTGCGAGCAGACGAAACATATGTTCAACAACAAAAACGGCTTCAGGCTATGCGGGAACGTGCCTCAACATTGCGAGCGGCTGAATCTCAAGACCAACGTGAACATCGTCTTTACGAAATGCGGCAGAGAGCTAGCACATCGCGATCAAGCGAAGACCAACGTGAACGTCGTCTTCACGAAATGCGGGAGAGAGCTAGCACATCGCGATCAAGCGAAGCCCAACGTGAACGTCGTCTTCACGAAATGCGGGAGAGAGCTAGCACATCGCGATCAAGCGAAGACCAACGTGAACGTCGTCTTCACGAAATGCGGCAGAGAGCTAGCACATCGCGATCAAAGGAATCCCAAGACCAACGTGAACTTCGTCTTCACGAAATGCGGGAGAAAACAACCGCATTGCGTGTGGCTGAATGGTATTCCAGCTCATTTCTTGAAGGTTTTCATTACGATCCTAGGAAAGACTACAGCAAACATAACAGTGTGTTAATTGGAGGAATGGACCAATTACGTAAGTACTGTTTTGCCAAAAAATATAAAGGCGAACCTCCGGGCATGTGCTGCTGCAACGGGAAAGCACTCGAAACGCCACCAGAGCCATTAGTGTCTTACATGTCTGGCACTACTTCGAGTCAAAACATTTCCTTAAAAATATCAGGAGATAAAATTCAGGTTTTCAAATGACTTCATTCTGGACCTCATGCGATCTTCAACAAAGTCGATTTGAAACCACCTTCAAGATGCACGGTCAAATATACCACAGAGCAGGCTCACGTCTCCCACTTTCAGGCGAAAACGCAAAGTTTTTACAAATGTATTTCATGGGAGACTAAGAACTGGAAGTGGATCAACGGTGTAACAACATAACAGGAGTGAGACGTGGTATTGTGTTTAATCTTCAACAAAATAATCACCTTATAAAACTATTTAAGACAGCTTTAGAGGATGAGTGCAAATTAGTCATCCGTGGCGATAAAAGACCAGTAGGGGAGCATGAGGGACGCTTCAACAGTCCCCAAATAAATGAGGTGACAATAATCATAGCAGAGAGTGACTGTGACCGAGTAATCCAGCATAGGCAACTCATGGGCAGACATCTATTGATCGTCATGATTTATTAGCCAGGGTTTTTCGACAAAAACAAAAAAATTAATCAATGTATTGACCAAGACCCACGTATTTGGAGAAACCAGCTGTTGGATATATTCTATTGAATGGCAGAAAAGAGGTCTTCCGCATTCTCATAACTTAATCTGGCTGAAAGATAAAATTCATCCGACTCAAATAGACGATGTTATTTCTGCAGAGTTACCAAATCCTGAAGTGGACCAAGTTCTTTCCGATATAGTGGAAAGAAACATGATACATGGACCATGTGGAAACATTAACCTGAACGCACCTTGCATGAAAGACGGCAGATGTAGCAAGAAATATCTTAGACAAATGATTAAGGAAACGCAAACAGGAGATGATGGATACCCGAAGTATAGGAGGTGTCCACAAGATGGTGGATACACAGCAAAATGAAGTATTCGAGGTGAGGAAATTGAGATCGACAACATATTCCCCTCTCTTTTCTAAAATGTTCCAAGCTCATGTAAATGTTGAATACTGCAAATCCATAAAGTGTACTGTATATTCAACAAGGGTAGTGATACGGCTGTTTTCGGTTTAGCGAAGGGAAGTGAGCATGATGAGGTATCACATTAGTTTGGCGAGTACTAAGTTTCCCCATTCATGAGAGGTACACGTAGCGTGCCTTTAGAGAACGGCCAAAGAGTCCATTTCACGAGAGAAAATGCACAAGCAGTTGTCGCTGAGCTTTCTTTCAGTTATGTCAACATGATCCATTTGCAAGGACATTGTTATATTCGGAAGTTCCTCGCTACTACACCTGGGATTCAGGAAGGAACGTTTTTTCGAAAAGAAAAAAAGGAGTAATTGTTTTGGGCAGTGATGATGTAGCGAGTGAGGTTATAGGACGTGTTTACACTGTTCATCCGAATAATGCCGAATGCTTTTTCCAAAGAATGTTGCTTCATACAATCAAAGGACCAACATCTTACGAAATGCTTAAAACTGTAAATGGTAATGTGTGTAACACCTTCAGGGAAGCCTGTCAAAAACTTGGTTTACTGGAAGATGACGAACACTGGGACAAAACAATGTCCGAAGCAACGTTAACATCAGCTCCTCAGCAAATACGGAATTTATTTGCTGTTATACTGACTACATGTAATCCATCCAATCGCAGTATTTTATGCAATAAATTCCGTGAAAGTATGAGTGAAGGTATCCTTGCCAGATTTCGGCGAAACAACATGAATGATGACATGACAGAAGTATTTAACGAAGTTCTCATTATACTAGAAGACAAATGTAACAGTTGGGGCTTCAGGCTCCGGATATAATGCAGACCTTCTTCGCGAAAAGAATTACAATACAACAGAGTTGGTAAAATTTGTTGAATTTAATAAACCATTGTTGATGGATGATGAAAGGAAGGCTTATGAATATATCATGCAATGCCTAAACAGAGAAAAAGGGGGTATACTTTTTCTAGACGCTCCGGGAGGAACTGGAAAAACCTTTCTAATCAATTTGATACTAGCCGAAATTCGATCAAAAAGTAATATAGCACTTGCTATGGCTTCCTCTGGGATAGCGGCTACTCTCATGGATGGTGGATGGACCGCGCATTCGGCACTGAAGTTGCCTCTAAAAATAAATGTGGATGAATATCCCGTTTGCAATATTAGTAAAACAAGTGGCCAGGCAATAGTGCTACAAACGTGCAAAATTATTGTGTGGGATGAATGCACAATGGCTCATAAGAAGCCCTTGATAGGACACTCCGGGACCTGCTCACTTGGTGGGAGGTTCTCTGCTGATTGTTGCTGGTGACTCCCAGTCATACCAAAATCGACTCCGGCGGATGAGCTCAATGCTTGCCTTAAAACGTCGCCTCTGTGGAAGTTTGTTAAAAGATTCGCGTTAAAAACAAACATGAGGGTTCGGCTCTTTGGAGATGAGACTGCCCATCATTTTGCGTACAAATTTGTGATGGTACATTACCAACTGAATCAAACGGAGACATTACCTCTCCAGATGATTTCTACACTCAGGTTCTAACGGTTCAAGAACTGATCAACAAAATTCATCCACGCATAGCCGAAAATTACAAAAAACACGAATGGTTATGTGAAAGAGCCAGAAACGATGTTGTGCATGACATGATATGATACCAGGCTCCATTACTGAGTATAAATCTATAGACACAGTAGTGAACAACGGTAATGTAGTGAATTCTTGAACTCACTAAACCCTCCTGGAATGCCACCACATCAACTTCAGCTTAAAATCGGCTCTGTCATTATGCCTTTACGTAATTTAGATCCACGAAAACTTTGCAACGGTACCAGGCTCAGTGTGAAAAGACTGGCAGCTAACATCATGGAAACTACAATATTAACAGGGAAAGACAAAGGTCAAGACGTTTCCATTCCTCAAATACCTTTAATCCCAACAGATTTACAATTCAGTTTCAAGCGATTACAATTGCTTTTGCCATCAAAATTAACAAGGCCCAAGGACAATCAGTCAAGTGGTGTGGAATAAACCTAGAATCCCCCTGTTTTTCCCACGGACAGCTTTATGTTGTATGTTCCAGGGTTGGCTCACCCAAGCACCTGTTTATCCTAGCACCAGGAGTAAAGACAAAAATATTGTTTACAAACAAGCATTGGAATAGTCTGTCATTGCAGCCTTGAACTCAGTTGTACTGCACTTAAATGAAACTCCATTTTCACTGGCAGTAGGTGTCGGAGCCTGCCCGTATAATGAAACCTACGCAACTCAACTGTGACTGGCAGTAGGTAAGGGGCCCTGCCATTATACTGATGACTCCCTAACTCAGTTGTGACTGGCAGAAGGCAAGAGGGCCTGCCATCACAATGAAAACTCCCCAAATCGACAGTGAACGGCAGGTGGCATGGGAACCTTCCATTATAATGAAAACTCCCCAAATCGATTGTGACTGGCGGTAGCCCAGGTGGCCTGCCACAGCAATGAAAACTATCTAAACTATTGTCAATAGCAGTAGCCAACGGAGCCTGACACCATAATGAAACTCCCCATATTGATTAGACTGGCAGTAGGCAAGGGGCCTCTCATTGGAATAAAAAATCTCCGACTCGATTGTGACTGTCAGTACGGAAGTCGGCCTGCCATTATAATGAAAACTTTCTACCTCGATTGCGACTGGCACTAGGCAAGGAGAGCTGCCACTATAAAGAATACTCCCCAAATCGACAGTGACTGGCACTAGGCATGGGGTCCTACTATAAAAACGAAAACTCCCCAATTGAACTGCGACAGGCAGTAGGCAAGGGAGGCATGCCATTACAATGAAAACTCCTTCTTTAACTGTGAGTGGCAGTAGGCAAGGGGACCTGCCACTGTAATGATAACTCCCCAAGACAATTGTGACTGGCGGTAGGCCAGGGGGCTGCCACCTTAATGAAAACTCCCCAGATCGACAGTCACCGGCAGTACGCATGGGGGGCTGCCACTATAATAGAGAAATCTCCAAATCGATTGTGACTGGCAGTAGGCAAGGGGACCTGCCACTATAATGAAAACTTCCCAAATCGACAGTGACTGGCAGTAGGCAAGAGGGTCTGCCTTTACAACGGAAACTCTCCAAATCATTTGTGATCGGCGGTAGGCCAGGGGGCTGCCACCTTAATGAAAAATATAACAGGTTTGTTCCTAGCGGCATAATTCACTATAAAGATCTCCTGAAAGAATTTAACTTCACTTCATTATTAAACAGACGTATAATAAATGATCAAAAATACCTCCATAGAGTTATCAATAATGTCGTAGATAACAGTTACTTTCTACAACAATTCTCGTTCAATACCCGGAAAGGAAGTTTAAGACACAGACATCTCTTGTTTCTTCCGATTTCTAAAACAGTATTTTATGGAAGCTCACCACTGTCCAGAATGTGCACTACTTATAACGTCACAGTTCAAAAATTTCCTGATCTTGATCTAGACTTTGTTGTTAGATACAATTATTATGTAAAATTATTGATGAAGGCACACAGTTGAAGTAATGGTTACACTATGCTGGGCACTTTGAGTTCAGTTCACTATTTCTGAAGGTTTACCCTATAGGTGTATATATGTACTATATTTATACTTATTTCTTGGTTAATTTGTGTTTCATTTTTGTGTTTTATTTTATTTAAATTCATATAATTTAAATATAGATAAAGAAAATGTAGAGAAAACTGCAAACAAATTATCATTACTAATGTCTATTTGCACTTAAGATTTAATGTGCTGTTCATACGTATTGCTACAACTGATCTCTCACCAAACACATATATTTCATGCGTTACTTTCTATGATTTTCTTTTTGTATGTCAGTTTCTTTAACTGGTGTCAGTCTAAGATTGGAGTTATTTCTTTTGTAGATCCTAATTCCTAATTTATTTTATGTTTCTGTATTTCTACTTTTTAATTCATTTTTTAGATATTAAATATTTTAGGTCATAAGTCCACTTCGAACCTGAAAAAGTCTACTTTTTAAATTAATTTTTAGATATTACAGTAAGTATATTTAAACTTGAAAAAGTATTAATGTGCTGTAAATTCCGTTTGCTACTCTACTTGTTAATAATGTTGTATATTTTTATTTTTAGATATTAAGTTCCTTCTAACAATTGTTATTTTTAATAATTAATGCATAATGACTAAACCACCTGTAACTGGAGAAACATCTCTGTTGGTGGTATGAAATAAATAAATAAATAAATAAATAAATAAATGAATAAATAAAAACTCTCCAGATCGACAGTCACCGGCAGTACGCATGGGGGCTGCCACTATAATAAAGAAATCTCCAAATCGATTGTGACTGGCAGTAGGCAAGGGCACCTGCCATTATAATGAAAACTTCCCAAATCGACAGTGACTGGCAGTAGGCATGGAGCCTGCCATGATAATGAAAACTCCCCAACTGAATTGTAACTGGCAGTAGGCAAGGGGCCTGCCATTATAATGTAAACTTTCTACTTCGATTGTGACTGGCAGTAGGCAAGGGGACCTGCCACTATAATGAAACCTCCCCAAATCGACAGTGACCGGCAGTAAGCATGGCGCCTGCCATTAGAATAATAACTCCCCAACTCTATTCTAACTGGCAGTAGGAAAATGTGTGTACCATTATAATGAGAGTTCCTCAATTCGATTGTGATTGGCAGTAAGCAAGCGCTCCCATTATAATGAAAACCTGATTGTGGATTAGAGTACGCAAGGTGTCTGCCATTATAATGAAATCGTCCCAACTGGTAGTAGGCAAGGGGGCCTGCCATTGTAATCAAAACTCCCCAAGTCAATATGAATGCCAGTCGGCAAGTAATCTTGCCGTTATAGTAAAATATCCCAACGGGATTGCGAATTGCAGTTAAAAAGGGGACCTGTCATTATCATCACAACTCCGCAACTCGCACATTAGATAGGAAACAACGTGTGTGGAACTCCCCGTGTGCTTCTCGGACAACGCTAAGAGACATACAATTTAAAAAATCTTATTCTATGTACAGTAATTGACATAGAAATCCGTATACAATGTAGAATAACAGAATTTTTAAATTCTAAGTTCAGTCACCTATGGGGTGGGGGGCATGGGGGTTTCTATATATACATAAATGTCATTGTACGTGGGTATGTACGTATGTATTACACTTCCTCCTAAATCACTGGAGTGATTTACACCAAACTTGGTATACTTACGACTTAGTAACAGGAGACGAACCGCGTGGGGGGTGACGTATAAACGTATTCGAAAGTAGTGTCGAATCTATACTTTTCGGATTCGCTGAGATTAGTAGCGACACTCCGGAGTTATTTAAATTCCAAATTCAGCCCACTTTGGGGTGGGAGGCGATTGGGAGTGAAATATCAAAATATTCGAAAATAGTGGCGAATCCATCCTTTTCGGGGTCGCTGAGATGAACAGCGGGGAGGGAGTGGGTAGACATATCAAATATTCGAAAATAGTGGCGAATTCATACTTTTCATGGTCGCTGAGATGAATAGTGACACTCCGGATTTCTTTTGACAAACCGTGTGGGGGCAAGACACCCCATGCACCTGTAGGGGCGGGGAGGGAGTGGGTAGACATATCAAATATTCGAAAATAGTGTCGAATTCATACTTTTTATGTTGCTGATACGAATTTTGATGCTCTGGATACCGTCTAGGTCCACGTTCAGCCTCCATTGACAGAGGGGCTTGAAAGAAAATAGTCTAAAATGACAGAGATCACTGCTTTTAGGGTCGCAAGCCTGGTTGGTGACAGTGTACGTGATATTTGTAGCGCGACGGGTAAATGCATATATAGTTCCGTTTTTATGAGTTTCGACTTGACAGTTAGCCGGAAGTCAGCCGGTGGTGCCAAACTGCCACGAATACAAACAGCTGATTTAAGACACACAACACGAACAGAAATGTAAATACTGGAATATAAGTCCATAATCGGTTATTCTTTGTAGCAACATACATGATTCACGTAAGATCAATAATGCACAACACATTTAGGATAAGGCTACAAGATAAAAATATGTCAATGCTCGAACAGATAAACCGTGAGAAAATTAAATTAAATTTCTACTCACCATGTAGAAGAGCTCGCGTTGCTCTTAGATTCAGTTTCCCGTAACGAAGGAAATAATCCTACAAAACGAATATACCACTCATTTCTCAGTCACTATCGGTATTGTCATCGTCTGTTGAGGTTTCACTCTCGCTTGACCCTAAAGAGATAATAAAGTCTTCAGCATAATCGTCTGAACTACTTCATGCCCGTTCCTTCTGGCTATCCACCACATAAACTGAGTACTGGGGCTTGTCTTGTTTCAAGAGATGTATAAGATCCCCCTTCCCCATGTCTTCGCGAACCGAAATATTGTGCTCCTTCAACCACTTAATCAACTCATTCTTTCTAGCCGCCATTGTTGGTGCTTTGTCAAGAATGACTCTCTAACATTACAAACAATTTCCCGGGCCCGCTCCTTAGTGGAGTACCTCGTTCTTCTCTTGGGAGCTTCATCCTTAAACGTAGGCGTCGACATGACAGAACATCAAATTCACTCACGGGCCTAAAATTAACCTACTATATAACTACCGAACGAAATGTTAAACTAAGCTACTATATAAACTAGATCACCTGTAACACACTATTTACTACAATATAACGCGCTATACTATTAAAAATACTAAACAATACATTTATAAACTCTACACTGCGAAATATAAACGAACAACAACTTAGCACAAAGACACACTAAGATCGCGAAAAGAACTGAGCACAATACAACACACAGCTGATAGCACGTGGTTACAGTAAACAACAAATCGACAACACTGCTAAACGCAACTGGAGTCTAACGCACTCTATCGGAGCGATCGGCTGTCTATTCACTTACCCTCCGCCAAAAGGCAGCGCTCAAACGTCAAGTCGAAACTCATAATAACTGAACTATAGCTATCGCTATTTTCTTTTTGAAAGGATCAAATACCTCCCAGTCAATTCGAGCTTCCACAAGGACAAAGTTTTACTCAATAATTATATAATCTAAAACTTCAAATAAAACACATCTAAATAACTCTAAAACTACATAATAGATCGTAAAATGTCAATCAACATTTCAAAGGAACTCACTTCCCACATAACTAACGCCGGGTACTACAGCTAGTGTATGTGTGTATGTATTACATCTCCTCCTAAACCACTGCAGCGATTTCACTTGGCACACTTACGACTTAGTATCAGGAGACAAGCGGCGTGGGGGTAAGACACCCCAAGTACCGTTAGGGGCGGGGGGCAAGGGGGTGACAAATAAAAAATTCGAAAATAGTGCCGATTCCATACTTTTCGTGGTCGTTGAGATGAATAGTGACACTCCGGTATTTTTAAGTCCAAGTTCAGCCCCCTTCGGAGAGGAGGCGAGGGGGGAGTAATATATGAATATAATAGAAAATAGTGTCGAATTCATACTTTTCAGGGTCGCTGAGGTGAATAGTGACACTCCGGAAATTTTTAAAGTCCACGTTCAGCCCCCTTTGGGGTGGTGGCGAAGGGGGATGTGGTATATAAAAGGAATCGAAACTAATGCCGAATCCATATTTTTGGGGTGGCTGAGAGGAATAGTGACATTCCTAAATTTTTGTTAAGTCCATGTTCTGTCTCCTTTGGGATAGGGGTAAGGGGGGAGTATTATATCAATATAATCGAAAATAGTGTCGAATACATACATTTCGGGATCGTTGAGATGAATAGTTACACTCCGGCAGGTCACTGAGTTGAACTGTCACACTCTGTTAAGTCACGAATACATTGTTTAATTGTTTACGAGGTCACTGAGTTGAACTGTGACACTCTGTTAAGTCACGAACACATTGTTTACAAGGTCACTGTGTTGAACTGTCACACTCTGTTAAGTCATGAATACATTGTTTACAAGGTCACTGTGTTGAACTGTGACACTCTGTTAAGTCACGAATACATTGTTTACAAGGTCGCTGAGTTGAACTGTCACACTCTGTTAAGTCACGAATGCATTGTTTACAAGGTCACTGTGTTGAACTGTCACACTCTGTTAAGTCACGAATGCATTGTTTACAAGGTCACTGTGTTGAACTGTGACACTCTGTTAAGTCACGAATACATTGTTTACAAGGTCACTGTGTTGAACTGTCACACTCTGTTAAGTCACGAATACATTGTTTACAAGGTCACTGTGTTGAACTCTCACACTCTGTTAAGTCACGAATACATTGTTTACAAGGTCACTGTGTTGAACTGTCACACTCTGTTAAGTCACGAATACATTGTTTACAAGGTCACTGTGTTGAACTCTCACACTCTGTTAAGTCACGAATACATTGTTTACAAGGTCACTGTGTTGAACTGTCACACTCTGTTAAGTCACGAATACATTGTTTACAAGGTCACTGTGTTGAACTGTGACACTCTGTTAAGTCACGAATGCATTGTTTACAAGGTCGCTGAGTTGAACTGTCACACTCTGTTAAGTCACGAATACATTGTTTACAAGGTCACTGTGTTGAACTCTCACACTCTGTTAAGTCACGAATACATTGTTTACAAGGTCACTGTGTTGAACTGTCACACTCTGTTAAGTCACGAATACATTGTTTACAAGGTCACTGTGTTGAACTCTCACACTCTGTTAAGTCACGAATACATTGTTTACAAGGTCACTGTGTTGAACTGTCACACTCTGTTAAGTCACGAATACATTGTTTACAAGGTCACTGTGTTGAACTGTGACACTCTGTTAAGTCACGAATGCATTGTTTACAAGGTCGCTGAGTTGAACTGTCACACTCTGTTAAGTCACGAATACATTGTTTACAAGGTCACTGTGTTGAACTGTCACACTCTGTTAAGTCACGAATACATTGTTTACAAGGTCACTGTGTTGAACTGTCACAGTCTGTTAAGTCACGAATACATTGTTTACAAGGTCGCTGAGTTGAACTGTCACACTCTGTTAAGTCACGAATACATTCTTTAATTGTTTACAAGGTCACTGTGTTGAACTGTCACACTCTGTTAAGTCACGAATACATTGTTTACAAGGTCACTGTGTTGAACTGGGAAATGGGAGGGTATGACGTGTAAGAAATGGAAAATAACCGATATTTACGTCGAATCCATTGTTTATGTGCCGCTGATAAGAATTTTGATGCTCTGGATACCGTTTAGGTCCACGATTGGCCCCCATTGAGAGAGGGGCTTGAAAGAAAATAGTCTAAAATGACCAAGGTCAGTGCTTTTGGGGTCGCAAGGCTGATTGGTGGCAGTGTACATGATATCGGTAGCGTGGCGGGTAAATGCATATAGTTATCACAACTTTCCTTTTGAAAGGATCGAATACTTCCCAGTCAATTCGAGCTTCCACAAGGAAAATAATCTAAAACTTGGAATAAAACTCTAAAACTACGTAATAGATGGTAAAATATCAATCAACAGTTCAAAGGCCACATAACTAACGCCGGGTACTGTAGCTAGTCATTGAAATAAAACCAGCAACGTCGTAATGCAAAATTGCATGTTATGTTTTTATAGTGACATTTATAAACTAGACATTTTTATTAAAGAAAATCACAATATCATGTCCTTATTTAGACAACATAAAAAGTACAATTTTTTAAGTTCATCGATTCACAAAGGTGGTTATGGGATAGGGAAGTTGGTGTTAAAAGACCTGGCGGGAGCAGCTCTACAGTTTGCTTTGAGCGATCCTCCCTTAAATACTACCGCTGAGTCAAGAGGGCGCCACCTGCCACGTTCTCAAGTGTGACTAGTGCTGCCTCTCTGTGGTCGAACGAAGAATTGCTGTCAAGTGATGTCTTCGCGGTCTGGGTCCACAGCCTATTGGAAAAGTTGGGCACGCATGCGCAAAAGGCCGAGTTCCTGCTTTGTGGTAGAAATTCTCGCTGAGCTGTGATCGCAGCCATCCTGCGTGGAGCACACGAGAGTTGAATACATTCCTATTCTTTGGCTGGCGTCTTTTTCAATGCACTGTATTTCATTGCAGATAATATTTTAAAAGTAATTTATTTTTCAAGTAGACAGTGTGCACATACGGTACGGCCGCCCCTGGGTAGTAGTGATTTTTGTTTTAAGAGGGAAACCCTCCTCTATTAAAACTAATTAGGAGGAAATATTGAAGGGATACGACCCTCCGAAAAATGTCGGTTTGAAATTATACTTTCTCAGATAATGAAAATAAGGAAGATGAAATAGTCGATCCTAATCTTGAAACAACATATCTCGGTAATCAGAGTAGCGACGTGGTATACCCGCTAATCCTGAAAAGTGTTGCGGGAAGAAAGTTAAGTTTACCCCCACAAATATAGTTGTAAATTGAATTTTTAATCATTTAGGATTTAATGTTAATCCTGTAAATAAAGGATATCATTGGATAAATCCGGCTATGATTGCAAATACTGCTCCTAAAGATAAAACATAATGCAAGTGGGCAACAACATAATATGTATCTTGTAACATAATATCGATTGAGGAGTTGGCTAATACTACTCCTGTTAATCCTCCAACGGTGAAGAGGAAAACAAACCCTAATACTCAAAGTAAGGCTGGTCTGTAGGTTAGTTGGGTCCCATGTAGGGTGGCAAGTCAACTGAAAATTTTAATTCCTGTAGGGACAGCAATAATCATACTGGCAGAAGTAAAATAAGCTTGTGTATCTACGTCTATTCCTACAGTAAATATATGATGTGCTCATACAACAAAACCTAAAAGATCAATTGCTATTATTGCATAAATTATACCTAAAGTTCCGAAGGCTCCTTTCTTTCCTCTTTCCTGACTAATAATGTGTGAGACCATCCCAGATCCTGGAAGAATTAAAATATATACTTCAGGGTGTCCAAAGGATCAAAAAAGGTGTTGATAGATAAGATCTCCCCCTCCTGCAGGGTCAAAAATTGAGGTATTTAAGTTTCGGTCAGCAAGTGATGGCACCTGGCAATACTGGGGAAGGAGAAGGGCGGTACGAATAAAGGTGTTTGATCTAGTGATATTCCAGGGGCTCGTATATTGATGGTTGTAGTGATAAATTTAACAGCTCCTGCTGAATGAAGAGAGAAAATTGCTAAATCAACAGAAGCACCAGCACCTGAAGAGAGAGGAGGGTACACGTTCCAACCAGTACGTGCACCGCTTTCCACTAAACTTCTTCTAAGTATTAAGGTTAATGAGGGTGGTAGTAATCAGGAGCTCCTAACATTAGTGGAACTAATCAATTTCCGAAACCCCCAATTTTAATAGGCATTAGCATAAAGAAAATTATTACAAATGCGTGAGCAGTGACGGTTACATTATAAATCTGGTCATCACCAATTAAGTAACCGGGTTGTCCCAGTTCTGCTCGATTCAATAAGCTGACAGATGTACCTACTATTCCTGCTCAAGCACCACAAATGAAGTATAATGTTCCAATATCCTTATGATTAGTTGAAAAAGTCATGGGTGGCTGAGATAATAGGCGGTAAACTGTAAATTTATTTAGGAGAATTTTCTCCCCTACCAGTCTTTTTAGTCAATAATGACATTAGACTGCATTCTAAAGGAGTAGGCTTAAACATTTTGTCTTTATTTATAGCTTTGAAGGCTATTAGTTTTATTAACTTAAAGCCTTAAAGCATAAAATAGATGATGGATCTACAAGGTAAACCTAACGTTGAGATTCTGGTCAGGGTGAGTACAATTGGGAAAATACTGCGATTAAAAGAGAGAAATTAAAGTTAGGTATAATTCAGTATAGGAGAATAGAAATGCGAGGAAGGTCAGTCGGAGTAATAAAATAGTGTAACGAATGTTATGATTACCATCGTGATTACAATAAATTGATAATTTAAACCAGTTAAGGTTTGAATAATCAGTCATTTAGGAAAGAATCCTAGAAAAGGAGGTAACCTACCGAGAGACAAAAAAGGAGAAATAAACAGGATTTTACAATTCAGTCGCTGTTTATTGTCAGTAAGTTTTGGTTGAAATTGTAAATACGATGTGTGTTAAATACTAGAATGATAGATAAACTAAGAAATGGATAAGCAGTGAAATATAGTTCTCATAAGTTTTCTCCTACTACTATAGCAGCAATTATTCAACCAATATGGTTAATGGAAGAATAAGCTATTAATTTTCGTAAAGAGTTTTGATATAATCCCCCTAAAGATCCAAGTAAGACTGAAGAGAGAATCATTATTCTAACGAAAATATATATTTCGATAATGTAGGCCAAAAGTATTAAAGGGGCAATTTTCTGCCAAGTTATTAAGATAAAGCAATTCCTTCATCTTAATCCTTCTATTATTGCTGGAAACCAAAAATGGATGGGGGCGGCTCCCATTTTTAGTAACAATGCTGAACATATTAGGGTTGAAAAGATTTCGGAACTCATAATAAAACGGTTGTGAGAAAATGCAAATATTAAGATAATGGAAAAAAGTAATGCAGCGGAAGCCAGGGCTTTTACTAAAAAGTACTTTAAGGAGGCTTCTGCTGATATAAGATTTTTGTATCAGTTATTAAGGGAATGAAAGATAAAAGATTGGTTTCCAATCCCATTCAAACCTCTAATCACGAAGTGGATGTAGTAGCAATAAGTGTTCCTAATATTAAAGTTGTGGAAAATAAGAGCTTCGCAGGAGTGGTGAAGATTAAAAAGGAGTACAATCCCATTTATGGGGTACGAACCTATTAGCTTATATTCAGCTTACCTTTTTGTAAGGATTATTGGTATATCTAGGTGTATGAAGCACGAAAGTTTTTGATACTTTAGGGAATAGTTTAAATCTATTAGATATAATGAAGGTAAATAATTACATGATTTACTCTATCACAGTAATCCTTTTTATCAGGCACTTCATTGTAAAAAACTTTTATGTATAAACGATATGGACTGGTGCAAGGTAGTTATTAGTGTTATAATGGTTAAGTAAAAAGGATTGGCCTTCAAGGGGGTAGAATTTTTTTTTAAATGGTGCATATTTTTGCATTTTTGGTTAGCAGCAGATTTTGGAAAATTTGAAGTTATAAAAAAATTGATTGAAATAGGTGTAGACCATAGAAATTAGTAACAATTTTAAAATTACCTGAAATTTAAAAATGTTTGAATAAAGGCCGTAGTTGAGATTTATTTTAGATTGGTTGATAATTTTTAGTAAGATTTTTTGGTCAAGTCCAATAATTATATATATATACATTTATATAATATTAATTACATATAGAAAAGGTATATTAATTAGTAATAATGTATTAATATACAAACCCCCGATAATGTTAATAACAAATATACTTGAGAGAGAAAAAGAGGATCTTATAGATATTTCTGTCATTGTAGTGGGTATATATCTGCTTATAAATTATACATGAATGTATATATTAATAAATGTTTATATAATATTGATATTGATACTTTATTATTTTTCTCTAGATCTACAGTAATAATACCCATTTGATCCTTTAAATGAGAAAAATAACATGTTCAGCTCATGCCAAAATTCACTCATTCAAACTCTACATACTGTACAGAAAAAAGAAAAGAAAAATAAAACACGCAGAGAACAAAAATGAGCAAATAAAACAATATTAATAAGAAAGAAAAAATCAAACGTACTCCATGGACATGCCATGAAATTCCTCTGATACTCCGGAAACGTAACCCCCAAAGTGAGGGTCACCAGGGTAGTCATCCTCGGCCCTTTCATGCCACGTCCGACGTCTTTGCTGAATATTCCTGTTGTCTTCCCAGAATGTGAAGTTTAAATAAACATAATTATAGGACATAATAAAGTTGAAATAAAATCAGCAGTATTAAGAATGTCAAAGACCTTCATGCCTCTGTTAACTAGACACGCAAACTCTTGCACATTCCATTCCTCCTACCTTATTTTACTTGACCCACTCTAGGTGGCTGAGTCCAGACTTACGTTACATTCTGCCATTGCGTATTCATGCTGGCGTATGCTCACGTTGCAAGTTTATCCTTGTCAGCCATGCTTAATCAATTTAAATACCAAGCCATACTCCACCTGAAATTTGTCATCACGTCCACCAAACCAAAGTTTATAAACAAACACCAATTCTCAATTCTCATCCCTCTTAACACTTAAATTCTGCCATTACATATACCACCCTTTCTCCATCTCCACATTTCAGCAATAAATTACCGTCTCTACTGCAATTTAATACCAATACATCATCACTTAACACTCATATAATATAGCAATAATTAAACGTCAGTAGTATAATAGGAGAGTTCGGCGGCCTCCTCCTCCTCCCGCGGCGCGGGAAATTTGAATTCTGGCGGGAAATTTGAATTTTGGCGGGAGATTTGAATTTTGGCGGGAGTTTTGAATTTGTAAACAAAGCCACGTGCTTTTTGACAGCTGTCATCGACAACAACGCATCGCTAACCTCACTGCTGCCATCTTGACGGGCCTAAACCTCAGTGGTTCCAACTTAACCTAACTAGCGTGAGGTAAACAAAGCCACGTGTTTTTTGACAGCCACGTGCTTTTCGACAGACAACAACGCATCGCTAACCTCAGTACTGCCATCTTGACGGGTCTAAACCTCAGTAGTGCCAACTTAACCTCACTAGCGCGAGGTAAACAAAGCCACGTGCTTTTTGACAGCCACGTGCTTTTTTGACAGCTGTCACTTAACCTAACTAGTGCGAGGTAAACAAAGCCACGCGTTTTTCGACAGCAACGTGCTTTTTGACAGACAACAACGCATCGCTAACCTCAGTACTGCCATCTTGACGGGCCTAAACCATAGTGGTACCAACTTAACCTAACTAGCGCGTAGTAAACAAAGCCACGTGCTTTTTGACAGCCACGTGATTTTTTGACAGCTGTCATCCGCCATCTTTAAACACTGTGCTGCCCTCTTTAGATGTAAAATTCGTCACCTGTCATCGGTAGTGCTGCCATCTTGGTGGGCCTAAACCTTAGTGCTACCAACTTAACCTCACTAGCGTGAGATAAACAAATCCACGTGCAGCTGTCATCCGCCATCTTTAATCACAGTGCTGCCCTCTTTGTGGTGGCGGATAATTTGAAAAATGCTTTTTGATAGCAGCCATCTTTGAGCACCGTGCTGCCCTCTATGTGGTGGCGGTAAATTCCACGTGCTTTACAAACCTATATGCTTTTCTGACAGCTGTCATCCGCCATCTTTAATCACAGTGCTGCCCGGTGGCGGCAAATTCCACGTGCTCTTGTTTGGAAACAAAGCCATGTGCAGCTGTCATCCGCCATCTTTATTCACCGTGCTGCCCTCTTTAGCTACTTACCTTTGACAGCTGTCATCCGCCATCTTTAATCCAGAGAGAACAGTGCTGCCCGGTGGCGGCAAATTCCACGTGCTCTTGTTTGGCACTGCATTGCAATCAAACACTGTTTAGACAAAAAATCTCTTCTCAACATGAGCTAGACAATAACATACTTACGAATCTGCTCATCACCTTCTTTCTTCTATGAGTAATAAACAAAAACTCTATCTTGCAAATAAGGAGCGGGAGGAAGGTAATACCTAACCTAAAATAAAAGAATATGCCAATTCTACATTATTTATTTACATCTTGTATGTACAAGTTTTATCTCAAATCGTTTTTACCCTAGTGATGTTTGCGTACTTCTCGATGCAATTCTTGAATGTACAAGTTTAAACTTGCCGTACTACGCTCTCAGCGTACCTCTCCCTACAATATATACAGTGAATTGTGATGTAAGACAGCGTAACATAAGTACACACCTCTAGCATAATGTTTATGTAAAGTAGTACCGATCAATACTACTATGCCCCCAGGCTAGCGTGTTGGTAGAATTTGGAATGACAAACCGTTTACAATCATCGCTATTAAGGGCTACCTTACTAATTAAATGAGTGTACAACTGGTGCTTCTTGCTTCTAATGACAGACATTTGCTTATGCAAAACAGGTGGATTACTTTTAATGCAATTGTTATAGTTTTCAAAACTTAGCTGATTCTGAACGACATTCTTTTTAACCCCCTTCAATCTCTTTATTTGTAATTCATTTAAGAGTTTTATGCAATATGACTTGGATTTAGTACCTACAAATGAATCGATAATATTACCAGCACATTCATCTTTCATTTTACCTAGAACCTTTTTGTTCACTAGCGGTAGATGATATTGATTATTTGCAGGATAGTTACTTGTATCAAACCTACCCAAGTCTGGCTTTAAATCATTGTAATAGTCATCAGTTTTGATTTGATAAATAAACGAATCGGTATCTGTGTAGAGCAATTGCGCATTATGCGCGTACTTCTTCATCATATAATCGTAATGGAATTCATACATGAGTGTTTTAGCCAATTCAAGTACTGCAAAGCCGACGTAGGTAGGTTTGTCATACTTAACCTTAACACGATTCATCTGTATAATAACAACTAAATTCTCATGTATGATGGTGCAGCTGTGGAAATTTGGTTTACTTATTAAATAGTTAGCACCATACCTTTTCTTAATATTATCCCAGTTTGTAATCAATTTTACATCAACGCGTTTGTCAACATTTTCCATAGTCTTACCAAACACACTGTTATTCATGAGCTTGTAGAAATCTTTTTCAAACTCGTTAACCGCATTCGTTCTTAAATTATTGTTCAGATCGATATATGGCTTTAGCCACGGTGACTGATTAAATTCTAGCATGCGATGAATTTTGGATAACCTCAAACCATGCTGCAAACACTGTTTTAAATTTCGGTAGTGAATGATATACTTAGATTTATCGCACAAATTAGCAATGAGCATTTTCGTCGTTGATGCGATGTACGGGGGCTTCATATTTTCAGGGCAGAACGGTAGGTCATTATGAGAAGTGTGTAACTCTTTAGGATACTGTAAGTCAACTTCGAGGAAATAACCTTTATCAGCTTCATCACCTAGGGCGTGTAGCTGTAAAGCATCAATTTCGCACTGCGTTAGCCAGCGGAATCCACTCACCGGTAGATGCTGACTCATCGCCAACCCATACTGATTATTAGCATCGAGGTAAACGATATACTGAGATTCCTTACTAGAATCGAAACTCGGCATGTACTTATTATTCGCCTTCGAATACCGCCCGCTGCACTGACTTAGACCGCCTCGAATAGATGATTTTATAAAGTGCACCATATCAATATCAGTTAGCAGTTCCAAATTCACCTGCGTGTGTTTTAACATCGCGTCCCAACTTAACCCATTTGTTCCCGCTGTTCCAAAAATGGAACATTTCTTAAAAGCTGTTGTGTAGGTATATTTCATAATTTTGAGGGAATATTTACTTCACATCGTTTAGAGATGTCAAAACTGTGTTGCTTAGAGTGATAATCAATTGTTTCTCAGCTGTTTGTTTACAGATGTGTGCTTTTAAACATGGCTTCCCCATCAGCAGCATGCAAAGGGTAAGTTTTTTGTTTGTTTCATAAACATGAAATGCATTCTCATCAACGTAGTTATGGAAATAGAAAGACTAGAGTTGTAGTTAACCGAACATAGCATTAAAACTCTATTACTCGAGTTAATAATAACCTTCCTGAGCTGCTATAATGTCACGTTCCATTTTTGGAACAGCGGGCATGAATGGCATGGGGTTTATCATTGCTAGCTTGTTCTATTGTTGGCACTAAGGACATGACTATTATTCATGTTTACAGTTGTTATTACATTCTTTCTAATTTTATCATCCAGAAATATTGGGATTCTCACTATTCTTTTGTGTTTCTCTGTAGACTGTCAGTTCATGAGATACAAGAATGTCTGAATGAAATGGAGACGGCAGCTGTCATTTTGGACACAGATGTGTTTATTGGGCCGCCGGAGAATTACTTAGGGTCGGATGAAGATAGTGGAGATGAAGATGCGGAAGACATTGATCACTTATCGGGCAACCAGCTCCGAGGTCATGCGGAAGCAACTGTACGGAGAATCATAGACCAAGAAGTTGTAGATATACATTTAGGTTTGGATGAGTGTAACAGTGAACAGACTAAATCAAATGAAAAGTGTGTCCATTCAGTTGACTTACAAAGTTCGGGAGTATTCGATAGTCATAGAACAAAAAAAAGAAAGACAGCATCTACGCCACCAAGAAAGTGGGAAGAAGTTGACATTCAGCAAAAACAAGAAAAGGAATGGTCACTTCCTGATTTCCTTTCAAAAGACTACACACCGATTCATTTATTCGAACTTTTTTATGACCAGCAAGTAATCGAAATGCTGGTTAACTATTCAAATACATACGCGGCCCAAAAAAATGACATAGGGCATAATGTCACTTGCGAGGAAATGAAAGTGTTTCTTGCTATACTGCTTGTAAGCGGATACACGAGAGTTTCTAGGTATCGTTTATATTGGGAAGAGTCTCCGGACAGCCATAATGAAGCTATTGCAACAGCCATGTCTAGAAACAGGTTTGAACAAATCATGAGATACTTACATACGTGTGATAACAATAATCTAGACAAACATGATAAATTCACTAAAGTTCGACCTCTTTGGAAGATGATGAATGAGCGGTGGCTAAAATTCTATTTCAATGATGTAAATATCTGTGTTGATGAGGCTATGGTGCCTTATTTTGGGAAACATGGAACTAAACAACATATGATGGGTAAACCAATAAGGTTTGGGTACAAAGTTTGGTGTACATGCAATCGTCTAGGTTACGTTATTCAGGCTGATCCATATCAAGGAGCCAGTACAGGAAACACAAGGACTGATATTGGAGTTGATGTAGGTGGATCCGTTGTTTTAGACATGGTATCATTATTACCTAAGGACATCAGCTATAATATTTATTTTGATAACTATTTCACCTCAATCAAACTGTTGGAGGAACTCCAGAAAAGTGGACATAATGGAACAGGAACAATACGTCAAAACAGGTTAGGGGGAGTTCAGCTGATGAATGCTAAGGAGTTAGCCAAGAAGGGAAGAGGATCACATCATCAGTTAACTGATGCTGAAGGTGGAATTACCCTTATCCGGTACAATGATAACAGCATTGTTACCGTAGCCTCGACTCAGGCAGGAGTTAGTCCTCTTGGAACAGCGAAGAGGTGGAGCAGATCACTGCAGAGAAAAATTGATGTTCCTCAGCCGGCAACAATAGTGAACTACAACACATACATGGGTGGCGTTGATCGAGTCAACGAAAATGTTGGGGGCCTTAGAGTGTCCATAAGGATGAAGAAATGGTATTGGCCATTGTTCGCATTTCCCCTAAATGTGTCTGTGAATAATGCTTGGTTGCTTTATCGCTTTTCCAGGAAGTATAAAGACCAACCACTCGATTTCCTGGCATTTACTAGGAGGATAGCTGTACCATATCTACAAAAATATAGTTCAAGAGCTTCCTTAGGCCGATCACCAAGGCAGGTCTGCCCAGTAAACAAAAGAGTTTCAGATGAAGTGCGTTTTGACAAAAAAAGGTCATGCAATTGCTTCAAAGGAAAAACAGACTAGATGCGCTCAGTGCAAGAAAAACACTACAAAAATGTGCACGAAGTGTGGCATAGCACTTCACGTCAACTGTTTTGCAGTATTTCATGGCATGTGAGACAGTGACTAAAAAGAGAATGAACCGCTGTAACATAGTGCTTATCTTGTGATCCTTCCTCACTAAAAG
Organism: Anabrus simplex; assembly: GCF_040414725.1. NCBI lineage: Eukaryota > Metazoa > Arthropoda > Insecta > Orthoptera > Tettigoniidae > Anabrus > Anabrus simplex. Next base: position 5,494,586 of record NC_090277.1, read on the forward strand.
CCAGCAGAGCTTGTTTGTTTTTTTGATTCTTTATTTCAGTGATAATTACAATATTTCCTGTATTTAAATTGTGAATAAAGTGTGTTTTCTTTTATTTAGTCTTCAATTGAGGGACAATAAATGCAAATGCATTAAAACTCACGTAAATGTAAAAATCGTTGTTGAAAAAAACACCCAACCCGTTCGTGCCCGCTGTTCCATTAATGGAACATTCCGAAAAACGTACTACGAATATTCGTAAGATAATTTTAACTACATTACTGTAGTTTTGGGACCCTCTATGTGCAAAAGCGTAATAAATTTTCAAACAAATAAAAAATATAATAATTTGGGAACAAATGGGTTAACCCAGGCGCAGTAAAATACTGACATGGGTCAAGGCTGTAGGTTTTCTTGCAAACACAGCGAAAATTTTCAAAAACATCAGCTAACAAAAGTACATCCGTCTTTAAATATAAATCGGAGTATTCACCCAGCGTTTGAATGTGGAACTGCTCCCAGATATGTTGTGCATGTAAATAGTCATCATCACTAATATCTGCTGAATTCAGCGAGCTGTAAAAGGATTGTTTCGATGGTAAGGCACGTTCTTCGAGGCGTTCTAAGCAATCGAGATATTCATAACAAAAAACACCCTTACGCCGAAGTAAATTAAACTGCGCTTCTTCGGGAAAAACGCATCAAATTTCCGTAAATTGTTCAGGCTTTAAATGACTAGAAAGTTTATCGAGGCTACTCGCCATAAAGCGAAACGAGTCAAGGAATCTCAGTTTTATAGAATGCTCAGCATCTACTTTTACAGACTTTGCAAACGCAATGTACCGCTCTTTATTCTGAGGGATTATATCTACTTTTTCATCTGAAGCTCCAAATTGTGAAATGATGAAATGAGAGTCGTAACCAGATAAGTTATGAAAAATTACAGGGATAAATTTAGGAACTCTATACTTAAGATTACAGCTATAATGAGCGGCACATCTGTAGAAACCAGTTAAATGATCATGATCAAAAACATAAGGGTCATTTTCGGAAAATTCCCCATCACAAATGCTATACTTTGTCGCACGTTCATGATCATTTAACTGAATTTCGGTGAGTGGCTTCATAGGAATATTACTATTTAGAATACCACCGAGACGAACTGCATCACTTTCAAGTCTTTCTAAAAATACTTTAGCAGCATCATGTCCTCGATACAGCTCTAACTTGTTAAGCGTACTATCGTAACTACACTTGATGTAATACGCGAAGCTATACGGGACATGCATGTGCGTAGTATTAGTGAAAGAGTTGTCAGGATTAGGTGAGCATGTGTCGCATGGCGTGAGGATGGCTTCAAAGTCTGCATAAATCACGAACGATACCCACATCTGCTTGTGAAAATTTGTAAATTTTAAAACATTATTGCCTGTAGTAGGTATCTCTGTACGTACATGATTGCAGTCATTCTTGGAATACTTCGTTAACTGATCTTCAGTTTTAAAATACTGCAAGCATCCATCACATAGCCACTTTTTACCATTACGTTTTGACAACTGACTGCCAACAAGTCTACTCAGATTTTTAATCCAGCAAAAGTGGCTATTTTCACTGTTTTCAATATAGAGTAAATTAACATGAGTACTCTTCTTATGACATGTATAATACAGAGGACCTACTACAGACTTTTTCTCTACACCATACACATTAATGCTAATGTTATTTAGTTCCTCAAAGCGCTTAATATCTTTTAACTGTACAGGAAATTCTATACTATCGAAATTTAGCTGCGTTGAATAGTGTGGATAGGATGATGTTCTCTTAGCTACGTCTGATTTCGCAGGATTTAAAGCCGACATCACCGCCCATGCAAAACATGCTTCGTCATTGTTTTGGATGTTTACAACAGCTTCTTTTCGCTGAATCCATGTCGGCAGCTCGATGTACGATGAACCTCGCATGGGATTGTACTTATTGATGTTAACTTCTAGATACATTATTTCAACTAAAGCCCACCCTGATTCCTTTTCCTGAAATTCCTCGCTCTTAGTTGAAATAATGTTAGAGACATCCCTAAGTACATCACCAAAATTAGTCTTCTGACTTATGACAAAATTCTTCGTATTAAATGATTTAATATCCGTTATTTCGGATTCATCCGTGCTTTTAATGTACAAGGCGAAAAGTTCAAAATTAACTTTAAATAAACTATGATTGGACAAAGATTTAGCAAGAAGCTGTTGTACATCCGGTTGAACGCAATTTAAAAAGTTTGAAGTGCTCTGAAACTTTTGACTGGTGCGAATTCTGTACTAGCAATCCTACTTTTAAATGCTGTATTACTTTCCTCGATGTTTGCGTTACTACCACTTCTACACGCATTATTTTTATGTGCATTACTCCGTAAGTGTCCCTGAAAATGCTAAGATGGTACATCAGTGTTACAGTGCTCGCAGTGAATAGTTTGAAATTCATTTTTCCTAGGTTTTTTACTACTAGTACTTTCTACAGCTACATCAGTAGCTGCACGCTTTTTCCCTACTACTACCTGAGGGCAAGTAGATATTTGATGTACCTCTGCTAAGTGAGCCTCGTATCGCTCTACGTTAGCGAAATACACACTACAAACTTTACATAAAGCAGATGTTATGCTAGGGTGTTTTGATTTCATATGGCGCATGAAGTTATCATGCCTTGTAAACGTTACATTACATTCCTCGCAGCAGGGGAACATCTGAAAAGAGAACGACCGATAGAGATTAGGCGAAAGTTACGGAAGAAACCAAGTTTCAACGTATAGAGGTTGGACATGGCTGTGAGTTTGAAATTATAAGATTAACCTCGTCTATAGCATGAGGATTGAAGAGAACAACTAAAGTTACGATGTTTTAGAAGAAACCAAGTTTCAGCCTGTTGAGGTCAGACATAGCTATGTGTGTTTGAAATTATAAAATTAACTAGGCCTATAGGATGAGGAATGAAGAGAACGACTATTTATCAATAGACTAAAGTTACGATGTTCGGAAGAAACCAAGTTTCAATGTATAGAGGTCGGACATTGCTGTGAGTTTGAAATTATAAGATTAACCTCGTCTATAGCATGAGGATTGAAGAGAACAACTATTTATGATTAGCTTAAAGTTAAGATGTTCGGAAGAAACCAAGTTTCAGCCTGTTTAGGGCAGACATAGCTATGTGTGCGTGTTTGAAATTATAAAATTAACCTCTTCTATAGCATGAGGATTGAAGAGAACAACTATTTATCAATAGACTAAAGTTACGAGAAGAAACCAAGTTTCAGCCTGCTGAGGTCAGACATAGCTATGTGTGTGTGTGTTTGAAATTATAAATTTAACCTCGTCTATAGCATGAGGATTGAAGAGAACGACTATTTATCAATAGACTAAAGTTACGATGTTCGGAAGAAACCAAGTTTCAACGAATAGAGGTCGGACATTGCTGTGAGTTTGAAATTATAAGATTAACCTCTTCTATGACATGCAGATTAAAGAAAATAACTAATTGTCAATAAACTAAAGTTACGATGTTTTAGAAGAAACAAAGTTTCAGCCTGCTGAGGTCAGACATAGCTATGTGTGTGTGTTTGAAATTATAAAATTAACCTCGTCTATAGTATGAGGATTGAAGAGAACGACTATTTATCAATAGATTAAGTTACGAGAAGAAACCAAGTTTCAGCCTGCTGAGGTCAGACATAGCTATGTGCGTGTTTGAAATTATAAATTTAACCTCTTCTATAGCATGAGGATTGAAGAGAACAACTATTTATCAATAGACTAAAGTTGCAATGTTCGGAGGAAACCAAGTTTCAACCTACTGAGGTCGGACATTGCTGTGAGTTTGAAATTATAAGATTAACCTCTTCTATGACATGCAGATTAAAGAAAATAACTATTTGTCAATAGACTAAAGTTACGATGTTTTAGAAGAAACCAAGTTTCAGCCTGCTGAGGTCAGACATAGCCATATGTGTGTGTGTTTGAAATTATAAAATTAACCTCGTCTATAGCATGAGGATTGAAGAGAACGACTAAAGTTACGATGTTTTAGAAGAAACCAAGTTTCAGCCTGTTGAGGACAGACATAGCTATGTGTGCGTGTTTGAAATTATAAATTTAACCTCGTCTATAGCATGAGGATTAAAGAAAATGACTATTTATCAATGGACTAAAGTTACGATGTTTTAGAAGAAACCAAGTTTCAACGAATAGCGGTCAGACATACCTTAAAATCTTCGCGCTGCAAACTGTTACTCGGATGAATAAAATGCGTGCGTTCAAGCCTGAAACTCGAATGATAATATTCTGGTCGTACCTAAAAGAAAAAGAACAAACATATATGAATGTAGTGTAGGGTGTATCAGCTAGCCTAGTTATCTTTACAACTCAAAGTTCGAAAACATACCTTAAAAATGAATGTGCTGCAGACTGTTACTCGGATAAATAAAATGCGTACGTTCAAGCCTGAAACTCGAATGATAATATTCTGGTCGAATCTAAAAAGAAAAGAGCAAACATATATGAATGTAGTGTAGGGTGTATCAGCTAGCCTAGTTATCTTTACAACTCAAAGTTCGAAAACATACCTTTAAAAAAATGCACGTGCTGTAGACTGTTACTCGGATGAATAAAATGCGTACTTTCAAGCCTGTAACTCGAACGGTACCTAAAAAAGAACAAACATATATGAATGTAGATGTCTATTACCTAGCGTAGAAGTTGCTTTGCAAAAAGTAACTAACAGTTCTACCTTACCTTAAGCTAAAGGCTGAAGAATAATATTCACAGCAGACGGGAGATGTGTGTGTACGTAATAAACGCATACAGAGAACTGTGAGCACTTCACGCAGACTGCAGCGAGTAAATATGCTGCTTGTTACCAAGCGGATGTGAAAATCGCTGACAACTGCAGTACAGTCGGAACGAAGTGTTTATGCAACAAGAGCTCTCCTGAAGTCCCGCAGGCTGATGTATTTAAGCCGGAATCGAACCTCCTGTTGATGCCGAGGTGTCAGAATTTAAGAGTTCTGCAGCGGATCGAGCCTTGGAAAGTTAGCACGCGATCCTCGACTTAAACGGGAGGGTATTAAGCTACATCCGCGGTATTCCTTACCTGTAGGCACTTAAAGGTATTGAGCTAAAACTACATTTAGCTAGATCACGTTATGACGATCGCGCAGGTTCCTCGCCTAGCATTTGCTATTTTTTACGGCTTCTAGTTCGAACCCGCTATATTCCGAAGTAGCGAGAATGATTGAAGAGTGTTGAGGGTGATTCATTTGTCGGATGGAGGCGTTAAGCTATGTGCAGGCTTCTTCGGTAGGAGTAGGCTATGTCGGGACATCTAGCTATCGATTTAAAATCCTAGTCAGGAAGGGTAACCGGTCGTATATAACTATGGTGTATGATCTAAGAGGCGGGGTGTGCAAAAAAGCCAGTATTAAGTAAGGGCTGTTGATAGGGGGGCGTTAAACCTTGTGCAGACTCCTTCGAAAATGAATTTGAGTACAAGACGTTGATGGTGATTCATTTGTCGGATGGAGGCAATAAGCCTTGTGCAGGCTTCTTCGGTAGGAGTAGGCTATGTGCCGGTACCGGGATATCTAGTTATCGATTTAAAATCCTAGTCAGAAAGGGCAACCGGTCGTAAAACTATGGTGTATGATCTAAGAGGCGGGGTGTGCAAAAAAAGCCAGCAATAAGTAAGGGCTGTTGATGGGGGCGTTAAACCTTGTGCAGACTCCTTCGAAAAATGATTTTGAGTACAAGACGTTGATGGTGATTCATCCGTCGGATGGAGGCAATAAGCCTTGTGCTGGCTTCTTCGGTAGGAGTAGGCTATGTTCCGGTACCGGTACATCTAGTTATAAAACCCGCTACAACAAATTTATCGCGTATACTGCGATTTCTCGCTGTATCACGAACTATTGTTTTACAGCCGGATGCCCTTCCTGACTAAGATTTTAAATCGCAAGAATTTGTTGAGTTGCCCTTCCTGACGCAAAACTGATAGTATCTAAGCTCTTACATCATACACTGTTGTTTTCGACCGGTTGCCCTTCCTGACGTCAAAGAACTCGGATTAAGAATCTGTTTGACAACTTGAGAATCGGGCGTTTACAGCTAGATGCTCTTCTTAGATTTTAAATCGCTGTATCACGAACTATTGTTTTACAGCCGGATGCCCTTCCTGACGCAAAACTAAGATTTTAAATCGCAAGAATTTGTTTTAAGACTAGTTGCCCTTCCTGACGCAAAACTGGCAGTATCTAGCCTCTTACATCATACACTATTGTTTTCGACCGGTTGCCCTTCCTGACGTCATACATAGGCTAAATGCTACACATTCCGTGGCAGAGCCGGGAATCGAACTCGGACCTCCGGGGGGTAGCAGCTAATCACACTAACTACTACACCACAGAGGAGGACTATTTCAGTTTTACAGAACAGAATATTTTACAACCTTAATTGGTACTGTGTTTTAACCTCTCCGTACAATCATAATATGTTAAGAGCTTACATGGGCTGAATGCTACTCAGCTAAGAAGACGTTCGTGTGTTACAAGTCGCTTATCAGCACACCGTGTCTTCGTTCAAGGTTACTACTACAGCCGGAAGATACGTGTACAATTTCAGCTAACACATGCATTCCGCGGCTCTCTCAGAATGACTGCGTCGATACAACTTCAAAGACTGTAGAACAAACCCATAGCCTACAGTTTAGTTTAGTGTGCATGCCTCTCACCCGGTAGTCACGGGTTCGATTCTCTTGGGAATAAAAATGTGTTTTACAGATTTTAAATCGCAAGAATTTGTTGAGTTGTCCTTCCTGACGCAAAACTAGCAGTATCTAACCTCTTATATCATACACTATAGTTTTCAACCGGTTGCCCTTCCTGACGTCAAAGAACTCGGATTAAGAATCTGTTTTACAACTTGAGAATCGGGGATTTACAGCTAGATGCTCTTCTTAGATTTTAAATCGCTGTATCACGAACGATTGTTTTACAGTCGGATGCCCTTCCTGACGCAAAACTAAGATTTTAAATCAGAAGAATTTGTTGAGTTGCCTTCCTGATGCAAAACTGAGAGTATCTAGCCTCTTACATCATACGCTATTGTTTTCGCCCGGTTGCCCTTCCTGACGTCAAAGAACTCGGATTAAGAATCTGTTTTACAACTTGAGAATCGGGGATTTACAGCTAGATGCTCTTCTTAGATTTTAAATCGCTGTATCACAAACTATTGTTTTACAGTCGGATGCCCTTCCTGACTAAGATTTTAAATCGCAAGAATTTGTTGAGTTGCCCTTCCTAACGCAAAACTAGCAGTATCTAGCCTCTTACATCATACACTATTGTTTTCAACCGGTTGCCCTTCCTGACGTCAAAGAACTCGGATTAAGAATCTGTTTTACAACTTGAGAATCAGGGATTTACAGCTAGATGGTCTTTTTAGATTTTAAATAACTGTATCACGAACTATTGTTTTACAGCCGGATGCCCTTCCTGACGCAAAACTAAGATTTTAAATCGCAAGAATTTGTTGAGTTGCCGTTCCTGACGCAAAACTAGCAGTATCTAGCCTCTTACATCATACACTATTGTTTTCGACCGGTTGCCCTTCCTGACGTCAAAGAACTCGGATTAGGAATATAACACGAGAATCGGGGATTTACAGCTTAAAGATGGCGGATGACAGCTGTCAGAAAAGCATATAGGTTTGTAAAGCACGTAGAATTTACCGCCACCACATAGAGGGCAGCACGGTGATTAAAGATGGCGGTTGACAGCTATCAAAAAAAGCATGTTGATTTGTTTCCAAACAAGAGCACGTGGAATTTACCGCCGCCACATAGATTGCAGCACTGTTCTCTCTGGATTAAAGATGGCGGATGACAGCTGTCACAAAAGCATATAGGTTTGTAAAGCACGTGGAATTTGCCGCCACCGGGCAGCACTGCTCTCTCTGGATTAAGGATGGCGGATGACAGCTGTCAAAGGTAAGTAGCTAAAGAGGGCAGCACGGTGAATAAATATGGCGGATGACAGCTGCACATGGCTTTGTTTCCAAACAAGAGCACGTGGAATTTGCCGCCACCGGGCAGCACTATGATTAAAGATGGCGGATAACAGCTGTCAGAAAAGCATATAGGTTTGTAAAGCACGTGGAATTTACCGCCACCACATAGAGGGCAGCACGGTGCTCAAAGATGGCTGCTATCAAAAAGCATTTTTCAAATTATCCGCCACCACAAAGAGGGCAGCACTGTGATTAAAGATGGCGGATGACAGCTGCACGTGGATTTGTTTATCTCACGCTAGTGAGGTTAAGTTGGTAGCACTAAGGTTTAGGCCCACCAAGATGGCAGCACTGCCGATGACAGGTGACGAATTTTACATCTAAAGAGGGCAGCACAGTGTTTAAAGATGGCGGATGACAGCTGTCAAAAAAGCACGTGGCTGTCAAAAAGCACGTGGCTTTGTTTACTACGCGCTAGTTAGGTTAAGTTGGTACCACTAAGGTTTAGGCCCGTCAAGATGGCAGTACTGAGGTTAGCGAAGCGTTGTTGTCTGTCAAAAAGCACGTGGCTGTCGAAAAACACGTGGCTTTGTTTACCTCGCACTAGTTAGGTTAAGTGACAGCTGTCAAAAAAGCACGTGGCTGTCAAAAAGCACGTGGCTTTGTTTACCTCGCGCTAGTGAGGTTAAGTTGGCACTACTGAGGTTTAGACCCGTCAAGATGGCAGTACTGAGGTTAGCGATGCGTTGTTGTCTGTCAAAAAGCACGTGGCTGTCAAAAAACACGTGGCTTTGTTTACCTCACGCTAGTTAGGTTAAGTTGGTACCACTGAGGTTTAGGCCCGTCAAGATGGCAGCAGTGAGGTTAGCGATGCGTTGTTGTCGATGACAGCTGTCAAAAAGCACGTGGCTTTGTTTACAAATTCAAATCTCCCGCCAAAATTCAAATCTCCCGCCAAAATTCAAATCTCCCGCCAAAATTCAAATTTCCCGCCAGAATTCAAATTTCCCGCGCCGCGGGAGGTGGAGGAGGCCGCCGAACTCTCCCATTATACTACTAACGTCCACCATCCATTTGTCATCACGTCCACCAAACCAAAGTTTACAAACGAACACCAATTCTCTATTCACATCCCTCTCAACACTTAAACAAACACCACTTCTCAGTTCTCGTCCCTCTCAACACTTAAAATCTGCCATTGAAAAGTACCACCACTTCTCCATCTCCAAATTTCATATCACATTGAATACCAAACCACCTTCATTTACAACTTACTCATGAGTGCACCATTACTTCTCATACCTTTCCAACACCACATTTTAACATATACCACCTCTATTTCCAACACCACCTTTCATCTCTAGCACACACTCATCTACCATATACTCATCCTATTACCCATCATAACAAACCATAAACACACTTAATTACCTACTGAAAACTCCATCTTGCACCAAACCAAAATTTACAAATAGCCAAATTACATTACTACATCTTCATACTTTTCCAACACCACATTTCAACATCTACAAATACCACCCACTCATATACCATCACATTAAATACAACTTACTCATGAGTGCACCACCACTTCTCCATACCTTTCCAACACCACATTTCAACATATACCACCTCTACTTCCAACACCACATTTCAGCCCTAGCACACACTCATCTACCATCAAATAAATCTCCATCTACAAATACCACACACTCATACACTATCACAACCTTCAAAATATCACTTCATCTTCACCTACAAATACCAAACACTCATTCCCCAACACTACATTCTTATATCTAACAATCTTTATTTTCACTACTCCCTATACTATTGTTCTTTTTACTTCTAGTGACTACACCCTTCTCATTTCTCCCTGAATCCCGCATGTCTGTCAGTTTTCTATACCTTCCTGTTTCTCTGCCACCTATTTTGGCCACCACTTCATCACCATCTACACTCTGTTGTGTTCTTTTGCCTCCTCCTTCAGCTCCCATCATCTCCGTTAATCTTCTGCCCTTGCCTCTTTCCCAGCTCCTATTGAGACATCCTCCGGTTGCCTCACGTCACCATTTTACCCGTCACTTCCCTTACTTCACTGCTTTCACTCCCCTGCCTTTCTTCTTCACTGCTTATGGTCACCCTTTCACATGTCGCCTCTTCCTGAACTTCTTCACTGTTAATGGTTACATTTTCACTTGGCGCCTCCCTCTGACCCTCTTCACACATTACACTGTTACTGTTATCTCTCCTCACTTCCCCACCTCTCGTTGCACTACTCATTTTTTCTTCGTCTTTTTTAATCTTCATTTCTAAGTCCAGCAGTCTATTCACAGACCAGTTCCTCTTCCAATTTCTGCCTGATACCACTAGCTCTTGTCCTTTAATAGTAGCTCTCAGTCCTTGATTTATCGCACGTATCTTGTGTTTTCTGAGTATTTTCTCATTCCCAATAGCCTCCCATCCCACGTCTCTCCTGATCCATATTTTTTCTCTCTGCATGTTACTCGCATTGCCTATCACAGCATCAGCCATCAACGTAGAAAACAGTTCTACTTTGATAGGCCTGTTGCCCCTAGTTCTTCCCACTCTCTGTACGTCATCTATGTCCACTTCGCTAAAGTTAAGTTTCAATTTCCCTTGTATTAAGTCGACTACTTTGTAAATTATACGTACTTTGTCTTCTCTCACCTCCTCAGGTACCCCGTAAATAAATAAGCACTTCTTCCTGCGATTCAATGTATTGGCATTCACTTCCGCTTTCAATTTCGTCTCCTCTTCCAGTCGTCCTATTCTTTCTCTTAATATTGCCACTTCCTCGTCGTTCTTTCTCACTTGTGATGTTATATCGTCCGTCATTTCTCGCAGCCATAACTTCATTTTTCCAAACTCCCTGGTTTGTTCTTGGATCATATTCTTAATTTGCTCAAAGGGGCACACTTCCACCACCGTCTCTTTTACCCATTTTTTGAATTCTTCTATGTCTTCCCATCCCTCATTTCCACTAGATGTCGGGCCTGGGTTCGGCTCTACACCTCCAATCAGTAGCAACATTATAACCACCGCCGCTGTTAACACTACTTCTCCTTTGATTACCAAATCCAGTTTACACCCACCTGATTTTACTTCTTCTTTCTTGATTCTCCTCTGCCATCCTCCAATAACCGCCCTGTATTGATCTACTCCAATCATTGTTGTCAAACTCCTCACAAGCTTCCTGCACTCAGTACTCACTCCTTACTCCCACTCCCGAGCTCTCTACTCATGCGTCCGCTCTCCTTCGTGGCTTAAGCTGAACTGGTTTATATAATATATATATCTGAGATATTGGGATAAATATATAATAACCTATATTCATTATCTATTTAGTTTTTAACAATATATTAAAGTATTTATTATTATATATGCATTTATATTAAATATACCCATTTAAGTATATATTTCAAGAATTATATATAAAAATATTCTATGATTTGTTATTTAATTAAATATTTATTACGCTCTCCCGAAGGCTTGCTTTCTTAATTTCTATTTAAAAGTGAAATTTTTAGTGTATAGTAAAAGTGCTCCATATGTTATTATGTGAGTAAGTGAATATTTTCTCGTGTAAGGGGCGAAAATACGCGATGAAAATCCTACGCCAGGAAATACTCAAAACGGGTTCATTATGTTGTATCTAATTAATTTTCTGATGTTTTTTTATTAGTAATAATATTTCTTGACCCATTGTTTAATTATGGGTTTTAAAAGTTTTATTCTTGCTTAGTTGTTTACTTTTTGTATGTTTTACATGTGAATTTTTGAGATTATAGGTTTATAATACTTAAATAGTAGAATGTATTTGCAGTATTTAATATTATTTATCAAGGTGACTTTGAATTAGTAATATAATATGTAGCCGGCTAAAGTCGTGCCAGCCGCCGCGGTTATACGTAGGGTTAGAGTAAACATTATTAGTATAGAATTTAGTAACTATTTACAAGTTTTAAGGTAGATTGTTTTAAGGTAGAATTTTGAATTTATGTAAGGCTTGGGAAGATATATGAAGCTTTGAAAATTGGATTATAAACTAGGTTTAGATACCCTATTATTCCAATTGTAAAGATTTTCTTGAGTAGTAATACTTATGTTCTTGAAACTCAAAGAATTTGGCGGTGTTTTAGACTTTTCAGGGGAATCTGTCCTGTAATCGATAGAACACGTTATATTCGACTTGGTTTTGTTTTCAGTTTGTATACCGCCGTCGTAAGACTATTTTTGTTAAAGGGATAATTTTCTGTAACTCTTATTAGAGTGAATTTCATGTCAAGGTGCAGCTTATAACTAAGTAAGAGATGGATTACAATAAAAAAATTTAAATGGATCTTGCATTGAAAAATTGGTGCATTTGAAGGTGGATTTGAAAATAATATTGTTTTATTATTATACTGTGATTTTAGGTCTAAGACATGCACACATCGCCCGTCGCTCTCATTATAAGGTGAGATAAGTCGTAACATAGTAGATGTACTGGAAAGTGTATCTAGAAGGCAAAATAAAGCTTAAAGTGAAGCGTTTCATTTACACTGAAAGGATGTTCGTGCGATTCGAATTATTTTGAAAGTATCAATTTAGAATAAGTGGATAGGAAGAAATTTATTTAATTGAAATAACATTAATTATTATGTTTTAGTATAGGAATAGAACAAATTTATTTATTTACAGTGAAGTAGTACTGTGAAGGAAAATTGAAAAAAGTTGAAAATAAATTTTTATAAAAGTAGATTAATATTGTACCTTGTGTATCAGGGTTTATTAAAATTGGAATAGAGATTTATTTTTCCCGAATTGAAAAGGGCTAAAATAGTAGTTTTTATATTGGTGTATAAACTGTTAGTTGAATGTAATATTTTAAGGGATAAGCTTTAGAATAGAATTATAATTATTATAAAAATTGTAAAGAATTGTAGGCTTTAAATTAGCCATCAGTTGAATAATGTTGTAAGTTATTTTATTTTAATATAATTTTATAATAATGTTAAATTGGATATTGGAGTGAGTTAAATGATATAAGTTTAACTGTAATAATGATAAAATTAGTACATAAAAAAGTAAGATATTTGTTGAATGTTAATTTATATAAAGGAACTAGGCAAAATCTTAATGTTCGCCTGTTTATAAAAAACATGTCCTTTAGAGATGTATTTAAGGTCGGGCCTGCCCCCTGATAGTAATTAAAGGGCCACGGTGTTTTGACCGTGCAAATGTAGCATAATCGTTAGTCTTTTAATTGAAGGCTTGAATGAATGGTTTGACGAAACATTAATTGTCTCTATATAATAGATAAAATTTAACTTTTGAGTCAAAAGACTTAAATGAATATAAAAGACGAGAAGACCCTATAGATCTTTATATGAAATTATATTTATTTTGTTTAGTAGTATTGTTAATAGATATATTATCGTATTTTGTTGGGGTGACACAAAGATAAATGTAACTCTTTGTAATTTAAACATTGATTTATGGATATTTGATCCGTTACTGACGATTATAACATAAAGTTACCTTAGGGATAACAGCGTAATTCCGTTTGAGAGTTCATATCGACAAGAAAGATTGCGACCTCGATGTTGGATTAAGGAATATGATTAGGAGTAGAAGTTTAACTAATAAATCTGTTCGACTTTTAAATCCTTACATGATCTGAGTTCAGACCGGTGTAAGCCAGGTCGGTTTCTATATAGAGGATGAATATTGTAGTACGGAAGGACCAAATATTCAAAATAATTTTTGTTTATAGTGATAAATATTAATACTGCTTTGACAGAGAAATGCATAGGATTTAGAATTTAAAAAATGTGAGGGTATTACAGGTAGTATTGTTAAAAGAGGTTTTAATAAGAATATTAGGAGTTGTTATATTAATTATTTGTGTATTGATTGGAGTGGCCTTTCTTACTTTATTGGAGTGTAAGGTTTTTAGGGTATATTCAAATTTGTAAAGGGCCCAAAAAAGTAGGATTTATTGGATTACCTCAACCCTTTGCTGATGCAATTATTTTCTAAGGAGGGGACATATCCTGTAGCGTCAAATTATTTAATATATTATTTTTCTCCTGTTTTTAAATTGGATAATTTATCATTTTATGACTACTTCGTTTACTTTTAACCTTGGAACTTTTTACTATGCACGAGTTTGGGAGTTAACACTGTTATAATTGCGGGATGATCTTCTAATTCTAATTATGCATTATTAGGGGATTTACGGGCTGTTGCTCAAACGATTTCTTATGAGGTGAGATTAGCACTAATTTTTTTGAGATTTATTTTTTTGGTTGATAATTATTGTCTTATAAGATTTATGAATTTTCAAGGGTATGTATGATTTATGTTTTTAACTTTCCCCCTCATATTAGCGTGATTTGCATCATGTTTAGCTGAAACTAATTGGACTCCTTTTGATTTTGCGGATGGAGAGTCAGAGTTGGTTTCAGGATTTAATGTTGAATATAGAAGAGGAGGGTTTGCTTTAATTTTTTAGCTGAATATACTAGAATTTTTTTATAAGAATGTTATTTTGTATAAATTTTTCGGGGGAAATATTTTATCAGTTTATTTTTTAAGTTAACTTTTTTAGCTTTCATATTGATTTGGGTTCATGGAACTCTATCTCGATTTCGTTATGATAAGGAAGACAAGGGCCACGAAGGGCGTGAAAATGAAAACTCTCCAGGCCTCGAGTGTTCTAATTCTGTAGGTAAGAAGGGAATGCTTCGAAAATAGTAGGTACTGCATTCTCCTTCAAAACAAATTTATCCATGGACCGATCAACAATTCCGGTTTGAAATGTGAGTAGTATAATTGGACAGTTCCGCCGCCACCTCCACTTCGGGCTCCCAGAGGCCACCTAAACCTCCACCTCAGGCTCCCAGATGCCTCCTCCACCTCCACCTCAGCCAGAGGCCCCCCAGAGGCCTCCTCCACCTCCACCACAGCCAGAGGCCTCCCAGAGGTCTCCTCCACCTCCCGCGGGAAATTTGAATTTGTAAACAAAGCCACGTGCTTTTTGACAGCTGTCATCGACAACAACGCATCGCTAACCTCAGTACTGCCATCTTGACGGGCCTAAACCTCAATAGTACCAACTTAACCTAACTAGCGCGAGGTAAACAAAGCCACGTGTTTTTTGACAGCCACGTGCTTTTTGACAGACAACAACGCATCGCTAACTTCAGTACTGCCATCTTGACGGGCCTAAACCTCAGTAGTACCAACTTAACCTAACTAGCGCGTGGTAAACAAAGCCACGTGCTTTTTGACAGCCACGTGCTTTTTTGACAGCTGTCATCCGCCATCTTTAAACCACAGAGCACTGTGCTGCCCTCTTTATCGTAGTAGATGTAAATTCGTCACCTGTCATCGGCATTGCTGCAATCTTGACGGGCCTGAACCTTAGTGCTACCAACTTAACCTCGCTAGCGTGAGGTAAACAAATCCACGTGCTTTTTTGAGAGCTGTCATCCGCCATCTTTAAACCACAGAGCACAGTGCTGCCCTCTTTATCGCAGTAGCTGCAAATTCGTCACCTATCATCCGCAGTGCTGCCATCTTAACGGGCCTAAACCTTAGTGCTACCAACTTAACCTCACTAGCGCGAGATTAGAATCGGTATACAAATCCACGTGCTTTTTTGACAGCTGTCATCCGCCATCTTTAATCCAGAGAGCACAGTGGTGCCCTCTTTAGCTACTTACCTTTGAGATGTGGTGGCGGATAATTTGAAAAATGCTTTTTGACAGCAGCCATCTTTAATCTAGAGAGCACCGTGCTGCCCTCTTTAGCTAGATACCTGTGGTGGCAGGCAATTCCAAATGACAGCAGCCATCTTTAATCAAGAGAGCACCGTGCTGCCCTCTATGTGGTGGCGGCAATTTGAAAAATTCTACATGCTCTTGTTTGGAAACAAACTCACGCGCTTTTTTGACAGCCGTCATCCGCCATCTTTAATCAACAGAGCACAGTGCTGCCCTCTTTAGCTAGATACCTTTGAAATGTGGTGGCGGCAAATTCCACGTGCTCTTGTTTGGAAACAAAGCTATGTGCTTTTTTGACAGCAGACATCCGCCATATTTAATCCATAGAGCACAGTGCTGCCCTCTTTAGCTACTTACCTTTGAAATGTGGTACGTCACAGCTGTCATCCGCAGTGCTGCCATTTTAACGGGCCTAAACCTTAGTGCTACCAACATAACCTTACTAGCGCGAGATTTGAATCGGTAAACAAATCCACGTGCTTTTTTGACAGCTGTCATCCACCATCTTTAATCCATAGAGCACAGTGGTGCCCTCTTTAGCTACTTACCTTTGAAATATGGTGGCGGATAATTTGAAAAATGCTTCCTGATAGCAGCCATCTTTAATCCAGAGAGCACCGTGCTGCCCTCTTTAGCTAGATACCTGTGGTGGCAGGCAATTCCACGTGACAGCAGCCATCTTTAATCAAGAGGGCACCGTGCTGCCCTCTTTGTGGCGGTGGCAAATTCCACGTGCTTTACAAACTCACGTGCTTTTTTCTGACAGCTGTCATCCGCCATCTTGCATCACAAACCTCAGTGCTGCGCTCCATAGCTAGTTACCTTTGAAATGTGGTGACGGCAATTTGAAAAATTCTATGTGCTCTTGTTTGGAAACAAAGCCACGTGCTTTTTGACACCTGTCATCCACCATCTTTAATCAATAGAGCACTGTGCTGCTATCATGCGGGCAATTTCGTCAGCTGTCATCCGCCATCTTTAATCTACAGAGCACCGTGCTGTCCTCTATGTAGTAGCGGGCAATTTGAAAAGTTCTGTTAGCTGTCATCCGCCATCTTTAATCAAGAGAGCATCGTGCTGCCATCTTTAGCTAGATACCTTTGAAATGTGGTGGCGGCAATTTGAAAAATTCTATGTGCTCTTGTTTGGAAACAAAGCCACGTGCTTTTTTGACAGCTGTCATCCGCCATCTTTAATCAATAGAGCACTGTGCTGCTATCATGCGGACAATTTCGTCAGCTGTCATCCGCCATCTTTAATCTACAGTGCACCGTGCTGCCCTCTGTAGTAGCGGGCAATTTGAAAAGTTCTGTTAGCTGTCATCCGCCATCTTTAATCCAGAGTGCACCGTGCTGCCATCTTTAGCTAGATACCTTTGAAATGTGATGGCGGCAAATTGAAAAATTCCACGTAACTTGTTTTGTAAACAAACTCACGCGCTTTTTTGTCAGCTGTCATCCGCCATCTTTAATCTATAGAGCTCAGTGCTACACTCTTTAGGTACATACCTTTGAAATATGTTGGCGGATAATGTAAAAAGAAAAATTCTACATCAGCCATCTCTCGCCGCTAATTGCACAAGATGGTGGCTATACATGACTCCTTAAAGGTGCTTATGCAAGATGGCCGCTATACATAGTTTCTTATGAGACGCCCTTGGGATGCTTGCGCAAGATGGCGGTTATACATGGCTCCTTATGAGATGCCCTAGGGATGCTTGCGCAAGATGGCGGTTGCTCTTATGAGGCGGCTTAAGGGTCCTTGCACAAATGGCTAGAGACGCCCTAAGGATGCTTGCGCAAGATGGCGGACGCAAGATGGTGGCTATACACGTCTCCTTATGAGACGCCTTAAGGGTGCTTGCGCAAGATGGCTGCTGCTCTTATGAAGAAAGCTAGCTTAGAGGCTAACGTGTCGTGCTAGTTCGATTCATTAAATTTGGGGCTTAAATGCAAAATGTTAAATATCTCGAAAACGGCGCCTCGTAGAGCAAAACGGACAAAAAAATTTCTGCCCAGTATTTCGGCTCGCAGTACGAGGAACAAGAAAAACATAGTCTAATGATGAGATCAACGGTTCGGTTCTAACATAGGCCCTTTGGCATTAGCTCTGTTTCAGCATGTACTGAAGCAAGTCTTCGTAACATGATCAGGTTTAGCTATGGTAGAGAGTATAACGTGCCGTGCAGGTTCGATTCATTACATTTGGGGCTTAAATGCAGAATGTTAAATATCTCGAAAACGGACAAAATTTTTCCACCTGATACCTAGGTTTGCAGTATCAGGAACAAGAAAAAACATAGTCTAATGATGAGATCGACGGTTCGATTCCTACTTAGGCCCTTTGGCATTGGTAGCTATCTATTTCTACAAGATGGCGGCTATACATAGCTTCTTATGAGACAGCTTAAGAGCGCTTGCACAAGATGACTGCTGCTCTTATGAGACGCCCTAGGGGTGCTTGCGCAAGGTAGCAGCGACAAGACGATGACTATACACAGCTGCTTATGATACGGCCTAGAGGTGCTTACACAAGATGGTGGCTGCTCTGATGAAGAAAGCTAGCTTTGCATCGTGCAGGTATTTTTACAGCACTAAACCTCATACCTTTGAAATGTGATGGCGGGTAATTTGAAAAATTCGACGTGCTTTTTCTTAACAGCAGCTATACGTAAGCTGTTAAGGCCTCCTCTTATGTCAAGGCATAGCTCTATCGAACAAGTTTAAACCTGCATCGGAATAGCTAGAGTAAGCACGTGCTGCAGTGATGACGTCATTAAGCATGTTTAGACTTGCAAATCACAGAAGAAACGTAACAAGGCTGGAATCGAAAACTCTATTCTATGCCGTTAACTTTATCATGTGATCGGAACATTGATTGAAGTGTTTAGAACACTAAATAAGTAGAACCGAAAACTGTACTCGATACAACATGTGTTTAGAACATGTCAGGGGATACCTTTGTTCTAAGAAGATTAGTTTACCGCACATTCCTTGGCTAAAGGGCTAATGGGCAAAAGGGCTAAAGGGCTAATGGGCTAAAGGGCTAAAGGGCTAAAGGTCTAAAGGAGCAACAACCTCATCGATCGCTATCAGAAAGAACGCTTGTACTTTGTTAAGTGTAGAAAATTAATCTTTATTTGTAAATGGTTTCATGTTCAGAACAAGGGGTGGAACCTAGGGGTTACGCCTTACCTAATAAAATCCCCGATGTGCGATGAGTTACGTTTTTCGAACTAGTGTTTGGAACACTGAACTTTTCAAGACGATAGCAGAGAGTTTAGCAATGTTCTGTTGTTGGATTATAAATTCCGCGCTACAACATGCATAAGGTGGCAGCCCTTGAGGTTTACTGCCGTAAAGGTGACAAGAGTGAGGTTAACAATGTTCCGTTGTAGGATTTGAAATTCCGCGCTATAACATGCATAAGGTGGCAGCCTTGAGGTTTACCGCCGTAAAGATGGCAGCAGTGAGGTTAGCGACGCTCTATTGTCCTTCAAAGTGAGGTTAGGGTTCGTCAAGAAGACAGCTGTCAAAAAAGCACGTGGCTATGTTTACCAAACAAGAGCACGTGGTCGTGACGTCACGGTCACGTAGTATGCTGCCTCAGCATGCAAAGTTCAATGTCTACACCTACGTAGTAAACATTCTGCTATGTTCACAAGATTTTTTACACATAACTATTCTTTATGCTTTAAGTTCATGCACATAGGCTATGCTAAGATAGCAGCACAAACACATGCGAACTTTGTACATTCTAATGGAATAAGTTTAGTACTGTGTGCATCATGGATACATGATGTGTGCACGCATTTAAACTTGGCTATACGTAATGCTGCTGCTTTGTTTACAACATTTTTATACATTGCTATTCTTTATGCTTTAAGTTCGTGCACACACAAGCGATAGTCGTACGCTCTGGCAGGAGAAGTTAGGTACGATATTCGATACATACATTATCGATAGGTGATGTGTACACGCTTTAGAACATAGCTCCTCTTTGTGCTTTAAGTTCGTGCACATGGGTTAGGGATACACAAAAGCAATTGCTACATGGTCTAGCGGAAGAAGTCTAGTACGATAGTCGATGCATGTAAAATCGATAGGTTATGCTAAGATAGCAGCGCACTTACACGATTTTAGCACAATCTAGTGGATAAAGTTTAGTATGATAGTCGTTTCATGCAAAATAATTAGGTAATGTGTACACGCTTTGAAACAAGGCTATTCTTTGTACTTTAAGTTCATGCGTCTTAGTTATGCTAAGATAGCAGCACAATCTACCTGAAGAAGTTTTGTACGAGAGTCAATACATGCAAAATCGTTAGTTGATGCGTACACGCTTTGAAACATGGCTATTATTTTTACTTTAAGGATATGCGTATAGGTTATGCTAAGATAGCAGCACAATCCAGCGGAAGGAGTTTAGTACGAGAGTCGATGAATGCAAAATCGATAGGTGATGTGTACACGCTTTGAAACATAGCTATTCTTTGTACTCTAAGTTCATGCGTCTTAGTTATGCTAAGATAGCAGCACAATCTACCAGAAGAATTTTAGTACGAGAGTCGATACATGCAAAATCGATAGTTGATGTGTACACGCTTTGAAACATTACTATTCATTGTACTTTAAGTTCATGGGTATAGGTTATGCTAAGATAGCAGCACAATCTAGCGGAAGAAATTTAGTACGATATTTGATGCATGCAAAATCAATAAGTAATGTGTACACACTTTGAAACATGGCTATTCTTCGTACTTTAAGTTCATGTGTATAACTTATGCTAAGATAGCAGCACAATCTCGCGGAAGAAGTTTAGAACGATATTTGTTGCATGAAAAATCGATAGGTGATGTGTACACGCATTGAAACATGGCTATTCTTCTACTTTAAGGTCATGCGTATAGGTTATGCTAAGATAGCAGCACAATCTAGTGGAAGGAGTTTAGTACGAGAGTCGTTGCATGCAAAATCGATAGGAAATGTGTACACGCTTTGAAACATGGCTATTCTTTGTACTTTAAGTTCATGTGCATAAGTTATGCTAAGATACCAGCACAATGTAGCGGAGGAAGTTCAGTACGAGTTCATGTGTATAAGTTATGCTAAGGTAGCAGCACAACCTTGCGGAAGAATTTTAGTACGATATTTGTTGCATGCAAAGTCGATAGGTAATGTGTACACGCTTTGAAACATGGCTATTTGTACTTTAAGGTCAAGCGTATAGGTTATGCTAAGATAGCAGCACAATCTAGCGGAAGAAGTTTAGTTCGAGAGTCGATGCATGCAAAATCGATAGGTAATGTGTACACGCTTTGGAACATGGCTATTCTTTGTACTTTAATTTTATGGGTATAGGTTATGCTAAGATAACAGCACTATCTAGCGGATGAAGTTTAGTACGATGGTCGATGCATGTAAAATCGATAAGTAATATGTACACGCTTTGAAACATGGCAATTCATACTGCTGTTCTATTCCCAAGACTTTTAAGCATAGCTAATCCTAATGCTGCTCTTAACGACGTCGAGCTAAGGATTGATTACGTGACCGTGACGTCACGACCACGTGCTCTTGTTTGGTAAACATAGCCACGTGCTTTTTTGACAGCTGTCTTCTTGACGAACCCTAACCTCACTTTGAAGGACAATAGAGCGTCGCTAACCTCACTGCTGCCATCTTTACGGCGGTAAACCTCAAGGCTGCCACCTTATGCATGTTATAGCGCGGAATTTAAAATCCAACAACGGAACATTGTTAACCTCACTCTTGTCATCTTTACGGCAGTAAACCTCAAGGGCTGCCACCTTATGCATGTTGTAGCGCGGAATTTATAATCCAACAACAGAACATTGCTAAACTCTCTGCTATCATCTTGAAAAGTTCAGTGTTCCAAACACTAGTTCGAAAAACGTAACTCATCGCACCTCGGGGATTTTATTAGGTAAGGCGTAACCCCTAGGTTCCATTCCTTGTTCTGAACATGAAACCATTTACAAATAAAGATTAATTTTCTACACTTAACAAAGTACAAGCGTTCTTGCTGATAGCGATCGATGAGGTTGTTGCTCCTTTAGCCCTTTAGCCCTTTAGCCCATTAGCCCTTTAGCCCTTTTGCCCATTAGCCCTTTTGCCCATTAGCCCTTTAGCCAAGGAATGTGCGGTAAACTAAACTTCTTAGAACAAAGGTATCCCCTGACATGTTCTAAACACATGTTGTATCGAGTACAGTGTTCGGTTCTACTTATTTAGTGTTCTAAACACTTCATTCAATGTTCCGATCACATGATAAAGTTAACGGCATAGAGTGCAGTTTTCGATTCCAGCCTTGTTACGTTTCTTCTGTGATTTGCAAGTCTAAACATGCTTAATGACGTCATCACTGCAGCACGTGCTTACTCTAGCTATTCCGATGCAGGTTTAAACTTGTTCGATAGAGCTATGCCTTGACATAAGAGGAGGCCTTAACAGCTTATGTATAGCTGCTGTTAAGAAAAAGCACGTCGAATTTTTCAAATTACCCGCCACCACATTTCAAAGGTATGAGGTTTAGTGCTGTAAAAATACCTGCACGATGCAAAGCTAGCTTTCTTCATCAGAGCAGCCACCATCTTGTGTAAGCACCTCTAGGCCGTATCATAAACAGCTGCGTATAGTCATCGTCTTGTCGCTGCTACCTTGCGCAAGCACCCCTAGGGCGTCTCATAAGAGCAGCAGCCATCTTGTGCAAGCGCTCTTAAGCTGTCTCATAAGAATCTATTTATTTATTTATTTATTTATTTATTTATTTATTTATTTATTTATTTATCATGCCTTTTTAGGTGGCGAAGTTAGGGCTCTTGGCCCTCTCTTACACTTAACCACTGTACACATCATTGAGAGCAGAGTTTGAGTACATATTATATAATAAATGATAACCTACACAAAAATACCTTACACTTTTCTAACTCACATTCATACGATCATTCATTCTTTCCAGTCATACAAGTTAGGGCGGGTTCTACCATCTGCTGGTAAAGTGGCTGGCAGCTGCCCGGGAGGTAAACTACCTGGGGGTGTAAAGCAGCTGGTACTTTGCGTTGCGTGCAACCACCTCCGCGCAAGCGCTGGGTAGCTACCAGGAGCTAGACACCGATATACGGAGTTGGCTAGACTGATTTTGAGCGACTTCTCGCTTTCGAGTGTGCTGCTATCTATCGTCAGATGTATGAAGCTCATTTCGATTGTCTTATTTTCCTGTGCTTGCATCTGTTTATTATCTTCAAAAAGCCTAATAAGGGGAGTCTTAAGAGTTATGGACAACGATTTATGTCAAGCTTTCGGGATTTTAATCTATGAGCTTCAAAATCAATACCTAATTGGGATTAAAATCTCGAGATTACATTTTCTTATGCCAGTTATAACCTGTCATGTAAGGCAGCGTTTTTGGAAAGTATTCTCGTAGTAGATTGGTCAAGTCGCTCGCTCCGTAATAGAAGGTACGCAGGTTTTCATCGTATTTCTAATTTACATTAAAAAAATATTTTCGTTCCCTGCCGTTGTTCTTAACTCTTTTTCACGCGCTTCCATACTTAAGTATAAACACCCAACATCTTCCTTACGAACTTATTGCCTTTGAGCATTCTATCTGCAGGCTTCTGTGAATTGATTAAGTATCTCCACGATGCTCTATTTGCAACTAGCTCTGTGACCTCGTTTAGTTCCACATGCTTCCATTTATTTATAATGCATTTCATTCTAATGTTTATGAAGATAAAGTTGGAAGGTACCGTACTGTTAAAGAACTAATCGGGGTAAATATCCATCATAGGAAGAGGCATTCTGGAATAGAATAGTTTCCAATTTCTTCGAAATAATTTACAAGAAGACTATGTAAACAACTGATCGGGAATCTGCTACCTGGGCGACAGTCCTATACGGTATGCTATATTAATCGTATCATCACTTTCTATAAGTAGCATACATATAAAGCATTTTCCTAGTAGACATAATATTGTGATTAAACATTTCAATGAAATATGTTATTAACAAAAGAACGTATGAAAAGAGGCATACAGATTAATACAACGCTAATAATGAGAAAAAAAAGGGTTCATCATAACGAAGACTCGAACCTGAAAATCTCATATTGTGAGCTGTGCGCGTTAGCCACTACCCTACGGGGTACCTTGAGGTAGCATGGCTACATAGCAACAACTTATAACTGGAGTTTGAAAACTCAAAAAGTATAATATTAAATCTAATTTGAAATTATTTCCAAATAGGTTTCGATTTTATATCCTTTTAGAATTCATTTGCGAAAGCTTGACTGTAAAATGTGTTCCCTACGCTATCAATGCGAGAGGCTGGTGTGACCGTTGCAACTCTAAGGAAGCATTAATGTTCAAAATCCTGCAATACAATATCGATCACTGTTACAGTATAATGCTTTTTTCAGTATACTAAGCTAATTTCAGTTGTATGTCACCAGAAATACAGCTAATAATGTTCAGCTCTCAAAACCTGCCCGGCAGGTAAAGTCTTATCGGGTCCTCGAAGTGGCCAATAAATTACGTGCCGGGTAACGACGATTTATGCTGCCGATAGCGCTACCTGGGAGTGGTCGAACGGAAACATCCTTTTACGCGGAGGGCAAATTACGCGCTACTTTACCAGTAGGTGGTAGAACCGGCCCTTAGTCAGCTGCATTCAGCAGGTAGTCTCGGCAAGCAGTCTTAAATTTAAGTAATGAAGTGGAATTTCTGACGCTGACAGGCAGGGAATTCCAAAGTCTAGAACCCGCCACAACAAAGGAGTTGTTGTACATGGAGGAGCGGTGAACAGGAATAGAAAGGGAGGAACCAGAGCGGGTATTACTGCAGTGAAAGGAGGACAAATACTTAAGCTGGGATGAAATGTATAGTGGTCTGTCTTCAGAGAGCAGTCTGTATATCTGTATCAGTGTGTGATACATCCGTCGTTTGTCAGGTTTTAGCCATGAAATAGTGTGATACTATGGGGTAACATGTGTGTCATAACTCAGACTGTATATATATCTAAGGCAACAATTAAGCGCTCGCTGAAGTTTCGAAGTCTGCTCTTTTGTTGCGTCTACCAGAATGACGTCACAGTAGTCGAGGACGGGAAGCACTAGCGTTTGTATGAGTTTGACTCTCACATTACAAGGTAAAATATCGCTGTTTCTTTTAACCGAATGAAGTATCGAAAATATTTTTTTAAACACATTCTTAATATATTCAGACCAATTTAAAGTTTCGTTCATTGTCACTCCTAGATTTCTCACAGTTTGGCTGAATGGGATAACTCTACCATTCAGTATAACTGAAGGAATAGTTTCGTATCTTAGTGTGGCCAACAATTTTTGAGAGCCAATAATGATCGCTTGCGTCTTGGAGGGATTAAGGAGGAGGGAATTTTTCAAGGAGTAAGCGTTAAGTCGCTGAAGGTCAGCATTGATGCCTGCTATGGCATTCGGCAAATCAGAGGTCTTACAGTGACAGTAAATTTGTAAGTCGTCCGCAAAAAGATGGTAGCTACAATTCTTTAAATTAGAGGAAATGTCGTTTATATACAAAATAAAGAGCAATGGGCCTAAAACACTACCCTGCGGCGTGCCTTCCTTCCTGGTTCGCCAGTGAGAGGTTTGATCAAGGGTTATAATTCGTTGCGCGCGATTTTTGAGGTACGATGAAAAGAAATTAATAGTTCGTTGATCGAAGTAGTAAGATTGCATCTTGTTTAATAGCGTCTGGATGTTTATAGTGTCAAATGCGCTACTGAAATCGAGGAGAGTAAGTATTGTCACTAGTCTTTGGTCCATTGCGTGCCGTATGTCATCAGTCACTTTGAGCAGGGCAGTTGCTGTGCTGTGTCCCTTCTTGAAGCCAGATTGCAATGGGTCTAGGAGAGAATGGTTATTTAAGTATTCCAACACCTGCTCGTGAACCAGACGCTCGAGTGCTTTGGAAATCGCTGGTAAGATAGAAATTAGTCTGTAGTCGGATGGTAGGGAGGGGTCAGGTTTCTTAGGCACAGGGATAACATTAGCTAGTTTCCATAGTGAAGGAAAGGTTCCGTTTTTAAGGCAGTAGTTGAAAATGTGGGTAATAATTGGTAAAACAGCACCAATAATGTTGTGTAAGAAAGTTATAGGGATATCATCCACTCCTCTGGCTTTTGATTTGATAGAATATAATACTTTTTTAACTTTATTAGCAGTAACAGGGTGGAATGTGAAATGTTGTTTGTCAGGTAAAGGGTTCATAACGGGGTTGGGTACTGAGTTTGGGGAATTTAGTACATTAGGTGGTGTTCTTTCTTCAGTAAATAACTGATTTAACTTATCGAGTGGTATGTCTGGCACATGGGGTTGTTGTCGAGGTTTCCCTATGCCTAAGGAACGAAGCGCGTTCCAAACACTGCCAGAATTCATGTTTGCAGTCATGTTTTTCAAATATGTAAATTTACGGTTTCTAACGAACTGTTTAACTCTATTTCTAAGGACCCGATAATTTTCGAAGTCACTTTGGTCACGAGTTCGTTTAAAGCGTCGGTAAAGTGCATCGCGGTGGGCCATCATGTTTTTAATTTCACTATTTAGCCAGGGACAAGATGGGCGTGTAACTTTTATCTGTCGCTTAGGGGCGTGTTTATCGTACAGAGTGATTACAAGGGAGTTGAACTTGTCTACTTTCGCGTCTATATCGTCCAATAGGAGTATGTCATTCCAGGGTAGATTGTAAGCGTCATGTCTTAACTCGTCCATATCCATGTCTTTTGTGTTTCTGGAAATAACATACTTAGGTTTATATTTTGGCATTCAGAGGGAGTAGGATAGGTAGATAAGGTCATGAGTGGAGATGGCTGGGACTGGAATCTGGCCGTGAGTTATGACTTTGTTTGGGTTATTTGTCACAATGTGGTCAAGAAGCGTGTGTGTTTCGTAGTTTTCTGTGTAAGTATGTTTAGTGGGCTCTAAACGGAGGATGGTCATATCACAGGAAGAAAACATGTCAATAAATTGTTTAGTTTCGTGCGTTTTAGTAAGCAGGTTAATGTTGAAGTCACCTGCTCGTAGCTAGGCAGTAGGTCAAGTAAGCGAGATTCGAATTCAGTCATATTTGTTATTTTGGGCGGCTTGTATACAACAACTATAAGGAGTTTCTGTTGGTTAATAATGACTTCAACAAACATGAATTCTGGCCCTAGCTGTGCATTGTTAGATGATACACATATCACCCGGCTTTTTAAATCGTTTCTGCAGTACAAGGCCACCCCACCACCTCTTCTGCCATCGGATCTATCATGACGTAAGAGAGAATACCGGTCAAGTTGTACCATACCAGAGGGTATGCTCGCAGTAAGCCAGCTTTCGCTAATAGCAAAAATATGGATATTATTTTCCCTCATTAAGGCTTGAATTTCGTCGAAGTGCGCTACCAAGGAGAGTGCGTTGACATGGCAACACTGTAAACAGTTGGTGGAGGGAGATAATGCCTGTTTGAGGAGCAAGCCGGTGGTGAGAGGTGACGGGGTGAGAGGGGGAATGTTGCCAAGGTCAGTGTCAGGTACAGAGCTCTGGATCAGCTGAATAACGGAATGTTAACGAAATAGTAGAACAGAAATAGCATGCAACTTACCTCGACTTCCTGATAAATTTTTACACTGACTACCACTAACACACACAGAGACACACACATAATACACTTACAAAAACACTTACGAATAACAAGCAGCCATCTTGTAGAAATAGATAGCTACCAATGCCAAAGGGCCTAAGTAGGAATCGAACCGTCGATCTCATCATTAGACTATGTTTTTTCTTGTTCCTGATACTGCAAACCTACGTATCAGGTGGACAAATTTTGTCCGTTTTCGAGATATTTAACATTTTGCATTTAAGCCCCAAATGTAATGAATCGAGCCTGCACGGTACGTTATACTCTCTACCATAGCTAGACCTGATCATGTTACGAAGACTTGCTTCATTACGAGCTGAAACAGAGCTAATGCCAAAGGGCCTAAGGTAGAACCGAACCGTTCATCTCATCATTAGACTATGTTTTTCTTGTTCCTCGTACTGCGAGCCGAGGTACTGGGCAGAAATTTTTTTGTCCGTTTTGCTCTACGAGGCGCCGTTTTCGAGATATTTAACATTTTGCATTTAAGCCCCAAATTTAATGAATCGAACTAGCACGACACGTTAGCCTCTAAGCTAGCTTTCTTCATAAGAGCAGCAGCCATCTTGCGCAAGCACCCTTAAGGGGTCTCATAAGGAGACGTGTATAGCCGCCATCTTGCGTCCGCAATCTTGCGAAAGCATCCTTAGGGCGTCTCTAGCCATCTTGTGCAAGGACCCTTAAGCCGCCTCATAAGAGCAACCGCCATCTTGCGCAAGCATCCCTAGGGCATCTCATAAGGAGCCATGTATAACCGCCATCTTGCGCAAGCATCCCAAGGGAATCTCATAAGAACCTATGTATAGCGGCCATCTTGCATAAGCACCTTTAAGGAGTCATGTATAGCCACCATCTTGTGCATTTAGCGTCGAGAGATGGCTGATGTAGAATTTTTCTTTTTAAATTATCCGCCACCATATTTCAAAGGTATGTACCTAAAGAGTGTAGCACTGAGCTCTATAGATTAAAGATGGCGGATGACAGCTGACAAAAAGCGCGTGAGTTTGTTTACTAAACAGGAGCACGTGGAATTTTTCAATTTGCCGCCATCACATTTCAAAGGTATCTAGCTAATGATGGCAGCACGGTGCACTCATGATTAAAGATGGCGGATGACAGCTAACAGAACTTTTCAAATTGCCCGCTACTACAGAGGGCAGCACGGTGCACTGTAGATTAAAGATGGCGGATGACAGCTGACGAAATTGTCCGCATGATAGCAGGACAGTGCTCTATTGATTAAAGATGGCGGATGACAGCTGTCAAAAAAGCACGTGGCTTTGTTTCCAAACAAGAGCACATAGAATTTTTCAAATTGCCGCCACCACATTTCAAAGGTATCTAGCTAAAGATGGCAGCACGGTGCTCTCTTGATTAAAGATGGCGTGTGACAGCTAACAGAACTTTTCAAATTGCCCGCTACTACATAGAGGACAGCACGGTGCTCTGTAGATTAAAGATGGTGGATGACAGCTGACGAAATTGCCCGCATGATAGCAGCACAGTGCTCTATTGATTAAAGATGGTGGATGACAGCTGTCAAAAAGCACGTGGCTTTGTTTCCAAACAAGAGCACATATAATTTTTCAAATTGCCGTCACCACATTTCAAAGGTATCTAGCTAAGATGGCAGCACGGTGCACTCTTGATTAAAGATGGCGGATGACAGCTAACAGAACTTTTCAAATTGCCCGCTACGACAGAGGGCAGCACGGTGCACTGTAGATTAAAGATGGCGGATGACAGCTGACGAAATTGTCCGCATGATAGCAGCACAGTGCTCTATTGATTAAAGATGGCGTATGACAGCTGTCAAAAAAGCACGTGGCTTTGTTTCCAAACAAGAACACATAGAATTTTTCAAATTGCCGCCACCACATTTCAAAGGTATCTAGCTAAAGATGGCAGCACGGTGCTCTCATGTTTAAAGATGGCGGATGACAGCTAACAGAACTTTTCAAATTGCCCGCTACTACAGAGGGCAGCACGGTGCACTGTAGATTAAAGATGGCGGATGACAGCTGACGAAATTGTCCGCATGATAGCAGCACAGTGCTCTATTGACTAAAGATGGTGGATGACAGCTGCCAAAAAGCACGTGGCTTTGTTTCCAAACAAGATCACATAGAATTTTTTAAAATTGCCGTCACCACATTTCAAAGGTAACTAGCTAAAGAGCGCAGCACTGAGGTTTGTGATGCAAGATGGCGGATGACAGCTGTCAGAAAAAAGCACGTGAGTTTGTAAAGCACGTGGAATTTGCCACCGCCACAAAGAGGGCAGCACGGTGCCCTCTTGATTAAAGATGGCTGCTGTCACGTGGAATTGCCTGCCACCACAGGTATCTAGCTAAAGATTGCAGCACGGTGCTCTCTAGATTAAAGATGGCTGCTGTCAAAAAGCATTTTTCTAATTATCCGCCACCACATTTCAAAGGTAAGTAGCTAAAGAGGGCACCACTGTGCTCTCTGGATTGAAGATGGCGGATGACAGCTGTCAAAAAAGCACGTGGATTTGTTTACCGATTCTAATCTCGCGCTAGTGAGGTTAAGTTGGTAGCACTAAGGTTTAGGCCCGTTAAGATGGCAGCACTGCGGATGACAGGTGACGAATTTGCAGTTACTGCGATAAAGAGGGCAGCACTGTGCTCTGTGGTTTAAAGATGGCGGATGACAGCTGTCAAAAAAGCACGTGGATTTGTTTATCTCACGCTAGTGAGGTTAAGTTGGTAGCACTAAGGTTCAGGCCCGTCAAGATGGCAGCACTGCCGATGACAGGTAACGAATTTACATCTACTACGATAAAGAGGGCAGCACAGTGCTCTGTGGTTTAAAGATGGCGGATGACAGCTGTCAAAAATGCACGTGGCTTTGTTTACCACGCGCTAGTTAGGTTATGTTGGTACTACTGATGTTTAGGCCCGTCAAGATGGCAGTACTGAGGTTAGCGATGCGTTGTTGTCTGTCAAAAAGCACGTGGCTGTCAAAAAACACGTGGCTTTGTTTACCTCGCGCTAGTTAGGTTAAGTTGGTACTATTGAGGTTTAGGCCCGTCAAGATGGCAGTACTGAGGTTAGCGATGCGTTGTTGTCGATGACAGCTGTCAAAAAGCACGTGGCTTTGTTTACAAATTCAAATTTCCCGCGGGAAGTGGAGGAGACCTCTGGGAGGCTTCTGGCTGTGGTGGAGGAGGCCTCTGGGGGGCCTCTGGCTGAGGTGGAGGTGGAGGAGGCATCTGGGAGCCTGAGGTGGAGGTGGAGGTGGAGGTGGCCTCTGGGAGCCCGAGGTGGAGGTGGCGGCAGAACTATCCATTTATACTACTAATGTGCTGAACATATTCTGGTGTAAGGAGAAGGTATCCAATTTTCCTTCTAATGGCCTTAATCCACTCTGTTCTCCTTTCTTCATGAACAGGAAACCACAGGAATAATTGACGATAAACAACATGGCTAACCTAAAAAATTTTACGAAATGTGGGCTCCGAA
The DNA here is from genome assembly GCF_040414725.1 of Anabrus simplex. Classification (NCBI taxonomy): domain Eukaryota; kingdom Metazoa; phylum Arthropoda; class Insecta; order Orthoptera; family Tettigoniidae; genus Anabrus; species Anabrus simplex. The sequence goes on from NC_090277.1 coordinate 5,525,564, forward strand.
ATACTAGCACAATAACAATGGAGGTACGGTAATACAATATACTGTACTACATACTACAAGCCATAGGTACTTAGAATATTACCCGTGAAATGTTATTCCAGGAATATTTTTGGATTTCCGATTCGTGCAACCATATGCACAACACGACATTGTAAGAGCTACAACAACATTAACTAAATATTAGTACATTTTTTACGTTTTAGCGTGTTTTACAGTGTTTGCACCTGACAATTGCCGCAATTACAATTTGCGTCCAATGTATTCACTTCCTTGAGCTGTGAGATATTTCACTATAAAGAAATAGCATGCGTTGTCGCGCCTATTTACGACGACGCCCCCTTTGTAGACCACTGTCATTGGGCTTCAGTCTCAGAGGTATCTCGCTGTATTCTTAACTCCTTCTCTCTTACGTATCCACTTTGGGCCAGACCAGGGGTGTGACACTTCATAAGGAGCGTCCCAAGCAGTTCCGAGATGGGCCCCTCAATATCCGCCAACTAGTGAAAACTAAAATTCCCTTTGGAAGGTTAATTTCGAAGGCAGTGGGTGGCATTAAACATGCAGTTGCGCGCGGCACAGCAAATTCATAACACCGTTAAACGTTGCACGCGAAGGGAACTTGGTCGTACGGCAAGTAATAGTGCTAGTTAGACGAAAATTTGTTGAGATTCTTTCGCATTGAACGAGATTTTTGATCCAGTATGCCACATCATAAACGGCGTGTTGCGCCAGGATGTTAGGAATACGCTGACAGGTTAAAAATACAGCACTTTTTAGGTTTCCGAAGGACACTGCTAGGTAAGCGAGTTTTACTTAAGATACAATTTAAGAAGAATTTTGCATCTTATTACAATATTCAGGGGGCCAGTTATTTCGTACATTGAATTGAAAGTAATTCTGATAAGTTGTCTGAAGACAATATGTACTATCTTGAAGTCTACTTTTCTTACGTGCTGCACATGTGTCCAAAATTGTGGAAATAGGGGATTATTGCAACCTGTGAAGAAGCTTTATGACATGAGATATCTCTGTGGAAAGCAGACGAGAACACTGCCATCTTCAACTTTCTTCTGAATGTGAGGAGAAATCATTGATTGAAGTGGTTTCATTGACTTCAGGACTCTCTGATATGCAGAAAAGGCTGCAGGGTATGTATGATTCAGCAGGGTGATTACATCTGGAATTTTTGTGTTTGTATTGAAGTTCGTTTGCTGTGATGTTATCTGCATTTTATACAGGACATCTATCTGCCTAACATCTTACTGGATTTGCTGTCCTCGATGCCAGTTTCACACAGAGAGAAGATTCCCAGCTATATTCCACTGAGAGTAAGTTTCAATGTACATCAGGAGCAGGAACTATGGTCATTTGATTGTTATCCGTACTGTGATTTCCTGTATTAACTTCAAGGGACAACATTTTGTTTAGGGTGTGAGCATTTAATGTAGCCTTGTTTAAAAATGTTGGAATGACTCGTGGGTTATTGACGCTTGTGTTGCTGCTTTCTCATTCCTGAATGTATTTTTGATTCAAATGAACTGTCAATAGGCTTCTCTCCACTCAGTTCTGTGCTTTAACTTCAAACATTGAATTCAGCATCCAGTGGTCCGTTGGGGTATTTAAGAGTAACTTCTTGTGTCAGAAGAGGAAAAACGAATCCTGGGTTTCAAATAATTAATGGGCAAATGTTGTATAACTTATATAGTCCTACCTGTAGGGCAAAAATATAATATCCTTGCTGGGCTCAGTGGCTCAGACAGTAGAGTGCTGGCCTTCTGAGCCCAACTTGGCAGGTTCGATCCTAGCTCAGTCTGGTGGTATTTAAAGGTGCTAAAATATGTCAGTCTTGTGTCACTGTAGTGCTTTAATGTAATCCGGCACTCACAGTAATTTTGTCATTAATTAATCCAACCCTCCCTATCAGTAATTTTGATACTGACATTAATGAGTAGGGTACATTGCTGCACGACCTAAACAAACACTGTCATTAAGTGATTTCCGATGAACCGGAATCTCTCCTGCCACTACCAGTTACCGTGGGAGACCTACGGCCAACTAGAAGACATTGTGACTAACAGTAATATTTGACTACACCATGGTTAGCGCTCTTTGCACTTGGTTATACTGCCAACCATGTTGAACCACTGTCAGTTAACACCCTGAGTGAAAAACGGTACAGTGGGAAGACAGTGTGACATCACTATCATTATGACAATACCCTACTCTTAAATTAATATTACGCAAACTATCTGGGCTAATTAACATGAATTTCATATTAGAAATAGAAAAATCCTATTAAGTTGCGAAGCTTTATATATATGCTGTCCAATACTGGCTATGGGTAGAAGGCAGCGAAGCTGCATTGGACATCTGGATGAATGAGGCTATTTATTTCTCTGTTATAATGTTACATTTCTAGTGTTTTCGCACATCTATTCCCTCCTTGTACCCTAATGAATAAGTCTTAATAGGATTTGACGGTGCCTACAAGTGAACTGGCGATGTTCGGCTTGTTTACCGTAACCAAGATTCAAGGACAGTTGTCATGAAGGAAGGAGGCCAACGATGAGAGAAATACTGTAACTCATACTTACATTCATCTTCATTATTGACCTATGCATCCGGGAGATAGTGGGTTCAAATCCCACTGTCAGCAGCCCTGAAGATGGTTCTCCGTGGTTTCCCATTTTCACATCAGGCAAATGCTGGGGCTGTACCTTAATTAAAGCCGCTTCCTTCCAACCACTAGTCCTTTCGTATCAAATCGTCGCCATAAGACCTATCTGTGTCAGTGTGACGTAAAGCCACTAGCAAAAAAAGGACTGTTATGCCTTTCAGCGCTCATCCTGCAAGCCTCAGTTAATTTAAAACATCTCCACAATCCTCTATTTGTGGTCTGGTTTCCTGCCATGCATCTTATCTTTAGATCATTACAAACTGACTGCACCGGGCGAATTGGCCATGGGGTTAGAGGCGTGCAGCTGTGAACTTGCATCTGGAAGACAGTGGGTTCGAATCCCACTGTCGGCAACCCTGAATATAGTTTTCCGTGTTTTCCCATTTTCACACCAGGCAAATACTGGGGCTGTACCCGAATTAAGGCCACGGCTGATTCCTACCAAATCTCAGGCCTTTCCTATCCTTATCGTCGCCAAGAGACCTATCTGTGTCGGTGCGACGTAAAGCAGCTAGCAAAAAAAGCTGACTGTAACAATAATCGTCTTGATCTTCCTCTATTTCCTGTACTCTCCAAGCCAAAGAACATTATTCTTCTGTGTAACCTATCCTCCATTCGCCTCACATGACCCTATCACCGAAGCCAGTTTATCTAACTTACTCTCAACCATTGATTGCACCTTCGCTTCCAAAGTGCCAGTGAAAATCTTACTGGGTATAATGATTCTAAACCTTCTTACTGTCTATTGCTTGGAACGTTCCTTAATTATATCCGAGTTCATCTGTATAACTTTGTTGACAGGGAGATTCTGTGCTCTTATTTGTCTCCAGACCAGAGGTCACTTTCTCTATAATATGGCTGTCCTAGGTGTCCAGATGCTTAGGTCACTACAGGTCAGATAGTGGTGTGTATATCATCAAAACATTCTAACCAAAGGATCATCCATGCACTTACATTTCTAGGCTCACTTTATGACTACGAAGTGAATGCATATCTTTTTCATTAAACACTTTTCTTTTGGGTTGGTACACTCAACATTAATTCTTATTCCTTGGTTTCCATTACAGATGATAAAGTCAAGAGAACGGATGAAGCGGAGAATGGTTTCGCCAGTTCTGCAGAATTAATATGAATACAATTATGTAATGGTTCCAGCTTTTCAATACATGTAAGCTTAGTAATGTAAGGTTACATCACTAGTTGATCATAAACGGTACCGGGTCATAATCAGCCCATCACTTAAAACAGAAACAACAACGCACAGATAAATAACCAATAATGTATATATGTTTCACCAGGTGGAGCAGTATAACATATGTGACTGTGGCACTGTGTTTTAAAAGTTTCTATAATCGTGAAGAGAAGATTAAATATCTCCAGGAAACAATCTAGGAATCGTTACCAGACGTAAGTTCGTGTGAAGGAGTTGTGACTGTATGTTTTAAAAGCTTTTACAATTTTGAAGGGAACAAAGATAAATAGCTCGAGGATCAGTGTTGTAGTTGTATGCTTGCCGTATGAAGATGATGTTGATTAATCTTGTGTCACCTGGAGTGTGGTTATTGATACAGGGCGAGCTCCAGAATTTTTCACGACAGTCAAGTGGAAGGAGATAGTCTTCTCAACAGAAAACTTTCGTTTTGCTGACATGATGTTTATGAATTATGTCACATACTTCCACACAATACTTAAAATACCATATAACATTCCACGAAAAATTCAGGTCTTAGCGTGTGTTCCAGTATTTGGCAACTCGATGGAGGTTAGGTACTGTATACTTTCAGTTTTGAAGTATCATTTCATTGATCCCGTTTGTTGTGCCTTCTAGTTTGTTCGTAGAGTGCAAACATTTGCTATTGGTGCTGTTATATATATTTTGAGTTATTTTTATGATTTTATGTGATGTGAGTAGCCTGCTTGTGCAAGACGAATTTCTTTCATTCCAGGTTTAGTTCTCCAAGTTTTACTTGTTTTTTTTCAGAGTATGGAGTGAAATTAGAACCATACGCGTTCTTATTGTGAAGAAATATTATGATCATGAACTTACCTCACATTGAACTACCTAGCTGTTGCGAGTAAATATGTGTGTGTGCTTCTTACCTGTTGTTTGGAATAAGTGAACTCAAAATATATACAGTGTGCATTATGCTGTGTTTTACTTCTTCCTCTCCTTCTCCTGTTTTCCTTTTCCATACACAAAAGTCGTGGGAAGAGTTCAAGGAAAGAGCAAAAGAATTAGGATATGTTAGATCGTGATTTAGGTAGTATGGGCGTTTTGGGGTTTTATATGAATTGCATATAACATTTTCAGTAATGAATGTTGCATTTATTATTGAATAGAAGTAAATTTACATTGAAATGCGAACGGTGAACCAGCGACTCAAGCTAGCGTAATAAAAGGATTGCCAACATAACAAATAAGGCAGTAGCAATTTACTTTTCAAGTAATAGACACGATAAAAGCTTGTGATACAACTTTCCTACGGAAATGCAATCATCATCCTTATCACAATTAAAAATTTAACGAATTAACAGCTGTCATTATCAAGTTTATTACGAGGTACTATAGTGGTATTTATTTCCATACGTTGGCGGAGAAAGAGGAGCCACTATAGCTTCCATGACCTGTTTTCTCAACGTATTTTATTATACAGGAGTGACGGGTCTATTTCTCTTACACGATCCTTGGGCCAGGCCGTTGCCTACGACATACACAAGGCCGGGAAATACAGCACACTAGACTCGTCCTCAAGATACTTCCGGGAAGTGCCGCTAGAATTCTCTTTACTGATCTGTCTCGCCCAAGGTCTGTCTAGGGAGGTCAAGTCACGAATGCTTCTTATGGAGCCGCCATATTGGGTCTTTAAGCGAGCGCAACCAAAGGCAAGTGTATTTGAATTTAGAGGATTTCGGTGCCGTACATTGGATAAAACAGAACATCAACTAATTTTCGTAAAGAATTTAATTTGGTATGTACTGTTCATGTATAACACTTAATACATTCACAGCTGTTTGAATAGGAAGATAATTAGCAGAGCCTGATGGTCTTTTTTCTTTTTTTGAAACAGGAAAGCTCATGTCCTACTCTTTTACTTCCTTGCAGTGTTTCCTATTAATATCAGCTGACAAATACGTAATCTGTACAGTACCTGTGTCATATTATGATTACCGGTACAAGAAATACTGAACTTGAAGTACTAAAAGACAGTTGTAATAAATTACCTTCAGCGTTTTCTTTATTAAGAAAGTAATTACCGATACTGCGTTTCTAAGGGGTTACCCCAGTGTGTTGACGAACACCGAATGCCTCTTGAGTTGAGTGCATTAAATTGTGTATGGTAACTGTTGTTATCCATTCATGTGGTATTTCTTTGGGTTCTAAGGCAAAAATACTCTGCACATGTGCAACAAAAGTGATGTTCTTAGCTATTCTTAACTAGTTTATTGCAGCTATATAGTACCAAGTGGTGGTGGTGGTGACGGTTGTTTTAAGAGAAAGTACAACTGGGCAACCATCGTCTATAAACGCTAATCAGAAGAAAACAAATGGAAGGGGTCCAACACTTCGAAAAATGAAGGTATCGGCAAAAGAAAGATGAAGGCCACAAAGTGCGTGGAAATGAAAAACTTCCTTGACCTCACATGCGCTAATGCTGTCGCGGTCGGAAAAGAACAAGTGTTGACCAGGCGAAGTCGGATGGGATAGAATAGGTGTGAGCCTAACACAAGTGAAAGCAATGTTAAGACTCAGCTAAGCGCCTCGTAGTCACAACCCAAATTGATTTCCCCCTGTGGGCGGGGGAAATAGAATAACACCCACGGTATCCCCTGCCCGTCATAAGAGGTGACTGAAAGGGGCGTCAGGAGCTCCTAACTAGGGAGCGTGGGTTGGCGACCACGGGGCTCTCAACTGAGTCCTAACGTTCATGCATATCATAATAATAATAATAATAATAATGATAATAATAATAATAATAATAATAATAATAATAATAATAATAATAATAATAATAATAATAATAATAATAATAATAATAATAATAATAATAATAATAGTGGTTAGAAACTTACAGCCATTGGTAGACGCGATTCCTTAAGAAATAGAAATTCAGTCACTATTGGGTTAACCTAGCTTAGGCTATTTTAGGGATTACATTAGGATATTGTGTTAGGGTACGGTACGTTAAATTACAGTAGTTGGTTAGTGCGAGGGTTGTGATCTTTAAGTATTTGTCCAGCCAGATAATGTACTCCATAGAGCATTTAAGGTGAATGAAATATAGCTGTAAATAGTAACTACAGTACCGTAAAAGACTGATATTAACAATTATTGTTGTAATGATGACAAGCTGGACACAAATTGTTGGTTTGAAGAGATAGGCCAGCGAAATTAACCAATTACGGTTAAAATTCCAGACCTTGCCGGGAATCGAACCCGGGACCGCTATGACCTAAAGGCAAGCACGCTAATCATTTAGCCATGGAGCCGGACGCATGAAAAGGATTTTTTTCATAAACTACAATACTACTATTACACATTTCCTGTTGCTTTCCTTGCTTGTTTTGATTATTATTTATTATTATTATGTTATTTGCTTTACGTCCCACTAACTACTTTTACGGTCTTCGGAGACGCCGAGGTGACGGAATTTAGTCCCGCAGGAGTTCTTTTACGTGCCAGTAAATCTACCGACACGAGGCTGTCGTATTTGAGCACCTTCAAATACCACCGGACTGAGCCAGGATCGAACCTGCCGAGTTGGGGTTAGAAGGAAAGCGCCTTAACCGTCTGAGCCACTCAGCCCGGCTGCTTGTTTTGAAAGACAGTTCCCTTTCTTTGGGAGGTTCCCTATAATATGTCAAAGACTTGGGTGGATTGGGGACGTTGAAAATTGTTGGGAAGGAATTCCACTTGAGTATTTTCCGTCCATCTGCCCTCTTTAGTTCAAATAGCGATTCTTCAAAATTATGCTAGAAGAAAATACATAATAATACCTATAAATATAAAACATCGTTCATACAAACATATTACTGTATTATTCAGGAGTAATACGAGTGTATAAGTTCACAAAACCGCGCACAAGACGGAATTATCTGTCATGCCTACAGTTTTGTACCCACTGAGCTCTCCTTTGTTTAACTTTCGGGAAGCGAAACACTCTAATTCCGTCAGTTGTCTTATTTTGACAATTTGGAGCGGCACAGTATCCCATTTTCTTTCAAAATACAAGTAATAACTCACATCATTACATCGTGCACGCCCACATAACAACGATATTTGAGACCCAATATGGCCGCCACCGCAAAGGATTGTGGTAGCGTGACCAGACCTCCCTAGACAGACCTTGGTCTCGCCCGCTCATTGCAACACGTTCGAATATGAAAAACTATAAAAATTCATTAAAAGTAGTAATTTCAGAAGGCAGCAAACAGATATGAGATCAAAGATAGACCAAGAGCAATTGTTTGACTTATTTTCTAGAACGTATTTTTTACAATATGCTTACACAAAATAAGTAACTCACGAAAGAAGCAGAGAAATGTGATAGCGAGTTTGTCACTTCTTACCGATTCCTTTAATTGTGCCTCAGAGTATCCGATAAGCGGATCGAGAATGCGGTCATAAATAACTTTGGGTTTAATCGCTCTTTCACCAATTATCAGCGATCCAATCTTTTCCTCCGCACATCTGATATTTTGACATTTGTATTGAAGCTGATGTTTGGTGAGCGATGTTATGCCCGTTACGCAAATATTTAGCGTCGTTTCACCGTATTTATCTTTTTTCTTCCCCTAAAATTCAATTAGTGTTCGCCTCTGTGGTGTAGTGGTTAGTGTGATTAGCTGTCACCCTCGGAGGTCCGGGTTCGATTCCCGGCCCTGCCACGAATTTTGAAAAGTGGTACGATGGGCTGGAACGGGGTCCACTCAGCCTCGGGAGGTCAACTGAGCAGAGGTGGATTCGATTCCCACCTCAGCCATCCTCTAAGTGGTTTTCCGTGGTTTCCCACTTCTTCTCCAGTCAAATGCCGGGATGGTACCTAACTTAAGGCCACGTCCGCTTCCTTCCCTCTTCCCTGCCTGTCCTTTCCAATCTTCCCATCCCTCCACAAGGCCCCTGTTCAGCATAGCAGGTGAGGCTGCCTGGGCGAGGTACTGGTCATCCTCTCCAGTTGTATCTCAGACCCAGAATCTGAAGCTCCAGGACACTACCCTTGAGGCGGTAGAGGTGGGATCCATCGCTGAGCACGAGGGAAAAACCGAACCTGGAGGGTAAAGGGATGAAGAAAGAAAAATAAAATGAAATTCGTTCTAACAGGAATAAAGCACCTAAATGAACAATTTTAACATGCTTTTCAATTTGGTTTGCTTTTTGGTCAAGTTCAGATACCGTAAAACTTATTTTCTGATTTCATTACGCGTATCCTACTTCTCAATTTACAGATTGTTTTCTGTAATCTGGTATTTAATTTTCTCATCCGTATACTTTTTAGATTTAACAGAGATACTCGTAGAATTTCCTTGATATAGAAACGAGACTTGTACTCCTTTTTCGTTTGTGGCTGACGTATGAAGATATGGTATGTTTATCGTTATCCGAATCGGAAGGAACTTTGACTAAATTTTGATGGCAATACATCATATTTGGGAGCTGGACGCTTCCTGCGTGTGACATTTTCCTGTTTGAAACCAGAAGGAATTTGATTGATGTGCTTAAACTGAAATCTGTTTTATGAGAAGAATTGCTAGGTACCTAAAATGATCCTACTATATCACCTTGCCTAAACATAGTTTGCATCCATTTCTCCCTTAAAACGCACTCGGAAGAGAAACTATGGAACGTCAATTTTCATGCTTTTTTTGTGTCATCCGAAATACAGAGAGGTACACAACAGTGCACCTTCTTCTCGACCTCAGAAACACTCACCGTCAGAAACAATATCCACAATAAATTGCACAAAATCAACATAGCATCACAATTACTCCGCATATCACAATGTTGAAGTCCGCCGAGAACAGAACGGAATCTTGACATCTAGCGGCCAAACCGTGAACACGGTCGGGCCGCTTTTCAAGCAACAAATTAGTAGCTATGTCACGGCCTTGTATATCTCGTAGGCAACGGCCAGGCATAGCGCCACATTGCGCAGAGTGCTCTTTTCAATAAGTGTCGTATACTTCGGAGTTGTCAGTGGTAATAAATCATTTTCTAAATTTAGCCTGTGCTACGGAATGATAGTATTCAAATTTGTTCTTCAAGGTTTCTGGACTGTTCCGGATCTTGGCGTGTACGTGTTTCGGTCGTGAATCGGTGGTGTTTTGTGAGAACGTCGGTGTGTGTGACGAGTTTTAGGCAATGGATGCTGAAAGTGGGGGTGGCGGGACATTACGTCCACCTAAACTTCTGGTGAAGCGGAAGGAAAAATCAATTAATTCCAACCCTACAAAACCTGATTTAACATCTCCTACTAACCTCAGTAGCACTCAGCTAACTAACAGTATGGATTTGGCTACTAATACCCCGAGTGACATTGGAAGCACTCAACAACCTAAAAGTATGGATTTGGATACTAATACTCAGGAAGAGGTTCAGGAAACCTATTCTCGCGAACATTTTGGCCCTTTTTTGGTTATGGTAGAATCCATAGATCAAAAAAATGTGGCGGGAATTCACCCTATGGCTCTAGGGAAATTATTTTATGATAAAAAAATTCCAGGTGTTAAGAAAATCGTTAGAAAAGGGCGCAATAGAATACAAGTTGTTTTTACTCAAGCAGCAAAAGCCAATGAGTTTTTCAATAATCCTCTCTTACAGGAGAAAAAGCTAAAAGCCTATATTCCTACATCCAATGTCTATAGAGTTGGTTTGATAAAGGGAGTTGATAAGGATATAACAGTACCAGAGATACTTGCGCACATTGAATCCATCTTCCCAGTGGCCAAAGCGCAAAGGCTTAACCGAAAAGTTGTCACAGAAAATGGAATAGAATACCTACCAACTGGCTCTGTGAAAATTACATTTCGGGCACAAAAGTTGCCAAGCCAGGTCAGTCTCTTTAGTGTGGTTCTGGAGGTCCAACCATTTATCTTCAACCCCTTAATCTGTAAAAATTGCCAGCGTTATGGCCATTTAGCAGCTTATTGTCGTGCGAAATCACCTCGATGTGGACGCTGTGCTATGTCACATCTTACCAAGGATTGCCAACAGGATTGTTTAATATGCCTCCATTGTCAAGGGAATCATCAAGTGGGATCGAAAGACTGTTCGATGCATGAATATCAGGTACATATCAAAAAAATAATGTGTACAGATAACATCACTTTCAAAGAGGCAACTGAGCAAATACAACCTGCAACATATGCCCCAACCTTACACCCTCAACACTTCCCCCCACTTCAGGTACCAGCATCCCAATCAGCAATTGATACACCCAGGAAAAGAAAATTTACCTCCATAGTGGCTAGGGAGCCTCGACCTGTTCCGAGGCCCGGCTATGATAAAGCTGGTTATCATCGTATTCTTTTTGGGCAACAGCAGCCATATAGCCATTCGAGTACTTTTCCACCAGCGACCCAGAATGAAACTGCGTTTGTTACTCACGAGGCCTCAGCCTCACCTCTGCCAGTCACACTACCTCAAGTAGGTACAGCATCTACGTCTATGACACAACATAAGCAGTTGCAAACAGAAATTATTAACACTATTTTGCAGCTCCTACAACTCCTAGGGCCAAATGATCAGACCTTCCCCGTGGTAAATAAGCTGCGGGACACTGTCACTAATTTTTTCAAGTTAAATGCTCAGAATACTACAATGGAATAGCAGAAGTATCCTGCCAAAACAAAACGAACTACGACTCCTTATACAGGAATATGTGCCGCATATTATTTTATTACAAGAGACTTGGTTTCAACCATACTCCAACTTTAAGCTGAAGGGCTATAACATTGAAAGGATAGATGGATATGGATGTGATGGAATAGCTACTTTCATAGCAACCAACTTGTCTTACAGAGTGATTTCATTTCCGACTTCTATCCCCAATCTATATGTCCTTGCGATCCAGCTGCTTAATCTACTAGTTGTTAATATTTACTGTCCCCCGGACATATATCTTACACGCGCTCAATGGACCACCATGCTTCATCAATTTACACCCTATCCACAACTTATAATTGCTGGTGACTTCAATGCGCATCATACTTACTGGGGTTGTGTAGACAACTCATCAAAAGGCAACAATCTATATCATACGTTAGTTGAACAACAACTCATAATCCTGAATGATGGCTCACCTACCAGGTTATCTCCACCGGGATCTGCCCCAAGTGCAGTTGATTTATCTTTGTGTTCAATCCCTCTCGCTCATAACATATCATGGACAACCATTAAGGATACGCACCTTAGTGATCATTTCCCTATCCTTATCTCAATTGGTGTCAGCAACTCGCATCCGATTAGAGCATGCCAAACATATCATTCTTACCATCGATCACTCACCAACTTCGATCCAGATAATTTTCGAAATTATATTTGGGCTCGCATGACTGAAACCAGAGAGGATGTCCTCACTTATGCCTGCTTATTAACTATGATCAAGCAATATTTGGATCTTCATCACCCTTTGGTGATGACTATTCCAAAGTTTGTAACAGCCTCCACAAAAATTCATTGGTGGGATCAACAATGCCATAATTTAGTCCAAATGAGAAGGCAGCTCTTCAAAACCTATAGACATGAATCTACTCCCCAAAATTATTTCGTCCTAAAGAAACATCTTGCTGTAATGAGACGAATCTTTAACAACAAGAGAAGAGAAGCCTGGAAAGCTTTCATTTCCAACCTTACGATGAAGACCAATGCCAAAATCATCTGGAAGGCCTTACGTTCTCTGACCCATAAAAATCATTCCCCAGGAGCTAACATAATTGAACCACATACACTTCAAGAGTTCTATCAGCAACTCACGCCCGCCACAGCATTACCTATATCTCCTCTCATATTACAACCGTCGAGTAGCCACTTCAATACTTTATTGCATCCCATATCCCTTCGAGAGTTGGATTTCAGTATTATTAACAACAAATCAACCTCTCCGGGACCTGACTATATAACCTACTCTATGATACATGCTTTGCCTGTACCAGCCAAGCAGACTTTGATTGATCATTTTAACTTTATTCTAGTTACTACATTGATTCCCACTGAATGGAATAATTTTTTTCTAGTCCCGATACCAAAAACAAACAGATATCCACCGACCCCAGCTGACTACAGGGGAATTGTTTTAGGTTCTGTTTTGCGAAAAATTTTCTTAAAGATTTTACTCTATCGACTTTTATGGTGTCTCAACTTCCACAACCTACTTCCTCGTAGTCAATATGCCTTCATTCCAGGAAGAAGCACTCACGATGCACATAATGTGCTCATAACAGATATCCTACTAGCAAGAGCTCGAAAACATACCGTCATGGCAACTTTTCTCGATATACAGGGAGCGTATGATAATGTCATACTTGATCTTCTCCTACGTAAGCTTCAAGATTTACTGCTCCCCTACAATTTCCTCATCATTTTGAGTAAGTTGTTGATGGATCGACGATTATTTATCAAAACTCCCTGCTCCCCAATGCCACTCCGGTCCTCCTCTAAAGGCTTGCCTCAAGGAGATATTATGAGTGGGATCCTTTTTGCATTATACTTACATGATCTAGAACGCTTAGTTCTCAGGACATCACGTATTATCTCATATGCTGACGATATTTTGATTTATACTAGTCACGCACATCTGGACACATGTAGGAGAATATTAACAAATACTCTACGGGAAGTTCATATATGGCTAACGGATCATGGATTGCAGCTCTCTCCTTCCAAATGTGCCACGATGGTTTTTACACATCACCGGCAATATGACACCTCCCCTATTACTTTAGATAATATCAACATTCCGCTCACCACCTCACATCGCTATTTGGGACTAATTTTGGATAATAAATTATCATGGAAATACCACTTTCAAACCTTAACCCAACAGGCACAACATTGTTTACATATTCTGCAAGCTGTAGTTAGAAGGCAATGGGGAGCTGACCCCGTTATTGCCCTTGCATTTTACAAAGCTACCATCCGCTCAAGATTAGAATTTGGTGCTCATCTTTTTGACATAGCTAAGAAAACTCAACTTCAAAAACTAGAGCGTATTCAATTTCGAGCCCTAAGGTTGTGTCTAGGAGCCCTCAAAACCACACCCACCAATGCTCTGTTGGTAGAAGCAGGAGAACAACCACTACACATACGCAGATTATTTTTAGCTAAAAAATATATCCTTAAAAAGATGGCCCTGACTAACACTGGTATTCTGCCCAAACTCCAACTTTTGTATGAAATCCTACAGCGCACTAAACAGAGTAACTTCCCTCAGCCGGCTTTGATTCAAGCATTCTCCCAATTGTTGCAGTATGAAGGTGATATTCTAAAGTGTATGTCCCAGCCACATTTTGCTTTTAGTTTACATATATATTTTTATACTCCCTCGATCATATTTCCTTCAGCAAATTACAGTCATACACCAAACAAATATTTTTCACTTCCACCGGCATCTACAAAGCGATTGCGGGTTGCTAACCCGTCCCCCAGTCTGGAAATTTACACGGATGGTTCAAAAACTGCGACGGGAGTCGGAGCAGCAATATATATGCCCCAAACGAAAACCCATCAAAAGATGTCACTACCTCATACAATATCCATTTTCACTGCAGAACTATTTGCTATAAGACAGGCTATTTTATTTTTCAAACAATCACGACACAATAAAGGTCATATTTTTACCGACTCCCTGAGCTCACTACAGGCCATATCGTCCTTAAAACCCTCTACCAACTGGTACGTGTACAACGTTAAAAAACTCCTTTATGACTTACAAACAGCAGGACGACACATCACGTTAGTATGGATACCCGGACACTCGGGAATAACTGGCAATACCATTGTCGATCAACTGGCTAAGGATGCGGCACATGCGACAGATAATATCAGAAACATTGCCCTGCCATATTTGGATTTACTAACCTCACTACGGATTGATAGCACCAATACCTGGAATGAGCTTTGGCAGGAAACATCCAAATATAAGGGTCAATTTTATTATCAACTTCAACCGCAGGCAGGGAAAACACCCTGGTACTATACCGGACACTATACTAGAAGACATATTATAAATATCATACGATTACGTTTCAATCACGCCCTCACACCTCAATATAAACACAGGTTTCATCTTCCACCACATGCTAGATGTTACTGTGGTAATATAGCGAGCGACGCTAATCATATTCTTTTCAACTGCACAAGTTTTCATACATCTCGGCAGAAATTTCTGTACAATTTAACACAATTAAACATTCCGTTTCCTACAAGTTTATCCTGTTTATTATATAAGCCTTCTCCGCAAATAGTTAATGTCATCAATCGCTTTCTTGATCAAAACAAGATCCACGTGTAGTCAGTAGTACCAACATGATTCGGAGGTAAACTTCGTGAGGATTAAATCAGTATTACGTTTTCGGCGCATTTCTCCGGCTCGATATATAATTACGTTTTCGTATTATATTGCAGCCACGGTACCGTGTGAATAAATTAATTAATTTCATGCTTTTTACGCATCCCAATCTTTTCCCCGGTAGTTTGCTAACTTTGTGTCTTTGAGTGTGTGTTTTTGTGTTTTTGTTCCTCTACCCTACACTTTGTATCCCTTCTTCATTAATCCGTCCCTAACCTTTCTATGTAGGCCCGGTCTTGTGTGTGAAAGTAGAAAAGACGTCGAGACGGGTCACTCTGACGTGAAGACTAGAACCTTGTGTCCCTGTTATTATGTGTGCTCCTTTAAGACTATCTCGAATAATCCCCACTCTGCGTAATGATACAATTATTGGGTTGGCATTCCGATAGGAAGACAGGTGAAGAAGAAGTTACTCTTGCGCAAGTGCTACTAATGTTTCGCTTTTCCTGTGTATCTTGCATATCTAACTATATAGTTTCCATTCGTAGTGACCATAAGGACTCAATTGCATGTTTTTCTTTTCTGTTGCTACCTTAATGGGCATAAATGTAAACCAAGAAGCCCAATATATATCAAGAAGAAGAAGAAGAAGAAATTTGTTCTTCAAGCGTTTGTTTTAAGTGATTAAACTACATCAAAATATCTGATTTTGTTTCGAAGTGGCAGGTATGTTGTCATAGAAGGCGCGTTTTAGCCAGTTGTACAGCTTAACCGTTGATGTGTTACAGATTTTCTTCATTGAGGAATTGTGATTTCTATCATTTTACAGTGTGTTCACAACCTCTAGCATATTGTCGATAATGTTCAAGTTTCAATAATTTACTTTTGCCGAACTTATAGATCTCAATTGGGAACCGTAAAAGTTAACACGAAGATTTCTCAGTTAGCCTACATATTTTTATATTTAATATTTTTAATTTTCTTAAATTTTATTTTTAGAAGGTAGTTTCAGAAAGAAGTTACAAAATGTAGTGTATAATTGTAATTATTGTGTTGATATGTTATTTATATGTGAGTGCGAATTGAAAGTGATGCTGTGAATGTTGAGTTTTTCTCTACACTGTAGGCTGCAAAAGAAGGAATCGAAATCTTGAGAGTTGTTCCGTTTAGGATATCTGTAATATTATGTGAATATGTAGAATTCTTGGTATATCACTGTTGTTATGGAGGTTCTTCTGTATCGCATCATTACGCCACAACAGCTATATCCAGTATTTAGTCCTCATGTTTTACTTCACAGTAGGCTGCCTCTTTTTTGTAACATATTTCCTGATAATTATTTTGTGTCAAAGATCTTCTTTTGGGGCGACTGGCGGTGAGTTGGCGTGGGTTCGAATTCCGCGATCGGCAGCCCTGCAAATCGTTACTGTGGTTACCCCATTAATCCTAGCCCTTTCCCTTTGAAGTGTTAGTGCGATATTAAACTATTAGCAACAAAGGAAGAAAAGTCTTCAGGAATGCATTCTAGCTCTGGAAAGTGTAAAATACAGTTACTTCAAAGTAAAACCAATACTATATCAATAGATTAACCAGTGATGGCCAGAACAAGTAAACGTAGAACACTTAAGTAGTGTACCCTATGTTGAAATATACAAAATACAATTAACCATAGTTTCCCAAATAGATATGTTTTTAATTAGTAATCTGTTTCCTGGCAATGAGTAAGAATCGATGCAATTGGCCACAGGAACGAAGCTTGTATTACACGTGTAAGAAATTGTAGTATTCACTGTTAGTGCAGTAAGTTTACTTTTACAGTAGAATAACACAAAGTGACTAACAAACACTGCTCTTGGCTGAAATGAATTCTTGCTTGCTTGTTGTTTAAAGGGGTCTAACATCGAAGGTCATCGGCCCCCATGAAATGAATTCAGTGAGGCACCATTCACAGTATTCAACACAAGTTCCGTACCACCTGGGGGACAATACAAACTGCTAAACATTTAACCCTACACTGCATGAATTTATTTACACCCACAAATCTGACGTGAAAATATTATTAGAGGGAGATTAGATATGTAACATCAGATTGACAATATATTTTTGATGTATTTGATCATACTGGTGAGCAGAAAGGGAAAAATTCAGGAATGTGCAAAAGCGCTACATCATGCATTGAAGGCTACTTATGTACAAATGTTACCCAGTACAGTATACGAGCAGAATTATTGTTTATTACTTATAATAACATAGAAAACTAAATAATGATTTTTAAACTATTAAAAGAGATTTATTACAAATAAATGAAGGAATTGGAAAATAATAGCTTACTCGAATGGGTAGGTCATGCCCGCAGTTCAACGGTTGTGATAGCGTTTGAAACAATCTGCATTCTTTTTCAAACACAGTGCCGCTTGGTCATGGCCATCCATCAACGGCTGCTAATTTCAGATGACCACCAGCCATAAGACATAGATTGCATGGTTGTTGTGTAACATTGCTCGGCCATCCATCCATCCATACTTCACGTCACAGCCCGCACGGTTGCTAGGTAACAATGTCTGGCCAGCCATCTATAATTTACATCACAGCCTGCGCGGTTGCTAGGTAACAATGTCTGGCCTCCATCCACACCTTACATCACAGCTTGCGCGGTTACTAGGTGACACTGTCTGGCCATCCAGTCATACCTTATACCACAGCCTGCAGAGTTGCTAGTGTTACACTTTTGTCAAGCTAACTTCCGTAATGCATATTTTCAGTTGATCCCCGGATATAAGACATTTATGTCAAAAGGAATTACGAATATATTTGATAAAGGTAAACAAATCCATGTTGAGAAAACACAATAAAAATTACAATACATTCTTCTTCTTATTATTATTATTATTATTTGGACTTATTTCTTAGAGCATTAATGAAATAATCATTAAATAGAACACTATCAATAAGTACTTCAAGTCATTGCTCCCCATAATTTTAAAACATGCATCTGAAAATAAATGCCTTAGCTGCATGATGTAGCAAAAACGCTGCAATCATATTTCATGACTTTTTAGTAATAAATATTGTAAATTAAACATTATTAGACATTTATGCTTAAAGATAAGTATATTGTGGATAGTGCAGTATTTCTGTTAAACTTCAATCGTCAGCGAATCAGCTAGAATTACACTTCAATGCTACTCATGCATGTAAAGCCACCATGACACATGTCCAGCTAAGACAGGCTAAGACAACATAGCACACAGATGGAAAATATCATTGCCCTTAGCCCCCTGTAAGCATAATTTCTGGAAGCAGAGATTTCAAAGATATTAAATACATAGCTAGGTTTGCCATCTTTTATCATATTACTGAACTACAAGAAGGAGAATATTATGTAGCGAAAACGCTACACTAACACTATGCAGTGTAGGGTTAAACCAATTGTTTGACACGGTACTCCATTCAAGGTGCGCTCTGGTAAGCAATCCTTGGTTGTGCCATTAGTCATGACATGCACAGACAAATAAAGATAGGACACTTAAATAAAGGTTGGTGGCATTTATTCAATGAAATGAGCTGATGGCAGTGTTGTATAAATTTTAGGCTCCAGTTCAACAGATTTTTCTTCTTCGTTTTCCATTTCCAGTCTTCTGGGTACAGTTGTAAATCAAGGACCTCCTCAGTTTTCTATCTCTCCACTACTCCCTTCCTTCATCCAATATATTTTCTATACATACTCCCATCTTCTCTGTACTCTCCTACACCATATCCGTCCACCTCTTCCTGGGCAGTCCCTGATATCTTTCTCCTATCAGTTTCTCTGTAAATAGTCACTTTGGAACTCTATCCTCTTCCATTCTCATCATGTGTCCATACCATTTCAGCTTACTGGTCTCTATACTGTCTTGCAGTATAGGGAATCCAATTCTGTACCTGATTTCTTTCCTGATTTTATCCCTTCATATCTTCCCTATTATTCCTCTAAGGAATTTTATTTTTCCCTCTTGGATTCGGCTTTCATCATGTTTTGTTGTTGTCCATGTGCCCGCTGCATATGTGATTGTTGCAAAATGCAGTGGGTGCAATATTTTCATATATTCCTGTGGGATGTCTCAGTTCTAGACTATACTTATCTCACATTGGTAAAACCCATTGGCTTTTTCAATTTTCTTTCCACTTTCTTAGTTTATTTTCCCATCTTCTGCAATTATTCTCCCCAAATACTTGAAGCTTTCCACAACTTCAAATTTTCTGCCATTTACTTCAATATTCCCTCTTCCTCCTCTATTACATCTTGTCACCCCTGTAACCGAGGTTACACTGTTGTTCCCTTCATTAACATTTCTAGATATGGCATTCCGCAGTGGAAATTTGTGTTTCTGGGAATGCATGCCTGCATGTCTGTATCTTGTAGGAGTGATTTATGTATTATGGTATGGCTGTCCCATTAACTGCAAGTAGTGCCTAGTATTAAATATTAGTGTGTTTCGGCATTGAATTAAAAATCCTTCTGGAAAAAGACACCAGCTTCTCACGGTCATGATTTTGAACTATGTCGTGGAGCTTGTGAATATCATGTCTTTGAAAATGTTTTCTTCTTAAATTTATTTCTGGTGTAACTTAAAATTTAAAATTTAAGCCTGGTAACAAGTTATGTGTTTTCCATTCGGGTCGAGTTAAACTGTCTCACTCATGTGAAGTTGAATTATTACATTTATTATTATTATTATTATTATTATTATTATTATTATTATTATTATTATTGTTATTATTATTTTTATTATTATTATTAACACAAGCATTCTCCTTTTAAAATATTATGTAATGCATTATTAATTTCAAATTTATGTTAAAGGCAGTTTAACTACCATGTGAGTTTCTGCAAGAATTTTAAATTATTATCTGATCCCATTTTTTATACTAATTTTTTTTTTGCCTTTTATAATTTTATATTAACATGTAATTCTTCGAGTTATGTTATCTAACTGATTCCTTTTGTTCATATTGTGTGTGCTTCCCATTGTTGCGCAGTGTTTTGGGGTTCTTTGTTCTTTCTCCTTGTTTGGTCGTTGCTGTGGTGATGGCAGCCGGCGTGGCAGATTTGTTTGTGGATATACACAGTGTAGTGGCGTATTTAACTCAACTCCAAGTGATGCTTGCGCTCTTTCTTTTGCTTCTTCATGGAGATATGTTTCTGGTTTATTTACATTTTAATGTAACTGATATAAACTCAAACTAGTGGTTTATTTTAGTGATGTTCCTTACGGAAACCCAGTAGGACGTCTAGGAACCAGCAGAACTTAACTAAGGCTGAGAATTTGTTAAAAGAAGGAAAATAAGAGTGTACCTGAATTTATTTGAATTTATGTTAATTTGTGTTTCCGGGAATGCACGCCTTCATGTCTGTATCTTGTGGAAGTGACTTGCGTATCATGGTATGGCTGACCCATATGCTGTAAGTAATACCTTGAATTAAATATTGGTGTGTTTTGGCATTGAATTAAAAAATCCTTTTGGGGCAAGACAGCTTCTCGTAGTCATCATTTTGAACTATATCGCAGAGCTTGTGAATATTACATCTATGTTGCGAATCTTTGAAGATATTTTCTTCTTAAATTTATTTCTGGTGTAATTTAAAATCTAAAACTTAAGCTTGCTAACAAGTTATGTGATTTCCATTTCAGCTATGTCCATTTCCTTTCAGCTATTTTCGTTTTGCATCGGCCGATCGCGCTTCAAGTAGGGTTAGTCTCCTAGTTGTTAATCTTGTTCTCATTTAAAACTTGTTATTATTTTATACCTTTTTTGTATTTTAATTTATGATGACCTTAAATTTTCTTTCTGTTAATTTAATTTTAAACCCTAGTTTTGCTCTTTGCTAATTCAGTTTGAAAGCTTAATTTTTTCCTAAATTAAATTTAGTTGTTCAGTTTTAAGAGGTGTTTTTCTTTTAATGGGTATTAGACTGGTACCGTATAGGTATGTTTCCTGATCCACTCCTTCCAGATCTCTCTCTGGGTTTTAGGCTAACTTTCCTTTTTTTTTTTTTTTTTTTTGCCTGGTGTTTTATTTCTGTTATTGTTATCATTCTGTGTTATTACTTGTGTGTGCTCATTTCGGTACTCTTGCAGCGCACCACTGCTATCGTAGACTTTTTTTGCACACTTATTTTGATTCCATATTCCTCTATTTCCTGATTCCATACAGTAAATAGTTTTTGTACTTCTATTTCACCTTCTCTCCATATTACTTTGTCATCTTACTATGCCTCCTTGGTTTCCATATCTGTTGTCTTTTCTGTCTTATCATAATATTGACAGTCATGTCAAATTACAAGCTTGTTGTTTAGTCTATTGACAAATAAGCTATGTAGCAATGACAGCAATAAGGTAATATATATTTCAGGCATGTGTTACAGTGTAAAGACTTTGGGAGTAACCAACAACCCCAGTACGTTCTAACTACTTTGGTTGCAGTGTGAAATGGACCTGGAAGTGAACATCAAGGAGGAACCAGCCTGGCTTGAAGAAACAACAAATGCATCACTTGTAAGTCTGATCCAGTTAACTTTATAGAGATCAGAATTTAATCCTTAGTAGCTGAATAAGTTTGGCAGGGGCAAAATTTACTGTGCGCTTACCCAATATTAACACCAGCAGTCACCATTCGCTGCATTGGCTTCTAGGCATGGTTTGTCTTTTGTTTCTTTGTCTGGGAATATGCCATACTGTGCTAAACAAAGCTTCCAACTGCTAGGAACTATAAACGACACTATTGATGTACATCTATGGGTCCAGCTAGAGACAGAGCATTGTTCATGGGAATAGGAAAGAGGTTCTGATGGCATAAACCCCCAGATAAGGGCCGCTTAGTGGACAATTGGCCTGAAGCCTTTGCTAGGGAGATGGCAGTGCATTCTATGTTTTGTAATGGCAAAAAGCTGAAATTATGTTGTGGGCTTGATAGTGATGGGGCTTTGGTTAGGTGCAGCTTGTGACAAAGTTGTGAAGGCAGTGTCTCAAGTTCGAGGCTTCAGGGCATTTCCTGTATTAAGTACCGATTGACTGACTGGCTGTTTTTAATTGATTACCTCTGTTGGTTATTGAAATGGATTTCTGGGGGCTGCGTGGTTATGAATTTATTCTGCATGGTTTGGTAATGGAATCCTTGTGTGATTGACATAATTTCCTATCATATGTTAGCCAAATGCAGTGCTAGTAATTACTGAGGTGGTAGAAAATGGTGGGTGCTAAATTGATTTAGGTTATGGACAATAGGTCTCAATATATTTTTCCTCAGAAAGAAATTCCAGGTAAGATTTGCATCATTCAAACTTTTTTACAATGTTAGTAATGTTGGGTGAGCATGTAATAAAATTCTGCCTTGGCAGTTTATTGTGAGTATAACTCGCCCAAGACAAACACCCTGATAAAGGCGGAGATGCAGTGGAATATTTAGGGTAGAAGGAAGATATTTTCATCATCTTTCCTTGCTCTTTGTTGCTGCTGTATACACAGTCCGTTGCAATCCTCTGAGTGTGTATCTTTCAGTTCAGTGACTTCTTTTGATAGCTCAGAGGGTAAACTGGTGACATGCTAATTTCACATCGGCGAATTATGAATTATCCCGGCATATATTTGTAGTGATACCAGGATGAACTTCAGTATGGCACCTTAGAATCTTTAAAAATCTTGAAAGTTGGTAGAGGGATGTTCAATGAATAACTGTGACTTGACAGTAATAATCTATTGCAAATAGTATGAAATGCTAATTTATGAATGAGATATTGCCCAAGAGTTGCTTAAAGCTAAAATTCTGCAATAAATGAACACTATTCTCAGAATTAATGTGTGCTTGTTGAGTTCTAAGTTACAGGTGCTACAGAAGAGAACGGTTTCTGAACATATCCGAGATGTGAGCGTACTCAAATTTCTGTAAAATATTTTCACCGCCTTGTCAATACTTATACATTTTATTTTATTTAATTACCATACATGTTTCTTCTTCAGCGGTGCCAAATATAACAAGTATCTATGAATTTTGAAAATTTTTAGAACAATTTCTGTTAGTTTCACCTTTCCTATTTACTATGTCATTTGTTGCAGATTTTACTGGAAATTTCCTAACTAATGTAATCTATTAAATTAACCTCTATAAGTTAATTTATGTCCTTATTTACATATGAAAAAATTATTATTTCTTCTTGTCTGAATTTAACATTTACTTGTCATTTAGTGGAAATCCTTTAATAAATCAATTATCTATTATTTTACAATTGATTACTCACGGTTACCCTCACATCCACAATCTGCTGGGAGATGTGTGTGTTAAGGAAAGAGCAGATTTGCCTGTGGCAAATGAGAGATCAAATAGCTCAAAATTCAAATGTATTTTCTCTCAAAATTAGTATTTTGCTCAGACGTTGAATTCATTTAGAAGGGCAGATTTGTGGTAAGCTCATTTTTTTCCTCTAATACATGTCAGTGTCTATGTTACATAGAGAACCATGTCTAAGGACTATAGAATTCATTATTTCTGAGAAAATCTGCCCCTTCATAGTGAGCTCTGATGCCTTGGGAACTTAAGGCACATTAAAGATGAACTTTTCTTTCCTATTTATCATTATTTCCTTCTCTGTCTTGTGCATCTTTTTTCATCCTTTGTATGGCTACTGTTCTCTTTCTTCTGTATTGAATGGGTCACGTCAGTATATTCTAGACTTTTATACTTCAATTCACTTTTATTAGTAAATGAACTTATATTAGCATGTAAGCTTTTGATTGCATTCCCTCCCCCACATCTTCAGTGCCAACAAGATTTTATGAATCCAAGTGAGAAATTTGATGGTCTTGTAGTAGATCATGAAAGAGCTTCTGAAACTGTGGATGTACACTCCAACTCTCCACTGATGGCGTTCTTATCCCCACAGTTCTTCACAGAACACTACATAACATCTTTGTAGTGGTAAAACATTCTCATTTGTACAGTAGTTGCTTTGGGTTTGGACTTCATCTCATCTTTCCCTGGTAACTGACTGTGATAAGCCTGCTTCTTTCATGATAGTTTTTAATATTTACATCTGGAAGCATTGAAATATGGTACTTGAAACAGGACTGTCTCAATGCAGTATGTAGTCCCTGTGAGCTCGGCAAAACCAGAGTAGAGAATGTGATCAAAATATTTCAAGGTATTTTAATGTCTGTAAACAAACTCTATGCTGAGAATAAAAAAAGATTTAGAACAGTTTCAACACTTAAATCGGTCAAACAACCTCTAAGATTTGATTGATATATTTGGACATATGAAACAGTTCATAAGATTCAGTGTTTATGTCTATGACAGCTTCCTTCCAAATTCTGGGTAAGATGGCCTCAACATCATTCCACCAAGGATATCTTCTGATATGGCTAGAAAATCTTTCTCATTCTCAGTCTCATCCTTTCTCTGATGTAAGGAGTGAGCAAGGATAATAACACGTTTCTTAGTAGAGCCTGTGGTTTTCCGAATCCTCTGCTGGTAGAAATCTTCCATAAACATTAGGGACATTTTGAAAGTAACTATAATACTGGCAGGTAATTTGTTTTTGACTATATTTGTAGATGTGTGTTATGTGCATACCTAATATATATTATTTTCCTCAGGAAAATATTGAACGTGTATCAGAAGTGATAGCTCTGAAAAAAGAAGCCAAGTCAGAGTTAACAGAGCCAGAGTCAACACAGGAAAACTCTCTTGAGGTAATGTACATAATTTTATAAGCCATCATCACGCAATGAAAATAGTTAGAAAATGGCTGAACAGACATCAGTGGTTGACCCTTCATTTCAATGCATACGATTGATAGTCCTATGGAAAATATAATTTTCTCTGAGATTGCCTGTTTACATACCTAATTTTCACTTTTATTTCAAGTTGTTTCATGAACTTGCATAAAGTATCGTGTAGCAATTACGATTGGTGCAAAGGTGCAAAGACCTTTATGTTATATCATTTCGGTGCTGGTGTCATTCCTACTAATTCTTTTGACTTTGTAAGTGTTTTTGAGCACAGAGTTGCTATAAGATTCATTCTTTTGTTACTGTTGCTGGATATTTTACTAGTTTTTGGCAAGCGATATAAAAATAAACTTGTTATATTATTGATTACATTCATTACTAGCAAATGTACCGGGGCTGATGACCTTCGATTTTAGGCCCCTTAAAACAACAAGCATCATCATCCTCAGCAAATGTACCCATGCCTCTCTAAGGCATTCTACATTGTATACGGATATTGAAGTAAATTACTGTACGTGCAGTGAATAAGAGTTTTAGAAATTGCATGTCTCTCAGCTTATCCAGAAGCAACAGGGTGAGGTTCCCATATTTTGTTTCCAATGTAAATGCCTCTTGTTTCATTATTTGCAAGTTGGCAACAGGTTTTATTCGGTCTTAAGCATTGTCAAATTCATTGTGCTAATGGAGGAGTTTATCTGCTGTTTTCCGGTACAAATCCTTAAGTAATGTATTTACAGAATTGAGGGCCACATTAAGCACATGTACACTGGAATTGTTTTTGGTTAAAAGGATGAAAATGTCATCACGGGGAAGGATGTTTCAAGAATAATGACACTGAAAATCATCTGCCAGATGCGAAACAGGTTACAAAGAATGTTTTATCATTGAATTAACAGTTAGTGTGCAAAAGTTATTGTGTCATGTGATATACTTAAGAATAGATTGCATTAGGAAGGAAGATGTGGGGTATTATTATCGAGAATGGAGGACATGCTTTGGACTTTAACATATTCTGAGGAGAGTGATTAATGTTTATGCACTTCGATGGCTGGCACCTCTACCTACTCCATGGTCACAATAGATTTGATGAGTTCTCATTACAATGGCAGGTGCCCGTTCCTACTTCCAGACACATTACAGTTGAGGAGTTTTTATTATAATAGCAGGCACCTTTCCTACTGCTTGTCAGAATTGAGTTGCACTGTTATCATAATGACAGCACCCTTTTCTTAATGAAAGTCACACTGAGTTTGTGAATTTCCTTTGTAATAGCAAGGCCACTATGCCTAATGCCAGTCACATTTTAGATGGGTAAATTTTTTTATAATGGCAGGCACACTTGCCTACTCCCAAACACAATCAATTAAGGGAGTTTTTACCAAAATTGAATGCTCCCTGGACCTCTGCCAGTCAAATAAAAAAGGGAGTTATTCATTAGAATGGTAGTTCCTACTTACTAATGCCAGTTACACAGGGGTTGGAAAGGATTCCATTCCTACTGCCATTTAAAGTCTATATGGAGAGTAATGATTACAGTAGCAGATGCTACTGTTAATTAATTATGACAGACACCCTTTCTACATCCCTAAAAACAGATGTTAATGAATATACACATCGATTGCATGTTAACAATATTGCAAACTTTCATTTACAGATTAACTGCTGTTATACAATACATCATATCGACAAAGGGATTGTACAATAAGATGCCTCATTTAGTGGTCAAAATGGCTGTCTTAAGACATTTTCTTCTGTCTCATCTATTTAGTTGTAAAATTGAGTTAGAAACATTGAATAAGGTGAAATTGGATAAGGTTTTCTCATCTTTGGGTACTAATGTGACAGCTATAATTATAGAAATTGGCTCAGTTGTGAATACTGGGTGGGCCAATGTTCGTGTTGAATTATGTGATTCTATCTTTCGTTTAAGTCATTCGAACTACAAACTACGTGCACAAAGAAGAAAATATAGGTATATTCGAGAAATACATAAAATTGTAACATATAAGGAATAGAGATACGATGAAACATCATAGGACCGAAGTTGTAGATCACTACAAATTGAACTGAGATTGTCCCAACCGTTTGGTGATACAACGTAACGTTTAGCCGTGAAATGGCTGAAAACGATTATCTACTCCGTTGTTAAAATTGCCTCCATATTTCAATATTCTTTGGTAATAAAAAGTCAAAAGTTTCAAGATCTTTGATATTTTGCATCAGTTACGGGCTGAAATGTATAATTTCACCTAATTTCAATTTTCTAGCTCGTCTAGAATATTGTGCCACAGTCTTGGTTGTGGCCGAGGGGGTAATATTTAGGACTTTCAGGAAACTGTAGCTAAAATTTTGCAGATAACCATTATTACACCTGAAATGGAAACTGTATGAAAATTTTGCCAAAATAGTCAATGTACAGACACACTGTCATTATGATTTTATTTCTATGTAAATGAATCTGCTGTACGTAAACTCTAATTCTGTAGTATCTCATGGCCAGAAATATTCATTTCAGGTAAGAAATCAGTACAGCTTTGAGTACCACCCGGTACCTTCTTACACTCTCTCTCTCTCATTGGTCATATCCACTAGATGCGTTAACACATGCACACATCTGAAGAGTGAGGGGAGGTGGAGGAAACGAAGTATGAGCGTATCTGGTATGAACGAAACACACGCTCGACAATGAAGGCAGAGGGGATGAGGAGAGGAACCACATGGCTCCTTCATAGCAACAGACATGATGTGTATGTCAACTCATTGAGGGTCAAATTCTCCAGTTTCTTTTTAATTCTTGTGTAGGAAGTCTGGCTGAAATTTAAGCGTTCTCGACTATGACTTCATTATCAAATGGCTTCATGCTCAATAACTGTAAGAAGGAATGACCTTATTTTTGTCAATATGTGCCCTGTCAAGTACTATTGCTACTACTACTACTAATAATAATAATCATAATAATAATCATTGCTTTCCTCAAAAACCAAAGTAAGTATTAAATAATTATGATTATCAGAGATGCAAGGGCATTTGGAAAATTGTTCAGCGCTGATCAAACAATTAAATGCCATGTGTTGGGGTGGGATTACATCATGAACAGTTCATCGCAATTAAATTACAGTTAATTAATAGTTTTCCTTGTTCAGGAAAAGCTAATGTAGCCAGAATGTTTATCTTAATCAGGTACCAAGAATCATGGAGTTGGGAGTGACCTCTGGGTGTGCAATGTCACAAGCCCCACCTCCTGGAAGACGAACATATGTGATGTTGCCTTGGATATTTCTCCTTCATCCCCAGGGTTGACCAAAATCTTCGCCCAGACATTACTTGTTTCCTTTTCCACCCGAAATACTTGGGATCATGATAGTACAACACCTTTTGGGCTTTGTCCGCTGGACTTTGCCTGCAAAACCAGCAGTTCATGATATTTAGTAATCCTCCTGTTGAAAGAATGCACATGAGGAAAATTTTATAAATGGATTTCCATCCAGGTTTGTCAATTTCCAGTCAGGCTGGTCTTGTAAAAATTGTCGGAGTAAAATCACTGTCCCGGTTCCCTATAAACCCCCAATCTTTTCCGGTAATTTGAAATAGTACGGATGTTAAAACCTAACATTGAACACTTGGATGGTAAATATAAAGTATATTTGAAGTATGTGCAGAAGTTTTCAACTTGAAAGAAGTGACGCTTTACATGCACCCGCTCTTGAGTTAAGTCTGGTGTGACTTGTACTGAAAAACAGTCCTTTAATGATATCTGCCTTATTAAACCTCATATCGAAATAATGCACAGGAGAAAAAAGGTTTAGAAATTTATTTCCAATAAGGCAGGTAGATTTTCAGTTAGGCTGTGTGTATTTTGTGAGGGTGCAAAATTATGGTTTCAGTTTCATAGAAATCCCCAGTCAAATCAGGGATTTAGAAACAATATTGGTCCTAAAACCTACTCAAGTGCAGGTGGATACTAAATATGAAATTTGGTAGAAATATATCTAGTAGTTTTAAGTTATAGACAGACACCAAAGCTAAAAAATATGTAGATGGTTATTGTTACACCTTGAATAGATAACTGTACAGAAATATCGCCAAAATAGTAAATGTACAGACACACGGTCATTACAGTTTTATTTATATATATATGAGGAATCTGCTCCATGTACAATGCCTTTTGGGTTTTGTCCACTGAACTTAGCCTGCAAAAGCGACTGTTCATGATATCTCACTTTTTAATCATCCTGCCAAAAAATGTCCAAGAAGTAAATGTTTTAGAAATGGATTTTCATCATGTTTGTTCAATTTCTGGTCAGGTTGGTCTTGTATATATTGTGGCAAAGTAAAAGCACCATTTTGTTTCCCTATAAACGCCCAGACCATTTCAGGAATTTGAAATGATATGTGTGTGAGTCATCAGTCCATAGACTGGTTTGATGTAGCCCTCCATGCCACCCTATCATGTGCTAACCTTTTCATTTCTATGTAACTTTTGCATCCTACATGTGCTCTAATCTGCTTGTCATATTTAAACCTTGGTCTACCCCTACTGTTCTTACCACCTACACTTCCTTCAAGAACCAACTGCACAAGTCCCAGGTGTCTTATGATGTGTCCTATCATTCTATCTCTTCTTGTCAAATTTACCTAAATCGATCTCCTCTCACCAATTCAGTTCAGTATCTCTTCATTTGTGATTCGATCTATCCATCTCACCTTCAGTATTCTTCTGTAACACCACATTTCAAGAGCTTCTATTCTCTTTCTTTCTGAGCTAGTTATCGTCCATGTTTCACTTCCATACAATGCCCCACTCCACATGAAAGTCTTCAAAAACATCTTTCTAATTTCTATATCAATGTTTGAAGTGAGCAAATTTCTTTTCTTAAGAAAGCTCTTCCTTGCTTGTGCTAGTCTGCATTTTATGTCCTCCTTACTTTTGCCATTGTTTATTTTACTACCCAAGTAACAATATTCATCTACTTCCTTTAAGACTTCATTTCCTAATCTAATATTTCCTGCATCACCTGCCTTCGTTCGACTGCTCTCCATTAATTTTGTTTTGGACTTATTTATTTTCATCTTGTACTCCTTACCCAAGACTTCGTCCATACCATTCAGCAGCTTAAGCATAGATACAAGGATAATTTAATAAAAAACCACCTATTCAATACTTTCCACGTTTAATGTGGTTATTATTTTGGGCATCTTCAGCCTGTATACAACCTTTAGGTCAAGGTTTGGGACCTTTTTAACCAATATAAACATACCAATATATACAATATATACAAACATTAGTGAACTCTTAAGACAGGTAACATAATACAGCTAAGTATTTTTGGTCCTAATCTATTTAATTTGAAAAATGTCCAAAACTAAAATGGTTCTTCTTTTGGTAAAGACGATTACATACCGGGGTTTATGTGACCGCTATATCATATCACTCAAATGCTTCATCCACCATGCCAAGAGTTAAACCCGCCCATATCACTTCTAGAAACTCCCCTCCAGCAATAGCACATGCGCCCATAGACCAGCCTGCCCCCACTCTCCCTCCATGCCCCGCCCCTCCATTACCGCACCAGTACAACACCAGGAGTAGAAATGTTGATAAGACAGGCGCTGCCGGAACAGACAGGTCCATCTAGTATGAATTGAACAAGTAAGTCGTTTTACAGTTAAGAGGTGTTAGTTTAATACATTTTATCACAACGCGTGCTCTAAATTTCTAATTCAATATTAATTTTCTACTTCATTACAGATACTCTTAAGATCCCTCCCAAAGACCAAGCAACACATCAACGGGAACAATATTCATACAAGACTGTATTAAGTGTCTAGGATGTTCCTTCTTAATTAAGCAGCAGCCTAAAACTAAGAAACAGCTTAATATTGTACTCTTGTCAATTCCTTGACGTTACATGAGACCCAAAGTCAAGACGCTAACAGTTTCGTTCACAACAACGTTCTTGTCCAATCTACCTATAACAATCGTTTTTTTAAATCTCCACTTGTGCATGACAACACATTAAAATATTAGTTACATCAAGAACATGAAAATGAAAATTGTGGGTCAAATAAGCCCCAGTTTTAATATCATCCTTTCTCAAGACGTATGATAAAAAAGAAGATCCATTTCATTTTATTTCTGAACATTTTAAGTTAACCAGAATAGAACTGCCAGGTTAAAACACATTTAATTTAAATTTATGTTTCTAACCTACAATCAACAATCAGTTCAAGTCTCCACTTATTGTTGAGGACACATCCTGTCAACAGACACGGTACTTCAAGAACATGATATGATATAGGGGTCACATAAACCCCGGTATGTAATCCTCTTTACCAAAAGAAGATCCATTTTAGATTTGGACATTTTTCAAATTAAATAGATTAGGACCAAAAATACTTAGCTGTATTAACTTATGTTACCCGTCTTAAGAGTTCACTAATGTTTGTATATATTGGTATGTTTATATTGGTTAAAAAGGTCCCAAACCTTGGCCTAAAGTTTGTATACAGGCTGAAGATGCCCAAAATAATGGGTGAAACATGTACCTGATCTAAATAAATCTACATAAAATCATGTAGATAATAACCACATTAAACGTGGAAAGTATTGAATAGGTGGTTTTTTATTAAATTGTCCTTGATATCTATGCCTAACGTCATCTTCAGTACGGAACAATAATGAGAGTTGTTACTTGTAATTTGGTAGCCAACCAGGCAAAATACCATTTAAATAGGTACTTCAACCTTAAGGTCAAGATTTGTAAACTAACAAAAGACATAGCCTTTCTAAAACAGTGTCTAGAACTAAAATTGATCCCAAAATTTTTGAAGCCTACACAGTGAAAAAACTTTACTAACCAAAGTTTGAATAGAGTCCAAAACAAGTTCAACGACATTTGGTTAAGAAATGAAATTAAAAAGTCATATATAAAGAAGTCACTTTTAAATCTGCAGTTATATAAAGTTCATTTAGCGTTAGCTCAGACTTTACATCCGTTAGAATGGAACTCTTTCCAACTACATGTGGACAATAAACTGATTGTTTTGTTGGATAGGAAGCAATTTACTCTTGACAAGAAACTATCTCTATTAAAAGCATCCCAATCACGGTTACCAAAACATAGTTTAGACATGCAAAAAGCGGCTCCCTCACAGAACAATACACCCACAGTATTTAATTTGACAGACGTACTCTTCTCTGAAGAAGAAATGGGGATCTTGAATAAAGGCTTAAAACATAACTGGCCTAGCAAGGAAAAATGAAACGGATATTATCAATACAGTAGGTGAGATCGAGGCTAACATTTCTAAACTCCCTTTGGAAGCACAAAATGATACCAGATTTCAGGTAAAAAAGAAACTACCAAAATTAGCGGAAGAAATAAACGCAAATTCAAATTTCAACCACAAAAAATTGATCCAGAACGTAAAAAAGAAAATAGACGACAACATCATTGTCACAAAAGCGGACAAAGGAGGTTCCATAGTTCTCCTAGATCAAAACACATATATTCAAAAAACAGAAGACTTTTTTAAGGACAAAATATACACAATAATCAACAAAGATCCAACCACGAGAAATCAACAAAATCTAAAAACTCTAATAAGAAGTTCTAACTTTCTTTTCAATGAACAAGAACAACAAAAACTTTTTAACATGAACCCTAGTATTCCCACAGCCAGAGCCTTACCAAAGATTCATAAGAGGGACATTCCAATACGCCCTATGATAAACTGTAGAAATAGCCCCACCTATAAAGTATCAAAATTCATTCACGGCTTCCTAAAAAAAACATTACGTATTCAATAATAAACATCCTTTAAAAAATTCAGTTACTTTTTGCGAAATTCGAAACAAGTTTAAGCTGCGACCCAATCACTCAATGTGCTCCTATGATGTCTTAAATATGTACCCAAACATCCCTACCAAAGAAAGTGTAAGATTCATCAATGATAATATTAATAAACACAGCGGCCTTAGTAAGATGGAAATTGATGAATTCATGAAGATATTAAATTTTGTCTCAAGCAATAACTTTTTCAATGGAAAGTTTTACCAACAAAAAGGGCTTAGCAATGGGCGACCCTCTTTCTGGCATCTTAGCAGACATTTATATGGACACAATTGAACACACAAAAATTATAACACAAATAAAAGGCGTATGTTCATGGCTCAGATTTGCAAACGATACTTTCGTAATTTTCGACAAAAATGTCACTAATAGTGACGAGATCCTGGAGTCCCTAAACAAAATTCATCCCAGTGTTAAGTTTACTAAAGTGGATGAGGTTAGGAACTCATTAAACTTTTTGTTACACGCGGACATAATACATTCGATTTTCGAATATACAGGAAACCTACACACTCTCCCTTAACTATTATGAATTCATCCCTACACCCCAAGTCACCAAAACAAGCCTCTTTCTATAATTTAATTTATAGAGCTTTTAAAATTCCTCTTTCTCCCAACAATTGAAAAATTGAACTGAAGTGCATAAGGAATCGTGCTCAACTCAACGGGTTTAAAATAGATATGGTCAACTGTTTGATTAATAAAATCAAAATTAAATTGTCCACTAATCTAGTCCAGAAAAACCTAAAAAAACTAGTTTTGCCACATTTACATATAACAACCCAGCTGTCCATCAGATCGCAAATACTTTGAAGAAGCACACTATTAATATTGGCTTCGGGACAGTTAACACCAATCGAAACATATTTTTTAACCATAACAAGGTCAATCACAATAGCAACCATTATTCAAGGTCCGGCATATATGAACTAACATGTACACAATGTAATTTCTCTTATTTCGGCCAAACTGGCCGGAGCTTTAACATGAGATATCTGGAACATTATAACGCTCAAAAACACAATAAGTATTCAGCGATGAGCCAACATATGAGAGAAACGGGCCATCACTTTACATCCATAGAGAAAGATCTTATCATCATTAGAAGCATAGGTAAAGGGAAATTAATGAATGAACTGGAAAATCTACACATCGTTTTAGACCAAACCTACAATAAAAATAAAAATCTCAACGATGTCAATGAAATTAAAAATCCTTTGTACGAATTAACACCTAGATTAATTAACATCGTGAATTCAAATCAAAACAAAATCCCTCAATTTTTTAAATCTCCACACTCAAATGCTTCATCCACCATGCCAACAGTTAAACCCGCCCATATCGCTTCTAGAAACTCTCCTCCAGCAATAGCACATGCGCCCATAGACCAGCCTGCGCCCACTCTCCCTCCATGCCCCGCCCCTCCATTACCGCACCAGTACAACACCAGGAGTAGAAATGTTGATAAGACAGGCGCTGCCGGAACAGACAGGTCCATCTAGTATGAATTGAACAAGTAAGTCATTTTACAGTTAAGAGGTGTTAGTTTAATACATTTTATCACAACGCGTGCTCTAAATTTCTAATTCATTATTAATTTTCTACTTCATTACAGATACTCTTAAGATCCCTCCCAAAGACCAAGCAACACATCAACGGGAACAATATTCATACAAGACTGTATTAAGTGTCTAGGATGTTCCTTCTTAATTAAGCAGCAGCCTAAAACTAAGAAACAGCTTAATATTGTACTCT
The DNA here is from genome assembly GCF_040414725.1 of Anabrus simplex. Lineage (NCBI taxonomy): Eukaryota > Metazoa > Arthropoda > Insecta > Orthoptera > Tettigoniidae > Anabrus > Anabrus simplex. The sequence continues at coordinate 5,560,116 of NC_090277.1, forward strand.
TGTCAATTCCTTGACGTTACATGAGACCCAAAGTCAAGACGTGAACAGTTTCATTCACAGCAACGTTCTTGACCAGTCTACCTATAACAATCGTTTTTTTAAATCTCCACTTGTGCATGACAACACATTTAAATATTAGTTACGTCAAGAACATGAAAATGAAAATTGTGGGTCAAATAAGCCCCAGTTTTAATATCATCCTTTCTCAAGACTTATGATAAAAAAGAAGATCCATTTCATTTTATTTCTGAACATTTTAAGTTAACCAGGATAGAACTGCCAAGTTAAAACACATTTAATTTAAATTTATATTTCCAACCTACAATTAACAATCAGTTCAAGTCTCCAATTATTGTTGACGACACATCCTGTCAACAGACACGGTACGTCAAGAACATGATATGATATAGGGGTCACATAAACCCCGGTATGTAATCCTCTTTACCAAAAGAAGATCCATTTTAGATTTGGACATTTTTCAAATTAAATAGATTAGGACCAAAAATACTTAGCTGTATTAACTTATGTTACCCGTCTTAAGAGTTCACTAATGTTTGTATATATTGGTATGTTTATATTGGTTAAAAAGGTCCCAAACCTTGGCCTAAAGTTTGTATACAGGCTGAAGATGCCCAAAATAATGGGTGAAACATGTACCTGATCTAAATAAATCTACATAAAATCATGTAGATAATAACCACATTAAACGTAGAAAGTATTGAATAGGTGGTTTTTTATTAAATTATCCTTGATATCTATGCCTAACATCATCTTTAATACGGAACAATAATGAGAGTTGTTACTTGTAATTCAGCAGCTTCTCGAGATCTTCTGCAGTGAATACATACAATTTCCAGAATATTTGTTTAATGTCAACCTAGTCAATACTTACAATACCACATTTTGTGGTTAAATAATTATAAAAAATAGACAGATCATGAACATGTTTCGCCCTTCTTAATGGGCATCATCAGTACAATGGTTAACCTTAAAACAAATAATTACATATATGACTGTTTACAACTATTAGTCATATAAAATTGGAATGAGATGTCATGATATTAAAAGTTATTTTCGATATCATGATTAAAAAGTTTGATGTGAATATTACAAACACAAGTTAAAACAATAGTAGTAAAATTTTACAATATTGTCTATAAAATATATGTTTATATTGGTGAGAAGATTGTCAATAGGCATTCGTCTGGAGTTGAAATGGATCCTTTTCTTTTAACTTTTGGTGAAAGTCAATATTATAGTCTGTTCACCAGCAAGTAGAATTTACAGAATAAAATAAATGAAAAACATATGTTCCTATGGTAGAAAATTGGGTCAGGAATGATCATTTGGTGTTTCTTTTTGAGTTAAATTGGTTAAAATCCATTCAGGTAAGAGTACGTTAAAATGGAATATACGTTGAAAATTTTATCCGATGTACTGGTTGAAATATCTATCACTTTGACAGTAGTCTTCCATTTGTTGTGTAAGTCTCTGTGGTTAGAATGTTGATAACCTGCAAAGAAATATAAAAACGCATTTAATGTGTATGTATAAAATGGATGTTGTTGTATAGTGTTATGGGTTACGTAAAAATGTATACTTACTCGAATGCCATAGAGTGCCTATCTTGTTCTGTTATTAGCGTTAGTCTGACTGGCGTTTCTGCTGCACGTGTTGTATGGGTGTGGCGGAGGGAGGGGGACGGGTTGAGGGAGGGAGGAATTGGGCAGATTAACACATATTGGTATCAGCACGGGAGGGGGATTATTCGGAGGGGGAATTGTAGGTTTAGTATTCGAGGGGGTAGATGGAGTTGTTGAATTGGCAACTTTTAATATATGCGGAATTTTCTTCTGATTTGGGATAACTGTTTTCAGTAACCTAGGTATTAATGTGTATATAGAACTCTTAATCTCCGTGTCGTCATTAAGGTTTTGATCTTTATTAAATGTTTTGTCCAGATAAATATAAATATTTTCTAATTCATTTAGTAATTTTCCCTTGCTAGTATTCCTTATTATTGTCAGATCTTTTTCTATTGAGTTAAAATGGTGGCCCATTTCCTTCATGTGTGTACTCAATTTAACTCAAGAAGAAACACCAAATGATCATTACTGATATAATTTTCTACTATAGGAACATATGTTTTCATCTATTTTATTCTGCAAATTCTACTTGCTGGTGAACACGACTATAATAATGACTTTCACCAAAAGTTAAAAGGAAAGGATCCATTGCAATTCCAGGCGAATGCTGATTGACAATCTTCTCACCAATATATACATATATTTTTTTAGACAATATTGTAAAATTGTACTACAATTGTTTTAACTTGTGTTTGTAGTATTCACATCAAACTTTTTAATCATGATATCGAAAATAACTTTTAATATCACAACATCTCCTTCCAATTTTATATGACTAATAGTAGTAAACAGTCGAATTTGTAATTATTTGTTTTAAGGTTATCCATTGTGCTGATGATGCCCATTAAGAAGGGCGAAACATGTTCACGATCTGTCTACATTTTGTAATTATTTAACCACAAAACGTGGTATTGTAAGTATTGACTAGGTTGACATTAAACGAATATTCTGGAAATTGTATGTATTCACTGTTATCAATACGGACCAAAAAATGAGATTAATGTCTTGTAATATTCTGCAGTCTCAGATAAAATAACAATATTATTGGCAAATCTGAAGGTTTTGGTTTCCTCTCCTTGGATTGTGATTCCCTTTCCAAATTCCTCTTTGATTTCCTTTACCGCCTGTTCTATGTAAACATTGAAGAGGAAGGGGGACAAACTGCAGACTTGCCTCACTCCTTTCTGGATTGCTGCTTCTTTTTCAAAGCCCTTGATTCTTATCACTGCAGACTGATTTTTATACAGATTGTAGATAATTCTTTGTTCTTGGGATCTGATCCCAATCACCTTCAGAATCGTAAATAGCTTGGTCCAATCAAGATTATCGAATGCCTTCTCTAGATCTACAAATGCCATGTACTTGGGCTTGTCCTTCTTGATTCGATCCTCTAAGATCAGACATAAAGTCAGGATTACTTCACGTGTTCCTACATTTCTTCTGAAGCCATATTGATGTTCTCCCAACTCAGCTTCAACTTGTTTTTCCATTCTTCTGTAAATAATACGTGTTAAAATTTTGCAGGCATGTGATACTAAACTAATGGTGCGGTAGTTTTCACACCTGTCAGCACCAGCTTTCTTGGAAATAGGTATAACAACATTCTGCCGAAAATCGGATGGGACATGTCCTGTCTCATACATCTTACACACTAAATGGAATGACCTTGCCATGCTGCTTTCCCCTAAGGCAGTCAGTAATTCAGAAGGAATGTCATCAATTCCAGGTGCCTTGTTCCTATTTAGGTCTCTCACAGCTCTGTCAAACTCTGATCTCAAAATTGGGTCTTCCATTTCATCAGCATCGACAGCCTCTTCTTGTTCCAGAACCAAATTATCTACATCTTTACCATGATACAACTGTTGGATATGTTCCTGCCATCTTTCTGCTTTGTCTTCTTTCCCTAGAAGTGGTTTCCATCTGAGCTCTTAATATTCATACACCTAGATTTCATTTCTCCAAAGGTTTCCTTGATTTTCCTGTATGCAGCATCTACCTTTCCCAGGACTATACAACCTTTGACATCTTTGCACTTCTCTTTCAGCCATTCTTCCTTAGCTACCTTGCACTTTCTATCCACTTGATTCTTTAATCACCTGTATTCTTTTCTGCCCTCTTCATTTCTAGCATTCTTGTATTTTCGTCGTTCATCAGTCAGGTCTGGTATCTCCTGAGTTATCCACTGATTCTTAGTTGATCTTTTCTTCCTTCCTAACATTTCTTCAGCAGCCCTACTAACTTCATTTTTCAAGACTATCCACTCTTCCTCTATTGTGTTTCCTTCAGCCTTTTAATTTAGCCTTTGTGCCACATGTTCCTTGAATCAATCACTAACACTCTTTTCTTTCAACTTGTCTAGATCCCATCTTTTTGCAATCTTTCCTTTCTTCAATTTCTTCAACTTCAGATGGCATTTCATGACCAACAAGTTGTGGTCGAGTCCACGTCTGCTCCTGGGAAAGTTTTGCAATCCAACGCTGGTTTCTGAATCTCTGCCTAATCATAATGAAGTCTATTTGATATCATCCAGTGTCTCCAGGTGTCGTCCACTTATACAGACGTCGTTTGTGGTGTTTGAACCAAGTATTGGCAAGGACTAAATTATGATCAGTGCAGAATTCAATCAGCCGAGTTCCTCTTTCGTTCCTTTGTCCCAGTCCTAATTCTCCTACTGTATTACCTTCTCTTCCTTGGCCTACCACTGCATTCCACTCTCCCATCACAATTAGATTCTCGTCACTTTTGCATATTGTATTAAATCTTCTATCTCTTCATATATTTTTTCGATTTCCTGGTCATCCGCTGAACTAGTAGGCATATAGACCTGCACTATTGTGGTGGGCATTGGTTTGGTGTCTATCTTGACAACAATAATTCTTTCACTATGCTGGTCGTAGTAGCTTACCCGCTGCCCTATTTTCTTATTCATTATTAAGCCAACTCCTGCATTTCCCTTGTTTGATTTTGTGTTATAATTCGGTAGTCACTTGATCAAAAATCCTGTTCTTCCTGCCAACGTACTTCACTTATACCAACTACATCTAACTTTAGTCTATCCATCTCCATTTTCAGATTCTCTAAGCTACCACAACGATTCAAACTTCTAACATTCCACGCTCCGACTCGCAGAATGTCAGTATCCATGTTCCTGATGATCGCCCCCTCTCGTGTAATCCCTACCCGGAGACCCGAATGGGGGACTAGTTTACCTCCGGAATATTTTACCCGGGAGGAAGCCATCATCAGTACATCATTCACACAGAGAGAGCTGCATGTCCTCGGGAGTTAGTTACGGCTGTAGTTTCCCATTGCTTTCAGCCGTGTAGCATTATCAACACAGCTAAGCCATGTTGAGTATTATTACAAGGCCATATCAGTCAATCATCCAGGCTGCTGCCCTTGAAACTTCTGAAAGGCTGCTACCCCCCTTTCGATGAACCATTCGTTAGTCTGGTCTCTCAACAGATACCCATCCGATATGGTTGCACCTGCAGCTCGGCTATTGGCGTTATTGGGACTCGCAAGCCTCCCCACCGCGGCAAGGTCACATGGAAATGATATGGACCTTAAAACCTATCTTTGGACAGGTGGATGCTAAATATAAAGTTTGGTTGAAATATCATCAGCAGTTTTCAAGTAATAAAAAATATGTCTTACTTGCACCCGCTCTTGAGTTAAGTCTGGTGGGACTCGCACCAAAAAATGGTCCATTAACAATATCTCCCTTATTAATCCCCATATTGAAATGATGCACATGATAAAAGTGTTTTAAAAATTGATTTCCGTGAAGGCAGGTAGATTCCTATTAAGTTTGGTTGAGTATGTTTTTGGGAACGCAAAATCACGGTTTCAGTTTCTTATAAACTCCCCAGTCAGTTCAGGGATTGTGAAACTGTATTGGCCCTATAACCTACCCAACGTCAGGCGTATTCTAAGTATGAAGTTTGTTGGAAATATATCCAGTAGTTTTCTAGTTATAGACAAACAGACAATCAGTCATCAAAGCCAAAAAATAATAAAAATAAAATGGACAACTGTAGGGAAATTTGGCCAATGTGGTGAATATACAGGCACATGGTCATTATGATTTTATTTGTGTAGATATTTAGCCATATTTACCCTATGGGTTCAATCGAGTTACGATATAGGAATGGGGTGAATTTGGGTACATTTTTAACAATTTACATTATTTTTCACAAACTTATGTGGAAGCTAGAGTCATGAAATCTGGTTCGCATATAGCCATTGGTCTTGTCAATGTGCTTGCCAAATTCGATGACTCTATATTTCCTTTAAGTGTGTCAGACTATGTAATATACATGTAAAAAGCACAAAATTTAGGAAGAATCGAGAAATACAGCCAAATCTAACATATGAGGGGGGGAGAGACTACAAAGTTCATAGGACCAAAATTGTAGATCACTCCAAATTGAACCAAGATTGTGCCATCTGTTTTGTGAAAGGACTTGACGATTTAGGCACCAAATAGCTTGAAACGAGGGTCTGCTCCTGTCATCACAATTGGCACCATATTTCGATATTCTTCAGGTATAAAAGGTGAAAAATTTAAAGCTCGTGGAATTTTTCTGTTGGTTAGCAGCTAATATGCATAATTTTGCCTGATTTGTGTTTTCTAGCTCGTCTGGCAGGTGGTGCCGCTATCTTGATTTTGGGCGAGGCAGGGAACTTAGGACTCTAAGCAAATTAAACCTAAAAATTGTGCAGATGGTCTTTATTACCCCTTTAAGAGATAGCTGTACGTAAATTTCACTGAAGTAGTCAATGCACAGACACAGGGTCATTACAATTTTATTATATAGATAGATAAGGAATTTGCTCCACATATAACAAAATTTGGGCTATGTCGCCTGGAACTAGCCTGCAGAATCACTTATTAATCCTCCTGTCAAAGAATGCCCATCTGAAAAAAAGTTTCATAAATGGATTTCCATCAAGTTTTGTCAATTTCCAGTCAGGCTGGTCTTGTATATGTTGTGGGAGAATAAAATCACCTTTTTGGTTCCCTATAAACCCTCAGTCCAATCTGGGAATTTTAAATGGTATGGACCTTAAAACCAACCTTTGGACAGGTGGAAGCTAAATAAAAAATTAGGTTGAAATATCTTCATTAGTTTTAAAGTTATAAGAAATACGCTTTACACGCACCCACTCTTGAGGTAAGTCCAGTGGGATTTGCACCAAAAAACAGTTCGTTAACAATATCTCCTTTATTAATCCTCGTATTGAAATGATTCACGTGAGAAAAAATATAGGTTTACAAATTGTTTTCCATTGAAGCAGGTAGATTTCCATTAAGTTTGGCTGAGTATATTTTGCGAGAGTGCAAAATCATGGTTTTGGTTTCGTATAAACCCCCAGTCAGTTTAGGAATTTAGAAACAATATTGGCCCTAAAACCTACCCAAGGACAGGTGAATTCTAAATATGATGTGTCGTGTAAATATGTCCAGTAGTTTTCAAGTTATAGACAAACAGACACCATAGCTAAAAGATATGCAGATGGTCATGTTTACACCTGAAACACATAACTGTAGGGAAATTTCGCCAAGATGGTCAATGTGGTGGCACACGGTCATTACAATAGATGACAGGTGAGCACGGGCAAGTTTGTACGTGCAGCCCTTCATTTAGTGATTTACTGCTCCTGAACAGTTGATGATATCAACAAACGGTTTGCACTGGTCTATGTGTTTGGTCTGAAAACACTTTCTCGTATCTGCCTTATTTATGGGTTCGATGGAGTTGTGTTGTTTGAATGCGGTGAATTTGGGTACATTTTTAACATTTTATATTATTTTTCACATACTTGTGTGGAAGCTAGGATCATGAAATTTTGTTCACATACAGCCGTTGGTCGTGTCCATATGTGCGCCAAATTCAGTCACTCTATCTTTCTTCTGAGTGTGTCAAACTATGTAATATATTGTAAAATGCACAAAACTTACTAACAGTCTAGAAATGCAGCCAAATCCAACATATAAGGGAGAGAGAAATTTGACAAAATGTCATAGGCCCAAAGTTGTAGATCACTCCAAATTGAACCAAGATTGTGCCATCCCTTTTGTGATAGGACTTTCCACTTAGCTGTGAAATACTCGAAACAAAGGTCTGCTCTGTTATTTAAATTGTCTGTATATTTCGACATTCTTCAGGGATAACAAGTGAAACATTTAAAGATCTTGGAAGTTTTCCGTCGGTTACCAGCTAAAACTTTTAATTTCAATTTTCTAGCTCGTATGGCAGATTGTGCCGGAATCTTGAATTTGGGTGAAGGGGGAAACTTAGGACTTTCAGGAAACTAAAGCTAAATATTGTGCAGATGGTCATTAGTACCTGTTAAACGGATAGGTGCGTGAAAATTTTGCAAAAATAATCAATGCCCAGACGCACGGTCGTTATGATTTTATTTATATAGATAGATAAGGATCTGCTCCTTGTACAACACATTTTGAGCTATGACCATTCTCTTGTTGAAAAAATGCCCATGAGGAAAAAAGTTTTAAGAATGGATTTCCATCAAGTGTATTCAGTTTCCAGTGAGGTTGGTCTTGTATCTATTGTAGGAGAGTAAAATCACTGCTATGGAAATATCAGTCTTTTGGGGGCTAGGGGTCTCCAACCTCTAAATAATTTTTTCCAGACAATAAGTCCAATTTTGGTTGAGACTTTTGCTGGAACATACACACATACGTCCATTATGTCGGTCATTTTGGATATTTTTCTTTTCACTTTTTCTCACCCCTGTGTGTAAGGAGGCTGAACTTGGACTTAAAAAAATTCTAGACCATCACTGTTCATTTCAGGGACCTCCAAAAGAATGGATTTGACACTATTTTCACTTATATCTACATCTCACCTCCTGGTAGGGGTGCTACGCTCGTCATACCTCCACGGAATTTGTCGCCTGATAGTAAGTCATAAGTGTACCAAGTTTGGTTGATCTCTCTCCTGTAGTCCCGAAAAGTATGGATTCAACCCTAGTATAGCTCGCTTTCAGTTATAACTAGCAAATGTACCCGTGCTTCGCTACGGTATTATACGTTGTATACGGGTATATTTTTTTAAATTGCATGTCTCTTGGCGTTATCCAAGAAAAAGCACAGGGAGATCCGCAGACATTTTTTCCAATGTAAGGTGCCAGTTGCAGAGTTGTCATGATAATGACAGGTCCACTTGTCTACCGCAATTCACTATGCGTAATGTAAGTTGCATTTTGATGGGTAAATTTTTTTATAATCGGGGGCACCCTTGCAAGGGGGCACCTATACCTGATGATAAAGAGAATCAGGTAAAAAGAGTTTTGAATGAAATGCACACCCCCTTGCCTTCTGCTAGTCAAATCGTGAAGGGAATTATTCATAACATTGGTACACAGGCGTTGGAGGAGGACCCCGTTCCTACTGCCAGTTAAAGGCGATGTGGGGAGTACTGATTACAACAGCAGACGCGCTCCTGCTGACAGTCACTATTGATTTGTAAAGTATTCTTTACAATGTCAGACACACCCATTCTAGATCGACTTAAATGTAGATCGACATACGGAAGTATATGCATGTTCACCTGTATTTACAGAACAACTGCTTCTAAACGGTGCCTCATATCGAAAAACGGATTGTACGATAAGACGCTTCCGGCCTCATTTAGCGATCAAAATGGCTGACCCTATGATATTTCATCGTATCTCATCTATTTAAAGGTAAGATTGTTTTAGAAACGTTCGATGGGGGGAAATTTGTGTGAGGTTTACACACAGTGAATTATTTTCAGATACTTATGCGACAGGTTCAAACATAGAATTTGGCTCACATATGGCTACTGAGTAGGCCAATATTCATGTAGAATTTGATGATCCCATCTTTCCTATAAGTGAATCAAACCATTAATTATATGTGTACAAAGTGTAAAATTTAGGAAAATCCAGAAATAGAGCCAAATTTAACACATAAGGGATAGAATTACGACAATAAGTCATAGGACCAAAGTTGTAGATCACTCCAAATTGAACTGAGATTGTGCCATTCGGTTTGTTATATGATTTACCATTTAGCCGTGAAATTTCTCGAAACGGTTGTCTACCCCCGTTCTTAAAATTGCCTCCATATTTTGATATTCTTTGCTAATAAAAAGTCAAAAATTTATAGATCTTGGAAGTTTTCCATCAGTTACAGGCTGAAATGTTTAATTGTTCCCATTTTCAATTTTCTAGCTCGTCTAGCAAATTGTGCCACAGTCTTGATTGTGACTTATAATCTCATATTTTATCCCGTATTGGCTCAACACAACTAAGGTTAATTTATAAGTAGGTTCCCACCTTCCAATACTCATCAGTTCTATGTAATAGTTTTATTAATTACATGATATAAACCAGCTTAATCTCTAGGACATATTTTGTTCTGATTATGGAACATCTTCAGCTGAAAGATTTGACAAAATGGCAAGACGTTTAAAACACATGTGATAGTTATGATGATAAAATAAAATGTTCATTCATGCTGGTTAAAATTTCAACAAGTCAGTGTCCAAGTGACGAAGTAAAATCGGCGATAGGGTTCTTCTTTTATGTTGGAGATGTGTATATTTGTTAGTCTTGAAGATAAAATTAGAGATATACAAGATTTTCTTAACGTATAGTTATTGGGAAACTCTTGATAAAACAACTGTAGTTGAAGTTGAGTTGCTGTTGGAGTATTAAAATGAGTCTAAGACGAGAAGGGAATGAGTGAAAAGGAGGGTATTTTAAAGGAGAAAACCTTGAAAAAATGTATGTTCATGGAGTTGATTACCTTATAGTCGATCGTGATGTATTTGACGTCCTCCCTTACACCGTGTCGTTGACTGAGTTCTGTGTATGTGTGTGAGCACTTGCGGTGGGTGGGGAATATCGGAAGGAGAGGTAGGTGAAGTGAGGAAAGCGGGTGAAATGTTGTGTAGGGTGGAACTAACTGAGGAGTGGCGCTGTGATAGGCTAGGGGAAACGGAAGGGAAAGTAGGGGGAATGTTGTGTAGGGTGGAGCTAATCGGTTATTTCTTGGGTTCCTTTTTGATGGTTTTTCTAGATGAGTCTAATTTGGTAGCCTTTTTAAATAATATATTGATATTTTCCATGATTTCATTAATATTCTGGCTTTGATTTCGTTTCTGATCAATCTCAATATAGATATTTTCAATTATATTCATTAATTTGCCTTTGTGTAATATTCATAGAATGGTCAATTGCCTTTCTATTGATGTAGACTGTGTTTATATTCGGTCATATGAAGACTCATGGCCTAGTACTTCCTATGTTTTTCACCATGCTGCATTGCCATTTGTTTAGATTAACAAAGTTCAAAGTATTTCTTAATAGGGAGTTCTACAGTGTATCTGCCTGACGTGTCTGTCGTCATGTGTTGCTGGAAGTCTGCTTCACACTCTTTTTACGTTGGTGTTGTCCTCCTCTTTTATTGTCCAAAATAGTTGAATTTCGTTATATAGGTGGCGTAAGAATAGAAATTGATAAGCCTTAGTTTTTATCTTCCTTTCTTGTTAGTATGTAGCTACAACTGACTACTTTTTAACATTGTGAACTCACCTTCATCGCATTCGTCATTTACTGCTGCATTCTTCTCCGCATTTGATATGCGCACACTGCCACAGTTACGGGACTACAGTTAGCTGATTATCTGCGTCAAACATGGATGACATCATCGATTTTAGATTGTACACTCTTCATGGATGCTCTCAGCAGTTCTAGTGCCATATGTCATGTCTTCTCCTGTACCTCCCCTCTTTGGCTGTTCTACATAATTACAGTAAAACCTCGTTAATTCGAAGTTGTTGAGACACAAATATCTGTCTTCAAATTACGTGATTTTGAATTTACCGTCAACTCGTAATTCAGAAATGCCAACACTTGACGCGTCAAAAAATATTCTAAGACCCGTTACTGCATGGAATTAACCATGATTCACAATTTAAACCTTTTAGATGCCATCGATTAAGCTATTCCAAAAATGTATTCAAGGTGCATATGTAGTATTCAAATAATGCACTTGGATAACTCGCTGACAAACAAACTCCCGCAATGAAATAAAAAAAAGCATGATCCAAAGACGAAGAGAAATCTATGTTGGCTTGCCTGTGCAAGCCCTTTATTCACTGGATTAGTGTATTGTTCCATTTTAGATGCCCTGTACTTGCACAGAAAATAAATTATCCGCTTCAGAATTTCATGGCTTATCAAACTTTCCTATGACGTTGAGAGAAAGCCTCTTGCTTCCGTTTACATTACAACACCGTACAGTAACTATCCTTGTACAATTTCCCACCATGGCACTTCTCTCATAATTCAGAAATGCCAACCCGTGCCCGTCACGAGGTATTCTAAGACCCATTTATCCATGAGTTTAAAGGAGAGTTCAAACCTTTCAAATGTCATAGAAAAAACTATTTCCGAAATGTATCCAATAAGGTGCATTTAATGAATATTGAATTTCCCCACAACGGGCGACTTAAACGCACTCTACAGTGTGCTAGCAGTAGTGCCAGACCTGTAGCTCAGATCCTTTCAAACAGAACAAAGATGGCCTAGGCCACCATAGCTCAGTTAGTAGAGCAACCGACGTGAAATCGGGAGGTTGTGGGTTCGGATCCCACTGGTGTCTGGCTGGCCATTTTTGTTCTGTACTTAACATTTCTTCAACACGGACTACATGTACGTAACAGGACCTAAAACATTGAAAGTTTGTTTCGAAGGTGCATTTACATTATTCAAATAATGCACCTGAATAAATCACTGGCAAACAAAACCTCACGCAAAGGCAGAAAAAGCACTTTTCTGGATTACTCTACTGTTTCCATTTTTAGATGCTTTGTACGTGCAAGGAAAGTGCCCGACGCCCTTAAAACTCCTCGCCTTACCGAACTTTCCCATGAAGTCTCTCGATTCCGTGTGCATTGCAACACATTACAGTGACTCCCACCTTTGTACAATTTCTCTCTCCTGTTAAACGGTAAGTCAGTTTGAGCTCAGCATAAAAAATGCAGTTTCATTGGCATTGACAATTTTGTTCGCTGTGTACAAGTTGATTATATGAACCATGCTTTTTCGCCAATTGTGGGCATCGTCAGTGTTTGCGGATCCTGCTTCTCCGCACACTGCCTGATACGTAATGATGTGGCGTTCTTTAAAGCGCTGAATACAAAATAATTATGATTTCACTCGATGTTAGCAAATATGGAGCACAATGTGCTTCGTTACGGTATTCTACATTGTATGTGGATATTGAAGTAAATACTGTACGTGCAGTAAACAAGATTTTTTAAAATTGCATGTCGCTTAGCGTTATCCAAGAAATAGCATTGGGAGGTCCCCATACGTTGTTTCCAATGTAAAGTGTGGGTTGCAGAGTTCTGGTGATAACGGCAGGCTCTCTTGCCTACTGCCATTCGCAATCAAGTTGGGAAGTTTATGTTATAATATCAGGCTCCATTGCCTACTGCGCGGTCACAATCTATTTGGAGAGTTTTTGTTACAATGCCAGGCCCCCTTTCCTACTTCCAGACCTATTACAGTTGAGGAGTTACTATTATAATCGCAGGCAACTTTCCTACTACCAGTCAAAATTGAGTTGTGCAGTTATCATTATAATGACAAGCCCTTTTTCCTGCCGATGCCAGCTTACTGCCCGTCATACACAGTTGGTGAGTTTCCAGCAAAATAGCAGGCCACTATGCCTAATGCTAGTCACACTTTATATGGCTACATTAGTTTATAATGGAGGGCACCCTGGCCTACAGCCAAACACCATCAGATACGGGAGTTCTGAACAAAATTGTACGCTCCCTTGCCTTCTACAAGTCAACTCGAGAAGTGAATTATTCATTATAATGGTAGGCCCTCCTTACTAATGCCAGTTATACAGGAATTGGAGAAGGACACCATTCCTACTGCCAGTCAAATTTGGTGTGGGCAGTACTGATTACAATAGCTGACGCACACTTTCTCGTTCGCTACAAATTGACATCAATGAATATGTATAGATCGACATACGGAAGTATATGCATGGTTGCAATATTGCAGACCTTCATTATCAGATTAACTGCTGCTAAACGGTACGTATATGGTCAAAGGATTGTAACATAACCGCAGTATTTTGTGGCCTAATGGCTGGTCCTATTATATTTTCTCGCATCTCATCTATTCATGGATCAGACTGAGTTAGAAACATTGAATAGGGTGAAATTTGTGTAAGATTACCTCGTATCTTACATTGTATTGCTTTTCGTATAATTATGTGACATAGCATTTGACTCGCATATGGATACTAGGTGGGCCAATATTCGTGTAGAGTTTAATGTTTCTATCTTTCCAGTAAGTGATTGAAAGTATGAATTATGCATGTAAAAGTTCAAATTTAATTAAAATCGAGAAATGGAGACAAATCTAACGTATAAGGGGTACAGATACAACAAAAAATCATAAGACCAAGGTTGAAGATCACTCCAAATTGACAGGAGATGGTGCCATCCGTTATGTGATAGGACTTCCCATTTATCCCACGAAATACCTCAAAACGAAGGTTTGCACCATCATTAAAATTGCCTCCATGTAACGATATTATTCGGGGATAAAAAGTGAAAAATTTAAAGATCTTGGAAGTTTTCCATCCGTTACAGGCTAAAACATATAATTTTTACAAATTTAATTTTCTTGCTCGTCTGGCAGATTATGCCGCAATCTGGAATTTGGGTGAGTGTGTCAAAAATGAGGAATTTCAGGAAACTACCCCCAAAAATATGCATATGGTCATTATTACGCCTCAAACGGGTAGCTGTTCGAAAATTTCACCAAAATAGTCAATGTACAGACACACACAGTCATTACGGTTTTGTTTACTCGTATGTAGATAGATGAAATCTGCTCCACGTACAACACCTTTTATGCATTGTCCGCTGGACTAAACCTGCAAAATTGACCATTCATGGTATCTCACCTGTTAATCCTCCTGTCGAAAAATGCAGATGAGAAGAAAGTTTTAGAAATGGATTTCCATTAATTTCGGATGTGCATATTCTGAGGGAGTTCAAAACTTCGGTTTCAGATAGACCCCCAGTAAATTTAGGTATTCAGAAATAATATTGGCCCTAAAACCTACTCAAGGACAGGTGGATTCTAAATATCAGGGTTGGTAGAAATTTATTCAGTAGTTCTCAATTTATAAGAACACATACAATCAAACAGACGATCAGACACACAGACATCAAAGCTAAGAAATATGCAGATGGTCATTATTATACCTGAAACAGATAACTATACGGAAATTCTGCCAAAATAGTAAATGTACAGGCACATGGTGGTTAGGATTATATTTATATAGTTGACAGATAAGCATGGGCATATTTGTCAGTGCAAACCTTCATTTCGAGATTTACTGCTCCTAAACGGTAAAACATATCAACAAACAGTTTACACCCTCAGATGTCCCTTTTGTCGCTCTACATGTTGGTGTTAAAACCTTTTCTCATATTTCCCATATTTATGGGTTGGATTGAGTTACGATATTTGAATGGGTTGAAATTTGGGTACATTTTTAACATTTTACATTATTTTTCACATACTTATGTGGAAGATAGAATCATGAAATTTGGTGCTCATATAGCAATTGGTCATGTCAATGTGCGTGCCGAATTCAATAGCTCTATCGTTCCTATAAGTGTGTCAAACTATGTAACGTACGTGTAAAAAGCACAACATTTACGAACAATCGAAACATACAGACATATCTACCCTATAAGGGTGGGGGAGAGAGAGAGGGTAGGGGGTGGGGAGAAAGATGGCAAAATATTACAGGACCAAAGTTGTAGATCACTCCAAATTGAACATAGGTTGTGCCATCCGTTTTGTGATAGGAATTACCGTTTAGCCGCTAGATACCTCGAAACAAAGGTCTGCACTGTCTTTAAATTGCCTCATATTTCGATATTCCTTGCCAGAAAAGTGAAAAATTTAAAGATCTTTGAAGTTTTCGTAGGTTACTTGCTAAAACATATAAATTTGCTTAATTTCAATTTTTCAGCTGGTGTGGCAGATTGTGAGGCAATCCTGATTTTGGGCGAGGGGGATGAAAGTTAGGGCTTTCAGGAAACTGTAGCTAAAAAGTATGTAGATGGTCATTATTTCCCCTTAAACGGAAAGCTGTACGAAAATTTCGCCGAAATAGTCAGTGAACAGACACACAGTCATTACGATTTGATTTTTATAGATAGATAAGGAATCTGTTCCATGTACAACTACTTTTGGGCTATGTCCGCCGGACTTGGCCTGAGAAACCGACCTTTCATGATATCTCCTTTATTAATCCTCCTGTTGAAAAAATGCACAAGAGATAATAAATTTTTGTAATTGATTTCCATCAATTTTGTTCTATTTCCAGTCAGGTTGGTCTTGTACTGTATATATTTTGGGAGAGTAAAATCACCATTTCAGTTCCCTATAAAACCCCAGTCCATTCCGGAAATTTGAAATGGTATTCACCTTAAAACCTAACCGTGGACAGGTGGATGCTAAATATAAAATTTGGTTCGAATTTCTTCAGTAGTTTTCAAGTTGTAAGAAATACGCTTTACACGCATCCGCTCCTGCGTTAAGTCCGGTGGGACTTGCACTGAAACATGGTCCATTAATGATATCTCCCTTATTAATCCTTGTATCAAAATGATGCATATGAGGAAAAAGGTTAAGAATTAATTTCCGTGAAGGCAGGTAGATTTCCATTAAGTTTGGTTGTGTATATTTCGAGGGAGTGCATAATCACGGTTCCGGTTTCGTATAAACCCCCAGTCAGTTCAGGGATTTAGAAACAATATTTAAACTAAAACCTACCCAAGGACAAGTGGATTCTAAATATGAAGTTTGGTGGAAATATATCCAGTAGTTTTCAAGTTATAGAAAGACACACAAGCAAACAAACGGATAAACAAACAAACAGACACCAAAGCTAAAATATATGCAGATGGTCATTATTACACCTGAAACGGATAACTGTACCGAAATTTTGCCAAAATATTCAATGTACAGACACACTGTCGTTAAGATTTTATTTATATACATGAACTTTGTGTGTGTCATTTCTCTCAAAAACTTCTTTACATTCCTGAACTGTGTAATAGTCTTACCTACGGTATGCCAAGATTTTGTAATTGAAAATGCTGATCATTAATTCCTTCTCCTACTCTTTGTTTTCTACGATATTGCACGTCTGTGCTCTTTCATTAATCCAGTTTTAAATATTAGTGTCACTCTCACTGATCTCTGTAATATTTTCTTTGTGATTTGTTGTGATATATGTTTTGATATTTTTTGTGCTGTACTCTTTGTAACTTGTTGTGTCTTGTCTTTCAATAAGTAGCCAATTCTTGTTCATCCACTAGTGTCCTTGTATCTTCCTGACTTCTTGTATATTATTTATTTCTTCCGCCTGTGTACCATCCACGGTATATCCCTTGTTGGCCAGCACTTGCATATGTCTCTTCGACGGTCACCTTTTATCTATCGTTACTAATTATACTAACCTATCCAGCACAGAGTGATCTCAATTTTATGTTTTGGACAACTGGTTAGTTTTCCTGAGTTTTCCAAACCATTATTTTATGCTGCATGAAAGGTTGAGTCCCTGGGAATTGGTCTGATTGAGGAGTGTGGAAAATGGGATCAGCAAGTCTCTAGGGATGTTCCATTAGGAAAGGTAACGATCAGTTATTTTAGAAAGAACAATGCAGTAAAAGTTAAAACTGGTTCTTTTTCAGAATCTCGCTAGCGAGGGTGAAGTTGGTGAAGAAATTGTCTGTAGTGACGTTTCTCCCTGTTCCCTCAGTATGCTTGACAAGTCTCAATAAAACATTCATTCCTGGGTTCACTTCTCTCTGTCTGGTTACTGGTTTGCCATTGTAAACTTCAGCGGCGCATACATAAGCGTGTCCAAATCCAAGAGTAACCATAATTTCCTCTTCATTTGGTAGATAAATACTGCCTAAGGGCATTCTCCCCTAAAGCGAACTTTCTGTTCATCCACAGTAGTATTTTCGTATGGAACAAACACTTCAGGTAGTTGTGAAATGAACATGTCAAAGACATTCCTTGTTGCTGCTAACTTGTTATTACTTCTTAGGGCTGGTCTGTCTTACATATTACAAACCTCAAAACTGGGTTATTTGGAACTCTTGAAGAGATACTGTAGCTCGAAGGATAGGACGACCATCTGCTTCATTCCATAATTCTCAAACAGAAACTGCTGCTGTTATAAAATTGCGTAAATTGTACATACCGCACCTGAAAATGCTTCAAGCTCTATTGGAGAATTGGGCTTGTGGGTTTTCTCTTTATGTACAAAAACCGTCTCCATTTCACAATTTGGTTCCTATAAAGTGGTTTCCAGCACTTAATCAGTGACAAATAACTTCCTTGTCAACATCTGGAAATCACCTGTCCTCTGAAGAGCATCTCGTGTGTCCATGAGCAATTCTCATTGCGTTACCCAATCTGGAATACACATAATTGAAATTTGCATTTTGCTGAAGTATTACAAATATAACCTTCTGACATCTTGAAGAGCTTATAGGCCTATTGATATACGTTGTTCCTGATGTAAGCGAAGCAATAACATAGTTCATATTACAGTACCACCCCGATTTTGCGTGACCCCGATTTAGCATAAACACGCAAGTAACAGATGAAATTTCCAGTCCCGAAAATTATTCGATAAGAGCATTGCATTTGTATATTCGATTTCACATAATTCAAAATAGGGCAAAATTCGCATTTAGCGTTAAGGAAATATTGCAATTCTCAAATGTTTATTTCTATTCATTTTGGTTATGGGACACTAAGTACCTGTGCTTAAGACGTCATAAGACTTAACTAAAGTTGGCGTCTGACAGGTAAGGTTGGAGGGAGGAGCACTGCACGTGTTGCCACATTCCAGCATTCCTTTCTACATGCTCTTACCCGTCACTTCCAGCTCACTTGTTCCCTCCCTCATTCTGACCGCTGTGATCTGTTGTAGAGTACCTGGCCAGGCGGTGTTGTCCCATTTGCGATCACTCTCATACAAACAATCAGGTTCTTATCAGTGACAGTGACAGGTTTGGCACTCCCAGCAAGACGAGCTGCCCTTAAGTTTTATCTCCATGGCAACCATAGTCGCCCCACACTCGTTTCCATGGCAACCACACAGCCACTCCCTTTATCCCTCCTCGGCAGGCAGTGAACGGACCTCCCTCTAAGAAATGTAATGCGCCAACTCTTATTGTTAGCAGTATAGCTAAGGATGATTCAAAGCAGAAGATTTGAAACTAGAAATGCTGCTGCGATTGGTAAAATTTCTGGGGATATACTAAAGTCTGTTGGTTGAGATATAGAACCAGATCTTTAGTGCTTAATTGACTAGTGTTTGTATGTTTATGTATTGATTAGTGTAGTGTATGTATGAAGCAGCTATACCGAATGAATGAAGAATTGGTGTAGTAGACCCTGTGTATAAAGAAATGTGATAAGCATAATGCCTATAATTACACACTTCATCTTGGCTGGTGTTTCATGGAAGCTCTCGGAATTCATTCTTTCTGATTATATTATACACATATTACAAAAATTACTAACAGGTTCGATAGAAGGTTGTTTAGTTTTAGAAAACATTATTCCACTGAAGCTCATCTTGTAGATTCCTGCAAGATATAGCTGATATTTTAGATTCAGGAGGTCAAGTGTGTCATGATGTACTTATCTAAGGCTTTTGATACGATAGATCTTGGTAGACTACTGGCAAATATAAGTGCAGTTGGTCAAGGTAAAATAGTGACTGTATGGGTGGCTATAATTTTAGAAAATAGGACTCAGAGCATTAGAGTATGTGAAGCTTTATTTGATCCTATAAAAACTATGGGATTGGGTCCCATAGGGTAGTATGATGGGACGTTTATTTTCATATGTACACAATATGAATAATTAACTGGAATCAGAGATATGGATTGTGAGTGACTGCAGAAAGACCTTGACAATATTGTGAGGTTGTGTGTTTCACAAATAGATAGTCTTCTCTGTTTTATTATTCTGTTGAAGGGGTGAAAGTTCCTATGTAAGTACCTAGGCATTCATAATAAGGATAGATCTTCATTGTGGTAATCAGATAAACAGGATGGAAAATAAAATTTACATATCTCTTAATATGATTTTGAGGTTATTGAGGGGTTGTAGAGGAGAGGGCACGTAAATCTCCAGCAAGGCCACAATTAAAGTATGGGAACGTCACCAGGATTACTTGATTAGAGAACAGGAAATAATCTACAGAAACAGCTCCATTTCTTGTGGGTGATTTCTGACAAAAGAGTTGTGTTACAGAGATGTTGGAAAGTTTGGGATGGAAAGGCTTGGAGAAATGAGACAAGCTGTTCGACTAAGCAGTATATTCTGAAATGTCATCGAGGGATGGCGTGGAATGACATTAGTTGATGAATAAATTTAAGTCATCATCTTTATATGTAGGAAAGGTCACAACATGAAGATAAGTTGGAATTCAAGGGGACAAATTTTGGCTAATATTTACTTACAGGAAGACATAATTTACCAAGTGAGTTGTTTCATAAATTTCCACAATATTTTTCTACATAAACATCTGATACACAATCAAAGTGCTCACCAGTGGGTGTTGATGCGTTTTATGGTTGATTGATTGAAACATTGAGTGAATTTTTGGTCTTAATATGATGTACAGAGAAGGATGATGGATATTTCTGTAGTTATGATTTAAGTATTGTCCAATTGTTGGTAAAAAGGTAGGAATAATGTAGGATTACTTGATATTACAGTGAAGTGTTTTGGGAATGAAGGTATATAGTGCCCTCTATTTCCCAGATAGGCTAAGCCGGTGAACGAGAGTCCCAGAGGTGGACCGTTCGTTAACTGGCGTCGGCTGATTTTTAGGGGCGGTTAATAGGAAATGGACTGACAAAAATGGAAAAAACAAACAATTTAAAAACATGGTTTGACATTTATTGTTAATAGCACTCTTTTAAACAAAAATTAAACATAATTTAACAACAAAATCTTGAGGTCGTAATGCATTTTCTTCTCATAGGACACTTTTATACAATTCGGACTCTCTGGTCCTTCCTCATCGAAACCTGAATTACACTGAAATGTAAAAAAAATGAAAATTAGCCTCATCTGGCTTGAAAAAAACAAAATTGTTGAGGGTGAAAATCTTCTTAACTTCTTTGAACCATGAACTTAACAGAAAGTGGCTATCGCGACAGCATGTTTTCAACTTAGAAAAAGAAGAAATTTTATATTAATAAAACAATAAATGATAATAGCGTCGTGAAAATCTCAAAAATAACACTGAGAATTTTTACATCATAATTTTATCTTAATTATGGATAAACTCCACTAATATTGAAATAATTTCTGACCAAAACTTGAATAAATTGCATTCTCGAGAATTATTTTAATTAATATAATTTCAAATAATTATTTTGATTTAAGACTTCACAAGCATTATTATGACCTTAGAGAAGCATTCTTTTCCTGAAAATCCTTCAAAATGTGATTGAAATTAATTTATGACTTTTTACAATATCTAAAATTTTGTAAACTTTGTTCGGGCGAGGTTAAAATAGTACGGGCCTATTCATTTTTAATGGCACGTCATTGTAGAACATTACTTAAATACATAATGAGATTCACTAAACATAATTATTTCAACAAGATAAATGAGCACAAACAACGCCGGAATTACCTGAGCCCACCGTGGTGAACACGCGGTCAGGTCAAAACCACATTTTAATAAATCACAAGAGAAAATATTCCTAACTAATTCATTCTCTCCACATTCACACATATGATACACAAATTTCATTTATATTATTTACAAACAAATTCTAGAATTTAATTTTAGATTCTGATTATCATAATCCTATAAATAGAATAGTGAGACGACAGTTCCTGGTAAATCATTACGTCCGACAATCAGTGACACGTGATTGAATATTGGTAATCATGTTTAAAGAGATAATAGCAGGATTAATACAACGTCGAGCACAGATATTAAGCAAATTGATATTCAGAATAAAATGGATGACAATTATCATGCACATTATTAAGCTTAAACATCAATGTCACCGGACATGTGGTCATTGAGTCACGATAAATTATTATTAGAAACGTCCGACTCATTGGCTGAATGGTCAGCGTACTGGCCTTCGGTTCAGAGGGTCCCGGGTTTGATTCCAGTCGGGTCGGGGATTTTAACCTTCATTGGTTAATTCCAATGGCCTGGGGACTGGGTGTTTGTGCTGTCCCCAACATCCCTGCAACTCACACACCGCATATAATACTATCCTCCACCACAATAACACGCAGTTACCTACACATGGCAGATGCTGCCCACCCTCATCGGAGGGTCTGCCTTGCAAGGTCTGTACTCATCTAGAAATAGCCACATGAAATTCGCAGAACGCATTGTAATGCAAGACACATACTTCTCCAAATAATCCACGAATTAATCCCACAGGATTGCCGTATTCCATGCTCATAATTCATCAACAGGGCACACATCAAATATCTCACAAGACCAGCAAATATTTATCACTCATGACCATTAATCTTTACCTGGTTTTAAAATTTATGACTATTATTATCAATATTATTAGTGGTGATTGTTAATTCTACATAATACTGAATTTGATGACACTATCCTGGACAAATACACAGAAATTCATAATATGAAATTCACAGTGAAATTTATCATATAAGGCACAACGAAAATTATTTCCACACAAGTTCATAAATCTGGAATTGTTTAATTAAATTATATTTTATCCGGGAGCTCCATTAATTTTAAATATTAAGTTTAAACATTTGAAGGGAATTAGAAATAATCTTGGAAGACATTAAATGGCAACTACACTAATAGAATCCAAATAACATTTGCACTCACTGTACCAACACTACCATGACACCAGAAGAATGAAGTATGAAATTATTGCAAAATTGCACTGATCTCATAGAAATAGTAATGCAAATGAAGAGGCACATACTACTTCCACATAGATGGACAGTAACTATGTTACAAAAGTTTACTTAAATTTGCGATGAGACTCGATCCCTTCCCAGGTGGTTGAATCTGCTCACATGTCGCAGGTCGTCCTGGTCGTTTTCTCCCTCATGTTAGAATGTGCCTACATTTAGCACGGCATGATGACAGCAAAGTCCATTTCCATATGTGAATGATTAGCTCCTCTTGAGGATAGGCGAGGCATCCTGGTGTAGCTGGTTATTCTGAATTGTAAAGGTCCTCTTCTTTCTTGAAGTTCCGATGGTGGCTGAAGCGGACACAGACAGCTTTAGAAAATTTATCGAGTATGATCACGTCGAATAAATAGCTCGATGAACAAACTTAACTGCGAAGCTCGCAAAAATCTGTGGCAATACAGAATCAGAGTTAAAGAGAGATTTTATTCGTTTTTCCGAGCTTATATTCCCTCAGCTGTGGACGTTTGGCACTGGCGTTCCACGATGGGCTGTAATTCTTCTAGAAATTACTGGGCTCCGAGCGAGACATGACTACCATGTGTTTATCGATCGCCAGGCTGGAATAATCAATAGTCTGCATACTCCCCAAAACCGGTCGAAGCACTTTTTGACTGAGAACACAGCTATTCACGAATAAAACTTTAGACTGCTCTCCCAATGAAAGAATGTAATCAGCTGTTAAGAACACACAATAAAATGCATAGTATGGGCCAAATTTGAAGGGGACAATAGGAACATGGGAATTTAACAAAGAGATAAGAAGTCAAGTGATGTATAGAAGGATGGGAACAGGGGAATGTGAAATAAAGAGGATAAATAAAATAGCTAGTCAGTGTGGAAACAGGGATCAACAGATAGAGAAAGAGAAGTAAGGAATAGTATTGGGTGTGGATTTGGAGATAGTAATTGTCCTTTCATGTTCCTCCTTTTCTATCACTTCCTTGTCTACTGCCATCCTATTGTATGTACCTTTTCATGTTCTTGTCTCTCTTATCACTCTCTGAAAAATGGTGCAAAAGGGCTCTGGTTAATATGCAGCATGTCGTTATGCTTCTTAGGTTACAAAAAGGGTTAAAAAAAGAAAATAAATGCAATTTAAATGCAATGCTAAAATTTACATGCAATGTAAAGTTTAATCTTTTAGCACTTGCATGGAATTATTTAAAGTCATTCCACACACTGTATATGAGTTGATTATGTTTGTAAGTACACAAGATGTTATGAGTAGAATTTTGTAAATAATTTAAATTCATTAAGGATGGGCTGTGTGATTAAATTGTTAGTGTAAATTGTATAACACTCTATTTTAGCAAAATGTCTTCTGCTCTTGTCAATTTAAAATATAGTGCTTGATAATAATGTATTTTTGTGTACCATTTGCCACCGAGGTAGACACCTCTTTTGTAATTAAAGTGATTTTGAAGTTCATTTTCTCAGCTGTTTCTTGTTTAGGTCAATATACTAATATTTTTATTCCTTTACTTCTCTATTCTACTTCTCTTATTTCTTGCTTACAGCCTTCCAAAGACAATAAGAAGGAAATATTCATAGAACAACATACTGATGATCAGCTGCTGGCGTACATCAAGGAAGAAACAAAGTATGTACACCGTGAAGCCTGTACAATATGGAATATTTTGTACCTGTATACAGTTGTATTCAGTAGTGGTTGTTTGACATCTGAAACTGACCATTTTTATCAGTTTAATTCTTTCTTTACAAGGTTACATTTAAACACTAATATTTTAAAATTCTATTGGTTAAAAATGCCTTAAAATATTCACAAACTTTAAGATCAGATTCATTGTTCCTTCATGTAGTTTTATTGAATATATATCTACAAAAAATCTCCAGTAGATCTAGATATTTCTGAAGTGTTTTTGTTTACAGTACTTTAAGCAACCACGGGGCCCGCAGTCCTATATTGCGTTAAGTAGAATTTTTCTATTTGTGAACGCCAAAGCAGATAATGAGTCATGGAAAGGAAACGTTCAGTTCATTAGTGCTACATCTTTGATATCATAGTTTTCTAATAAAACTTCCAGATTGTTATAAGCATATAAAAATATCATGGTATTGAATTTATGCTTGTTCCAGTGTTGTGGTCACACTTGCTGATTGTTGCCATTTCCTACTATTTAATTTAGTGCTCATTGTCATTGCTTGTACTTTGTTGTTTTCACTATCGTAGATTTGAGATGGTCCTTCATCCGACAGTCGCAACGGCACTCCTTGTCATTTTCCACTTCAGCCAGGTTTTGTATAACCTTAAGATGACTTCTTCAGTAAGTTGGCCATCATCGGAGAATGTGGAACCAAGATACCTAAATTTCTCTACTCATGCTATATCTTCAACCTCAACATGCATGGTTCCAAATTCTCAACGATGTAATGTCATGCATTCTCTCTTCTTTCCATTGAGGCCCGGGAATATTGCGCTAGTCGATTGTTCCAATTTTCTGTTTGGCGCTGCAGATCATCAGAGATTGTGCAGATCTTTGAAGCTAAAATGTCGTGTGATGTAATGGTGTCCACCACAAAAATGAACAGCAGGGCCTTGGTGGACTCCTACTGTTATGTGGAAGTCATCAGGCGCTCCTGCCGCAGCTTGAACATGACTCCTTGGTTCTACGTAGAGCAGTATTACCCCCTCAGCAAGTTGCTCTGGAATGGCATGTTCTTGTAGCGTCCAGTGTTGTGGTACGTTCTCTCCAGTTATATTGGTCTCTGGCCATGTCTGTATGTAGTCTCACAGCCTTCGTGTCGGTTTCCTCTGTATCTGCCCTTTGCTGTATTGTTCGTCCTTTGCGCCTCTTTCTTCTGACTTCCTGTGCATACGCTGACTTTCACAATATATCGCCCTCTGCACGCAAGATTTTCCCAAGCCAGCACACACGGCTTTCCTGAATTTTTTCTGGATACGTCGCACCGCCTAAATATTTCCTAATAACATAATTTGAAATGTGATCCAGTCTAGTTATGCCAGCCTTCCACCTTAGCATCTTCGTATCCATGACGCTTAGTTGGTGTTTTACTTTACCTGTAGCTGGCCAGCATTCGTTGCGGTAGAAAACGACAGGATGAATCATATTTCGGTATCTTAGATTTGGGATAGTCCTTCATTGGACGATCGCAATGGCGCTCCTTGTCATTCTCCACTTCAACCAGGTTTTGTATATCCTTAAGATGACTTCTTCAGTAAGTAGGCCATCACCAGATATTGTGGAACCAAGATACCTAAATGTATCTACTCATGCTATATCTTCAACCTCAACATGCATGGTCGCAACTTCTCAACGATGTAATGTCATGCATTCTGTCTTCTTTTCGTTGAAGTGAGGGGATTATTGCCCTAGTCGATTGTTCCATTTTTCTGTTTGGCGCTGGAGATCAAGCTTATTCTCTACAGCCAGTATGACATCATTTGCATAGAGAAGTGTCCATGGTATTGGTTTGTGGAGGGCTGATGTAATGGTGTCCATCACCAGAATGAACAGCAGTGGTGATAAGGCAGGGCCTTGGTGGACTCCTACAGTTATATGGAAGTTTTCAGGCGCTCCTGCCGCAGGTTGAACAGGGCTCCTTGGTTCTACGTAGAGCTATTTTACCCCCTCAGCAAGTTGCTCTGGCCAGATAAGGTCACGTGGTAGGCTTTCTCAAGGTCCAGAAAGTCTGAGATGAAGCCTCTTATTCTTTTCAGTGTCTCTTAACTAACAGCCATGCAGCGAGGATTGCTCCTGTTGTGCCTCAATTTTACACAAATCCAGCTTTGTTGTATGTTTGGCTAAATCCCTCGTCCTGTTTTCGAGGATTTGTTCGAAAATTAACATATTATACCTCAAAATTCTAATCGGGCGGTAATTATAAAAATCGGCAGGTCTTCCCTTATTTTTTATTTTTTTTAATGGATACCCTTGGCAATCTGTTGGTTTTTGGCCTTCTTTGAGATCCGCTTGAAAAGCTTGTTTTAGCTGCAACTCCTGCATTCCACAAAACAAAACTTTGCCGGAAATCATCGGGACCGATGGCTTTCCCTGGTTTTATTTCCTTCAGCAGAGCCTGGACTTCAGTACCGTCAATTTGCTTCATGGGACCTTCAACAACGGAGGTAAAATGAAATGGCATATGGGTTTTAGTGCCGGGAGTGTCCAAGGACATGTTCGGCTCACCAGATGCAGGTCTTTTTTATTTGACTCCCGTAGGTGACCTGCGCGTCATGATGAGAATGAAATGATGATGAAGAGAACACGTACACCCAACCCTCGTGCCAGCGAAATTAACCAATTATGGTTAAAATTCCAGAATCTGCCAGGAATCGAATCCAGGACCCCTGTGACGAAAGTCCAGCACGCCAACCATTTAGCCATGGAACGGGACAACTGCGCAGGGGAAAGGGACCGGTATATGCGGAAATTCCAAGATTGAAATTGTCAAAGCAGTTCCGCCAGCACTTTCGCGCTTCCCACCAGTCGAGTAGCAAATCGTGTTTCCTCATTGATGCCATAAATACGTTGGCTTTCTTCCATGTAGCAATGCCCCGATTTGACAAGCCGTTAAATATCCTGCTCCTGTTTGTGGCATTTCAAGTTTCATATATAGTAGAGCTGCATAGCTGTTTGGTTTTGTTATGACACTGACCCCTTTCACTTCACTACTGGCTGCTTTCTAGGCATTCGAATGATTAGATATAATGGACAGTTCGGCCGCCTCCGCCGGGCTCCCATGGGCCTCCTCCGCCTCCTCCCGGGAGGCCTTCCCAGGGGCCCGCTCCTCCTCCCGCGGGAAATTTGAATTGGTAAACAAAGCCATGTGCTTTTTGACAGCTATCATCGACAACAACGCATCGCTAACCTCAGTGCTGCCATCTTAACGGGCCTAAACATCATTGCTGCCAACTTGACCTCACTAGCGCGAGATTTAAATCGGTAAATAAATCCACGTGCTTTTCTGACAGCCACATGCTTTTTTACAGCTGTCATCGACAACAACGCACTGCTAACGCCAGTGCTGCTATCTTGACGGGCCTAAACCTCAGTGGTGCCAAGTTAACCTCACTAGCGCGAGATTTGAATCAGTAAACAAAGCTACGTGCTTTTTTGACAGCTGTCATCCGCCATCTTTAATCAACAGAACACCGAGCTGCCCATTTTATGGATACTATGTTAAGCACGTGGTAGCGGGCAATTTGGAAAGTTCCCTTAGCTGTCATCCGCCATCTTTAATCAAGAGAGCACAGTGCTGCACACCTTAGCTACTTATCTTTGAAATGTGTGGCGGCAAATTCGAAGTCCTTTTTTGACAGCTGTCATGCGCCATCTTGCATCACAAACCTCACTGCTGCACTCTTTAGCTACTAGCTGAATCAGTAAACAAAGCCACGTGATTTTTTATCAGCCATCTTGCTTCACTAACCTCAGTGCTGCACTCTTTGGCTACTTACCTTTGAAATGTGGTGGCAGACAATTTGAAAAAATTCTACAGCAGCCATCTTTAATCAATAGAGCACCGTGCTGCCCTTTTTACCTACATACCTTTGAAATGTGGTGGCGGATAATTTGAAAAATTCTACGTTCTCTTGTTTGGAAGCGAATCCACGTGCTTTTTTGACAGCTGTCATCCGCCTTCTTTAAACAAGAGAGCACTGTGCTGGTATCTTTATCGTATTAGTAGGCGATTTCTACGTCACAGCTGTCATCCGCCATCTTGCATCGGTAACCTCAGTGCTGTCTTCTTTAGCTACTCACCTTTGAAATGTGGTGGCGGACAATTTGAAAAAATTTCTACAGCAGCCATCTTTAATCAAGAGAGCACCATGCTGCTATCTTCTGGGCAATTTAAAAAATGCTTTTTGACAAGCTGCTATCTTTAATCTAAAGAGCACCGTGCTGGCCTCTTTACCTTCATACCTTTGAAATGTGGTGGCAGAAAATTAGAAACATTCTATTTGACAAGCTGCCATCTTTAATCAAGAGAGCACCGTGCTGCTATCTTGCGAGCAATTTCATGACCTGTCATCTTTAATCAGCAGAGCAATGTGCTGCCATCTTTATGACACTAAACTTCATTCTTTGAGATGTGGTAGTAAGTAATGTGCTTTTTTGACAGCAGCTATCTTTAATGAAGAGAGCACCGTGCTACTATCTTTATCGTAGTGGCGGACAATTTAAAAGAACATGTCAAGGAATACCTTTGTTCTAAGATCATATTACAAAAGAAGTGATTATGAATATAATCGAACACTGTACTCGATACAACATGTGATTAGAACAATGATTGATGTGATTACAACATATCTGGCGTATACCTTTGTTCTAAGAGGCCACTGTCGGCAGCCCTGAAGATGGTTTTCCGTGGTTTCCCATTTTCACAGCAGGCAAATGCCGGGGCTGTACCTTAATTAAGGCCACGGCCGCTTCCTTCCACTTCCTAGGCCTTTCCTATCCCATCGTCGCCAAAGACCTATCTGTGTCGGTGCGACGTAAAACAAATAGCAAAAAAAAAAAAAAAAAATGTTCTAAGAGGAAAAAAGACTAGAATTCTGAACAGCTTGTGCAAGATAGCGACTCTAACTTCCTTTACCTTTACTTACTCTGCCAAGGCATAGCTTTATCGAACATACAACGCGATTTTATGCATAAGGCAGTGCACATATCGCATAGCTGCAGTGATGCATGTTTAGACTTGAACACACACTGCTGTTAAAGACATATTACAACTAGAATTGCATACTATAGTTCAATGGTGTAGAACACTGCATTGCAAGCCTGAAATCAAACACTGTTTAGAAAGAAAAAATCCTTCTCAACATACTTACTAAGCAGCTCTCTCTTCTTTGTCACGGCACATCTCTATCGAACATGCATTGCAAAAGCAGGAGTGTGCATGATTAGACGTGAACACATACTACCATTCAAAAACATATACATACTATAGTCCGATGTTGTAGAACACTGCATTGCAAGACCAGAATCAAACACTGCTTAGAAAAAAAATTTCTTCTCAACATGCTTACTGAGCTAGACGATAACATACGAATCTGCTAAACACCTTCTTTCTTGACATACTTACTCGTCTTTATCTTCAAGAGAAAGGAGAGTGAGGGGGCAAGGTAATACCTAATCTAAAATAAAAGAATATGCCAATTCTACATTATTTACATCTTGTATGTAAAAGTTTTATCTCGAATCATTTTACCGTTGTGATGTTTGCGTACTTCTCCCTTCTCAACACATCTCTTGTATGTCATGCTTTATCTTACAAGTTCAAACTTGAATCATTTGCTGTACTACGCTCGCAGCGTACCTCTCCCTCCTACTCTATCTTTATACAATATGTACAGTAAATTGTGATGTAAGACAGCTTAACATATATATTACAAAGTACACACCTCTAGCATAATGTTTACACACACACATATCTGCTTTATGTGAAGTAGTACCTATCAATTCTACTATGCCCCCAGGCTAGAGTGTTGGTGGAATTTCTGATGACAAACAGTTCGCGGTCATCATTATTAAGGGCTACCTTACTAATTAAATGAGTGTACAACTGATGCTTCTTGCTTCTAATAACAGACATTTGCTTATGTAAACTAGGTGGATTACTCTTAATACAATTTTTATAATTTTCTAAACTTAACTGATTCTGAACTACAATCTTTTTAATCCCTTTCAATTTCTTTATTTGTAGTTGATTTAAGAGCATTATGCAATATGACTTGGATTTAGTACCTACAAATGAATCGATAATATTTCCACCACATTCGTCTTTCATTTTACCTAGAACCTTTTTGTTCAGTAGGGGTCGATGATATTGATTTTTTTCGGGATAGTTACTAGTATCAAACCTACCCAAGTCTGGCTTTATATCATTGTAATAGTCATCAGTTTTGATTTGGTAAATAAACGAATTGGTATCTGTGTAGAGCAATTGCGCATTATGAGCGTACTTCTTCATCATCTAATCGTAATGGAATTCATACATGAGTGTTTTAGCTAATTCGAGTACTACAAAGCCGACGTAGGTAGGTTTGTCGTACTTAACCTCAACACGATTCATCTGTATAATAACTAAATTTTCATGTATGATAGTACAGCTATGGAAATTTGGTTTAATTATTAAATGGTTAGCACCATACCTTTCCTTAATATTTTCCCAGTTTGTAATCAGTTTTACATTAACACGTTTGTCAACATTTTCCATAGTCTTACCAAACACACTGTTATTCATGAGCTTGTAGAAATCTTTCTCAAACTCGTTAACTGTATTTGTTCTTAAATTATTGTTGAGATCGATAAATGGCTTTAGCCATGGTGACTGATTATTTTCTAGTATGCGATGAATTTTGGTTAACTTCAAAACATGCTGCAAACACTGTTTTAAATTTCAATAATGAATGACATACTTAGATTTGTCACACAAATGAGCAATTAGCATTTTTGTTGTTAATGTGATGTACGGGGACTTCATATTTTCAGGGCAGAACGGTAAGTCATTATGAGAAGTGTGTAACTCTTTAGGATACTGTAAGTCAACTTTGAGGAAATAGCCTTTATTAGCTTCATCGTCTAGGGTGTGCAGTTGTAAATCATCAATTTCGCACTGCGTTAGCCAGTGGAAACTACTTACTGGTAGATGCTGACTCATCACCCATCCATACTGATTGTTTGCATCGAGATAAACAATATACTGAGATTCCTGACTAGTCAAAACTCTGCATGTACTTATTATTTGCCTTAGAATACCGCCCGCTACGCTGACTTAGTCCACCTCGAATCGACGATTTTTATAAAGTGCAACATATCAATATCGGTTAGCAGTTCCAAAGTCACCCGCGTGTGTTTTAACATGGCATCCCAACTTAACCCAGGTGCTGTAAAATACTGACATGGATCAAGGCTGTAGGTTTTCTTGCAAACACAGTGATAATTTTCGAAAACATCAGCTAACAGAAGTACATCCGTCTTTAAATACAAATCAGAGTATTCACCTAGCATTTGAATGTGGAACTGCTCCCAGATATGTTGCGCATGTAAATAGTCATCATCACTAATATCTGCTGAATTCAGCGAGCTGTAAAATGATTGTTTTGATGGTAAGGCACGTTCTTCGAGGCGTTCTAAGCAGTCAAGTTATTCACAACAAAAGACACCCTTACGCCGAAGTAAATTAAACTGCGCTTCTTCAGGAAAAACATGTCGAATTTCTGTAAATTGTTCTGGCTGCAAATTACTAGAAAGTTTATCAAGGCTACTCGCCATAAAGCGAAACGAGTCAAGAAATCTCAGTTTTATAGTATGCTTCTGATCTACTTTTACGCACTTTGTAAATGCAATGTACCGCTCTTTGTTCTGAGGGATTATATCTACTTTTTCATTTGATGCTCCAAATTGTGAAATGATGAAATGCGAGTCGTAACCAGATATGTTATGAAAAAATACAGGAGTAAATTTTGGAACTCTATACTTAAGATTACAGCTATTATGAGCAGGACATCTATACAAGCCAGTTAAATGGTCATGATCGAAAACTTTAGGGTCATTTTCGGAAAATTCCCCATCACACATACTACATTTTGTAGCACGTTCATGTTCTTGTAACTGAATTTTGGTGAGTGGTTTCATACGAATATTAGTATTTAGAATACTGCTAAGACATACTGCATCACTTTCAAGTCTTTCTAAAAATACTTTAGCAGCTTCAGGTCCTTGATACAGCTCTAACTTGTTACGGGTACTATCATAACTACACTTGATATAATACACGAAACTATACGGGACATGGATGTGTGTAGTATTAGTGAAAGAGTTGTCAGGATTAGGCGTGCATGTGCTGCATGGTTTGAGGATAGCTTCAAAGTCTGCGTAAATGACGAAAGGCACCCACATCTGCTTGTCATAATTTGTAAATTTCAAAACATTATTGCCTGTAGCGGGTATCTCTGTACATACATGATTGCAGTCATTCTTGGAATGGTTTGTTAACTGATCTTCAGTTCTAAAATACTGCAAGCATCCATCATATAGCCACTTTTTACCATCATGTTTTGACAACTGACTACCAACAAGTCTACTCCAATTTTTAATCCAACAAAAGTGTTTATTCTCACTGTTTTCGATATAGAGTAAGTTAACATGACTACTCTTCTTATTACATCAGAGGACCTAATACAGACTTTTTGTCTACACCATACACATTAATGCTAATATTATGTAGTTGTTCAAAGCGCTTAATGTCCTTTATGCATAGGAAATTCTATACTAGCTAAATTTAGTTGTGTTGAATAGTGGGGATACGATGATGTTCTATTCGCTACATTCGATTTCGCAGGATTTTAAGCCGACACCACAGCGCATGCAAAACAGCCTCGTCATAGTTTTGGATGTTTACAACAGCTTCCTTTCGCTGTGTCCATGTCGGCAGCTCAATGTACGATGAACCTCGCAAGAGATTGTACTTATTGATGTTAACTTCTAGATACAAAAATTCAACTAAAGCCCACCCTGATTCCTTTTCCTGAAATTCCTCGCTCTTAGTTGAAATAATGTTCGAGACATCCCTAAATTCGTCACCAAATTTAGTCGACTCACTTACTACAAAATTCTTTGTATTAAATGGTTTAATTTCCGTTATTTCGGATGCATCTGTGCTCTTAATATGCAAAGCAAAAAGTTCGAAATTAACTTTGAATAAATTATGATTAGACAAAGTTTTGTCAAGAAGCTGTTGCACATCCGGTTGAACGCAATTTACAAAGTTTTCAGTACTTTGAGACTTCTGACTAGCACGAATTCTGCAACTAAAAATCCTAGTTTTAAATGCAGTATTAATTTCCTCGATGTTTTTATTACTAGCACTTCTACAGGCAATATTTTTATGCGCAGTACTCCATAAGTGACCCTGCAAATGTGAAGATGGTACATTAGTGTTGCAGTGTATAGTTTGAAGTTCTTGATTTTTCCTTGGTTTTTACTACTACTACTACTACTACTACTACTACTTTCTACAGCTACATCAGTATTTACACGCTTTTTTCCTACTACCTGAGGGTTATAGTTTTAAGTAGATACCTGATGTACTTCTACTAAGTGAGCCTGGTATTGCTGTACATTAGCGAAATACACCCCACAAACTTCACATAAAGCAGATGTTATGCTAGGGTTCTTTGTTTTTAAATGCCGTTTGAGGGTATCCTGTCTTGCGAATGTTACAGCTCACTGCTCGCAGGGGAACAAAACAGATACCTGTTTATATTTCATTTTTAAATGACGTGTCACGTTATCCCGTCTGGCGAACGTTATGTCACACTGCGAGTAGGGGAACATGCTGTCTTCATGTTCTGAAAAGAGAACAACCATTTATCAATAGAGATTCGACAAAAGTTGTAGTGTTCAGAAAAAACAAGTTTTAACCTATAGAGGTTAGATGTTATCGTAAATTTAAAAAGCAGGCAGAGAGAGATGAATGTTCTATACCTAACAATGTAGCACTCTTGTTGTTGAAAATATAGTAACTCAATATCCTACCCTCATGTCGCAAAGAAAAAACGAAAATTCAATTAATAACGGTCGAACAGCATGAGGATTGAAGAGAACAACTATTTATCAGTAGAGATTAGACTACAGTTGCAATGTTTGGAAGAAACGAAGTTTCAACCAATAGAGGTCAGACATTGTTGTGAGTTCGAAGTTACAAGATTAACCTCTTCCATGTCTATACCTTCTAATCCTCCTATCCTAGAATGCTAAAAACAATGTAAACTATAAGATCGATAAAAAAGTTCGAAACATACCTTAAAATGTACGCGCTGCAGAATGCAAACTGTTACTCGGATTAATAAAATGTGCACGTTCAAGCCTGTAGCTCGATGAAATGTCGACGATAATATTCTTGATGTACCTAAGAAAAGAACAAGAATATATGAATGTAGTCAGCTAGCCTAGCTATCTTTACAAACGTGCAACTCAAAGATGTTTATTGCCTAGCGTTGAAGCACTTGTGATAATGGGATATGAAAGGGGCATGCAACTTGAAGATGTTTATTACCTAGCATAGAAGCAGTTGTGATAATAATATAGGAAAGGGTATGTTAGTTTGTTAACAGATACTGTCTAAAAGTAGCGTTAACACATTTTCATGTTTACACACGGAGAACTTGCCTCATACATAGTGATGATATGATATGAAAGGGCAAGTCAGCTAACCTAGCCTTCGTTACTAAGTTATGTCAAAGACCTTTATTGCCTAGCGTTATATAAGCACTATCGGACTAAGTCAGGATCGAACCTGCTGTTTTCGAAGATGCCGAGGTGCCGGAATTTAGGAGTTCCGGGAGGCTGATGTATTATACTAGCCGATCGAACCTGGGACGGCCAGCGCGCTATCCTCGACCTCTGAACTTAAACGGGGCATTAAGCTAAGCAAAAAGAGAAAGAGCCATCATCTATGGTATCCCCTACCTGTAGGTAAACAGGGGCGCTGAGCTGAGTTGTGATCCTCAGGGGCACTGAGCTAAGCTAACATCTACGGTATCCCCTGCCTGTAAGTAGACGGAGCGCTGATCTGAGTAAAAAGAGAAGGAGCCATCATCTACGGTATCCCTCGCCTGTAGGTAGACATAGGGCGCTAGGCTGAGAAGCGATCCTCAGGAGCATTGAGCTAAGACCACATCTACAGTATCCCCTGCCTGTACTTCGCAGCGTGCTAAGCTAAGCAAAAAGAGAAGGAGCCATCATCTACGTTATCCCTTGCCTATAAGTAGACAAGGGCGCTGGGCTGAGAAGCGATCCTCAGGGGCATTGAGCTAAGACCACATCTACGGTATCCCCTGCCTGTACCTAGCAGGGTGCTGAGCTAAGCAAAAAGAGAAGGAGCCATTTACGGTATCCCCTCCCTGTAAGTTGATGGGGCGCTGAGCTAAGCAAGAAGATAAGAAAACATCATCTACGGTATCCCTTACCTGTAGGTAGACAGAGGCGCTAGGCTGAGAAGGGACCCTCGGGAGCACTAAGCTAAGCCTACATCTACGGTATCCCCTGCCTGTTAGCGACCTTTGAGCCAGGGTAGGAACAACACGAGACACTGAGGTGCCGAAATATAGACGTTCTGCATGCAGACGTATTTGTACCGCGTATTAAACCAGAAGGCCTGCACCTCTGAGCTCAGTCTAACAAGCTGCTGCTGATAATTCTGATGCGGACTGTACGTGTGCTGTGAACTTCGTACTCAGCGAAAGTAGCTGAAGCATCACATTCTAGCAGTGTGTATGTGCTCGCCGGCCTGATGTAGCTCGTGTGTGTAGGCTTGCTTCAAGCTTACTCTAAAACACATCCCCGATATTTGTTCTTGTTCAGGAACTCTAAAGTCTGCTTATTCGAAACATACCTACTCGCAAGGCATAACACCTGAACTACACTAGGAAGCAGCTAGCTGCTGCTCCCCCACTCTTAGTCCTGTTTTACAGCCGGATGCCCTTCCTAACGCAATATTTTAAATCGCAAGATCTGTTTTACCGTCGGAAGCTCTTGTTGATGCAAAGATTTTA
Organism: Anabrus simplex; assembly: GCF_040414725.1. Taxonomy (NCBI): domain Eukaryota; kingdom Metazoa; phylum Arthropoda; class Insecta; order Orthoptera; family Tettigoniidae; genus Anabrus; species Anabrus simplex. The sequence continues at coordinate 5,596,392 of NC_090277.1, forward strand.
AATAGCAATAATCTGTTTTACAGCCGGTTACTCGTTTAGGATTTTAAATTACAGCATCTAGTGTCTCACATCATAAACCATTCTTTTACGGCTGAATGCCCTTTCTGACGCCGATGGACCGGGATTTAGCCAGTTGCCCTTCCTGACGTAAGAGGACCGGGATTTATTTTTTCGCTAAGTCACTTCCTGTACAAGAGCATGTTAAGTGCAAGTCATGCTAAGCAGCATTAGCTTTAACTCGAATCCTAAAACACATCTGTTGGATAGGGACCGTCAAAGCGTCTAACAAATTACTAGCGTAAAGTTGCAAACATGCGGATTTAGCTAGCACATCGTTGATGGTCGCTGTAAAATTACCTACCACCACATTGCAAAGGTATTAAAGATAACGGATAACAGCTGTTAAAAAAGCACATTACCTATCACCACATGTCAAAGAATAAAGTTTAATGTTATAAAGATAACAGCACGGTGCTCTCTTGATTAAAGCTGGCTGCTGTAGAATTTTTTCAAATTGTCCTCCACCATATTTCAAAGGTAAGCAGCTAAAGAGGTTAGCGATGCAAGGTGGCGGATGACAGCTGTGACACAGAAATTGCCCACTACTACGATAAAGATAGCACGGCTCTCGCTTAATTAAAGATGGCGGATGACAGCTGTCAAAAGAGCACGTGGATTTGCTTCCAAACAAGAACACGGAGAATTTTTCAAATTATCCGGCACCACATTTCAATGGTATGTAGGTAAAGAGTGCAGCACGGTGTTCTCTTGATTAAAGATGGCTGCTGTAGAATTTTTTCAAATTATCTGCCACCACATTTCAAAGGTAAGTAGCTAAGGAGTGCAGCACTGTTCTCTCTTGATTAAAGATGGCGGATGGCAGCTGTCGCGTGGAAATTACCGCCACCACATTTCAAAAGTAAGAAGCTAAAGTGTGCAGCACTGAGTTTTGTGATGCAAGATGGCGGATGATAGCTAATGGAACTTTTCAAATTGCCCGCTACTACGTGCTTAAGGTAGTAGCCATAAAGCGGGCAGCACGGTGTTCTGTTGATTAAAGATGACGGATGACAGCTGACGAAATTGCTCGGAAGATAGCAGCACGGTGCTCTGTTGATTAAAGACGGCGGATGACAGCTGTCAAAAAGCACGTAGCTGCTTCAAATCTCGCGCCAGTAAGGTTAAGTTGGCACCATTGAGGTTTAGGCCCGTCAAGATAGCAGCACTGACGTTAGCGAAGCGTTGTTGTAGATGACAGCTGTCAAAAAGCACGCGGATTTGTTTACCGAATCAAATCTCGCGTTAGTGAGGATAAGTTGGCAGCACTGAGGTTTAGCCCCGTTAAGATAGCAGCACTGAGGTTAGGGATGCGTTGTTGTCGATGATAGCTGACAAAAAGCACCTGGCTTTGTTTACCAATTGAAATTTCCCGCGGGAGGAGGAGCCTCTCCGTGGGAAGGCCCCTTGCGAGTGGGCGGAGTAGGAGGCTCCTGGGAGCCCGACGGAGGCGGAGGCGGCCGAACTGTCCATTATATCTACTCCAATCATCAAAACATCACCTGTTTCTTCAACGTTACTGCATCCTGAATATCGTCATTCAGAAGCCACGTGTCATTGTGGTCTTATCTTCCTCCGTCCGACGTCCATTCAGATCGCCGGCAACAATAAGATAGTCCAGTTTCTTGTCATGCCATGCCCCGAAGGCATCTTCGGTTTCTGTGCCCAGGCCAGTTTGTGGAGAGTTGCACTGAAAAATTGTATTTTCCTTCTATCACCAATGTAGACAAGTTATGTAGTAGGGCTAGGTGCGTTCTAAATACGCTGAGTCAGCATTTTTTGCTGCGTCAGCACCCGAGGTCGTTGACCTCGGTCGCGTGACCGTGACGTCTTGACCACGTGCTCTTGTTTGTAAACAAAGCCACGTGCTCCATTGTTCTACAATAAGGCGAAATACTATATTTTATAATTTAGAAAAAAATTTAAACATATGAGATCGATAAAATGATCGAAACATGCCTTGAGATGTGCACGTGCAATGGAGGAGAAGACTGCAAACTGCGACTCGAATGAATGACGATGACGGCGATAATTCTTGATGTACCTAGAAAACAAGAAATATTAATGTATGTCTGTATCTTGAAAGATAGCCTAGCCGTACAAAGAAAGGTAGCTATTTTATGAAGCAGCTATTACTAAAGTGAGGCTGCTTCTGAAAAATGCAATTACTTGCGTCGCACATAGGTCTTACAGTGACGATAGGATAGGAAAGGGCTCGAAATTTAGTCGGATCGTCAACAGCTAGCGTAGAAGTTGCTTGCGATAAATGCAAGCACTAACCCACCGAATAAGCAGCAGTTTTACACTAAGCTCATCTTAGGATGTGCACGTGCAATGTAGATGAAGACCGCAAAACTGCAGAATGCTTTAGCAGATCTCACTGGAATAATGTTGACAGTAGACGATGATTTTCTAAAAAAAACAAGGACAAAAGAAACCGTAAAAAATCCAAAATAATAATAATAATCAAAGAATTAAACTTACTTTTTTAGCAGATATCAATCACGATGGTGATCTTCGTTGAAAGTGAGGGAATACAGTAAATTGCCAATTCGTTTATATGCACATACGATTTTATATAATCAGTACTTAACACACTGCCGTTCGTTTCACACAGAGTACATCCGGTGAACTGGGACTTGTTGCTAGAGAGCAAGGCAGAAAGTGCGTACGTTTGCATTACAGTTGTAACAAATGTTTACGAACTGACTTCCTTCAGGTAAGTGTCCTCAAGGAAGCGGTCGGTGCTATGTCTAGTTAAAAACTACTAAAGCACAGGACTTTAGGGTCAGCCGTAGACTAAGGCCCTTCGCCTAGCTCTTGCTTCCCGTGTCGGTATCACCCAGCCTAGTATAAGAGAGGATCTGGGGTCTCTTAACCACGCCTACACCTCACTGTTAACTTGGGAGCGACCCTCGGGGCCTTGAGCTGAGCGCTTAGTTTTGTAGAATCAAACGAGGCTTCTAAGAGAGCATGTATAACAACGCCTACCGTGTTCCCTGCCCGTTAACTTGGGATGGACACTTGGGGCCTTGAACTAGGCGGTTAGAGGCGGTTGACGGTGTCCCCCTGCCTAGAGTCCCCAGGTCTCTTCTGAACTTAAGATTTGGGGCGCTTAAGAACACTTTAGAAAGAGGGTAAAACCCGATGCCGGGACATAGCCTACTCCAGCATCAAGGGGCCTGCACAAGGCTTGACATCCCCATCCAACAGATGAATCACCATAAACAGCGTCGTATGCCCTCAAGCACTACGAAGAGGTTTGGAATTTAAAGCACACTTTTATAAATTGTATACCTCCACCTCGCCTACCATGCCAGCTAACATTCTGATGGTGAAAATTTAGCGGGACTCGAACCGGCTAACCTTGGTGTCAGACTTCAGCGCCTTAACGATCATAGTCACCAAAGATGCTGTTTTACCGTTGGATAATTTTCCTATCAACAACAAGCTCTGTTATATTAGCCTAGGAGAAGCGTACAGTAGTCTTTTACACAGCTAGAAGTTTGTACCTGCATGCATTACACTTAAGTGCGGCTAGTATTCGGGAGATAGCTGGTTCGAACTACTCTGTCGTCAGCCCTGAAAATAGTTTCCTATTTTACATCGGGCAATTGCTGGAGCTGTACTTTAACGGCCGATTCCTTCCCGCTCCTAGACCTTTCCAGCTCCAGGGACTGTACCTTAATTAAGGCGAAGACCGCTTCCATCCCGCCCCTAGCCCGATCGTCGCCGTAATACCTATCTGTGTCGGTGCAGCGTAAAACAAAATCAAAGATGCTGTTTTACCGATAAGAGGTAATTACTAGAAACATAAGGATCTGGTTTACGGCCGGATGCCCTTCCTAAAGTCAATCACGTAGCAGGACATTAAGTCACTGGGATTGTGAATTGCAGTATCCAGTGTCTTACTTGAGTATGTGTGAACAAAGTAATGTGTATTTTGCTCACTTGATATGTTACTTCCGTTCACGTTTTGGCAAGCAGTAGCAGAAACTCGCAGTACTAGTAGCGGACTACATGCAAATGATAATGATTTATCCTTTTACCTCCACTCCTTTTTACATATAAGTATAAGGCTGTAGATGTTTAGTTTTTTACTTGCATCTACCGTCGTTTAGGGTGTATGCTTTGACTCCTGAGTTCGTTTCCTTACCAGGTCAGAAATTTTGCAGACCAAAAATGCATCCTTACAGTTGCCGCACAAGAAGCAAGCATGTCTACTTGTCCCAGACACCTCGAGTTCGAGGATACGAGTAGTCTAGAATAACAGTCGCTGTAGAGGTTTAGTTTTCTGCTTGCCTCCCCCGTCGTGTACTGTGAGTTCGAATCCCTACTAGGTCAGAAATTTTTCTGTCGGATGGGGACCGTCAGGAAGGGTATCCGGTCGTTCTCTGAGATAATAGTATGTTGAGAAGGACACCTTGCTGTAAGATGGCGGAGTGTCTACAAGTTGCAGCTTGCTTGCTTGTCCCGTTAAATTCCGCGCTATAAAGTTTACTAAGATAGCTGTAGGCCATGTGAACATCGTGTCTTCTTTAACGATGGTCGCTGACCGCTGTCATAAAGCACATGGCTAACGTAGATGTTTAGTGGCGTAAATATTGCAGCACGGTACAGTCTTGTTTAAAGATGGCAGCTGTAAAAAAGCACTTGGCTTTGTTTACAAACAAGAGCACGTACAGTTTCAAATTGCCCGCCACCATGTGCCTAAGGTGACACCCATGAGGATTTAGCCCCGTCATTATAGCAGCATGATGCTCTCTTGTTTAAAGATAGCCGCTGACAGCCGTCAAAATTCCATGTATGATTTCAAATTGCCCGCCACCACGTAGCTTAGGAGGCAACAATGAGGTTTAGTGTGGTAAAGATGGCAGCACTGAGGTTAGCGATGCTCTGTTGTTTAAATATGGCAGTCGTCTGCTGTCAAAAAGCACGTGTCTTTGTTTACAGCAGCTGAGAGCTGTCAAAATTCACGTGGAATTTCAAATTGACCTGCCACTATGGCAACTATGAGGTTTAGTGCAGTAAAGATGGCAGCACTAAGGTTAGCAAAGCTCTGTTGTTTAAAGATGGCCGCTGACAGCTGTCAAAAACACGTGGAATTTCAGATTGCCAGCCACTACGTGCCTAAGGTGGCAACTATGAGGTTTAGTGCCGTAAAGTTGGCAGCACTAAGGTTAGCAAAGCTCTGTTGTTTAAAGATGGCCGCTGACAGCTGTCAAGAAGCACGTCGCTGTCAAGAAACCACTTGGCTTTTTTTACAAACAAAAGCACGTGGTCGTGACGTCACGGTCAGGTGACTGGGGTCAATGACCTCAGTTGCTGACGCAGCAAAAATGCTGACTCAGCGTATTTAGAGCGCACCTAGCCCTACTACTAAGTTACATCAAGTGATTGTCATACATTTGCACCTCGGAGACTCAACGGTCAAAATTTTGCTGATATAACAATGCCAACGCAATTAGTTTTTCATATGTTTCCGCAGTATTTCAGTTAGTATCCGCACCCCAATACGGCTGATTTTCTCCACTCGCATTTTTTCCTGCACCTCACAGATGCCTATGTGCTTTCTCTCGTGTGCTATGCCTATTTCGCTACTTCGTCCAGACGTATTTCAGTGATGCGATAGAGAATGGGGGTACTTGTTTGCTTAGCCGTCTAACCTCGTGCGACGGTAACGCTTGCATACTGTTGATACTGACTGGACCCTGCCAACGCACTTCCCTTCAAGAGGATGCCGTAACGTTGGTTCCGATTCCTTGACACATATTTCCGTAAGTATGTGACGGTGTTCTTTTACGGCCGGCCTGAAAAGACTTTTAGGGCTCGTGACAACAGGTAGTTACAACGCTCCGGACACGAAGAAGAGACGAATTTGGTAACCGCTCCTCTGGAGAAGGAACGATACGCTCTTTTCTGCATTAACTTCCAGAAAGGTAGAGCAACTGTTCCATACCGGATGTCTCCATCTCCGCCAAGCTGCCGTGTTTGGTCCGCAAGAGTTATATTCCGCTCAAGTCTGCTGGCACGGCGGTGGGGACCTCGTATCCATCACCTGGGACACGCCACGTACTACGGCAGTGTAACTGGTTCTTGGAAAATATTCATCAATACAAAACGAAATACCATTTTACTGGAAAACTAATTGAGAACCTGCTAAGTCACTTCTAACAGAAATCACGTAATACCATAAAGAAGAATTGCAACAGTCTAATGCAACTTTGCTTAGCATGATATGCCACGAAACGTATGGTATACAAGCAAGTGTCCTATTTTCTGCCGTCTGTTGTTTTGTGGTGGTAATATCAATATCTTGTGTGGTGATAAAGTGGTCTAGCCTGTTGTATCTCGAATCAATATCTCCGTTTCTTATCCACTCATTTAGTGCCAAGAGTGTAGTAACAACACGGTGTCGAGCAACCCACTACTTTAATTGTGAGGAAGTCATGCATTCCACCGGGCCATGTGAATTCAGTGCATACAGCATCGATAGGAAATTACCACATCATATTATGATGTATTTTTCCCTACTTGATCGAGTTTTCCGATGCTCCTATTGCAAGCGAATCTCACCTTGAACCATGAAATTTGTATTTCTCGGTCGTCTTTCCTAGTATCTAGAATCACCTTGCGGTGGGAAGACAGACACAGACTTCGATTATATCCAACAATGTTATCATATCCCTAAACATTATCACATGCTCCTTGAAGTTTTGTAATAAACGTTATCTCATTTCTTCCTTCATATAGCAGCGAAATCCGGTACAGTGCGTTTGAATCTCCTGTTATGTTGAATTTTCGTTCAAACCTTGATTTTCATGCTCCTTTTAGCTGTAGTGTTAAAGGAACACTTGTACGAATATTCAAGAACGTGATAGCTTGCATTTCGGTTCAGATATTTCAGGTTTTCAAAACATAGTAATAAAACATTACAAACTGAGCCACACCCACCCCATCTATCACTACATTAGGGAAATATTCATGGGGAACAATATTTGAGGCCCGGGTCGTGTCGACTGGGCGAGGCACATACATAACCCTGAGCTGTAAACCCCCCTTGTAATCAGGTAACAAGGGCAAGACTACATCTATATGAAATAAAAGAAGAAATGGTTTAAAGCAGGGTTTTTATTAAATAAATATGAGAGAAAAATTTCAACCAAGAGAAACAAATTACACAAAATAAATAAGGAAATTAATCGTAATACTCATGGACATACCTTGTTCTTTTTCACATAGATGAAACATGGCGTGAACTCAAGCTGATACTCTTCAAAAAAATATTGATACGTAATTTAAAATGCTCACTGCCCCTCGACACATCGCTATTACATTACCAGCAGCTTCCTTTCATCATAAACTATTCAACCAGGTCGCCCGTTTTACCAGGATTCACATATCCAAGGCACTGCACCACATATTACCTCAGGCAACTAACAATGTGAAACGTTAGCACAACAATAAGCCGCGCCGGAGAACAAAAAGCAGATAAGAATAACGACAGATGAGACTGAGCACAGCCTCCATGGACCAATCAAAGCCAAGACAGATCAAAGAATACAATAGGTACGCCCATGCGCAAATATGAAACCAACATGGCGGGTACTCAAGCTGAGCATCAGCCATGAATAACAAATAAAATATATAGCTGTGCGCTGAGAACAAACAAGGCGCAGAATTAGAAAGATAAATACAACAGGTCGATCGACATATCATCCTTTTCTCCCCCACACATCCAAAGTCACATGCGTACCACATTCACGCACACACAATGAGGGTATCGGGAAAATAAAACACGAAAGGCCGTTCAGATTTCGTAGTCAAATACAAACCATAAATTACGACTCCTCGGTCATTATCAGCGGGTCTCACGTACTCAAATGTTTGCGTGCGGCGTGCAATTACACATAAGGTCAGAACTGAACATTACTTTATTCACACCACTGGCATGTAGCGCCTTGTACAACATGGATTGGTATCTCCTGCGGTCGAGACAAGGGGCACATCATGAGGATCACGCAGTATTAAAGCACGCAGTGCACCAAATCATAACCAGAGAGACCCTTTTCAATTATCACAACAAGACCACAAACACATTCATTCAAAGCACATCGTACGACGGAGCGGAAAGATGTATGCCATCGACCGTAACATACGGGAATAACTCGTCACCAAATCCAAATATAAACCGAACTATCACATACCTGTGATTATCAATGGTAAAATCGAATAGCAGTTAACGTGAAAGGTCCAGGCTTGAACACATTGAATGAATATTTAAAGCATAAAAATGCCACTCCAAACATAGCGGCAGCCATTGCTAGTATCCGCCACACGTAGAACATAAGAACTCCACAGAGTACAAATTATCGCTCCAGCGAAACGAACGACCTCACAGATAAAAACATAGCGTGTGCTGCTCCCTACTGGACGTCATTAGACTGACACATGTAAAGATTGAAAGACAAAGCTGAAGGAAGCCATTTGCATAATTAAATGACAAATCGTGAAACATGCGATAAGCATGATTCAAACCAAGCCATATTATTTGTCGCCATCATAATGTCTATGACATCAGTATTTGGAGGTGAAATGAATGCATCTATGTTATGGAAAGTGCCGTCATCTGTATGCTCTCTTTCAGCTTTTCGAAGGTATAATCAGGATTAGTGGCTTCTGTGTTGCATACGGTCTCTGTTAAACACAGCAATTAAGACGTAGACTGATATATTACATGGTAGTATGGATCAACTTCCTTGTATGAACCTACCGTCCTATATATAGGTCGGCTGTGTTTGTTTCCACATCAAAGCTACGTAATTACAAATAACCAAACTGTGACGTAATAGAATTCCACACTGAAATGATAACAAATTACAAATACAATACGTATGTTTGCGCGACTGTATTGAATATTTATAAACGAGTTCCCATTGTTCAGCATATCTCGCTGAGTACGTTGATGTGTAATGAGCTTTGTGCATGGGATATCTGTTAGTGGAATGTTCAGTATCATTTCCAGTCTGTGAGAGTTGTAGTGGAGTGGAACTATTGGTTACATCGTTTTAATTTGTTACCGTAGATCGAGACCAGGCGTGAGCTACGTGGATCATCGACCTCCAGATGGCGGAGCACCTTTTTTCAGATGTGATGTCTGTGCCAAATACTTCAGCCAGAAAGGCAGTCTAGCACGCCACATGCGTACTCACACGGGCAAGAAGCCATAGAGCTGCCATGTCTGTGGGAAATCCTTCAGCCATACGGGCAGTCTTACAGTTCATTGGCGGATTCACACAGGCGAGAAGCAGTTATGTTGCATAGTCTGTGGCAAATCCTTCGGGCAAAAACGCCATCTTACAGATCACATGCGTACTCACACTGGAGAGAAGCCATACAGGTGCGTTGTCTGTGGGAAATCCTTCGGGCGAAAAGGCAGTCTTACAGTTCACATGCGTACTCACACTGGGGATAAGCCATACAAGTGCCATGTTTGTGGGAAATCCTTCAGCCGTACAGGCAGGCTTAGTGTTCATAGGCGGAATCACACAGGCGAGAAGTCGCAACGGTGCAACGTCTGTGGCAAATCCTTCGCGCAAAAAGGCAGTCTTACAGTTCACATGCGTACTCACACTGGGGATAAGCCATACAGCTGCCATGTTTGTGAGAAATCCTTCAGCCATACATTCAATCTTAAAGTTCATAGGCAGATTCACACAGGCGAGAAGTCGCTATGGTGCAATGTCTGTGGCAAATGCTTCGGGCTAAAAGGCAATCTTTCACTTCACGTCCTTACTCACACAGGAGAGAAGCCATACAGCTGCCATGTCTGTGGGAAATCCTTCGGCCGTACAGGCAGTCTTAAAGTTCATAGGCGGATTCACACAGGATAGAACCTTCAGCTGGAGAGGACACCTAGGAAATAACTTGCGCACTCACAAAGGCGAGAAGCTAGCACAAAATCCCACCTAGTACGTCACGTACGGACTCAAGCGTGCGACAAGCCGCACTGTGCATTGTCTGTGTCAAATCCTTCAACGAGAAAGGCATTCTAGCAGGTCACATGTTGACCTACACGGGTAATAACCCTAACCGCTGTATTATCTGTAGTAAGCAATTTTGCGGGAGAATTCTACTCTCGAAACACATGCAGAAGAGATGCCATAATGCTGAAATATCTGTGGCAAGTCTAAAGCTAGAAAGTTAGTCTAACAGAGCACTACCGAACGCACATGCGTGTGATGGTAAACGAGGGCTCAGTAATGTGACAAAATGTTCAAAACATCGTGTATCTTAACCATGCACGTATGAACCACACTGGAGGGATGCCGCAATGCTGCGTATTTGGTGGCAAATCGTTTGTCCGCAGCACCACGCTGTCGGTGCGCACGACCGTCACTTCATGCCAGGCTGAAGCCGCACGCGATGTAATAATTTTCTTTTTCTTTTATATATCACTAACTACTATACGAGGGTTTTGAGTCCCACAAGACCTCAAGAGATGTAGCCAGGTACATGCGATCGCACACAGCGTAGAAGTATTTCTTTTTTCAGCCAGACAGCAACATCTCGTCACACCGCATGATGTACACCGGAGATTGGTCCCTACGAGGTATTTTCTCTGCGGTAGAATCTTCAGACAGAAAAAATGCGTGGTCCGTGTTGTGAAAAGTGCAAAGGACATTTCTTGAGTTTTCTCCTGATCAATCCTTGATCATGTACATCCACTTCTTCTCAGCCCAGGACGACCCCTTTTCTGCTTCCAGACATTAGTAGAAGTGTGGTCAGTAACACTTATTGAGGAGCCGTCTAGATGCGAGGGTAAAATGTAAGCCGGATGTACACAGGAATCATACGACAAAGATGAATGTAAGTGGTACAAGGCTACAAACGCAGTAGAAAGATATTCAAACGTTAGAATAAACAATTCAAGGGAATAAATAAGTGCCGAATTAAGTCATAATAAATTGTTGCTGAAGACTTAACACACCTGTGCTCCCGCTTAGTACATTTCACTAGTGTGTCCCGTTAATTATAAGTAGACCAGTGGCTCAAAACTGTACCTTCGTCTTCGGCTCTTGTACGAGAATGTTGTGTCTGTCGACTTGTTCTGAATGCAAATTTGAAGTTCAATTTCAGTGCCCGTAGGTTCTCATGAAGGTCACGTCAGTGGAAGTGAACTGAATTTTCACGAGATCGTTGTGCCTGGCAACGATTAACTTCGCAGCGGTGCCTTACTCGGAAGATAAAACAAGTCCTGTTGCAAAGGGGTTATCACGTACCAGGAGTCCACAACCATCATTGGAAGACTTTGTGGGTAGCTGAGACTGCAACCTACTCACAGTGTCCGGTTTGTGAAACGTAGGGTGTTTTGCCGACATCTTCATTCTTGGAAGTGGCGGACCTCAACCCCCACCACCAGTCCCATACGTCAGAGAGAAAGGATCCTCTATGGGACAAAATCCTGACATCTCGGCGAACATAGTGAAGGTTGGGTAGGAAAGCTGCCACAAGCTAGTGGTCTTGTACGACAGCAGGGGTCGGACCAGTTCACCACCACCCTTGTTTATACAAGTGCTAGTAATTGCACATCTTTAGGCTATATTTTGACAAACCATTATTTCTTTTGTTCAGTCACAAGCTTTGAAGGGATTTAGATCACACAAAATTTTGTGTGGATTTTATTACCAGATTTCATACCTCTGTGCGAATGGGCGATAGAATAACACCAATGGTATTCCCTGCCTGTTGTAAAAAGCGATTAAAAGGGGCCCAGATGCTCTAAACTTGGGAGCATGGGTTGGCAGACACAGGGTCCTGATCTGAGTCCTGGCATTGCTTCCACACACTTGTGCCAGGCTCCTCACTTTCATTTATCTTATCCGACCTCCCTTGGTCAATTCTTGTTCTCCTACAAGCCTGACATATTAGAGCACTCGAGGCCTATGAATTCTTTCATTTTCATGCCCTTCATGGCCCTTGCCTTTCATTGGCTGATGTCTTCGTTTTTGTTATGTTGGATACCTTCCACATTTCCCCACTGATTAGTGTTATATATAGGATGGTTGCCTAGTTGTACTTCCTCTTAAATCAACAATCACCACAACTTCATACCAGATGTAAAGATTGGTTTCCAGAAATTTGATAACTATTAGTTCTAAGAAACAGTGGGCCTATTATTATTACAATAATCCATGGCATTGGACGAACCGACCCTAGGTGAGCTCAGGAGTAAAGGATAGAGGGATAGAAGAAGAAAAATCCCAAAACCATCCATGATATCATTCTGTAAATACCTCACTATTTTTCAGGTATGAAAGAGGTTAGTGTCATCTTCCATCCTGGATCTAATTATCCTATAGAATTAGTATAGGTCCAGAAGAGATTCCTGGGACACTCCTAGCTTTATAGGTTTTATAGATGTACATATTGTGCCCTATGTTTTAAAAACCATCTTACAGGTGTTCCACATATACCAATTTTGATCAGTTATGCCATTAGCAACTCCTGGTTCAATGTATCAAGCTTTTCGTGAGTAAGCCTACGGCTAGATAATCTTTATTTAAGGCATCTTGCAGCTGAATCAAAATATCAACCATTGCATTCATAATATTTTTATTACGTAGGAAACCGCATTGGTAGTCATAAAATAATGCTTAGAAATTAATATTTAGCCACTCAATTATCACTGGTTACCAGATAATAACATGCAGGTCAAATCAAAAAGACCTGCATCTGGCTAGCCGAACTTGTCCTCGGATACTACCGGCACTAAAACAATACACCATTACTATTATTAGATAAAGACAAATGTTGAGTGAAAAAACCTCATTTTACCTGCTAGATTTTGCAATTGTAGCACATACATAAATAATATATAATGGCAATGTTGACTCCAAAGCTGCGTTTTGTGCGAGTGGCCATACTGGGGAGATCTCCAGTAACAATGTTAAAAAAGGAAAAATACCAATGTAGCAACATATTTAATTTAATGTATTAAGGGACTGGTTTCGACATCTGTCCGTGTCCTCATCAGCCTACACAAAAAATGGCAAGAAGTTAACACAATGGTAGCACTTATGACACTTTTCTTGTTCATGTAGAGGTTCTTGAGCACTCTTGCTACTCTTGCTGATCTTGAGGTTAAAAAGATGTAGTATAGTTTACAATTGTTGTTATTCAAGGAATAAAATTTTGGTTGCTAGGTAACAAATGATATAATTTTGTTTTAGTACTTCAAAACGAGGATAGTGGTATATATAAAGACTCTTAGAATATGAGACTATTAGTACTGATATGGATTTTTTGATATCTAAGGAAAGGAAAGAAAATAAAAATAAGAAATAGAAAAGTGAAAATGGTAAGGTAAGTATTATTATGAGGTTCACATTTAATTTAGCCTTGTCATGAAATACAAGAGGAAGTAAGCACCGAAAACTGAATATAGGTAGGGGATTGGAGGGGGTAAGGGAGTAATGGGAGTAGTTTAAGGTGGGTCAGGGGGGTGTTGTGGTAAGAGCAAGTAGCGTGAGAATGTGTTGTGTATTACGTGGAAGATTGAACGCCTACTGGTCAACTTGAAGCTTTCGAAAACTAAAATAAGGAAGTCAAAAAGAATGTTTGGTTTCTCAGACAAATCGTTAAGGTTTTTGGTTAGGATTAAAATATTGATCAAGGTGTATTAAACAATTTTCAATGATGTCAAGAAGAGGGCCTTTGTTTAGGGTACTGATAATTTCAATGTCTTGGTCTAATGTAGTGAAGATGCCTCCTCCTCCTGTGGGAAATTTGAATTTTGGCGGGAGATTTGAATTTGTAAACAAAGCCACGTGCTTCTTGACAGCTGTCATCGACAACAACGCATCGCTAACCTCACTGCTGCCATCTTGACGGGCCTAAACCACACTGCTGCAACTAAACTTCACTAGCGCGAGATTTGTATTGGTAAACAAAGCCACGTGCTTTTTTGACAGCCACGTGCTTTTTGACAGCTATCTTTAAACAACGCATCGCCAACCTCAGTGCTGCTATCTTGACGGGCCTAAACCCCAGTGCTGCCAACTAAACCTTACTAGCGCCAGATTTGAATCGATAAACATAGCCACGTGCTTTTTTGACAGCTGTCTTCCGCCATCCTGCTTCGCAAACCTCAGTGCTGCACTCTTTAGCTACTACCTTTCAAAAGTGGTGGCGGCAATTAGAAAAATTCCACGTGCTCTTCTTTGGAAACAAAACCACGTGCTTTTTTGACAGCTGACAGCAGCCATCTTTAATGAACAGAGCATCGTGTTGCCCTCTTTATCTCTCTTGTTTGGAAACAAATCCACGCACTTTTTTGGCATGCAGCCATCTTTAATGAACAGAGCATCGTGCTGCCCTCTTTAGCTACTTACGTTTGAAGTGTGATGGCGGGCAAGTTGAAAAATTCTATTTGACAGCAGCCATCTTTAGTCAACAGAGCATCGTGCTGCCCTCTTTAGCTACTTACCTTTGAACTGTGGTGGCGGTAATTTCCACGTGACAGCTCTCATCTGCCATCTTGCATCGCTTACCTTTCCGCTGTACAGCTGTTATCCTCCATTTTGCATCGCAAACCTCAGTACTGCTCTCTTTACCTATTACCTTTGAAATGTGGTGGCGGATAATTTGAAAAATTCCGTCAGCTGTTACCCGCCATCTTGCATCGCTTACTTAAGTGCTGCTATCTTTACGGTACTAAAACTTATCGTGGTGGTGGTGGGAAATTTAAAATCTCAGTGCTTTTTTGACAGCTATCATCCGCCATCATTATTCACGAGAGCACCGTGCTGCTATCTTTACGGCACTGCGGGTAATTTGAAAAAATTCCGTCCGCTGTCATCCGCCATCTTTAATCAACAAAGCATCGTGCTGCTATCTTTAGCTACATTTAACATGTGGTGGCGGCAATTTGAAATTCTATCTAGCTGCCATCTTTAATTCACTGAGTACTGTGATGCTATCTTTAGCCACTACTTTTGAATTGTAGTGGCGGATAATTTGAAAAAAGTATTCCGTTAGCTATTATTAACTTTAATGCATTTGCGAACCTAACCTCTCATCTACTATCTTGAAGGAGACCATCCTTAGTTTACAACAAGATGCCCCTCCTGACGCTAATTACTACTTAGAGGTTACTACCCAAGATGGCGGTGGCTGTTATGGGTACCTCCTCCTCCTCCCCTACCTCCTCCGCCTCCTCTATTTCCCGAAAAGTAACAGAAGTAGCGAGAATGATTGCGGGTACAAGATGTTGGAGATGTTTCACTACTTCCACAATCATCTGTCCATTCTTATCGTGTAAAATTCAAATACCATCCTGGAACAAAATAATGTAGCCCTGAGTATATTCGTTTGTGAACGGAGAAATAAATCACGTTAAGGGAGGGAATCGTCATTTCCTGTTCATGTGTGTGTTAAAATGTTCAATATGTGCTCGCAAGAATTTGGAAGGGTTGATGTTTTAAAATATCCGGTTATTAGTTATCCGGAAAGATAGAATAACCCTATGATAAGTGTAAGCACCACGGTAGCATACATCAAATATGGAGTTTTCCGGATATGAAGAGGTAGAATTATTCTGATTAAAGAATTGGCTAAAAACTTCCTGATGTACATCTGTGGCAGTGGTCGGTAGTTAACTTCCAAAGAATCAAGGATTAGCTGAAGGCGATCAACCACAGCACAGTTTATCCACGTACCAGAACACTATCACACTGTTAGTAAGATATTTAGGTATTATGCACAGTTATCATATATCCTCTGAATTCGAACAATCCCCGTTCGGTTCAGTGACTGGTCGCCATAGACTGAAGAGTGTACACCTTTCACCCTTGTGGTGCCACTACATAATCTAATATACACAGTTGCTACATTGTACCCTATGTGTTCTCTTACTTTGCGATTTCCTTTCAGATATCTGTGTTCAAGACTGTATTTATGTTCACCTAACCATGTGCTACTTTCATTGGGTATAAATTAAACTCAAATGTTTTTTCTGAAAACTTTTCATTTCATTTTACAGTTCTGTGTTTTCCATTACTGTTCAAAAGTCTGCCAGGTTCTTTTCAAGTATTTGTATTTCTTCTTTATTAGAATCGAAATTTATTTCTTTTCTTTCTTTCTTTCTTTCTTTCTTTCTCTCTTTATTTATTTATTTATGTATTTATTTCTCCTATCTAACCCGTTTACCCTACAGGGTCGGATCTTCCTGTTCCGGGGTTATCTGAGAGGTGAAAGAAGGTGCGGGCTGAATGGGTCTATCTACGAAAGTCAAAGATTCTTTTAAAACTTAGGAATGAAGGTTATATTTCTTTTCAGAAAATCGAATTGCTAACAAACAAAATTCTTCACTTTGCGAAAGAACACGGAATCTGGTACAATGACAATTTTGACTCCAGAATAGAGAACCCGAGAATAGATAATTTACAGGTTCATTGAGATTCAAGCTCCAAATTTACAATTTTACAACGTCACTAATACAGCGATTAGTTATATAAGGCGGGATATATCCCAATAAATAATTTTTATCCAGAGCACTTTGCTCCAACCGTTACAATTTACGGCCTTCCAAAGGCACCACTCATCATTACAAAAATCTCAGAAAAGAGCTTACGTGCTCTCCAGGCTCCCAATTTCTTACAGACAACTCAAGGGAAATTTACACAAACCTTACAACTTTAGGCCTCTCTAGGCCCAACCTACTATTGACAATTTAGTTAACACAGGCGTATCTAGTACCCATGCTACCGGGCCTTCGTGAAAAAGAAGAACAGGTTAAATTACTGGCCCAAACTCAAAAATGTATGGATGCGACACTTGCGCTCCTGGAAAACCAAGATTTAAAACCCTATTTGGGCTTATTACCGACGTAATAATTTATACCCTCTCCGTAAATACTTGAGTACTGGCTGCATGGCTATTGAAATTTGTGTCTTTAAATTGGTTTGCCGCTACGTTATTCATCAAGTGATTCATGGTCTCACATACCATGGTTTTCAATACTCATAAACATGAATTTCCGCCGGCTTTAAAGGTAATTAATGTGCCCATCTGTGGTGTATGGCCAGACGGTGCCTTTTTCCAGTATTCTCCTGCATTCTACTTTCGTCCGTATGAACTACCTCGCCACTCGCTCCCCTCCACTGGGCATGTATGCGCACGTGATCATTGCGGTTGTGGACTGTCTTGCAGGCTTCTGGGTAGTCGCCATTATCGTTCTGAGAGTGAGGCGAGATGGAAGGGCGGCGTGCTTCTCTGCTTGGCGGGATGGATAGTGTAATTATCATGGACCCAGGGTGAATTTGTTTGATAAGGCTTACGCCCTCGTGAACTTCGAAAGTTTTTTTAAATTTTTATTATAATTTCATCTTCATCGCCTGGAAATTTTGACTGCCTTCTAAGGATTTCCTCTAGCATACGTAAGTAAGGAAATGAAGCTGAAGCTACTTCTCGACTACGGCAAGATGGTACACTGTAAGTGTTTTTCCAACTCTCCGTGTGGTGAACTGAATGTTTCGAAAGGTGAAGTGCGTACCCAGACATAATGTAAACCACCTTTGTTTACTGTAAATTAATATTAATTATTTTTCTTGGAAATGGTATATTTAATACTTAATACTTGGTTGTGGCCTGCTAGGCCTAATAGGTAGGAGTTAACACAATGTTTTGGCAAGGTTACTAACCAAGCGAGTTGCCACAAGAGTGTGGGGTTTACGTTCGTATTCCATTTCAATTTTAACTTCATTTCCTTCTTAATTATATTTGAAAATTTATGTGCTTAGTGTTTTCGTGGTAATTCGGCGTTCTGTTTTCTTTTGTCTCTTAATATGTATTTGCGTATTGTTGATTGGTGGCCTGTGATTGGCTCTTTCCCTTGACTGACCGAGTCGCCATGCGAATGCTAATGTTGATTGGCGGTGATGCTGATTGTTGATGTAATTTAGTACTGTGGCTGCTTTAACCTGCTTTTCTTTTAATTCAATTTGGCATTTTTCCTCTCCCTGATGGCACTTTTTCCTACCCGCGTCGCGGACCTGGTTATTATTATTTTGGGGTAAACTTTTCTTGAAACTTCATCGCGATATTCCACCCTTCTGGTAGAAGCTCCTTGGAATATACTCCAAATAACATTTCAGAATTTAAAAAAGCAATTAAGTGAAAATTGTTTCTCGATCTGATAACGTATATGATGGTGGTATGAACCTTGCCATGAAATCTATTGGTATTTAAAGAGTATATAAAGGTTAAATAGGTGTTTCAGAATTTCGTGTAGTCTTTGTTAATTAATTAAATTATTTTCTAATGAAACGGTCGACCGTAGTTTTTTAAATCTTTGAGCACTAAGATTTTTTGGTTTATTTCCAGTGAGGATTATTTTATTAAAATTGTAAGCTTCTTAAAGTCTATTATTAAATCTCCCTTTGTGGTTGTTGTTTTTGAAAGTGGGTAAGTATTATAAAATCATGACCAGGTCTCCATTTTATCCCCCCCTCTTGTGTCATCGGTTTACTTAATGGTGAGTACTTGTTAATTTTCCTTATTTGATATTTGTTTGGTCTCACACGTTTCCACAACTCTGATCTGTACTTATATTTTTCATGTATGGTCAGAGCATTTGTGCTGTCACTTGGGGTAATTATGTAATTAATTGCGCTAAGTACAGCTTGTGGCCCGATCATGCCGAGGCTAATCCCACATCACTGAGGTGACTAGAAAGAAAGGTTAATTAAAGCTTTACAGGAAGAGAAACAGTTACAAAATCGTAGTCGCCTAAAGTTAAATTGAAGGGGAACTCCAGAGGGTAACGCACTCTCTATCCCAGTTTTACAGTTCAAGCCTTTATTAAATGTTACATTAGCAAGAAAAAGGTTACATTTTAGGAACCAGAAGGTTACATAGTAAAAAATTAGAAACTTCTCCTCGGGGTAATTTGCGGAGATAGCTGCAGAGATAGAAAATTGGTGGCCATTACCTGGGCTGATGTTCTGCCTGCCGAAGAATGAGGCACCCCGCCTCCTCTCTTAACACACACACTCAGATATTCGAAGATCAATAAGACAAGGTAACATGAAAAGCCGCAGCTTATATCCCCGAGACGAGGGTTCGCAGAGGCTCTGCATTAAATCCGGACACTCTCACTCATTTTTATTGGCTAAACAAGAAGCTACAAGAAGCGTACGATTGGCTGAAAAATAATTACAGAAAATTTTTAATGGCCAGACTCATAAGCTGGCGGGATGGGAAGGAACTGTTGCAAACCTGGAAGTACCAAAATAAATGAAAGTTAATTTATTTGAGAAAACCTATAAACACAAAACATCTTTAAATCCACCTTGAACCAGACCTCAGTTTTTATAGAGACATCTATGGAGAAAAGTTCAAACTTCTTGATGTACACTAAAACAAAACAAATAAATCCAATCAGTTTAGGAAACTTTAAAATAACCTATTACTCAGTTTTTCAGTAGTAACATTTTCTTGGCATTAGCAGTTTCACGTTTTGTTCGGTAGATAGCGTTCTTTAAGGCGCTTCTTTTAAATGTGCGGTGTAGAGAGCGTACCTCCCGGTACAGACTTCCTCATAAGGTTATTCCCAGCTGTAAAACAGCAGAACTTTGAAAGGAAGGAATGTTGGAATTTCACAGATCAGAAATTACTCCCTGAAGGTCCATTCTTAGAAAAATAACTTGTAAAAGTAGTTTGAAGCCTTCTTGCAGTCGTAAAAGTTTGACAGACACAGTTCAAATCTGACCGCAAGTGCGGCCGCCGCTGCCGATACCCAGGTGATGTCCCCCGGATCACCCAAGAACCCTCAGATACACCTCCCCCGCTACTATGAAAGGGGTAGTCGTGAGTAGTATAATACAGGGATTCTGCGGCCTCCTCCTCCCGAGGGTCTTCCCAGGGGCCCACTCCTCCTCCCAAGGGGCCTTCCCAGGGGCCCGTGCCTCCTCCTCCCGGGAGACTTCCCAGGGGCCTGCTCCTCCTCCCGCGGGAAATTTGAATTCGTAAACAAAGCCACGTGCTTTTTGACAGCTATCATCGACAACAACGTATCGCAAACCTCAGTACTACCATCTTGACGGGCCTAAACCTTAGTGGTACCAACTCAACCTAACTAGCGCGAGATTTGATCGGTAAACAAATCCACGTGTTTTTTGACAGCTGACATCCGCCATCTTTAATCAACAGAGCACCGTGCTGCCCTCTTCATCGCAGTAGCTGCAAATTCGTCACCTGTCATCCGCAGTGCTGCCATCTTAACGGGCCTAAACTTTAGTGCTACCAACTTAACCTCACTAGCGCGAGGTTTGAATCGGTAAACAAACCCACGTGCTTTTTTTACAATTGTCATCCGCCATCTTTAATCTATAGAGCACAGTGCTGCCCTCTTTAGCTACTCACCTTTGAAATGTGGTGGCGGATAATTTGAAAAATGCTTTCTGACAGCTGCCATCTTAAATCCAGAGAGCACCGTGCTGCCCTCTTTAGCTAGATACCTATGAAATGTGGTGGCAGGCTATTCCACGTGACAGCAGCCATCCTTAATCAAGACAGCACCGTGCTGCCCTCTTTGTGGCGGTGGCAAATTCCACGTGCTCTTGTTTGGAAACAAACTCACGCGCTTTTTGTCATCCGCCATCTTTAATCAACAGAGCACAGTGCTGCCCTCTTTAGCTAGATATCGTTGAAATATGTTGGCGGATAATTTAAAAAGAAAAATTCTACAGCAGCCATTTCTCGACGCTGATTGCACAAGATGGTGGCTATACATGACTCCTTGAAAGTGCTTATGCAATATGGCCACTATACATAGGTTCTTACGAGAGGCCCTTGGGATGCTTGCGCATGATGGCGTTTGCTCTTATGAGGCGGCTTAAAGGTCCTTGCACAAGATGGCTTTAGACGCCTAAGGACGCTTGCGCAAGATGGCGGACGAAAGATTGCGGCTATACACGACTCCTTATGAGACGAATTAAGGGTGCTTGCGCAAGATGGCTGCCGCTCTTATGAAGAAAGCTAGCTTAGAGGCTAACGTGTCGTGCTAGTTCGATTCATTAAATTTAGGGCTTAAATGCAAAATGTTAAATATCTCAAAAACGGTGCACCGTAGAGCAAAACGGACAAATTTTTTCTCCCAAATACCCAGGAACGCAGTATGAGGAACAAGAAAACAGTCTAATGATGGGATCATCGGTTCGGTTCCTACTTACGCCCTTTGGCATTTGCTCTGTTTTAGTTTGTATTGAAGCGAGTCTTCGTAACATGATCAGGTCTAGCTATGGTAGAGAGTATAAGGTACCGTGCTGGTTCGATTCATTAAATTCGGGGCTTAAATTCAAAATGTTAAATATCTCGAAAACGGTGCATCGTAGAGCAAAACGGACAAAATTTTTCCGCCTCATACGTAGGTTCGCAGTATCAGGAACAAGAAAAACATAGTCTAATGATGAGATCAACGGTTCGATTCCTACTTAAGCCCTTTGGCATTGGCGGCTATCTAATTCTACAAGATGGTGGCTGCTCTTATGAGGCACAAGATTGCTTGAGACGTCCTAGGGATGCTTACGCAAGATGGCGGTCACAAAATGTTGACTATACATAGCTCCTTATGAGACAGCCTAGGGGTGCTCGCACAAGATGGCGGCTACTCATATGAAAAAAGCTAGCTTAGAGGCAACTGCGCAAGAAACGGCTGCTGTTATGCATGCGGTGGAGGGCAATTTGAAGTTCTATGTGCTTAATCAATAGAGCACCCTGCTGCCCTCTTTAGCTGAAATGTGGTGGCGGATAATTTGAAAAATTATTTTGACAGCTGTCATCTTTAAACAATGGCGACCATACATAGGCTGTTAAGGCCTTATCATTCTCCTCCTCCTTCTCTACCTCCTCCTCCTCATCCTCCGCCTCTTATGTCAAGGCATAGCTTTATATCGAACAAGTTTAAACCTGCATCGCGAAGGCAAACGTGTGCAGCGATAACATTATTGTGCATGTTTAGACTTGCGAAACATAAGAAGAGTAGAATCAAACGCTGTACTCGATGCAAGATGTGATCAGAACATTGATTGATGTGTTCAGAACACGAAATAAGTTATCAAGTCTAGAATCAAACACTGTACTCAATACAACATGTGTTTAGAACATGTTAGGGGGTACCCTTGTTCTAAGAAGATCAGATTGAAACATAAAAAGACTAGAATCGAACACTGTAATCGATGTTGTTAACTTCAAAATGTGATCAGAACATTGATTTCTGTGTTCAGAACACAAAATAAGTGATCAAGTCTAGAATCAAACACTGTACTCAATACAACATGTGTTTAGAACATGTTAGGGGGTACCCTTGTTCTAAGAAGATCAGATTGAAACATAACAAGACTAGAATCGAACACTGTAATCGATGTTGTTAACTTCAACATATGATCAGAACATTGTTTGATGTGTTCAGAGCAAAAGTACAATTTTAATAATGATTTGCTTAGTGTAAAATCAAAAACTATGGAAACAAACTGTGCATATATCGCGTAGCTAACTCGCTCAGTAAACGATATTGCAAAACTACAACTTCAATGATTTGCTTAGTGTGAAAATCAAAAACACACTGTACACATACTGCGCAGCTAACTCGCTCGGTAAACGATATAGCAAAAGTACAACTTCAAATGATTTACCTTCCATCATTCGTCTTGTGTGAAAATCAGTCCAACAAGTTATCGCATAAACATGTAACATGAAGTATCAGTCAATCTGTTGGCATGGGTTACAAGCATGTAGCTTATGCGGGAAGTAAAATTAAACAGAACGCGTTTGCTATAAGAAGAACTCTGCTTACATTTAAGTCCGTAGCTGTTGAACAAGTTATTACATAAATATGTAACATGAAATATCGGTTCGGAAACATATTATTTCAATCTGTTGACATGGGTTACAAGCATGTAAGTAGTATAATACAGGGATTCGGCGACCGCCACCGCCACCCGAGGGGCCCTCCCAGGGGCTTCGTCCACCACCGCCACCCGGGAGGCCTTCCCAGGGGCCCATGCCTCCTCCTCCTCCCGGGAGCCTTCCCTGGGGCCAGCTCCTCCTCCCGCGGGAAATTTGAATTGGTAAACAAAGCCACGTGCTCTTTGAGAGCTATCATCGACAACAACGCATCGCTACCCTCACTGCTGCCATTTTGACGGGCCTAAACCTCAGTGGTACCAACTTAACCTAACTAGCTCGAGATTTGAATTGGTAAACAAATACACGTGCTTTTTGACAGCCACGTGCTTTTTCGCAGAAAACAACACATCGCTAACCTCAGTACTACTATTATGACGGGCCTAAACCTTAGCGGTACCAACTTAACCTCACTAGCGCGAGATTTGAATCGGTAAACAAATCCACGTGCTTTTTGACAGCTGTCATCCGCCATCTTTAAACTACAGAGCACCGTGCTGCCCTCTTTATCGCAGTAGCTGAAAATTCGTCACCTGTCATCCGCAGTGCTGTCATCTTAACGGGCCTAAACCTTAGTGCTACCAACTTACCCTCACTAGTGCGAGATTTGAATCGGTAAGCAAATCCACGTGCTTTTTTGACAGCTGTCATCCGCCATCTTTAATCCATAGAGAACAGTGCTGCCCTCTTTATTTGAAATGTGGTGGCGGATAATTTGAAAAATGCTTTTTGACAGCAGCCATCTTTAATCCAAAGAGCACTGTGCTGCCCTCTTTAGCTAGATACCTTTGAAATGTGGTGGCAGGCAATTCCACGTGAACAGCAGCCATCTTTAATCAATAGAGCACCGTGCTGCCCTCTTTGTGGCGGTGGCAAATTCTACGTGCTCTTGTTTGGAAACAAACTCACGTGCTTTTTTCTGACAGCTGTCATCCGCCATCTTGCATCACAAACCTCAGTGCTGCACTCTTTAGCTAGATACCTTTGATATGTGGTGGCGGCAATTTGAAAAATTCTATGTGTTCTTGTTTGGAAACAAAGCCACGTGCTTTTTTGCCAGCTGTCATCCGCCATCTTGAATCAATAGAGCACTGTGCTGCTATCATGCGGTCAATTTCGTCAGCTGTCATCCGCTATCTTTAATCCACAGAGCACCGTGCTGCCCTCTTTAGCTAGATATCTTTGAAATGTGGTGGCAGCAAATTGAAAAATTCCACGTTCTCTTGTTTAGTAAACAAACTCACGCGCTTTTTGTCGGCTGTCATCCGCCATCTTACATCGCAAACCTCATTGCCACACTCTTTAGGTACATACCTTTGAAATATGGTGGCGCATAATTTAAAAAGAAAAATTCTACAGCAGCCATCTCTCGACGCTAATTGCACAAGATCGTGGCTATACATGACTCCTTATGAGACGCCTTAAGGGTGCATGCGCAAGATGGCTGCTGCTCTTATGAAGAAAGCTAGCTGAGAGGCTAACGTGTCGTGCTAGTTCGATTCATTAAATTAGGGGCTTAAATGCAAAATGTTAAATATCTCGAAAACGGTGCATTGTAGAGCAAAACGGGCAAAATTTTTCTGCCCAATACATCGGTTCGCAATATGAGGAACATGATAGCATAAGAAAAAGATAGTCTAATGATGAGATCAACGGTTCGGTTCCTACTTAGGCCCTTTGGTATTCGCTCTGTTTTAGCTTGTATTGAAGCAAGTCTTCGCAACTGATCAGGTCTAGCTATGGTAGAGGGTATAACGTGCCGTACAGGTTCGATTCATTAAATTTGGGGTTTAAATGCAAAATGTTAAATATCTCGAATACGGTGCACCGTAGAGCAAAACGGACAAAATGTTGCCACCTAATACCTAGGTTTGCAGTATCAGGAACATGATAGCATAAGAAAAACATAGTCTAATGATGAGATCGGCGGTTCGATTCCTACTTAGGCCCTTTGGCATTGGCAGCTATCTAATTCTACAAGATGGCGGCTATACATAGCTTCTTATGAGACAGCTTAAGAGCGCTTGCACAAGATGGCTGCTTCTCTTATGAGACTCCCTAGGGCTGCTTGCGCAAGGTAGCAGCGACAAGACGGTGACTATACACAGCTCCTTATGATACGGCCTAGTGGTGCTCACTCAAGATGGTGGCTGCTCTGATGAAGAAAGCTAGCTTTGCATCGTGCAGGTATCTTTACAGCACTAAACCTCATACCTTTGAAATGTGGTGGCGAGTAATTTGAAAAATTCGACGTGCTTTTTTCTTAACAGAAGCTATCTTTAAACAATAGCGGCTATACATAAGCTGTTAAGGCCTCCTCTTATGTCAAGGCATAGCTCTATCGAACAAGTTTAAACCTGCATCGGGATAGCTAGAGTAAGCACGTGCTGCAGTGATGACGTCATTATGCATGTTTAGACTTGCAAATCACTAAAGAAACATAACAAGACTAGAATCGAACACTGCACTCTATGCAGTTAACTTTACCATGTGATCGGAACATTGATTGAAGTGTTTAGAACACTAAATAAGTGATCAAGACTGAAATAGAACACTGTACTCGATACAACATGTGTTTAGAACATGTCAGGGGATACCTTTGTTCTAAGAAGATTAGATTACCGCACATTCCTTGTAGGGCTCTTAGGCTAAATGGCTAATGGGCAAAAGGGCTAATGGGATAAAGGGCTAGGGTGCCTCTCCTCTCTCTATCCGGGCTTGAGACCGGCTCTACAACTAGAGGCGGAGTTAACACCCTAAGGAAGGGAGAATGTTAGGAAATAATCTATACGAATATAGCTACTCGATCGAGTATATACTACAGGTGGATGACTTAGGTGAGGGTAAGCGGTTACTTAATAATACCTACACGACGTAATTCATGCTCTATTTCAAAAATATCTTCTTTGTACTGTGTGTAACCAGCATCATGATAGGCTCTTAGCAGTTGTAAACGTTTTACGAGTACGTTGGGTTCTTTACAGTACCTTGTATCTACATAGGGTAACAGAAGCTTGTTGTGAACTTTGAGTCTATATGCAGACAGTTGATGTGTAGGGACTTTATTAATAATCTTGACCATGATGGTCGGGATTGGATCCGTATTGACTTAGTAACAGTAAATATGTTGGAAGATAGTCCGCCTAGTCAATACTATTCATTTATTTACCTTTCACCTTAACATCTAGTACATGTTTCGAGAATATAATGCATTCTCTTCCTCAGCTAGTAGATTAAAATTCATTATACAATAAGACCTGACTAAAATACGGGGGCCCCCATTAAAATTCAAAACAATGAGTATGACAATGTGACATTTAAAAATTTTGGATAGTACAAACATAGAATTAAAATCCCATTTTGTCAAGTACAAATTAAAAATTGTGTTTTAGGAAATGAAGTAAAATTATCAAGCTGTAATGGCAATGAAACATTAAGATTTTCTTCTTCTACTACTTTCCATTTACTACTGTTTTGATCAACATCATTATCCTTATTATCATAATCATGATCTTGCCTCTCTTCATCTTGAAGTTCGTGCTTAGTAACACAACTTGCAGCAGGCCTAGACAACAAGGGGAATTAAAAATCTCTCGCAGAGGTTTTTGTATTTTGTTCTCGATGAAGCTACATTACATGCGGCTTCATGACGTTGAGCGTTGTATGCGTTCTTGAACTCTCTTCTACAATGTTTGCATTGAAAAATTGTCCTACATGATATCTCATGACGTCTCTTGTGATAGCTTCGGGAAAATGCTTTTCCACACTCTTCGCAAATATACCTAGTAATAGGTTTTTCTATGACGGAGTTTTATATTCTGCTAACAGATTCTTCTTTAAATCTACTTGACATTTGTTACTATCTACTTCGATGATGCGAACAGCTTAGCGATTAACAGTAAACTAACACAAAAGCGTATAACCAAGGTAGCAACAGTAAGGTGTAAGCCCATGAAGATGGCAAGAGTGAGGTTAGCGACGTTCTGTTGTTGGATTTTAAATTCCGCGCTGTAACATGCATGAGGTTTACCGCCGTAAAGATGGCAGCCTTGAGGTTTACCGCCGTAAAGATGGCAGCAGTGAGGTTAGCGACGTTCTATTGTCCTTCAATGTGAGGTTAGGGTCCGTCAAGAAGACAGTTGTCAAAAAAAGCACGTGGCTTGGTTTACTAAACGAGAGCACGTGGCTGTGACGTCACGGTTACGCGGTAGGCTACGTCAGCATGCGAAGTTGAAAAATCCTAGCCTGCGCAGTTAACACTCTGCTATGTTCACAAGATTCTTTTACACATAGTTATTCTTTATGCTTTATGTTCGTGCACATACGTTATGTTAAGATAACAGCACATGCACGCTCGCGTAGAAGTTGTTTAGTACGTTAGTTGATGTATGCATTATCAAAAGGTGATATGTCCACGCTTTTAAACCTTGCTATTCTTACTGCTACTATGTCCGCAAGATTTTTAAACATCGCTATTCTTTGTGCTTTAAGTTCGTGCGCATAGGTCATGCTAAAGTGGCAGCACAAACACATGTGAACGTTGTACATTCTAGCGGAATGTGTTTATTATAATAGTTGATGCATGCAAAATTGATAGGCGATGTGTACACGCTTTGAAACTTACTATTCTCGTGCTTTAAGTTCGTGCACATAGGTTATGCTATGACAGCAGCACACTCCAGTGGGATAAGTTTAGTACTCTAGTTGATGCGTGTATAATCGATAGGCAATGCGTACACGCTTTTAAAACATTGCTATTCTTACTGCTGCTGCTATGTTCACAAGATTTTTATACATCGCTATACTTTATGCTTTAAGTTCATGCGTATAAGTTATACTAAGTTAGCAGCATACTTATAAGTTTGTCGCACGCTCTAGTGGAAGAAGTTTAGTACGAAAGTCGATGCATGCAAAATTGATAGGTGATGTGTACACGCTTTGAACTTGGCTATTCATTGTGCTTTAACTTCGTGTACACAGGTTATGTTAAGATTGCAGCACACACACACAATCGATGATCGCACGCTCTAGTGGAAGAAGTTTAGCATAATAGTTAATTCATGCAAAATTGACAGGTGATGTGTTCACGCTTTGAAACATAACTATTCTTTGTGCTTTAAGTTCACGCACGTAGGTAGCAGAACACAATTGCGAACGTTGTACACTCTAGCGGAAGAAGTTTAGTACGATAGTTAATGCATGCAAAATTGACAGGTGATGTGTTCACGCTTTGAAACATAACTATTCTTTGTGCTTTAAGTTCACGCACATAGGTAGCAGAACACAATTGCGAACGTTGTACCCTCTAGCGGAAGAAGTTTATTACGATAGTTAATGCATGCAAAATCGATACGTGATGTGTACGCGCTTTAGAACATAGCTCTTCTTTATGCTTTAAGTTTATACACATAGATTAGCAATACACATATGCAATCGTTGTACACTCTGGCGGTAAAAAGTAGTCGATGCATGCAAAATCAATAGGTGATGTGTACACGCTGTTAAACGTTATTCTTTATGCTTTAAGTTCACGTGAATAGGTTATGCTAAGATAGCAGTACAATCTAGTGGAAGAAGTTCAGGGTGATGTGTACACGCTTTGAAACATGGCTATTCTTTGTACTTTATGGTCATGCGTATAAGTTATGCTAAGATAGCAGTACAATCTAGCGGAAGAAGTTTAGTAAGAGATTCGATGCATGCAAAATCGATAGGTAATGTGTACACGCTTTGAAACATGGCTATTCTTTGTACTTTAAGGTCATGCGTATAGGTTATGCTAAGATAGCGGCACAATCTAGCGGAAGAAGTTTAGTACGAGATTCGATGCATGTAAAATCTATAGGTGATGTGTACACGCTTTGAAACATGGCTATTAATACTGCTGCTCTGTTCCCAAGATTTTTAAACATAGCTAATCCTAATGCTGCTCTTAACGACGTAGAGCTAAGGATTGATTACGTGACCGTGACGTCACAGCACCGTGCTCTCGTTTAGTTTTGCTCTACGATGCACCGTTTTCGAGATATTTAACATTTTGCATTTAAGCCCAAAATTTAATGAATCGAACCAGCACCGTACGTTATACTCTCTACCATAGCTAGACCTAATCATGTTACGAAGACTCGCTTCAATACAAGCTAAAGCAGAGCAAATCCCAAAGGACCTAAGTAGGAACCGAACCGCTGATCCCATCATTAGACTATGTTTTTCTTGTTCCTCATACTACGAACCTACGTACTAGGCGGAAAAATGTTGTCCGTTTTGCTCTATGATGCACCGTTTTCGAGATATTTATCATTTTGCATTTATGCCCTAAATTTAATGAATCGAACTAGCACGACACGTTAGCCCCTAAGCTAGCTTTCTTCATAAGAGCAGCAGCCATCTTGCGCAAGCACCCTTAAGGCGTCTCGTAAGGAGTCGTGTATATTAACAACCTTGTGTCCGCCATCTTGTGCAGGCATCCTTAGGGCGTCTCTAACCATCTTCTGCATGGACCCTTAAGCCGCCTCATATGAGCAACCGCCATCTTGCGCAAGCATCCCTAGGGATTCTCATAAGGAGCCTTGTATAACCGCCATCTTGCGCAAGCATCCGTAGGGCGTCTCATAAGAATCTATGTATAGCGGCCATCTTGCATAAGCAACTTTAAGGAGTCATGTATAGCAGCCATCTTGTGCAATTAGCGTCGAGAGATGGCTGCTGTAGAATTTTTGTTTTTAAATTATCCGCCACCATATTTCAAAGGTATGTACCTAAAGAGCGCAGCACTGAGGTTTGCGATGTAAGATGGCTGATGACAGCTGATAAAAAGCGCGTGAGTTTGTTTGCTAAACAAGAGCACATGGAATTTTTCAATTTGCCTCCACCACATTTCAAAGGTATCTAGCTAAAGAGGGCAGCACGGTGCTCTCCTGATTAAATATGGCGGATGACAACTAGCAGAACTTTTCAAATTGCCCGCTACTACAGAGGGCAGCACGGTGTTCTGTAGATTAAGGATGGTGGATGACAGCTGACGAAATTGCCCGCATGATAGCAGCACGGTGCTCTCTTGATTAAAGATGGCTGCTGTCACGTGGAATTGCCCGCCACCACAGGTATCTTTCTGAAGAGGGCAGCACGGTGCTCTCTGGATTAAAGATGGCTGCTGTACAAAAGCATTTTTCAAATTATCCGCCACCACATTTCAGCTAAAGAGGGCAGCACTGTGTTCTATAGATTAAACATGGCGGATGGTAGCTGTCAAATAAGCATGTGGCATTGTTTCCAAACAAGAGCACGTGGAATTTTTCAACTTGCCGCCACCACATTTCAACTAGAGAGTGCAGCACGATGCTCTCTTGATTAAAGATGGCGGATGGTAGCTGTCAAAAAAGCACGTGGCTTTTTTTCCAAACAGGAGCATGTGAAATTTTTCAAATTGCCGCCACCACATAGAGTGCAGCCCTGTGCTCTCTTGATTAAAGATGGCTGCTGTCACGTGGAATTGTCTGTCACCAGAGTGCAGCACGGTGCTCTGTCGATTAAAGATGGCTGCTATCAAAAAGCATTTTTCAAATTATCCGCCACCACATCTAAAAGGTAAGTAGCTAAACAGGGCAGCACTGTGCTCTGTTGATAAATGATGGCGGATGTCAGCTGTCAAAAAGCACGTGGATTTGTTTACCGATTCAAATCTCGCGCTAGTTAGGTTAAGTTGGTACCACTAAGGTTTAGGCCCGTCAAGGTAGTAACGGTGAAGTTAGCGATGCGTTGTTGTCGATGATAGCTGTCAGAAAGCACGTGGTTGTCAAAAAGCACGTGGCTTTGTTTACCGATTCCAATCTCGCGCTAGCGGGGTTAAGTTGGTACTACTGAGGTTTAGGCCCGTCAAGATGGCAGTACTGAGGTTAGTGATACGTTGTTGTCTGTCAAAAAGCACGTGGCTGTCAAAAAGCACGTGGCTTTGTTTACAAATTCAAATCTCGCGCTAGTAAGGTTTAGTTGGTATCATTGAGGTTTAGGCCAGTTAAGATGGCAGCAGTGAGGTTAGCGATGTGTTGTTGTCGATGACAGCTGTCAAAAAGCACGTGGCTTTGTTTACCAATTCAAATTTCCCGCGGGAGGCGGAGGAGGCCTCTGGGAGGGCCTACCGTGAGGCGGAGGCGGAGGGGCCCGTGGGAGCCCGGAGGAGGAGGTGGCCGCCGAATCCGCCTATTATACTACTCACCAACAGGGGAAACGAAAGGAAATGAGCGTAAATGAGCTCTAAACACCCAACACGGGTTACATCAAAAACCACGGAGAAATATCACAAGGGGCTGTCCACCATTTTAGATCATGATCATCAAAAAACAATGATCATCACCAAGGATACTATAACTAGTTGTTATACATGGCGAGAACCAATCCCGTGGGGGGACCAACAATGGTAGGGAAAATGGAGGCAAACACACGCCACAACCCAAATAAGAAATTTTAAAAAATAAGAAATTTAAGGAACAAGAAACAAACTTAGTACGAAAGGAAACCCACCATGATTATCCTTACTGGAACTCCCATGTATTAAACCAGTTTTTTAACAAAGATTATTTCGAACCAGAAGAACAGCAAAAGCTGGTAATAATAACAATAATATTTTCCTACTTTCCTTCTTTTCTTTACCATTTTGCCCAAAATACTTTTTAAATTCCATAATGTGATCTTTTTAAACACTACGTGTTTAAATAAGCCAAGCTAATACATTTTTAACCCGATAATAGTATTACAATGTGTTCATTAAATTTTCACAAGAATGTTTGTCATAATTTTGCGCCACACACCACCTTTTTGATGATTTAAAGGGTTTCTTCGAAGAAGTCACTGAGGTATTTCACCGCGGATAAAAATAGCAATGTAAACTTACAGTTTGGTTGCTCTAGCAGTAGAAAAGTTTCAGACATGGCCTAGCCATGCTAGCTTACCAGACGAAGATCACAAATTGCAGGAAAACAACAAACGAGGATGAAAAAAGGAACTCCTGAAGGTGTGGAGCACAACCCTCCGCCTCTTATACTGTTATCCGTAGTCCATGCCGCTACATAACACGGCGACAAATACACAAGCGTCTTCTCTCCATGATGGGACCTCGGCGAGTGCGAGACTTCGCTTCCCTTCCTGCCTGGCCGACACAAAGCGTTGATTGGCCAGAGCAAGACGAAAGGGGAGAGCACCAGATAGTTGCCACTACTGCCGTAAGGTTGCAGTAACAACCAGGACTTATAAGAGCTCGAAGAAGAAAACATAACTTAGCGAAGAACAAGAAATAATTGTGAGAACACAGTTTAGGTTGTAGAATAATTGACACAAATTTCTACGCCGTAACAGCCCATGCGAAAACGTAGGTGGAGAGGAGACTTATACGAAACCTCGTTTCAGCCTCCCCCCCTTAGCTTTCCATATTTCCATACGTCACCCCTTTGAGGTAGTCCAGTGTTTAAAATTAAGCTAATTTTTTGGTGTTCCAGCCCACAGCAAATAACAATCACTGGTACCGATTCCAACTTCGGATACCCATTGTATGCAGAAGTGAAGGCAATGTTCCTAACTCTCCACCAATCAATAGAACACAGTTCAAGGTCCCGAAGTTAACAGTTACCTTTAAACTTACACTGTGCCGCAACACTGATTATTTTTGAAATCCACTTTTCAGATACAATTGAGGTTTCAATTTTCCTACATGTTTTACACTAAGTTCGCTTTAGATTTACTTTTTACATACAGTTTCGTAGTAGAACACATTACCTTTACCAGTCCCCGAGTTCATCTGGAGTTTGATACGTATTTTAAATTTTTCACATAACTTGAAGAAATGTTTTTCGCTTGCTGACTTCAATCACCTAACACACTCTCGGATATAAGAGAAGTTCATATGACCATTTAAGATCAGTTGTTTAAGTCCACTACAGTTCAGGATTGACCACCTAACACTTCTTACAATACATTTCCAACCTGTAAACATTTTTTACTTATCATCGGGTTGTTAATAAAGAAACGCACCATCAAGTTTGTTTCTATTGCAGCCAAATGGGCCTCAATATGTAATAGAAAAACAAGCGCGTTTAGGGGGAAGGAAAAATGCAAAATTAGTGAGTAATAACTACTTAAATGATAAAATCCAAAAATATACACCTCACATCTTTAATAAGGTTGGCACTAGAGTTTACCATTGGCTTAAAAAAATACCAAGAGGAGATGATGCAAGCGTCCAAAACAAGACGAAGCAAACATTTAACAGAATCAATAAGATAGAAAGTAACACCCGAAGAACATCAATTACACGAGGTAGAAATGAGCTACACAGGGAAGTGCCCAAGAGCAGTAGAATAAATAAATTAAAGATAAGGGATGGAACATTACCTAACAGAAAATTTTCCCTTTTCAAAATTATGCTCCAATATTACAAGAAATAGAGATTTCACATGCACACTACCATACAGCAATACAAGATCAAGCTTTCCAATAACACATGGGAAACACAGAAAATTAAGTAAATAAATATTTACAACAATTAAATGAGAAACGATGCACTCAACGAAGGAGCGCACTACTACAAATGTAGTTCGGCTACGCACAAACACCTTAGGAATGGACGCCAATTACACACATAACTACGTGTCTAGAAGGAAGGTACATGTTCGCACGAGCGGAAGGGTGTTGATCAGGTTATAGACAAAATTTTTGATAAAATGCCACAGAACTGCCACAGAACTACCAATGTTTGAGCCAACCAATGGCCAACTTACCAAATACACTACAGAAACCATTTAGTAAATTGTATCTATCCAGCATTACAATGCCACACACATAAGATGAGGAATGAAAATATGAAACGGTAACACAGAACTGAGCAGAGACAAGAATAATATGTGATATCGAGAATGGTAGTAAGCTATCAGGTGTAAGAACGACGTCCAATTACTAGACGGTATAGTGACACACCCACCTGGTAAATGCTTACATACTCGTGTTTTACTCTGATATTTGTACACTTTAATACGCAGATACTTTGAATATACGATATTCTAATTCTGATATTCTCCGACATTTTAGTATTCGACGAGTCAAAGCAGATTTGTGGGCTAAGTTACGTACTGTTCTTCAATAAATTCAACGTGGTTGTGTGTGTGGTACACAGACTAAATATGTTTGTCAGTTTCAGCTTTCACCTTTTCAAGACAGAAGAGGACCGTAACATGTTCTGTAAACTTCGCCAGGATGTTTCAACTATCATCTGAAGGATTTCTGATCTGGACTTGGCTGTCATCATGATGAATTAAAATGTAGGCACTCTCTAACATGGGGAGGTAGCGATTGGAGCAGATCACCTACAACATGTGATCGAGCAGTTCCAGAACATCGACGAAGATCCACGTCCATCGGACATTTAAGTACTAATTTATAATATTTTTCCTGTTCATCTTTGTAGAAATAATACTCACTTATTCATTAGTGGCATTATTTCTCTTAGATTTGTAAATTTTCATTATATTTCCATCCTTATTGCACATGGGTAATGGTAGAGTTGTTACGTTGTGAGTGTATGAGATATTGGATTCTATTAGACTAGTTAGACTGTGTGTGTCTTCTAATATTGCTCTAAATGTCCCAACCAACAGCTTAGGGCGCTATTTAAAATGCATTGTCCTCACCGATAAATGATAATTATTTTTGAGAGGATTTTCAAATGTTGAGCTCGTGTGGGGCAAATTTACGGCATGTTTAATATGTTGAATTTCAGTGTAAATTTCATCTCACCTATTTCGTTGGATTTTATGCGAGTTAGTATCAAACTCAGATTTATGTGGAAATAATATCCCGCACTACTACTACTACTACTACTACTACTTCTTCTTATATCTCGGGTTAAACTAAAGTTTAAGGGTAACGAGTTTAAATGTTACGTGTTCTTATTGTAAAATATTGATATGTGCCCAATTAAGTGGAATATGAGCCTGAAATACGGCGGAATCCTGAGGGATCAATTATTGAATTTATTTGGGAAGTATATGTTGGGTGAACCATGGCTTCTTCAAATGTTGGAAAACGTGTTAAATGATGTGGGTAAGATTTAAAGTAATAATAATTTTACCGTGACTCGTGAGGTGTTGATGTTTGACCTGTATTATGTGCGTGTTTGTAGTCGACAATTCTTCTAAATATCAAGCCGCTGATATTCTTCTGACCAACGTTGTGAGAACTTTATTACCTCTGAATAAGTGATCGCATATATTTTACCACATTTCATTGAGGGTCGTAAGTTGCTTATTTGACCGGTACCGTCATCTTAAGATTCCGTGATTGGATAATAATAATAATGAAAATTTAATATTCAAATTCTAGAATCCGCTTGTTATATATATGAATAATATTCGTGTGTCATTTGTGTGAGTGTGGAGTGAGTGTTGTAGTGATTAACATTGTTCTGTGATTTATTGAAATGTGGTTCTGACCTGCCCACGTGTTCACCATGTTGGGCCCAGGTTATTGTCAGCGTTGTTTAGGATGATTTAAGTTGTGTGGGTTTAAACATTTATTGAATTTTATTTGAATGTTACGTTGAGGCAACATTAAGGTACCAGGCACAAATGCATAAGTGTTAGATAGAGTAACTATCTGGCAAATAATCAATATCATCTACCGCTAGTGAACAAAAAGGTTCTAGGTAAACTGAAAGATGAATGTGCTGGGAATATTATCGATTCATTTGTAGGTACTAAATCCAAGTCATATTGCATAAAACTCTTAAATGAATTACAAATAAAGAGATTGAAGGGGGTTAAAAAGAATGTCGTTCAGAATCAGCTAAGTTTTGAAAACTATAACAATTGCATTAAAAGTAATCCACCTGTTTTGCATAAGCAAATGTCTGTCATTAGAAGCAAGAAGCACCAGTTGTACACTCATTTAATTAGTAAGGTAGCCCTTAATAGCGATGATTGCAAACGGTTTGTCATTCCAAATTCTACCAACACTCCGGCCTGGGGGCATAGTAGTATTGATAGGTACTACTTTACATAAAGCAGATGTGTGTGTGTAAACATTATGCTAGAGGTGTGTACTTACGTTACGCTGTCTTACATCACAATTCACTGTACATATTGTAGGGAGAGGAACGCTGAGAGCGTAGTACGGCAAGTTTAAACTTGTACATATAAGAATTGCGTCGAGAAGTACGCAAACATCACTAGAGTAAAATGATTCGAGATAAAACTTGTACATACAAGATGTAAATAAATAATGTAGAATTGGCATATTCTTTTATTTTAGGTTAGGTATTACCTTCCTCCCGCTCCTTATTTGCAAGATAGAGTTTTTGTTTATTACTCAAAGAAGAAAAGCAAGAAAGAAGGTGATGAGCAGATTCGTAAGTATGTTATTGTCTAGCTCATGTTGAGAAGAGATTTGTTTTCTTTTTCAAAACAGTGTTTGATTGCAATGCAGTGTTCAACAACATCGAACTATAAACGGTGGTATGTATTCAAGTCTAAACTCGCAATACTCTTGCATTTGCAATGCACGTTCGATAGAGATGTAGCCTGATAGAGGAAGAAGAGCAGTTAGTAAGTATGTTGAGAAGATATTTTGTTTTTCTTTCTAAACAGTGCTCGATTCTACTTATACAATGCAGTGTTCAACAACATCGAACACTAGTATGCAGTTCAAGTTGTAATAAGTTTTGAACAGTAGTATGTGTGTGTTCAAGTCTAAACATGCATCACTGCAGGTATGCGAGCGGATGACAGCTAACGAAATTGCCCCGCATGAGGGCAGCACGGTGCTCTGTTCATTAAAGATGGCGGATGACAGCTAACGAAATTGCCGGTTTGTTTCCAAACACGAGCGCGTACAATTTACCACCACCACATTTCAAAGGTAAGTAGCTAAAGAGGGGCAGCACGGTGATTAAAGATGGCAGATGACAGCTGTCAAAAAAGCATATAGGTTTGTAAAGCACGTGGAATTTGCCGCCACCACATTTCAACTAAAGATTGCAGCACTGTTCTCTCTGGATTAAAGATGGCGGATGACAGCTGTCAGAAAAGCATATAGGTTTGTAAAGCACGTGGAATTTACCGCCACCACATTTCAAAGGTGAGTAGCTAAAGAGGGGCAGCACGGTGATTAAAGATGGCGGTTGACAGCTGTCAAAAAGGCATGTTGATTTGTTTCCAAACAAGAGCACGTGGAATTTGCCACCACCACATTTCAACTAAAGATTGCAGCACTGTTCTCTCTGGATTAAAGATGGCGGATGACAGCTGTCAGAAAAGCATATAGGTTTGTAAAGCACGTGGAATTTACCGCCACCACATGTCAAAGGTAAGTAGATAAAGAGGGCAGCACGGCGCTCAAAGATGGCTGCTGTCAAAAAGCATTTTTCAAATTATCCGCCACCACATTTCAACTAAAGATTGCAGCACTGTGCTCTATAGATTAAAGATGGTGGATGTCAGCTGCACGTGGATTTGTTTATCTCGCGGTAGTGTGGTTAAGTTGGTAGCACTAAGGTTTAAGTCCGCCAAGATGGCAGCACTGTCGATGACAGGTGACGAATTTGCAGCTACTGCGATAAAGAGGGCATCACAGTGCTCTGTAGTTTAAAGATGGTGGATGACAGCTGTCAAAAAAGCACGTGGCTTTGTTTACTACGCGCTAGTTAGGTTAAGTTGGTACTACTGAGGTTTAGGCCCGTCAAGATGGCAGTACTGAGGTTGGCGATGCGTTGTTGTCTGACAAAAAGCACGTGGCTGTCAAAAAACACGTGGCTTTGTTTACCTCGCGCTAGTTAGGTTAAGTTGGCACTACTGAGGTTTAGGCCCGTCAAGATGGCAGTACTGAGGTTAGCTAGGCGTTGTTGTCGATGACAGCTGTCAAAAAGCACGTGGCTTTGTTTACAAATTCAAATTTCCCGCGGGTGGTGGAGGAGACCTCTGGGAGGCCTCTGGCTGTGGTGGTGGTGGTGGAGGAGGAGGCATCTGGGAGGCCTCTGGCTGTGGTGGTGGTGGAGGTGGCCTCTGGGAGCCCGGTGGCGGTGGCGGCGCCAGAATCCCTGTATTATACTACTATTTGCCTATTTCGTGACTTCCTTGTTCTCCTTTGCCGCCTTGCGTTATTTCTTTTCGGTCGTGTTAATTTGATATTTGGGGTAAAGCATGAATTTGAACTACTTCACCGTTGAAAACAAAATACTTACGACTAAAGCTAAGATTGTAATTTACTATTTTACAAGAGACCGATTTGATCAAGAATCAGAAGGTAGGGTAAAATTAAATTAATTATCTTGGATAAAGTTTTGGAAGTATATGAAGAATATGTTTGTTGTTAAGAGCAGATATGTGTATGTGAACTACCGGAACTCATTGGTTAATGGTGAAACTTATCAAATAACCACTGGTTATGTTCGATCATTACCAAAGTAACTACACATGTGGAATCTAACCTATTTTTCAAACTGCGTGTTTTAATGTGCATTGGGTGCAATGAAATTAACTATCTATCTATATATAAATGTCATTGTATGCTTGTATGTATGTATGTATGTATGTATGTATGTATGTATGTATGTATTACATCTCCTCCTAAACCACTGGAGCGATTTACACCAAACTTGGTACAGACAAACCGCCTGGGGGTAAAACAATCCAAAGAACCTTAGGGGCGGGGGGAGAGCGAGGGGATCACAATTAAAAATATTCGAAAATGGTGTCGAATAGTAGTATAATAGGACAGTTCGGCAGCCACCACCACCACCACAGGCACCCAGAGGCCTCCTCCAGCACCACCACAGCCAGAGGCCTCCCAGAGGCTTCCTCCACCACCACCACAGCCAGAGGCCTCCCGGAGGTCTCCTCCACCACCCGCGTGAAATTTGAATTTGTAAACAAAGCCACGTGCTTTTTGACAGCTATCATCGACAACAACGTATCGCTAACCTCAGTACTGCCATCTTGACGGGCCTAAACCTCAGTAGTACCAACTTAACCTAACTAGCGCGAGATTTGAATTGGTAAACAAATCCGCGTGTTTTTTGACAGCCACGTGCTTTTTGACAGACAAAAACGCATCGCTAACCTCAGTACTGCCATCTTGACGGACCTAAACCTCAGTAGTACCAACATAACCTAACTAGCGCGAGATTTGAATAGGTAAACAAATCCACGTGCTATTTGACAGCTGTCATCCGCCATCTTCAAACTACAGAGCACCGTGCTGCCCTCTTTATCGCAGTAGCTGTAAATTCGTCACCTGTCATCCGCGGTGCTGCCATATTAACGGGCCTAAACCTTAGTGCTACCTACTTAACCTCACTAGCGCGAGATTTGAATCGGTAAACAAATCCACGTGCTTTTCTGACAGCTGTCATCCGCCATCTTTAATCAACAGAACACCATGCTGCCCTCTATATCTTTTAAATGCGGTGGCGGATAATTTGAAAAAAGCTTTTTGATAGCAGCCATCTTTAATCAAGAGAGCACCGTCCTGCACTCTATGTGGTAGCGGCAATTTGAAAACTTCTAAGTGCCCCTGTTTGGAAACAAACCACGTGCTTTTTTGACAACTACATCCGCCTTCTTTAATCAAGGGAGCACCGTGCCGCACTCTTTAGTTGAAATGTGGTGGCGGCAATTTGAAAAATTCCACGTGCTCTTGTTTGGAAACAATGCTACATGCTTATTTGACAGCTACCGCCCGCCATCTTTAATCGATAGAGCACAGCGCTGCCCTCTGTAGTAGCGGGCAATTTGAAAAGTTCTGTTAGCTGTCATCTGCCATCTTTAATAAAGAGAGCACCGTGCTGCCATCTTTAGCTAGATACCTTTGAAATGTGGTGGTGGCAATTTGAAAAATTCTATGTGCTCTTGTTTGGAAACAAAGCAACGTGCTTTTTTACAGCTGTCATCCGCCATCTTTAATCAATAGAGCACTGTGCTGCTATCATGCGTGCAATTTCGTCAGCTGTCATCCGCCATCTTTAATCCACAGAGCACGGTGCTGCCCTCTGTAGTAGCGGGCAATTTGTAAAGTTCAGTTAGCTGTCATCCGCCATCTTTAATCAAGAGAGCACCGTGCTGCCATCTTTAGCCAGATACCTTTGAAATGTGGTGGCGGCAAATTCAAAACTTCCACGTGCTCTTGTTTAGTAAACAATCTCACGTGCTCTTCGTCAGCTGTCATCCGCCATCTTACATCGCAAACCTCAGTGCTACACTCTTTAGGTACATACCTTTGAAATATGGTGGCGGATAATTTAAAAAGGAAAATTCTACAGCAGCCCTCTCTCGACGCTAATTGCACAAGATGGTGGCTATACATGACTCCTTAAAGGTGCTTATGCAAGATGGCTACTAGATACATAGGTTCTTATGAGACTCCCTTGGGATGCTTGCGCAAGATAGCGGTTATACAAGGCTCCTTATGAGACGCCCTAGAGATGCTTGCGCAAGATGGCGGACGCAAAATATCGGCTATACACGACTCATTGTGAGACGCCTTAAGGGTGCTTGCGCAAGATGGCTGCTGCTCTTACGAGGCGGCTTAAGGGTCCTTGCACAATATAGCTAGAGACGCCCTAAGGATGCTTGCGCAAGATGGCGGACGCAAGATGGCGGCTATACACGACTCCTTATGAGACGCCTTAAGGGTGCTCGCGCAAGATGGCTGCTGCTCTTATGAAGAAAGCTAGCCTACAGGCTAATGTATCGTGCTAGTTCGATTCATTATATTTGGGGCTTAAATGCAAAATGTTAAATATCTCGAAAACGGTGCATCGTAGAGCAAAACGGACAAAATTTTTCTACCCAGTACCTCGGTTCGCATTATGGGGAACAAGTAGAGCATAGCCTATTGATGAGATCAACGGTTCGGTTCCTACTTAGGCCCTTTGGCATTCGCTCTGTTTTAGCTTGTATTGAAGCAAGTCTTCGCAACATGATCAAGTCTAGCTATGGTAGAGAGTATAACGTGCCGTTCAGGCTCGATTCATTAAATTTGGGGCTTAAATGCAAAATGTTAAATATCTCGAAAACGGACATTTTTCTACCTAATACCTAGGTTTGCAGTATCAGGAACATGATAACATAAGAAAAACATACTCTAATGATGATATCGACGGTTCGATTCCTACTTAGGCCCTTTGGCATTGGCAGCTATCTATTTCTACAAGATGGCGGCTATACATAGCTTCTTATGAGACAGCTTAAGAGCGCTTGCACAAGATGGCTGCTGCTCTTATGAGACGCCCTAGGGGTGCTTGCGGGAGGTAGCAGCGACAAGACGATGACTATACACAGCTGCTTATGATACGGCCTAGAGGTGCTTACACAAGATGGTGGCTGCTCTGATGAAGAAATCTAGCTTTGCATCGTGCAGGTATTTTTACAGCACTAAACCTCATACCTTTGAAATTTGGTGGCGGGCAATTTGAAAAATTCGACGTGCTTTTTCTTCTCAGCAGCTATCTTTAGACAATAGCGGCTATACATAAGCTGTTAAGGCCTCCTATTATGTCAAGGCATAGCTCTATCGAACAAGTTTAAACCTGCATCGGAATAGCTAGAGTAAGCACGTGCTGCAGTGATGACGTCATTATGCATGTTTAGACTTGCAAATCACTAAAGAAACATAACAAGACTAGAATCGAACACTGCACTCTATGCCGTGAACTTTATCATGTGATCGGAACATTGATTGAAGTGTTTAGAACACTAAATAAGTGATCAAGACTATAATTCAACACTGTACTCGATACAACATGTGTTTAGAACATGTCAGGGGATACCTTTGTTCTAAGAAGATTAGATTACCGTACATTCCTTGTAGGGCTAATGGGCTAAAGCGCTAATGGGCAAAAGGGCTAAAGGGCTAATAGGCTAATGGGCTAAAGGATAAAGGGCTAAAGGAGGAACAACCTCATCGATCGCTATCAGCAAGAACGCTTGTACTTTGTTAAGTGTAGAAAATTAATCTTTATATTTAAATGGTTTCATGTTCAGAACAAAGGAATGGAACCTAGGAGTTACGTCTTACCTAATAAAATCCCCGCGGTGCGATGAGTTACGTTTTTCGAACTAGTGTTTGGAACACTGAACTTTTCAAGATGATAGCAGAGAGTTGTGCCGCACCAAGTTTCCCTTGGTGGCGCACTGCTCTGTATGTAATACATTCTTTGACCGCTATCGACTTTTTGGTCGATCTATTCCCTGGACTCGTTTTCTCCTTGACAGAGTGCGCTTCCGGCCATCAGCCGAAGTGCCCTCTTAGTCAGTCTTGTGCTCGCCTTCTTTGAAACAAGTTCGCAGGACGGTTGTAGCCGACATGGCGGTCGATACAACAATGTACATTTTGAGATACGTGATCTTTGACCTGTTCCGTTTACTTTTCATGCAGTGGATTTACCTACTTGAATGCCCGACTCTTTATCTCTGTCGCTATTTTGTGACTACCTAACGCTCTGAGCGACGCCTGACTATTAAGGTAACTTTTTGGCTTGCTATGTTTGCGTGGGCGTATTAGTTATGTACATTTAACCGTTAATGCTGCATTTTGTCCTATTGCTAGTTTTCTCTGATCTTGTGTGTTCTGTTTTTGTGTGACTTAAACCCGTAAGGATGGAGGATGGTTTTAGTCAGTGGTGTGTTTGTTTGGCGTGTATGTGATCTGAAGTTCG
Source organism: Anabrus simplex (assembly GCF_040414725.1). NCBI lineage: Eukaryota > Metazoa > Arthropoda > Insecta > Orthoptera > Tettigoniidae > Anabrus > Anabrus simplex. The sequence continues at coordinate 5,639,107 of NC_090277.1, forward strand.
AGACCTATTGCCATTTTTCTTTATTCGTCGATTTTTCTCATGGCCGAGCTCTTGATGCGTGACGTTGTGTTTGACGCTATGTCTGGTATTCATGTTCGTCCGTGGTGAGGCGATATGAATACGTTGCAAGCGTGATGGTTACGATGAAGCTACTGTGAATTATGTGGGGATATGCCTTGCCTTGATGCGGCAATCCTTTGTTATTTTACGCGTCTTGTATTGAGCTCATGAGTCCATGAAAGCACTTGTCTTGCTATGCAGATCTCTCTGTGTTCGTTATGTGTCTGGACAAAACTGATTATTCTACCCATATACATTTCTTTTGGGTCTCTATGGTGTGTGTGTACGTGTAGTTGTGCTGAATGCCTGCCCGATTAACAGCATTCTCCTTTTCTTACAGTGTTATTTTTTAAGTTTTATTTACATTTTCTTATTTTCATTCCTCGGGCTATTTGCTGGCCTAATTATATATTTACGTTTGTTGCTTTCATTTGAGTGAGTCTTATTTCATTTTTAGCATTGTTTACTCGCCTCGTAACTATGGCAGCCATGATTATTCTTTGATTCTTTCTTTCTGCTGGGATGCTGTGTCTTTTCAAATGGGGGATTGTTGCGTGATGGATTTCTCTCTGGGATGCTGGTCCATATACATGAAGATGTGTGAGATGTAACGTGTATGTTTTTATTTGATGTGCGCGTAAGTTCTTTCGATGTATGTCCACTGATATTAGTTCTTTGCGAGGACGAGTGTGTCATACGTCGCGTGTATGAAGTTATGTGGAGGAAGTAAATAGTATGTGACAAGTTTGTGATTGTAAGAGGCTTGTGTGGCCATGTTTGATATGTTTTCAATCTGCCTCTTCATATGATTGGATGAATAACCTACACGATAAATTTCTACGCATATCTCCGTGAGTAATGTTTCAAACTTGATATTTTTTAAAATTGCCTTATCTTGCTTTATTTTCATTAATAAACCCCCATGTATTTTGACCCCGTTCTTTTATTTATCGGGAAGGGTTCTGGGTTCTTTCCGTCTCCCACTCCTCCCTTTAGTTTAATTTGGTTCGAGTCCAGCTCCAGACTGTTTTAGTCTGTTCCAGCCCGTCCACGGCCTCGTCTCATGAGGTAAGTTGGTAAGTATTCACGGACCTGTTGGTGTGTGTATGCGTGCGTGTGTGCGTATGTATGTGTGTGCGTATGTGCGTGTGCGTGTCTACGGTAGCAGAGTGTGTGTAAGGCATGAGTGAGTGTGTGTATGCGGCAGTGTGGGTGCAGATGTGTGCTGTGGGTGTGTGGGTGCAGAGTTTAGCAATGTTATGTTGTTGGATTATAAATTCCCCGCTATAACATGCATAAGGTGGCAGCCTTGAGGTTTACCGCCGTAAAGATGGCAGCAGTGAGGTTAGCGACGCTCTATTTTCCTTCAAAGTGAGGTTAGGGTTCGTCAAAAGTACAGCTGTCAAAAAAGCACGTGGCTATGTTTACCAAACAAGAGCACGTGGATGTGACGTCACGGTCACGTAATCAATCCTTAGCTCGACGTCGTTAAGAGCAGCATTAGGATTAGCTATGCTTAAAAGTCTTGGGAACAGAGCAGCAGTATGAATTGCCATGTTTCAAAGCGTGTACACATCACCTATCGATTTTGCATGCATTGAGCTTCGTACTAAACTTCTTCCGCTAGATTGTGCTGCTATCTTAGCATGACCTTAAAGTACAAAAAATGGCCATGTTTCAAAGCGTGTACACATTACCTATCGACTTTGCATGCATCAAATATCGTACTAAACTTCTTCCGCTAGGTTGTGCTGCTATCTTAGCATAATTTATACACATGAACTTAAGGTACAAAGAATAGCCATGTTTCAAAGCGTGTACACATCAACTATCGATTTTGCATTCATCGAAACTCGTACTAAACTCCTTCCGCTAGATTGTGCTGCTATCATAGCATAACGTATACGCATGACCTTAAAGTAAAAAGAATAGCCATGTTTCAAAGCCTGTACACATCACCTATCGATTTTGCATGCATCGACTCTCCTACTAAACTCTTTCCGCTAGATTGTGCTGCTATCTTAGCATAATCTATACGCATGGCCTTAAAGTAAAAAGAATAGCCATGTTTCAAAGCCTGTACACATCACCTATCGATTTTGCATGCAACAAATATCGTACTAAACTTCTTCCGCTAGATTGTGCTGTTATCTTAGCATAACTTATACACATGAACTTAAAGAACGAAGAATAGCCATGTTTCATAGCGTGTACACGTTACTAATTGATTTTGCATGCATCAAATATCGTACTAAATTTCTTCCGCTAGATTGTGCTGCTATCTTAGCGTAACCTATACCCATGAAATTAAAGTACCATGAATAGTCATGTTTCAAAGCGTGTACACATCAACTATCGATTTTGCATGCATCGACTCTCGTACTAAACTTCTTCCACTAGATTGTGCTGCGACCTTAGCATAACCTATCCGCATGACCTTAAAGTACAAAGAATAGCCATGTTTTAAAGCGTGTGCATATTACTTATTGATATTACATTCATCGACGCCCGTACTAAACTTCTTCCGCTAGATTGTGCTGCTATCTTAGCATAACTTATACACATGAACTTAAAGTACAAAGAATAGCCATGTTTCAAAGCGTGTACATATTACTTATCAATTTTGCAAGCATCGACTCTCGTACTAAACTTCTTCCTCTAGATTGTGCTGCTACCTTAGCACAACCTATACGCATAACCTTAAAGTACAAAGAATAGCCATGTTGCAAAGCGTGTGCATATTACTTATTGTTTTTGCATGCATAGAATCTCTTACTAATCTTCTTCCGCTAGATTGTGCTGCTATCTTAGTATAACTTATACACATCAACTTTAAGTACAAAGAATAGCCATGTTTCAAAGCGTGTACATATTACTTATTGATTTTGCATGCATCGAATCTCTTACTAAACTTCTCCCGCTAGATTGTGCTGCTATCTTAGCATAACTTATACACATGAACTTAAAGTGCAAAGAATAGCCATGTTTCAAAGCGTGTACATATTCCTTATTGATTTTGCATGCATCGAATCTCTTACTAAACTTCTTCCGCTAGATTGTGCTGCTATCTTAGCATAACCTATACCCATAAACTTAAAGTACAAAGAATAGCCATGTTTCAAAGCGTGTACACATTACCTATCGATTTTGCAAGCAACAAATATCGTACTAAACTTCTTGCGCTAGATTGTGCTGCTATCTTAGCATAACCTGTACGCATGAACTTAAAGTACAAAGAATAGCCTTGTTTCAAAGCGTGTACACATTACCTAATGATTTTGCATGAACGACTATCATACTAAACTTTTCCCATTAGATTTTGCTAAAATCGTGTAAGTGTGCTGCTATCTTAGCATAACCTATCGATTTTACATGCATCGAGTATCGTACTAGGCTTCTTCCGCTAGAGCATGTAGCAATCGCTTTTGTGTATCCCTAACCCATGTGCACGAACTTAAAGCACAAAGAAGAGCTATGTTCTAAAGCGTGTACACATCACCTATCGATAATGTATGTATCGACTATCGTACTAAACTTCTTCTGCTAGAGCGTACGACTATCGCTTGTGTGTGCACGAACTTAAAGCATAAAGAAAAGCAATGTATAAAAATCCTGTAAACATAGCAGCAGCATTAAGTATAGCCATGTTTAAATGCGCGTACACATCATGTATCCATGATGCACGCAGTACTAAACTTATTCCACTCGAATGTACAAAGTTCGCATGTGTTTGTGCTGCTATCTTAGCATAGCATATGTGCATGAACTTAAAGTACAAAGAATAGCGATGTTTAAAAATCTTGTGAACATGGCAGCGGTAAGAATAGCAAGGTTTAAAAGCGTGTACACACCACCTTTTGATAATGCATGCATCTTCTACTAGAGCGTGTGACCATCGCTTGTATCTGCTGCTATCTTAACATAACCTATGTACACGAACGTAAAGCATAAAGAATACATATGTGTAAAAAATCTTGTGAACATAGCAGAGTGTTAACTACGTAGATGTAGACATTGATCCTTTCATGCTGACGCAGCATACCACGTGACCGTGACGTCACAGCCACGTGCTCTTGTTTGGTAAACATAGCCACGTGCTTTTTTGACAGCTGTCTCCTTGACGAACCCTAACCTCACTTTGAAGGACAATAGAGCGTCGCTAAACTCACTGCTGCGATCTTTACGGCGGTAAACTTCATGGCTGCCACCTTATGAATGTTATAGCGCGGAATTTAAAATCCAACAACGGAACATTGCTAACCTCACTCTTCTCATCTTTACGGCGGTAAACCTCAAGGCTGCCACCTTATGCATGTTGTAGCGCGGAATTTATAATCCAACAACAGAACATTGCTAAACTATCTGCTATCATCGTGAAAAGTTCAGTGTTCCAAACACTAGTTCGAAAAACGTAACTCATCGCACCTCGGGGATTTTATTAGGTAAGACGTAACCCCTAGGTTCCATTCCTTGTTCTGAACATGAAACCATTTACAAATAAAGATTAATTGTCTACACATAACAAAGTACAAGCGTTCTTGCTGATAGCGATCGATGAGTTTGTTGCTCCTATAGACCTTTAGCCCATTAGCCCATTAGCCCTTTAGCCTTTTTGCCCATTAGCCCTTTAGCCTATTAGCCTTACAAGGAATGTACGGAAATCTAATCTTCTTAGAACAAAGGTATCCCCTGACATGTTCTAAACACATGTTGTATCGAGTACAGTGTTCTATTATGGTCTTGATCACTTATTTAGTGTTCTAAACACTTCAATCAATGTTCCGATCACATGATAAAGTTCACGGCATAGAGTGCAGTGTTCTATTCTAGTCTTGTTATGTTTCTTTAGTGATTTGCAAGTCTAAACATGCATAATGACGTCATCACTGCAGCACGTGCTTACTCTAGCTATTCCGATGCAGGTATAAACTTGTTCGATAGAGCTATACCTTGACATAAGAGGAGGCCTTAACAGCTTATGTATAGCCGCTATTGTCTAAAGATAGCTGCTGTGAAGAAAAAGCACGTCGAATTTTTCAAATTGCCCGCCACCAAATTTCAAAGGTATGAGGTTTAGTGCTGTAAAAATTACTGCGCGATGCAAAGCTAGCTTTCTTCATCAGAGCAGCCACCATCTTGTGTGAGCACCTCCAGGCCGTATCATAAGCAGCTGTGTATAGTCATCGTCTTGTAGCTGCTACCTCACGCAAGCACCCATAGGGCGTCACATAAAATCAGCAGCCATCTTGTGCAAGCGCTCTTAAGCTGTCTCATAAGAAGCTATGTACAGCCGCCATCTTGTAGAAATAGATAGCTGCCAATGCAAAAGGGCCTAAGTAGGAACTGAACAGTCGATCTCATCATTAGACCATGTTTTTCTTGTTCCTGATACTGCAAACGTAGGTATTAGGTAGAAAAATGTTGTCCGTTTTCGAGATATTTAACATTTTGCATTTAAGCCCCAAATTTAATGAATCGAACCTGCACGGCACGTTATACTCTCTACCATAGCTAGACTTGATCAAGTTGCGAAGACTTGCTTCAATACAAGCTAAAACAGAGCGAATGCAAAGGTCCTAAGTAGGAACCGAACCAGTGATCTCATCAATAGACTATGTTTTACTTGTTCCCCATACTGCGAACCGAGGTATTGGGTAGAAACATTTTGTCCGTTTTGCTCTACGATGCACCGTTTTCGAGATATTTAACATTTTGCATTTAAGCCCCAAATTTAATGAATCGAACTAGCACGACACGTTATCCTCTAAGCTAGCTTTCTTCATAAGAGCAGCAGCCATCTTGCGCAAGTACCCTTAAGGCGTCTCATAAGGAGTCGTGTATAGCCGCCATCTTGCGTCCGCCATCTTGCGCAAGCATCATTAGGGCGTCTCTAGCCATCTTGTGTAAGGACCCTAAAGCCGCCTCATAAGAGCAACCGCCATCTTGCGCAAGCATCTCTAGGGAGTCTCATAAGGAGCCTTGTAAAACCGCTATCCTGCGCAAGCATCCCAAGGGAGTCTCATAAGAACCTATGTATAGTAGCCATCTTGCATAAGCACCTTTAAGGAGTCATGTATAGCCACCGTCTTGTGCAATTAGCGTCGAGGGATGGCTGCTGTAGAATTTTTCTTTTTAAATTATCCGCCACCATATTTCAAAGGTATGTACCTAAAGAGTGAAGCACTGAGGTTTGCGATGTAAGATGGCGGATGACAGCTGACAAAAAGCGCGAGAGTTTGTTTACTAAACAAGAGCACGTGCAATTTTTCAATTTGCCGCCACCACATTTCAAAGGTATCTAGCTAAAGATGGCAGCACGGTGCTCTCTTGATTAAAGATGGCGGATGACAGCTAACAGAACTTTTCAAATTGCCCGCTACTACAGAGGGCAGCACCGTGCTCTGTGGATTAAAGATGGCGGATGACAGCTGACGAAATTGCCCGCATGATAGCAGCACAGTGCTCTATTGATTAAAGATGGCGGATGACAGCTGTCAAAAAGCACGTGGCTTTGTTTCCAAACAAGAGCACATAGAATTTTTCAAATTGCCACCACCACATTTCAAAGGTATCTAGCTAATGATGGCAGCACGGTACTCTCTTGATTAAAGATGGCGGATGACAGCTACAGAACTTTTCAAATTGCCCGCTACTACATGTCATAAAGAGGGCAGCACGGTGCTCTGTGGATTAAAGATGGCGGATGACCACTGACGAAATTGCCCGCATGATAGCAGCACTGTGCTCTATTGATTAAAGATGGTGGATGACAGCTGTCAAAAAGCACATGGCTTTGTTTCCAAACAAGAGCACGTGGAATTTGCCGCCACCACATTTCAAAGGTATCTAGCTAAAGAGGCAGCACTGTGCTCTGTTGATTAAAGATGGCGGATGACGGCTGTCAAAAAAGCGCGTGAGTTTGTTTCCAAACAAAAGCATGTAGAATTATTCAAATTGGCGCCAACACATAGAGGGCAGCACGGTGCTCTCTTGATTAAAGATGGCTGCTGTCATGTGGAATTGCCTGCCACCACATTTCAAAGGTATCTAACTAAAGAGGGCAGCACGGTGCTCTCTAGATTAAAGATGGCTGCTGTCAAAAAGCATTTTTCAAATTATCCGCCACCACATTTCAAAGGTAAGTAGCTAAAGAGGGCAGCGCTGTGCTCTATGGATTAAAGATGGCGGACGGTAGCTGTCAAATAAGCATGTAGCTTTGTTTCCAAACAAGAGCACGTGGAATTTTTCAAACTGCCGCCACCACATTTCAACTAAAGAGTGCGGCACGGTGCTCCCTTGATTAAAGATGGCGGATGTAGCTGTCAAAAAAGCACGTGGTTTGTTTCCAAACAGGGGCACTTCAAATTGCCGCTACCACATAGAGTGCAGGACGGTGCTCTCTTGATTAAAGATGGCTGCTATCAAAAAGAATTTTTCAAATTATCCGCCACCACATTTCAAAGATATAGAGGGCAGCATGGTGTTCTGTTAATTAAAGATGGCGGATGACAGCTGTCACAAAAGCCCGTGGATTTGTTTACCGATTCAAATCTCGCGCTAGTGAGGTTAAGTTGGTAGCACTAAGGTTTAGGCCCGTTAAGATGGCAGCACTGCGGATGACCGGTGACCATTTTACAGCTACTGCGATAAAGAGGGCAGCACGGTGCTCTGTAGTTTAAAGATGGCGGATGACAGCTGTCAAAAAGCACGTGGATTTGTTTACCTATTCAATTCTCGCGCTAGTTAGGTTAAGTTGGTACTACTGAGGTTTAGGCCCGTCAAGATGGCAGTACTGAGGTTAGCGATGCGTTGTTGTCTGTCAAAAAGCACGTGGCTGTCAAAAAACACGTGGATTTGTTTACCAATTCAAATCTCGCGCTAGTTAGGTTAAGTTGGTACTACTGAGCTTTAGGCCCGTCAAGATGGCAGTACTGAGGTTAGCGATGTGTTGTTGTCGAAGATAGCTGTCAAAAAGCACGTGGCTTTGTTTACAAATTCAAATTTCCCGCGGGTGGTGGAGGAGATCTCTGGGATGCCTCTGGCTGTGGTGGTGGTGGAGGAGGCCTCTGGGAGGCCTCTGGCTGTGGTGGTGGTGGAGGAGGCATCTGGGAGGCCTCTGGCTATGGTGGTGGTGCAGGAGGCCTCTGGCTGTGGTGGTGGTGGAGGAGGCCTCTGGGAGCCTGTGGTGGTGGTGGCCGCCGAACTGTTCTATTATACTACTTCGAATCCACTATTTTCAGGGTCATTGGGATGAATAGTGACACTCCGGAAATTTTCAAAGTCCATATTCAGCCCCCTTTGGGGTGGGGGCGAGGGTAGTTTTATATCAAAATAATCAAAATATTGTCGAATCCATACTTTTCGTGGTCGCTGAGAATAGTGACACTCTGGAAGATTTTAAAGTCCAAGTTTATCACCCTTTATGGGTGGGGGCGAGGGGGGGAGTGATACGAGAAAATTATCGAATATGCTGTCAATCCATACTTTTTGGAGTCGCCAAGATTAATAGTGTCACTGCGAATTTTTTAAAGTACATGTTCAGCCCCCTTTGGTGTGGGGCGAGGGTGGAGTGATATATCAAATTGACCGAAAATACCGTCGAATAGACCCCTTTCTGGGTCGCTTAGGTGAATGGTTACACTCCGGATTTGTTTTGACTAACCACTTGGGGGTAGGACGCCCCATGTATCCATTTCGGACCGGGAGCGAGGGGATGATATATAAAATATTCCAAAATAGTGTCGAATGCATACTTTTCGTGGTCGCTGAGATGAACAGTGACAATCAGAATATTTTTAAGTCTATGTTCAACCATCTTTGGGGTGGAGGCGGGGGGAGTGTTATATAAAATTAATCGAACATAGTGTTGAATACATAGTTTTCGGGGTCGCCAAGGTGAAAATTTTCACTCCGGATATTTTTAAAATCCATGTTCGGCCCCCTCTTGGGTGGGGGCGAGGGGGGTGTGATATATACAAATGGCCGAAAAATAGTGTCGAATCCACACTTTTCGTGGTTGTCGAGGTGAATAGTGAGACTCCGGATTTTTTATAAGTCCAAATTCAGCTCCCCTGGGGTGGGGCAGAGGGGGTAATGATACATAAAAATTGTCGAAAATAATGTCGAATCCACATTTTTCGGGGTCACAGAGATGAATAGCGGCACTCCGAATTTTTAGTATCAGGAGACAAACCACGTGAGAGTTAGACACCCCACCTACACTTAGGGGTAGGGGGCGAGGGGCTGAGATACAAAAATCATCAAAAGTAGTGTTGAATCCATAATTTTCGCTGTCGCTGAGATGAATAGTGAGACGCCGGAAACTTTAGCCTCCTTCGTGGTGGGGGAACGATGGGGGAATGATATATAAAAGTAATCGAAAATTGTGTCGAACCCATACCTTTCTATTTTTGCTAATTTGTTTTACGTCGTACCGACACAGATATGTCTTACGGCGACGATGGGATAGGAAACGCCTAGGAATTGGAAGGAAGCGGCCGTGGCCTTAATTAAGGTACAGCCATACTTTTCCACGTCGCTGAGATGAATAATCACACTCCGGTTGTCGTTTTTCAGCCCCTGTCGGCATGGATATTAAAAGGGGTGGAAAGGAAGATGTTCAAAATGACCAAAAATGCGGATGTACTTTTCATCCAGCATAGCCCTCATATAAAATTGGTACACGTATAACTTGCTATCTGAAAACCAAAATACAGTTGGGGTAAAACACCTCTAGCACACCTACGGGAAATGGTGAAATATAGAAATAAACGATTTTTTACTGATATTAATGTCGAATACGTTCTTTACGATGTCACAGAGTTGATCTGTGACACTCTGGATGGTTAAGTCATACTTCAGCCGCAATCACTTGAGAGAGGGTGAAAATGAATGAAAATATAACGGATATTATGGATGTGCTGTATGTGGGTATGTTCCAGAATTGCTCTCAACGAAACTTGGTACACATATGACTTACCATCTTAGAAAAAATACTATGGAGATGAAGAATCACAGCCTCCGCTGGGGGTGGGGACAGAGAAGGGCTGACGTGCAAAAATAATGGAAAAAACCGATATAAATGTCGAAATCCATTCTTTATGTGTTTCTGATACGAACTGTGACGCTCTTGATACCGTTTAAGTCCACGTTCTGTATCCATTGAGACAGGAGCTGAGAAGGGCTTAAGAGTATAGAGTATAAAATGACCGAGGTTACTGTTGAATACACTGCTTTTGGGGTCACTAGGCTGATTGTGACAGTCTCAATGACGGTGAGACTGGTAAATACATATAATTATTACTTTAATTTTTTGGAAAGAATCAAATACTTCCCACTCAATTCTACCTTCCACAAGGACAAGGTTTTACTCGAAAATTAAATCATCTAAAACTTGAAATCAGATACGTCTAAATAACTCTAAAACTACATAATAGGTCGTAATATCAACATCTCAAAAATAAGTCAATAAGCATCCACTTCACACTTAACTAACTGGTGATACAAATACTAAAGGTAAACATTCAAAAGTTACCCGGACAACGCCGGGTACTACAGCTAGTATATATATAAATGTCGTTCTATGTATGTATGTATCTATTACATCTCCTCATAAACCACTGGAGCGATTTGCACCAAACTTGGTACATATACGACTTAGTATCAGGAGACAAAAAGCGTGGGGGCAAGACATCCCATGTACCCTTAGGAGGGGGGTGAGGGGGTCACATATAAAAATATACGGAAATACTGCCGAATCCATCGTTTTCGGATTCGCTGAGATGGATCGTGATACTCCGGAATTTTTCGAAGTCCAAATTCAGCCCTCTGTTGGGTGGGGATGGGAGGAATGATATATCAAGATAATAGAAAATAATGTCGAATCAATCCTTTTCGGGGTCGCTGAGATGAATAGTGACACTCCAGATTTTTTTGACAAAACGCGTTTGGGTAAGAAACCCGAAGTACCCTTAGGGGCGTGGGGGCGAGGGTGGTGACATTTAAAAATATTCGAAAATAGTGTCGAATCCATACTTTTCGGGGTCGCTGAGATGAATACTGACACTCCGGGATATTTTAAGTCCAATTCGCGTGGGGTAAGGCAACCCATGTACCCTTAGGGGCGGGGGTGCGAGGGGAGTCACATATAAAAAAATACGAAAATAGTGTTGAATCCATCGTTTTCGGATTCGCTGAGATGAATAGTGACATTCCGGATTTCTTTTGATAAACCGCGTGGGGTGTGACTTCCCATGTACCCATTGAGGCGGGGGGGGGGGAGGCCAGGATGGTGACATATAAAATATTCGAGAAAAGTGTCAAATCCATACCTTTCGTGGTCGCTGACATGAAAAGTGACACTCCGGAAGTTTTTAAGTCCAAGTTTAGCCCCTTTGGGATGGGGGGCGAGGGGGGAGTCATATAAGAAAATTAACGAAAATAGTGTCGAATGCATACTTTTCGGGGTCGCCAAGATTAATAGTGACACTGCGGATTTTTTAATTTCTAGTTGGGGTGGGGTCGAGGGCGGTGCGATATATCAAAATGACCGAAAATAGCGTCGAATCCACCCTTTTCGGTGTGGCTGAGGTGAATAGTTACACTCCGGATTTGTTTTGACAAACCGCATGGGGATAAGACACCCCCATTGGGATGGGGGGCGAGGGGGTGATATATAAAATATTAGAAAATAGTGTGGAATCCATACTTTTCCTGGTCGCTGAGATAAATAGTGACAATCTGGGTATTTTTAAAGTCCATGTTAGGCCCCCTTTGGAGTGGCGGCGGTGGAGTGTTATATAAAATTAATCGAAAATAGTGTCGAATATATAGTTTTCGGGGTCACCAAGGTGAATATTGGAACTTCGGATTTTTAGTATCAGGAGAAAAACTGCGTGGGTATAAGGCTTCGCAGGAACCGTTAGGGGTAGGGGTGAGGGGGTGAGATATATATATCATCAAAAATAGTGTCGAATCCACACTTTTAGGGTTGGCTGAGATGAATAGTGACATTCCAGAATGTTTTAATGTTTATATAAAAATAATCGAAACAAAGTGTCGAATCCATAATTTTCGGGGTCACCGGGATTATTATAATTATACCTTTTTGGATTGCCCTTGCTGGCGGGACCTAGTGTTTACAGTGCACTATGTCTTCTGGTATGGGCTAGAGCAATCTTGTTACTTTCATTGATCTGTCTCAGCTTTATCCTTGGCTTTGACAAAATGAAAGTGACTGAGGTATGAGTGATGCTAGTAATGCCATTCCTTCTGCAGCCAGTCCCTGCTATGAATGGTGTGAAAATATTGCTCATAGGGTCGGTTGGTGCATGCATTTCAGTGGGCTTGGCAGACTGATATGTAATAGCAACTTCTGGCTCAGTGAGGAAAGCAACGGGAAACTACCTCACTCCTCATTTCCCTAGTACGCCTCTTCAGTGATGCCTAGGCCATCTATGACAGCTGATGGCGGAGCTGTTGAGGATCCAACCAGCCTTCGGGCTGAGGACTAAACATACACACACATCTTTTTGGAAAGAATCTTGTGAGGAGATGCCATACGATTAACACGCGTGAGTTTAAGCTCGTGGAATTTAAGTGTTTTGGCAGGTGTAAACAATTGCGACAGTTCTGTAATTTGCCACAGTGCATCTATTTGTATCGTGGAATCAAGTACTATCAACAATTAGTTCGTTCTTTGTTCGAGTGCCGTGCAATTAGTGTAATAGTGAAATGGCGCCAGGAACGAAGAAGAATCAACAGCAGGCCGAGTGCAGGAGAGCCAATCCAACAGAAGACACCGTGAGGAAAATAATAGAAGAGACACTTCAGTCTAAGGTATTCATGGAATTAATTGTGAGTACCATAGTGGACAAAATTACGGAGTGTGTGTTAAATAGACTAGAGGAATCTGTTCAGTTCAATATAAATGCATGTGACGACCTAAAGAATCAGATTGCCAAGAGAGACAAAGACCTCGCAGAGCTGAAAGTGGAAGTGAAGACAAATTGTGATAATTTGGAACAATATCAGCGTAGAAATAACCTCCGCATATTTGGCATTCCGGAAGAGTCGAATGAGGACACGGACAAATTAGTATTAAATGTTGCAAGTGACATTGGTGCCGACAAAAAAATTGACTGATATTGACAGGAGCCACAGAATCGGGCTTAAAATTGGTAATAAACCCCGGCCTATTATCGTGAAGATGACAAGTTATCGCAGCAGGAAGGAGATATTCGTAAAGAAAAGGCATTTAAAAGGATCTCGTGTCACGATCCGGGAGGACCTTACGTCTGCCAGACTGACGGTTCTGAAGGTGGCTATCTCCAAGTTCGGCGTCAGAAATGTCTGGACCAGTGATGGAGTTATCCTGTTTAAGACCGCAGCATGCACCGCGCTACGCAGATTAGTGACATTCCATGAGCTTACTCATATCTAACCTGTGTTTAGTTTACTAACCCATAAGTTGGTAACCCTTTGTATTAAGTTTTGTTTCCTCTTCTAGGACTCATCTCCCTCTCGCTTTCTCTCTCACTCTCCCCTTCACTGCTCTTGCATTCCACCCTGCTTGGCTGAACGGCTGTAGTCTACCTGTTTGACCTTCACTAGCTCGTTAATTACGGTACCCCACTGGACACTGACCTTGTCCCAACTCTCTGTACAAACTCCGTACTTACAGTAACTTCCTTCTTAGTAATAACTAACAACTGACTATAACCTTTTCCTGTAAATAGTCAGAATAGGTCTAGAAGATGATTATGTAACATACCAACCTCTTTCAGCGACGAGAAGGGGCATCAAAGATAGCACGAGTAGATTGCAGAAGCATGCGGAAGGGAAAAGTATATTAGAAATTTTTCATAATAATATTAGAAGCATAAGGAAAAATAAGAACATTTTAGACGTTGTTTTGAAAGTATATGAAAATAGGTTTGATATCGTAATTTTAACAGAAAGTTGGTCACTGAGTAATGTAAATACACTGACTGACAGTGACAATGCAACACCAAGGAGGAGTGGTTCGAAAGGGATGAAAGTTGGGGAAAAAACAGAGACGACACGGATGAATAATTGATGTTTATTTCAAACCGATATGCAGGTTACACAATGCGCACGGCATCGACTCAGTAGGATGTAGGACCACCGCGAGCGGCGATGCACGCAGAAACACGTCGAGGTACAGAGTCAATAAGAGTGCGGATAGTGTCCTGAGGGATGGTTCTCCATTCTCTGTCAACCATTTGCCACAGTTGGTCGTCCGTACGAGGCTGGGGCAGAGTTAGCAAACGGCGTCCAACGAGATCCCACACGTGTTCGATTGGTGAGAGATCCGGAGAGTACGCTGGCCATGGAAGCATCTGCACACCTCGTAGAGCCTGTTGGGAGATGCGAGCAGAGTGTGGGCGGGCATTATCCTGCTGAAACAGAGCATTGGACAGCCCCTGAAGGTACGGGAGTGCCACCGGCCGCAGCACATGCTGCACGTAGCGGTGGGCATTTAACGTGCCTTGAATACGCACTAGAGGTGACGTGGAATCATACGCAATAGCGCCCCAAACCATGATGCCGCGTTGTCTAGCGGTAGGGCGCTCCACAATTACTGCCGGATTTGACCTTTCTCCACGCCGACGCCACACTCGTCTGCGGTGACTATCACTGACAGAACAGAAGCGTGACTCATCGGAGAACACGACGTTCTGCCATTCCCTCATCCAAGTCGCTCTAGCCCGGCACCATGCCAGGCGTGCACGTCTATGCTGTGGAGTCAATGGTAGTCTTCTGAGCGGACGCCGGGAGTGCAGGCCTCCTTCAACCAATCGACGGGAAATTGTTCTGGTCGATAATGGAACAACCAGGGTGTCTTGCACATGCTGAAGAATGGCGGTTGACGTGGCGTGCGGGGCTGCCACCGCTTGGCGGCGGATGCGCCGATCCTCGCGTGCTGACGTCACTCGGGCTGCGCCTGGACCCCTCGCACGTGCCACATGTCCCTGCGCCAACCATCTTCGCCACAGGCGCTGCACCGTGGACACATCCCTATGGGTATCGGCTGCGATTTGACGAAGCGACCAACCTGCCCTTCTCAGCCCGATAACCATACCCCTCGTAAAGTCGTTTGTCTGCTGGAAATGCCTCCGTTGACGGCGGCCTGGCATTCTTAGCTATACACGTGTCCTGTGGCACACGACAACACGTTCTACAATGACTGTCGGCTGAGAAATCACGGTACGAAGTGGGCCATTCGCCAACGCCGTGTCCCAATTATCGTTCGCGTTCGCTACGTGCGCAGCACAGCGGCGCATTTCACATCGTGAGCATACCTCAGTGACGTCAGTCTACCCTGCAATTGGCATAAAGTTCTGACCACTCCTTCTTGGTGTTGCATTTGCTCTATCAGTCAGTGTATAAATAACCATGCCTTGTATAAATCTTATTACAATGAGGGTTCAGTTAACAAATGTGATGGTGTTGTATTAATGGTAAAAAATGGTTTGGAGCACGAAGTGGAAATTATTGAGTACGATGACTTTAAATTTCTCAGAGTAGTAATTAAATGTGACAACAAGAAATTAGCTATTACAGGAGTATATCGGTCACATGAATATCACAAACAGCGGTTTCTCAGTGCGTTAGATCATTATATCCATGTTAGATGCCATGTTGAAACCGAACTGATAATAGGGGACACAAATATAAACCTTTTAAATGAACACGACTGTGACGAATATCTCAACATGGTACAAGAAAGAAATTTTCAGTCCTTAATAAACAATCCTACTAGAGTATCTGGTACAAGTAAATCCTGTATTGATCATGCTTTGATTAAAAGTAGGTTGAGAAATGACGACATTCTGTCTATCATCTCTCAAAGTAAAATTTCAGATCATTATCCTATAATAGTAAGTCTCAACATTCAAAATGCCTCGGTCCAAATTTTCGACGTAACTGTTTTAAAATAGATCATTTTGAGCTTAAAAATCATTTAAGTAAAATAAATTGGGGAGACATCTTAAACAGCAGTGATTTAGATATCAAACGTGATAAATTCGTGAATACAATTAAAAGCTGCATGAGGCTGTCCACTGTTAAATTGAAATCAAAGGAAGTCAAAAGAACTGAATGGATTTCTTACGGTTTGGTAAAATCTATTCACACAAGAGACCGACTTTATCAACAATATTTAAAAAAAATAAGGATAACTTGGAAATTAAAGAACAGTACAGGAAATATAGGAACAAACTAAATGATCTAATTATGAAAACGAAAACTGAGTACTATAGGAATCTGATCAATCGCAATTCAAATAACCGGGTTAAGGTCTGGGGCATAGTCAATGAAATAACATAAAGGTCAGTTAGAAGAGAAGAGATCAAGGACATCAGATATAAAAGTGAAATCTGGAAAGATGACATAAATATTTCTAATAAATTTAACAATTATTTCATTAACGAAACAACTGAGAAAGCAAAGCATCACAGACAGATTTCCGACTCCACATTAAATATCGCTCGCAACCCTCATACTTGCTTCCTTGCACCGGTAACAGAATACGATCTGAAGAGATGTTTGAGTGAAGTACATGAAAACAAAGCTGTAGGAATAGACAATATTTCGGCTCGAATTATTAAAGAAAATATAGAGTCATTAAAGGAACCGTTGCTGAATATTATCAATGATTCCTTCACCTTAGGTTACTTTCCAAAACAGCTGAAAACAATAGTAAAACCTCTTCACAAGTCTGGAAATATTTATGACATTAGAAATTACAGACCCATTTCGATAACTACAACAATATCAAAAATATTCGAGAAATGCTTAAAGAACAATATTTACCTATTTTTAGAAAAACACCAAATACTTTCGCCCAGACAGTTTGGATTCATTAAAAAACTCGGAACGACTGATGCTATATGCGCCTTAACAAAGATAATATACGAAAATCTTAATTCTTCTCTGCTCTCCACAGGGATATTTCTCGACCTTGAAAAGGCATTCGATAGTGTGTCACACCGCTTGCTCCTGCAGAAATTGGAAAAATACGGCTTTAGGGGTAATGCGCTGGATTTTCTTGAGAGTTACTTGACAGATCGAGTACAGTATGTCAAAATTAATCAACATTTAAGCACACCGATGAGGATAATAAAGGGTGTCCCACAAGGCACAGTATTAGGTCCTTTATTGTTTATTCTATTTATTACTGATCTAGAGAAAACAATAACAAATGCCGAACATACGCACATCGTAACATATGCAGATGATACAGTCATTTATGTTGAGGGTGATAGCTGGAATCTCGTCAGACAAAGAGCAACTCGAGCACTGTTTAAAGTTAAAGCATGGTTAGATAATAATGCATTATGTCTAAACATTAAAAAGACAAAATTTATGAATTTTTCTGTAACAGATACACGAAGCGATTTTAATGAATTAATTGTACACAACATCAACTGTAAATTTAATTGTAACTGCTACAAAATTTATAAAGTAAATAATGTTAAGTATTTGGGATTATTAATTGATTTGAACGTGAAATGGAAAAGTCACATTACCGATTTAAGAAAGAAAATCAGAAGAACTGTTTATATATTTCATAATTTAAAATACATATCCAGTATAAAATTGGTAAGAGAGGTTTATTACGCTTTAGTTCAGTCTATTCTTAGCTACGGAATTGTGGCATGGGGAGGAGCCTACAAAAATGTAATCAATAAAATACAGGTTGTTCAAAACCTTATATTACGAATAATGTACCAGAAAGGAAGATTATACCCAAGTAGTCAATTTATTTATTATTATTTATTAGGTTCGTTACGACCCCTGAGGATCACGAGTGACTTGTGTCTTCTTTCTTCATTCTCTTTCTCTCGGCTTCCATGATCTCAATCTGGATCCTGGTGTCTGTCCATCTGTGAACTATCCTGTACTCTCATCAGTGGATATTTATCCTTTATGCCAATAGTCTCCCAATCTTCTCTGACTTCCTTCATCCACTTATTTCCAGTTAAGCAGGTTGCATTCCATATCTTCTTCGTCAGCCTACTGTCATCCATCCTCATGAGATGTCCAACAAATCCTAACCTTCTCTTTCTTATCACACTCGAGATTGGTTCTATACTCGCATATAGTTCCTGCCTTGATCTGTGTACCCAAATTTCACCTTGCTTTTTGGTGCCCCATATATGTCTCAAGATTCTTCTTTCCTCCTTCTCCAATTGTATGCAAGCTGAAGCAAATATATTTAATGTAAAACAGCTCTATGCCCCTGAAATATACCAATATATTAACAAAAACAAAAATATAATTGAGAACATTAAACATGAATATTCAACACGCAGTAAGATGTACCACCGTTGTATGTTATACAAAGCCAAACTTAGCATAACAAAGCGCAATTTCTTGTACTTCATTCCAAAATTCTTTAATGTCCTTCCCGGTTCTTTACAAACTACTTCATTAGGTCAGAAAATTAGTCTGAAGTGTCTTAAATCCTTTGTCAGGGATAATAAAACTGTTATGGAAGAAATAACTAAATGAGAATATCACGTCACCATATCTCATTTCTATTCAATGCTCCACCATGTGCTGTTGATCATATCCGTCATTCACTTATACCCATACTCGTATTTCAGGCATCATTTAAAATATATTTCTCACTATGTAATTAATATTCTAAATTACCACACACAAAGTTTCACCTTACGTGGTAGTTTACTGATATCTACTCGACTCTGTTGAGGATGGTGTGATTTTTGTATCATAATAATAATATATATTATTATTTATTTATTTAATGTGTGCAAGAGATAGTTACAAGTTCAATTTATTTTAAGTATTCATATGTTGTTAATAATACTACTACTTCTGTAATATATGTGGTTTAGTTATAAGATTAATATTTCTCAAGTAATAATGTTATTAGAAGAGTTATGTATATATAAAACAGAGTCCTGTAAATATGTAAACGACATGATGAATGAATAAATACTACTACTACTACTACTACTACTACTACTACTACTTCCCAGTCAATTCTAGCCTCCACAATAATAAGGTTTTACTCGAAAATTAAATAATCAAAAACTTGAAGAAATCAGATACATCTAAATAACTCTAAAACTATATAATAGGTCGTAATATCAACATCTCAAAAATAAGTCAATAAGCATCCACTTCACACTTAACTAACTGGTGATACAAATACTAAAGGTAAACATTCAAAAGCTACCCGGACAACGCCGGGTACTACAGCTAGTGTATATATAAACTAGCAAATGTACCCGTGCTTCGCTACGGTATTCTGCTTTACATACGAATATTGAAGTAAACACTGTACATGCAGTAAATAAGATCTTTTAAAATAGCATGTATCTTAGCGTTATCCGAGAAACAGCACGGGGAGGTTCCCAATACGGTGTTTCCTATGTAAAGTGCTTGTTACGGATTTGTGATGATAACGTCAGGTTCACTTGCCTACTGCCCTTCACAATAGAGTTGGGAAGTTTTCATTATAATTGTAGGCCCCATCGCCTAATGCGCGGTCACAATCGATTGGGGAGTTTTCGTTACAATGGCAGGCCCCTTTCACTTCCAGACATGTTACAAATAGAGGATTTTTATTATAATGGCAGAAAACTTCCCTACAACCAGTCAAAATTGAGTTGTGCAGTTATCATTATAATGACAGGCCCCTTTTCCAACTGCCAGCCAGCTTACTGCCAGTCACACCAAGTTGATGAGTTTCCATCAAAATAGCAGGCCAGAATGCCTAATGCCAGTCAAATTTTAGATTTGTACATCTGTGTATAACTGGGGGAACGCTTGCCTACAGCCAAACACAATCGGGAAAGGGGAGTTTTGAACAAAACTGCATGCTCCCTTGCTTTCAGCAAGTCAAATCGAGAAGTCAGTTATTCATTACAATAGTAGGCCTGCCTTATTAATGCCAGTTACACAGGAATTGGAGAAGGACCACATTCCTACTGCCACAGTCAAGGTCGATGTGGGGAGTACTGATTACAACAGCAGACACACCCTCTCTCGATCCCTACAAAATTGACATCAGTGATTATATATAGTTCGACATACGAAAGTATGTGCTTGTTTACAATATTGCAGACCTTTATTTACAGATTAACTGCTGGTAAACGGTACATCATATCGAGAAAGGATTGTACCATAAGACACCAGATTTAGCGGCCTAAATTTCTGGTCTTATGATATCACATCTATTCATGGGTCAGATTGAGTTTAAACGTGGAATAGGGTAAAATTTGTGTAAGATTATCTCACATTGCATTGCTTTTCGGATAATTAAGTCACAGCTACATACATAGCATTTGGCTCATATATGGCTACCGGGTGGACCAATTTTCGTGTAGAGTTTGATGATTCTATCTTTCCTATAAGTGATGGAAGGTATGAATTATGTAAGTGAAAAGTCCAAATTTACTTAACATCCAGAAATAGAGAAAAATCAAACGTAAAAGGGATAGAAATACGACAAAAAGTCGTAAGATCAAGGTTGTAGATCACTCCAAATTGAACGGGGATTGTGCCATCCGTTATGTGATATTACTTCCCGAAGGTCTGCACCATCATTAAAATTATCTCCATATGTCGATATTCTTCGGGATAAAAAGGGAAAAATTTAAAGATCTGGGAAGTTTTCCGTCCGTTACAGGCTAAAACGTATAATTTTGCCTAATTTCAATATCCTTCTTCGACTGGCAGATCATGCCGTATTCTGGGTTTTCGTTGAGAAGTGTAAAAATTAGGACTTTCAAGAAACTAAACCAAAAATATGCAGATGGTCATTATTACCCCTTAAACGTGTAGCTGTATGAAAATTTCGCCAAAATAGTCAATGTACAGGCACACAGTCGTTACGATTTTATTTACATAGATAAGGAACCTGCTCCACGTACAACACCTTTTGGGCTATATCCGCTGGACTTAACCTGAAAAACGGACCGTTTATGATATCTCCCTTATTAATCCTCCTGTCGAAAAAATGCACATGAAAAAAAGTTTTATATATGGAATTCCATCACGTTTGGTCGATTTCCACTCAGGTTGGTCTTGTACTGTATATATTGTGTAAAAGTAAAATCACCATTTCGGTTACCTATAAACCGCCAGTCCATTCCGGGAACATGAAATGTTATTGACGATTAACAGCTACCGTTGGACAGGTGGATGTTAATGTAGAGTTTGACTCAAATATCTTCAGTAGTTTTCAAGTTATAAAAAATACACTTTACACGCACCCGCTCTTGAGTTAAGTCCGGTGGGACTTATACCGGAAAACGGTCCGTTAATGATATCTCCCTTATTAATCCTCGTATTGAAATGATGCACATGAGGAAAAGGCTTAGAAGTTATTTTCCATTAAGGCAGGTAAATTTACATTAAGTTTGGTTGTGTATATTTTGTGGGAATGCAAAATCACGGTTTTGATTTCGTATAAACCCCCCAGTCAGTTCAGGGATTTAGAAACAATATTTACCCTAAAACCTACCAAAGGACAGGTGGATTCTAAATATCAAGTTTGGTGGAAATATATCCAGTAGTTTCCAAGTTATAGACAAACAGACAAACAAACAGACACCAAAACTAAATATATGCAGATGGTCATTATCACACCTGAAACGGATAACTGTACGGAAATTTCGCCAAAATTGTCAATGTACAGACACTCTAGAAGTGCAGACCTTTATTTTGATAGTTACTGCTTTGAAACTGTACGACGTATCCTCAAACGGACTTCACCATCAGACGCCCCTCTCAGTGCTCTACATGGTTGGTCCCATGACATCTTCTCGTATCTCCTATATTTATGGGTTAGATTGAGTTAGAGTAATTGAATGGGGTTAAATTTTGTACAGTTTCCACATACTACTTTATATTTTTGATACTCATGTGACAGCTAGAATCATAAAATTTGGCTATAACATGGCCAATGGTCATCTCAATGTGTGTGCCGAATGTCATGATTCTACCTTTCCTATAAGTGTGCCAAATGATAACATATACATGTAAAAGTACAAAATCAACTTGAAATTGAGAAATACAGCTGTATTTAACGTATTAGGGATAGAAATACGGCGAAAAGTCATAGGACAAAAGTTGTAGATCTCTCCAAAAGGAAACGCTATTTGCTTTCTGACTTGTCATACGACTTACTGATTAGCCACCAATTACCCCGAAACGAAGGTCTGCACCGTCGTTAAAATTGCATCATATTTCGGAATTTTCCTGGGCCAAAAGTTATACATTTGCATAGCTTAGAATATTTCCTCAAAGAAAAGAGTGTCCAGCATTCGGGATTAGCACTCGCACACATATGTGGTAATTAAAGAAGAAAATAATACAGTTTAGTAAGTTGAAATTAATAGAAAATGGATTATAACTGAGGACATCCGGATGACGACAAATATGTAAATACAAAGTGAATGTATTGGAAAATAAAACGCTCCTCAATAAATTATGCCGGTGCGAGTTATTGATATAAGAAAGCGGTAATCGGTGAGAAATTCTTAGGTAATCACATAAGAAGATGAATATTTGTGTTATTACTTAAGCTATTCGAGGACGGTTATAACCTCCAATGATATTCCGCCAATGGCCGATTGACGACTCTCTTGCTTTCTACCCAAGGAACAACCACGAATTTAAAGGAATGATGAAGAAAATGGCAATACTTTACTTCCCTGCTGGCAAGCAGTCAGAGACGTTGCCATGGTAACCCATATATTCGTTGTCGGTCTGTCGATCACTCAATGCAGAGCATGGTATCGGCAGAAAATGGTAAATTTCTCCGTCATTTGAAGAGTAAGGTAAATTATGAACGTAACGAAAGTTGTTTATAACGAAGAGACCTTTTACATACGGTCCACAGAGTTTACAGAAAATCAATAGTATAAGAGAAAATGGAGGAAAACCGTTGTGGTTTTCCTATAAAACCACCGTCTTTTCAAAGATCTTAAAATGATATGCATATCGAAACCTTCCCCGGGATGAGTATACTCTAAATATGAAGTTTGGTTGAGATCTATCCAGACGTTTCGACGTGATGGTGGAACAGACAAACAGACAAACAAACAGACACGAAAAGTAAAAACCACCGATTCGGTCTTGAGTTGACCTAAAACGGATAAATATTTGAAAATTTGGCAAAACAAAAGTAATTACTGACAGCGGGCCCCCTACAACTTTATTTATAAGATGTCACAGTATATATGTATGTATTACATCTCCTAAACCACTGGAGCGATTTACACCAAACTTAGTACACTTACGACTTAGTATCAAGAGACAAACCGCGTGGAGGTAAGACACCCCAAGTACCCTTAGCGGCGGGGGGGGGGCGATGGGTGTCACATATACAAATATACGAAAATAGTGTCGAATCTATCGTTTTCGAATTCGCTGAGATGAATAGTGAAACTCCGGAATTTTTCCAAGTCCAAATTCAGCCCTTTTTTTGGGTGGGGGGAAGGTTGGGTGTGATATATCAAAATAATAGAAAATAGTGTCGAATCCATAGTTTTCGGGGTCGCTGACATGTATAGTGACACTCCGGATTTTTTGACAAACCGCGTTCGGGTAAGACAACCGAAGTACCCATAGTGGCGGGGGAGCGAGGGGGGTTGAACATTTAAAAATATTCGAAAATAGTGTCGAATCCATAGTTTTCGTGGTCGCTTTGATGAAGAGTGATAAATCCGGATTTTTTAAAGTCCAAGTTCAACCACCTTGGGGGGGGGGGGTGAGGGTGGAATGAGATGTATAAATAATAGAAAAGGCGGTCGGAGCCATACATTTCGGGGTCTCTGAGATGGATAGTGACATTGCGGAATTTTTGATGTCCAAGAAAAATTATCGAAAATAGTGTCGAATTCATTGTGTCCGGGGTCGCTGATATAAATGGTGATATTCCGGATTTTTAAAAGTCCAAGTTTAGTTCCCTTTTGTGGTGGGGGGCCAGGGGCGGTGACATACGGCAATAATCGAAAATACAGTCGAATCCATAGTTTATGAGGTGAATGGTGACACTGCGCTCTCTGGGATGGGGGCGACGGAGCATTGAGATATAAATAGTGTTGAATCCATATTTTTCGGGGTCCCTGAGATTAATAATGACACTCCGGATTTTTATCCCTTTGGGATGGTGGGTGAGGGTGCGATAAAAAATCGAAAATTAGTGTCGAATCGACAGTTTCCCTGGTTTCTGAGGTGAATAGTGACAATCCAGAATTTTTTTTAATTCCAAGTTCAGCCCCCTTTGGTTTAGGGGTGAGGGCGGAGAGAGAAACAAAAATATTCGAAAATAGTGTAGATCCAAAGTTTTGGGGGTTGCTGAGATGAATGGTGATACTCCGGATGCCCCCTTTGGCATAGAGGAGAGAAATGGTGAAAAAATAAAATGCCCTTAATGAGATAGATTATGAATGTATGTGTGTTCCAATGTACCTATCAATCAAAATTTTTTAAAAGTATGACTTACCATTTGGAAAAATGTACTGTGGGGGTAAGAGACCCATACACTCCTGGGGTAGGGATGAAATGTAAACGACCGAGAACATGGATGGCTGTGTCTATGTTCTAGCATAGCTCTGAATAAAACTTCCTGCACAAATAAATTGACCCCAAAGTATATTCTGCAGATATTACGGCATTCTTAACAATCCTAGCGGAAACAAAAAAATAATAGACAATTTCCGATATGAATATACAAACCGTATTTTTCGGGATAGCTGACATGTTGTTCAAGTCGTGGTGAGAAGGGGTCTTCACGAAATGCGGCAGAGAGCTAGCACATCGCGATCAAGCTAATCCCAAGACCAACTTGAACGTCGTCTTCACGAAATGCGGGAGAGAGCTAGGACATCCCGATCAAGCTAATCCCAAGACCAACGTGAACGCCGTCTTCACGAAATGCAGGAGAAAACAACCGCTTTGCGTGTGACTGAATGGCATTCCAGCTCATTTCTTGAAGGTTTTCATTACGATCCTAGGAAAGACTACAGCAAACAAAACAGTGTGTTAATTGGAAGAATGGACCAATTACGTAAGTACTGTTTTGCCAAAAAATATAAAGGCGAACCTCCGGGCATGTGCTGCTGCAACGGGAAAGTCAATCTACCAGCACTCGAAACGCCACCAGAGCCATTAGTGTCTTACATGTCTGGGACTACTTCGAGTCAAAACATTTCCTTAAAAATATCAGGAGATACAATTCAGGTTTTCAAATGACTTCATTCTGGACCTCATGCGATCTTCAACAAAGTCGATTTGAAACCACCTTCAAGGTGCAGGGTCAAATATACCACAGAGCAGGCTCACGTCTCCCACTTCCAAGTGAAAACGGTGTAACAACATAACAGGAGTGAGACAAAATAATCACCTTATAAAACTATTTAAGACAGCTTTAGAGGATGAGTGCAAATTAGTCATCCGTGGCGATAAAAGACCAGTAGGGGAGCATGAGGGACGCTTCAACAGTCCCCAAATAAATGAGGTGACAATAATCATAGCAGACAGTGACTGTGACCGAGTAATCCAGCTTAGGCAACTCATGGGCAGACATCTATTGATCGTCATGATTTATTAGCCAGGGTTTTTCGACAAAAACAAAAAAATTAATCAATGTATTGACCAAGACCCACGTATTTGGAGAAACCAGCTGTTGGATATATTCTAGTGAATGGCAGAAAAGAGGTCTTCCGCATTCTCATAACTTAATCTGGCTGAAACATAAAATTCATCCGACCCAAATAGACGATGTTATTTCTGCAGTTACCAAATCCTGAAGTGGACCAAATTCTTTCCGATATAGTGGAAAGAAACATGATACATGGACCATGTGGAAACATTAACCTGAACGCGCCTTGCATGGAAGACGGCAGATGTAGCAAGAAATATCTTAGACAAATGATTAAGGAGACGCAAACAGGAGATGATGGAAGTAGTATAATTGGACAGTTCGGCGGCCACCGCCACCGAGGGCTCCCAGAGGCCACCTCCAGCGCCACCGCACTGGGGGGCCTCCCAGGGGCCTCCTCCACCGCCACCGCAGCCAGAGGCCTCCCAGAGGTCTCCTCCACCACCCGCGGGAAATTTGAATTTGTAAACAAAGCCACGTGCTTTTTGACAGCTGTCATCGACAACAACGCATCCCTAACCTCAGTACTGCCATCTTGACGGGCCTAAACCTCAGTAGTACCAACTTAACCTAACTAGCGCGAGATAAACAAATCCACGTGTTTTTGACAGCCACGTGCTTTTTGACAGACAACAACGCATCGCTAACCTCAGTACTGCCATCTTGACGGACCTAAACCTCAGTAGTACCAACTTAACCTAACTAGCGCGTGGTAAACAAAGCCACGTGCATTTTTGACAGCTTTCATCCGCCATCTTTAAACTACAGAGCACTGTGCTGCCCTCTTTATCGCAGTAGCTACAAATTCGTCACCTGTCATCGGCAGTGCTGCCATCTTGGCGGGTCTAAACCTTAGTGCTACCAACTTAACCTCACTAGCGCGAGATAAATCCACGTGCTTTTTTGACAGCTGTCATCCGCCATCTTTAATCTATAGAGCACAGTGCTGCCCTCTTTAGCTACTTGCCATTGAAATGTGGTGGCATATAATTTGAAAAATGCTTTTTGATAGCAGCCATCTTTAATCAAGAGAGCACCGTGCTGCACTCTATGTGGTAGCGACAATTTGAAAACTTCTAAGTGCCCCTGTTTGGAAACAAACCACGCGCTTTTTTGACAGCTACATCCGCCATCTTTAATCAAGGGAGCACCGTGCCGCACTCTTTAGTTGAAATGTGGTGGCGGCAATTTGAAAAATTCCACGTGCTCTTGTTTGGAAACAATGCTACATGCTTATTTGACAGCTACCGTCCGCCATCTTTAATCCATAGAGCACAGCGCTGCCCTCTTTAGTTACTTACCTTTGAAATGTGGTGGCGGATAATTTGAAAAATGCTTTTTGACAGCAGCCGTCTTTGAGCACCGTGCTGCCCTCTTTAGCTAGATAACTTTGAAATGTAGTGGCAGGCAATTCCACACGACAGCAGCCATCTTTAATCAAGAGAGCACCGTGCTGCCCTCTATGTGGTGGCGCCAATTTGAAAAATTCTACATGCTCTTGTTTGGAAACAAACTCACGCGCTTTTTTGACAGCCGTCATCCGCCATCTTTAATCAACAGAGCACAGTGCTGCCCTCTTTAGCTAGATACCTTTGAAATGTGGTGGCGGCAAATTCCACGTGCTCTTGTTTGGAAACAAAGCCATGTGCTTTTTGACAGCTGTCATCCACCATCTTTAATCAATAGAGTACTGTGCTGATATCATACGGGTAATTTCGTCAGTTGTCATCCGCCATCTTTAATCCACAGAGCACCGTGCTGCCCTCTTTATGACATGTAGTAGCGGGCAATTTGAAAAGTTCTGTTAGCTGTCATCCGCCATCTTTAATCAAGAGAGTACCGTGCTGCCATCTTTAGCTAGATACCTTTGAAATGTGGCGGTGGCAATTTGAAAAATTCTATGTGCTCTTGTTTGGAAACAAAGCCACGTGCTTTTTGACAGCTGCCATCCACCATCTTTAATCAATAGAGCACTGTGCTGCTATCATGCGGGCAATTTTGTCAGCTGTCATCCGCCATCTTTAATCCACAGAGCACGGTGCTGCCCTCTGTAGCAGCGAGCAATTTAAAAAAGTTCTGTTAGCTGTCATCCACCATCTTTAATCAAGAGAGCACCGTGCTGCCATCTCTAGCTAGATACCTTTGAGATGTGGTGGCGGCAAATTGAAAAATTCTACGTGCTCTTGTTTAGTAAACAAACTCACGCGCTTTTTTGTCAGCTCTCATCTGCCATCTTACATCGCAAACCTCAGTGCTACACTCTTTAGGTACATACCTTTGAAATATGGTGGCGGATAATTTAAAAAGAAAATTCTACAGCAGCCATCTCTCGACGCTAATTGCACAAGATGGTAGCTATACATGACTCCTTAAAAGTGCTTATGCAAGATGGCTACTATACATAGCTTCTTATGAGACTCCCTTGGGATGCTTGCGCAAGATAGCGATTATACAAGGCTCATTATGAGACGTCCCAGAGATGCTTGCGCAAGATGGCGGTTGCTCTTATGAGGCGGCTTAAGGGTCCTTTCACAAGATGGCTAGAGACTCCGTAAGGATGCTTGCGCAAGATGGCGGACGCAAGATGGCGGCTTTACACGACTCCTTATGAGACGCCTTAAGGGTGCTTGCGCAAGATGGCTGCTGCTCTTATGAAGAAAGCTACCTTAGAGGCTAACGTGTCGTGCTAGTGCGATTCATTAAATTTGGGGCTTAAATGCAAAATGTTAAATATCTCGAAAACGGTGCATGGTAGAGCAAAACGGACAAAAATTTTCTACCCAATACCTCGGTTCGCAGTACGGGGAACAAGTAAAACATAGTAAACATAGTAAAACATTGATGAGATCAACGGTTCGGTTCCTACTTAGACCCTTTGGCATTCGCTCTGTCTTAGCTTGTATTGAAGCAAGTCTTCGCAACATGATCAAGTCTAGCTATGGTAGAGGGTATAACGTGCCGTGCAGGTTCGATTCATTAAATTTGGGGCTTAAATGCAAAATGTTAAATATCTCGAAAACGGACAACATTTTTCTACCTAATACCTAGGTTTGCAGTATCAGGAACATGATAACATAAGAAAAACATACTCTAATGATGATATCGACGGTTCGATTCCTACTTAGGCCCTTTGGCATTGGCAGCTATCTATTTCTACAAGATGGCGGCTATACATAGCTTCTTATGAGACAGCTTAAGAGCGCTTGCACAAGATGGCTGCTGCTCTTATGAGACGCCCTAGGGGTGCTTGCGCAAGGTAGCAGCGACAAGACGGTGACTATACACAACTGCTTATGATACGTCCTAGAGGTGCTCACACAAGATGGTGGCTGCTCTGATGAAGAAAGTTAGATTTGCATCGCGCAGGTATTTTTACAGCACTAAACCTCATACCTTTGAAATTTGGTGGCGGGCAATTTGAAAAATTCGACGTGCTTTTTCTTCACAGCAGCTATCTTTAGACAATAGCGGCTATACATAAGCTGTTAAGGCCTCCTCTTATGTCAAGGCATGGCTCTATCGAACAAGTTTAAACCTGCATCGGAATAGCTAGAGTAAGCACGTGCTGCAGTGATGACGTCATTATGCATGTTTAGACTTGCAAATCACTAAAGAAACATAACAAGACTAGAATAGAACACTGCACTCTATGCTGTGAACTTTATCATGTGATCGGAATATTGATTGAAGTGCTTAGAACACTCAATAAGTGATCAAGACTATAATAGAACACTGTACTCGATACAACATGTGTTTAGAACATGTCAGGGGATACCTTTGTGCTAAGAAGATTAGATTACCGTACATTCCTTGTAGGGCTAATAGGCTAAAGGGCTAATGGGCTAAAGGGCTAATGGGCTAAAGGGATAAAGGTCTAAAGGAGCAACAACCTCATCGATCGCTATCAGCAAGAACGCTTGTAATTTGTTAAGTGTAGAAAATTAATCTTTATTTGTAAATGGTTTCATGTTCAGAACAAGGAATGGAACCTAGGGGTTACGTCTTACCTAATAAAATCCCCGGGGTGCGATGAGTTACGTTTTTCGAACTAGTGTTTGGAACACTGAACTTTTCAAGATGATAGCAGAGAGTTTAGCAATGTTCTGTTGTTGGATTATAAATTCCGCGCTACAACATGCATAAGGTAGCAGCCTTGAGGTTTACCGCCGTAAAGATGACAAGAGTGATTTTAGCAATGTTCCGTTGTTGGATTTTAAATTCCGCGCTACAACACAGTAGTGAACAACGGTAATGTAGTGAATTCTTGAACTAACTAAACCCTCCTGGAATGCCACCACATCAACTTCAGCTTAAAATCGGCTCTGTCATTATGCCTTTACGTAATTTAGACCCACGAAAACTATGCAATGGTACCAGGCTCAGTGTGAAAAGACTGTCAGCTAAAATCATAGAAGCTGCAATATTAAGAGGAAAAGACAAAGGTCAAGACGATTTCATTCCTCAAATACCTTTAATCCCAACAGATTTACCATACAGTTTCAAGCGATTACAATTGCTTTTGCCATCAAAATTAACAAGGCCCAAGGACATTCAGTCAAGTGGTGTGGAATAAACCTAGAATACCCCTGTTTTTCCCACGGACAGCTTTATGTTGCATGTTCCAGGGTTGGCTCACCCAAGCACCTCTTTATCGTAGCACCAGGAGGAAGGACAAAAATATTGTTTACAAACAAGCATTGGAATAGTCTGTCATTGCAGCCTTGAACTCAGTTGTACTGCACTTAAATGAGATTCCATTTTCACTGGCAGTAGGTATCGGAGCCTGTCCGTATAATGAAACCTACGTAACTCACCTGTGACTGGCAGTAAACAAGGGGGCCCCAACTCGAATGTGACTGGGAGTAGGTAAGGGGCCCTGCCATTATACTGATGACTCCCTAACTCAGTTGTGGCTGGCAGAAGGCAGGAGGGCATGCCATCACAATGAAAACTCCCCAAATCGATTGTGACTGGCGGTAGCCCAGGGGGCCTGCAATGAAAACTACCTATCAATAGCAGTAGCCAACGGAGCCTGACACCATAATGAAACTCCCCCTATTTATTAGACTGGCAGTAGGCAAGGGGCCTCTCATTGGAATAAAAAACCTCCGACTCGATTGTGACTGTCAGTACGGAAGTCGGCCTGCCGTTATAATGAAAACTTTCTAGCTCGACAGTGACTGGCACTAGGCATGGGGTCCTACTATCAAAACGAAAACTCCCCAATTGAACTGCGACAGGCAGTAGGCAAGGGGTCTGCCTTTACAACGAAAACTCCCCAAATCATTTGTGACCGGCGGTAGGCCAGGGGGCTGCCACCTTAATGAAAACTCCCCAGATCGACAGTCACCGGCAGTACGCATGGGGGGCTGCCTCTATAATATAGAAATCTCCAAATCGATTGTGACTGGCAGTAGGCAAGGGCACCTTCCACTATAATGAAAACTCCCCAAATCGACAGTGACTGGCAGTAGGCATGGAGCCTGCCATGATAATGAAAACTCCCCAACTGAATTGTAACTGGCAGTAGGCAAGGGGGCCCGTCATTATAATGTAAACTTTCTACTTCGATTGTGACTGGCAGTAGGCAAGGGGACCTGCCACTATAATGAAAACTCCCGAAATCGACAGTGACCGGCATTAAGCATGTCGCCTTCCATTAGAATAATAACTCCCAACTCTATTCTAACTGGCAGTAGGAAAATGTGTCTACCATTATAATGAGAGTTCCTCAATTCGATTGAGATTGGCAGTAAGCAAGCGCTACCATTATAATGAAAACCTGATTGTGGATTAGAGTACGCAAGGTGTTTGCCATTATAATGAAATGGTCGCAACTGGTAGTAGGCAAGGGGGCCTGCCATTGTAATCAAAACTCCCCAACTCAATATGAATGCCAGTGGGCAAGTAAGTCTGGCGTTATAGTAAAATCTCCCAACGGGATTGCGAATTTCAGTTAAAAAGGGGACCTGTCATTATCATCACAACTCCGCAACTCGCACATTACATAGGAAACAACGTGTGTGGACCTCCCCGTGTGCTTCTCGGACAACGCTAATTATTCTATGCGTGTACAGTAATTGACATAGAAATCCGTATACAATGTAGAATAACAGAATTTTTAAATTCTAAGTTCAGTCACCTATGGGGTGGGGGCGTCTATATATACATAAATGTCATTGTACGTGGGTATGTACCTATGTATTATACTTCCTCCTGGAGTGATTTACACCAAACTTGGTATACTTACGACTTAGTAACAGGAGACGAACCGCCTGGGGGGTGACGTATAAAAGTATTCGAAAGTAGTGTCGAATCTATATTTTTCGGATTCGCAGAGATACTCCGGAATTATTTAAATTCCAAATTCAGCCCACTTTGGGGTGGGAGGCGAGGGGGAGTGATATATCAAAATATTCGAAAATAGTGGCGAATCCATCCTTTTCGGGGTCGCTGAGATGAACAGCGACACTCCGGATTTCTTTTGACAAATCGTGTGGGGGCAAGACACCCCATGCACCTGCAGGGGCGGGGAGGGAGTGGGTAGACGTATCAAATATTCGAAAATAGTGTCGAATTCATACTTTTCATGGTCGCTGATATGAATAGTGACACTCGGGATTTTGGTTAAGTCCCCGCTGGTGGTAGGAAATCGGCGGGGTTGATATGCAAAAATAATGGAAAATAACCGATATTTACGTCGAATCCATTGTTGATGCTCTGGATACCGTCTAGGTCCACCTTCAGCCTCCATTGACAGAGGGGCTTGAAAGAAAATAGTCTAAAATGACAGAGATTAGTGCTTTTGGGGTCGCAAGCCTGGTTGGTGACAGTGTACATGATATCTATAGCGCGACGGGTAAATGCATATATAGTTCCGTTTTTATGAGTTTCGACTTGACAGTTAGCCGGAAGTCAGCCGGTGGTGCCAAACTGCCACGAATACAAACAGCTGATTTAAGACACACAACACGAACAGAAATGTAAATACTGGAATATAAGACCATAATCGGTTATTCTTTGTAGCAACATACATGATTCACGTAAGATCAATAATGCACAACACATTTAGGATAAGGCTACCAAGATAAAAATATGTCAATGCTCGAACAGATAAACCGTGAGAAAATTAAATTAAATTTCTACTCACCATGTAGAAGAGCTCGCGTTGCTCTTAGATTGAGTTTCCCGTAACGAAGGAAATAATCCTACAAATCGAATATACCACTCATATCTCAGTCACTATCGATATTGTGATCGTCTGTTGAGGTTTCACTCTCGCTTGACCCTAAAGAGATAATAAAGTCTTCAGCATAATCGTCTGAACTACTTCATGCCCGTTCCTTCTAGCTATCCACCACATAAACTGGGTACTGGGGCATGTCTTGTTTCAAGAGATGTATAAGATCCCCCTTCCCCATGTCTTCGCGAACCGAAATATTGTGCTCCTTCAACCACTTAATCAACTCATTCTTTCTAGCCGCCATTGTTGGTGCTTTGTCAAGAATGACTCTCTAACATAACAAACAATTTACCGGGCCCGGCTCCGTAGTGGAGTACCGCGTTCTTCTCTTGGAAGCTTCATTCTTAAACGTAGGCGTCGACATGACAGAACATCAAATTCACACACAGGCCTAAAATTAACCTACTATATAACTACCGAACGAAATGTTAAACTAAGCTACTATATAAACTAGATCACCTGTAACACACTATTTACTACAATATAACGCGCTATACTATTAAAAATACTAAACAATACATTTATAAACGCTACACTGCGAAATATAAACGAACAATAACTTAGCACAAAGACATACTAATATC
Organism: Anabrus simplex; assembly: GCF_040414725.1. NCBI lineage: Eukaryota > Metazoa > Arthropoda > Insecta > Orthoptera > Tettigoniidae > Anabrus > Anabrus simplex. The sequence goes on from NC_090277.1 coordinate 5,672,660, forward strand.
GCGAAAAAAACTGAGCACAATACAACACACAGCTGATAGCACGTGGTTACAGTAAACAACAAATCGACAACACTGCTAAACGCAACTGGAGTCTAACGCACTCTATCGGAGCGATCGGCTGTCTATTCACTTACCCTCCGCCAAAAGGCAGCGCTCAAACGTCAAGTCGAAACTCATAATAACTGAACTATAGCTATCGCATTTTCTTTTTGAAAGGATCAAATACCTCCCAGTCAATTCGAGCTTCCACAAGGACAAAGTTTTACTCAATAATTATATAATCTCAAACTTCAAACAAAACACATCTAAATAACTCTAAAACTACATAATAGATCAGAAAATATCATTCAACATTTCAAAGCAACTCACTTCGCACATAACTAACGCCGGGTACTACAGCTAGTGTATGTGTGTATGTATTACATCTCCTCCTAAACTACTGCAGCGATTTCAACTTGGCACACTTACGACTTAGTATCAGGAGACAAGCGGCGTGGGGGTAAGACACCCCAAGTACCGTTAGGGGCAGGGGGCGAGGGGGTGACAAATAAAAAATTCGAAAATAATGTCGAATCCATACTTTTCGGATGCGCTGAGATGAATTGTGATAGTCCGGATTTTTTAAAAGTCCAAATTCGGCCCCCTTCTGGGTTGGGGCGAGGAGGGAGTGGTAGATCGAAATACTAGAAAAGAGTGCCGATTTCATCCTTTTCGGGGTCGCTGAGGCGAATAGTGACACTCCGGAAATTTTCAAAGTCCACGTTCAGCCCCCTTTGGGGTGGTGGCGAAGGGGGATGTGGTATATAAAAGGAATCGAAACTAATGCCGAATCCCTATTTTTGGGGTGGCTGAGATGAATAGTGACATTCCGAAATTTTTGTTAAGTCCTTGTTCTGTCTCCTTTGGGATAGGGGCAAGGGGGGAGTGTTATATCAATATAATCGAAAATAGTGTCGAATCTGTAGTCCTCGGGGTCGCTGAGATGATTAGCAACACTCTGGATTTTTTAAAAGTCGATTTTCAGCCCCCTTTGGGAGGACGCGAGGGGAGAGTGATATATAAAAAGAGTCGAAAATAGTGTCGAATCGGTTGTTTTCGGCAATGATGAATAATTAATTTCACTCAGGATTTTTTATAACTTCACGTGCAACTTCCTTTTTTATAGGTGTGAGAGTGAAAAAATAAAGTGTGACCGAGATTATGGATGAATCTGAGAATTTCCCAGCAAAGCTAACCACTAAATTTGGTGGAAAAATTATTTACTATGTGTGAAAAAATGTGTGGGGGCAAGACACCCCTAGAAATGCTATGGGAATTCGGTGAAATATAGATAAAAATGATCAATAATAGCATCGAATCCATAGTTTTAGGACTAACGTAGTGATTGGTAGACTTATGACTTACTGGCAGGAGACTATCCGCGTGGTGGCAAGACACACCTAGCATCTTTAGGTGATGAGATGGTTGTAGTATAAAAATAATCGAAAATAGTGGCGGATAATCGTTTTCGGGTTCGCTGAGATGAATAGTAACACTTCGGAATATTTAAATCGATGTTCAGCAACCCCAGGAGCGAGAGAAGTGTGATATATAAAATTAATCGAACATAGTTTCGAATCGGTAGTTTTCGGAAATGCTGAGATAATTAGGTTCACTCTGGATTTTGTATAAGTTCCAATTCAGCCCCCTTAGAGGTCGGAGCGAGAGGGATTTATATATAAAATATTCGAAAATAATGTGAAATCCCCAATTTTCTGGGTTGCAGAGGTGGGTAGTAAAACTCCAAGTTCAGCACCCTTTCTCGTTGGGGGGGGGGGGCGAAGATGGAAGTGAGATATACAAATTGTCGAGAATAGTGTCGAATGCATACTTTTTAGGGTCGCTGAGATGAACAGTGACATTCGTATTTGTTAATGTTCCATTTAGCCCCCTTTGCCATAAGGAGATGAGAAAGTGTGAGAAAGAAATTGTCCAAAATGATCGAGCTAAAGGACGTAACCTATGTATGTTCCAGCGTAGTTATCAACCAAAATTGATACAAGAATGCCTTACTATCTACAGGAAGTATTGTTTAGGATAGGACACCCACAGAAGGACTAGGGGAGGGGGTGAAATGTATATAAGTAACTAAAAACGAACAATAACAATATCGAATCAATAGTTTTCGGGACTACTCGGGCGATTCCAACCAAACCTGGTACACTTATGATTTACTATCAGGAGATAAACCGCGTGGGGGTATGACAACCATAGCACACCTCCGGGTAGGTGTTGGAGGGGGTGAGATGTGAAAATAATAAGAAATAGGATCACATCCATAGTTTTCGGGGTCTCTGAAATGAACAGTGACACTCCGGATGTCGTTAAGTCCATGTAGAGCCCGAATTGGCAGGCGGGTGAGAAGGAGTGAAGAAAATAAAATGTCCAATGACCGAGCTTATGGATGTTAGTGTGTACGTTCCACCATAGCTGTCAACTGAACTTGGTCCTGATATTCTGTGGGGGCAAGACTCCTCTACAAGCCCTAGGGAAGGGGCGAAATATAATCTTACTATATATAGGAAATGGACGTATGCATGTGTGTAAATGACACGTCTCCTCCTAAACCACTGGAGCAATTTCAACCAAACTTGGTACACTTATGACCTACTATCTGGAGACGAGCACTGTGGTGTAAGCCATCCATAGCTCCCGTAGGGGTGGGTGGACAGGGGGCACAAGTTATAAAAAATAATCGAAAAGAGTGTCGAATCCACACTTTTCGGGGTCGCTGAGATGAATAGTGACACTCCGAAACTTTTTGAGTCCAAGTTCAGTCCCCTTCGTGGTGGGGGGCGAAGGGAGTGTGATATATACAAATAATCGAAAATAGTGTCGAATCCACAGTTGTCGGGGTCATTGAGATGAATAGTGAGACTCCGGATATTTTATAAGTCCATGTTCATCCCCCTTTGGAATGGGAAGCGAGAGGGGAGTGATATATAAAATTAAACGGAAATATTGTCGAATATATAGTTTTCGGTTTCGCCGAGTTGAATTGTACACTTCGGATTTTTAGTATCAGGAGACAAACCACGTGGGGCACCCCAGGAACGCTTAGGGGCCGCGGGGGCTAGGGAGTGAGATATAAATATCATCCAAAGTAGTGCCAAATCCATACTTTACGGGCTCGCTCAAAATGAATGGAAACACTCCGGAAATATTTAATGTCCAATTTCAGCCCTCTTCATGGTGGGAGGCGGTGGGAGAGTGACATACAGAAATAATAGAAAATAGGGTCGGTGAGATGAATAATGACACCCCAGATTTTTAATATCAGGAGACAAACCACGTAGGAGTAAAGCACCCCAGGAACCCTTAAGGCCGGAGGGTGGGATGGGGCTGAGATACACAAATAATCGAAAGTAGTATCTAATCCATACCTTTCGGGGTCGCTGAGATGAATAGTGACACTCCGGAATTTTTTAAAGTCCAAGTTCGGCCCACTTCCTGGTGGGTGCGATGGGAGAGTGATATATAAAATAATCGAAAATAGTGTCGAATCCATAGTTGTCGGGGTCATTGAGATGAATAGTGAGACTCCGGATATTTTATAAGTCCATGTTCATCCCCCTTTGGAATGGGAAGCGAGAGGGGAGTGATATATAAAATTAAACGGAAATATTGTCGAATATATAGTTTTCGGTTTCGCCGAGTTGAATTGTACACTTCGGATTTTTAGTATCAGGAGACAAACCACGTGGGGCACCCCAGGAACGCTTAGGGGCCGCGGGGGCTAGGGAGTGAGATATAAATATCATCCAAAGTAGTGCCAAATCCATACTTTACGGGCTCGCTCAAAATGAATGGAAACACTCCGGAAATATTTAATGTCCAATTTCAGCCCTCTTCATGGTGGGAGGCGGTGGGAGAGTGACATACAGAAATAATAGAAAATAGGGTCGGTGAGATGAATAATGACACCCCGGATTTTTAATATCAGGAGACAAACCACGTAGGAGTAAAGCACCCCAGGAACCCTTAAGGCCGGAGGGGGGGATGGGGCTGAGATACACAAATAATCGAAAGTAGTGTCGTATCCATACCTTTCGGGGTCGCTGAGATGAATAGTGACACTCCGAAATTTTTTAAAGTCCAAGTTCGGCCCACTTCCTGGTGGGTGCGATGGGAGAGTGATATATAAAATAATCGAAAATAGTGTCGAATCCATAGTTGTCGGGATCGCTGAGGTGAATAATGAGACTCCGGAAATTTTATAAGTCGAAGTTCATCCCCCTTTGTGGTGGGGGGCGAGGGGGGATCAAGATATAAAATCAATCGAAAATAGTGTCGAATTCATAGTTTTCGGGCTCACTGAGATGAATAGTAAGACACCCGATTTTTTAAAACTCAAAGTTTAGCCCCCTTTATGGTGGGGGACTGAGATATAATAATAATCGAATGTACTGCCGAATCCATAGTTTTCCGGGTTGGTGAGATGAATAGTAACATACCGGATTTTTAAAGTCCAACTTCAGCCCCCTTTGACATATGAGATGAGAAAGGGTGAAAAATTAATTTGTAAAACATGACCGAGATAAAGGACGTGTGTATGTTCCAGGATGACTTACTACCTGGAAAACATACTGTTGGAGTAAGACGCCCCTAGAACCACTGGGGAAGCGGGACAGATATAATCCATATTAATAAAAGGAAGACAGTGTGGTGCGATCTATATACACTGTACTATATAAATATATATAAATTAAGGCATAAAAAATGAAAATAGACGTGAATTAATGAGACCATTCTAGGATCTTAGAAACTTAATTCTTGGTGCCAGATAAGCTGATGACTTCAGGATCCCTAAAAAAATCTGAAATTCTCCAAATTCTCCGAAGGGGCACGCTGGGAGTTTCAAATCTGCATAAGAACACAGTCGGTGATATTTATCCAGAACGATAACCTATAGGTTTCATGGCTTAAAAGTTTCCTGAAAGTCCATATTGTTTACCCCCTCTCCTATATCAAGATGGCAGCATAATCTCCCAGACGAGTTAGGAAATTGAAATTTGGCAAAATTATAGCTTTCGGCCTGTAACCGACGGAAAATTTACGAGATGTTTAAAAATGTAATTTTACCCTCGAAAATATCGAAATGAGGAGGCAATTTTAATGACGGTGCAGTCATTCGTCGATGTATTTCGTGGCTAAACGCTAAGTCGTATCACAAACCGATGGCACAATCTCAGTTCAATTTGGAGTGATTTACAACTTTGGTCCTATGACTTTTTGTCGTATCTCTATCCCTAATACGTTAAAAATTGCTCTCTTTCTGGATTTACCTAAATTTTGTACTTTGTACACGTGTAATTAATGATTTGATTCACTTATTGGAAAGATGGGATCATCAAATTCTACACGAATATTGGCCTACCCAGTAGCCATATGTGAGCCAAATTCTATGTTTGAACCTGTCGCATAAGTATCTGAAAACAATTCACTCTGTGAAAATCTTATACATATTTCCCCCTATTCAACGCTTCTAAAACAATCTTACCTTTAAATAGATGACATACGATGAAGTATCATAGGGCCAGCCATTTAGATCGTTAAATGAGGCCAGAGGCGTCTTATCGTACAATCAGTTTTCGATATGATGTACCGTTTAGCAGCAGTTATTCTGTAAATGAAGGTGAACATGCATATACTTCCGTATGTCGATCTGCATTTATTCATTTAAGTCGATTTTCAGCGATCCAGAAGGAGTGTGTCTGACATTGTAAATAATACTTTACAAATCAATAGTGACTGTCAGCAATAGTGCGCCTGCTGTTGTAATCAGTACTCCCCACATCGACTTTAACTGGCAGTAGGAATGGGTTCCTCCTCCAACGCCTGTGTACCATTGTAATGAATAATTCCCTTCTCAATTTGACTAGCAGAAGACAAGGGAGCGTGCATTTTTTTCAAAACTCTTTTACCTTATTCTCTTTATCATTAGGTATAGGTGCCCCCTTGCGAGGGTGCCCCCGATTATAAACAAATTTACCCATCAAAATGTGACTTACGTTACGCATAGTGAATTACGGTAGACAAGTGGAGCTGTCGTTATCATGACAACTCCGCAACTGGCACTTTACATTGGAAACAACTTCTGCGGATTTCCCTATGCTCTTTCTCAGATAACGCCAAGAGACATGCAATTTAAAAAATCTTTTTCACTTCACTTATGTAGCGTTGAGTTCTAGACTACGCGTACACAAAATAATAATAATAAATAGAATAATAATAATACTGAAAATAATAGAAATACTATTAAATGTAGACATAAAATATGAATAAGGAAATAGTAAAATGACGCAGTGGCGGTGAATACACGTCAGAGCAGGGAAATGTGACGGATAACTTTCAATGCTCAAACTTAAATCAAACACAAGGGAACACTTACAGGCCTAAAAATGACAACTAAGACAGGATTTTGGAACGTGCGGAGGCCCTACGAGGTCCATGGGAACGAATGACGTTATGGGGGAGAAAAGAGTTACAATAATGCCCACAACAGGCAAATAATTATTGAGAAAATGAACATACAATTATAAATGCAGAAATAAATGAACTGCGGATTAACTGGCATATGAGACACAAAGCAAAGGTGTATAAGGGAAACAATTAAGCTCTTCGGTCACGAACAAACTTTGACATAGAGATTCACATTGTAGTTAAATTTACGGAATGAAAGGAGGCAACCTCGAAAAAATCAAACATTTAACTACGCTATTCAAGAAAGAGTGTTGCAGTTACTTACAATTACAACTAGAGTTAGAAAAGAAGGTCCGCTTCCGAAAATAACACGTTGTGGACTAGCATAATAGCTAAGTCATACAAATTCTCTATTTTGGAAAATGTGGAAAACTAGAGGAAACTCCGGCACACAAGATGAAATTCTACATAATTACTGAAGTTACATTAAGTGGGAAAGGTCCGAAACACAAGAATGCATTTAAATAACATAAGGCAATAACATAGCGCTTACCTTGGCCGGCTGAAGACACATTGCGGGACGGACACAAAACGCGTCCGTCGCTGTAGTGATCCAAATTCAACGACGCGGACAAATTAAGTCGCACACGCGAGGAACCACAAACAGGAAAAAGAGTGATTAGAAATAACCAATACCAACACTCCAGTTTGCCACATTCACAATTAAAACTCCTAATATACTGGCCAACAGAAACGCTTGTATTTTGGCCAATGACAATGATCTTCTGGAATAATCCTTTCTGCTGAATTTGCATATCAGCGGATATTACATAACGACAGGAAAGGGCCACTTACACGTGGCACACCCTACCTCACAAGTCAGGTATAAAAATTCCACATCCCTTTCTATAATTTACAGAATAACACAACTTAAATCAGGAAATGTAAATACCCGGATCTCTTTGAACATAAATCTTCTTCATAGGCCTAAATATTTACATAAGAAAACTACGTACAGTAATTTGCTTTGCATAAACTCCTAAGTTTTTTAAATGGTTTTGTTTACCCAAAATGATGACAAGACAAAAATTTACATAATAAGGACTTATTTTGCTTCAGTGCTTTCTGTTCAACAACGGCCACAATGTTACTCCGGTATCCGTATACAATGTAGAATACCGTAGCGGTACATTATAACTACAAGCGACCTATACTAGTGTTGAATCCACACTTTTCGGGACTGCAGGAGTGAGATCAACCAAACTTGGCACACTTATGACTTATTATCAGGCGACAAATTCCGTGGAAGTGTGACGAGCGTAGCACCCCTACCAGGGGGTGAGATGTAGATATAAGTGAAAACAGTGTCGAATCCATTCTTTTGGAGGTCCCTGAGATGAATAGTGACGGTCTGGAATTTTTTGAAGTCCAAGTTCAGCCTCCTTACGCACAGGGGTGAGAGAAAGTGAAAAGATAATTATAAAAAATGACCGAGATAATGGACGTATGTGTGCATGTTACAGCATAAGTCTCAACCAAAATTGGACTTACTGTCTGGAGAAAATACTTTAGAGGACGGAGACCCCTAGCCCCCAAAAGACCGATATTTCGGTTGATCCATAGTTTTTGGGGTCGCTGAGATGAATTGTGACACTCTGATTGCCGTGGATGATAATGTTCAGTCCTAAACGGCAGGGGGTGAGGAAATAACCAAAGTGGCCGAAGTTAAGGACGTCTTTGTATATGTTCTAGCAAAACATGGTACACACATGACTTATATTATGTAAAAAATACTGTGAGGAGTAAAACAACTCTAGGACTCCTGGGGGAGGTGGTGAAATGTAAAAATAAACGAAAATGACTGATATTAATGTCGAATATATTGTTTACGAGGTCGCTGTGTTCAACTGTCACAGTCTGTGAAGTCACGAATACATTGTCTACAAGGTCACTGTGTTGAACTGTCACACTCTGTGAAGTCACGAATACATTGTTTACAAGGTCACTGTGTTGAACTGTCACACTCTGTTAAGTCACGAATACATTGTTTACAAGGTCGCTGAGTTGAACTGTCACACTCTGTTAAGTCACGAATACATTGTTTACAAGGTCACTGTGTTGAACTGTGACACTCTGTTAAGTCACGAATACATTGTTTACAAGGTCGCTGAGTTGAACTGTCACACTCTGTTAAGTCACGAATACATTGTTTACAAGGTCACTGTGTTGAACTGTGACACACTGTTAAGTCACGAATACATTGTTTACAAGGTCACTGTGTTGAACTGTGACACACTGTTATGTCACGAATACATTGTTTACAAGGTCACTGTGTTGAACTGTGACACTCTGTTAAGTCACGAATACATTGTTTACAAGGTCACTGTGTTGAACTGTCACACTCTGTTAAGTCACGAATATATTCTTTACAAGGTCACTGTGTTGAACTGTGACACTCTGTTAAGTCACGAATACATTGTTTACAAGGTCACTGTGTTGAACTGTCACACTCTGTTAAGTCACGAATACATTGTTTACAAGATCGCTGAGTTGAACTGTCACACTCTGTTAAGTCACGAATACATTGTTTACAAGGTCACTGTGTTGAACTGTTACACTCTGTTAAGTCACGAATACATTGTTTACAAGGTCACTGTGTTGAACTGTCACACTCTGTTAAGTCACGAATACATTGTTTACAAGATCGCTGAGTTGAACTGTCACACTCTGTTAAGTCACGAATACATTGTTTACAAAGTCACTGAGTTGAACTGTCACACTCTGTTAAGTCACGAATACATTGTTTACAAGGTCACTGTGTTGAACTGTCACACTCTGTTAAGTCACGAATACATTGTTTACAAGGTCGCTGTGTTGAACTGTCACACTCTGTTAAGTCACGAATACATTGTTTTCAAGGTCACTGTGTATATGATATCGGTAGCGCGACGGGTAAATGCATATAGTTATCACTACTTTCTTTTTTAAAGGATCAAATACTTCCCAGTCAATTCCATCTTCCACAAGGAAAATAATCTAAAACTTGAAATAAAACTCTAAAACTACGTAATAGATGGTAAAATATCAATCAACAGTTCAAAGGCCACATAACTAACGCCGGGTACTGCAGCTAGTCATTGAAATAAAACCAGCAACGTCGTAATGCAAAATTACATGTTATGTTTTTATAGTGACATTTATAAACTAGACATTCTTATTAAAGAAAATCACAGTATCATGTCCTTATTTAGACAACATAAAAAGTACAATTTTTTTAGTTCATCGAATTACAAACGTGGTTATGGAATAGGCAAGTTGGTGTTACAAGACCTGGCGGGAGCAGCTCTACAGTTTGCTTTGAGCGATCCCCTCTTAATTACCACCGCTGAGTCAAGAGGGCGCCACCTGCCACGTTCTCAAGTGTGACTAGTGCTGCCTCTCTGTGGTCGAACGAAGAATTGCTGTCAAGTGTTGTCTTCGCGGTCTGGGTCCACAGCCTATTGGAAAAGTTGGGCACGCATGTGCAAAAGGCAGAGTTCCTGCTTTGTGGTAGAAATTCTCGCTGAGCTGTGATCGCAGCCACCCTGCGTGGAGTTACCTGGTTGTGAGCAGAGTTGAATACATTCCTATTCTTTGGCTGACGTCTTTTTCAATGCACTGTATTTCATTGCAGATAATATTTTAAAAGTAATTTATTTTTCAAGTAGACAGTGTGCACATACGGTACGGGTGGTATTAAAACTAATTAGGAGGAAAAATGTCGGTTTAAAATTATACTTTCTCAGATAATGAAAATACCAATAAATGAAATAGTCGATCCTAATCTTGAAACAACATATCTGGGTAATCAGAGTAGCGACGTGGTATACCCGCTGATCCTGAAAAGTGTTGGGGGAAGAAAGTAAAGTTTACCCCCCCCCCCACACCAAATATAGTTGTAAATTGAATTTTTAATCATTTAGGATTTAATGTTAATCCTGTAAATAAAGGATATCATTGGATAAATCCAGTTATGATTGCAAATACTGCTCCTAAAGATAAAACATAATGCAAGTGGGCAACAACATAATATGTATCTTGTAACATAATATCGATTGAGGAGTTGGCTAATACAACTCCTGTTAATCCTCCAACGGTGAAGAGGAAAACAAACCCTAATACTCAAAGTAAGGTTGGTCTGTAGGTTGGTTGGGTCCCATGTAGGGTGGCAAGTCAACTTAAAATTTTAATTCCTATAGGGACAGCAATAATCATAGTGGCAGAAGTAAAATAAGCTCGTGTATCTACGTCTATTCCTACAGTAAATATATGATGTGCTCATACAACAAAACCTAAAAGACCAATTGCTATTATTGCATAAATTATACCTAAAGTTCCGAAGGCTCCTTTCTTTCCTCTTTCCTGACTAATAATGTGTGAGACCATCCCAAATCTTGGAAGAATAAAAATATATACTTCAGGGTGCCCAAAGAATCAAAACAGGTGTTGATAGAGAATAAGATCTCCCCTCCTGCAGGGTCAAAAATTGAGGTATTTAAGTTTCGGTCAGTAAGTAGTATGGTGATGGCACCTGCCAATACTGGTAAAGAGAGAAGAAGAAGAAGGGCGGTAATAGCTACGGCTCATACGAATAAAGGTGTTTGATCTAGTGATATTCCAGGGGCTCGTATATTAACGGTTAACAGCTCCTGCTAAAAGAAGAGAGAAAATTGCTAAATCAACAGCATGGGCAATTCCTGAAGAGAGAGGAGGGTACACGTTCCAACCAGTACGTGCACCGCTTTCCACTAAACTTCTTCTATGTAATAAGGTTAATGAGGGTGGTAGTAATCAAAACCTTATATATCAGGAGCTCCTAACATTAGTGGAACTAATCAATTTCCGAAATCCCCAAGTTTAATAGGCATTACCATAAAGAAAATTATTACAAATGCGTGAGCAGTGACGGTTACATTATAAATCTGGTCATCACCAATTAAGTAACCGGGTTGTCTGCTCGAATCAATAAGCTGAGAGATGTACCTACTATTCCTGCTCAAGCGCCAAAAATGAAGTATAATTTTCCAATATCCTATAATTAAATAATTAAATATACATATAAATATAATATTAATTACATATAGAAACGGTGCAGTGTTCGATTCTAATCTTGTTATGTTTCTTTAGTGATTTGCAAGTCTAAACATGCATAATGACGTCATCACTGCAGCACGTGCTTACTCTAGCTATCCCGATGAGGTTTAAACTTGTTCGATAGAGCTATGCCTCGACATAAGAGGAGGCCTTAACAGCTTATGTATAGCCGCTATTGTTTAAAGATAGCTGCTGTTAAGAAAAAGCACGTAGAATTTTTCAAATTACCCGCCACCACATTTCAAAGGTATGAGGTTTAGTGCTGTAAAGATACCTGCACGATGCAAAGCTAGCTTTCTTCATCAGAGCAGCCACCATCTTGTGTGAGCACCTCTAGGCTGTATCATAAGGAGCTGTGTATAGTCGCCGTCTTGTCGCTGCTACCTTGCGCAAGCACCCCTAGGGAGTCTCATAAGAGCAGCAGCCATCTTGTGCAAGCGCTCTTAAGCTGTCTCATAAGAAGCTATGTATACCCGTCATCTTGTAGAATTAGATAGCTGCCAATGCCAAAGGGCCTAAGTAGGGATCGAACCGTCGATCTCATCATTACACTATGTTTTTCTTGTTCCTGATACTGCAAACCTAGGTATCAGGTGGAAAAATTTTATCCGTTTTGCTCTACGATGCACCGTTTTCGAGATATTTAACATTTTGCATTTAAGCCCCAAATTTAATGAATCGAACCTGCACGGCACGTTATACTCTCTACCATAGCTAGACCTGATCATGTTACGAAGACTTGCTTCAATACAAACTAAAACAGAGCGAATGCCAAAGGGCCTAAGTAGGAACCGAACCGTTGATCTCATCATTAGACTATGTTTTTCTTGTTCCTCGTACTGCGAACCGAGGTGTTGGGCAGAAAAAATTTTGTCCGTTTTGCTGTACGATGCACCGTTTTCGAGATATTTAACATTTTGCATTTAAGCCCCCAAATTTAATGAATCGAACTAGCATGACACGTTAGCCTCTAAGCTAGCTTTCTTCATAAGAGCAGCAGCCATCTTGCGCAAGCACCCTTAAGGCGTCTCATAAGGAGTCGTGTATAGCCGCCATCTTGCGTCCGCCATCTTGCGCAAGCATCCTTAGGGCGTCTCTAGTCATCTTGTGCAAGGACCCTTAAGCCACCTCATAAGAGCAACCGCCATCTTGCGCAGCCATCCCAAGGGCGTCTCATAAGAACCTATGTATAGCGGCCATCTTGCGTAAGCACCCTTAAGGAGTCATGTATAGCCACCATCTTGTGCAATTAGCGTCGAGAGATGGCTACCGTAGAACTTTTCTTTTTAAATTATCCGCCACCATATTTCAAAGGTATGTACCTAAAGAGTGCAGCACTGAGGTTTGCGATGTAAGATGGCGGATGACAGCTGACAGAAAGCGCGTGAGTTTGTTTACTAAACAAGAGCACGTGGAATTTTTCAATTTGCCGCCACCACATTTCAAAGGTATCTAGCTAAAGATGGCAGCAAGGTGCTCTCTTGATTAAAGATGGCGAATGACAGCTAACAGAACTTTTCAAATTGCCCGCTGCTACATGTCATAAAGAGGGCAGCACGGTGCTCTGTGGATTAAAGATGGCGGATGACTGCTGACGAAATTGCCCGCATGATAGCAGCACAGTGCTCTATTGATTGAAGATGGCGGATGACAACTGTCCAAAAAGCACGTGGCTTTGTTTCCAAACAAGAGCACATAGAATTTTTCAAATTGCCGCCACCACATTTCAAAGGTATCTAGCTAAAGAGTGCAGCACTGAGGTTTGTGACGCAAGATGGCGGATGACAGCTGTCAGAAAAAAGCACGAGTGTTTGTTTCCAAACAAGAGCACGTGGAATTTCCCGCCACCACGAAGAGGGCAGCACTGTGCTCAAAGATGGCTGCTGTCACGTAGAATTGTCTGCCACCACAGGTATCTAGCTAAAGAGGGCAGCACGGTGCTCAAATATGGCTGCTGTCAAAAAGAATTTTCAAATTATCCGCCACCACATTTCAAAGGTAAGTAGCTAAAGAGGGCAGCACTGTGTTCTATAGATTAAGGATGGCGGATGACAGCTGTCAAAAAAGCACGTGGATTTGTTTATCTCGCGCTAGTGAGGTTAAGTTGGTGGCACTAAGGTTTAGGTCCGCCAAGATGGCAGCACTGCGGATGACAGGTGGCGAATTTACAGCTACTGCGATAAAGAGGGCAGCACGGTGCTCTGTAGTTTAAAGATGGCGGATGACAGCTGTCAAAAAAGCACGTGGATTTGTTTACAAATTCGACAGCTGTCAAAAAAGCACGTGGATTTGTTTATCTCGCGCTAGTGAGGTTAAGTTGGTAGCACTAAGGTTTAGGCCCGTCAAGATGGCAGCACTGCCGATGACAGGTGACGAATTTGCAGCTACTGCGATAAAGAGGGCAGCACGGTGCTCTGTAGTTTAAAGATGGCGGATGACAGCTGTCAAAAAAGCACGTGACTGTCAAAAAGCACGTGGCTTTGTTTATCTCGCGCTAGTTAGGTTAAGTTGGTACCACTGAGGTTTATGTCCGTCAAGATGCAGTACTGAGGTTAGCGATGCGTTGCTGTCTGTCAAAAAGAACGTGGCTGTCAAAAAACACGTGGCTTTGTTTATCTCGCGCTAGTTAGGTTAAGTTGGTACCACTGAGGTTTAGGCCCGTCAAGATGGCAGTACTGAGGTTAGCGATGCGTTGTTGTCTGTCAAAAAGCACGTGGCTGTCAAAAACACGTGGCTTTGTTTACCTCGCGCTAGTTAGGTTAAGTTGGTACCACTGAGGTTTAGGCCCGTCAAGATGGCAGCAGTGAGGTTAGCGATGCGTTGTTGTCGATGACAGCTGTCAAAAAGCACGTGGCTTTGTTTACAAATTCAAATCTCCCGCCAAAATCCAAATTTTCCGCCAAAAATTCAAATTTCCCGCCAGAATTCAAATTTCCCGCGGGAGGAGGCCACAGAACCATACAATTATACTACTGCCGCGGTTATACGTAGTGTTAGAGTAAACATTATTAGTATAGAAGTTAATAAGTATTTACAAGTTTAAAGGTAGAATTTTGAATTTATGTAAAGCTTGGGAAGATATATGAAGCTTTGAAAATTGGATTATAAACTAGGTTTAGATACCCTATTATTCCAATTGTAAAGATTTTACTTGAGTAGTAATAGTTATGTTCTTGAAACTCAAACAATTTGGCGGTGTTTTAGTCTTTTCAGAGGAATCTGTCCTGTAATCGATAGTACACGTTATATTCGACTTGGTTTTGTTTTCAGTTTGTATACCGCCGTCGTAGATTATTTTTTAGAGGGATAATTTTCTGTAACTCTTATTAGAGTGAATTTCAGGTCAAGGTGCAGCTTATAACTAAGTAGGAGATGAATTACAATAAAAAAATTTAAATGGATCTTGCATTGAAAAATTGGTGCATTTGAAGGTGGATTTGAAAGTAATATTGTTATACTATAATAATGTGATTTAGGTCTAAGACATGCACACATCGCCCGTCGCTCTCATTATAAGGTGAGATAAGTCGTAACATAGTGGATGTACTGGAAAGTGTATCTAGAATGCAAATTAAAGCTTAAAGTGAAGCGTTTCATTTACACTGAAGGGATGTTCGTGCGATTCAAATTATTTTGAAAGTATCAATTTAGAATAAGTGGATAGGAAGAAATTTATTTAATTGAAATAACATTAATTATTATGTTTTAGTATAGGAATAGAACAAATTTATTTATTTATAGTGAAGTAGTACTGTGAAGAAAAATTGAAAAAAAGGGCCAATTTGTTATGTTGGTTAGCGTAATATTATTATAAAAATAACAAGGTTGTAATGAAATATTAGTTGGTTTTTAAGACATCTGGTTTTCCAAGAAAAGATTTTAATTCAGTATTTAATAGTAGTTTTTATATGGTGTATAAACTGTTAGTTGAATGTAATATTTTAAGGGATAAGCTTTAGAATAGAATTATAATTATTATAAGAATTGTAAAGAATTGTAGGCTTTAAATTAGCCATCAGTTGAATAACGTTGTAAGTTATTTTAATTTAATATAATTTTATAATAATTTTAAATTGGATATTGGGGTGAGTTAAATAATATAAGTTTAACTGTAATAATGATAAAATTAGTATATAAAAAATGTAAGATATTTGTTGAATGTTAATTTATATAAAGGAACTAGGCAAAATCTTAATGTTCGCCTGTTTATAATAAACATGTCCTTTAGAGATTGTTAATAGATATATTATCGTATTTTGTTGGGGTGACACAAAGATAAATGTAACTCTTTGTAATTTAAACATTGATTTATGGATATTTGATCCGTTAATGACGTTTATAAGATAAAGTTACCTTAGGGATAACAGCGTAATTCTGTTTGAGAGTTCATATCGACAAGAAAGATTGCGACCTCGATGTTGGATTAAGGTGTAGAAGTTTAATTAATAAATCTGTTCGACTTTTAAATCCTTACATGATCTGAGTTCAGACCGGCGTAAGCCAGGTCGGTTTCTATCTTTATAGAAGATGAATATTTTAGTACGGAAGGACCAAATATTCAAAATAATCTTTGTTTATAGTGATAAATACTTTGACAGAGAAGTGCATTGGATTTAGAATTAAAAAATGTGAGGGTATTACAGGCAGTATTGTTAAAAGAGGTTTTAATAAGAATATTATGAGTTGTTATATTAATTATTTGTGTATTGATTGGAGTGGCCTTTCTTACTTTATTGGAGCGTAAGGTTTTAGGGTATATTCAAATTCGTAAAGGGCCCAATAAAGTAGGATTTATTGGATTACCTCAACCCTTTGCTGATGCAATTAAATTATTTTCTAAGGAGGGGACATATCCTGTAGCGTCAAATTATTTATTTTTCTCCTGTTCTTGTATTAGCTTTGATAACTTGGATAATTTTTGACCACTTTGTTTACTTTTTTACTATGCACGAGTTTGGGAGTTAACACTGTTATAATTGCGGGATGATCTTCTAATTCTAATTATGCATTATTAGGGGATTTACGGGCTGTTGCTCAAACGATTTCTTATGAGGTGAGATTAGCATTAATTTTATTGAGATTTATTTTTTGGTTGATAATTATTGTCTTATAAGATTTATGAATTTTCAAGGGTATGTATGATTTATGTTTTTAACTTTCCCCCTCATATTAGCGTGATTTGCATCATGTTTAGCTGAAACTAATCGGAATCCTTTCCATTTTGCGGAAGGAGAGTCAGAATTGGTTTAAGGATTTAATGTTGAATATAGAAGAGGATGGTTTGCTTTAATTTTTTAGCTGAATATACTAGAATGTTTTTATAAGAATGTTATTTTGTATATTTTTTTCGGGGGAGATGTTTTATCAGTTTATTTTTTTAATTAACTTTTTTAGCTTTCATATTTATTTGGGTTCGTGGAACTCTACCTCGATTTCGTTATGATAAGGAAGACAAGGGCCACGAAGGGCGTGAAAATGAAAACTCTCCAGGCCCCGAGTGTTCTAATTCTGTAGGTAAGAAGGGAATGCTTCGAAAATAGTAGGTACTGCATTCTCCTTCAAAACAAATTTATTCATGGACCGATCAACAATTCGGGTTTGAAATGTGCTAAACATATTCTGGTGTAGGGAGAAGGTATCCAATTTTCCTTCTAATGGCCTTAATCCACTCTGTTCTCCTTTCTTCATGAACAGGAAACCACAGGAATAATTGACGATAAACAACATGGCTAACCTAAAAATTCTTACGAAATGTGGACTCCGAAATACTAGCACAATAACAATGGAGGTACGGTAATACAATATACTGTACTACATACTACATGCCATAGGTACTTAGAATATTACCCGTGAAATGTTATTCCAGGAATATTTTTGGATTTCCGATTCGTGCAACCATATGCACAACACGGCATTGTAAGAGCTACAACAATATTAACTAAATATTAGTACATTTTTTACGTTTTAGCGTGTCTTACAGTGTTTGCACCTGAAAATTCCCGCAATTACAATTTGCGTCCACCGTATTCACTTCCTTGAGCTGTGAGATATTTGACTATAAAGAAGTAGCAGGCGTTGTCGCGCCTATTTACGACGACGCCCCCTGTGTAGACCACTGTCATTGGGCTTCAGTCTCAGAGCCCCGAGGTATTCTTAACTCCCTGGTTAAGATGTGGTATTAAGGATCGGGGAAACCACATAGGCAGACGTTCCTTCTCTCTTATGTATCCACTTTGGGCCAGACCAGGGGTGTGACACTTCATAGGGAGCGTCCCAAGCAGTTCCGAGATGGGCCCCTCAATATCCGCCAACTAGTGAAAACTAAAATTCCCTTTGGGTGGCATTAAACATGCAATTGTGCGCGGCACAGCAAATTCAAAGCACCGTTAAACGTTGCGCGCGAAGGGAACTTGGTCGTACGGCAAGTAATAGTGCTGGTTAGACGAAAGTTTGCTGAGATTCTTTCGCATTGAACGAGATTTTTGATCCAGTATGCCACATCATAAACGGTGTTTTGCGCCAGGATGTCAGGAATACGCTGACAGGTTAAAAATACATCACTTTTTAGGTTTCCGAAGGACACTGCTAGCTAAGCGAGTTTTACTTAAGATACAATTTAAGAAGAATTTTGCATCCTATTACAATATTCAGGGGGCCAGTTATTTCGTACATTGAATTGAAAGTAATTCTGATAAGTTGTCTGAAGACAATATTTACTATCTTGAAATCTAGTTTTCTTAGGTGCTGCCAATGAGTCCAAAATTGTGGAAATAGGCGATTATTGCAGCTCCCTGTGAAGAAGCTTTATGACATGAGATATCTCTGTGGAAAGCAGACGAGAACATTGCCATCTTCAACTTTCTTCTGAATGTGAGGAGAAATCATTGATTGAAGTGGTTTCATTGACTCCAGGACTCTCTGATATGCAGAAAAGTATGCAGGGTATGTATGATTCAGCAGGGCGATTACATCTGGATTTTTTTGTGTTTGTATTGAAGTTCGTTTGTTGTGATGTTATCTGTATTTTATACAGGACATCTATCTGCCTAACATCTTACTGGATTTGCTGTCCTCGATGCCAGTTTCACACAGAGAGAAGATTCCCAGCTATCTTCCACTGAGAGTAAGTTTCAATGTACATCAGAAGCAGGAAGGGGAATGAACGTTGCTCACGTCCGCAGGATTTACCTCCGCATTGCCCTGCACGTGTTCCCCGGGTGGTGCTAAGCGATCAACAACAAATCGGCAGCGAAACTCTCAACAGACGTTGATCTCCTGGCCAAATGGACTCAGAGAGAACTTCTGCAAATGGTCCTTCTGAGGACCAACCTGCAAAGATACTAGGACCTTCTTTACGAATATGCCAAATAAACATCGAAGGCATATCCAGATCGAAGAGTGAACATCTTTCTAGAATCCTACTGGAAAACTACATCGATTTAGTGACCATTCAAGAAACTCATACTGCGACTGAGGAACAGCTAAGATCGAGAGGAAATATTCCTGGTTATATCGCTAACACCAAACGTATGGGGCAGCAACCTATGCTCGTTCAAATCTACAAGATGTTCGGCTCATTTCAGCAACGGTAACTGACGATGTTCACGTTGACATATCGGGCATCAAAGTGGTAAATGTATATAAACCACCATCTGTGGCTTGGTCAAATGAAGTGCTCCTCCAGCAATATATGTCGGAGATTTCAATAGTCACCATCTGAACTGGAAATATGATAATTCAGATGAATGTGGCTCTCAACTAGTCACCTGGGCTAATAAGCTAATAATCTACACCTGGTTTTCGATGTGAAAGATAGAGGAACCTTTATGTCAGCCCGCTGGAAGAGAGAATACAATCCCGATCTTTGCTTTGTCACTGAAACTGTAAACGGAATTCTCCTGCCTACTGCAAGGAAAGTAATGGAAAACTTTCCCCACAGTCAACACAGACCTGTCATGATAACTACAGGAATACAAATACCTTTGGTTAAAAGCACACCTCGACCACGCTGGAATTTCAATAAAGCCAAGTGGGATTGCTTTTCAGAAGATCTTGACAAATGTGTCCGATTCATACCGCCTATTCAGTCTGACTTCGAATGTTTTGCTGGACTTATTATCTCAATTGCCAAGAAATATATTCCAAGAGGGCTGCAGAAAGAGTATATCCCTGGATGGAAGGAAACTTGTGAGACACTCTATGAGGAGTATTTACAGGGTGGAGATCCTGAAATAGCAAGTGCTCTGTTACAGAGTTTAGATGAATCTCGACAGCAGAAGTGGAACAATACAGTTGAGACTATGGACTTCAAACAGTCCAGCAGAAAAGCCTGGAGTCTTCTCAGGAAACTTACCGGAAGCAGAACCTGCCACAAGAGAAATGGTTGCATCACCCCCAACCTAGTAGCTGAACATATTGTTAAAATGTCACGAGCGCCCTCTGATAAGAAACATACCGTCCAAGTAAAGAAGTTGCTCAAACAACAGAAAAGCAACTTGCAGCACAACTCCATATACTCGGAACCATTTTCACATCTGGAAGTAGATACTGTTATTAAAAGCCTCAAACCTGGTAAAGCTGCTGGCTTTGAAGGGATATTTCCTGAGTTTCTGATACATAGTGGTCCAAACACAAGGCTCTGGTTGGCTAAATTCTACTCTAATATCTTATCGTCTGGGCATCTGCCAAATGAATTCCGGGTAAGCAAGATCATTGCAATTCTGAAACACGGTAAACCGGAAGACCAAGTCGATAGCTACCGACCAATAGCATTGCTGAGTGTTTGCTATAAACTCCTTGAGAGACTTGTGTACAACAGAATTAGTTCGGCCATTAATGAAGTGATCCCAGTAGAGCAAGCTGGATTCAGGCAGAACCGAAGCTGTGTTGACCAGGTGCTAGCACTAACAACTCACATTGAGGCTGGTTTTCAAAGGGGCTCTAAAACATCTGCAGTTTTGTAGATCTAAAGGCTGCATATGATACTGTGTGGAGGCAAGGGTTGATGTTGAAGCTGCAACGAGTTATCCCTTGCAAAACTGTAACCACACTGATCAACAATATGCTAACCGAAAGGCTCTTCCGTGTTGTCATGTATGATGACATTAGTCGTCTTAGGAAACTAAAAAATGGCCTTCCCCAGGGATCAGTATTGGCACCTCTTCTATTCAATCTCTACGTATCAGATTTTCCTGAGACAAAATCAGTAAAATTCTCTTATGCAGACGACCTAGCCATTGCCATTCAACATCCAGATCTCAGCCATGCCGAGGCCATCCTGACGTCTGACCTGGATACACTTAGCTCTCACTTCCGAAACTGGAGACTACAAAAGACAGAATCTGCTTGCTTCCATCTCCACAACAAGTTGGCTAATACAAAACTCCAAGTACGCTTCAATGGCTCAGTGCTAAACCACAATCGTAATCCAAAGTACCTCGGGGTAACGCTTGACCGAACCCTATCTTATAGAAAGCATCTTGAAAACCTCGGATCTAAGTTGAGATCACGTAATAATATTCTGTTTAAATTGTGTGGAACTTCATGGGGTGCTTCAGCGGACACATTACGACGTACTGCGCTTGGCCTCGTGTATTCTGCAGCTGAATACTGCTCTTCAGTATGGCTCAACAGTTGCCACGTGAAGAAAGTCGATGTACAACTTAACACCACCATGCGTATCATCTCTGGTACTCTGAAGCCTACTGCAACGCACTGGCTGCCAGTCCTGTCCCACATTGCTCCACCAAGCCTGCGACGTTCAAGAATATGATAAGATCATGTCCAATCCAACTCTACCTACCCATAGAGATGTTGCAGATCTCTGGAGACAAAGGCTGAAATCCCGTAAGCCACCGATGAAAACAGCTAAGAATCTAATGGATGCTGGTTTCAATTTAAAAGAGGAATGGAAAGAGCAATGGATTCGTACAGCTCCGGAGTGGCCAAGCCCCTTTAATCCAAACCACGCCCCAGCTGGTTTCAGCTTGCCAAAAAGAACGTGGGCATCACTAAACAGGTTCCGCACAAATTGTGGAATATCTGCATTCTCCCTTCACCAGTGGGGCTTCAGGGACTCTCCAGCGTGTGATTGTGGTGCCTTAGTCCAGACCATGCATCATATAATGGACGAATGCCCTCTGCGTGCTTATGGTGGAGACCGAAAAGACTTTGCTGAAATCTCAGTATCCCTATTGCAGTGGATAAACAATTTAGATATTCATGTGTAATTGTTCCCTACTTACCTTGTATTCTTTGCAGGTTTTTCTTTCGTATAATATTGTATATACTTGTCCATTCTGTAAATTCCATACGCTTAATAATAATAAGAAGCAGGAACTATGGTCAATTGATTGTTATCCGTACTGTGATTTCCTGTATTAACTTCAAGGGACAACATTTTGTTTAGGGTGTGAGCATTTAATGTAGCCTTGTCTAAAAATGTTGGAATGACTCGTGGGTTATTGACGCTTGTGTTGCTGCTTTCTCATTCCTGAATGTATTTTTGATTCAAATGAACTGTCAATAGGCTTCTCTCCACTCAGTTCTTTGCATTGACTTCAAACATTGAATTCAGCATCCAGTGGTCCAGTAACTTCTTGTGTCAGAAGAGGAAAATTGAATCCTGGGTTTCTAATACTTAATGGGCAATTGCATAACTTATATAGGCCTAACTGGAGGGCAAAAATATAATATCCCTGCTGGGCTCAGTGGCTCAGACAGTAGAGTGCTGGCCTTCTGAGCCCAACTTGGCAGGTTCGATCCTGGCTCAGTCTGGTGGTATTTAAAGGTGTTAAAATATGTCAGTCTTGTGTCACTGGCATGTAAAAGAACTCCTGTGGGACAAACTTCTGACACCTCAGTGTCTCCGAAAACCAAAAAGTACTCAGTGGGACGTAAAAACAATAACATTATTATAATATCCCACTATCTCTTCAAATCTGTGGATTCTGGCATAGCAAGGTTTTCATACATGAATTAGGCCATTTGCAAAGTAATTAATCAACATGAATGTTTTCCTTTCATTTGCATCAGTTTAAGGACCTGTTCCTGAAGAGGTTCTCAATTTAAAGGATAGGTCTAGGTATTGAAAGTCAAGTAGCCAGTCTTGTAATTTGTAAGAGAACATCTTTATGACTCAGGTATTTCATATGATGCTTCTTGAGCTCTTTCGAATATAACACCCAATGACCCGTCATGATCTTGGTGTTATTGGAACTGCTCTAGGTAACTGGTGCAGTAACCACTCTGTATCCTATGGCACAGAGTGCTGTTATGGCTGCCGATGGTAGAAATAAGTGTGGCCTAAGTTTTATAATGTATTTGACATACGAAGTGCAATATGGAATACCTTGTAGAGAAGAGATGTGTTTACTGCAACAGCCAGGGACGTAGTGCAGATTTTATGCTGAATACCTTGTAGAGAAGAGATGTCTTTACTGCAACAGCCAGGGACGTAGTGCAGATTTTATGTTGAATACCTTGTAGAGGAGAGATGTGTTTACTGCAAAAGCCAGGGACGTAGTGCAGATTTTATGTGGAATACCTTGTAGAGGAGAGATGTCTTTACTGCAACAGCCAGGGACGTAGTGCAGATTTTATGTGGAATACCTTGTAGAGGAGAGATGTGTTTACTGCAAGAGCCAGGGACGTAGTGCAGATTTTATGTGGAATACCTCGTAGAGGAGAGATGTGTTTACTGCAACCTGCCAACCCCCTTAAGTACATTTACTCTTACTGTATAACCTATTGTAATTTACCATGCGCCATTCTCCATAGCTCAAGCACACAGTACCATTTCCATTGGCTGAGGTACAACAGGATATGGCATCATTCAATTCAGTCAAGTCAAGTATATTCCATTACCAACCCACGCACAATATAAACAAACTGTAACGAAACAATGTACAGTAGCGGAGGATACAGCACACTCACAGCCTGCTAGCAGGGAAGGATGTCTTGAAGAGGAATTCCGCCAAGTACCCTGCAAAGTGCGCTTTCTTCCTGCCAAATCTCTTAATGGAATACATGCTGTGCTTTAAAATGTCAGTGTCAGCTTTTCACCACTGTCCAACATAGAATGTACTATGGAATGATAGAGGCCTGACAGCTGTTTGCTACATCACAGACCAATGGTTTTGTCGCCAACAGTAGCCCAACCAATCCAGACCAGTAGTTTTGTCGCTAGCCAGGCCTAACCAATCCAGACCAATGATAAATGAATTCACCTTCTCACCGGTGTTCAGCAATGAATGCGCTACTGTACGATCGGTTCTCAAGTTCAAAATTTGGCACTGCGCTGAACCAAAGGCCACATTAACTGAACATATGCCCTGCCAACAATTGATGATACTCCCTGTGTGACCCATAAGTTGCTCCAGACTGTAGTGCTTCAATGTAACCCGGCACTCACAGTAATTTTGTCATGAATTAATCCAACCCTCCCTATCAGTAATTTTGATACTGACATTAATGAGTAGGGTACATTGCTGCACGACCTAAAAAAACATTCTCATTAAATGTTTTCCGATGAACCGGAATCTCTCCTGTCACTACCAGTTACCGTGGGAGACCTACGGCCAACTAGAAGACATTGTGACTAACAGTAATATTTGACTACACCATGGTTAGCGCTCTTTGCACTTGGTTATACTGCCAACCATGTTGAACCACTGTCAGTTAACACCCTGAGTGAAAAACGGTACAGTGGGAAGACAGTGTGACATCACTATCATTATGACAATACCCTACTCTTAAATTAATATTACGCAAACTATCTGGGCTAATTAACATGAATTTCATGTTAGAAATAGAAAAATCCTATTAAGTTGCGAAGCTTTATATATATGCTGTCCAATACTGGCTATGGGGAGAAGGAAGCGAAGCTGCATTGGACATCTGGATGAACAAGGCTATTTATTTCTCTGTTATAATGTTACATTTCTAGTGTTTTCGCACATCTATTCCCTCCTTGTACCCTAATGAATAAGTCTTAATAGGATTTGACGGTGCCTACAAGTGAACTGGCGATGTTCGGCTTGTGTACCGTAACCGAGATTCAAGGACAGTTGTCATGAAGGAAGGAGGCCAACGATGAGAGAAATACTGTAACTCATACTTACATTCATCTTCATTATTGACCTATGCATCCGGGAGATAGTGGGCTCAAATCCCACTGTCGGCAGCCCTGAAGATGGTTCTCCGTGGTTTCCCATTTTCACATCAGGCAAATGCTGGGGCTGTACCTTAATTAAAGCCGCTTCCTTCCAACCACTAGTCCTTGCGTATCAAATCGTCGCCATAAGACCTATCTGTGTCGGTGTGACGTAAAGCCACTAGCAAAAAAAGGACTGTTATGCCTTTCAGTGCTCATCCTGCAAGCCTCAGTTAATTTAAAACATCTCCACAATCCTCTATTTGTGGTCTTGTTTACTGCCATGCATCTTATCTTTAGATCATTACAAACTGACTGCACCGGGCGAATTGGCCATGGCGTTAGAGGCGTGCAGCTGTGAACTTGCATCTGGAAGACAGTGGGCTCAAATCCCACTGTCGGCAGCCCTGAAGATGGTTCTCCGTGTTTTCCCATTTTCACACCAGGCAAATACTGGGGCTGTACCCGAATTAAGGCCACGGCTGATTCCTTCCAAATCTCAGGTCTTCCCTATCCTTATCGTCGCCATGAGACCTATCTGTGTCGGTGCGACGTAAAGCCACTAGCAAAAAAAAGCTGACTGTGACAATAATCGTCTTGATCTTCCTCTATTTCCTGTACTCTCCACGCCAAAGAACATTATTCTCCTGTGTAACCTATCCTCCATTCGCCTCACATGACCCCATCACCGAAGCCAGTTTATCTGACTTACTCTCAACCATTGATTGCACGTTCGCTTCCATAGTGCCAGTGAAAATCTTACTGGGTATAATGACCCTAAACCTTCTTACTGTCTATTGCTTGGAACGTTCCTTAATTATATCCGAGTTCATCTGTATAACTTTGTTGACAGGGAGATTCTGTGCTCTTATATGTCTCCAGACCAGAGGTCACTTTCTCTATAATATGGCTGTCCTAGGTGTCCAGATGCTTAGGTCACTACAGGTCAGATAGTGGTGTGTATATCATCAAAACATTCTAAACAGAATAACCAAAGGATCATCCATGCACTTACATTTCTAGGCTCACTTTATGACTACGAAATGAATGCATATCTTTTTTATTAAACACTTTTCTTTTGGGTTGGTACACTCAACATTAATTCTTATACATTGGTTTCCATTACAGATGATAAAGTCAAGAGAATGGGTGAAGCGGAAAAAGGTCTCGCCATTGCTACAGAATTGATATGAATAAAATTATGTAATGGTTCCAGCTTTTCAATACATGTAAGCTTAGTAATGTAAGGTTACATCACTAGTTGATCATAAACGGTACCGGGTCATAATCAGCCCATCACTTAAAACAGAAACAACAACGCACAGATAAATAACCAATAATGTATATATGTTTCACCAGGTGGAGCAGTATAACATATGTGACTGTGGCACTGTGTTTTAAAAGCTTCTATAATCTTGAAGAGAAGATTAAATATCTCCAGGAAACAATCTAGGAATCGTTACCAGACGTAAGTTCGTGTGGAGGAGTTGTGACTGTATGTTTTAAAAGCTTTTACAATTTTGAAGAGAAGAAAGATAAATAGCTCGAGGATCAGTGTTGTAGTTGTGTGCTTGCCGTATGGAGATGTTGTTGATTAGTCGTGTGTCACCTGGAGTGTGGTTATTGATACAGGGCGAGCTCCAGAATTTTTCACGACAGTCAAGTGGAAGGAGATAGTCTTCTCAGCAGAAAACTTTCGATTTGCTGACATGATGTTTATGAATTATGTCACATGCTTCCACACAATACTTAAAATACCATATAACATTCCACGAAAAATTCAGGTCTTAGCGTGTGTTCCAGTATTTGGCAACTCGTTGGAGGTTATGTACTGTGTACTTTCAGTTTTGAAGTATCATTTCATTGATCCCGTTTGTTGTGCCTTCTAGTTTGTTCGTAGAGTGCAAACATTTGCTATTGGTGCTGTTATATATATTTAGAGTTATTTTTGTGATTTTATGTGATGTGAGTAGCCTGCTTGTGCAAGACGAATTTCTTTCATTCCACGTTTAGTTCTTCAAGTTTTACTTGTTTTTTGAGAGTATGGAGTGAAATTAGAAAGATACGCGTTCTTATTGTGAAGAAATGTTATGATCATGAACTTACCTCACATTGAACTACCTAGCTGTTGCGAGTAAATATGTGTGTGTGGGCTTCTTACCTGTTGTTTGGAATAAATGAACTCAAAATATATACAGTGTGCATTATGCTGTGTTTTACTTCTTCCTTTCCTTCTCCTGTTCTCCATTTCCATACACAAAAGTCGTGGGAAGGGTTCAAGGAAAGAGCAAAGAATGAGGTTATGTTAGGTCGTGATTTAGGTAGTATGGGCGTTTTGGAGTTTTATATTAATTGCATTAACATTTTCAGTAATGAATGTTGCATTTATTATTGAATAGATGTAAATTTACATTGAAATGCGAACGGTGAACAAGCGATACAAGCTAGCGTAATAAAAGGATTGCCAACATAACAAATAAGGCAGTAGCAATTTACTTTTCAAGTAATAGACACGATAAAAGCTTGTGATCAATCATTATCCATATCACAATTAAAAATTTAACGAAGTAACAGCTATCATTATCAAGTTTATTACGAGGTATTATAGTGGTATTTATTACCATACGTTGGCAGAGAAAGAGGGGCCACTATAGCTTGCATGACCTGTTTTCCCAAAGTATTTTATTATACAGGAGTGACGGGTCTATTTCTCTTACATGATCCTTGGGCCAGGTTGTTGCCTACGAGATACACAAGGCCGGGAAATACAGCACACTAGACTCATCCTCGAGATACTTCCGGGAAGTGCCGCTAGAGTTCTCTTTACTGATCTGTCTCGCCCGCTCATTGCAACACGTTCGAATGTGAAAAACTATAAAAATTGATTAAAACTAGTAATTTCAGAAGGCAGCAAACAGATATGAGATCAAAGATAGACCAAGAACAATTCTTTGACTTATTTTCTACAACGTATTTTTTAAAATATGCTTAAACAAAGTAAGTAATTCACGAAAGAAGCAGAGAAATGTGATAGCGAGTTTGTCACTTCTTACCGATTCCTTTAATTGTGCCTCAGAGTATCCGATAAGCGGATCGAGATTGCGGTCATAAATAACTTTGGGTTTAATCGCCCTTTCACCAATTATCAGCGATCCAATCTTTTCCTCCGCACATCTGATATTTTGACATTTGTATTGAAGCCGGGGTTTGGTGAGCGATGTTATGCCCGTTACGCAAATATTTAGCGTCGTTTCTCCGTATTTATCTTTTTTCTTCCGGTAAAATTAAATTTGTATTCGCCTCTGTGGTGTAGTGGTTAGTGTGATTAGCTGTTACCCTCGGATGTCCGGGTTCGATTACCGGCCCTGCCACGAATTTTGAAAAATGGTACGATGGGCTGGAACGGGGTCCACTCAGCCTCGGGAGGTCACCTGAGTAGAGGTGGATTCGATTCCCACCTCAGCCATCCTCTAAGTGGTTTTCCGTGGTTTCCCACTTATCCTCCAGTCAAATGCCGGGATGGTACCTAACTTAAGGCCACGTCCGCTTCCTTCCCTCTTCCCTGCCTGTCCTTTCCAATCTTCCCATCCCTCCACAAAGCCGCTGTTCAGCATAGCAGGTGAGGCTGCCTGGGCGAGGTACTGGTCATCCTCCCCAGTTGTATCCCCGACCCAGAATCTGAAGATCCAGGACACTACCCTTGAGGCGGTAGACGTGGGATCCATCGCTGAGTCCGAAGGAAAAACCGAACCTGGAGGGTAAAGGGATGAAGAAAGAAGAAGAAAATTAAATTCGTTCTAACAGGAAGAAAGCTCCTAAATGAACAATTTTAACATGCTTTTCAATTTGGTTTACTTTTTGGTCAAGTTCAGATAACGTAAAACTTATTTTCTGATTTCATTACCCGTATCCTACTTCTCAATTTACAAATTGTTTTCTGTAATCTGGTATTTAATTTTCTCATCCGTATACTTTTTAGATTTAACAGAGATACTCGTAGAATTTCCTTGATATAGAAACGAGACTTGCATTCCTTTTTCGTTTGTGGCTGACGTATGAAGATATGGTATGTTTATCGTTATCCGAATCGGAACTTTTACTCAATTTTGATGGCAATACATCATATTTGGGAGCTGGACGCTTCCTGCGTGTGACATTTTCCTGTTTGAAACCAGAAGGAATTTAAATTGATGTGCTTAAACTGAAATCTGTTTTATGAGAAGAATTGCTAGGTACCTAAAGAGATCCTACTATATCACCTTGCCTAAACATAGTTTGCATCCAATTCTCCCTTAAAATGCCCTCGGAAGAGAAACTATGGAACGTCAATTTTCATGCTTTTTTAGTGTCATCCGAAATACAGAGAGGTACACAACAGTGCACCTTCTTCTCAACCTCAGAGACACTCACCGTCAGAAACAATATCCACAATAAATTGCACAATATCAACATAGCATCACAATTACTCCGCATATCACAATGTTGAAGTCCGCCAAGAACAGAACGGAAACTTGACATCTAGGGGCCAAACCGTGAACACGGTCGGGCCGCTTTTTCAGCAACAAATTAGTAGCTATGTATATCTCGTAGGCAACGGCCAGGCATAGCGCCACATTGCACAAAGTGCTCTTTTCAATAAGTGTCGTATACTTCGGAGTTGTCAGTGGTAATAAATCATAACTGTCAGTACCTGCGTTCCTCAGCTGACGTGTGCTTCAGTGTAGTATAGTTAGTAGGGAGTGAGTGTGTTAAATGGAGAAAGCAGTTGGAGGCGGTGGCACCAACCGTCCCCCGAATCTGGACATGGATTTGGAGGTCGACCACGAAGAAGAAATTCCCGCACAGAATGAACAGGTAGCAGTGAACTCTAACGATGAAGGGCCTCCAGCTGACAAAAATCTCTCAAAAAACGACAATAGCTCATCACCTACAGAATTGTATCCACGTACTCATAGGGTACCTTATTTGATTAATGTTGAACCTGTGGGTAATAATAATACAGGCAATTTGCATCCTATGGCCTTAGGTCGACTTTTTTATGACAATAAAATCAGTGGCATAAAAACTGTTAGTCGCAAAGGTGCTCGCCGGATTCAAATTGCATTTAAGTCTGGTCAACACGCCAATAGTTTTTTGCACCATCCAATCTTACCAGAAAAGTATCTAAAAGCCTACATTCCATCATCCAGTATTTATCGTATCGGAATTATTCGTGGTGTGGATAAAAATTTATCCAACGAAGACATAATGCAATTCATTGACTCTACCGAACCCATTAAACAAGTGCAGCGTATGAACAGAAGGATTAGTGTTAGTGATAAAATAGATTACGTGCCTACTGGTTCCATGAAAGTAACCTTCAGATCTCAAAACCTACCGGATCATGTATCTATTTTTAATGTGCTCCTAAAGGTTGAAGTATTTATTTATAATCCTATTATATGTCAAAATTGCCAGCGATATGGACACATTGCTAAAAATTGTAGGGCCAGCAATTCTCGTTGTGGGAGATGTTCTCTATCCCATTCAACACGGGAATGTCAGCAAACAATGTTAAAATGTCTACACTGCAATCTTAATCATTCAGTGGGATCACATTTATGCGAAGTTCATAACAAACAAGTTACTATTAAAAAATTATGTGCACTCAAAATATATCTTTTGAAGAGGCACAAAATCAAGTACAGCCACAGGCATATAACCCACTTTCAGTAACGCAGCAATTTCCCCCATTACACTCTTCCGAATCAAACCAAACAGTCGAGCTTCCTATAAAAAGAAAATTTACGGAAGTTATCTATCGTGAACCTCGGGTCACACCTCCCCCTGGTTATGATAGGGACGGTTACCTTCAAATACTTGGACCCACCAGAACAGAACATCGTTCATCTCCCATAACTAATACTACCCACGCGCCGAGTGGTTCAGGGATTCGGTCTACAGTGTCATCCTCTAATAATGAACCAGGAAGTTGTTTCCAGAAGGATAATTCATTATCCTTTAACCCAAGTAAACTACAATCGGCACTACGTGCTGAGTTTTTAATACTCATGGAATTATTAGGGGGTAACCCACAATGGAGTCATTTGGTTAAGAGTATAAATGACAAAGTCAATAGTCTCATCGAACATTGCAATTTCGATTCTCCAGTGGAATTGTAAAAGCATACTAGGTAAGAGACATGAGTTAGTTAAACTTATTAATGAATATCATCCCCATATAATATTAATTCAAGAATCCTGGTTGAAACCCCTGTATACATTTCGATTTGCGGGTTATAAAACGGAACGAATGGATGGTGGTGGATATGGCGGCGTACTAACGCTTATTGCCACTGGAATAACATATCAACGGTTGGAGGTTGCCCATCATATAACAGGCACCTTTTTTGTAGCAGTGAAAATTAATGAACTGGTGATTGTGAATCTTTATTGTCCCCCTCGTATACAGGGTACAGCTACACAGTGGTATAATTTTTTCTCTCAGTTTACTCCTTATCCTCATTTTATAATTGTCGGCGATATGAATGCCCATCACACCGCATGGGGATCTCAGCACATTTCTGCTAAGGGTAGGAAAATTCTACATGTAACGCAGACCCTAGACCTACTAATATTAAATGATGGATCTCCTACACGACTCACAGCACCGGGGCAAGCTAAAAGCGCTGTCGATCTTTCTATTTGTAGTATCTCATTGGGTCACCGTAGTTTTTGGCAAACAATTAAAGGTACCCATCTCAGTGACAATTTCCCCATATTTCTTTCACTTAGTGGGAATGTCGGCTCTATAAATTTCGACTCTTCTACAAATAACCAACACCGGCTCGACAGGTCACTCCATGATTTTGATTTTGATATGTTTCATAGCTATTTACATGCCAAGCTCAAACTCAGTTCTTCCCCTATCATGTAATATTCATCATTTCTTTCTGCAATTACCGAATATCTCAATATGTATCATCCTATTCATCCCAAAACATTCACGTCCAAGCCTGAACAAATTGTAATAAGATGGTGGGATAAACAATGTGATGCAATGGTCAAACGCCGCAAAATTCTTTTTCGACTACTTCGAACTAACTTCACATATTATCACTATATCCTTTACCAGAAGTATACTGCACTTATGAAACGCACGTTTAATCATAAACGAAAGGAATCCTGGAAAAATTCATCTCTACTATTCATAGAAATACTAATCCACAAATTATTTGGTCTGCTATTCGATCCCTAGGTCGCATTCAACGACGACACAGTACTGTTACCATTCATCCTGATAATCTACAGACATTTTATAATGAACTAACTCCAGATTTCGTGACACCCCAATTTCCGCTGTCTTCGTCCGTACATAATGTTCAATTTGACACACTTTTGCAACCCATTGAACTAATAGAATTCCTCACCGCTGTTGAAGGTAAGACTTCCACTTCCCCGGATCCGGATTGCATTACTTACAAAATGATTCAACATCTTCCAAACAGAGTTCAAAAAATTTAATCACGTACTTCAATTCGGTTTTAACGTCCGCCACAACTCCACAGGATTGGAATCAATTTCTCCTCGTGCCATTAGAGAAACCACCAACTGA